>NC_066344.1:11310552-12621105 GCF_024516045.1 Bombus affinis
TTTAAAAGGTACAAGTTGAATGAAATTATTATTCACGGGAAACGTGTCCGTCAATAAAATATTAAAATAATTCCACAAAACACGAGATAAATGACAACAAGCAATAACAATCCGATGAACTACACTTGAAGCAGCAGATTGTATGAAAACCTGGATAATAATGAAGCTAGACTGCAATCATTTAAAATCCATTCCAGTTATATAAAACAGATTAGAGACATAATATTGTACCGGACATAATGCATCACAAATGTACACAATACGGTTAATAATAATTAGACGGTTAACCTGCAAGTTGTCAGACACGGTACAGACTATTCAAAAGTTATGAGAACTTCTATCACCTCTTTATTCTTCTTCTCTCTCTTTTTTCTCCTGTTGTAGTAACATAATTTCATAGGTTAATCAAAAAAATATATAATCTAGATCCTAAGCAATTCTCCAGACCGTTTGACATTTTACTTTTGATTTCTCAACTTAGTCTATTTGGAACCTTACGATCCCAAAATCATGAATGTTGAGGTTCCACAACTCCGAGGTCTAGTTCGAGTTTCAATGACCACCGAGTGAAGTCTCACGACCACAACGACGCAAGGGTCAAGATCTCACAACTTCACGTTGGAACTCGTGGTACTATAAATACAGATTAATATTATGGATCGGACGTGCTTCCACAAGTGTTCCAAAATTTGTAATAATTCTATGGATTTTAGTGAACTTTAGTTATTTCTATGAACTCGATATCGTTCCTATCTACTGTAGATCCAAAGTTGTCAGTATCATATTTTATGAACTTCAAATGAACTGTACCTTTTACCCAATTGACCATTTGTCTCTGTGAACTCTAAATAAATTACTGCATTCATTCCTTGCCAATCAAATATTATATTCGTTTGTGACTTGTGTTTCTGCGTTTTTAAATTCGTAATACTCGCGTTATTAATGTCATACTTCCTGTATTGGGTCCGTTGTCCTGGTTTGTTCATAGATCTGATTGCGCAATTCCAGCGATGTTTGGATCATGTCCAACATGCCTGTGGTTTACCAATTTTGGTTTCTGCTAGCCCATAGTCTTTGATATCACGTTCTACGTTTCAAATCCAATACTTCGTTTCTCGTGACTTTGTGCTTTATTATATCCGGTTTATTGCACCACACGTATTTTCTTTTTTTCTTTTCTCTTTCTTTCAATCGAATTGATTCGATATTGCTCCCAGGAATAATTTTTACATGTTAAAGCATCCTACAAATAGGATACGATATCGACACGATATTACTCCTTTGTCGTCGCGTACAATTACGTCATAGTTATAAATATCGCACATGCATTTTATCCGATACTTCGACTGATACGAGAGTATGACTTAATGACGCGTGGTCTCCTTAATGACACAGTGTTGTGTTCTCTGCTAATGTAGCGAAGATGGAGAAGGCCTGACCTATTGTGTCGGTAGAGTAATTGATCATAGAAGCATGCTGTTATGAGACACGTACAATCGCGCCAACTTGGTCGATATACCTATACGTGAACGAACGTAAAAATTTATTTTGTTGGAAATACATCTTTTGTTCCATTATCAACATTTTATCCGGATATTTTGCCGAAAACATTTCACAACGAATAAATAACATTGTTCGAGAGACAATTGGCTACGTAATAAATTTTTCATCAAAAAGGCATTTTCTTTGATTCTCGGCACGAATTGTAACTGCCCATACTTTTTCTCCATCGTTTATCAAACAACAGATGCTGTCACAGAAGGATTACTCGATCCTATATTAACGTTTCATCAAACCTTCCAAATAATTCATTGTTATTCAGAGGTGGTAGATATCAGTGTCTCTGTATGCGCAGACAGAATGACTTTCAATTCACATCTCGACGTGATTGATACGGTTCAGTTGTACAATCTCCATAATATGCAATCAAACGTTAATCGATTTTTATTACTTGAAACAATAAAAATAGGATAAAAAGGTAGATATCGTTCGATATTCTACAAAAATCGTCGCGATAAGAATGAATCACAGTCGCGTCATGGAATAAATATTTTTGTAGTATTTTATACGCAGGAAATTAACAATCGTATCAACGTTTGTCATGATCCTATACAAGTCGCTGATACTTTCAATTATTTATCCGAATATAATTATTTAAAATTACTTTGTTCGAAACATCGATTTACGCACGGCACACACGAGATATAAAATGTACGTATGTAACAGGATAATACGCAGTATATATACAGCTGTCTATAAACTGTGCAGACTAACATTGTCCATCGCTTAACTATCGCAGCTACCGCATTTATATGTTCAAGTAGAAACACTTTGTTACGAAACATGCAGTATGAACCATAAATACTCCGTAGATACGTAATATAATAACTGAAATAGCTACATAACAAATAATATTAATGTATAAAACGTCTGGAGTATCCACGAACTTCAAAGGTATATCAGAAGGAAATTTATAAAATGTAGCAATTGATATTTACAAAAACTAACGAACTAAATCTTAAAAATCTTAATTAAAATTTATATAGTTTTACTTAAAGAGCTAAATGACATCCATTTAAAAATGTATTATTTTTTAAACTAATTATAAATAAGGATCCTTAAGGATTTAGAATCTTAAAAGAGAAGGATAAAAATATTAGATAACAAGGAACGACCAAACTTATGACTTTTTCTTGGTCAGACGATCGTTATCAAACACCACGCAACGAACATACTCTGTTAATTTTTCCGTAATTTGCCAGCGTGGCCGAATAGAAAAATGCCATCTAAGTTTTAATGCACCCAGGATGCCGCTAAATTGTGACGCAAAAGCAAATGCCCAATTGCGTCGTAAAGCATTTATCTTGTGTTTCGAACGATCCACCGACATTACATACAATTTTCTTCGCATTACGTCTAATTGACCGTCTGATGTCAGTGCTAGCTCATCTCTTTCCGCCGTATATCGATCTTCGAATTATGCGCTGATTACATGGTTCGCCCATATTGTGCATGATTTATTCGTGCGCCTCGTTCCCCTTTCGCTTTACCCGGAACTCTAATTACAGGTCTAATGAAAAACATTTCGTTCCGTTGAGATTGAAGCGCGCCGTTCAATTTCTTCGCAACATCGAAGCCAATGACTCTAGCCTCGGATCGATTTCTAGTATCTCAAATAAAAAAAAAAAGGAATAAAAAAACGGAACTAAATAAAAATTCACTGTACGAGCCCCTCGAGTTCGCGTGCAACCGTTGTAACGACGAACGATCAACTTGATACAATTTCAATTCCAAAAGCCATTTAATCCTGCACAATGGTAGTCAACTACGTAATGAATCTTCATGAAACCCGTACAATGATATAAAAGCAAGTTACCAAAGCTATGTTTGCGCGCTTTCTGCACACGATTTTCCACTTTCCCCATAATGAATGCACGTGCTCATACGAATCGATGGTGAAACGAATACACGAAAATCGCTGTTGCGTAAACGAGCTTCGTTTCGAAACCGCGTTTTACCATCTTTTCTTCATCGGTACTCTTCGATGATAATTGATAAGAGGCGAAGGAAGCTGTGCTAGGTATAATTAACGTCAGATCAAATTTATTCGCTGACTTCTTTACTATTTTTCAAATTAAAATCTCAATACCTGTGTTTAGTTCATTTAATTACTGTTACGTATTATCAAGAAAGCTCTTAATTTTCAAGGAATAATTAAAAGTTCAGAACGCTTTTATGCATTTTAATAATAATCGACATACCATAAATCTGCACAGTGGCAGGTTCTTGGATTCTCCCTAGTTTGTATGCAGCACTTTAAAGGCGATCGATTCTTCAGGATAATGTTGCTAATGATTGAAAATTTTTCTTCTTTCCTTTTGGTTCAGTCGTCTATCTTCAATTGTCGACTGCCTTAAAATAATCGAAATTTTCTTAAAATCTAATTTTCTTAAAATCTCAAGTGTGCACAATATTGTATTAAAGCGATTGAACGAAACTCAGAACCCTGACAAACTTAGAGAAATGAAAATTATACAAACGAAAGTATATGATATAGATGTCCAACACAGTTTTTTTTATTTCTCATAAGAAGAAAATTTTGTTTCGAATCTAATTCAAGTTTCTCACGTCGTGTGACTCGATTATCTTCGATCGAACTGGAAATAGTTGCAATATACGTTCCAAAATAAAAATGCCTAAGTCAAGTAACTGTTACAGCTAACTGTAACAATGCAATTACTCGGTTGCATTAGGTGATTCACATTCGAATTTCGCGCATTTTTAAAGTCGTCTTTATTAGTCTCGCGAGGGTATCGCGTGCTTATCGACGATTCATCGGGTCTGGCTTTCGACCATGAAGATAGGTAGATAAATAGATAGAGGGAAACAGAGAGGGAAAGACATAGTCGACATTCTAATTCGCTTTCTAGAGAAATAATTAAGGCGCGGCCGTGTCCGCGCATCCTCGACCAAGGGACGAAGGATAACGAGGCTATCGTCGGCGCGATAATCTCGAGACGATGAAGTTGACTGTCGTTCGACTAGGAGGAAGTTTCCCAAGGAGTTCCTTTGTGTTCACGGGCCATCGACGCGAGCAGCTCCGGACAAAAGCGCGAAGAAACATCGCGAAAGGATAAAGCGAACGAGGTTGGGGAGGACAACTCTCACTTGAAATAATGGATGGTGTTTAGCTTTTAATCCACGAACGCTTGTGCTTGGAAAACGATCTTGAAATGATAATCAATCTCGAAGTAGTTCTCATTTGCGATATTCCTTTGTTCTCTCGTTGGCTAATTATATCGTGAAACGTAAGACCTTGCGTCTTTAAGACTTTTACCTTTGTTCGTAGGAATTGATTAAGCAAGATGTCTATTAATCAATGAGCTTTTCTTAAGATTTTATTAATTGACAATTTAGTTAGTTGGAAGGATTGATCTTAGACTCTTGCGACTTTTAGATTTGATATCCACTGTAAACCTTTATCTAGAATACTTCAATTATACGAACCTCTTATTAAGCGAAGGATTGGAATCCCGGTTCGATTAAACCATTAAAGATTAAACAGTAACGTATTGTAGTTATGTATGGACAATATTATTAAAAAATATGAAGGAGATAGTATACGTATTGTTTTCCTAAGGCATAAAAAGTGTACTATTAAAATATGAGATACTTTACATGAGCATATCATAGAAGGAAGAACAAAAATTTCATGATGTTGCTACTATTATATTCCTCAAAACTTCATAAAATTATATGAACCAAGTGAAAGGAGAAATAGAGATGAAAAAATAAATGGAGCAAATCCCTTCATAACCGTATCGTCGAGAGATGAAATTCGATGAAGAAAATTGAATGAAAAAAAAAATTGCGAATGAAATAGTGGCCTTTAAGAAATTAAAAACATACCAAAGATACAGATGTGTGTTAATATTTCTCGAGCGAGTAACGAATTACCATTTCTCCATATTTTTCCAAAACTTACTTTAACGAATGTTAATAAAAATTATTAAAATTATTTCTATCCAATTGATCCTCCAAAAAAAGAAACCAAACTTTTCAACATCCTTCGTTTTACCATCGTAAAATTTCCTCAGTGTCCCAGGAAATCAGAACTAGCGAAAAATTCAGGTAACACCGCCAGCAGAATAGCAGAGCTTAACGACGTACATATCTCAGGCGTTATGTAACGAATATTTAATAGTAGGTAGAGTCGCGAGTGGCGCAGGGGAGAGCGTCGGGACGCTCGGACGTCATCTAATATTTGTCTAGAAGCGGACAAGCCCGTAAGCTTAATTGGAAGGAGGCAGGACTATGTGCCGATCCTTTTTACGAAAATCCCAAACCATCCGTCGCGATATCGTATTCCTGCGGGTCCTCTTAACAAATTTATGTACACGCTTGTAATAACGATGGTTCACACGTGACCGGATATCGTATCTGAACTATGATATACACGTAAGTCGAAAACCAGCAATAAAACCACGTGATTGTACGTCGTGGGGATTCTGGTTGTTTAAGCGCCTTAATGAAAACACTTGCGGTAATCGCCGCGTTATTCTACGGCTTGTTGTCTATTTATTCGCGTCATGCTGACGCGCGCTGAATTTTCAGAAAATTACGTGTAACAAGGGAAACGTATGTATTTAAACTTACACGTATGTGGAGAATTGTGAGGGAAAATCGTTGGATAGTTGGTAAGTTTATAAGAGAAAGTTTGAATCGGCCGATCGTGTTGCGGATGAGGCTACGAATACGGGAATCCTCCCGTTTGCCGGACGGCCGCTCTAATTGGGCTATTCGACTCGTCGATGGATCCGCCGTTCCGGAGCTTAATATTCGGGAATAAGAGCCGCTCTGGGTATCGTTAGTTAAGTGTATCTTTCGCTAAGTGGAGTTTAAGTGAACCGTATTGACTCTTCTTTGATTTCGAGTGAATTTACTTCACATCGAACAAAAGAATATCACTTGAGATCGATCGATCTTCGTTTCTTGACTAAATGCTGGTGAGGAAGGAAGAGAGATTTTATGGTGAACGTTGTCGTTACATAGGGTATTCCAGTTTCCTATCTTGTGTACGCGTATTAAATAACTAAATATCAAAGCAGGTAGAGAATTTGTTCGAAAGATCGATGACTGATTTGGTAAAATAGAATCAGATTAAAATGATCTTCTTACAGCAATAAATGTAATTTTTTGGTTTTGTTATAAATTTTGTATTCATAGGAGTGGTGAATATACATATATGGCAATATACGTATATCAACAGTTTATGATTATATCGATTATCAACGAATTTATTCCTTGCTAACTTTTTCCTATATTTCATATTTTTAAAATAACTTTTTAATACAGCTCCAAACGACGTACGTTTTTATTATATCTTTTGTTATGTATATCGATAAAATATACCGACAATATTTGACTAGAAGAAACTAGAACACCTTACGTGAAATATCGTTTCATCTCCTTATTCACTGTTATTTCCACTGAAATTGTAATCGAAAAGTGTGATTGATGGAACGATTTTTACAAAAAAGTGACTCGAATGAATTGGACCGATCAGAAAAAAAAGAAAAAGAAAAAGAGTTCGAAACACACTGAGTTCATGAAAATTTAGAGGAAACAACTTCTTGGATCGCGAAATAATTCAAGAAGCCACATGAGAAGGAAGGTGACAATGGTGGTGAAATCACAGAAGGAAATTCATCTAGCGTTCGTTGTGATTTCAGTGAACGCGTAATAACGTTGGCAAACGGATTGACGAATCACGGACAACCGCTGTTTGCCTTTGTCGACCACGCGTGACGTTGAATCCGTCGTTGATCGACGATTATCGTCGGGGACGTGCGTCGATCCACAATCGTTGCCGACGAATCCTAGCATTAGTACAGCATTCAACGCGTGTTAGGCCTTGATCGGCCTACAATTTTTACATCAAACATATTAAATACAAAATGCAAAAAAGAAATTCTTTCTATTAACACTCCAGAAAGTCGTGGAATATTTTCAGCGACTTTTTCTCAAAATTATATATTATATATATTATATATTATTATTATATATAATATATTATAAGCTATAACAGTATCTTCAAATACATTTTTTAGTTGATATTTCGATGGAATACGTACGTATAAATTTACAGCAATTTACAAAGATTTGCAAAATTAAAAAAGCTTACTAAACTAGAGGGTGAATTGTTTGTTTGCAAGAATTTAATCAACGAGACGCATTAAAAGATTGTTGGAAACATGTGGAAATACGACGCTCTTGAAGCCGCACTTAAATATGTAATTAAATAGTAGTCGACGAGGTAAAAAAACTGGAAAAAAAGATCGTGAATCATCCGTACACTCGACTGGTTTCCAGTTTAACACGCACCGCAACGGCTCCTGGGATTTTAGCCTCCCACCAACTATTCGAGAATCGTCAATAACGTATAACACGTCGTACGAATTGCATAACAGAGAGACGTGCAGTTTTCAATACTTTTCAGCCACGGGGAAGAGAAATGAAAACGATGAAACAGATAAGTGAAACAGAAAATAATTCATAATTAATAGAACGGAAAATATCAAGCTACGGCTCAATTAGTGGATTATTCGATTATTCGATTATTCTGCGCAATTAATAACCTTTGTAATAGCTTTCTAAATAATACGGCTCGATAGTATGACTTGAGAATAGCATACTAAAATCGAATTACAGACGGCAATGAGTGTAAGTGTCGTGATATCTGTCAATTTGTTCTGAACTAATACACAGCAACCGGTTCATTTTTCATGGTGCGTTTAGACGATTGAATAACGATCCTATTTGACAGTTTAACAGCATTAAATACACGTATAAATTCGTATTTAAAGGCAAATAACATAAAATAATTTTGTTACGAACTACCGTAATAATTATCTCTCGAAATATCTTCTTAGCCCATTTTTAACGGAGTTCAACGATCTCGAACTTCAATCTCGATTTCAAGTATCCGTTCGATTTTTATCATATCAATAACAAAACCACTCCTCTCGTTTATTTCACAATCATCATCGTAATTCAGCCGCTCCCATTAACCTGTACAACACGCCAATCAAACGTCCCGAAAACGTCCAGGCGTAAAACAAAATAATCGCGCCATCAGCTGCAAAACCAGCCTGTGCCGATCACCAGAGAACAACAATGGTTCACCCGACTCGCGACCCTCCGTCAAACGAGATTCGTACGAAATCCCCGCGCGGATAATGCAATCGCCACCAAGGGAGCCAATATTGGCGGGGATCGGAGAACAAACTCGAGGGCGAATTAAGGTCGAACAAAAGACAGAAGGGACAAGAATCGTTCGAGGGATTCAGTTTGGAGTATATTAACCCTCTAAAGAGGATAAATTTCAAGGAAGCGTGGACTATTGTGTAATCGTGACGTTTTCTGGTGTAATATAAAAATTTCATTTGATTTATACCTATTATATTTGCAATATTAATTTAATAATGGTGAAGAATTATTACGTTATACGCTAAAGTTTATGAAATCATTGATTGATAGAAACGATACTCTTTCCTTCAAACACATCATCTAACACTTTAGAAATATCTAATACCATACGATCTCCCTTTATGATAATAAAAATAGATAAACTTTTACGACACGAATCCCCTGAAACAATTACCATTTGCTACATCTACAACTTCTTCTTTCTCCGAAGAACGTCTACGCTCTACAATACTCTATAATAATATTTTAGAAACATCTAACGCTGTACATAACGATTAGATGACACAAACTTCTATCAATTTATACAACGGACCAAGTCTCTCGCAACGATTGCCATTAACACATCTAACTTATCTTCCTCCCAAGACAGTCCAATACTTTATAGTAATATTGTGGAAACTAATTACTCTAGAAGCTAATTCCTTTCCATAACAATAAGATCAGACGAACTTCTATTTACAATTACCAATCTATACAAGTTTCCTAAAACAATTGCCATTCACTTCGTCCACACCTTATCTTATCTCTCTCTCAAAAAACGTATAATACTTTATAATAAGAATTTACGGGAGGACTAGGTATTTTCACGCCTAGGAGTCTCTCACGCTTGCAGAGCAGTTCTCTCACGGGCAAAATAAGCTCTCGTCCAACGCGGCTGTTAGACACCCGTATAGCTTGACTGCTCCTCTCGTTGTGCCTCGTCCGCTCGCGTCCCTTTCGCCCCGTGCGCGTCGCCCTCCCAGCCCTCCCTACCCCACCCTTCCAGTCACGGCCCGTAGTCCTTTCCCCCTCCATCGAAATCGATGCTACTCGCGGATCGCGAGTTCAGTCTGCGACTGGCCACCGCGTGCGTAACGTCGCTCCCTCTGTCTCGTTTTTGTTTTGCCTCGGGCCTCGACCCGAACACCCCCTCATTCGTAGAACAATCCCCCTTCTCCTTCACGCGCTTCCTTTTACCACATATACAACGATCAAATTGTAAACTGTTCGATTTGTTTTCGTCACGATATCGCGTGTTATTGTTGCGTCGTAATCCGCGATCGGAGTCGATCACGTGTGACATTGCGCCGGACGGTGTACAACGTTGAGAGAGGAAATTTTCAAGGAAAGAAAGATTAGTTTTCTGTGAAAGAAACGGAATGAGGAAAAACTCAGTGACGAAGCGGAAGATGTATCAATCGACGATGATTCGATGCGAGTTCGGGAAACGATCCTGAGGCGATCGGATGTGTGACGAGGCGCTACTGTCGAGGATAACAACCAGCCAGCTCTACGGCTGTCCCCGTGCAAAGGACACTTGATTGGGTGAGTGGATTTTTTTATTTTCCCAAGATGATATTCTTTAACCTTCGAGACATAAATAGCTTTTGTAAGAGGAGAATGTTTGTTTCTCTAAAAGAAGAAGTGTTTAATCCTTATCGAGACATTCTAAAAAGGCTCGCATCTGTTAGTCGTGCTATTATTCATGGAATTAACGCGAGATTTACTCCGTTCGAATGTGCGCGTGGTGAACGGAAGTATATCGGCGGGGCTTGACGCGTTCGTAATTAACACGGTGCAAACGGAACAAAATGTTCACGCGGGCTAGCGGGAAATTAAATGATATCCCGTTTAACCCTATCCGGGTTATCGTGAAATATTTCCAGCGAGGTGAACGCGTCGATGCAGACGCGTAACGCGAGCTGACAGCCCGTATATATGCTCGGAACTAGTAGAGGAGTTTACCGCTGGTCAGTCGGGCCAAGTTTATCACGGGCCGACATTCGTTTTTCGGTTATTCACTCTACAACGTGAAATATCCGCGGATCTCTCGTTCAAACAACGCTCTCCATTCGAAACCGGCGTAAACTTACGATGCACAAAATGAAACAGTTCTGACACTCTATCGGAATAAATTTAACATGGTATTATGTCAACGGCGCTCGTTTGTCCTACGAATTCATCGACGAAAATTACGCGAACATTGCAATGCAATTCCCCTCGTTTCACGCGACGACATCGAACTAGAAACTTCAATATTTCCGCCGCTAGAAGCCTGATAACGTTAACAGCCCTGAAACGCGGGAAAACTCCACAAATTTCATATACTAATTCAACCATATATATCGAACGCAATTTTTAAGAAGTTTCTTTTGAAATAGCAACTAGGAAACGTTTAATTATAAAACAATTAAATAACCTATTAGATTGAACTTTGAGTGCTAGAAATAATTAGAGGGACCGAGTGTTTTCGATTTGGGGGTGAAAAAGAAATGCATGCCCATTCAAGTTTTGAGAAAAACATGCCAAAATAATATGTTGATAATGTTTAAGCAATTTTCCTAAAATAAACGAAGAAAGATGATAAAAAAGAGAAAATTGTTAGTGTTAAATTAATTATTAGTGTTAAAATTACATATATATACGTATATACATTATCGGATCTGCCTTAATTGTTAAATCTGGTTAATGAAGTCCTTGAATTGAATCCAGGTTATCCGCATCGCATTCTATCATCGAACAATATTCCATCTCGTTTAGTGTACTTTGCACCTTAAAATTTATTTAATATACCAAACCATAGTCTTGCTTTGATATCGAAACTATTTCACAACTCTACCTCTCCACGATTCTGAAGATATTCCAACGAAAAATTTCTAGTTTGTAAGAGTCAACAATTCTAGACACTCGACGAAACCTGAAAATGTATGAAATACAAAAACCGACCGATAGAAATGATTGGAATAAGGAAGAAGTAGGTGCACGATATAAGAGTTCATCGAAAGTAGTCCAACCGTACGATTGATCAGCCAGTACGGCTTTATCCTGACGTTTTCGGCGACAGTTTCCATTAAGGTGGTCCCGTGGACGTCTCAGTCGATGTTTCGCTCCGCAAGAAATTTCATTTTCCCTCTCTTTCCTTCCGTAGCGACCACCCAGTTTTATTGGACGCTGTCCTTCAATGTCCACTGCCGGCCATCCACGATATCGTGACACGTAGCGCGACGCGGTCATAAGCGATCCCGAGGAAGTTGGTTAATTAATTGCCTTTGGAAATATAATCCGAGCGTCGAGTGTAACTAATCAGGGAGAAACTCGGTCGGACGTTGACGGGCATGTTTGCTGCACCTATCACGTACGGGGATGGAAATGTAATTTGCCGGGATAGAGTTAGCCTCGTTGAATGCCGTGGCCAAGCTTCGCCGCCTATTCTGCCCATCAGCTGCAATCTCCTCGCGGCGTGCCACCCATTGATCGCCACCAACGATTTTGCATGTAAGAATCTAGAAGCTAGGATACACGGGGCCGAGACTTTGCGTGGCGAACGTTTTAACGTGCTAGTTCTCCGAGGAATAGGCGTTAGAGGGTCGAAAGGTTCGTTGTAAGATAGTTTCTTCCTCGTTTTCCATCGGAAAACACGTGAATTCTGTTGGAGAACTAGCAAGTACAGTTTAGGGTACTATATGGGTAAATTGTAAAATTGTAAATTGAAACATTGTAAAATTAGTCAGGATTTGAAATGAATATGTTGTGAGTGTGTTTAGGATCGAGATAAATAAATTGATAGAAATGCAAATAGATAATCCATTGAAAGCTATGGTGTTGTTATAAGAAGAGACTTAAAGACTTTACTTATATTGAATAATGAGATAAGTGAAGAATGGAATAAAGATTTGAAATCCTGATCAGAAATTTGTAACTTTTCCTGAACTGTTAATGAATACCGAGTAGGTTTTAATCAGTTGCATAGCTATTTTTCAAAATTTCTTGTCAGTGAATGGTGCTATAATTATGTAGTATAATATGATGTATAATATTATTCCCAATTGTAGAAGTGTAAACGAAATTCCTTACATCAGCCGCTGTCAAAATTCTCCTTATTCTTTCTCCTCTTTATCTCTTTCTTTTTACCTGTAAGTGAAATATTATTAATGGCAGGTTTCTATGGAAATTTCTCAATCGAAATTTAAACATAGATCACATTGTATGGTTCTAAATAGTAAAATCTCGTTATAATATCTTGACCCGTACTATATCTTTTTTAATGGTATATTTCGAATTCTAAACCAAGTAAATTCTATTATTTATTCAGTAGTCAGATTCATTGTTTTCGATATTCAGACGATTCTTTTCCATATACTAGTCGTCTTCGAATTTCAAATGTATGGAAGTAAGAATTCCGGGATAGGCGACTTCGTCAGAATACTCTTCCTTAAAACAACAATATTCGAAGGAGTAATAGAGATTTTCTTTCAGCTTGAACAGACGTACGGTTATGGACTGGTATCAGGAAATCCGCTGATTCCAGTCCTAACGTCCTAAAAATTTCTCCGTCTAGTTGGATTTTATAAACAGTTACATCGAACCGAGTTCATGTTTATGTATAATACTCGAGCACGATCAACGACCTCGACTTTGGAACCTTCTTTCTCGGAAATAGACCCGGTAGGACAACAAAATATTCATAGCGTCTCGAACCACGCTTCGGAACTTTCCCCTTAATCCCAAAACAAACGTTCCGTTACGAAAAATGCCGAACATGCTGACTTTCCACGCTGTAAGCGATTATAACAATTTTAATTAAATGAAAATTTAATCAATCCCGGCAATCAACTTCGTGCATCCGATCGACAAATTAAAGCACGCATACAATTAGCGTCGAGCATTCAATTCGCCGCGATTAACGCTTGTCAACGAACAAGGGGGAGGGTGGAAAATATTAAAAAATGAACAAGACACGAGGAACAGTGGTAGGAAAAAGAATGAGTCGCTTGTAACGTGCCTCGATCCTAGTCAGAGTTTTCGATATTTTATCTAAAAATGTATTCTGATAGTCAGATGCAAAGTTCGTATTAGAAAAGAATGAATTATCGTCGAATGAAAATTAACTGAGTCTGCAAAGTAGGTATAGGACTGTTGACAAGACTATTATTTAGGTATTGCCCTGACTCTTTTAAACAAGGACTCACATATGAAGAAACGAATCAGTATATATGATAGCAGCAGCGGAAAAGAGAAATATCTATAGTTTTAATTAATTTATTGCTTATTTCTATCATTTAATGAAAAATCTTTAGTAAAAATGAAGATATATCTTTCAAGGTATATCAATCTAGTTTGAAAGTATTTTGTCTTCAAAAATAACTTTAACTACAATGATCTCGTTTTCCTGATTTAATCAAATATCGATCTCCTATAGCATAATTGCAAACAAAACATACAATAATTCTGTAATACGACGAATATTTGCCCAAAGAAAATTAAGGATGGCAAAATACCATTTTCCTTTCCTGAAAAGATACAAAGATTGACGAGCATCGTTTCTGTTACAAACCCTCCCCTTTCGATCAAAAATCATCGAGGTTACAAGAAGAATATAGAGCGATGATTCTTGAGAATTGTACAGAAATATTCTGATTTCAATGTCGTTTGCAGCAATGAATTCGCTAGATGGTTAAACTGGGACGATTCGCGATTAAAAGCTCAGAGCTTCGGCTGCACCATACATTTGCATATAGGAAGCTCTGTATAAATTCCGTGGTTATACTGCGTCAGAGGCAATAACGCAACGCGAAGCAGAACACGTTAGAGTGCGTTTGCAGTTTGCAAAACGGTTACGTATGATTCGACGTTACGCGTAAACGATTGATCATACACCTTGTCGGTACTTCGAACACGTCGACGTTGAGGATGCTTCTCTCTCTCCCGCTACTTTTTTTTTTTGGCACCAGTGATCGACTAGAACACGACTCTTTTCACCGCTCGAAACGTCGAAGTTTAGTAGCTTCAACGAGTTATTGTGGATATTTCGTCGTAGAACTTTCGGAAATTCCCGTGCGCATCGTTGAGTCCGGGCTTGTTCAAACGAACTGGCGAATCGATACGTGAGCAACAAATTTGCTGTTATATTTTAATACTGTACGGTATTTACCGAGACTGAGCGAGAGGGTGCTGCTTGGTAATCGCGATAATTCAAAAATCATGAACCATAGCCATCGTAGTTTCCAAGATCAAATTTTAAATTACCGATCGATAATCGAGATATTCAAAATGTTAATAACGCTTTTATTGTACGAAATAATGCAAGCATAGGGTATTAGCAGAGTCTATAATACAGTACTGAATGTACATTCTACTAGCAGAATATTTGAAAGCTGTGAGATTCTTCGATAAGTTATTATGTTGCCAGGAAATTATTAATGGAAACCTAATAGGAAAATTCGTATTGTAAACTGGTTGAATATATTGTTAATTTGTAAAACTGAATTCTGTGACATTTATTCTTGCTTCGTTTATCACGGAATAATTTGTGTTATAACAAAAAAACAGGTAAAATTGTGCTAATACAGCATCGGTATTGATGTATTAATTAATTAGCTTCGTGGACACCATATTAAATTTTGTATCATTTAGTTCGACAAAAATGTTATTACCATGAAAATGAGCTGACAAATAAACATTTCGTTGAGAAATAACTATCTGCAAATAATTTCTATAACCAGTATCTGTGTTAATGCGATAAATATTACGAAAATAATTACGAAAACTTGACAATAGAACTTTTATAGTAAAATTAGATTTTCCATCAATTAATATCGTTTATCGCCGAATGACTTATATTATAAGAAAGAAATAAAGTCATTGAGAGAATCTCAGTAGAAGACGTTAAAAAATTCCACTTTAAAAATTTTCCTCTATAATATAGATAGGTTTCCCTGAATGTGCCATTACAAAAAATACAACGTTTAACCGCTAATTTTCTCTAAAAGCGCCTCGTACGTCATTCCCTTGAATTTCCCAACCAAATTCGTAGCTTGCAATCAGAAGATCCACTCGTACGCACCAGAATACTCAAAATCTGGCGTACGCCGAGGTCGCGGAGGAAAGAATGGCGACAGCGTATTTACGAAACTGCGGCGATAAGATCACATTCAGAAACGCCGCGTACGCCTAACATTAACGTGCGGTATGCACTATCGTTGCGGTACGGCAATACAAATAGGGCTTGCTTCTGGCTGCGACGGTTGCGCAGCTCGGCTTCACGCATCGCTTACTCATTACTGCACATCCGCTCGAAATCGGCGCCGCTTTAAAGCCGCGAAATTTGCTTTGGCTGCTCACGAACGCGACTTTAAAGCGACCTGTCGGTTAAGAGTGCCCGCTGGCAAATACCGTTTTACTTACAGCGCATAAACACGAATCAAGTTCAAACGACGTACGAATACGTTGTACGCGATGCGATACCGTCGCTTGATGGAACATACCACGTTTCACAAATGGGTTGCCTAATTTACGTTTCTTTCGATCTTGATAGGTGTCTGTAGGAAGTAAAATTTTTTACAGGGACTTAATGATATTTGCAGTTGAAGGTTCTTACGGAATTTTGGTTAAATTTATTGTAATAAAATATTATTCAATAGTATGATTCTTAAGGGGCAAAATATAAGAAAAGTAAGTGGAATATCGCGGTGTTAAGCAGGATTTTCTGAAGAGAAATAGTGGAATAAATTATTTATTCATAAAGTTACACCTTCTGGTTTTGCAATACTTCGTTTGTATTATCACATAATTTATTTTACTGCGGAACAATGTGAGAGATTTTGAAAAATACCAAAGTTCTCAAAATTTTTTGTTCGTACCTTAAAAATAGAATTTCCAAATAATATAACTGAATTTTGTAATAGCGTCTTAGCTGAAGTTCTTTTGATATAGAAGAGAAGATGAAATAGGAATGGAAAAATCGAAAAAAGCAATAATGGATTATCGACATTAGACAAACATTGGTCATTTGTTGGGAACAAGTTTTGTATTTCAGCAGATACCTTAATGATTCTTTGACTTCAAACCTTCTACGAGCTATCGATAATTATCGAAACAGTAGGAAATGGTAGCTCGGTGAAATTCATCGAATTTCGTGCCCTCCTTCCGCTCGAGGTCGTCGCTGCTCGAATGATACCCGCGTTTCAATGGAGTACGAAACAATTGATCCATAAATCACGCGATCAAAACTGGGCTGGGCGGCCGGATGATTTATAAAAGCTCGATGTATCGTGTGAGAACCGAAGCGACGAAAAAGTCTCGCGCGATGTTACAATTAATCGCATTTATTTACGTACGAACAAACCGAGGTCAATATTACGCGACCAGCGCGTAAAAGTTTTCCAGCCAATTTCACAGGGAAATATGTCGGCGTTGGAAAACTGATAAAAATAAAACCTACGATACGAGGTATTTTTTTACTCCTTTTGTTCTCTTTATAATTTTTTGTTTCTGTTCTTCATATATTTCGCTTGTGCTTTTTTTATTTTTTTTTTTTTTGTGTAGTAAATGCACACGATTAATCATAGTTTTTTACTTGGGCACATCGCGTACAATGTACCATGAGGGAATTGAAGCTTCTACCCCCACATTGTTCGAGAATGTTCGCGTACAAACCGAGTTTTCGTTTCGCGGTTATTTGCGGTGACGCCGCGGTGCGACAACGAGAATCGCGAGTAATTAATACCAACCTTATACGTAATTAGTCATTGAAAAACAATGTTCGAGAGGACAATGACAGCTTGAGCGTTCCTCCGATCTCGGTGATCCAGATTAATTAAATTTCATTGCTTAACGGGCATTAAACCACCGCACCGCCGCGAAATAACATCTCGTATCATTAATATTATAGCGTAGTTTATTAAAAAACGATTTTGCATATATAGCGGCACCTGAGTCGACGGAAGATTGAAATCAGAAAAGACTCATATAATTGTGCTTTGAAATACCAACGTTGTTTTGCTTTGTTAGCTTCAAAGGTAAACGAACTCCAGACAAAATATTATCGCCGTTATTTGTAATCGTCAACCGGAGTTACATTTCAACTTCTTATAATAACACCGGTCGATACAAATAAACGATCGTGCTCTCTAGGACAGTCATACGGTCGAATAGTTAGTCAAATAGTAGCATTGAGCGAGCTAAGATTACGATCGGCATACACTATCTCTATACTTAAAGTAATTTTAATATACACTGACTATTACAATTTTATCACTCGTCTCTTTAATAAACTAACCAACACGTTTAATATCCACCTCACATATTTCACCGGTTTCTTTGTTATACGTTCGAACGATCGATTACAAAATTCAATACATTCGTAAGAATGAATTTTACGAAAATTAAGAGTCGATACACGCTTGTGCTTTTCTAACAAGAATTAAAACGCAAGAGATGAAGTTCAGAAGTCGTTTTTGATGGATGGAACCCTTCTTGATGGATGGAAAATTTTGAATGATTATCACCTCTGATTCTTGTAGAGAAACTAAGAAGTAATAACTGTTGTAAACAAATTTATAAATCACAATAGAATGGTACAATGCTTAAACGGATAAGAGCACTAGAAAATATTTATAGAAAACAAAAATACAGAACAGGAAGTACAAACGCATCCAGAAAATACAGTTAAATATACATATAACTCATAAACTATCGTATAAGCTTAAATGGTAACAATGTAAACGACTTTAATTTTTCATTACAATCTGTATAGATACGTGTCGAGTGTTTTGTCATAGATTTTCAAACATGATATTCCTACGTTCAAAACAGAAAAGGAACATCCATTGCGCGTTTTACTGCTAGCTATGATTTCGCTGTTCGTTACATGCCTTTTAACTGATTAAACCGCTCCCTCCCAAAGATCCCTAAAAGTGATTTAATCAGTAACATGGGAAGAATTCGGAATCCTTGGAAAACGCGTGTAGTAAAATGAAACGATCAGGTTACGGCACATCATCGTGACCCTTAAACCACGTTGTAGGAAGCCGAGGAATCGTTACAGTGTCGTGTGATTTTTTATTTAACCGCCTGGATGGAAAGGGACGCGTAAGCCACGAACGATGCCGGATAGGTCATATTTTTATCTTCGTCGTGGCAAACGATACCTCTAAGTAATTCGGATCGATCAAACGTACAAGTTTACGAGCCGAGGTGATAGTTTATCGTTGAACCGCTATTCGATTACTTACTGTAGTTTAGAGTTATACGAGCGTGCGTGCGTGCGTAGGTTGACCACGTATACGAAAAGTTTGAAGCATCTGTGCTTTGTAAGATCTCTCGTTCTTCCTTGTTGTGATATAAAAATAACGAAAAGTTTGGTTATTATAAAATCCAGTTCATAACTTTCTATTGATATTACAAACTTCTCGTATTTTTTTATTTTTTCTGAATAATCAAACGATAATCAAAGCTTTCTCTAGGCTATATCTTAATTGCGTTTTCGTGTATATATACATATTTTCCTTCCATTTCTCTATTTAATTCATTCCATCTGTTTTTAGTTCCTCTATCAGAATCAAAAATGATAAAGAGATATATATTTCACATGTATTTGTTTCGTTTGTTCTATATGTATTTAATTTATTTTGCAAACTTTTTAACATACTAACACGTCTACGAATACGCCTCACAGTCTTATTGTTGATACCTAGTAAACACAAGAAATAATAAAATTTAACTCATTATATCGTATCATATGATTTTATAAGATATCAAAAATTGATATTATTTGTCTCGTCTATTTTGCAGCTTACTCGTTAGAAATTATATTTTCTTTCAACGGTGTATATATAAATATACGTTCATGTATAGCGGGATAAGTACAACTTCTATGAAGGAACGCCATCTGTTGCATCTGTCGATTTACAATGGCCAGATCATTATTGATGGCAAATTTATCGCATCATAAATAAAATTCAGCGTAAGACGCGCAAAACGCTTCTCGCTGCCGCCGGCTGCAATCGATACACTCGCGAACGATGTTCGACGAATTTGCGGTATTCATCAAATTGACGTCACCCCCCGCGACTTGGTCGTTTGTTTTTTAACGGATCGAACGAAACGAACGGTCTTTGCGAATGCTCGGTGCACGATCGAATTAAAAGCTGCTTTAAGCGACTTGATTTTTGTTTGAAGAGCTGTTCCTTTGACCGGCCGATTCAATTTCGTGTTGCGTTTAATTGGATTTTTATAACGCGGAAACGGGTAATTGCAATGATCGGTGGCAATTACATTTGCCTGTTGTTCATGTTAAAAAATATACGTACATTATTCGATAATCGTGTATAATCAGTATAACGAAGTAATCTCGTTTGTCTGGAATAATATATTACTCTCCAGATCCATTGTCTGAAGCATACGATGAAAACGTAATAATACGAAGAGATATTAATTCATACATGGGTTACATCGACGAACGATGGAGGAAGATAAACGAAGGAACTCGATAAAAGTATCTCCTTGAAATTCGTCTCGTACCGAGAGTCTCTGTTTCCATAATACTCTTAAGTATTATAAAGTATATACATTTCTCCTTTGTCTGATCATGGTTAACCTTAACCACTGCTACTCTCTTTCCACTTTACTGAGCTCGAACAATATATTCCACATTTCGGGCTTTATCATCGGCAATATAAACGTCACGATGGAACAAACTATCTTAATATTACTCATTCGTTATCGTCGAGTCGCGGTACGTTTCTCTCCGACGATTTTTAACGTCATGAATTTCTTTCTCCCGTTCTACCCTGCAAACGGAGGTTAAAACGGGAATCTTGAAAAAAAAGAAAAAAGAAAGAATAATAGCGTAGCAATGGTTACACGAATACTCCCGTTAATTAACCAAGGTCGTTCTAAATTTGTTTTCTAGCCCGTTCAACGTCGGACCATTGATCAATGAGGTCGACGATGATTAGTTCGGCTCCCTGGCTCATTAGAGTCGCCACGAAGCAATAAGTCGACAGAGTTTTTCATTATTCGCGACACGTAGCCACGCGATTAGTTCAGTTTTTATTCCTACTCTCTTTCTCTCCCACTTTGTGTTTTATCGTACTCAAGAGGCAAATGACCACGACAAATGACCAGAACGGATGACAATTAATGGCGATCGATGTCATTGCCGATCGTTATCGAAATATTCCGTGCATATCAGAAAATGCACTTTGTAAATTAGACCATCGCGTTAGATGGTCTCGTTGCATTAGTCGATCTCAAATATTCATACATTTCGTACCATTTTTTCTCGTTGAACGATTCATACTTATCCGAGAAATATTTTATTTCGAAATAGATGGACGTGGATAGATTTTTAGTTTCATTGCGGTTCATATACTTCTACAGGTATATTACTGTGCATATGCGGCGATTTTCGTTCAGCGCTAACGACTTTCGCATCAATTGTACAATAGAGCAGTAACCGTGTTTAGGTATTTACATTTCGAATTAATTATATTTCCTGAGTGTATTGTGCTCATGCAGATAAATTCGCGGGGAATTTCCGCATAAACGGGCGATATTATAAAAGCCTTTCTGTGCTTCGATCCCAATAACCAGATGCTTTCGTATCCCGCGGTGCATTCGTAAAACTCGATATTTCATTATAATCCTCTTGTCGATCGTAACGTTTTAACAAACAGCCGAAATCTATCTCGCTCTTCACGTATCTAACACTCGCGATTAAAACCTCGATTTCAAATCCATCCAACTAATTTCAAGGGACAAAGAGGGACGAGAAAGAAAGAGTAAAATAAAAAAAAACAATAACATGCATACAGGCATAGCGACAATTACAGCAAACAAGCCCAGAGACAAACGCTGAAAGGTATTAAAATCGCTGAAATAACCCATCCGTGAAATTAGAAAAAAAAGAAGGGAGACACCGAGAGAAAAAAGGACAAAATGTAAAACGGAATGAAAATACCGCGACATTTCGAGCGTGTCGTTAAATTTCCTGTCTTCGCCCGATAGGGTTGAAGGCAACGAGCGAAGGCCGCGAGTATAGCGTGATTTTTACCATCCGGAAATAGCCGGAACCGTCTCATTAAGAGAGCTTAAACCGATCCAAAACGGAGTTAGCAACAGAGAGATCAGAGAGGCGATACAGCACTCGTACATGCGATACAGATCGAACGTCGTCGTTTTGAAACTCGCTCGTGGAATTACTCGCATTCGTCTGACCCGAGGATTTCACGCATCACGTACAGAGAATAATCCTGCGTCTCGTCCGTCGCTTCACGATCTGATACCCTGGACCGATGTTGATGCCGCTATTCGACATGGCCCGTTTCCCTTTCTGTTTCTCTATCCGACTCTCTGTCTTTATCCGTTTGCCTGTTTGCATCGATGTTACACGGAATTGAGTATGAAAGGATTAGCGGGGCTATAGAGTGACACTTGCCTCTCCGATTACTTCTGCTCCGTTCGATTACGTTCTCCTTGAAGCCGTCTAACTCCTGGATGGTTACACGTAGCGCAAAACTCTTGGGCCAATTCAGTGGTGGAAACTTATCTCTGAATTAAGCACGAGTTTGATAGTGTAACGTCTGTGTGATGGCTTTTAGCGAAGCGAGATGTTGTGGAGAACGTGAATACGAGATATGATTTAGAAATATAAGAACTACTATTATATAGTAGAAATTTACGTATATTATATAAATATTGTATGTTTATAATAAGAATGTTGCACATAGAAGCTTGTGTATATTAGAATATCTTTTACATTACAATTGCTTTACTTCTATTGGAATTATTTGCTGGAATTGTTTTGTAACAGTTATTTTTAAAGTTGTCCTTCTCAGCAGTTCCGCTTCGTTTCTAACATATTTTCTGTCATTTTTCTGGAAGTTAAAGTTATAGACATTTTTAAGGGTAGATTTTAGAACAGTTTCCGTATTTTCTTTTATTCTATTGTTCATTTGATAACGATGCCCTGTTTGCGAGATCTTTAGGTTAAAGAACAAGAAGAAATTACAAGATAGATAGATAAATAAATCACTACGAAGACTGGATATAGTGTTTTAAAGGTGAAAGTAATTCTATGTTTGGTTGAAAACTATTGAACCGAAAAGAAGGTGGTGCAATGCTTTTAAAAAATGAAAGTGACACTATCACTCTTAGAAAAATGTTTCTTTCAATTTATTAGAGATTGAAATATATTCCAAATACTTCTTGACTTGACCTCGAGAAATTTGTTAGAAAATAAAGAGAATTTATAGCTTCTTCATACATCGTAATTAATATTACATGTGTTATGCGAATTTATTCTGAAGCATGTTTTCCTCCGCGGTGAGAATGCGATAAGGAGGGCTGCTCTCGCGCGTCGGATGGAATATGCAAAATTTCATTAGTGGGATGCGATACCATTGTTAGACTTATTAATGTATTCTAAGGCAATTTTACGTTAATGTATAAATGAGAGAAATGAGCTGCTCGCTGCTGCTGCTGCTAAATAATAGAGTTTCACCTGAAAATTGTAATACATGTAATAGAACTCTAATTAGATTCGCGATGAAAGCAGTAATGTATACGATGCGGTAGACTGAAATCTTAAACTACCTTAATGTTGTGAACATAACATCGCATTAACTATCGTAAAAATACTTGATTAACAGAGAACAATTTGTCAGATTCAATATACTCTTACATAATTGCCTGGTTAAGAATTAATATAGTAATGTAAGTTGAAAGTTTCGAAACGTGTTACACTTTTGTCTAACTCTCAAATAATATACTAGATTGTTCGAAAAGTTTCTTTCGTATTGTAAGGAAATAATAGACTCACAATGTTTTTTGTTTTATATTAGTTTATTGAATTATGCTTGAACATAATAATAGAAATATAACGAAATGGATCATACCTAATTCAATAAAATAATATAAAACAGAAATTGTTTTTCATCTATTATCACCTTATGAAACGAAAGAAACTTTTCGGACAACCCAATATAATCTGTTAATATATAACGTATAATGTATAATCTATTCGATTCGATAGTTAATAAAGTCGTAACTGCATTTTGGCGTGTCTTCGTAAACGCAACAAATATAAAATATATTGAGATTTTATTATTATCAAAAATGTGTAAGCGTAAATATATAAAGTGTAAATATAAAATCGTATAATACAATATAAAATCAAATCAAAACATTTATTCTACTTTCGCTCCTTTATTAATACTTATAAAAATATTTCGCGTAAACATCTACCAGTTATCAGCGTATTTGTTATAATAAACGCAACGTACAACCCCATAAAAGGCAACAATGAACTGATTTAAAACCGCCATTGCAATTCTCATCCTAACAATAGTATCTACAAGCAATAACAATTTCTCTCAAAGCGAAACAGTAAGCCACATCACTGAATTTTCCCGTACAAAGGAACAAAGTGATACGAGTCGACCAATAGTCAAGCACTTTTGCGCGATAGTAGTCTGTTTATGTTTAAATACGGCTAATATCTAACTAAGCTGAGTACTGTACAAGGGACGTGTGTGTTGGCAACAGGATATTACGCGATGCTTACACGAGTGTGGCAGGCGCCACAGAAACCAATATCCTTAATAATACAGAAGCGGGACGGTAAATTAAAGTCGGATATCGCGGGGAATAAAATGGATTTTCGCAAAATCACATGGAACTCGAGAGTGTCGTTGGATAAGAGCGCAGGCTTTTGGCTACGGCAGAAGAGAGAGGGGAGGGAAACTGAAAGAGGCGCTTTGTTCGAGTACGATCAGATTTTCAAAAGACGCCTTAACGGGGCTGACCCTAGCGGTAATAAGGCTTTCAAGATCCCCTTCGGGCTCGCTCGGGAATGCTAAACTTCCTGCGAACTGATGGCGCCTGATTGGCTCGTTATTCCGCGATGCTCCGTTCGAGCACGATAGATTTGGATGAAATATTGAGGCTGCGATGGAATCGTTAAACGCGAACCGATCTCGGTCATTACTTTCCGTTACTCGCTCGTTGACGCTCGATCTTAAAGAGGTTTCATGTTATTCAGCCTCGTTATCGGAGGTTATTGCTGTAAATACTTAATGAACTATCTCTCATCCGATATCTTATAAATTGATTTCTTATCGGTATACAGAGGCTCGCGAGGAGTATTCGATCACTTATAAAATTCTTTTATAAATTCATTATTTGTGTTATACGAAATACTTTGACATTTTATATCGGATCAGACGTATTCCATTAGAACATATTATTATTATTATTAAATAAATTGGTCGTTTTAATGCGTATACATCAAACATCCGGAAAATACTGCTGTCATTTATATCTTCTGCAGAAACTATTACTATTAAGATAGGACCATTTATAGTCTTCTCGTTTCTGCCACGGTATTAGTTTGGCCAATACTCGTAACAACATATTCCATCTTCATGACGAGAACTATTAGAGTGATTGACGGCGCTCCATCACAGAATTCCATCGATTCTCCACAAATGGTCTTCAGACATTCCAAAACCTTACAAATGGACACAAGTCTTCAGACGATATCTATAAAACTGTACGCGTTTCTAGACAACATAGGATAAATTTCAAACAGTTCAAATTTAGTTTACGTAAGTGAATATTCTTTAGTTCTGCTCTTTGAAAGATTTTAATGACACACTAATGCAATTATATCACTCTATCCTGTTCAATTGCCTTCTCGTCTGGTCGGTACAATATTGTAGCCCATCATCGAGCATTAAGACCGCCATTGCCTTTGAAAACGTGTTTACCACTCGAGTACCCATATGAGCTATTGAGACCGTGGTTGCTTGTTAATTGTTATTGGGCAACGTTGAGAAGCGTAGAGACGTCATTCATGGGGATCAGGCCGCTGAAGCACGTATCATTACACCGTGCATCCGTTAATGACTGCCTAAGATGGACTTGGAGTGCACTCGAGGATACCGAAGTTTCCTCCCAGGCGCGGCGGCGAGCAGGAACCGCTCGTCTGCCTCGTTAAGATCGTTCAATGATACGTTAAGATCCACTTAGGCCGACTCTAGCTCGAACATTATAACTACAATACGAGCTATGATTGCTCGTGCATGCTAACGCAATTGTTAGATCGAGCATAATTAATACTTTGGCCATTTACCAGCCCATTTCCCATTCTCTAGACTTATTTAAGAAAAAATTCAAATAGAGCTCACGAAAGTATTTGGGCATTTGCGTGTGTCGTGCAGAAGTATCTGAAGTGAAGAGTCAATTATTCAGTACATTAATAAGCCAGAATATTCGATGAAATTATTTTTAGCATTAATTCTACATTGGCTCATTGATCATTGAGATCGATTAACACGAAGATTATTTTTCTGCCTACATGTTACTTATTTATTAAGCGTATATTTATTGTGTATAGTAAATGTTTGTAATTTCTATATACATTTTCAGATTGGTTTTAGATTTCTCAATATAATCACGATATAAACACGACAATATGTAAAACGAACAAAGATTGAAAAAATAAAAATAGGATTTATGACGTAATACAGGAGAAGCGTTCGTGCTATCTTTAACGTTTTTAAAAAACATAGTTGAAGTTAAATTAAGTTTCCGTTTAACATAAAAAGATGTAAGACGAGTTGAAATTAGAAAAATCTGTAACGAATCTATATATAACGTTCCCAATAAATCTCGTCATGTCGTATTTAGGAGCAGAAGAAATTTCTTCTCTAAACATAAAAGTGTCTAAACATAACGTCTCTTGTCTTCGTACGATAGTATAGCAAAAGTTATTCGCAACGTTTCTGATAAAACTCTTTATGAGAGGAAGTAACTCTGCCATCTAATGCAAGAAGACCAAATATAAAGGTCTTTCAACTTCCTGAACTTTTACGGAAAGATACTTATTCTTAGCTATAGCTCGATTTCAATTACCAAATATAGCTTTCTAAATAATCAATTGTACCATTTCTATATTTAAAAGTATCTTTAAAATTGAGATCGTACGCTATCCGTAGCGCTCCATTCAGATTCAACTTGTCTACAATTCCGTATCAAACCACTTCACACCAAGCGTCTAATTCCCGCGGAGCTCACCCTCTCAGACGTGTTCCATTAAACGCAGCCGAGACCAAGCACAGCATCAATCGTTACGCTTAATCAACACCATCCTCCTGCTATCAGACAGCTATCCAAACAACCGTCACAACAATTTCATCAAAGACAACAGCCACCCTCCTAATAAATCCCAAACCTAACAATCCGATTGTTATACGTTGAGGCAGCAAGACAAGCAAGCACGAAACTTCCAGCGTGATAATAGTCAAAGACAAAACGCACATTCATTTCCACCGGCAAACGAATCGTACAGCATTCCGTGAAAAGGTGGAACGATAGCTTGGCAGACGCGCATTAGTGACACTCTCGAACGATGCTCGTAGGCGCAGACCAAAAGGAATATAGGAGGAGCGAGCAACTCTCGAGCGGTCAAGCTATCGAATCTGCAGCCAGCGTTGATACGCATCCGTTAATAACGGCTTAAAACCAACTTTCGAGTCCTCTCGAAAATGTCGAAGTTCCCTCCTTCTGGTCGGGACTCGTCTGCCTCGTTAAAGCGTAGCCTGCTCGGTGATATCCGCGGCCCAGGAACACGAGGGCGAAAAGGAAAGCTGCGGTGAACTGAAACGAGACAGGCCCGGGCCGCCCGCGCTACACTCTTAGAGGAGTAGACAAGGAGGGCGAGTAGATTGAACGGCGCTGCCGCCAAATTGCTTTCGGGATTATTCGCATCCACCTGACTGTTTCCAGGCCGCGACGCCGCGAGGACATAAAGGATCGCTGGCGGAGACGTGGGCGTGCGATACGCGCTCAGCCAGTTCGTCAGCTCAATCTGGCCAGCGGCCAACACCCTTAGGCGCTTTTCGCTCGTACGAAACGGTACCCGTTGGCGATTCCGTGTCAGGACTAATGCGAGCCGTGGCGCCCGATACGGAGCCCGGCTATTCTGATTAAACGTAGCCCCTGGTGGAGGACTTTCGTCATTTCCGGCCGGCTCGCGCCCCATACTCGCGCCAATTTTCTACATGTGTCTAGGGGATCTGGTCGCGCGGACGTCGACGTTCTGTAGATGGACGAGATCGAGCTTAATTCCGTGGGATCATACTACGATTGTCCCTGGTTTTGGGAATTTTCATGAAGGAAGTCTTGTTTCTCGGAAGCAGTTTTTGGGGGTGAGAAATTATATCTAAGATTATAGCGAATCGTGAAAATATTCGAACGCGTAGTATAGGAAATTTGTATGAATATACGACGGGCGTTATATACTGTTGAACATAGCCATTACATTTATTCGATAATTGGAACAAATTTTACTTTATTTGGTATTTTATAATATCAGATATGATGTAAAAGGAATAACAGTAGCAAGGTATTGAAATATCGGTAGACGTCCTAATACTTATAACTAACAGTGTACAAAGCCTCTTGAAATTTCGTTGATACCGTAACGAGGCACGATTATCATGATTATAGAGGTAATATTTGAAAATCAGGAAACGTGAAGGTATACAAATTACAAGGTATTTATCACGAACGTAAACTTAATAAAAAAAAAAAATTAACGCCCTTTCGAAATTCTTCTGTAAGAAGAAGAATTAGAAATTTAAAGAAAGTATTCATCAGTAAGAACCATAGCTGAAATTGTATAGGATAAAAATGGGTAAATTTCGTTCGACTAAAGCGGGATATACGCGACATAGTGAAAATGTAATTTTATTATGCAATCGCGCGAGAGCAGAGCGTGCAATATTCCGAAAACACTCACCACTGGGGAGAACGTAAAGACAACGAGAAATAAGACAAATACTATCCCGGGTTTCGTTCCCAGACGTGATGTATCTCGTTCTGATTTAACGGATCCGCATCTCGTATTCATACATCAATACACGAGGTCAGAATTTATGAAGAGGGATGCGATACTGAGAAAGCAGCACGTTTCCTTACGCTCGGATAACATTGCATCCACCGGACTAGCGTAAAATCTTGAAATGGCAACGTTATATCACACTGTGTACGAAGCCACAGTGGCCAGTGCATGAATAGGTAAAGAGTATGTCGATTTGTCCACTGAATGGAAATTGAAGCGAAACACGAGGAAAATTAGATAGACACTCCGAATTCTTAATGTGGAAGTCTAATAGAGGAAATGACCTGTTTTTTAAATGGATAAAAAGATATATTGGACGTATTATTTATGTTTTCTGTCAGTTTGCTTTTTTAACCGCGTAATCGAAAAGAGCAGTTTTAATTCATTCAAACCAATTTTTATTGTGTGATAAAACGCCGAATAACATGTATCATAACTAAAGTCTTTTTCATTTACCTTCTAAAACCGAGAGATTATTCTGCCAGGCTCAGAGAAATAAACAGCATTTTTTGTCGCGAAATGCTATTTTGATGGAATAAAATGTCGATGTCCTAATAAAAGAACGTTGAATATATTGTTAATCGTCTGAGTATATTGTTAATAACCGAATATGTAAAAATAAATAAATGAATCGAGCGCCGTTTCGATAATAATTCGATTCGATAAACTCCCGTCATTCACATACTACAACTTCTTGTCGCAGCAGAGTGAAACACAACGGTCGCGAAAAACGCGGGACCCACGGATCGGCTCGATAATTCCAATTTCAACGGAAGTTTCTATTTATTCAGGCTGTATCGGTATTCGATTAATAACTATCGGGCGCGAAATAATGCGATAACTGAACCGACGGAGGCGGGTACAAGCGGACGGAAGATAAAAGCCCTTCCATAAGTCCAATAGGCAATGACGCGCGATAAGATTATCGGAATAATGTAACGTGAAATTGCATTAAATTTAACTCGATATCCATCGCGTTGAAAAATGCTGAATATCGCGCCGGAATCGCGCCTCGCTAATGCCTTGCTATTTCCTTTTTTTTCACGTTAGTCTTTCTCTCTCTCTCTCTCTCACTTGCTATATTTTTTCCTTTTTGTTTCTTTTCTTTCGATATTTCATTATTTTCTTTTATCTTCGTTATTTTCAGTCTCTTTAGTCGATCCTGCATAGGAGCCAGACATTACGAGGCGCAGGGAAATATTTCACACGGAGGCTGACGCGAAACTATTGGCTCGCCCAGGAACTTAATTTTGTTAGCAATCTAGAATTTGCTGTTGCAGCGGGAATCGAGAACTCACGGAAATCGGTCCAGCCGCACGGCCGCGAATTTATATTAACTAATTGCGAGCATTATTTATGTGACGCTGGCTGGTCTGTTGCGATACCGCCACTTTCCTAGTAGTTTCGCCATTCGACCAAAGAAAATATGGTAGAAGGTAAAAGAGATACACAGGCTCACGAAAGTATTCGAACATTTTTAGACGCATTTCGTGAATAAAGCAGCTGTGTTATACGAGATATTTTTTCTTTCACTGTAACATTGTTTATCGAAAGTATTTTTCGAAAGTGAAAAGGAAGATTGAAAGAGCGAAAGAGAAGTTGCCTTTGAATTATTCTATCTCTTAAATTAATCATGCTATTAAATTAGATGTACAGCGTTTGTACCTCAGTGGGTTATTAAGTTCCGAAATGAGCGATGTGTTTGTTTTCAATAAAATCGGTAATACAAACGAAGAGCGCACATTTATTATTCACACATAAACAACTAAGATTTTTTCTGTTTGCAATTATGAAAAACATAAAACATTCTCGGTAGTGTAAATATTACTTGTAAATACTTGTAAATATTGAGACAGATTATATATATATTTATTCTTCTAGTATCGTTTTAATTATAATAAACAAAGTATAACATATTTAGGTACACACTAAAAGTCGATAAATCTGATGTTAATAACTGACAAAAAAAATTGTTCATAGTCTAGAACAGATTGAGTTCCGAAAGAGTTTATTGAAATAATGATATGCAAAAAGGATCGAGAGAGGCATCATTATTATTTATGCACTATTTATTTAATATTATATAGATTTAACTCTCCAATGTAATTATTTCACGTTTCAATTATTGCGTCTGCTCATAAAGAAGCTACGAGTAGGCAACATGGTAATAAAAATTAATAGAAATTAGTATAATCCTTTCTGCTTTATATCACGTTGAAAATAAATTCTGCATTAAAATATAATATCTCTCACTGCACCGTAAATTATGAAAAGTTGCTGAAATTAATATATTCCGAGTCATGAATTTTTTAAGATTCCAATCTTGCGAGTTATATAATGAAAAGTATTTTAAATTACAATGGTTTGAATACGAAAGCGTTGTAAAAACTGTGTACGAAGGAAGATAGGGGATAAAAGTACACGCGTGTGTAATCTGAGTTTCGCATCGATTTTCTGTTTACCGCGCGGGGGCGAAATATTACGAATAAAATGTAGTTGAGCGTATATTTCGAAATGGTGGAGAAAACGGGAAAACAAGTAGAGAAGTATGTAAATGATAATATAAATACGTCAAACGGCACATAAATGTAATAAATAGAGGGCCAGAAATGTTGTTTACATTTTATCTGCGGCTCATCGGTAACGGTACACAATTCATAGGAATCGTTATAAACAAAGAAGAAAAAAGCTCGTCGGGAAATGAAACATGTTCCGTTGTAGAACATTATTTGTAATAATATTTTTTGTTAAAACGAGCGTTGCTTCTTGCTTCTCTTGTTTCAAGTTCTACTTCAATTAACTCGCAGTGAAAAAAATAACGAACGAGAAGAATCGCGGCGGATAATTTTCTCAAATCAAAGTCAAGAAGCAATCTCGAGCTCAAGCTAAATTTATTTAAGCAATCTTGTCAACTGATTCTTCCAAAGCTACTTTTCGCTCTTCTCTCTTGCGCTTGGTCACTTTAAAAAGATTCACGTGTACCTGAAAAACAGTAAATCATGTACAGAGCGTGGTAGGACACGCGGTGCATTGCAGATAGGAGCTTATTTTATATGCAAAGTAAGTCAAAAATTCAGAATATAACATCTTCGTTTAAAGACTCGTTTCGAGAAAATTCGAACATATTTATAATAGTTCAGAGTTACTTCTGTACACGTGCATTCGATGAATTCTCGAATTCGATTTTCTCGGAAACGAGGCTTTGCATGAGAAAATTTCATTCTACGTTTATTATTTATTTTCGCGAGTAAAATAACGCGTTCTACCATATTCTGCATATATGCTTCTCGAAACAGATTTCGGTTGAAAGGACTCGCTAACCAGATAAGGATAGAAAAGCACGATAAGGATAGAAAATTTTTCTCGCCGAGAGAAATTGGTTTTCAACAAATTATTGTTTCTTGTACATGCAAAGCAGTGGTTAAAGGAAGAAGCGAAAGAAAGGAACGAAAGTGAATAGCGTGTGTCGATAATAAGTATAGAAAGAAAGAAAAAAAGAATTAGATTTAGCTGGGACAGAATTGAACATTGGTTCGTCTGGGCTATCCTTTTTGAATTTTAACAGGGAAAGGGGACTCTCGTTCGTACGAAAACTGTCTTGCGAGTTAGTGCATTTAATAGAGTACTACCAGAGATATATACGTGGTTTGTGGCTGTTGAAACGGTATCAGCCGTTAGTGGATTACTCTGCTCCGTGAAAAGAGCTTTCCGTCCTTTTTGACCGGACCCTTTGAGCGGACTATTCGAGGAATTCAGATTTCTATGTATTTCCCGTGCTGAGGCGCATTGAGCTACGGTTTATTCGACGGATGAAATGTTTAAATGCAAATTTTAAAGAGTTGACGGGGAGTAAACGCATTAGGGATCGTTTCCTCTTAATTGCAACCGAGTAAGCGAACCCGGTGCACGCTCGATGACGGGGTTATATCCCTCCGGTTTCTGCTAGCGAGATTTCTTTTCAGAATATTTGAAAGGGCAGAGAGAAGGATGCGGAAGGAAACGACGTTGCGTTTCTCAGCGCGAAAACTACTTTTAAGATTGCGGCTGGAGCCGAGTCGCGCTCCATAGAAACGCGATTTCGTTGAAATTCGCCCTGGATTGTTCGCACCGTTGCGTAAAGCGCAACGAGTATATGTTTTGGAAATTTCAATGTGTGCCACTTACTAACAGGCAGCTGGTACATATACACCTTTGGTAGAAGCGAAGAATTTTCTGTATACCTACTTTCTGAAATGGAAGTACGTATGTAGGAAACGTGACTTTAATATCATATTTGTAAACTCCATTTTAGTTAAACAAAGTAAGCAAGATTCTAAAGCTACGTATAGTTTAGTCAAGCTGAATCTAAGCAACTGGAAACAATTTTACTAATGTGAATTTAGTATTTTGCACAGTGTCAAATATTCTTCGAAATTTTAAGTGAAATCGACGCATTTTCAACTATTTCTTAAATCGATAGGGTAACATTATGTCTAATTTCATACTTGCTGACATCGGCTCCTTAAACTGACCCAACTTCAACTATAAGCCAATTTAGCTATCCATCGTCTACTAAATAATTCCCTCGTAGTTAGATTAGTTGGATTCAAAGAATTTCAAAACAAACTCAAAATCGAATTACTTCAATCGAAATGACATGTTTAGCTCGAAAAAGCCTTCACAAAAGATCGTATCTCTTTCATCGAAAATTCCCAATATCCTTTCCAATGGATATCCTATATATCCTGTAATAGATCAATCGTTAATAATTGTCATCGAAATATCATGTAGCCTCGTTTAAATATTTTCCATCTTATCATTTACCCTTTCGCCTCTAATGGAAATCTAAAATAGCTTGGAAGATAAAAGGGTAGAAACATTGCGTAAACGAACGCCTGAACGAATAACACCGAAATGAGCCACGTATAGAGAAACACCTCCACTGTGATCGTCTTCTTCGATTGGTTCGCTCTTTCCTGTTTCCTATCCGTGGAAGAAGAAGATAGGTCCGATATCTTTGGCGTGCAATCAGGCCGCGGCACGAAGTCAGGCAGCTGTTCTATCGGCTCTGATATCTAGCTTGGACCGCGAAAAGAATCACAATCGTCCGGTCGAATCGATCCCCGCGTCTCTCTACTATCGAGAATAAAGCGATAAGAGCGGCTGAAAGCTGGATCCAAGGCGAATCGCGATCAACTGTGGACTTGGGACGGGAGTCTGTGGATACGATTCGATGACCCCGTTCATAAAGAGAACCGTGTTTCCCACGTTCCTCTTTTATTTCACAATGTTCAACGTGCATCATTGATTGGCGTCTTTTATTTTCTCTCGATTAACAGCTTTTTTTCTCGTACTACGAATGAGTATTAAGTATCTTGTTATATCGTATTCGCTATTTGTTTCTATTTCTCATTCTTTTTTGTTCTATTCTTAACTGTTTTGGAAATAAACATAAACATCGGGGACGTTGATGCATAAAGCGTGAAGATTAGATAAAAATAGACTGTGGGGAGCCACATACTACACCTTTTGAACGAGGATAAAATGCAATTGATCCTTCAGATTAATCAGAGATCGATCTATTGATTTCTGAAAGATGAAATATTAATCATGCATTTCGCTACTAAAATGAATAAATTTTCTTTCATGTATTTTTACTTTTCCCTGCTAACGTTATACGTTTCACCAGTTGCTTTTAATATCCGTGCCATGTAATGCCAATTGCCAACCAAACTTTCTACCGATTAATCATGTATTTATTATCTAGGTATCATTGATCTAATCTCCATCACATCAATCAAGGACAAAAATTTGTCTTACTGAGAAAAATATTTTGAGCTATAATTTTCTACGTGCTATCGTTGAATCATCTATGTTACACGCTATATAATAACTGCACAACCCAAAATTCGATTCACTTATCATATTTATCGTAACCGTATTTATGTCATAACAATTACATTAATAACACGACAATGTCTAATATCCGATGACAAATGTAGATGTAGAAAGACATAGAGCATCGTATTTTCCCGTCGAGCCGAACATAACACAGAATGAGAAAAAATTACGCAAACGGTAAACTCGAATGGCGATCGAAGTATACTCGGATTCAGGCGTGTTACTCTTAATCGGTTTCGCGTTTTAGCTGTGTACATTTATACGATTGCTCGTAAAATCAAGCATCCCGTGCAGTTTATTTCGTCTGTTCCCCGTACGACACTCAGTTAGCTTCATCGGATTAAAAAGAGGCCATTGTTCCGAATGAATTTGATGGAAAAAGGGGATGAACCAAACGAGGTTACCGTGTGATGACAGGTAAATGGCTGATTTTATTCGATATATCGGGGATTTTGAAAGACGAACTATGACTCAAACAAGATGGATCCTTTCCAATATAGGTTGACGGACAGGATTTTTACGTTAACAGAAGCAGTTGTATCCTAATCTCTGCACAATTCTTTCATGAATCTTCTACGTATGAAACGAAGTACAGATTTATTTATTTCTTTTTTTTTTTTCGCATCTAACAAATACGAAAATGGTAGAAAAATCAAAGAAAATATTGATATGTTAATACGAATTAATTTTGTCTTCTCCGTTTGCAAATACGGATAAAAACAGAACGAATTTATATTGTAAGCCAGTTCAATTTGCTTCAAAATCCTCGTTTCAATGCTACTTAAGAAAAGTATGTAATGATATCACATCCGACATTCATTGGAATCTGAGCTGACATGTATATTTTTAAATTATGAGAGAAAATGTTTTAAATAAAAACAAGTAATAGAGAGAGAGAGAGAGAGAGACTTATTCATCACGATGTAGTATCTAATATCATTTTATGAAAATCCTGCGATTAGCAGAGGCGTGTAAATTAATCGACATACACATATGTATAGAAAAACGTGCAACCTATTTTCGCGCGAATTTCATGAATATTTTTTCTGAATGAATACGAATATTTCTCAAAAACATATATATATATATAAAATTGTTTTTTAAAATGTCACGTGCGCGCGAATCCCCTTTGTAACACGAGGTGCGCGTAGTTGGCCGATTTCAATTTTTTTCCTCCCCCGCACGCTGCACACCGTCGAGATTTGTTCAATTTCCTCGACAGGATTTTCGCGCGTGTCAAACGGCCAACATTGTGCGGCGAAACATGTTCCTCGAACAAACAGATTTCACGATACGCATGTAAACAAAACTTTCAATCGAATACACCGTAGTAGCAATTTTCTAGAAGACCGACGATCTATTTCACGGTTTACGGCTTTCGATAAATTGTTAAACCGTTGTGGGAATGGTTGGCAATAGAAAAAAAAAGGGAAAGAAATAGTCATAGGGGAGAGTAGAGGGAGGGGAGTGAAAAGAGTCGAACACACGAAACAAACGTCACCGCTTTCCCTCCCGAAAGATACGACAACCTAATTGCTTGTAAAATCTCGGAACGTAAACGCGTTGTGCGATCGTGACGTGCGGTTGCAGCTGGACGTACTGTAGTTGGTTTGCAGTGTGTGTACATGTAGGCGTGCGTGTACACACCGTCTAAACGTATATTTGCGTCTGCGAACGATCGGCTTAATGCGCAAAATGATGTGTAGCTAATTCGATGTTTCACGTGGCTGCTGATCTGACGTCAAACAGAACCGGATACGTGTCACGTTCTTCAGGAATTCGAAAATTTTCAGACGCGTTGAAAGATTCCTCGCGAACAACTTTTTGAATAGAAAGTAACCAATCGTTTGTTAAATTCCTGAGTCTAATTCGGTATCTAAATTCCTAAGATTATTTAAAACAGCGTCTTAAGATCATTCCATGTTAAATCAATTATTTTTTTATTTAGGGATATATGCTATAAATCTTTTTCAAAATAAGATATGACGTGATGTATGTGAAATTATGGAGGGTTTATGTCATAATTTTATTGGTTTTTGTTGAATTAATTACTTCAAGAAAAATTCCTACACCTTTTATTTTGTATACCCGTGACCTGAATTACCGCTATTACGAATAGAACAGAATTTAGTGAAACAAAAAATTTTAAATAAGGGGAGGTCCATATTATTGTGCCCTTGAGTATAAATTTTGTTTTGAATTACAAGGTCTAGAAACAAAAGGGTTGTAAGTAGATTTCCATTGCTGTTTCTTGTTGCCTTCAATTAGAGCTACAAGGTTAACCTTTTTGATAATGTCCTCTGCTATATATTGAAACACTATAAGAGTGAGGATCTGGATCAGCGTACATTATACTTATACTGACACTTATACCATTATTTATTTCAATATATTTTTCTATTAAAAATTCATCCACTCGACCCTCTATCAGTCAACCTCAACAGTTTCGAAATGATTTAAGAAATACGATGTACTGTTTATGTCGCCTTATGAAGTCAGATAAAATTTATGGGTGCGTGTATCTGATTAACTATTAAGATTATTCAAAAAATTGAGGTGTAGTGTTGTTCATATAAAATTACGAAAATGTTAACTTTACGGAGCTTCGATTTGTTCCTTTCTGATCTGTGAGCATGATGTTAAATAAGAGTTAGAAACGCATACAGATATTGTACGTATTACAAATTTTCAAATTGCTCGTAGAAAGTATCTTAATACTCTGTCCCACTATTCCGCATTAGAAATTCTGATCTACCTCATAAACTTTCATGTTCGAGGCCATAAGTCAATCGTCGTTGACCTCGAGGAGCCATAAAGAATCTTATTAAATCTCGGAACGGTTCCTGCCATAAACTACAATAACTCGTGCCGTGGAAGCTGATATCATTAGGTATTCTCAAAAATGGCGGGGCAACGTTACCCCTGTCGTAAAATTCATTCTTATTCGACGCACTGAAAATGCTCGGAGGGAAACGGTTTTCACGAGGGAAGTAGGTCGCCGATATAAAATTAGTTTTAGATCGTTAAATTATTTCGCGAACGGATCTCTCGTTAACGTCACTGCGCGAAAAAGCAACAAAAAAGGAGAGAAGAAAACAGAAAAAAAGGAAAGAAAGAAATGGGAAGATTTACGTTTGATACAGTCGGCGTATGTAAGTCATGTAAATTTTAATAGGACTCTCAGGGGATTAAAGAGAAAAAGAACCTCGTCCTCGGAACTTCGGTAAACGAAGAACGACGAGCAATTGTTATTTTAAGGCACGAAATAAAAGTCGATAATTGGAGTTGATCCAAGGCGCGACGCGACTGGAAAACTGGCTGAACGACGATAGGCGTCGAGGCAACGGAACGACGTCGAATTAAGCGCTGTCTAGCTGAAACTTGGAGTTCCCATGGACGAGTAAGGCGATCCGTCACAACTTTAAACTGGATATTCGGCCGTGTGAATTCTAGTGGCGTTAAAAATATCGACACAAGTGATTTGAGTCGAGAGCAATTATTCGAGAGATGGGTTTAAAATATCTCTGCAAGCTTTTTACTTTCGATACGCGCATGATGTTCAAACATCGTACGAACTTGTATACAATATCGACTGCAACAAAATGTGTCAGCCGCGACACTTTGCTGGAAACAGTAAAGCTTGTTTCACTGCGTCTCTATCGGCCACGAAACATAACAAACATTCTATCTAGCATCAATATTTTTGAACGACATGCTTTTGAAAAGTTTTCATATTATTGAAAGGAGGTGGGACGTCTATACTATAGGGTACAAGCAACGCACATACACGCTGAAAAGTAGAAAAAAAGGTGATGATGTTATAAACATTACTATTTGAAATTTACTACTGAAAATAAATTATTCAATTCTTGGAAATTGAACATTAATCCTCCGCCAGTCTAATGAAATTGTGAAATTTCTCGAAGACTCGTATCACAGAAATTGAGGAACTTCCAAGAGGTCCGTATCATAGATATATGTACTTGAGAAGAAAGACTAAATTTCGAGGAAGTCTATTATTTTTAAATTGACCACTGAAAATTTCAAAGTTACCTGATAACTTCGGCTCATCGAAGTTAACCATCTTCACTAACTAAGATTATCGAGGTATACTCGTAATTCAACGGTTCGGTATCAAGTCCCTTTAGTTAGTCGGGGCCTTTGAACCTTTTGATTTCGAACGTGAACGTTTGAACTATGGAAGACACGGTAATTGAATACGTAAGGGTGGTCGGCAGTACGTAACAAGGAAGGAGTCGGCGTGAGTTTACATCACTGTAATCGGAAGTTTCGTACAGGTGCGTCTCAATTAAAAGGTAGCTGACTGTGACGACATCCAGGAATTTCGTCGGTCGCTTAAGAGGTGAGAGAGGGTGGCAACTCGCGACAACGGGACACAGCCGTGGTATTTACCAGCCGCGAAACACGTAACACGGAAACTGACGGGGCGCTAATTCAATGCTTCGTGACAGCTCTAATCTGGCGGAAGGAAGAGCCATCGCGCCTTCCGGGAGTTAAACGCTAGTTAGACGCACTTAACATTCGTAGGGAGGACTCGTAGAAACTTTAAACTCGATTCGTCGTTCAGTCATTCGTCGTGAAATTTGTTACTGCGCCCCTTTCTTCTTTGCTTCAAATAGAATTTGTGCTCCACTCTATCCGCCACCTGATTTAGAGAAATCTTAAGTTCTGTGCAACGGTAAAGTTGACTAATTCGTGTTGTCTTATGTCCACAGACTAGAGATGTACAAAAATGAATTTTAATTGCAAGATCCATTGTATCCGATAATCGATCGTTATCGAATGAAAATACATGGTGTCTTGTTGTATGTGGGAAGTAGATACTGCAGAGATAGATTCAAGAAACCAAAATAGCAAACGTAACTCATACGTCTCTTAAAGATACTGTGCTATGCGACTAATATGATCTTGTTTTCGAGTTATATCCTCTTTTGTGTTGTAATTGTTAGAAATTGCTCAAAGTGAATACTTTCAGTTTCAATATGAACGTGACTGCGACTCATCATGATCGTTTTATGTAACTGCTTTATATACATTTTTACATATATTCGTCTACATGTATTAATATTATCAAAAACATATTCTCCTTGAAACTTGTCATAATAACAACGAAATATCTCTCAAATAATACTATTACATGGGGTGAAAGGCAAAACAAAATACAGTAATTTTGGTTTCGCAGTTCGATTACCACTGGGACCATTAGTTTACGTCAAAAGTGGCGCAGCTCGTACCAAGTATCTGGTTATGACTATTTCCTTTTCCCCTTACGCATGTTTCCACATTATAGTCAGGAACGATTAATATTTTTCGCCAAATGTGAAACCCCAATTTCTATCCATCAGTAGCAGCAAGAATGACAGAATATTTCCTAGTAAGAAACCACCAATAGCAGTCTCACTCGTAGAAGAAAAAAGGCAACAAGTTGAGTGAACAACTTTTTGGCGAAAAAAATTCTGAAACCAAACGTGACTACCCCAGTTTATTATCACCAAATCCGCTCTTTTCCTTCGCATCATAATTAATATTCTGTCTTTATTTGTAACTTCATCATGCTATATACTGGTCCTTTTATTTATGAAATATATTGTAGAAATTTTACTGATTAGATATTTTGTAAAACATACATTAAATACACGTTATATGCGATGCATGTTGAGCATTCTTGCATCTTTAAATTTTCCATAAATGTCTAAATATCCTTCTCTAGTTTCCATAATGCAGATTAAAAAAATGGCAGGATATTATTCTACGATATTGTAATATTATTCTATAATATCATTCTACAATATTATTCTACGATATTTCAATGAACATATGAGTATAATATACTTTTCATCCCTGATTCAATTTACTTTTAAAAAAGTGAACTCCATTCCCAGAGAGAGCACAATTCAATGAAAGGATGAAGTAGCATAATTAAATTCATAAAACGATAACCTTTGTCCGGCAGTTAGTTATTGAATAGAAGTCGTGCGAAACACGGTACCATATACGACACGAAAATTACGACGAACATTCTGTTCGTTGAACAAATATTTTATCCCATCGTGATCGTGTCGTATACGGGATTATCGAGGTAATAACAGGAATTAATTATACGAGTAAGAAAAGGCACGTTTGAAAAAAAAAAGGCAGAAACGGGTGCAGTGGATGATGTCTGGTAAAATGAGGGAGGAAAAATTAATGAGCTCGTAACGGCATAATCGGCAGCGTGTGCAGTAAAACTTATAGGTCGGTTCGACAACAAGAACTGGGAACAATTTAGTAAATCGTGCGTTAAAAATCCCAAGAAATACATTTGAAGAGGGAGAACTATCGCCGACCGAGCTTTCTAATAGCGAGCGCGATTTTCTGGGAGCTACCAGCCTGAAGAAAAAAACGGAAACGGAAGAGAAACTGGAAAAAAATGGAAAAAGAGTAACGAGACGGTTAGGGGGTGGGTAGGGGGCGGAGTGCAATAATTCCGAAAAAACGCGAACGAACGCGAAAATAATATTGGAAAATTTATTTTCCGCGCTCGCAGCTGACTCCCGCTGTTTGTTTATCTCTCGCTCTACACGCACCCACGTATGTACGTAGATAGATACGGATTATACAGGGTGGACCGTAATTCGTAGTATAAGTGGGACGAGCGAGGTTCTACGGATCAAAAAGGATGAGATTATAAAACAAGTTTTTGCTACAGAAAGTTTAATTTTCCAGAAAAATAACTTCGAACATTATTATAATTGAATATGAGAGCATACTTCTGCTAAAAATCACAGATGGAAATGTTTTCGCATTTGATGTAATGTAAGAATTTATTTATTGTAGGAAATTACGGATACATTGTATCGCGGCATTGTATCATTTAACGAAGAAAGTCTCAGATTTCATTCTCATTGATTTCAATAAACTTTGGCGTGTTAATAAGACAGACAGATGACTAACCACTTATGAGTTATTATAGTGGTCGTATGTTAGACATATATTGATGTAAATTTTGAATTCTTTTTTTATCTATTTTATTTTATTATGATACGCGGCTATTATGTCGTTTCAATTTATTTTTAAGCCATAACATTTTCCACACACCACACATACCATGAATTATAACTCACACTGTATATATGACGGTGTTGCATGCAGCATAGAAGACATTCGCCGTTTAGCTCGTTCCTATGGATATTCGCTGATTACGTTCGTGTAAACGCACAGAACAAACCGCGTGGCTCCCTCATACTTACTGATATTACTCTTTTAATTAATTACGCGGGGAAAAGAGCTGAAAAAAGTGGGAGGACAAGAAGGACGGTCGGAGTGGGAAAGGAACGTGAGCGGAAAAGCAAACGATCTCGTGAAAGCGTAACCGGTTAGAGTAATATAGATAAAGCTGTAAAATTCTGCGGATTGAATGACGTACCTGCATATGTAGGTTGAATTTTAGTTAATAATAAATGAATCTGTTCAGAGACAAGTTTATTAGGGGCAAAAGAAAATAATTGTTTTCTATTTTTTTTGAGAAAAATAATGTACACATATGTGATTACAAAATTAACTATATATAAAGATTTTTTATGTGTAGATACTCGAGAATATTTTTTATTTATTATAATATTCATTATATCTTTTGAAATTATATTAAATTAAAGAAAAGTGAAATATATATGTCAGTGTCCTTAAAACGATACATGCATATTATGCATGCGTTTAGGTATGTGAACACATCTGAAGTCGCATACATGTTGCTCAGAGATATTTCCACTTGTTCCTTTAAAAATAAACGAGTATATTTTCATTGTGTAATAAAATATATCACCAAATGCTGTGCTCTTAAATTCCCTTTATAACTATTTTCATATATGCATAATAAAATAATCACGTAATTATCACGTATAAAAAAGCTTATAAAGAAACGCGTGTATCTTCTCAAACAAATCATAATCGTGCAGATTTTTCAATGAATAAGCACGAAGGTAAGCACTACGACCACATTCGAGGCTACTCTAGCACGTTCAGGATGCAAGAGAACAGAGGTTCGCTACGTTGCGAAATTCACCCTCCTGACCAGAAACTGTATTTGCCGTAGCACAACTGAGCCGACGTGCAAAACTGTTATAAATCTAGGAGGAAGAAACCACGTTGAGCTCAATAAAGGCAGAGTCTGTTTAAATGGGAAACAAATTAACCCTTCCACGCGAAATTCTTCGGTGTAAGTGGCGTTATGATGCACGCGTGATCTCGGGGCCGACCCGCGCTCGCTTGCCACCTCGACACGTAGAAATTTCATTCGCGAAATTAATCACGGACTCGCGCCGATGCGCGAGGAGCGCGCCCATCCACGCGAATCGACAATGGCTACCGAAATTTTCGCATGTAATTAAAAAGAGTAGCGGAGGAACGCGTCCAACGGCGTACAAGCATAATTAATGAATCGCATTGAGAAATAGCATCCGAGATCATCGCGGTGATTTTTAGCTAAATGAACCCATTCGAAAACGGGGAATTATTAATTAGAGCTTTATCGTCGAGCAATGCTTTATGAGAAATTTTAATTGATCAATGATTAAACCGCGCATCGGTGTTCGCGATAAATCCGCTAGTGGAAGATTTGAACAAAGTCGAGATGGGAAAAATTGTGTATAATCGCGAGGAAATTGCAAGACTTTACAATTAGGCTCAATTCTCTGGCTGAAACTTTGAATATTGGTATTGTATTGTTAATCACAATACTTCGTTATGAAATACTTCATAAATGGTAAATAAATGGCATTAGAATATAGTTGTTGAACTTTAACGCTCTCCAGTCCTTTATTTTCTTCAAGTTCTATTTCTTTATCGTTAGGAAATTAAGCTTAGAGAAAGGATATGAAAGAATCGTTATTGACATGAAAGATTTTCTTAAAACATTGAAAGTCCTCTAATCTAGAAGGCTCTCTAGTAATAAAGTAATAAGTGAAGGGAAGATAATTCTTATGCACAAATTATAACGAATGAAAGTAATGGAGAGAACTCTTACACTCACTCATGAAGATAAAACGTTTGGCAGATGGTCTAAGACCTTTGCACTGTACAAAAGAAGATGTAAGAGGAGACTGAATGATTTTCATCGTCATTGAATCATCTTTAGAGGTCAATTCTGGGGTATAGAGAGGACAGGGGATGGGTGAACGTTCCATTTGCGTTCATTGTGGTCTTCAGTTACGTTCCATTAGCGACTCAAGTTCGTTCGTCCTATTCATGCCGCGCTCAATTGCTGATATTAACTTCATAGCATTCGTATCAAGTCATGTAACGTCTTGAATTGTTTGAATCCATACAGTGCATTGAATTTACTATACTTCCTTGTTTCATCCTTAACTAACACAGTGAAATGAAAAACACCGTCGATTTACTAGAAGAGCGTCATAATTAAAAAACTTACAGTTTTTCAAAGTTTTACAAAACCAAAAGTAGAAAATTATTAATTACATTAACAACTAACAACATTTAGGCTTTCGAAATTTCAAATAAAATATTGTTTACTGCTTAGTATTAGAGAGAAAGGATTCAAGCCATATCTTGAATTGTAATATTGTTACTATTAAATTGACAATATTATTAGATAATCATAACATTCGTATTCTAGTACATAAATGACTTTTTCAGTTCATATTTTCAGATTCATAAGCGATGATGCTTTAGATACGTCAACCTTCTAGTAAATCCAACACAAAACTTTAATCTGAACTTGTAAGTTACAATTATGCATAAACTATATAACCTAACGTGTAATTTAAATGAAAATTACTCGGACACCTGCCATCGTGTGTCATTTGACAGGTAAATTATAAAAACGCTTATGATATCTAGGATAATATACGGTTTTATACTAGTAAAGTTAATGGTTTACCCACAAAAATACTTTGTATTCTTGTGGAAAACTCCCCTATTTCACAGAAACAACGGCACAATCCGTTCTAGAACCACGCACCGCGAATTGCTTTTTGACTAAACCGCCCATCTTTCACGGCGAACGACGGTTCTATTTCCCTTTGTTTCCCTGTTCGGCGCAAAATCAGAGGGCCGATTTTCGAATGCCGGTGAAACCTAGCTAAATTCGAGGGAATACGTTATTAGTGGCCGGGTACGAATTGTGAACGTTCCCTCGACATTTTATACTCGCGCGAACACCAAATATTTCCAGCGAGTCGCGTTGCTGCCGGGTCCGCGGTGTCACAGTCGGTTTTATCTGCTCATACCGATCAAATTGAGGAAACGGGGAACACGAATTCCCGCGTTCGAGCACGAATTTCATTCGATAGTAATCGCGCGCGTTTACGCACGCTATTCCATTTTGAACACATTCGCCTTTCGCTCGAAGAAACGTCGTTACTGCGAATGAAAGAGAAAGTATCGAATTTCGAGCGAATCTAGTTTACAACAAATGATCGACGATAACCGTGTTAATAAAAAGAGAAACTTGAAAATTTTCTATTTTAAACGAATCGTCTTTTTGGTAGTGAAAAGTCGTTATAAAAATAAGAATTTTTATGTAGATTCGATTTTTTTGTTAAATTAAAAAGGTAAATATAATTTAGGTAGAGTTCCATTAAATAGATATTACTTTGTATATATGTAGATTTTTTCGTATTACCTCTATTCTCTATTCTATATTGTATATTTTATCATAATTTTTACACGTTCAAATTTCTCATAAATATATAAGCATTCAAAATATGCAATCATGACTATATTAATAGAAGCAGCTGATATCACGGGATATTGGGTTTCAAGCAAGTCTATTATAAAATATATAGATAAAAAAGAAGAAAATTGTAAAGTCATGGTTTTAGAAAATCGTGATTGTACCATTGAAAAAGATGCAAAATATAATAATTATAAGAAACATCATGTTATCGTCATAATGAAAAATATGGCTATGAAGAGAACACGTTAAGAAATAATCATGAAAGGATACTTTAAAGAACCCGTTATTTGTAACACGTTCGACATGAACAAGTACATCGTGTGTAAATGTTTAATATTTTTATTGCACGTTGATCCTTTGAGATCAAGGAGAAACACTTGAAATATTCAAGCAGAAATTGTATTCTCGACGATGTACAGTCGGCTGCTGTGCGTGAGAGGTCGAATGATATTCTACGTAAAATTCAACTATCCGCTACGAGAAACTTCCTCTGTCTCCTACTCAGGCGGTAGGACAACCGAGGCGTTTTATTCTTCGAGACGTTCGTGGCTCTCGAGACCATCGACTTCGTCCCGTAATTCCGCGGGAGTGTCGCGACAAACTTGTAGAATGATATTTCCGTATGTGTAGAGAATAGGGAAACGTGAATTATAAAAACAACAAAGACCTCTCAGATACTGTGTATCGAAGTCGAATAGTATTTTCGTTTGTGTTTAATGAAATTGTTTTTTGAATGAAATTGTTTAATCGAAAGTCCAAAGTCTACACGTTAAACTCACGAGTTAAAACAGCTCTCGTAAAAACATTAAGTATAAAAGTATATCCTTTAAGAGCATAACACTATCAGAGTATACACCTATTTTACATATCAAACTTGTATTGCCCCAATAAACTCTCAACTTTGCTTATTAACCACGTTAAACAATTTAAGTGCAACAAATTTCCTTATCTTCAAACTATGGCATTGCTGTATTACACAGTCTTTTTACGAGTGAAACTTGCATTTCTCCAATAACATCACCACGTTAACCGTTTCGCGACCGCGAACGAGTTATCTCGCGACGCAATACCGTTCGTAGGACGCGGCAAAATATCGTTCGTACGACGCCACGGATGAGATATCTCATAAGCCTGTTTTTCTGTAATTACAACTCTCGCCCCTAATAAACAAGCACAGAGATATTTCGTCCATGGCCATCCTACGAACAATATTGTACCTCGAGATACGTATCTTCTCGTCGATGGTTGCGAAGCGGTCAATTTATGAAACAACTTAAGTAGACATACTTATAACCTATTTCCTTATCAGAGTCCTTCAGCCTATTTTTCTTCAAAGAAAAGAGTCTCGTAACCGCCAATTTCTTGAATCAGCGAATTAATAATTAAGACTGAAAAGTCATTTTACATCGCGTTACCGTGCAAGGTCGAGCCTGTTCGTGCGTCGCTTCATCAAACTAGAACCGGATGACATAAATCATCGGGAAGGTCACGAGAAAAATAACAGGCACGGTTCTCGCAACGAAACTCAGGCTGAAACGAAGCGGGGCAATCGATACCGCGCACCCTTCGAGAAAAAGAACATGGAATTAATAGGGGGCGGAGAGCGTGTCGAGGAATAGAAAGTCGAGCGGAAAAACGCGGTTGGATAAAGGTAAACAGGTTCGTATTAGCGAGTTTCGTACAGACCATGGAAGGCGAGCTCTTTCGAGCTCGGGCGCATCTGACATTGACGAATGAAGCAGGAAGAGGTATCCCTGTCGCCCTTTTGTGACTCTCTCGCTTTCCTTCGCGACCTGCTCCGTTCCTGTCGCATTTTCTATCCACCGCAAAATTAACTACAGTCCGTGGCAACGGCACTCGGATAATATTTATTGACTTTCGCGTTCGAAAAGAGGCCGTATTTTTCGCAGCCCTATCATCGCGCTCGATTTATATGTTGCGCACGGATGTGTAGCTCCGGAGAAATCGCGGACCGGGTCCATAAATCAATCCACCGGCTCGCCATTCCGATGAAAACGCGAGGGGGTTAATTAACCCTCCGAGAACAGAAATGTCGAAAACGTCGATCCAATGGGAGTATTGGAAAGTGACATTAGGTTTTGTAAGGTATCTTCTAAACTCGCTTGTTTTAATTAGTTTCTTTTAGTCTTTTGTATCTCACTGGTGCAGTTGCAGTGACAATGATAGGGCAGAAATTGTTCCCTGTGTTGTTTTTACCGATAGAAAATGAAAAAGGAAAGAACGTACTGTGTAAATAAGTTTAAATGTTTCTTTTCAGAATAAAACCTTTGATTCCAGAAAGTTTCAGTGTAGAAGTACACTGAAAGTTGTTGGTGATTGTATCCTGAGAATTTTCAAAGTTGTTATGATAGTTGTTTTCCTCTAAGCTGAAAAAGACATATTTTATACAGATAAATGTAACAGCAAATATAATATTATTTATATATCAATTATGTTATTGTTTAATACACGTATGTATATACCATAGTGCGCCATGAAAGACTAAATCAATTATTTTTGGTTAACAAGAACCGATGTTTTCCTTTCTTTTGATCTTCTTGAACCAGCTTTCTCGCGAAATGTGCTTAGCGTCCCTAACACTGTTATAGTAAGTGAAACTAACAAGTTCCCCAAATTCAATTCAATTTAGTATAACTCTTGCAACAGCTACATATAATATATAAGTAACTTATTCTGCACGAAAGAATTTTTCTTCTCCAACACTGAAGCGAAATGCCTATTTATTACTTGATAAACGAACGTCTCGTGGTTCTATTTCGCCCGCTATCGCGACGTGACAACGAATCGCTGGCGCCCCGCCGCTACATTTTAATTCACGGTACATTTACAGAAACAAAAGTCGGGAAAAAATAAATAGAGGCAAATTAGTGAGCTCGATTAAACTACCAAGGCGGTGGTTCGGAAAAGGACGGGGCCAGATAGGTCGTGACATTGACGAATGAAGCAGAGAAAGGTATCCCTTACCCCCTTTTCTAAACGTTCAGAGCCACTACGTTCCTCCCCACTACGTTCTCTCTCTCTGTCTCTCTCTCTTTCTCTCTGTATCTTCTATTCCCCTCTTGTTCGTTCTTTCGTTCGAAACTAGGAAGGGCTCTCTCCTTCTCTCTGTCCCGCCATTATGCTACATAATTTACTGGTGGCGCGATGGCGGTGGTTACGCCAGCGTCGGCAGCGGCAGACCACCGCCACCCCTACCCCTTCGAGTTAACCGCCTAGCCTGGTGGTTATAGGGGAACGAGGGTGCTGAAGGACCCTTTGATCCTGCGATCCCCACGAACTGCCGCCGCTTGTGTTTGTATTGCCGTAAAAAGTGGGCCACCGGAAAAAGGCCCCTCCGCTAACCCCCGAACACCCTAATCCCTAGTTGAACGCTTCTAATCGCTCCGGACGAACCTGACGCCTCGTTTCTGCACGACTTCTCCTCGCGGTTCCTCTGATAGCTTTACGAGGGTTGATTTAAAGTCACACCAAAAGGTGTCTTCCCTCTTTTCTCTCTTCTTCTTCTTTTTTATTTTATGCGATTGAGACTTAATTCTTCTTTGAAGAGTAACCGAAAGATTTGTAATAAAAATGATCCTTCTCTTTGTTCGCACTTTTTCCCGGGAAAACGAAAGAGTAGTCTAGTTTCTTTGATTTTTGTTTAATACGTTTTAGACTATTCAGTGACAAGATATTCATTGTATTACGCAATCACTGTAAATGAATCTGTATTATATAAAGGAATTACATTTGATTCACGAAGTTGTTGAAATTAATTACTATTGCGGAAGATATATCAAGATGCGCATCATTTTTCATAATACTTGTTGAAGTAATTACTTCAAGAAAAACTCTATACCTTTTCTATGTATACCCGGGACCTGGAGACCGCTGTTACGAGGAGAATAGAATTTAGTGAAATAAAAAATTCTAAATAAGGAGAGGTCCATATTATTGTGCCCTTGAGTATAAATTTTGTTTTGGATTACAATGTCTAGAAACAAAAGAACTATAAGTAGATTTCTATTGATGTTTCTTATAGCCATTAGCTATAGCTACACACCAAGGTTAACTTTTTGGTAATGTCCTCTACTATAAATATATAAACGTGCTCCCTATCATAACTTCTTCTATTGTATCGTAACACTGTAAGAGTGAGTATCTGAATCAGCATACACTATACACTAATATTTATACTTATACCTATCAGTCAACCTCAACAATACTGATTCCAACATGTTGTAAATTTTGAAATTTTCTAACTATACGCTAGAATTATTACCAAAAGGATCAAAGGATTCGATGAAGTTCGTTCCCGTAGGAATTGTTCGGGTTTTTGGATTCTTCGCGTTCGTAATGTTCCTATTCGTTTATAATTAAGGATATGTCTGAAATAAAATTTCTTTAAACAAAATGTGAATGATTTCGATAAGTTTTTAAACTTAACCGCGTCTGATCTGATAATTACCATGACTCTTGGAGAACAAATAACAATTTTATAACAGTCAGATTCTTTTTCAGAAAACTTTCCAATTGTATAATTAAGACCGTATTCCAAGAAAATGATAAAAGTGTATGAAATCAAAAATTGTATAGATTTTCTCCTTGAAACATTCCATTAAAACTAGCGATACTTTTGAATATACGTCATAGCTCTTCCAACTTTCTCCTTCATTAAAACATGGGAAAAAAGTAGAAATATCGCAAAAGTTCCGGGAGAATATATTTTCAAAGCTGAAGTTTCCCTCTTTTTCTTAACAAAGGAAGATTTAATTATAAGTTTTCTAACGTAAGAATTTGTCATATCGGTAGTTGCAAGGTAGGAACGTTCGTTTCGAGCTCGCGATGAAATTTATATCTCTCGTGCGCTGCGTGCTTCTGTGATAAGAGTAATACTAAACCGCTCTAATATTACACCATAAAAAAGTGGCAAACATTATTAACGTTCAAGCTTCTACTGGCTGAGTACATGCATTCCAAACGTTTATCGTGTCGAAACGAATCGCTAATTCGCGGTCGCGTAAAGGCTTTCCAACCATCTTTCCAAGCGCAAGTGGCGAGATATCAAAGCCTGGATCGATTCGTGTGTAAACTGAATTACACGCTATTTTCGTGAAATTGGAAAGATCTGCCTGGCTGTTTGAAAGTGTCGCGAGCCACGCAGAACTTTGCAGTTTGTATTTCACGAATGTGTCACGAACAACGGTAATGAGGAAATAATTGCGTTCGTTCGCCTCGTCCGACAACTTACGCGGAAACACATCAGCGTTCGTCGCTTTTAACTGAAAGCGTGAACGGTGTTGATTAAAATCACCGGGACTTTAATGCCTCCTTTCGATGTTGCCGAGTTTTAGTTAAATACCGGATTCTACGAAAAAGTAACGCTTTTCTTTACTGTTGCACAGTATTTTATGTAATTGAATAGAATTCTGTAACTAGTGAATTATTAAATTGAAAAGGATACTTCTTATTGTTCGCTGATTAAATAACTGCTTAATGAAAACTGACAGAAAATGTGTGATACATGAAATGTTCGAGTAAGAGGATGAATAAATTTTGTAGAGGAGATAATATTCAGAATATATCATACGGAATATGTCTTGTAGATAAAGAACATTGTAATATCGATAAAATGTCACGGAGTCTTAATTTAACATTGTATTATATTTAAAACTTAATAGACATTTTAATTAAAATTGTGGATAGGATAGTCTGATAGAGAAACGAATGAAATATTAAAGAAAAGAAAGATTATCTTTCTATGCATCTACGACAAACACTCTAGAAGATATAATTTCAAAACCTACAAATAATCAAGTTATATGTATACACTATCACGACCAATAATCGAACAAAAATTGTAAATAGAAAAATATTACGGAACAAATTTATTTAAAAAATAGTCCTCTTTAGTAGGTAACCTATTATGCAGCATTTTCTTATGAAAGTTAACCAAACCGCGGAAGGTAGACCAGAAAGGAAGTAGACCGCAAAGAGTTAGAAAGACAAAAAAACACAAGCCGCAAGAAAAACAGCAAGATTATATCCCTTTATATAAATCAGAAAAAACTTGTCATCTAGTTCCTTCATTAAATTCCTTCGTTAAAGTTCCTCATTAAATTTTAACATTAACAAACATTATATCGATCCAAAAATCCAATCAGCCAGAGTGTTTCTTCGAAATATGCAACATGAAAATACTCTCTTAGCCACATCGTTGATGGAAATCAGGAACTTCCGTACCACGAAGCCATAATCGTTCCGTTCGAACTAACGGCGGAAAGTTGCCCTGACCCCCAGCAGACGGAGCGATCGAACAACGAAAATACCGTGTACACACAGCCGTATGGAAACGCAAGTGAGATATCCGATTGGTCCCAGGGACGGTCCGCACGAAGTTTCCTCGCGATTCGACGCGCACCACCCTGATACTTTATCGCGTAACAAATGGTAGTTCGATCGTACGTAAACATTTCAGCTTCCCATGCCGCAGAATGAATGGCGTTATGGACTATCGAAACCACAGCTGCGCTCCCTCTCGCCATGAGCGAGATATGGAATTAATAGAGCCGCGTTTCGCGGGCCCGCTCGTTCGGCTTCCTGCGGTTTCCTCGTAAACGTATAAATACAACTAAACGCATTATGAGATACCTCGCAACTAATTATCGTAGCCAGTGATGAATCGCGTTACGAGCGACCCGGTGTAGTCACGGATACATCGTTGGCCCCAGTGGCGACGATTATCGCGAAACTCCGTTTCCCGTTTCCATAACTTTTCGTATCGATGGCCCGCTCGTGCTTTCGCTCGTGCTCTCATGCTCATATTCATGAGGAGGGGATACGACCGAAATACACTCGGAGAATTGGACGACAGGCTCGAACGATGTAACTAGCTCGACATAAAGCGAGAGGATACGCGCATTACACGTTGCATAGGTGCAGCTTGCACCTCGGTTCGTGACAGGAATTTTGCGATGTTCGCTTTGATGCTGTACACTGGTTAGATATCTCGAAAGAATGAGCTGCATATAATGTTACGGAAAGGATATCTTCTTGGCAAGCGTGTCGCCGGAGTAGCAACGAAGATTTCGAATTTCAAGTGGGACAGCTGTTACGCGTGCGAGAACTTGGAGAATGTAATTGTAATTCGGGTAGTTTGCGAGTTGGAAATTCCCGTAATGAAAGTGGAGAAAGTTTAGTCAGGTCTGTTTCGAAAATTGATTTAACCCCGTTGATTATTCTGATTGATTCAGAGAGCGGAATCGTCTGAAACGATCGACGGTGAAATTTCTCACAATTTAATTTTTTATTCGAAGAAAAATTCTGCTGGAATTTATGGTGGAGATTTTGTTCGATGATTAAATTTGCGACACGAAAGAAACGGCGACTCGTTAGACAGTCGATAGAGGCTAGCTCGGGATCGAATATTTATACATCGCGTTTAAGAACGTTGACCGTGCCGGCGACCTTTCTTCCCTTCTTTTATTCATATTCTTCATTAGAGGCGGATAATAGAACGGCACGGCATGGCAGGTGCGAGTAGGTGCGAGTAGGTGCATTTACGCGCGGACGATGTGCGTGGAGGCGAAAAACGAGAGGCAACGACGTAGCGGTCTGCTCGATCGAACGTAAATAATGTCTGATCGACACGGTAACGTGGGTTACTCTCTCGTATCACGTTGTCGCTCGTCGTCGTGATCCTCTCGTTGCTCGTAGTCGACCACCACCACCACCACTCCTTTTCCTCTCTTCCCTATAATTCGCGCGTAAACGTGTCGCGAAAGAAACGAGGCTGATCGGTCGTTCGGTAAAAAAACAACGTCACGTCTGCATCGTGACGCACGATGAATTAATGCTTTTCCTTTTTATGAATATATTAAGTAATTTTTACAAATGCAAATATAAATATTAACACATTTCAGATCGATGTATTTTACCATTTTCGTGGAAGTTAATATTTCTTCGTCATTATTTCTATTGTATTTTTATAAATATTTAAAAAATGCTCCGTATAACATATACAATATAGATATGAAAATTTTCTACGGTAAATATTTAAATGAAACTTCATAAAACAGCGTATATTAGTTATACGACGATGTTAGTTATGGACGATTTATTTTTTACTCCATCTCAAACTCAACAGCTATAATACAGTTTACAAACTTTATTCTACAATTCATTCGTCCAGTAAAATGATTCTTTTCAGATCATTCAAATGTTGGTTGAATTCTCAGTCATTCGTAAGAGATATTGCCTAAATAAGTTAAATATGTATACAATACTGTTATCAATATTCAGCTGAATACTGTCTAATATTATCAAAGAAGAGAAACAAACACAAAGGCAATGAAAATTAATATTCCTTTGGTACAATAATTTTGTCCCGTTAGATTGCTTGTAACGTCACACCAAGGGAAAGATAAGAGATGAAACGACGTAAGAAGAAAGGTGCAAATTCGAATTCGCGCGATAAAGTGCCTTTGTATAATAAATTTACAAGAAAATTTACAGAAAGCTCGTTAAACATTCAGGTTGATCTACTTTTCACCGTAGCTTCACCCCCATTCCATTTCAGGGACTGCAATTACCCGTTCTTTGAACGTATTAATTACCAACGCGTATCTCTAGTCAGAAGAGAGAGAGGGGGAGAGAGAGACCGTAATCTGGAAAGGAATCATAAATTTAACGAAAGATCCTCTCTCGACGAGAGTTAAATATTAACTGGAAGTCCGGAATTCGAGCAAACTTGGAATCATTTTACCTCGGCCAAACTCTGTTTTCCATATTTCTCCCGTTATTTCCTCTTTTCCGGCTCGCTTGCCTGCCACTTTCGCCGTTTCCCGTAAAAGCTGCGACCGCTTAAGGTTCGAAAAGCGTCCAGGAAACTATCGGCTTTCGTACTATAAAGTATTATGCAAAAAGCGACGCGACTCCGGAGAGGAGTTGCGCACGTATGTGCAAAGGCGTTCTCTTCTGGAGCCGGGAGAGTAGAGAAAAGGGCTGGCTCGGCTTGGAAGAGCCGTCCAAGGAGAAAGAGAAGCACATAGGGACAGAGAGGAGTAGAAAAAGAAAGAGCGAGAGAGGTGGGGAGAGAAAGGGAAACGATGGACTTTTCGCGGTGAGTGGTCCTTAAAAAGAGGCACGAGACTAGTGCGGTGCGCGATGGCCACTTGCCGCGGATGAAACGTCAGAAGCCGAAACTACACAGAAAACTGGGGTGAACCGGTGTTGGTAAAGCGGACTTGCGCACGCGTGCGCGAGCGCACGATGCACTCGTAACCACAGCGACGATAATGCCACTCCGCGAATGCATCCAAAGGGAACTGACGAAGCGTCAGAATTTCAAAAGCCGCTTCTGGACTGCAAATGCATTGCGGGAAGCCGTGTTCCCATTTCTTTATCCCCTTTTTTTCTCCCTTTCTATCTCTTTTTCTCCCTCGTAACATTCCTAAACTGCGAGTCTTCCTTCTTCTGTTTCTCCCACTCTCATTCTCTTTTTTCCCTTTTCTCTTTCTCTTTCTGTCTTCCTTTGCCTTTTTATTTTGTTCGTACTCATCAAAGCTGGAAACACACGGCTGCATATTGTTTGATGTTCGCGGACGCGCGGAAAAAGTGAAACGGAATGGTTTCTCGTTAATGGACGGAATTGGGTAGTTTCTGTCTTTTGTTCGTATCGGAATATCACGGCAAGCGTGTCAGGGATTTGAGGATTTGACGAGGGAACGATCGTCAAGGCGGTGAACCGTGGTGTTGTTCTTGAAAAAACGGTTTCTTTGCTCAACGCTGCACCGTGTTTATTCCCCTTTGATACGAGCGCACTTCAAACTTCCCTTAGGGTCTGATACCTCGTACCCTTTCAGCGCTTTCCTTCCTCTTGTTCGAAAGAGAGAAGAACGACGGCTCGTAAACGTTTTAAGATCTCGACTTGACGTTTCACGAGGGTGTAGAGCTTATGTTGAAGCGTATGTAAAACTGTTTGAAAGTATATCGAATCCTTGAGACCTCAACAATTAAAAGAGGAACAAAGTTACACACGAAGCTTGTAAAATTGAAAAGCTCCAAGAACGAGTATTTATGATTTAATTGCTACGGAAATTTGTAAATCGGTTCATTCGTCCTTTAAGAATTAATACGTTAAACGAATGAACTAGCGCATAAAACTGTTCGATCAAAGCGTATAAAGAACGAATATTAACCCTCTAGTTACTACGCATATCTATAAATCGACTCCTTCGAACTTAAACAATTAATACTCCGAACAGTTCGAATTATAATACACTCAAAACTTAGCGTTTAGATGAACGTCACGATCCAGCAATATCTCCGTTTATACCCGAAATGCAGATGTTATCGCGACAATACCGTTTCTCCGTTTCGAAGCGTCGCTTACGGTAGCATGCCAGTGACACGATAAAATTAATTCCCGCCCACAAATCGGCGCGTATCCTACGGCAACCGCAGAAACCAAGGGCTTCTCGAGGACATACGTTTGTACGAATGTTACGCGCACACGTGTCTACCGCAAGAAGAAGATCCATTTTCTCCTCTCTAACCGACCTTCGAATCGAATTCCTCGGGGTTGATCCGCATTTATATATGTGCTATCTATCTGTGTGTCTGTAAATATATATGTGTGTGGCGTAGTCTGAAAATTAGTAACATCGAGCGTCATCAGCAACGGAAGGTTGGAAGGTGATGGTGCACGCTTCATCTGCAGGAGAGAGCTCGGCTATCAACCGTTTCGCTTAAGCAACCCGCCATCCACCTAACCCGCCATGCTTCAATTAATATCGACCCACCCCCAAAAGCACCTCCGTAGCCACCTTAACGGTAATCTTCTTCCTTCTACGCCCGTGTCTAGGTCCTGTATCCAATCAGCGGCCGCTCTCGCAATCTTATCGTGATGCAGCATCTAGTTTGCCAACCATAACATAACCGTTAAACGAGCTGACGACAGTCGAATTAAGAGAGTGGATCGCGAACCGTATTAAATAAAATTAAGACTCTCACTAGCTATCTCCCTTCTCCCAATGAGAAACTCCCGACTCCGATATTGCGATATTGCGGGGATTTTATGGAACTTTCAGAGCCGTTTTACGACACCGTGGGGCATGCTTAGAGGGGAGTTTCTAGCTGCCGCGTGTCATACCAAAGATTCAGAGCGTGTGGGGTGAAAATGAAATTATTGAAATAGATTCTGAGTTTCTCGCGCAATAATTTGTCAATGACTGTCGAATATTGGGAAATTGGCGAGTTGGTAGTTTGAGATTATGGATCTTTGTAATTTTATAATACTATAAGATTAAGAATAGGGCAATCGGATTATTTGCGGTTCGTAGAATTTATTTTTGAAAAGTTTTATTTGTTTTACCACGAAATTTGCCAGTATCAAGCTTAAGGATGGTAGGAAAAGAAACATACATGGAAAGAAACTAATTGTTATATTCTAGGAAAATGTTTGATAATTTTGGCAATTTTATATTAAGCGACATTCATATTTCGTATCCTTTATCGATCGTATATGGGAGAATATTTATTAATCTGCGAATATTAACAATTTGTAATTTGCAACTTGGACAATTTCATTGATAATATTAATTCAATTTCAAATACAAGAGAACCTTGGTTTTAGAGAATTTCATTGCAAAGATTTCCACCAGTAAAGAAAGTATTAAATAGAAGATCTCGCGTAGATATTTTTGGAAAATAAACGTAATATATTTCTATGATTTTTAATATTTATTTTAGTTTATTGAGTAAGGGGATTTGGTAATTCTAACTGTTGACTATTTCGACAACCAGTTTGATTGCAGCTTTACTTACGCTTCGTCACGTATCGGGGTAGAGCGTTTGTTTGGTTTCGCACAGGCGTGTTTCGAGTAATCGAGCGTTCTGTTTAATGGTATTCGGATATTGGATTCCTCCAACCATAGCCGAACCCTACCCAGAACTTGTTGCACTCAGCGCTACTCAAAATTACCTACTCTTCTCTATCTTTCTGAAAGTATCGTTCGAAAATTCTCCGAGCCATCAGTTCCGTACGGAGATCCGTAAAGTATGTTACGTTCTACGGCTAATCTTCCTCTCCATTGCCGATTGAGTAGAATGTCCCTTATCCTTTCCAACGACTGTTATCACCAAATGATTCGAACAAGAAGGTTCCAGGAAACCGTACCGTTTCGTTTTATCTCGTCGTGCGTAGTCGCAAATTCCTGAGAATCGAGAGCCGGAGAACAGTAACTTTTTATGAACAAGAAAAATCTTGAAGCGAGAACTGAGGATACAGAGGATCGAGGAGGATGTAAGAGGAGGATGGGGAACGTTTTGTGCGGTGCATGGAGAAGGGATCGTTTAAAGAAGCCCAGCGTATATAGTGAGACGGGTGGTTGGATCGAAACGGGGGGGTGCAACAATGGTGGGAAAATGTGCCGAGCATATTTCTCATATCTTATCGCAATAGCCGCTCCTACCGGAGCAGAATTCTCCCTTTCGAGATGACGCGAACGCGCGTTCCTTGAACTACTTGTCTGAATAGTAACTTATGCATACTACTTCTATCGGCGGAACGATAATGACACAGTGGCTATGTCGATACGGTGGCGTTCCACCGCACCCCTGAAAAACGCCCCAACTTGGTCGAACAAATTGAATCTCGTTCCCTATTCAACGAACAGTGAACTCGAACGACTCGTGAAGAGAACCGTGTAACGTTCAACTTACCCGAATGTCCTCGGCGATGATGTCGCGTGAGGTTTAGAAAATTGTTTTTAAATATTTGATCGAAAGAAGAGGGTACATTCCGTTTGAATATTCACGACCTTGTTTTATTTTGTTACCAGCTTAAATATGTGTGACATTGATGAAAGTTTTTGGTATGAGGTTTTGAATATAGATAAATGGACTTCCCGAATTGAGAGATATGAGGATAGAAGCAAGGGAAATAACAGTTATTTTATTCATATATCTTAACTTCCAAGTTATAACTAATTTTATGATGCACTGGTATACGGTTGATTATCTGTATAACAAGTAATTGGAACGATCTTCAGTTTTAATGTTGACTTGCAGTCACTATGCTATCTTTTAAAGGTTTCCAAGTATTAACTCCTCAACTCATCGATTATTAGAGAAACACTTTACGTAGTTACAAGTCAAACTCTTTAGAAAAACCTTATTAAATTATTTAATATGTGTCACCCTATAAATAATTTTCTTTCCTTCATACGTACAATGGATAAACCTAAAAACATATCTGTAAGTAATCAATCAGTAACATATTGTATAATTATTTATTTATTGTATAATTATTTCCCTTTACTTGTATAATTATTTGTCATCTTACAATTTATTTTTTCTCTATTATTTAAAATTCATCTTAGCATCAGACTAAAGAATGTGATTATTCGCTTAGCGAATATTTTTCTCTGCATATTTATCACATAATATTAATAGAATTCATACACAGAGTAAAATGTATCGACCTGAAATATTTGTTCGGGTGCACGCACGAAACGATTTTCACGACACGCGGCTCTCAGATAGGGAAATAATGAATCGGCGATAAAAATATTCATCGGTCATTACCAGCGACGCGGTATCGGTTCCGTACATCTTGAACGTAGACACGGCATTAATGATTAAATGTAATTCCAGTAAATTACACGTCGCTTCCGGCAACCGGCGTTCTCTAACAGCAGGGCGACACGAAACGTAGATGCACGAAGCGCGAGCTCACAAACCTAGTGGCAAGAACAAAAAAAAATTGGCAGAACAAGAACACGATCGGTGAATTTTCGTTCGTCTTCTATGAAATCATATCTGCGTGTGACTGCTGGGCCTGTCAAAACTGTTACAGAGAAGGGAGAAGGGATGGCTTTGACCGCTAATTACTGATAATTACCCGCCACGATGCGCTCTGATTAAACCGTGCGTCAGCGAATGAATGGAGATGCGTTCCGCTTCATATTATCATTATTTTCAACGAGCATTGTGATATGGAAAATTAAAGAGGACTTAAGAGGATTTAGCCCCTGCTGAATGTTATTCGATTGATCATCAGCTTGCCTACTAAACTAGCTATTATTTTACTACATGTAGTATCGTTTCGAGGGTTTTAAGCGATTGTCGAACGTTTACAATGCATCTGTACGATCTTTATTTTACTTCAAAGGGATATTTTAACATAAGTCTTTTTATGGCCTTAAAGGATATTTTAACATAAGGCTTCTTAGCATCTTTATATTATGGAGGAATCTATACTACTTATTCTATTATTGTATTTTATATGTCCAGATTTTTGTAACAAATCTTTCATTAACAAATTCATCTATATTCTCTGATGTAGTAGACGTATCACATTTACCAGGAACAAACCTCCTTGAAATGTTAATGTACAATCGCACATTTCTATCTACACGCTCGAATCGTTCTGGAACGCAAAACAATGTCACGGTGCCAGAGTTCGCAAAAAAAGCAGAGAAAGGAGAAAAGTAGGAGATCGGCAGAGATTTAGAGACGATGTCCATTAACGATCATGAGCGTGTATACGCGACGTCGGGGTTAGAGTCGCCGGTACGGCCGGCAACGATAAAACACGCGGTGGACGCCGCGCCAGAGGGAAAGGCGAACAAAACGCTACGGTGAAACATGTTATACGCGTTTCTCACGCGTTATCATAACTTCAGATCTGAGGCTTGGTTCGAGGCGTCGCGTCGCCAGTTTCCTAGCAGCACGGTCGAACGGTAACGTATGTACACTGCTTCTACGATATCGGCCGCCTATACGAACGTATCGGCGCGCTGGCGATAAGAGCGCTCGCAGCTCAACGAAAGGTGCGACGAACAACCCGCGACCGGACCGGATTTCTTCGTTGCTGAACTCTCCCCCGCACCGTCGTGTCATTGAAATGGAAACACCGCGATAAAATCGACGACTTTACGAGTGTACATGTTTCGCTCGTTTACGTTCTACGATGGCTGGGTTCTGTCTCTTCTAGGCGATGATAGTGCAAGTGAAATCGAGAGCTTCGAAGATGTTGAGAGGGAGAGAAATGTTGCTAATAGATTTCGCTCGAGAAATTTTTTATATTCGATTTGGAAACAGAGACGGAGACTGTTGGTGAAAAAAAGTTGTAGCAATGAATTGGGAATTTCACATTCAGCTGAATGTTTATTATCTGTTTGTTATATTTATATTTAGTGGTTTATTTCGCAGAAATATTGAAATAATATTTATTGAAGTCAATATCACGCTTATTGGTTAAATACATATGTAGGTAGAAATTTTCAAAACTAATTATCTTCAAAACGAAGCCTTACGCTAAAAGAGCTTCTCCCTATAATTCCAACATATTTTTACCCGAGAAATAAATAATATTAATATATATATATACTAAGTTCGTATACATTTATGTTATAAACTCTGCTGGATATTCTACAGTGTGACGCTTTAAGATTATTAATTTCTATGAAAAATCGAAATTAGAAATTGAATATCACTAAACATCAGCAGTTTCATTTAACGTACTCCTAATCTCTTCCACGGCACATCCCCTACGTTTTCCGGCTTATTAGCCTAACTCATTGACACGGAAGGCGTGCAAATGGCGATTAAAATCCCATAATCCCCAGCAGAAGCTAAGGTCAACAACCCCTGTTATCAATTTACACATGGTAGAAGCTCGATAAGTGCCGAGTGTCGTCGGTTGGTTGGCGTGGACTGAATCCGTCGAATGTTAACTACAGCAATCTAAAATCATTCGACCAACTTACTAAAAAATAATCTTCCTAATCTCCAAAAATTCCGCCACGTTCCATCAAATTTTTCGGCAAGCTTTCGACTAATCTCAGTCAAAAAACAATCTTCCTCCAAAAATTATTGACGCGAGCGTCAAATTATTAAAAATCGTTGACGTGTAAAATCTCCTTCAAATTTCACCAAATATCTCAACAACCAGGGAAATCTCTGCTCCGAAACAAGTGGAAATAATCTGAATCCATCGAACGTTAATTACAAACAAAGAAGCGTTCGTGAAAGACAATGTTCCTAATCACCCAGATTTCAGCAGATTTCACAAAATTCCCCCGAGTATCCCAAGAACAATAGAAATCTCTTCCCTGAAACATTAAAAAATAATCATGCAGCAGTTTGCATACAACGATCCGTAGTTGTTCTGGTAAATTCTAAAATCCAGGAAAGAAGCTTTCCGCTTCTAACGAGGAACCTCTCGCCTCCAACGGAGATTTATTAGATACCTTCCGGCCGAGAGGATTCGTTGACGGTGGTAACGTTGGCGAGGAAACACGATCCCAACGGCGTGCGAGAAGCGCTCTGGCAAGCTTTGTGGTCCATAAAGAGATCGCATATATACGCGAGCGAGAAGAACAACGCAGTTTGAGAGACGTGCAGGCTCCGCGTGTTGAATGGAACGCGTTACACGCTCTTATCGCGGTGATATATATGTATACGTTCATCAGTATAGGAGAAGGTAGAAAGTGGGCGGATAGGTGATAGAGGTGGAGTAGGAGGAAAATTGTACACGTACACGCAAAACGGCTCCAGGTTAACCGAACAATGTAACGAGTCTCTGTTTCTATTCCCCTGTACGTCCTCGACAATGCCGACAGCGTGAAACGCGCGCCTGCTAGCTGCCAGGGACTTCATTAGCCGCGTTCGCCGCCGCAACGCTGTGTATCGCGTGCCAACCGCGCGTTCATCGCCTAACGAGCATGAACCGATGCATTGTGCGCGAGGAACAGGTTCGATCTTTAATCCGGACGCTCCCGAGAAATCATCGAGGACTCCACGAAATCGTTTCGACTATTCTGTCAGCGAGTATCGAGCGAACGTGCGTTGTTAAAAGCGACCGATTAGGAAAAAAAAATTGGTTCGTTGGTTACCGACGACTCTTTGGATTCTGAAGTTTCTTCAACACACTCGGTATGGCACACAAAATAGAAGGCGGTCCCTGGTGGCGGAAATTGATTTTTCTACAACATGTATCCATTTACTCAGGCGTCACCCGCAAGAAAATAGAAAATCCCGACGACGCGTACGTTCATGTTTTCTAAATTGAATGTGTTAATACGATCGGTAATTTTAGTAGCATTTTGCAGCGATGCTTTTCGAAACTAACAGTTGTGTTTCCGAAAAGATGGTAAATATTACACAATAGTCTGTTTCTCGTGTTTCATCCACGAAAAGAAAATTAAATGATGATTTGCAAAGTATGAAATAAAGTATGAGCACTTATTGTTAGTAAGAAACTGCATATCTTTATCATCAGAAATGTCTTTAACTTTTTGTATATCAAAGTACGTTCGAACGAAAACGTTCGACATAATTTATCGAATCCTGTAACTGCGATAATACTTTATCGACATAACGATTGACACACGCGAAGTTTCCACGCGTAACAGTGAACTTAATATAAATCCCACGCACCCTGCAATTTCACGAACGATAGAACAGAAACGACATGACGCGATCAAACTAATTCGCGACGAGTTCCCAATCACGCTAGAAGAATATTCGAACGATTTCCGCATAAAATCGAAAGATAGGACCATACATGCGTCCGTGACCAGCACGTGTTATTGGCTTGAACATCGACATCAAATATTCAGCGACATTTATGAAAGCTGTGAAAATTTCAACGAAACTTAATCGAGCACGCGTAGAGTCGCGTGCGTGTTATTCATGCCTTATGAAAAAGCGGAAAAGTCGCGCGAGGCGTGTTACGAGCGGTCGATGAGAAACTGTATGAACGCAATTTCCTATCCCACATTAAACGTTTTCACCGTGAAAACAATCGACGAGCGGTTGCATTATTTCACGCGATAAAAAGCGCATGCAACGTGGCTGCGAGTAACGAGTGGGCCGGTTTTTACGACGCGGAACGACGATAAAAACCATGGAAAACTGCTTGCGAGAAGAGTCCTCGAGATATAACGAGAAGCACGAAATCCCACGGCGATTAATTAATTGTGTACGAGACAATGATTCGAGATGGATACGCTTTATTGCGGAGACGAATCCACATTCTGCTTCTTTTCCTCTTGTTTCTATTTTCCACCCTCGATTTCTCCTCTTCTTTTTCTCCCTTCTTTTTCTTCGTTTCTTTTTCAACCAGGAAAAAAAAGTCGATCGCCTAGATGCACCGGTGGCTCGGATAAAATAATACGCGCGCTAGCATCGCGCAACGACCGTGGAAGAGATGCAGCCAGGACTTATCGCTTATCGATACATTTTTTTATAAAGTCGTGAATGCAACGGTATAACAGGAACTAGATATAATACTTAAACATCGGCGATGTAATACTTAAACGATGCCAAATTGAAAAAAACGAATGCTCCTCTTCTCTACCTGTTCCCTTCAAAGAGACATCGAAGTTCATGTGGAGAGCAAAACCATCTCGATGTATAATCAGTACACAAATACGTATACACCGAACGTATATACCGAAAGTGGAATTTCATTTGGTAATTTCACAAAGAATTTGTATTTAAGTGAGAGTTTCTATTCAGAATTGCTCCCGTGGAACCCGGGCTATTATTACTGTTATATTATCAAGGGTAAACAGCGGTATTCATTTCGCAAACCGTGCTGCTTTCTGCTCTCCACGACTCTACTCTGTTTCTATTGCCGGCATGGCACAAACGAATAAACACGGATAAAAGAGTGAAGAAACAAAGGGAAAGGGAAAAATTGCGCGGAAAATGTCGCACGTATCTCTGCTTCGATACGGCTTTGGTCTGTTTCAACCAAATGATGCCGCGATCCATAGACGTATACACGCAGCGAACACAAGTAGGCGCACGAATGTCTGCTATCGGAGATATCGTTTAACGATAGCGAAACGATACGATCGTAAATCGATAGAAGACTAGAGAGCATCAAACCTGTGTGACACGAACGACAACCGTCACGCATACCATGAACGGTATGCAAATTTTCAAAAGCGCGGCCCGAGGAATTACAGAAATGTACCACGCTAACAGATCTGTAACCCACCAGAGAGAGAAAGAGAGAGAGAGAGAAAGGTATAGTAAAAAGTGAGCGGTGTGGACGCGTTGATGGGAAAAATGCGACCTGCGAACCCGATGAGATATATGGATAACACAGGAAAGTTAACCGAGTGACATTGCGCGTTCTACTAATCTCGCCAAACGATACGCGAGGTGCAAAGACCCAGGGTAATTTTTCAGATTACTGCGCCCCGTATGACGAGTTAGCTTCAAAAGTGGTGCAAATAGCGGCTGATTATTATACAGTATTTTACAGGGACCTGGTATTTCTGTTATTGCGTGTATTCATTTATACCGCTGTTGAACATTCATTTTTCCGTTATAATAAACCTCAGTTTGCCCATGTTATAATGGTATGTACATATATAGTAATTTATTATTATGAGAGTATAAATAATTAATTCTTTCATTATAAGTTGAATTTAATTGTATATTTGATACATTTAGATAAAATATTTCATTAATTTCGTCACTTTTCGCTATACTGTCGAGTGTATTATTCATTTTTGGGTACAAGTATGCGTTAAAGTATTCTTATTGTGTCGTTAATGGAATATTGGAATAGGGACTATGAAAATTGGGTTGATCTCCGGTTCCCGATCGGAAATAGTTGAAATTATATAAAATTATGTACAAATTATTATGTCTTACTATTACAATTTATGATAAGCTATACCATTTCCCACTTTTCTCAATTTTCCTCTAAATTTACATTTTCATCTATGTATTACAAAAAAAACATAATAACTTATTTTTTATTACACTCAAGATAATTTAATGCTAAATAATGAAACGCACACAACAATAACAATACTCTAAATCTTAGAACCTTCATCTTGTAATTAATCAATATATATATGATACTACCTATGATGCATCCCTACACTATAATATCTCTAATAAATAACACCATAATATTAAACTACATCCTAGCTCCGACCACCTCCAAATAGTACCTCTAATATATTAGACGTCACTCTACCCTTCCTACCCATAACAACCATTTTACACCAATTACCCTCACGTCATCATCCTATCTCTAAATAATTCATGCAACCGTAAAACAGTCAGAATTTCAGGCATGCAGTCAGAAGCACGTAGTCTGTGAAAAATATTCCAACATACGTGGAAAGGGTTAGTGCTAAATAGATTCCACAAACACGTGGTCGTTATCTCGAAACGATAGACTCGAGAAAGCCGCGGGACACTGCGAAAGGAAATTCCACGAAGGGCTCTGGCGGATTCGCGTGAAACGGAAGGGCGAAATTCTCCCGGCACTCTTATGTGTTGCGATAGCTTAAAACCGCAGGGTACGCGATAATAGGCAACGATAGGTCCACCAGGGTGTAGGCGGTGTTCCACAAGCTATTCAGGACGAAAACTCCTTTGGGAGTACGTCTTACACGCGGACAAGCAACCGCGGCACAGCAGGATACACAGATATCCCGCGATTCCGATTTCTCAATTGTCGAGAACAATATTGCCGCCGAGAATGTATTAACCTTTGCCGAGGGTAATTTGCCCGGGGGCTAGTCTTGGAAAGTCTAGAATTTAACTGTTCGCCGGGCAAACTACTTCGGTGGAAGGTAGCGAACGATAAGAGGAATATTTATCGTCACGTGTTCGTAATATTTGTTACAAGTGGGAGATTCTGCGTTTCTTCTGACGGCCATAAAGTAAATTTTATGTCTATTATTTTTGGATATAAGAAATGTTTTTGTTAATCGTGACATAGGAATTTATTAAATTGTATGAATTAAGAGCTACTTAGGTAATCGATCGGTCAATTAATATTTTGTGGTCGTGAGAAAAAATCTTTAAGTATTTCCAAATATCAAATTTCGTTTTAGTAATAGTTTTCGTAGTTTTTTAATCATTGGAACATAATCTATGTAACATATATAATGAACATATAATACGCTGGAAATATATTGCAAAACCTTCACGATCGAACAAATTTTCGAAGCCTACGTTCGAAGCAGCAATTTCAATACAAATAATTTACCAAGTAGTGCAAACTCCACGGCTGCTTAATTTCCTCCGCATGAGTCCACAACAACAGGGTGCAATGCACTCCGCAGCAACAGAGTAAAAAAGAAGGTCGAGCCACCGACGGTATAATGGAATTGGTTTCCAAAATTACAAAGAGAGATAAAGTTCGAATCAGCAAACGGTGCGTTTTAATTAACCCAATTTCAAAGGGCCGAGAAATGGTGTTGTGTTGTGTTTCAAGTGGCCCTCTCCGATCTGGTCAGTTCGCCGATTTTCATTAACGGGATCTCTGCGTGCGACGAAAATTTCCATGACTGTAAGTACATGTTCGTACGTAACATTCAGACTATAACATTGCAATAGACAAACGATAATAGTATAAATAGAGCTCTTATAGGAATATATACAATAAGTAGTAGCTACAATAAGCGCACATTGGCAGATCGTTGTATCTATTATAGCTTTTACGTACAAGTTAATTAGATCCGAGTATATTAAATTTCGTATCATTCGGTAGAACTCTCGTATTTATAATCATATTGCTAAATGATAGGAAATTTAATATATCGTTAGTTAGATGATAAATAGGGAAAATAATAGAAAAATAAATTATTCGTTATCGAACGAATAAATTTTAGATTTGGTAGTCTGTCATATTATCCAAAATCTTAGATTACCATGTAACTTTCATTCACATCATAATTTTAAACATTCTATTAAAAGTCTATATCATTCACATTTTTTTATTTCCCTATCTGTAAAATCCCCTTAACTTCAAAAAACATTCCTACATTTCCTAAGGATAAATCAATAATTCCTTTGCCGTCATTTCGTATGCTAACGTATTCTCATATTCGATTTGGTAAAATCTTGCCGCTCGTAAAATCGTCGATGGGGAAACGTTCAATGAGACGTGGCCGTTTTTCGACGATTTTCGAGGGTAAATTTCGAAGGCACGGTTATCTGGCCCGCGATACGAGGTAAGCCTCTGCGCAGGTATCGTCTGGGATCTGTCTTTCGGGATTTCGAGCATTCGACTGACTACAATCCGCAAGTTTCACTGACTCCGGTTCTCGTGGTCCATAAAATCTCGAATGTATTTTGCAACGGCAGCAGAAAGGAATTGACCTCGCACAATCCTCGTCATTACGCTGCAAGTCCTTGGAAACTACTTCCGGATCTCGAAAAATTTCACCGAAACCGTTCTTGTCTTGCCTTTAACGGTGAAACTTCGTCGCGATACGCTGCTCGTTTATGTCTTCTGAGTAACCGTCTTGCCGTTCTTGCAGTCGTTTCTATCTTCAATATTCTTCTCTTATTTTTCTCTCTCGCGAATTGTTGATATAATTGTTGAAAAAATTCTAGGTCGCATAATGACGGAGATAAAAATTAGAGTTCGTAGGCAGAAGACTTCTAGGGCGATTAACACGCGAAATAGAAACGGAGAAATTAACACGTTAACTGCCACGGTAGTCATCGATGACTCACGATGTACTATATTTTTTAGGACGATTAAAAGAAAATAAATTTCGTGGACTGAAAAATTGTCAACAATGTGACTGATTTATTGACATTATTAGAGAAGAATGTGCGCAAGTACGATGTAATATTTTGTAAAAATTTAACGTTTCCGTATAGTATGTTTCAATTTATTGCGACTTCCAAGGCAAAATATATAAAATTCGCGTAGCAGTTAATGTGCCAAACGATACATTCAAAGTTTAATGGCGATACCGAAGAAATGTCTTGGACGAAGTGAACTGCGTGTACTATGAACTTCGACAATGGATAACGAGCTATTGCAGTCACATCGAACGATCGATACTGCAATGGGCTAGGCTCCTTTAGACACGGTCATCGAAATAGGAGATGTACATATATCTCGGCTATCAAATCCATGAAAACGTAATCGATGAATGTCGAGTGCGGTTAATTGTTTGCACGAAAAAAGGATAACGATATACACAAAATTATCGTTGGAAATATCTACGTTTACAATAATTGCAATTAGCGACTCATTAATGAAGGTATTTGACACAGACACACGAATGTTACGAGAATGGCACCATTTAATTAATAGATAATCTAATATACCGAGTCTGGTAATAAAAAGTTAATAAAAATCACGATGCGTATCATTCTACTATGAATGTAAATTGCATCGAATACGGTTATCGACATTTTGAAAATGATGGACTAATTATGCTACGTAAAAGCAACGAACAACAATCTTTTTATAATATAACATACAGTATAATCCTAATATGACAAAAACAATGTCAAATGAGGAGACACTTGAACTCGTGTAATCACATGTTGGTGTCCTTAAATGCATACAGTATACGTAGATGTCATCTGAACTCGATTGATTCGATGATCATATCGTTGTGAGTATATGACAGTCATAAACGTGGAACGCTGTAGTCGTATGTATGCGGTAGAAAATTGGTCATTAGCGACATCTCGAATATTAAGTAAATAAAAAGAGTAGTGACTCGTTTCTGGAATTTCGAAACAAATATTCCGAGCAAACTTCATTTTGTCAATACCTTTGCATAATGTTTGACAAATTATAGACTTACTTTGGTAGAAATATAATAAAAGTTGCCACCAACCTAATTTAAACACATCGAGTTTAATGAAGTATCCACGATAAAAATTATATTTATATTGCTGCTATAGTGAATAAAAAATGACGCAAAAGGAAGAAACTCTCGTTACAATATTATTTAACTTGGCAAAAGTAATATTACAATTCCACAACTAGGTCCATAGAATTAGATACAGCCATACCTAAGAATATAGATCCTTAAAAGCAATTACAAATGACCTTGGATCCACATAACGGTTAACGAGGTTCCAAGAGTACCGATAGTTTTGGGCAGATATCGGTGGTTCCAGGGTTTCCGAAGGTATTCAGGGTCTCAATGGTTTGCGGTGATCCCGGAGGTTCCAAGAGTTATCGGAATCTAGGTGAGCTATTGATGGTTACCAAGGTTCCTAGAAACATCGATGTTGTCAGAGCATTTTGGCATCTTCAAGGTCTTGAAGGTAGATCTCAACAGTTCAGAAGCCTCACAAATTCCCTAGAATTCGGAACAAATCTTTGGAACTTCGTAGAATCTTTGCCACCTCTGAAATATTTTAGGAACTTTTACATCCCTGATCCTCGAGAACAATTCAAAAGTTCGAAAGTACAAGTTCAGAAAGTTTTTAGAATTATTAGAACCTTTCGTTTCTCAAGAGCCAAATATTTCAGAATCCCCTAGATTCGCAATATATTGAAACGTTCACTTGCATAGAGAACGTAGAAATGCCCTGAGACGTTCTGGACCTCCTCGGAACCATCGAGATCCTCGATACTCCTGAGGACGCCTGAAACTACTGAATTCGTAGAATCTTCCAGAATCTCGCGGAAACCCTTCCGAAACCCTTGATATCCCCGGAAATTCTTGAAACCAGCGGAACCTTTCGGAACACCCAGACCCTCGAGATTCTTGAGACGAGAGTCGGGGATCTCGTTGATAGGCACTATAGATTAAGGTGATTCTTTTATCAAGTACAACGATATCTCGGTTTGGTTGTACCGTATCTTGAAGGTTTAAGGTTTTATGGTCAGGGTGTTATAGATTTAGAGATACTTTTATGGCGAGTCTTTTGTGTTTTGCGACCTTCTTTATCGGGTCTTACGGAATTTAGGACCTATTTCACTGTAGGATTTTAGTTATAGCACGATGTATAGATTCTATGAATCGTATAATAATTTTTACTGATAAGATATACTTTTCTAAAAGTATGTTCTCTTAAGAAACCTTATTCATTGAATTTTTTAAAACTCCAGTCATCGGATCTCACGAATGGCAAAATTTTCAAGAATCGAAATACAAAATACCGCAAAACACGTTCTTTACAATTTTTAAATATGAAAGTACGTATACTGTTGAAATGGTCACCACTTCTACGAAAACTCCATATCTGGTCTTTTTAGTTTTCTCAAGCGCTGAAGCCATCGACAGTATATAGACAAAAGACTAGCATGAAGGCAGGCCATAAACAGTAGACAGGCGACGTTGGCTTCGGGGTTTTTCAGTTATAAGGTAACACTGCTAGCGTGCGGATCTGGACCAGCTCAAATTGTATTCCTACTTATTATTACACTTCTCTATTAAATTAAATATATATATTTTGTACCTTACACTTTATTCACGCGTTTTCTCTCTTTATACATCTAATAACCTCAATATATACGTTAGAACTTTTCAATATAACAGTACGAGCATCTTAAATCCTTCCATAAAATACCATTTTGCACTTTTCGAATCTTTCGTATCGCGTCGCAGTCGCTAGGAATGCAGCCAAAATATCACAAGCATTCAAACACAGGCCGACAGAGACTTCGACGCCTTTCGTCTCAATCAATTACATCTTATGCCGTTAATTACGCTTTGTCTAGTTGCTGGGACCGAATCGGGCGAAATTCCGTTCTTTATTTCGCCGATAGACCAACCAGATGGCACGTCGAATAGCAGTTGCGTGACCGTAAGAGCCGTTTCCGACTGCAGTAAAAATGGAGCAAAGCCAAAGGAATGCCTCCCCTTTTCTCTCGTCTCGTTTCCTCTTACTTAGTCTTTCACACGATCTGGCAGAGGAACGCAAAAGTGCAAGGCTGGGCTAATTGAGCAGGGACTCGATTACGAGTCAGTCTTTCTGTGTTTCTCCAGGCGATACACGTACCACAGGGACTATCAGGGCTGACTGGTTACCTCGTGTCGTGCCAAGCAAAAGGAATACCTGAATCATTCTTGGTTTTACTCGTGAATCGATCAAATCCCCTATTCTTAGGGTTCTTTATTCCCTATCGTTCGATGTTATTACAGAAATGATATTGATAAAATTGTACATAAAATATTAAGTTAATGCTACGCATTTTTATTTCTTAAAATAGATTGTTCTAAGATTTATGATAGAGAAAAAAATGTTTGCTATTTTTTAATTATTATTTTATTATTTTTGGAAGCCTTAACATCTGTTTAAAAATGATTGAAAATACGAGATACAATTATATCGAATACCAGGAAAAATATGAAAGCGTTCTAATAGTTGAGAAGGTTCTGCTCTACTTGTATCTGCGCTACGCGTTTGTTCTTTTACTGTACAGTAAGAAAATTGAAAGAAAAGGGTTGGCTTTCCTTTTGATCTTTAGTCAACCTAAGTTTTAGTCTATGATTTAGGACACAATGTCTTGACAATAAGTCGATATAATAGAAGAGAATATCTCATCAACGAGCGGGATATTAAGACATGGGGAATTATATTACAATAAAACTCGTCTGCAGATAAATAGTTTATTAGAGCTCACTTAATAGGAATTCACCTACGAATAAGTAGAGTCAGTCTGGAAGAGTATATCTAATTGGAAACTAATTAAAATTTCGTTCAAATAAGTAGGATTCATATATTCATTATAAGCTTTATACAAGTCAAACTAATCATTCCCATAAAGTATAATGGTTTAGTTTCCGAAGAATTAAACCCTGATTACTTTCGTATCAAAATTGAGAAGTTTTCAGAAGCAATCGATCTATTTGATTTTCCATATAATTCATATTTATGACGATAGTTGCCAATTTTTGACGGTTTATACCCCCTGAACGTGTGACCCTGTAAAGATCAATAGTTTTATCGGATCCAAGGACAACGGAGAAGCTAAATTGAGAAGGAACGATAACGTTTCGAGAACGCGAACGGATGGCGTGCGTGTCGCAAGGAATAAAAAGGCGAGACGAGATATATCTTGGGAGATTGATGACTGGCACGATCGACGGTGCCTAGATGAATGTTGGTATTTTGTATTGTAATGTATATTGAGCTGCTCGGGCTATTTATTTCCGAAAGATCGGGCTACCTTGGTGCTTTGACGACATGATTTATTATAGTTCCGTGGAAGAAGCTCGATTATCGATAGGCCACTCAGAATTTTAGTATCGCCCTACAACTACCTACTTGGTAGTAATTTTAGTACGATTAATGATATTCCATAATACATTGAAGAATATTTTTGCAGAAATTTCTAATCCGTAATATATTATTGCAGAATAAAGATATTTAAAATATTAATAATTTATAATTGAATCTCTACCTTGCGTTTGTATCGATGATTTAAAAGTTTGTAATCATTTGACTACGATAGTGTAGTACTTTGCTTATTCGTTTGAAAATATTTAATTTGCTGCAGTACATTGTAGCAAGGCACGGATATTTAAAGAATTATCGACTTATTATTTAATTTCCACCTTAGATTATCGTCCCTGACACACATACGAAGTTTCGTGTTCTAAAAAAGAAAAGAAAGCAAGGTAGAGCAAGTAACATTCAGAAACTTAAGAAAGTAGTCAGGAACTTAAGAAAGTAATTTTACCGGGCGGCGCGGCGCTCGAAAGTATATAAACTTGGGAGTAAATTTTTTGTCTCGATGTGTTTTCAGGCGATTGCCACGAGCTTCCATGAAGACACCACACCTCGGCGACCATGAAGACTGATTGCCTGCCAATAATTGCCAAGTTCTGCGCGCTGCTGACGCTGTTCGGGCCCAGCCTCGATGTTCGAGCACTCGATATACGTGAGTAGCCAGACACTTCCTCTTTTTTTATCCCATTCGGCCACCTACTTTTTTCTCTTTTTTCATTCTTTTTATTTCCCAAATTGTCCCTGGATAAATTGCACCCGAGTGCACTTTGCCGACAATTTAATGCATGCTACCATCCGCGATTATTAATTAGATAAATTCCATACGCACACCGGAGAATACTATACCACAGCGATGGTATTCGTCGGTCGTGTTTTATTCAGATTTCAATCATTTCGCTACGCTGTACGTATAGTTGGCAAATTTTAATAGACCATGAATATGAAAGCGACCGTCACATGGATACAAATTTCATTTTAAACGACACGGTTTCTCCTCGCGTTCACAGTGTCGCGAAATACATTATCTTTGACAATATCTATTAAGTGTCGTGAAATTCGATTCCGGGTTTAATTATTATACCAGATTTGGCTAGCCGCGTCTCGCGCGTTCAACCTCCCGTAGCGGCACTGGATTTCATCAATCGCGGAACGCATGATGAAATTCGTAGCTGATCGACAAACGCCGGTGATCGACCGAAAAATTGTGTACCTTTAGACGAATTCGTTTTCGTTATTCTTCTTGCAAACAATTTCATATGGCTTCTGAATGTACTAGTATAGATCGTTCCTTTTTATTTTCACACTTTTCGCAACAGTGTCATGCACTGTCACGCGACTTGGAAGTTATATTACATTTTTCAAATGTTTCGTTCGATTAATACTATATGATTATATCAATCTTCGGATTTTAGATTAAAGTAACAACTATAATGAATTATTATTCTTTGCTTCCCACAAGCAAACAAGATGCTTGTAGTAGAGGATTGAGACATGTCGCTTGTCAATCTCTAATTATAAGTTACTTTATCCAGAATTACATTTGAAAAATAACTCGCGATATTCAGGGCGCCTCATGTTTTAGTCATTGTATTATTCGTACGTTCTTTTATTCATTAAATATTTCATTTATATCACTGATTTACAAAAGCAATTAAATTAGTCAGTAAATTTAATCAATATCGCCAAAGCCAAATATCAGGATGCATTTCAAAAATTCATTTTTCTTTCTTCAAACACGCAGAATACTAAAATATGTGAACATCGAAATCAGTTCATAAATTAAACTCGAGCCAAATATCAGAATATATTGCAATTTATTTCTTCAAAGCTACAGACTACTCTTTTAAAACTTCGATCGAACAAGTAAATATTACTACCTCGTACCATTAATCAACATATTAAAAGATCGGTTTCACAGTTTATCTCAGCATCAAAATGAACATCAAAGTCAGTACTAAATTAAAATGCTAATCAGTACACAAATATATCAACAAATTAGTTTTTCTTAATATAAAATCAAAATACAAGTCAATTTCTTTCGGTGTCGAATAAAAATATCAATCGATTTCTCTTAATATCACATCCAAATGTACACCAGTTTCTCATAGGACCGAATCGTTTCAGAATCAAATTGAAATATAAATCAATTTAAACACTTTCAGTGCCAAATCGAATTACAAAAATCAATTTTTATTAGTATCGAATTAAAATATAAATAAATTCCTCCTAATATAGAATCAAACTATTATATTAGGTCGTCCGAGTAGTTTATTTCGTTTTATAAGGAAATAATGGATCCACAACATTTTCCGTTTTACATTATTTTATCGAATTACGTATGATCCATTTTGTTCTATCAAAATAAAGATCACAACTTTCGACAGATTTGATTTCATGTTTGTATACAGATGCATTGTAAAAGACTAGTCTGTAAAAGAAAGACACTTTTCGAACAACCTAATACAAGCCAGTTTCCTTCAAACTCATCAAGTCAAAACAATTCCAACAAGTCAAAATAGTTCCTATCAATATCGAGTGAAAATACGAGTCAATTTCTCTCAGTATCAAATTAAAATACAAGACAGTATATCTGTTACTGTTAAATCCTTTTAGAACCAAGTAAATATGCAAAAACATCAATATCAAAGTCTCTAAAACTTAGATCAGGAAATGGACGTACCAGTTCACGCTTCCGTTGAGGATAGCGAATTTTAGCCAGCGTTGCAACCGCGGCAAACACATTTTATTCGGTTCGAAAGTACCGTGTTCCGGTGTGTTCCTCTTCACCGATCTGCCCCGTCAAATTTTTCATCGGAAGCAGGTGATCACCGAGTTTTCATTTTCCTCGTCGGCAAAACTCGGTCGGTGGGGGCGCCATCAGTCTGAAGTAATGATTCGCTATTCCGCGCCCGCCCGGGGGATCAATTATTTTGAATCTAATGCGACAGGATAAATTGCATCCCGCGGAAGATTCCAAACTCTCCCTCGTCGTCGTTCCTCGTCTGGTCGTCGTTGTACATCCGATGGCCGAGGATAGGGACCGATTTTACGCCGTGAGGCAGAGACCTGTCTTCGGAAAACAACCTCCTCGTTACCAGGTCCCCCGCATCCCATCCCGTCACTCGACAAATTGCCAATAAGCAAGTTCCATCGATTGCACTGTCTGCGTTCCATGTATATTAAATGTCCCTGGGTCTCGTTCAGGTTCTACGTTCACCGTTCAAGAACCGTATTCCCGTTCTCCCGAGTTTTTCAAAGAAAGTCGAGCAACAGAGATGATTTATAGACGTGTAATATGCTGCGCGGCTTCTAAAGTGCCATTTATATGTCGCTCTTTATTGTTCTTGTTAAATTTTAATTCGCTTTTTAATTCATGGGTGTCTAATATTGTTTACAAATCATTAGTTTAACGTATATCCTCGTTTTGGAAACAATCGGGATATTTATGGAGAATGAAGTAAAGATGAGAAATTATTACGAAGTTGCTAGGGGATGTAGGAATTATTATCTGTTGTTTGGAAACTCGGATTACAAGGAGAGACTTGTAAGAAAAATGTTTTTCTCAGTTGCGTATTTCATCTGTGATCGCTGTTTTACATAATTTTGGTACTCGCATTATTATCTTTCTAGACCAGAGAATTTTTTTGGAGATCAATACATAATTGTCCATTCGTTACTTTCTTACATATATCATAAATACGTTTTACAAATGTTTACTGTTTTATATCGTTATCCTATATTAATATAAAATTCCGATCAATCGATCTTCTTCTTGGAAATCTAGGACAATTGTCATGTTGCTTATGCAAGACCACTGAATATTCTGTTACCCATGAACAGTGGTATATCTTAAATAATTATAAACTTCTGTTGGAGAGAGTTGTCACCGGAGACAATATCGACTTTTATCAAAAAAGAAAAACTTCGCAAATGTAGACTCCACTTAATCTTCTTCCTTCTTCCATTTCATAAGAATCAAATGAACGCATTGATAGATTTCTGTGATGATATCCCACATCCGTTAATACATCTTCTCTTAAATGGCTACTTAAATTACTTCAAGTAGAATAGTCCGCGTTTAGTCAGACGTATACCAATCGTAATAACTATCACTATGTGTACTCTTAAATTCGAATAGACAAATACGAATGGCGGAGATGAAATATCCGTATCATAGTAATCTAAGCCAATCACAATATCCTTCCTCTCTGAGCAAACAATTACCACGATTTAAGACACGGCACGGTGCCCCATGAATCGTCGAGGACGCGTACAAAGTTTCCAAGATTATCGATGTTTTCACAATGACGCTATAAAGAAGCTCTGCCTGTGTCTCCGCCTCTCATCACATACCTGAAATATCGTTCCTCCCGGTATAGGAAAGATCGAAGAAATTCCGTATACGTACGCCCGAACCTTCGAAACTTTTCTTTATTCGTCCCCCATAAAACAGACCTTATACGTGCTCGAAACTCCACATGTATTCCCCTACTGTACTCACCTTCCGACTTACGACTCGCCAAAGTAAACGTCCTTCGCGAACAGAAAAAAAAGTTCTAACCACGACCTGGAGAACGTCTCCTTCGATTCTTTCTCCTTTGATTACGAGAATCGTTAGAATTTGCTAAAGTTGTGGATACACGTTGCGTCTCACTACTATGTAATGAAGCTCAATCTAAAATTTCAGGGTTCTCGTATGTTATAGGAAGACTGTGGATTTTTGTGCGAATTTGTATCTTTACGAATGGAACTGAAGGAGTAGAAATTAAATGGAGTTTTGTTTTACATATTGCATATTTTAACGAGTATTCTATTACGCATGCTTTGTATATTTTTGCGACCTTAAATTCTCCGTAAACGCATAAAAATCCGCAGCCCAGTTAGAATCAAGAGTGGTAAGAAACACTAATGAAAGTTTGTCGTAATTTATATCTCGTACTGATGCGGGAATTGGAAATGGTAGGACAATTTCATATTAATGTCATGCAGTGCATAAAGAAAGTAAAATAACGTTAAAAAGTGCATGAAAAATTTAATTAAATTTATCCATCTAAATTGTGTAATTTAACCGTTGTGCGCCGGAAGGAAAAGAATTAACGATCGAAGAAAAACCGGATGGATCGAAAACAGGAATAGCAGGGGTGTATACTGCATGCTATATATCCATGGAATGGTTGCTTGAAATTTTTAAAAGCCTCTTTCCTATGGAGCTCCGCAGGTTGCGTACCTTCCTCTGTTTTGTTATTAATGAGTCGATAAATACGTAAAAGAAAGAAAGAGGGAGAGAAAGAGAGAGAGAGAGAGAGAGAGAAACCGTATGATTTCGAAATTAATGTTAGATAAAACGGAAACCACTGTGGAGCGTTTTCAACTTTTTTACCCGGATAATGCTTGAAAGGAATGAAAACCGCAATGGAATATCGGGGCATCGCAACTGTCGCTGGAATTTCCGACGCTTGAAACTTTGACACGAATGTGCTCGTCGTATGGTCGCGAATGAAAGATTAAGGAAAGCGAAACGAAACGACGTCGACTGATGCAAAAGTTGCATAAAGCCTCGCAGTGGCTACAGTGTTTACAAAGAGCACTCGAAAATTTTCTTTCTGCAACGCCATAACTAGAAACGTACAGTGGTTCGCGAAAGTATTTGAACATTGATTATTAGACTGCGAATTTTTATGCAATTTTATATTTTTATGAAGTGAACTAAAGAAACGAAATCTACACGGTAGTTTATTTCTGCCCAAAATGATGACAAGTATCTCACTTTCTATGTCTTATATATTTTTCTATATTACATGCATTTCCTGGATTTTTACATTTTGGAATTTTTTTCAGATGAAACCTACCTAACAATTCGTTTTTCCTGCTAAAAATTACGACAAGTGCGCCACTTTGCATATTTTATATAGTTTCGTATATTATACGCATTCTCTGGGTTTTTGCGCTTTGGAATTTTTGCAAATGGAACCTATATAGTGCATAATTTGTTTCGCCTACTAAAAATTATTTTTATATTTCATTTTGGATATTTCATATATTTTTGTGTATTATATTCATTCTCTGAATGTTTGCACTTCTAAATTTATCATATACGCATACAAATCCGTATTCTACCGATCATAAAAATCTTTCACGTGTTAAAACAGTCGATGTTTCATTCTGTCATCGACCTAGTGAATTCACCTTTGACCGATCTAATTGCCAGAAGCATAATTGGGAATAAATGATCGAAGGAGATGAAAGAAACAAATGACACTAGTTCGAACGGCAGGATTGGTTGGACTTTCAGGGAAACGGATAGGATGGAACGTGTTCCGTTTGTTCGACGCTGTACATGTCTCGCATCGATCACGACTGAGCTTTTTACGCTCTCGTTGCAGCGGTGTTTTCTTCTCGTTCGATGCGATTTCGAGCATGTTGTTTACGACAAGCAACATCGACCCATTTTGATTTTATCGATTTCCGAACGTAAACGCGAAAACGAAGACACTGATTACTCTTCAGAAATCAATAGAGTCAATTGTCCACGACGCACAGTCTCGAAACATTGACGTCAATCAACCGGTTGTTCCCTCAACGAGACCCGTTATCGTCGAGAGGGAAACTAAACTTGTAATCAACCAATGACTTCTTGATTTATTGCGAATATTGCGAATCGTAACATGTATGCATGTAGGGCACTTCGCTGAAGAGTAATTTTGATACAACCATCAATTAAAATACCAAATTCCAGTTGACGTTAAATCATGATTTATTAAAGTGGGACTTTCTGAAGGGAATTATTTTTTATTTGAGGACTTCATTTATCGTTAACTTGCTTCGTACACGTCTTAATGAATCGAATTGAGTTATTTCTTCAGAGTCATTACAATATATATACTCGTTCAGCCATCGATACCTTAATTGGGTATCATCGTATTTTTGTAGAAAACAGATGAAAAAAAAAAAGAATGATTCGAACATATTTGACCTCGTAAATTATGTCATTTGGGTAATCTTTGGTTTAGAGAAAGCGATCATTTGAAACAGCGTTCAATTTATATTGCAAATACTCAAAGCGACGTGGAAACCAAGAAATCACGAATTATGATCTGTCTCTTGTATAATGACGATACAGACTGAATTAACATATTCAATATGATGATACATCAAAGAGAAGGTCGTCAATATTCAACGACGACGTCAGTACGTATAATGCTTTGATCATAGCTATAATGAATATCATTTGTTTCAATATTTTTCAACGATTTATTACATGTTCTAGACACTTTCAAGTAAAAATAAGAAAAATATTATTTCCAATGCTCATCACAGAAGATAATAATAAAAAATCGGACATCGAACGTTTTAAATGCTATGAATATATTACTGAAACAAATAAGTCAAATCTCTAGATTACTCAATCGGACAAAACACGTCGAAGCAGAAAAGTTCCTTACTTTCGATGAATAATAAATTAACCAAATAAATCTCTGAAAATCTCTCTAAAATTATTCTCCACGGTCACCATGCACGCATCTGATTTACAACGCTGAACATACCAATTCTCGACTCGCTAAAAGCCATTCCGCCAATCTGACAAGAGCGGAAACAACACAGGTATCATCAACGTCGCATCGTATCCGCTAAAGGTTAGTGCGATTACTCTCCCGTCGCGTTGCTACAACCGAGTGACGAGTAAACGGAAACGCGAAGGATCGTGTAAAACACGGGAGAAAGAAGGGGACATAAGGACGCGCGAGATGGGGCAGCAAGAAGAAAGAGAGGCTGAGGACTGCAGAGGAAAAGGTCGGAAAGCGGGCGAGTTCATGGCGGACAAACCATTGTTGCAAGCTTTCGCCGGGTGCTAAGGAGTTCTGCTCGAAGCTTCCGTTTCCCTCGTTATGGTAAATGGTCTGTCTTGGTGGTTGAGCAAACAGTAGCACAAAGATAAGTGCAAGCACAGGACGCACTCGGACTACCATCTCGAGACGTTGTCGAGGACTTCTGGTCTTTCTCTTTGTTCCCATCGTCGTCTCCTTGTCTCTCACTTTCCGTGGACCTAACGCTGGTCTACCGAAAGGTGTCCAGTCGGCTCCGGGTGTCTGCTGAAACATGCATAAGGGCGACTATTGTTCAGGAGAAAATGATTACTTTGTGCACACTATACGAACGTATGAGAGATTGTTCTTGTAGTTGTCGTTGTCGTCGTCGTCGTTGTCGTATCGTCGTCCTTGTCGATTTAGAAACCGGAGAATTCCGTAGGAGGACCGCCGTATCGTCGTTGGTTAACTGATTTGAATGACAAAGGACCAGATAGGTTGTTAATGTATCATATTTGAACTAGTGCGGCTGAATAGACGACGATGAATGCTACGATACGCAAAGCATTATATGTGAGAAGTTTAACGTGTAACTGCCGGATTCAGGTGATAATCCTTAAACTTGCAGTCATTCTCGTGTCATTGGTTTCCTGTACCTACAGCGTGTCGCTCGAACACGGTGGCGAACGTGTTTCGACTTTTTGTTGCTCCGCGAGTCATCGGTAAGCTTGTTCGTGATGTGGTATGCAGACAAGTGAATTTAATTAACCCTGGAATATTATAGTTGAATTCCTTGCTGGTTTTAGAGACAGCAGAAAGGTGTTATATTACTCATTTGTTAGTTTACCTGCTATTTATCATGGCTGTTTATTATTTGTATTCCTTCATATTTTCTGGCTTTATATTTCTTGATATTTCGTGATAATGTTTAGACATGAAAAGATTATTCAGTAGAAGATTCGAGGTTGTTTATATCGATTAATAAAATTTTTATTCGACCATCTGAGCTCTATTTTGACTTATCTTCACAATAGAGATATTTCATTTTTGATATTAACGAGATTCTATATAAATGTACATTACAGTATTAACCGAACCACTTGCAAGATATCAAATATTAATGAACTATTTAGAGAGAAAAATAATTAACTCGAACGAACGTAAACTAAAATGAATAAAATCAAGTAAAATCGACTCCGACGAAGTATTAAACTTTCGAAACTTTTCTGATTAAACCGAGAATTTCAGGAAAATACGATTCCTAAAACAAGAGTTCATACTTCTGTACGATTCGCCTGTAAACGCTTTGGAACCGCAATCTTAGCGAATGGCCGCCTTAAAATTTTCCAATAAAATCACATAAATAAATCATGAAACCGATCGTAAATATCTCATGAAACACTTTATTACGAAATCGCTAGAACGAGGGAAGTGCGAAAAGCTTCTTCGACGGAAGCTGACAAGCACCCTTTTATTATTCCGAACGTCCATTTCCGGACATACGCGTTTGGATTCGTTCTTCAGGTGATCTATACACTTTCATCGGGTCGAAGAGTTCCCATAAATCGAAGGTAGGGACGTTTAATCATGTTGGAAGTTCGGCAACTGGGCCAAATTGCTCAAAGAGGAATATTTCTACGCGTCGTTGGACCTTCCAGATAGTAACAAATTAACCAACTTTCAGTGTATTAGCTGGAAATTATTCAAACGTTGTTCGAACTCCTCTAAAACATTTATCCATTCGATTCTAGTGGATATTTCGACTTCTGTTATGAATTCGTAAAAAGATACATCATGCCAATACAGGATGTTTAAGTAATTAAATATTTCTATTATGTTTATAACATGTGAATTTCCATGCAAATTTTGTATGCTTTTTTTAAATAAATTTATTTCAATTAACTTTTTAGAATATTCAGTGGGTGATAACTTTAGTTTATTCTTGTAGCGTTGAAAGTATTTAAAATTTTATTAATGTTATCGTTGTTTAATCTAAATGTTTGAATTACTTATGGTATCGCTAATTATCGATGACTCCGATGGCATCGCAAAGCCTCATTAGCGATTACCACAGCAGGCTACACGTGAATGATATTGGAAAATATTCGAGTCATATAACTATAAATATATTTAGAAATCTGGAATATAATAGGGTGCAGTTGTTAAATAACTTAGAAATAAAGAAACAAGGTACAGTCTGAATAATTTCAAATTCAAAAATTCATAAATTCAATACTGAGAAAAATACATAACCTGCCCAAATATATTTAACAGATGCAAATAAATTAAAAATTGATTAAATGAAAAACGGATTGATTAAACCAATATTCTCATGCGGAAACTACCGTAACAGTATTCTTCTTAGTCAAATATTTTTTGAACGAAGGATTAATGAAAATAAAAAAACCATGTTTGCTAACAAATGAAGCAAAATTTGAGCTTTAAACGTTTATCAATTATGTCATAAGGAAATGCATGGAAAGACAACATCGTTTTTGTTGTACGGAGGACATTTAATACTAAATAAAGCTATCTGAAGTAATCTATTCTAACGTGGCGCGATACATAATAGAAGCTATGACCGGAATAATCGGTGAACAGGAGAGGCGAACGTACAAGAATAAATCGAATATGCACGAGGACAAACATTACGGCAATTATAGAGGGTATTGTGCACGTGTTTGCGCGAAACAATAGAGGACAATGTTACAATTTATTCCGTGTCTATTCTCAGCGTCGCATTCGATTAAGCTTCAAGCTTTTCTTTCATTCGTCGATCACTGAAATTCAACCATGCTCCTCGTCAGAACTTCGTCGACTTAAGTAAAATTCCTCGCTGTTCCTTCCTATTATCGCTTTTTCTTCTCGTTCTCTTTTTCTTTCTTTTTTTCTATCAGATCTTCCATTTTCTATCGGAGAACTTTTGATAGAAACGTCCAACCTCCTCGATCTTGAATGCAGAAGAGTTCCGTACGATCTGATGTTCCAATCTGAGTTTCCGAATCAGGTGTCGAGCGCAGGCTTTGGAAAATAGCAATTTTGGAGATGCGTATACTCTCAGAGATATCAGTGGTGTTCGTTGTTTATGAAAGAAAATATGCTTGTGTTCTATCATCTTTGCACAAGAATAACAGCACTCTAGAATTCGGGAAAGAGGGGATCGAGAAAAAGCGTTCAGAAGAGTTGTCTCCAACAAGAGTTTTCTATCATTTTCTCTGGAGTTATTTACAGTGGATACGAGTGGAGAAAAATACTTTTCGAAAACAAAAACAAAGATTATTCATCATCGTGTGATATATAAAAATTTCTTGTAAAAGCTTGTTCGATACGACAAGGAAATTTAGTTGATTGAAATCAATATCTATTTTTAAATATTTTTTAAACCAGGATATGCGATATCAGAAGAAGATTCAATTAATTATATTACAGCAAATATTTATCTTTTACGACACTACCTGTAACTTCTATGATACTGAAGGGAGATTAAATTAATTAGAATCAGTACTTACTTTTTACAATAGTACATAAAATTTTTTTTAAATATCTTCCATAATATCAGAAGAAAATTTAATTAATTAGATATACGAGAAACCATATTTATTTCTTATAGCAGTAGATTCATAAAAATTTATTAAATCAACTACTACGATACTTGAAGATTCTAGTAATTATACTTTAATTAATATTCATATTTTCACAACAGTATACACACAAACAATTTCTAAAGTAACTTTTACGATTCCGGAAAAGCATTCAATTAAGTCTATTAAAATCAGTCTATACTCGAACTGTTTGAAAGCCACATTGATCAACTTGATAAATTGAAAAGTGCAGGTGTGTAATGGTGTTGCAAATTCTGTTCCTGAAATTTACCTTGGAACATTTACCTATTATTTACGTTATCTTCTTGCGATAAATAAATGTATAGAAGCCACTTGTTTCTTGAGAATCGAATATCCTAATAAAATTAAGAATTTGAGAGAAAGTAAACTGGGTCAGTTTCGCTTTTGGGAGGCTTCGTTTAGCGCTCAGTTATATCCATCTTTACATTTTAAGAAAATTTGTACGTATTCGCTATGTCAAACAATACCAATCATTTGTAAATTCATAAAAGAGTCGACATCGTGGTACATCATTTGAAAGAGTAGAGTGGATGAGTCCGCGGCTGTCCGAACGAGAGGTTGTTCCCTTTCTACCGGGGCGTTTCTTCTCAGCCGACTGAATCGACCGTCCGTGACGAAAAGCTTCCCGGCTTTTCGCGGATTTGAAATGCAGAGCAGTTTCCCTCGACTATGGAAAGCTAGGCCGAGCTGGAGACGTCATCTTGTCCGATCCAAAGTCGTGTCGTCGGTTAATCTTCGATTCTCATCTTATTCCTTGGGCGTGAAAGAAACTTCCTTCTACCCGACGATGCCCAATCTTTCCGCAGTGCGAGTCTTATTTTCTTTTTTTCTTCCTTTCTCTCTCTCTCTCTCTCTCTCTCTCTCTCTCTCTCTCTCTCTCTCGCCTATTAAACTTTCCCCCTGATGTAATACCTCGAGCAAGCGGTTTATTTGAAATGAAGATCACGCCCGAAGCGATCGGTGTAGGTTAAAGTGATACGATCTGATTTGTACTTCGATAATTCCTGCTTCCTTTGATCGTAAGGAAACTCGAAATTCACACTCAGCGAGCTTGCATTCCTATGTGATATTGCTTCCACGATTTTATTAATTGCGATAAAATTTGCCAAATATTTCACATCATATTATTTCTCAAAATCTGTTGAACTTTGATTCGTTATAATATGTGTTAATACCTACGTCTAATATGATTGAGAGGCTAAGATATAACATCGAAAACTTCACAATCAAGCTTGAAGAGTTTTACACGAACGCAAAAATTTGTGTTAACTAGAAAGCGATTAGCACATTCTAAAGAATTCTGGATCATCGTGTGTTAATCTTATTACTCTTACATAACCCAAAACCATATTCGATTTCACATATTCTTTCATGACTCAAAGCTTATATTTCATCCCTTACGTTCCACTCTCAGGGATGGATTTAGATCCACCATAATTCCGCATGACTTGGCACCTCGGTATTCTTCGTAAACTTCATTTAAAAACTCTGACCCAAAACCTCGATAGAAGAAATTTCAAAGATTTGTCTTGATATTACTCTTTGCTTGTCACTCGCAAAACAAAAAAGAAAACCACAGAAGGAAAAAACGATCGACCCCATTCGGAGCGTACGAACGATCGAAAGTACCGGTTACCAGCTAAACCAAGCAACGTCGTTGGTCGCTCCGGGGTCCTCCCGGGTCATCTTCTCGCGCCGTGCCCGGTATCGCGGCTTAATCTTCGATTCTTATCTGCCAGAAGGCTCGAAGAAGCCGCCTAGTTCGCAATGGTCCATTGTCTTCTCTGTCAGCATCTTTCTTTTGGTTTGCTTTCCCTCCCTACTGTCCTTTCTCTTACGGTTACAGCGAGCAGGTACGCGGCGCTTGCAGCTCGGTAACCTCTTAACGTGACCGAGGAAAAAGGGTTTATACCCTCGTAGAGTCAGAAGAAGGGCGGAGAGGGGGTAAAGTGTAAAAGGGCGTCGCGTTGGATGGAAGACAGAGGCGGGCGATGAAACGAAGAGGAGGCCGCTGAAAACCATCTTCCGGATAACCGTATTACCCGCTGGCATTGTCTACGGCCAGCCAATTCGAAGTAATGAGACACAGTCGGTTGCAGAGAACAATCGGGCTTCCACCAGCGTGCAGGAGCCACGACGTGCCTTCCTACTTTCTCGCCCGCTATCTCTCCGCTCTGCGCTCGTCAACCATCTCTTCTCTCCTTAAACTTCCTCTTCCCTTCATCGTCTGTTCCATTCCGTCTTTCTTCCTGCGTGTCTTCTCCCGGCTACCTTACCCTTCGGCTTTATAAGGAGCACGTCAATTCTACGACGCGTAGTGCACACTAATGTAAGTCTCATCTTATTGCATTCTATTCCGTCCTCGTTTTCCTCTTTGTATCCCAGCTCCTTCTTCCGTTTTATCCTGTGTCTTCCGCTTCGTTTCGTTCTCCGCGCTTCTCCTATCTTCCTCTGTCGTTTCCATCGGCTTTTGTGTTTCGTTTCTCTCCTTCGGCCATTTCTGCGCGTTTTCCTTTTTCTTTTCTAAGGACGAGCGTTGATATTATATGTCGGGGAACAATCGCCTTGTAAACAATGGCGCATCTTTGGGACTTGAAAAGGAATCAGCGGTGACTAATGAGCGTAAACGCGAGCAGGGTCTTGGGAGACGCGAAACGCTCGCGACAGTATTGTTCTTTAAAGTTTTCGGGAATGGAGCTTGGGATGGCTGCGGCATTTATATCAGTATGAAAGGAGAGCGAACGGTGTGAAGTCGTGTATTTAGAAGCGGATGGTACGTGTTTCGAAGGAAAGTTATTAGGGTTCAGGTTTTTGGAAGCTGATTCGTGATCCTTGCTCTCATTCCGAGAATTGCGGAGACCGGTGCAGCTTTCTTCTTGAAACACGTGGGCGTAACTCCGGACATCAATTGGAAGCGTAAAAGTAACGAGGGAAGTTGGTGAAAATATCTGTTCTATTTGATCTACGTTCCAAGTTACGGAGGTTTTTTATTCTGGTAATCCTTGTTTGTAGCTGATCTGCTGTAATTCATTTCACTCAGCTATAAATAGTCGTAAAAGAAATTTCACGTACTAAATATAAATGTGTATTTTATATTCGTGTAAATTCCATGTAAATTCTTTATTTCTTATAATAACAGGAATATAGCAAGAAGTGTCGACATTTCATTTCTGCAATTATCAAAAAACATGCAGATGCTTTCACCAAAATTAATTCTGACTTTTATTGAAACAGAGACAAATACGCTTATTTATCTACGACATACCACTCTAATTATATTGTTCCGCATGTAACATTTTAGATACAGGTCGGTTTTAATATTAATGAAGTACAAGTACAAAGCCAGGATAGATAAATGACGTCGCAGTACAGGCCAAGAATAGATAAACGTTAGTATTGTTTCCTGTGCGAATAAAATTAAAGTTTAATTTCCATCCCGCTAATGAATTAAAATTTAATTTGTCGGATAAATATAATACATACACGCATGATAGAACGCCAATATTAAGTTATATTTATAGAATTTCGAAATCTACCACTGTTATATATAGATCGAATCTAAATTAATTTATTATCAAATTTATTCTACAAATGAAAGGCTACTTTAGTAAACCTATCCCATATTAACATACAGCGTCAGTTACCATTATTTTCACTCCGTATTTCTCTTCTTATCTCCTATTAATATTTTGAAACAACTTTCAAAGGACGCATCAAATATCTCCGCCAAGAAATTAACAGAAAAGATAAATTCTGTTGCAACATTCCATTATGTTCACGTCTCTGTTCTCATTGGCTCGTGAAACGCGCGTCAAGTTCGCCTCTCGTCTCTCGCGTCGAGCCTCGTCATATCACGTCCTCTTCTTTTGCTCGACGCTCCTCTAGAATATTCATCTTCGCCGTCGTGCGTATACCGAGCTGGGATGCATACGATGTCACGTGTACGTGCTGTCATCTAGGTACACCAGGCCCCGTCATAGTGTAAACAATGAAGCAACATCAGGAAATACGCAGAAGCGATGGAAAGTTCCACGAAAACGAGGATCCAATAGTCGTATACCTTCGTAGAGTTTCAGGAAAATCTGGAACCCTTTGCGTGAAGGAAGCAACGTTAATCGCTGTTTACATGTAAGAATTTTGCTTGAACATGGTTAAAGCTTCGTTATACGGTAGCAGTCACGCAATTCAGCTGTAATCGTATCTCTTGTTTGGTGCAAGATAAAAGAGTGTCAGCGGAGAATGTCGAGTGATATGGTTAAGTCGGCCCGTCATTCCTCGAGACGTTTTACAAAGCCAGGGGAGAGAACGAAGGAAAAATGGTTAGGCAGAAGACGAATCTGGAAATTTGTAGAGAATGGTTATGACAGGATCAACTTACTAAATAAACAAACCCCGATGGGTGAATTTGCGTAGGATTTATATGAGTTTAATATACTATACATGGCCTCCCACTGTTATGAGGAGAAATGTTATGTATCAGTGAATTTTCTCTACGAATGAGATAAATAGAGAAAACGATATACGAGATTTATTTATTCAGAAGACTCCTTTATAAATTTCCAAATTTTCATTACTGCACATATGGTAATGTCTTTTAATATTTACGATCATACAGGTTTTCCAATTAAACTCTGTCTTCATCCAAAATATTCTGAAATTAATAATTTTATCACTTGTATACCATTTTTCCTTTAAATTCCTCGCATATACATGAATACTAATATTTAAAGGGATATATAGTTCTCTAACTTTATCCATAATATTGTCAAATTAGATATTATATATACTTTGTACCATTTTTCCTCTGAGCACTTCGTATTCAATGTCACATTTATACACAAATTGGGAAGATACTCTATACGTACAGGAATCTTTGTTTCCCAAAAGTTGACACGAACAGCAGTCTCCTGCTATTTCCTTGTTCAGTACCTTTGCTAAAAATTCAAGAAGGAAGGGCGGGAAAAAAGAAAAAGGAGATTCCAACCCGATATTATCGATCGAAGCTTTTACATTCGAAAGCCAGCCCCGGAATGGCGTTTCCTGTCACTTTGTTCATCCGCTCCTTCCAACTTCGTAATCAACGCAGCGATGCCTATTAGTCGTCAGACCAGCGTGTCCTCTCTCGCCAACCATTATTATCCTGACTACTGATTTCACCTGCAGCTACGCGGTTCTAATTAAAGTGCCTGAAGTCTGTCACTCCACAGATGACAGTGCTTTCAATGTCATCGGGAGTCTTCCTGTCTGACGGCTGCTAGAATATTGAAAGCGATACCATAGTCGCTGGAAACCTGGACAAGGGATCAGGAAACTGTTTCCGTATCGCGTTGCGGCTTTATTAGCGACATAATATTCGTCTCGGCCGAGGATAATGAGACGAAACGTCGCAGGGTGATGGTTAGTAGTAACATTCATTGACAACTAGAATGTCACCTCATTTTACAAATTTTCTTCCAATAAATGTTTTTATTCATAATTAGGATTCTTATTTTGTATTATTTATATATATAATAATTATTTTTCTTATGTTAATTTTACAACAATTTTTTCTGATTTTATCAATAATGTTCGATGCTGTCTTGGTATAAGATATCAAACAAGATATAGATTTTTAAATGTTTTAATAATCCTATTAATCCTAATATTATTTCTAGTAATTTATTACCTACCTCACTCTCTACAAGTGTTCTGCTATCCTAATAACTTTTTACATTTACCTCACTTCCTGTAAATGTCTTAATACTTATGAATGGAAATGTAGATCTAACATTCGAACATTCGTATATTTTCTCTAATATTCTTGTTCTATTTTATAACTCGGCGCAAATACGTAAATTTATTTACGAAACTGGAAATAATCTTCTTTTATGAAGATACACGATAAATTTTTTAGGGAGGTTTTTTTATTAGATAATACACGAAGCGAAATGTTTTACAACGGCGGATGTGCAATGTATTCCTCACGTTATCAAGGTTTCTTTTTTTATATTCAAATATATTGAAATATTGTCTCGGAGTTTATCAGATCGTCGAACTTTTTTATGTATGTACAAGGTTTTATTCGTACGTGCAATGTTAATCATCGATCGTACATCTAGAACCCTACAAATCCAAAAACAGAGAAAAGTGACTATATCCTGTGAAAATATTATTTATTAAAATGTATTTTGAAATTTACCATTATTTATACTATTCCTTGATGATAATAAACTTATGGAAGCTATTTATTTTTTACGAGATAGATGTTAATAGTCTACCGAGTTAATGAAATTAATAATGTTACGAAAAATGCAGTTGATTAATTCAGCTTTCAGAACCGCAATTATCGCGTCCACGTAATTATTATTTATCAAAGGAATAAAAAGGAAGCAGAAAATGAAACTACAAGTTTGCGTTAGAGGGGTCAGACAATATAAAGAGGGTGCATTAATCTGAACGCGAAATGGAACAAACGAACGCGTGTACGTTTAAAGTAAAGTGCTGAACGATTTTTTTACGGTTCACTCGCACGCCAAGCTTAGACTGCTGCGAGGTTTATATTGTTCGTTAAAACTGACTACCTGTACATACTTAGATTGCTGGAATTTTCTCAAGATTTAGCAGCGTTACGAGTGTCTACGAGGATAGAAAAACCTACACCTTTTTTTCAACCGATATATTCGAGAATATTTCACCAGTTGCCCTGAAAAATGAAAGAAGGGAAGGGGAAACGTCGCGTGCGTGCCCTGGTATAATGCTCTGGTGAATCAGCCAGGTGTCTGAGAGAATTTGAAAAGATATCGCTTAGGATTAATTTACGACGCACCCTAACGTTGAATAAAAATTTCCTAGTAGGGTGTAGTGACTTAGGAACGATAAGAATTGTCTCTGTGCCATCTCGAAGATTAATGGAGCTTTACAGAAAATAAACGAGGCAAAGCGTATCCAAAACCTCTTGCATATTCTATCTGTATGCCTATACAGGGGGATTGAAAATGATGATTCTTTATCATTTTGAAGTTGTCGGATTAATTTGATGATAAATTTTCATTTTCACAATCGTATTCGAATGTGTATTATTTTATAAAAAGTTTACGATGCAAATTTGACAAATTTTGTTCACAAGAGAAAAATTAAATATTATCGGATTAATTTGATAATATTTTCATTTTCAGAAACGTATCCGAATGTATATTATTTCATAAAAAGTTTGCGATACAAATTTGACAAATTTTTTTTACAAGAGAAAAAAGGTCAGTTCTCCATAATAATGAGCTATTTATTAGGATGCTTATTGTCATTCACTTTTAAGAGTGTAACGAATAATTCACGATGCAATAATAACATGTACTGTGCCTTTATTTGCCGGAAGTTGCACTGCACGGTCGTTGTATTATTACTAAAACGATGCACGCGGTTAGACAACGAGCATGAAGGGATTTTTGGGTCCACAAGCTCGACCTGAATGCTCGTTATAGACACACCTTGCCTCGTTTCACCTCTTTTACGCTGAACTTTCTTAATGTTCCGACTTTGCAGGATAACACTCGTCCCCATGAAGCTAATTTTACGCCAGTTACGATACTAAAGAGACGGAATATCCGCTTCCTAAGCATTCTTTAAAAACGAAGGACATGAGATGGATAGGTCGTGATAGATACTGAAGAAGTACTAGAATATAATTTACAGTCCCAATATACACTTTGTGTGGAACTCACGACTGCACTAACGGTTCGCGGTTTGTGATTACAAGTTCGGTTTCCAGACGGTGCGATACAGATGTCGATCGAATAGAGTACGCGGAGCGAGTTCGGACGATGATTGCTCAAGATACGTCGCGGAGCTCTAGTCGACCATTAACTGAACTCTCCGTTACCATGATGCTGCAGAGGAAAACTATGATGGGGTGTGTTTAAGGATATAAGATCATCGGATTCGGCGAGGAGAGCCTTCGTTAGGAAAGTGAGGGAAAAGGACGTTGCTGTTAATTGGTTAATTTCTATGTTGGTGGTTGAAGAAGGATGTTAGCCACCCTTGAGAGAAAGTTACTAGCGGGAAGCATCGTACGTGAGAAAAGCAGATTTCTCGTATCTTCCGTAGTAGGTGATAGATTTAGGGACTGTTAAGAGAAAGACTATTTGTTTGTTTGAAGAACCTTAGCTAAACAAGTCCTAAGATTTATAGCGGGTCCTTAGGCTAGCTGAAAATATACTGTGAAGGTGTATCGACGTCTGGCAATCATCTTACCCGAAGAATAGGGTCTTTGTGTAGCTAGCCACGGAACAGAAACCATTGGAAAGTTTACTGTCGAGTACCGCTACAGACATATGAGCCTCCTTCCATTCTCGTCGAACGGAATGAGTTTTTATTCGTGTTTGGAATATTTTATAACAATTCGAAGAAATTTTACAGAATATTTTATTATAAATTATTCAACGAAGAGTAGAATGATCATGCGTGTCAAAACAAACATGCGAAACATTATTTCTCTCTGGCTAAAATATCAAACGTATGTAAATTTCCTGAAAATATTTATCTGAAATAATTTGTATACAGTTACATGAACTTTTTTTAAATGATCCGCCGATTTAATTACTTAACATTTATAAAAATAATTAATCATAGCTAAAAATTCACTAAATGCTAAATTTGCAGTTTCTTCATTCAAGCAGAATTTATTTCACGAAAAATGATGGTCTTAAAAGTTATATCGACGAATACCCTAAAAATTCTCAAACTCAATCTTCTCCAAAATAAAACTTCATTTTAAAGAATCGTATTTTATGCTTTCTATTAATTATTGCAATTGATTGATAGCTCTATTTCTGCTGCACCTCTTATTACGCGATAGATATAATTAATATATTATAGGCTAAATAAATTAACTGAAAGCTTGCGATTTTCACTTCAATACGGTCGATTCAGCAGTCGAAAAAGTATTCCCAGAAGTAGTCCTCAAACCACAGACGACCATTCGACGCGAAATCTCTCGAAACCGTTATGGCACAGAGAATATTCTATAATTCCGTAGTGAATGATTCATCGTAGTCCCTCCATTGGCGCTAAAAGTCCCACATTTTGCCTAGATATCTTTGATTTCGATAACGCGTCCCGTTCGAGAGTTAGCACAGTTGTTTCCAACTTTAAAAAAAAAGTCGTTTTCTGGACTCCATCCATGCGACTCGCGTCGCCGTTGCATCCATTAGCTCGTGAAATCAGGTCGGCAGGCTTCGAATATTTCATCGATGAAGACGAAAAAAGATGCAAAACATAGAGTCCTGCTCGCGAGGTGAGCCAAAAACAGATCAGAATAAAAAAATTAGAAGAAAGGTAAAAGAAAGACAGGAAAGGAGGAAAATGAGCGAGTGGCAAAATTCAATATGGAAAGTCTTAAAAAAAAAACTCCAGCAGCCGTCAGTTTGCCACTGCTGGTGGAATAGATTTAACGACGGTGCTTATGCAGCTTTCATGGACCGATGACTGGTCGAAGGGACTGTTAAAAAATTCGTATGGCCAACAATAGCGCGAAACGATCCGGTGTCCCAGTTTTCTCCATGCGGCCCATCGTATGCTGTCCCATTTTCTCTCTTTGCAACTTCAACGATTTACGACACGCGGTACACGAGCCACGTAAATTCGCATCCGATTCGTACTGGGAAAACAGTGCGTGATATTGGCCAATGTTCGACTAGTAGGGTCGTGTACACGGATCGAGATAAGCACACCATAGAACCTTGTCGTTAACCGACATGACAGAACATTAGCTTCGACTATCATTTTATTTAGCTTGGTTTTTTGCAATATTTTTTATTCTTGTTTGACTTCTGTTCTTCTTTTTCGATGTTAGTATGCCATTTTAAATTCCACTTAACTTAATCAAGTTATCTGAATTCGAGAAATTTGGAGCAACTTCGTGTGGACCTCTTATTTTACTTAATTCGAGATATTCATTCAACTTGCTAATTTCATGCTCCTTAGTCAAGTCACTTGACTTAGCGATTGTCATCAAACCACTTGACTCGAATTTATGTAATCTCAAACACTTTGTCGACATGAACTTATTATTTTGGTTGACTTGAGATATTCTTTCAGATTTCTACCCTCATACTCATCGATCAGGGCATTTGATTTCGTGTTGCTCGAATTCGCATTCCTAATATACGTATCTATTATTTTATTTGATTTAAAACAAACATTTCTCTTTCCAATTTTAAATAAAAATAAAGTTCTTTCAGTTTTTGTTTGACTTGAAAGGAACAATAGTCGTTAGCTGACGTAATTTCATTCCTAGTTTTAGTAGCCTTTTCCTCAATATCGTGTTATCCATTGTTCACCATTAAATGTCCGTCCGAAGTAAAGTGACTTAGATTCAAAGGGCTTTAAGTCGAGTAATTTAAAAAATTTCAAACGATTTAAATTCAAGCAGCTAATCTGGACGAGGCTCAACGACGTCCTATTTGTCGATCGACGAGGTTCTAACCAGTCGTCCACGGATTCATAGAGCGGAAAAACGTTTTCGCTTGGTCCGTTGGAACGATTTCTGTTTGCCAAGTCGCGCTAGGAAGCGTGGCCCAATTCCGCGGGAACCTTTTCGCCAATCGAATTTGCAACGTTTACCTAGCGATTTGTAATCTCCTGTTTACCCGTGCCGCGCGCCTTGTTACGAGTTTTTCTGGAATTAGTTGCGGAACCTAGTGCAACACGGGGACAAGTGTAGAGAAAGGGAGAAAAAAGGACGATAGGGACAGGAAATCAACGAGAAAAGAGAACTGGTATAAGCCTAGGTGAGCTGAAATAAAATGTATTGTTCTTCGGCGGTTACGCGGCGGACCCTTTTATGCTAGTGGCTCGACCAACTTTGTTCGAGCAAAGGCACCGATCGAATTGCCCGCTTGGTTTAAATACAACGAGGTGATGTGTGTATTCGTTTGAAAAAGGGAACGCTCGTTGATGGAACGAGATAAATCGTTGAATGCACAGTCTCTGGAATTGCTTCAGTAACTGAGCAAACTTTTCTAATTATCGATCTACAGAGTAGAATAGGAATATTTGTACTAGGCAAATAAGGATCGATTTAACGTTGCTGTATCATACAGAATGATAGAAAGAATGAAACTTCACTTCAATGACTTACGGTGAATGTTGAGAGGAATAAAAGGTATTTAATAATCCATTTTGCTGAGTGAAATGTACCTTTGTACTTGGTACGTGTGGACTTATATAAAGGAAACGATTTGAAAATATATTGATTAAAATGGTAGAAGAAAAATTGTTAGAATATTACGACAAAAATTGTCTGTAGTCTGGAGGAAATTTTAACAAGACAAAAAACGTAAAAAAAAAAAAAAAAAACAGGTATGTGATTTATCTTTCTTCAACATGGATATATATTCATATGAAATATGACTTAACGTATGAATACATATGTATTCACAACTATTCCATTCATTTCACTTTTTTGTCACACAGTATAAATATACATAAATTCTCCATACGTCCCCATATATTTTTAATCCATCTATTCGTTATAAATAAGTTATACTCGCATTAGGTATCCCAATTAACTTGATACGAAACTAAATGACAAAAAATATAACTTTTGAACAGTTAAACGCTTACAATTATACTTTTCTTCAAACACCCTGTATAAAAGTATACATACACATATCGATCGAGACTGATTAGCATAGGAATTGCTGTAACCAGCCCGTCATACGCAATGACTAAATTACCCTACATTCATTCCTTTGCCCCGGAGCTCGTCGCGAAAAATTGCCAACGCCAGATTAACCGTACACTCTGTCCGTTTCCCTTTATACCCTTGTTTAAAACCGGAATCATATAAGTTTTTCTCGCGAATAGCGTTCGCCCAGTGGTGCACGTCAAAAAGCGAGGCCGTTCCCTTTTGTTCAAAGATAAAGGCTAAAAGAAACGCCATAGTATTTAGAGTTGAGAAACGCGGTAAATATTGCTCCACCAGTATGGTCGGACGGGAACAGTACTCGACTCGTTGCAATTCGTTTGTTAACATAATGACGATAAATTTTTATGCCGATGTTCTTTCGTCCGAGGTTTTTCATCATCCACTTTGCCGTCGTCACTCGATGTAACTATACGATTCTGTCTGTTCGTACGACATATCTGCGTGTATCTATCTGTGTGTATGTAACTATATATAAGTATATGCGAACGTGTTACGTATATCAATTTACGTGTGCGTGCTACCCTAACGTATATCTATACGGACCTGTGTGTACATCTATATTTAACCGTGCTCGTGTCTAGCTGTATCTGTGCGCGTGATATTCGCGTAGTGCTCATTTTCTATGAAAGAGCGCGGAATTAACCGCGAATAACGTTAATAACCCCACGTAAAATAGACCCGCAGCCTGTTTAAATTTAACTGCCCCGGCGAAAACTGCTTCGAAATTGCTTCGCCAAGACCGCGGCTGGAATTCCATTGTGCCAGACCTCCCCCGTGTAATAGAGAGCCGCATGCTTTCTCTTTCTCTCTCTCTCTCTCTCTCTCTCTGCTCTTTAACTTTACGACGGCTCCTCCGTACTCGCTCGTTACAATAAACACGCCGTCACGATGGACGCTTCAGAAGTCACTCCCGGGGACTGCCGGTTTTAATATTCCGGCAAAGTGGCCGGGAACAATTACCCGGCCCAACGTCCTGGTTCTTATTAAACGTCTCTCTTTCTACCCTCCTGTGCACGACCTTCATCGAAACACCGACCTAACCGCAGCTTTCTTCGAATTCGAAAGTCGTGCAGGAGAAGTTGAGTGGTAAGGGGGGATGAATGTTGGAGCTTGCGCGGAACATCTCAAGAAAGTGTTCTTTTCTTGGCTCGTTGGCTTGATAGCTTCCTTTTTTTATTTTGCAGTTGGAGAAAATCGAAATTGGGATGCTTGGTTGGTGACAGTGTGCCATATAATAATCAGTTGATAGACTTGTTTTTTATATCGATAAGATATATGATCATTTTATTTTGTTATCATAGTGAAATATGCGAAGTCGTATTTATTTAGTCGTATTTAGGCGAAAAAGATCGAAAAAGGGTGGTTTGTAAAACTAATTGTGAAATATGGTGATTAGTTGACAGGCTCTAAATTTAACACCGTGATCTTGTTACGTTACTGGAGTGTATGAAACTATTATTTTACGACCGTATATTGCAAGTAGAATGTAATTGTTCATCAAGAATATATTTTTTAAATATGTTCTAAATTCTTAATGCATTCCTAAGCAAGTAAAATAATTTCATAATCAAAGTATGAAATAGAATATCTAAATAGACAATACAATTTTTGTATTCGTGTGGATTATAAAAAAGAAAATCAATGTGCAAGCGATACTGGACAATGAATTTACGAGGTCCAGCAATAAACCAATTTCTAAGGTAGCGAAAGCTTTAGTTGAACGAGCCCCTGGGGGTCCTCGAGTTAAACTTCGTAGCCGCAGAATCGCCTGATCGTCGAAACTGACCCAGACTCGTAAATAATAATGAAAGCGGTCAATCGTTAATTCAAGACGCGAAGTTTCCGCGTTTCTGTTGTATATCGTTGAATCGCTAATTAGGTCTTTGGGACACGAACCGAAATCGATTGATTTCCGACTTTACCGGCAGAAGTCGTTCCGGATGCTGGCAATTGGAACGATCGAGCGATCACTGATTAATTTATCGCCCCTAAATGAGTCTCCCTGTTTCATCCAATTGGCACGATGCAACGTGACTGATAATAAGATATCTCGTAGCCTGAACAGATCGATAATGATTATCGTCAAATGCACCATCGGACACAGAATTTATGCCACCGAAGAAATTATACGATATTCTAAGCTTTTTTTTCTTGAATTTGAAGAAAAATTAACTCGTACTATTCTATACCACGTACAAACGTTTGTAAATGTTCCATATTTTCATTGTATTTAATTATTTCTTCGAAGAATAATTCTATTTTTTAACGTTGAAAGCGATCTAGTAAAATAGAGAATGTATACAATCTAATGGTAGGTCGCGGATTATAAAACGCTTAAATTTACTGCGCCTTTCGAATTTCTTTGTCTCAATCTCGCTTTCCTTTCGTCAAATAGAATTTCACATGTCAGATAAATTTTTAGCGTAACGCTGAAACGAGAAATTGCGATAAGGATTCTTTCGTATTTTTCTTAAATCTAAGAAATTCTTTAATTGGAAATCTAAACTAACCAAAAGGATGACTCTATCACTATGAGAAAGTCCTATACATACGTATATTAGATATATTGCTCAGAGAACAATTTATGATCCTCAATGAATAACGGCGCCATATAAATTTCCCAAGTTTCATTAATAATATCGCATAATATTCTCTTTCAATTCTGCTAATTACGTAACATACGTTCAAAAAATTTGCATTTTTAACTAGAACGTGATTCATGAAACTTGCTCTTTCCACGCGGGAAGATCTTCTTATCGGACAAGTTTTGAATAGGACACGCATTCATTCGTAATATTTCTGCAGCCATGCCGGATGTGTAATATACGGCCGCGCAAAGGAGACGTTTAAAAAGACGCGCGTCGAGACGCACGCGACGAGTTCTATACGAAGGGAAATCGGTGAACGAGGATATAAGAGGAATAATAAAAATCCCTGGAAGCTACAGATACCATTCGATCCACGCGGATATACGTCGCGTTCGGTATCGTATTCATCGATATCCCACCAAATATCGGCAGTCGATAGAACCTAAGAAATTCATGTTCAATCCAGACACATCCATTTACAAGGTAAAATACGGCTAGCTAGCGTGATGTTTCCTGTGTATATACATATACGTATACATATATACATGCATACATATACAGGGTGACCTGAAGTTTTAATAATCAAACTTTGTCAATTTATTCTATGAGTATAATGAAGTAAGAATTTTACATAAATACATCTGAATTTTATGAATATATTATGGGTGTTATATGAAATCTTTTGGAATTTTCTTAGCCCCGTAATGAGACACGATTATCATAATTATATTAGTGGAATTTGAAGCCAGTCTGGAAATGCATAAGATACTTATTGCAGATATGTGTTTAGTAAAAGATTAGTGTATAATATGAATAGCAGACCTGAACGTATAATTACTGTTCAAAATGGACCATTAGATATTGTGGCTTATCAATGTGTTGAATAATTGAATGCACAAGTACTTTGATAACCTTTGCTAAGTACATACTTGCAATAAGTATCTAGTAACTTCTATGTACGTCTTATTATAATACTAAAGAAGTTTTTAAATATTTTATATAACATAAACATGTAATTTAATTCTGACTATAATTCAAAATTACAAGACTATGGGTTGCATGGTACGATACAAAGTACGTACAATATTTCTATCTTTCATTTTAGGTATAGGTTGTTTAAAGAGCAAATGAACTAATGAACAAATCATAGAGAAAAGATTAAAAAATTACTATTAAATCTTAGAACACCCTGTACATGTGTATTTGCCAGGATTTCGTGCTAGCAGAACGCAAAGTCGCGTGGATATACATATGCATGCATTGTATCTCCATATGTATGCGTTTTCGTCTTGGAAAACTTGCGCGAACATGGGCCACATCGGTGCCATGCCGTGCCTGGTCGCTTGTCTCCTCGTCGAATTGCCAGTCGCGTTATGTGGAAAGGCGGAAACGAATCCTCGTCATCCTCTTCTTCGTCTACGAAGAACTTCGAAACGGTCTATGTCTCGTTTAAACGAACCCCTTCATGGCCAGCCATGATCTTACGCGACTACTTTGCCCTCCAAATTCATTTCCAAATGTTATCGTCAGACGTCTATCATGTGTAGAGAACGAATGCTATCAATGCAAGCCGAATGAGAACTGTTCACATAACTGTTCAGACTGTGGATTAGGTTTATAATACCAAAGGCGATTGAATTGTGAAGATTAGGGGTTGAATGTGGATAATAGGGGATTTAAGTGAAGATTTGTGAGCAAACGCATATATGCAGGAGGATATAGTGGATACGTGTTCCGATAAATACATCAGGGCAATTAAATGCATAATACAGATACTTACGAGATTATTTCAGTTTCTTCAGATGTTTCATTCGCCGAAATAACAATTTGTCAGAACACGCGTCTGCTGTAACTACAAGCTAAATAAAAAAAGACTATAAATTGGGATTATCAAATTTAATCGAACTTTTAGGTCATGTAGCAAATTCCTTTTCTTCATATAATATGTTCTGTTCTAAATCCTTTCATAGGCAATATAACAACAAAATACCAATTGATTTCATTTATACAAGTTTCAATCGTCATAAAAATGTTTAAGATAAATTGGCAAATTGTATTTTAATCGGTCTACCATAGAAATATATGTTCTCAGCATTTTTAAGATGTTCGTCGAGTTGCTGATAGAGGAGTTACTAATGGCTAATTGTTGAACCTTCGAGATTTGTTTCTCTGAAAAAATCGCTTCTAATTTCTACTGGTGTCTAGAAGTTCGCCGTTTACGTTTGCAATGGCGCAAAAGAATTCCAAGTGGGACATTCCACTTTACGTTGAAAGTTACGCTCGAAAGCAGAAATTAGAACAATTTAAAACTCTCTAGCGCTCGACGACGGAACAAGTTGGAACTTGCTAACGGTTGATCTTAGAACTTAGTAAAGAATGAGCTTAGGACCGGGTAAAGAAACTTAGCTAGCGGACCGTTAGAATTGTTTGGACACTGAACGAGCGAAACATTCGATACGTCTGGACGTTCCTCGACTTGTTGAGCGTTAATACTCGGATACCGTGGAACGGTATTTCTACACCCTGTCACATTAGCCTCTCTATAAAATCTTAACTTCGTGACCATGAAAAAACTATGCTAAAAGTAAAATTTTTACGTTTGACAACCACAAGCGAAGAATACGATAAATTACGTTACCTATCTTTTATAGGAAATCATCTTTTCATTAAATACTAATTTTTATCACTATCTTGAATATTTCACAAATTTTAAAAATATCGATTATGCTAATATTATTTATTCGTTTCACTATATATGTCGTTTCTTGCACGTACATTTTTGTTTCAATTAAATCAATTGTTCATCACACACGTTGTCTTCTTCCATCACTTTTATCACCAAAAACCAAGTTCCAAATTCTATAGGAAGCTTACATATTAAATTCCCAAACAATAAATTCCCATTGTCGACAAAAAGTATTAAGACCATAAATAATATAGTTACAGTAAACTTCCTTTGCAATTCTGACTAACAACAGGCTATGTTTCTCAAAGCTGGTATACCAGCGGTATAGCAAAACAGGCTCTGAAGATCTTTAAAATTCGATTCGATGTCCGATGATCTTCCTACGAATAAAGGACGTCCCTTTTCCTTTGAGAAACACCCAACTGCAAGAACTTCCCTCGCAGACGTCTCCCGTAAGCGCGTGCATCGTGTTGCACCGTCCACTTCGGTAAGCGTTACTAATGAATGAAAATCCGGATTGGAAACTTTCCTATCACCCGTGCCACTCTCCGTCGTGCAATCGGCTTTGTCCATTTCTCAGTTAGAAGACCGACCTTCGTTGCTTCTTGTCACTCGATTCCTTCTATTTTGTCGACACAACTATACGTCTGTACGTTCTACGATTTTCTCGTAAACGATACGCACATTCGTTCTTCCACATCGACCTCGCGCTTTGCATTTTCACGCTGTCCGTGTTTCACTTTTCCACCTTTCGCCTTCGCCTCTATAGCAAGCTTTTATTTCGTTTGCTTATATCGGTTTCTCTCCTCTTTGAAGCGTTGGGAGCATCGTCAGGTGTCCAGGCTATAATCCTGTTCGAACTGAACTCGATCGGGACAGCGGGGATGGCCCAAGGGTCGTGGCCAATGGCGTAGCAACGATTCCCTGGACCGCACTTGACCGCTCTTTTATTTTCACGAATTCCCCGTATCCCCCTATTCGCTAAAACCGGCCACGGCGGGATTGTCCCTCGGACAATGTGGAGAAAATTCCCTAGATTTTAGTTGCGTCCATGCATCTGCACGGGTCCCGTCCATTCCCATGCTGGAATTATTCAGACGTTCAAATAAATTTGCTGAACAATCGGTGGATCACACGGGAACGTTTATACGAAAGCTTCTTTTCATCTCAGGAAGGATATTTATGGATGTGTAATTGTAATATCGCGCTTTAAAAGATGTAAAATGTTCAGTTTCGATGTAGATTGGCTCGTGTAGACTGATATTTAAATACTTCGCTGTAGAACATTATTATGTTCGTGTCGTATGTGCCATACGAAACGTGCTGAAATTTCATTAGCACCGTAACGAAACACTGCTATTACGATTATATCGGTGAAATTTGAAATTAATTCGGAAACGTGTATGGAGGTTACAAAATATTTATTGCAAGCATATATTTAACAGACGTTACCACAGTATTTGTACAGTCAATTATTCATTACATTAATAATAATTCACAATATCTAACAAATTATCTTTAGTGCTAATTACTTTGGTGTTTAAGATGGCGTCACATATTATATACCAATGTTTTATTAAACATATGACTGCAATAAACGTCTCGCAAACTTTCATATGCATTTTCAGATTACCTTCAAATATCATCGATATAATTGTGACAATTGCGTCTCGCTACGATGCTAATGAAATACACTGTGAAATAGTCTCGTATAACACACATCGCATAAAACACATCTACAAGCGCTCGAATACTATATCTTCATTTACGAGTACATAATCTCACTTGACTAATTCAACGATGCAAAAAAGAAGTATAATCTATGCTTCGTTGATAGTGCCGCTTCATCGTTTGTTTCTCAATGGCGATGTCGCGATCACTGTGAGAAAGTGAGAAAGGAACGCTTAAAGGATGCTTTTCAGCGCGAAAACGAGTTGCCCATTTCTCTGATTCCCTCTCCTGACATTCGTTGTACATACACATATACAAGCCTATATACATATACATACATAGAAAGGCAAGTGTATATGAAAAGTTTTAATGGCGTTCTGCAGGCCAAGTGTTTCGTCAACATGGGCAACGAGGGAACGACGAGGCGTCACGCCGATGGAAAAAAACTTTAACGAGGTGCACGAAGGAGGCCCGCCGGAAATATTAGAGAAGTTTTAAGAAAATGCAGCTTAAGCGTGTGCACGCGCGCGCGAGAGAGCTAGCACAGCCAATGCGCGGGAATAGTCACGTCGATAAACTTCTTTTAGAAGGGAAAAAGTAGCGGCGGAGGATAGGAGAGAAATCGCATTGGATCGTCGGCGGTGGAACAGAATGGAGGCATTCGTCGAATGCAATTTTCCTGGAGAACTCGTCGAATACCGGGCGGAATTGTGATTTTAAACATCGTGTCGCGCGAAAAAAGAAGAATTTCTACCGCTTCCTGCCTCTCGTCTGCTCCCTTTCTTCGTTCCTCTTTGAAATTCGAGCGTCCGAGCAATTTTCGTCGGCTATTCTATCATTTCTTCCGTTTTTCTTTCCCTCTTAATAGATAAAACAGATAAAACATTGCTTTCGCTATAATCGAAGATATAATCGTTATGTATGAAACATACGAATTATCATAAAATTGTTATCAGCGTTATTTAGATTCCGTTCCTTTACTGATATTCATAAAAATAGTTCCTTGTAGACGTAGAATCGAAACAAAGATCAATCAGTAGATTCATAGTAAACTACTCAGTTCAAAGCAGTTCTTCACGCTTTCGACGGAACCCTTCATAATCTTCATCGAGTCAAGCTTCAAATTAGCATCTGATTAAAGAATCGAATCTGTACCTTTATCTATCAACTACGTTCTCAACAAGAGAATAGCTGAATTCATCGTCAAACCAGGGCAGATTGAACGATTTAAATAAAAATCAGATCAAACATATTCTATCACGATAGAGATCATACAGATGCTCGTTATGTATGTAAAATATTCGTCTCGTTCCCAGCTGCGATGCTTCACAGAGCATCGACGTGCAAGTGTAAAAGAAAGAGAGAGAAAATTGTGCAGGAGGAAGACCAAGAAAGCAAACCGACGAATTCTCGAGCAGGAGTTGAAAGTTTCAAAAGAATAAGGCGAAAGTTAACGCGTACCAATCCTTTGATCCGGCTCAAAGGTTGAAAAAGTATTCATCGTCTGAAATGCCGACGGTTAACGAGACCAACGTGTTTCGAATCGCGAAAGATCTACCTTTCTTTCGTATAATCCAAGCTCGAACTAGGTTCAGAATAGCGGATGGTCGTTGGCGATTCAGAGAAGCATAAAGTCGCGTGCGAGCACAGAGAAAACGGCACGCGTCGAGAGTCAACTATGACCGAAACGTTAGGATTTCCGCGTGTCGCATTCGCCGCGAACGCCAAATTGCACGCCAACTCGCAAGACGAATAGTTCGACGTGGAATGTGTTGTAATGAATCCACGAAACGTTTCGAGCGTCGCGAGCCTCGCGGCCGAATTCTCCCTATTTGAACAATAGCGCGAGAACTGTTACTTAGGGGCGGTGTGGCGGACGTGCAAGACATATGCGGCATTCCACAATTTGCCAACTGAATTGGTAGAAGCGATGGAGGAGAAAAGGACTCTCGGAAACGATATCCGATGCTTTCTTGACTGATCAATAAGAAATCGAGCGAAGAATTTCGATTAACAGTTGTCAGGAAAGATAAAAGAGCTTTAAAAGCTTTAAAGAAGCATAGATGTCTGACCAATGTATGTACACAGTGTATATTCTACTGAGGAGCTATATTTTTCTATGTGCGTTTGATTTTTTAACCACTGGTGGGGAAATTGAAAGAATGTCTGCCAAAAGCAAGTATGATCCACTGACAAGCAAATTCTAAAACGCCTGATTTTTCAATAGCCGCTAGCCGTCTGACTAGTACACGTATACTTTAATAATAAGTGGACTTTATACGTATAACTACGTTTTATTTTTCAAACATTAGAGGGAGAATTAAATGAATATTGAAACAGGGGTGTCTGACCAGTACGGGTATAATCTACTTGACCGTTTAACAGTTACTGGGAAAATTAGAAAAGTGTTAAAGCAGCACGCGCATGTAACCAGTGTTCTGACTGAAGATATAATCTACTAACAAATAAATTTGAATACATTTGATACTCCTACTATTGTTAGAAAATTAGAGTGCTGGAACTACGAAGGTGTTCGAAGGCTATAATCTATTGACAAGTTCTAGACGTCCTAGATTCTATAATAATATGTCTGACGTGAATATAATTTATCGATTCTAGACTCTAGTATGTTAGATTCTTGAATAATTATTAGAAAAGTTGAAGAAACATTGAAGTGTATCTGTCCATTTCGAGTATATCCTACCGATGAGCAAATGTTAACGCCTTCGCTCAGATCGGATTTTCATTACTAACGATGCTATATCGTTTCATGATTAAGTATATATTACATAATCTACAAATAGAATTAAAATATCATTTGAAAAGATACCAAATTAATTTACGCGCCTAATAAACTATTACGCTTTCTTTTTTTTCAATAAAATCAGAGTCATTATTCAGGAAAGTCGTAAAACTGGTGAAAGTACGAAAAAGAACGTCTATATAATTTGGCGAGTTGATTTACGCCGCACGAAAGTCTAAAAGAAGTTGGTGTTACGGTAGTTGAGCTTGTCGCTGATTTATCTGAATCGGCAAAAATCGTTGGATGAGGAATAGCGGTTACAAATGTACTTCCCGTAAAAGGACATAAATTTTTTTCCTACGACTAGCGTTAGAGTACATAGGGCGGAGAGTCAGTCTCTCTCTCTCTCTCTCTCTCCCTCCCTCTTTCTCGCATAGGGTACATAGGAACGCTGTAATCCGAAGTGAGGTAAATCATTCCAAGGTGCTTAACGGTGTCCTCATTTTCACGAAGCTTAACCGTTGTACAAGAGAAATTGCATTTCGGGGAGGACCAGGCCAGTCAGGGCCAGTAACGCATGCATCATGTAGCCAGGCAAAAAAAGAAGAAAAAGAGAAAAAAAGTCATCCCGGAGAAGAACAGTTTGAAGTAACGTCAATCGTTTCTCCTTGAATTGAATTCATTTTTTCCCATCATCCCGCTCTGCTCTACCTGTTCTTTCCTTCCTTCCTTTTTTTATCCTCGTAATTACGTTCTACGTGTAGACGAAATTCCGTGAAACCAGTGGCCACTTTAACCGTGAACGCAACCCCTATACACATACACACCTACACATGTAATAGATAATTCTAACAAATTACATCGCAGACATAATGCACCGTAAATTAGCGAAGAATCGCGGTCCGCGTAGTGACTGCATTTCCGCTGGCTCGTGACCAGAGAAAGGCACTTTGAGAGCGCTCTAATTCAGTACAGAAAATAAATTGTCGGAAGGTGCTCACCCGTGTCCCCTCTTTCAAGAAGTACGCCCATCCATGAGACAGAGATAGAAACAATGACAGAGACAGAGATATATATAGAGAGAGGGGACGGGAGGGTAACACGAAAGCATGGAACTTCGTGAGAAGCAACGAGAGTTGTACCGGGAGAGCGTCGCGATACGAACGAACTATGGCGAAAAAGAGATGCAGAGGAAGGGAAAGATAGGCGAAAGGTAAAAAAAGAAGAAATCTAAACGGTGAACGACGAAAAAGAAACGAACAGAAACAGAAGACAGAGAGCGGAGATATGAGACGGAAAAAAGGTCTCCTTTTTGCGCAATTTGCCCGATCGTAGGAGCAAATTTTCCCTGGTATACAAAAGCGCTCGACATTTTAAAACACGGAGGCCACGAGGCTCGCGATTGTCGCGTGCTCGCACCATCTACTCCCTTTTCTCTCCGTTCGCCCTTTTTCCCACTTTTCTCCTTGTTCGAGCACACTTGCTCACTCGCTCGCTCATTCTCCTCTTTCTTTCTTTCTTTCTTTCTCTTTCCCTTGCCTGTCTATTCCTCTGTATGCACGTGGTACTTGACGGAGGCGTGTATATGAGAATCGACAAACACGAACGAACATCAGCAGCGTAGCCCACGTCCCCGGAGGCTTGCGTTATTTTATGTCGCTTGTGACTCGAGAGCATTGCCATGCCCCCGCGCCTCAACCTTCTGGTTCCGCTTCCACCACCGAGTGCCAGGCATCGAACGAAACACGAAGACAGAAACAACGGCCAGAGGGTGAAACGACTGCGAGAATGCCGTTCTATGAATACGTTTGGAAGTTCAAACGCCTATGTGATTTGCATGTGTCTCCGAGGTGAGGCGACCTGCCGCTCGAGATAGACGCGCAGCTCCATCACCGACACCAACGCTCGCGTTGTGTATCTGAAACGATAGATAGATACCCTGATGCCAAAGGTGAAACCCGTATTCTTGTTTTCTATGGACGATGCTCCACTTGTGAATGAAGTGGATGAGATGCGTTTCAGATTAGGAATTATTTAAGATGCAACGGCAAGGTAAAGATGGAATTTTTCGAACGTTATATATGTGTATTAGAGATTGGCATGGGTAAAATGTATTTTTGTTTCCTACGAATGCCGCTCCATTTGTGAAAAGAATGGATGAAGCGCATTTGAGCGCATAGAAGCCGATCAATTCCATAAATGAAAAAGTATAAGAAACTTTAAAATCTATCTATCTATGGACTTAGGGGAGTAGGCCACTTATTTCTTGAGAAAATTGAATATTAATTGTATACTTATTTAATGAAATTAAGAAGTTAATAAATTAATGAATAGAAGAATTGATCAGTTTGGTTTCTGAGAGGCTTGTTTAAGATTCAAAATAAAAATGTATGTAAAATTGGAGAATTATTTTTGTTATCGAGAGAAGATTATTATTTGAAGTGTATACATAAGGTTCGATTCATACTAATATTTGATTGTTCTATTCTAATATTGTATTAGAGATTGTCGAGAAAGTGGAATTTAGTTAATGTAACGAACATCATCATCACAAGGGATTGGAATTCCTAGTAAACAAACCAACCAATTTAATATCTGTAATAGCAATCAGAAACGTTCGACGTGACTGACACGCGAATCGACAGTAGAATGTGACCTGCCTATGGTCAGACATGCCTGAACATTATACTGACTAGTATTCCACGACAATTCAATTTATATAGCCAATCTACTATTTTACCATGTTACCAATCTATACCAATCCACTACTGTACCAATCTATCAATAGGAAAAAGCACTAGACACAAATTGCTATGTCAAAATTGAACAGAATTCTTGTCACGTGTCAAATTATAGTTTGTCAGAGACATTCTCCCCATAATTTCACAATGTAGATGGTTGCATCCATGGACAAAAAATTGTGCTGCGAATTTCAATTTAATTTATAAAGTCACTCCGCTAGTTTACTATGTTGCCAGTATAGCGATCTATCAGCTTACGCTTTTACGAAATAAAAATGAAAAAGTTGAACATCAGATTACTATGTCAAAATTTGACATTGTTATATAAAAATTACTGCTTTATCGATAGTCCGCGGACTTTTATACAGTTTATGAGCAATTTGAAAAATACTGCAAAAATATCTCAAGTATAGTATTCGTTACGACATATACAAATTTGACGGATATAGCACCTCTCTGTACTTACGTCCTATCTTCAATGATATTCCTGAAAATATAGATTTACGTAAATATCTGCAGTTTGTTTATCAGTCATCCGATTATTAAAAATTTCTCACAATCCAAATGGAAACCATTCGCGAAAGATAAAGAAGGAAGGATTTAATATTACTACCCAAACTGTAGCTACTACGAAATAAAAGGAAGAAACTAACGCACTAAATCGCTATATTAAGATTACTACTTTATCAGGCTATCATGGCTTCACAATCCAAATGAGCATCATTCACGAAACAAACCACAAGAAAAATATTTTACGGTTCCACCCAGATTCCAAACTACAGTTATGCGCTCCCATAGATAAGAAGAATTAACTTATTCAATCGCTATATACGAAATTTTACATCTCTTCACAAAAATTACTACTTTCTTTGCCACTGAAATTAACGAAATTCCTTCACTCGTAACTTCACAATCTAAACGACAGTGATTCGCTAAAGAAAGCACGGTACAAAGATTTAATAGCAAATTTCGATGAGTTTCTTTGTAAAGGTTCACACAGCATGTGCACGAAATTCCTCATCCGTCGCGAGCCATCCGGAGGAATCTCATAGCGAGCACGGAATAGACGACGCCCGTCGCCGCTTGAAAATCGGCCGAGTACCGTGAAAGAAGTACGCAGATCATGAAGGATGCTTCTGGCATCGGTACTTACATTGAATGCGTGCACGTGCGCGGTAAACGATGCGCGACGTTGATACGCCGGCGATGCATGAATGCCATTGAAGACTCTGACAGCTTGGCGCAAACGGTCCGAGGAACGAGGGAGCGTTTCATTGAAACTTTTTATAACTTCCGGCGAACGGCCGAGCATTTTCCTTGAATCACGGTGGATTTGTTTGGCGGTTAGCGTCGGCATGTTCAACGTGAACGTTTCAAGGGACGAGAAGAAAGTCGCGTTCCGCTGAAAAGTTGCGTAAACCCTCGCTTCTCTTTCTGTAGTCTCAGAGAGAAAAATGTGTTTTAAGTGGCGTTTAATTTCGCAAAAAGGGAATATCGAAATGGGTACACCAATGGTTAAAATAATTAACAGTGAAATATTTCATGGAAAGGTCACTTCACCCGTTAATTCCGTTATTTTTATGGGCAAAAGAAAACTCGTGAAACGGAATGTTTTACGAGTTCTACCGAATAGGTACAAGCTTTTCCTGAAAAAAGCTATATTTACGGAGAATTTTTCGTTTGTATTGCGCTCCCTGTCAGAGTGAAATCGTAAGCGGCGATGTTTATTGGAAGAATCTTTTGCTTTATTTCCGCGGAAGGAAAGTTCGTCGGCTCGGTTTAAGGGAAAGCTGGCTTACTCGGAAAGGATTTCCGTAGGAGGTTTGATGAAAGGGAAAAGAGGGAAAAGGTTTAATCGAGCGGAAGCATGCTTACCATCGTACGGCTGCCGAAGCCAAGAAGAACGTCTATGAAATCAATCTATCCTGCACTTGATTTTGGAAACCTGTTGTTAATAAACAGGCCAGCTTGTGAATGAAAAACAGGTTCACGTAGAACAGGACGTTTAACAGCTAAGAATATTTCCTGTCACGTAGTATTTCTTGCAATATTTGAAGATGCCAGTGTCATCGATCTCTTGAAGGATACTAACACATAGTATTTCAATGTTTGCTTAATTTAAACATGATTCTAAAATAGATAAAGATATAATAACCACTTATTATGCGTATTATTTCGAAATACAATACTCAAAATAATTAGAGAATGCCTATTATGAAGCGTTTTATTACGTCAAACGATAAATGATGAAATATAGGAACATATATGGAAAAGTAATATAAGCTTGATAAATTGGAATATTATCCGTATGATAGTGCGACAAAGATTTTCAAACAGTTACTAAAAAAGAAAATAAATATATAGACAGAAAAATTAGATGTAAGAAATCGAATTGACATGGAGAACGATCTTCTAATTGTAGCACTGTAATATATGTTATTATATTTATAATATGTTTAATATACTTAAAATATTAATTGTCTCTTCTTGACTCTAATAAATTCATTTTTAAAGACGATAAATCTTTGTAGGTCGTTTATAAATTGGAGATTCCTTCGTACATATCAAATCATGTATCGAAGGAAAACGTTAATCCTCTTAGAGTAATAATTTCAGATATTTTTCTTCGTCTTTTATCTTTCCAATTCTCTTATTGTTTTATGTAACACCCATAATATACTTCTACATTCAAGAATCTCTTAGTTCGTTATGCCGTAAATGGCAGTCCTTCTGCAGAAGATTCCGCGTTTAATCCGCGCGCAATTGAAAATGCGTCTTCCGCACGAGAGCGAAAGAACCGTCGATCCTCCTCATCTCGATAATGTAAATTTATTCGCGCCGATTAATCTCTCGCGTCTCACATTGGACTTGGCCAGGCCGCGCGGACTTTTATCGTCCGGCGAAAACTTTAATGGAAAGATTATACTCGAATGCCAGTAAACTTGGGGTAAATTGAAACGCGAATGAGATAGCTAACGGACTAATAAGTGTGTAGCGACCGGATAATACCACGTGGAGAGACGCTCGTCACTTATCCATCAACTTGCTCAGCAACGATTGCAGCGTCTATCTTATTACCGATCGTGATTTTAATGAAAGTCTCGGAAACAGAGAAGCTGAAAAAAAATGAATTATGAACACATCTCCAAGAAAGATATTTTGATGCGTTATTGAGCTCAACGAGATTGAAATTTGCTGTTTATGGGATATTATAAAAGAATAAACATTGAATTAATATATTTTTATAAACATAGAAATAGAAAACATAGAAATTGTGAGATTTCGGTGAAATAATGGTAGCTACATTTAACGAATAAATAAAAATTCTATTTCCTGTAAAAACTGGGACACACTCTGGTCTCTAAATTCTTATTTAACATTTTACCATTATTCTTGTCGACATTTTCGTTCTTTTTATAGCTCTGTTTTTTTATTCAACTATCTCTCGAAAATATTCTCAAAGATGTCTAGGTGTTTAGAGTCAGACTCGCTAAAGTACGGGAAAGGATTAAAGACATATCGAATCTTCAATGGCACTCTTTGTTAATTTACACGATAATTTCAAATGTTCGATTCAAGATATAACACTTTATGCTTTAAACCTAAATACCCATCATACGTGTACCGTTCCATCATAAATATTCTTAATTCACTCGACGAGAAATTTTATCGTTCGCGCAATTACACCGAAAAAATTGAAACAGGAAATCAAATAGGGAGCCATTTGATCTGTCGTGTATGTAACATTGCGTTCAATTTTTTAGGAGCATCGAAACAGGAAAAATTGTCCACCACTCGCCGTTCCAACCTACCAATACATCAACGATATTTGTATTCCCATGGGCGTATTATTGTCACAAATATTTCTAGACCTTTCGCGTTGTGTTTGCTCGGTCGAACAACGAACTTTCACCGCACGATATAAAATAGAGCCACGAAGAAATCGTAAGGTAAAGATTAGAACTAGATTTGGTTGCCAGGCTTATTAATCTCTCAATTTACATTTCCGCTCGTCGATCGTCGATCGACATTGTACGATAGATATCGTGGAATGTGACTATGGAGTACGATTCCACGAGGGAAACAGCCGTTCGATTCCTTGTTAGATCATTGCGCGCCATGATTTCTCTGGCAAACAAGGGGAGGACAGTGAATCGCTACGACCGCGATCTAGCAAATACAGAAGTTGTAAGCGTAGGTAACTATGTCGGTTATACAGTTAAGTCAAACACAGTAAACGACAGTGAAACTATAAAACCAGCACAAACATTTTGAGGGCCTTACGAGTTAATTACCTTAATAAACCAAGGATCTATCTTCGACTTATTTTCTTCATTTTCTCCCCCAATCGTTCATTACCTTCCATACTCTTACATCATTATTTATCACAAGAGCATTGAAAGATTCGTAACACATTAACTTGTCAACAAATCGCAACGTAAAATGATAGCAAGTCACAGATGAGGAAAGTTTTATTCTGAAACTGATCATTTTCACTTTCTATAAGTTTCTCAGTTTTACTACATCGTGGGTAATACAATTAACGTTCCATTCATAGGAACCAAGCATTTTACTTCTATAGATTCGTATATCGCAAAGAAATAATATAAATAACCGTAAATTCCGAGATAAGTTAAAGGAAATAATATTTGTAACATAATTTCTTTCCACTTTCTTATGGCGTTGATCGGTGTACCTTCCGAACGACTCATACGTACAAGCCATACATATAATAACAAAGTTAAACGATGTGTTTCAGGAACGTGCAATCAATCCTTGGGGATGGAGTCTGGCGACATACCCGATTCAGCCATTACGGCGTCCTCGTCGTATGTGACGAACGTCGGTCCACGAAATGGCCGGTGAGCGCATTACTTTTACGACGTACCCTTTTCTGCGTACCCTTGGTCGTCAAGCCACCGTTAAATGGTACCACGGCTGCCTTTTTAACGCGCTTCCTAAAGGGAGAACAGATCAAACCGTCCCGCGACAGACACGCTTTCTACATTAACGTGCCGCTCATAGATGCCACGGCCATACTCCTCTTGCTTTCCCCGCCTGCCTGTTTTCTGCTTTTCTTCTTCCTCTTCGTCTCTTTCTGCCATTTCTGCTGTCTCTCATTCGCGTCTGTAATTTAACGATCGCCGGCTGTCACGGCCGTTTCGTCCGGAACTTTACTTTTAATCACGTCCAACGTTGGATGATAAAATTAATCGAGGCTCACCGCGACACTGTTTCCACTTTTTCTCCTGGCGTTTGCGAAAATTACCAGTAACAGAGAAGGGAAAAAAGCGGTTAGCTCGATACCGTTCGGGGCAAAGTTACGCGCGGCATTGGCAGTTTCCCGCAAGAATTATTATCCGGCCGTAATTGCGTTGTTATTGGGGTGAAGTGAAGAAGCAATTCGCGTGATCGAGCACCGGCCACGACCTTGTCTTCCTGTACATGCTTCTGAACGTTCTCGTGCTGAGCATAGAATTTTTCTATCGAGTTTCATGAAAAATGAAATTGAGACTGCAGCTTTATGAGATTAATCAGGAAAGAAGAGGATATTCGAATGAAATTATTCGAAGTAGCTGTTAGAACGTTCGTTAGAATGTTCGTTTAATTACTGCCGCGGAAGATTGGATTGCGAATGTTAAATCCATATCTTTATGAGTATAATTAAAAGAAATGAAAATTAAATAGATACGTGTTTTACCCTTGAAACATTCCGCCCTCTTTAGTTAAATCGTCTTATCTCGCATTTAATTCATTTTTCAAGATGTGATGAAACATTTAAAGCTCTTCGTGTTACTTACTTTTAAGTGAAGTTACACATTACACTAGCTTTTATCTGCGCTCTTATGAAACAATGACTGAATATTTTAAATTGAATGAAAAGCAAGAAAAACGGCATAGAAGAATAATAAAACTTCAATTTTCTCGAATATTTCAAAATGATAGACAGAGTTTATTAAGTAAGTAAGGTAGTATTAAAAGAAATTCTTTATGCTATAATTTTTTCATATATCTTCGCAGATATGTTATGTGCATTCCGTACATTTTTGTATATTTAAATTTGTTATAAACTTGCATAAACATTCGTGATCTATTATTGCTTTGCGTGTTCGCTTTATGAGGACGTTTATTGAAACGAGCCTTTCCTATTTACGCGTGGCAGCGATATTCAGTAGTAGTAGACTGCCGTGGTCAGACACTGGAAGCACCTTATAAATGAGGACCGTTCAGACGGCTGGAACACTTGGCGTTGCCATCCATAAGGGATGGAACTAACGTTCCACCATAATAAATACTTAGTGAAACTTCACTGAAATTTCTCACAGCCCTGAGAAATTTCAGAAAGAGCCACGCCAAAAACTTCCAGAGAAACAAATACCTTAATATAACTTTAACCGCTTGAACCCTTTAGCTGCGGGTAGCGAATACCTTAATACACGTTATTCTTTGTAACGTATTCAGTTACCCTCGTCTATTTATATATATAGCAACAAAAATGTTATCAAAATGTGTAAATTATAAATAAGCTGATAAGTGAAGGTATTAATTATTGTTTCATGAAATGAACAAATTATAAATTTAAATTATTTAATAATAACTTTATGAATAAATTACGAATATATAAGAAATATTTTTATTTGGTCTACAAAACGTTTTGCAGAATAAAATCAATTCTTTCATATCATAACATTGTACAACGCGTGGCTGTAATGGTAATACAGAACAAAATCGTTGCTGATATTTTTATGCTTAATTAAATTACATCCTTTTAAAATATTCAAACATTTCCCTCCATATTTACAAAAAACATTTACACATGTTAGGTAAATTCCATTAGGCGTATTAATAAATCTTTTACTGCTACAATAATGTAGAAGAATCATATTCAAAATTTCGTGCTTCAAGTACGTATACCTCGAGCATTAATGTGCACACAATGTTGTGCAAACAAATGTTCACTCGAAGTCCGCCAGAACTAAAAGATTAATAAATCACGCTTTTAAATCTTCCAATGCAAAAGATGAAACATGATGAAACACAAATCGGTTCTATTTAAACTTCGTGTCCAATAATACAGCCAATCAAAACAAAATGCTACGACAAACGCTTTAACAGCTGAATACCAACATGGGAACACACGGAATGAAATCGACGTCGTTGACTCGCAAGAAAAACGCGACGGATCCTCTGATCAGTCGGCAAGTTAACTTCGTTATTAGGTAGGGAGCACGAGCGGGTCCAATAGGTGGTAAAAGTTTCGCGAAAGTTTCATTGGGTCGATTTAGAGCAAACGTGGGGAGCGTCGGGACGAGAGGAAACGCGAAAAAGAGGGGATTGGTTGGAAAAGAGAGAGGTTGGAGAAAAGAGGGAAAGAGGGGCGGTGGAAAGAACTGAATCCCGGATTCGCTGTTTAAGTACACTTCCCTCGAACCGAAGAAGTTCTTGAAACCGGCGAATGGCCCCGTGAATTGTTCTTCTTTGTTCGAACGATGCTGTAATGGCCGGAGGACTATAACTGCGCCTAGACGGAGCTCCTCGCTCTTCAAGAATCGGTGAAACATTAACTTCGCGCCGCTTCCAAAACTGGTCTCCCCGCGATTCTTTATTAATTGGATACTTCCAATGCGATGTTATAGAACTACAAGACCATATGAAGATGACAGGCAAGAAACATGAGAGACTATGGATTTTTATGCAATTTCACCTTTTTATGGAGAGAAGTAAAGAAACGTAAATGTAAATGTGGAAGAAACCCGCACAGTAGTTTGTTTCGCGAACTAAAAGCTATAATGAAAATTATAAACATTATTTTTTGACTTTTAATTTTATCATAAATTACTCAGCAATCTAATGAGGAGCAATATTCAAATTCAATAATCGACATAAATTTCGTATTACCAAAATTGTCCTTCTATTAGGTTGTTAAATTAAAATATATTTTTCCATCCTATTGAACATTGTAAAAATAATTCTCGACTTTATCGTTCATAAAATACTGTCAATTTCCCGACTAGAAAACTTCTATTTGTGAGTATTCCTAGCAATTCCTAAAAATTTATTCAGTTGGAAGTATTATTTGTTGCAGCAGATCAAATAAAAGGTTTTCGTTTCTCGATTCCGAACGTCGATATTTTCAATCGTTTGGAATATTTCGTGTACATTGGTTACGTTAATAAACATTCATCGTCATGAAAAGTTCCATTAAAGAAATTTAATTAATTAACTGCGAGCAACTTTAGACCAGGAACTTAAAGTATCAATTATAGCTTCTCTCTCTCTCTCTCTCTCTCTCTCTCTCTCTCCCTCTCTCTCTCGATATTTGCCATGTCTCTGTCCACTGCGGACGGAGATATAATATCAATTAATTATGTCTGTCCAATTGGAATGAAAAATGACCACTGGCTATTGTAACTGGTAGAAAGGAGAAGGGGTTGAGCGTTGGTTGGATTCGGCGATATGGCGTAACGATCCGTGAATTGAGCTTGTACGATTTTGACGTGGCTACATTTTCGGTACGATTATTATTGTGCAATTTCAGTCGGTGCATTGGCAGGCCCGGTCGAACGAGGACAAATTTTCAACGGGAATGAAAATTGATTTTTGGGAACCCTCTTTTCGAGCCAACGCAAACTGCTGCGCGTGTCAAATTTCGATTCGTAATATCAATGCGATCGAACGGTTTACCAATTTTCTGTTTTTTCTCCCTTTCACTATTTATTTTTTTCCACGGATATTTCGTCAGTTCTCTGAAACGTGATTAATGAATTTTGCGAAAAATCCAGTGATAAATAATCCAGAGAGTATTATTGAAAAATTATCTATTTGAAATATAACAAAGTTTTCAATGTAGTTTTATGGGATTTTAATTCCCTCTCCCTCTCTGAATTTCAGTGGAACATGAACGCGTATAAATATGTGTTTAATAAAATCTCATCAGTATCCTTGATGAACTTGAAGTAGAAAAAACACGACTTATCTATTTTATTTGTTACGTACTAAAATATTAAAATAACAATTTGAATGTACACGTAAGATTTAACTGATACTAATCCATGCATTGTTTATAAGAAACGTTTATATCCAACTTATTTAGTTATCAAGAAATCAACGCAGTAGTTCAAGTGGAATAAATTTAATCGATCTCACGTAGCTGCTCTCATAAACAACTTAATCTAACTTGTTAAAAAATATCATCCCTTAACCAGGAACTTCTACGATGAGACAATTACATGTTGATAAATTCAAATCAATTTCAATTAAGTCACTTTCGGTCCTTTAAAATAAAATGATACTTGAGAAAGTAGAACACCCTCAAGTAAAATAAAGAAATTAAAATATCCAAGAAAGACTAACGATCCAAGTGATGAATTAACTCTCATTTCCCAGCTAATAGATTAAAAGGAAAAAATTATCGGACAAACAAAGAAAATATCTCCGGATTTCTTTCTAAGTTATTGACCCTATTATCGAACTATTGATATTAATTATTGGAATTATTAACTAACGAACAAATTAAGAAAATGTCTCGAGATTTTTCAAAAATTAGTCAGTAAAAAATACTCATATAATATTGAAAGCGGTCACGGAGTGGCCATCGATCTAGACGTCTCGTTAACATTCATCGAAACGAGCAGCAGCACGTAACGCTAACAAATTCTGACGAAAACAGGCTGCGGAAGGAGACAGCAGGCGGTGCCTGGTGCCCGAAGAGCCAAATAGAAAGAGGAATTCGTGAGTGGCTGCAAGTAGATCTTCCTGGACCTCACGTGATCACTGGTGTACAGAGTCAGGGTCGTTACGATCACGGCCGTGGTCAGGAATACGTCGAGGAGTATACCCTCGAGTATCGACGTCCTGGGTTCACCGAATGGCGGCAATATAAGCGCTGGGATAACAAAGAGGTACGTGTACTCACGTCTATAGCATGTTAGAGGCGCGTGTGTTGACAGTGGAGAAGAAGTAAGTTAAGTCGGACGATCCTGAATAACGTGACCGTAATCAACCTACCTACAATTCAGGTTTAAGTAAACTCTGAGTTTGGCATGTATTTCATACAAAACTCTTTCAGTGAGATTTAGGTCGGCAGATTGTAGAGACCAACACGTGACTCTTAATACATTACGTTCTTCTTGTAACTCGAGCAAAGTCGTTATTTTGCACGAATGTAAAATCATCGTTGATCAATTGCTTCCTTGATAATTCGAACTACTTGTCAATTCAGATTTTCGATAAACTTCACCTAGTTTTACGCGCAATTTTCATACAAAATCATTTCAACGAGATTTACAGTGGCGAACAAGAGGAGGTTAATAAAATAAGAATAAAAAGACGATACGCGAAATGGATTTATATTTAATAAGAAAAGCGAATAAATATAATGTATTCCAGGGGATAGATGACTGAGAACATTTGAAAATTGGCTCCTTGTTTCAGTTTCCGCGTATAGGGTTTACGAGTAGGCTATTTTTGACGGTTGAAACTGATGGTAATGATAATAGCGTGACATGAAGTTCCTTTTGAGCAAATACATTCCAAGAATTGTCCTCTTATCTCTATATTTTTTGGGAAGCTATCAGGGTAATTTGATAAAATTATTCAATTTTGTAATTCAAAAAACGATGTATACTGTGATACAATTTAATGATACAAAGTGTCATTAAGAAAAGTGGAAAATGTGAAAGACAGATGGTGGTGTGCGTTGTTAAAATTCCATTTCAAACAATGGTTCATTGGGGAAGAAGAAGTATGATAGAGTAATAAGAAGTCTCGATTTATTTCTCAGTGGAGAAGGAACTTCTTGCTTTGCTGAAACGTTTGGATCTCCTTATTGTGATTCCATCGGGGTCGGCGATTCGAAGACGATTCGAGTCACGGGATTCGCGAACCTTTGCGTTACCTCTAACTGTTCTCGAAGATTGAACCGGAAAGGAGGCAAGTGAGATGCGGCCATCGATAAGTACGTGTACGCTGCAAACCGCGCTCATCGCAATCCTTCTTACAATTTCGAAGTTTCTTTCGGCGCGTTAACCGCCTTTTATGGACAAATCAAAATCTAATGTATTCGCTGTTATTACAAGATGTCTGCTTCGCCGCTGGAATTAGAAAAATTGTTTCTACTAAAAATGTTCCACTTCCGCTTCTGTTGGATGCTATTTAACTGATATTGACGGTTTTGTTAGATTGGCTCGTATCAAACGAAATTACGCATAGTTTTTTTTTTTTCAAATGTCATATATTTAATCAAAGTAATTTCCGCATGACTTAATGCATTTTCACAACAACGAGTCTATATTTTCGCAATAACAAGTTAAGAAATTTCATATTCCAGGTTCATGAGAATTGTCGGCTTTAGATTTTAGAAATTCTTGAAATGGAACTGTAACTTTCCGCTAGACTAATTTATGCATTAAAAAATTTTCTAACAGTATACACGAATCTTTTACTAAATTTGAATTAATGTGAGAAAATCACATAAATATTTTGATTATTCGCTAACTACCGAGGTTTTGATATTTTTATATCTATATCTTCGTAATAATAATGATATGTGATTTACAGTAAACTTTTCTTTCGTGACGTAGTTTATAAGCGACGACAAGATCAATATTGATAAGCGATGTTGATAATCCATCAAATTTAAGATTTTTGAAGAACGATTTCTTCGTGTGTGCGCGCTAAGCTAATGACGCGTTATCCACAATTTTCTAAAAATGTTTAGATCGCTTTTATATCTTTATATCACTTTTTATATCGCTAAAATCTAGAAAAGAATAAAAATGTAACAGTAGCTTGCACGAACGCGACGTACATGCCGATAACAGCGAATATATTTAACATGAAACTCGAGCCACGAGTTATCAGCGATCTCGAACGAATCGTTTCGAGATTCGTGACGATCTAAGTTCATTATTATTTAACGTTATCAATTCGCTAACTGGCTAGAATGCAACTGGAAAAACAAGTTTTCCGATTTCGACCGGATAGAATAAATTTCCAATGTAGCCGTTTCATTTGGTTGATCGTCGAATAATTAAGAGCCGTTCCAGGGGAATCGTCCAATTAAGCAATCTCGGTCGCGATAGGCGGGTTCTACAGCTGCGTCTGTAACGAACGATAATTTATCGCCCGGTGGCGTGTGAAGCAGCCCGTTTCGCGATCCTCGCTCGACGGACACTTCTACGGAGGAAATAGAAATTGGTGTGCACGAGACGAGTCACGTTATTCAGGCCGAATTGTGATTATTCTTCTTTCTCTAGGCTTTAAAGATAGGAAAGAAAAGGGACAGGAAAATTGGACGATATTATCGTTTATTACTTGTCCGTACGAAATGTTGGTAGAGTTTACTATATGGTACGATTATAGTAAAATATAGTACAAATTTGCATTTATATTTTACTGCTAATGATATTCGGCTTTGCCAATTCTTTTTATTTGCGTTATGGATCGAAAGTATTTGGATGCTTGCTTATTTTTAATTTTAAACGTATGACAGGTTACAAATAAAACTTTAATAGTTATAATTTAATATATAAATAATTCTTCGAATAATTTCAAATATATAATCACGAATAATTATGAACAATTAAAGCAAGAAAAATTTCGATCTCTAAATAACATAACCAGTATACTTTAGTTTTAATATTCTGTATATTTTCACATACAGACAAATTTCGTTTGTATGAATTTGCCCATATGTGATAGAAGTGTGATATGTAGTAGAAGTATGTAATAGAAGTAGAGGTTCACGTTCCGATAAGTAGATTCAGTCTACGCGAGTTCATTTAATCAGACGCAGACTAAAATTTCGTTCAAACGAAGAAAGCTTATATAAAAAGTGCTCATATTAAGTGCTACTGCATTACGTACATTATATTATTTTACTATTTTACGCGCTTAAGACTTCCATAAATCCATAACCATTCACAGTCTACTTACTGCAAATCGATCAAAGCATCCAGCTACTTACGAGCAGTAGCCCAACCACGACATCCTGGTTTATTCAAACGATAATTTACACGGCCCGTCCGTGGAGGTGCATTAACCGTGACACTACCTTCGAACAGATGCAATCATGATCTATGTCTAACCACGTGCCCCAGCCTCTAACGCTAAGACTTCTAAGGGTAAGCTGATTGATATTGACATCGATTCGACCATAGGTAGGCCACGCACATCATCGTCCGCTTACAAATCGACTATCAACGCCCCTTACGTGGCTACACCATTATTATCCAACACAAAATTGTTTGGCGAAACGGGTAACTGAATTAATCGTATGGTAGTCACGGAAACTGTTACTCGACGCAAGGACAGGCGGACGCATTAATCGGACGTTGTAATTAAATCAGTTAAATTATTGCAATTAACCTGATAATTATACGGCTACGGTAATATATCGTCGAAAACGTTGTTCCACCAACAAATTTACTTAGGGACAAGCACTGATTAAATGCGTTTTATCGGAAGAATCAATGAATCGACCCCCTGTATTGCCCCCCCCCCATTTTGCTCTGTAATTTGTCCGACGGAAATCGTTCACCGATTAATGGATCGCTTTAATTTACCAGCCGCTTCGACGCGGCCATTAATTAACGCATCCGCCGGTTAAACGTTGGTTAAACAACGTTTAATCGCTACGCAACAGCGAAAAATTAAATTCGAGTCACGGTGTCGCAAGCCGTTTCGCTTGTAACTGTTGCAGGTGTTGACCGGGAACAGCGACACGTCGACCGTGATATCACATCGATTGGTACCACCGATCTTCGCCAGCCAGATTCGTATTTTGCCGCATTCCGAGCACCGGCGCACCGTTTGCCTTCGAATCGAACTGAGAGGTTGCCAGGACACGGGTGAGTGATGTTAATGAATTCAGCATAGGTGTACTGACTACCATCGAACCACGATAATACGCGCACGCTTTACGTAGCGGAAGAATTGTGGTTACGAGATGGATATTCTAACGTTAAGAATTTACGTTTCGAATATGATCGTTGATATTCAAACGGCGAAGACGTAAATTTAATATATTCGAAGTCTTAAGAGTTTACTTTTTGACGTTTAGATTTTAAGTATTCGACACGTGAACATCGGAATTTTCCAATATTTGGAGCGCGGAGATTTAAACTTGAAATATTCCAATTGTAAACGTTTAAGTTACAGATGCATATTTAAAGGTTTAAGCATTCGAATAATAAATTTCCAAATTCTTATTTTATTTATTTCGAGTATTTAAATATTTGAACGTTGAACCATTGAAAACACTGATTTTCAAATATTCGCGTTTCAAAGTTTAAGTATCGAGTTTTAAATACCTAAATCCTAAATATTTAAATATTTCAGTATTCAAATTTCAAATATTCAGAGATTCCGACGACAAAAGCTCCGCACGATAAGACTACAAATCGCGAAAATTCCAGCGCGGGATACGCAAATCGCGGGGACATAAATATCAAAGATTCAGATTTCGACCTAATTCCGTCTACGATGGGGGGTTGGTGGTGGTCTCGAGAACGAAGAAGAATCGTAGCCGATGTGAATTTGCAATTCCACGGTGGAACGTACGATGGAAATACGACGACGACCGGCCGAACAGCCAACGATTAATTTCCAAATTGCAATTTCGTTCAATTTGGCGAGCCGCTGCTGAGACGGCAACGAGTGAATCCGTAACCGGCGTTTGGAGTCCAACTGCGATGCTGGATCCTATTAACGCCGGTAACTGCGTTATACGAGCAAGCTCATCGACTACTGCTCCACCCTTCTGTCTCTCTGTATCACTCTCTACAGGCTACACATTTGTTTTCGATCCACTTCTGCTGCTTAAACGAGTCTAATGGAATCGACCAACTGGGACATTGTTGCAGCCACCGCGAAACACGTACGCGAACACCGACCGCCACTGTCGCCGCGCAATTTCTCGGTTATCCTGAACACGCAACGCGTGTCGACAACTTGCGGAAACTTTCAAGCATCCGTTCTACATTGCGCGACACTGAGAACCTCGCGATTTCTATGAACGCTTCCGTGTCAGAATGAACAAGCAACACGACGATATTGTCTCTAATTCTTGCAATGCAAAGAAGAAAGACAGTGGAAACAGTGGCATTCTGAAACTAGGTTCGGTTCGATGGCACAGAAACGTGAATAAACGAGACGGGACATTGGAAAACATTTCCATTTTAAGACAATCCGGTATTTTTTTTCTTCTTTTTTTTTGGCTTGTGGTATATACGTTGAAACGCGTATCTTGCAAGAAAACGTATGATATGAAACATAAAAATATTTTATAGATAGACTGGGAAATATATTGTTCCTTATAATACAAAATAGGGCTGCGTTATCTCGTAAAATAAAGTTACAGAGTAAAGAATTTTAGAGAGGTAGTATGATTAAAGCTATTAAATAAGACAATGGAAATATTTTTTATTAGCATATAAAATATATGTTTTATCAAAAATCATATTACTTAGATTATATATTTTTATGAAATCAGAGCTATGTTACTTCGAAAACACAAACCCGTTGAGTAAAATTAATTTCAGGAAGATAGCGTCGTCACTAGACTTTATAAAATGAATTTATAAATACTTTCCTCGTAATTTCTCAAATATTTACAATGACTTGCGATAAGAAAAGACCGACTTTCGTCTAAAATGACTTCCATCCAGCTAGATAGGCGATCCGTCACGCTGTGCAGTATGCTCATATTTCCGGAATGAAAACTACCTTCAAAATGGGGCAACGTTTATTTCCTTGTATGCGAGATACGTCGTTTTATAAGAAAACTGAACGAAAGATTCATCATCCTTTTCTCAGCAGTGTTTTGGAAGAATTCTCTTTACCTTCTTAAGGAATGAAAAATGAATCCGTAATTTTACCTACGTGACGAAATGATTGATAAAACGGAAAAAGAAGCTTTATAAATGTGATATCGAGGCGAATGTAAAAGACGTAAAAGAGTATGTCGTAATTAAATGAAGTGTACTCCATTGTGTATTGGCAAAAGAAATACCATGAAGCCGTGGGCAATAACGAATCTACGCGTATCGATTTTTCATTAGCAGGTACGAACAATGACTTGCGAAGTAATTGAAACGATGCGTTTTAAAAATCTCGTCCGAGTGTACGCCGGATGAATACGCAACGAACGCGGGAAATTCGAGATTAATATTTCATAGCGAGGGGGAGCACTATCGGAGAACACGCGGATGGACACTCGCATGCAACGAGCCAGAGTATGCAAAAAACGCAGAAGGGAAACTAATTCTGAATACTTCTTTTTTAAATGGATGGTCCCTCGAATGGAATCAATTGACCCATATTTTTTTATACGCCGCGTATTAATATTTATGGTTGACATATTTATCAGGATTAAATATAATTTTCCAAGGGTGCTGCATTTAATAAAGCGTCGACGGATGGGGCAAAAAAAAAAACATGAAAGGAAGGATGGAGAAAAAGGAAATATGAATACTAATTAAAGCGAGCAATAGCGACGCTGCTATTAGAATACAAGAAGTACCAGGGTAAAGACAAAAAAAAAACTTAGAAAAAGACACAAGAGGGAATCCTGCAACCTAACATAACCATTACTACGGTAGAAAATTAACCGTGTGCTTCTTTGGCTTGGCAATTCTCCGATGATATTCTTTAGCTTTCCGGCGAAAGAATCCTTTCTCTTTTTCTTTTAGTTTTTAAATAAAATATCTGTAAACAAGGCAGAAATCCACCGAGGGCTATTTTTTAACATTTCAATCTAACAGGAAATAATCAAGCTACGTATAACGTTTCCACGTTTCATTTCGCATAATTCGTCTCGTTGCAGTGAGGTTTCGTAATGGCCATACCCTTTTACTCGTCGCGACATTCACGCATGGATATAATGAAATTTCTAACTCTGTTTTCTAATTTACTGAAGTAAAAAGTCAAACGAAGTAGAGTTTCATAACGTTCCGTTAGGTCAGCCTTTTATGTTTTTCCTTTCTTTCCACAATCCTGTTCACCATTCGTTCCTTTTTTATTTCTTTCGTGTTGGTACATATCTCGCGTGCGTATGCGCGTGTTTGCTTTTAATCATAATTTAATTTAACTCAAGCCGCCTGCAGCTGTTAATGGAGAAAAACTTTTCGCGCACGGATTGTTAATTGTTTTCGTCACAGTCTCCGGCTAGCTCGTAGTTTCGTCCCTCGACCGAACATAATAAACGAGAAAGAAGGAAGTTTCAACGGAAAGTTTTTACTTTGCACAGATTTGACAATGTCCAGGATGGTTTGGTTAGAAAATTGAAAATCATTCAACGATCTGGTGACATGAACTTTAGCCGTGGAATTCGCGTATAGTAAAAGAGTTAAAGCTTACCTTCACCTCTAGCTTCTGATATTTTCATCCGCCTGTCATAAAAATCTCTCAATGTCTGCGTTGTTCTTTCGATAACGTATTCTCGACGCGTGCTTGATTTTTGTTATTTTTAAAAATCATTCAAGATGTAAAGTAGAATATTCTGTTTAAAATTTAACTGTTATAAAAATTCAACATAGAAGAAATTATTAATAGCGTAATAAATTTTATTTAATTGACCACCTTTAGCTTCGAAATAGATTTAGTTGCGAATAAAAATGTATATAAATATATTAGAATATTAGAATTCGTAATATATATCTTTAAAAATATTTATGCAAAAAGAATTTATAAGAAAAGTTATGAAAGAAGATATTTCCTTGTATAGAAAGAAGGAAGAAATGATCAAAGATTTGAAATCTTTACACTTTACTAACAAACAATTATCGAAATTGTATATCAATATGTTGTTTAAACTTCTAGACCACGGTGAAACTAACTACGGCGCTTGTGAAATATATTTCGCAACTTTTGCAGCTATTTCTTCCCAAAGTACGTAGTTTACATATAGGAGTTTCAATTTCGATAACTATGGAAGAAGAGATAGTTATTTATTAACTCTGTTTGATGAATAAAGTTTCAGAGGATATCGGAGGTATCGAGTTAGGTTTGGGTCAGGTTCCAGGGAATTTCGGGAATCTCAGAAGTCTGAGAGGACATCGGATGTCGATGGTTTCAGAAGGTTGCAAGAGTTTTAGAGGATATTGGAGAACATGTTGTATCGTAGACTCTAGAGGTTTTAGTTAAGTTTAGGTTAGGCACGTCGTTAGATGAGATTATACAAAACATTCAGGAGGTTCTAATTATTTCAAGGAATATTAAAAATATTTAAAGTTACTGGATGTTTAAGAAGTTTCAAGGAACGTTGTAGAACTCGGGGGAATTTCAAGGAATATCAAAGATGTTGAAAATTATAGAAAGTTTTATGAATCTTGAGAGTTTGGAGAAAGTCTTAAGATATGTATCATAGATTTCTAAAGTTGTATATATATATTTCTTCTTTTCTTTTTTCATAATATTCATGCTATCATTACGATCATAGGAGAAATTAGAACTCGAAATAGGGTAAACTTACATTAAAAAGCTATTGATATACTACCAAATATTCTACGAAAAATCTACACCAAATTCTCCACATCACGTAAGCTTAGAAGTATCGATAACGCTCTATGTGGAACCTAATTCAATTTCAAGAGTACGTTGTTCTCATCATGTTACGTCATGAATAATTCTACCTCGTAGCACGTGTCCGTGAACGAAAGTTCTACCATTTAATACGTGGATCAAATACACAATATCCCATTGATCCTCTCTAAACATTACAACAAATGACTGAATCCAGTTACTTAAATCCTCTATACTATTCATAAAATATACCCGGTCGAATTAGTTATCTAGAATGCTATGACAATTCGAAAAAGGATAGTTATGTACGTATACATTAAAAAGATAATGTCAAAATGAAAAAGTCTTGATAAACGTGGATCGTGTAACACCATAAGAGCACATTACATAAGAAAGTTTCTCCGAATCACAGACATCCAACCAATAGAGTGTTCATTATCATACATAAACGACGCAGAAACTCCGGAATATTGAAGCTCGTCCATTAACAACTGCCTTGCTTATATTTTTAATTTAGAAGAAACAATTTGACGAAACCACTAATAGAATCAACAGAAGCTGTCGGAAATATATCGCTTCTCTGAATTCGAAAATACTATCCATGAAATACTGTCGTACGATATGGGCACATTAACATTATAAATCACATTAAAGAAGAAGAAATATATGATAGTGATATATGTATGAATATATATATATATTCAGTGTTAAGCTGATTTATAATGAAATTTATAATAGAAAAATATCAGAACCTTATTATAGGCTATATGTATATAAGTATATATTTTAGATATATTCTTGCATATTATACATATGTGTTCTATATATTTGTATGCTCTCAGATTTCCCATAAATGTCTTATAGCTTTGATCATATTCTTTCAACGAATGCTACATACTCCCAAAGTTCGATAGAACTTTTCTGAAAGATCCTATTTAATAAAACACATATTATGTATTTTGCGCAGAGAAACGCGACGTGACCTAGCGTAGCAACGCCGCGGTATATCAATATCAGTGTAATGGCCGGCTATTTGCATAAATGATTTTTCTGGGTCGCTAATGTCGAAGAACCGCCAACAGGGCGCGCGAAAACGACGGAAAGGCAGAGGTGGAGGTCGACTCGGAACAGGCGACATGAGAGGTTTCACGCTATAAGAAGCGTTCAGAGCGTGTGAGATCGAGCTGCGGTGGGCGGGAATGTCGGATTTATGAGGGCCGTGCACGACATCTGGTTAAAACAACGTTGCTACCAACCTAGACCGGTGAACACGAAAGATTACTCCCGAAAGCCGGGCTAGTGACTCGGAGAATCAGCTACACACTTTTTTTTATTAATATTCTTCAAGCTCGCTGCATATTTTCTGAATTTTCACTATAATCCTTGCAAGGAACTTGAAGACTCCTTAAACAAGATTTTAGTGGCAGTTCGTTTTTGTATATAACAAATTATTTTTATGTAAAAAGTATACATTATGGTTCCCACTGTCTACACCTCCGAGGTCACTTTAACAATGGGGAAGATTGTTAAATGGAAGGGGCAGTTAATCTGGGATAGTATTTGAGTGTTTGATGAAGATTTGATTAGAATGATTTTAGACGTTTTTTAGATAATTTATGTACATTGTTTTAAATCTCTTACTAAATTGTCGGGTGTTAGAATTTTTATAAAGTTTAGATAACTGATATCTTGCGACATCTCTCATAACATTCTATGAATATGCTTAGTAAGCCTAAGAGCCTCAGCGAAATTGCACCCTTGCATTCCTTGGAAAAAGATCGTCATTTTCATCGAAAAAGAATCAAAGAGAAGAATCAAGCGTTTAATTTAACAAATACCAGTGTATAACGTAGTAAGATGTTTGTAAGTAGTTTGGAATTTTTTAGATTTTTTAGAAGCTTAAAACAGAACCTTTTCCTTGGGAGTTGAACCTTTATACTGTATCAATAACGTTGATGGTATAAAAATTGCTTTTGTATTGTTATCGCCAGTAGACAATGAGAAAGAAACGAAATTGGTAACGTGCTTCTTTCCTAAAGAAAATTTTTTATTCCAAAATAGTTTCACTAAAGAAATATACTTAAGTTGCTAATCTATCGTATTTAAAAAATTTCGAAGTATGACGGGTTAAAAAGCGCCTACAACGCCCCTGAACTCAAAATCCGCACAGTAAGTTTTTCAAGCTGAGACCATATTGCTGATCGTCACGGCATTATAATTAAAGACCCGGACAACCCTGAACTTTGCAAGGTTTCCACAATAACACTAGAACAAAACAACCAAAGAGCAAAAATATCAAATTTTCTCTAAAAAAGTTTCTTATATTCCTATATATATACATATACATACACCTCTACCTAGATTTCAGTGAAAATCTGTCTAGCGAAAATCTGAAATTTGGCGGCAAATTTAATCAAGCCTGGAAGACAACAGGTCTGAACTTTGACGAGGTAGTGGAGAGAAGACGCGTAATCAATGTCTCGTTATTCGTTGCCGAGGAAAAGTGGCTTTTGAAAATGACCCAGACCACGGGGCGGGGCGCAGTGATGGAGGGGAGGATTGATTTCGAAACTTGTTACGAGTGCACTCTTCGCCTTTGAGGGCAACTTCCCTGGAAATTGCTCTAACGACACTCGATGAAACTTCGTAATAATTTGTGTGGCGGCCGGGAGGAGGATTGCTGGCGCAGATTAGATTAGCGGATTGCCGGATTACAGGGCGAAGTCGCGGTAACGGTGGTGTGTACACGGCTTCATGTTAACACGGGATATGTACTTTTAATGTATGCGCCACGGAAGTTGCCGGAGCATCGACACGATGTCTTTAATGGATTTCGCTGGTTGATAAGAAGTTCTGCAAATTATGAGAGTTTTCGCTATACCTATATTTATTTTTGCTATATCTGCACGGTCCACTTGCATGATCGAACTAATATTACCAGTGAAGTTTTACTAGTCGCGAGTCATTAAATATCTTTGCATAATGTTAACAAGATTAGTGATGAAATGAATGATATTTTTTCAAAGTAAATTTTACAAGTTATATCGCTAATTTGTCTATCTTATTTGATGTAAAAATTATGAAATCGTAAAAGGCAAATCTACAATCTACAAATTGCAATTTGCCAATTCGCCAATGTTATTAGTTGGTAAATTATTATCCAACAGCCTTCCGGTATAAAATATTGGACCGTACGATAAATTCCTGTTGATCTTCCACTGGTGTATACATTTCGAAGAATATTATAGAAACTGTTCAAAGAATGTGGAAATATACGTATCTGAATTTTGTAATGAAAGATATTCATCTATGTATATAGAAACAGCCTAAATAAGTTCTTAATTAGGTAGATTTTACATGAAATAAACTATGATATTCGTGTTTATAAATTAAAAGTAAACTCTTGAATAAGATCGAAGAACTGAAAGGATATAATTAAATTTAGAATTCAAACACAAGAAGAAGTATATTCGTATATTTATTTGCGGTAAATTTGAAGCTAAAATATGAATTGGAATGATTGAAGTAAGTAGGTCGTACAGGTCCTCTTATCGTTTAAATCTAATTATAACAGCTACGAAATTGCATCAGGATATGTCGTCTTTATATCTTTAGATATGTCCTTCGATACAGTCTCAGGCAAATTTGGTTAATTGTCGTACACATTTGGCAACAACATGCTGTATTAATATTCAATGTTCCTTAAGTACAAAATTTCATTTAACTACACATTCAGATTTAACAACCACACCCTTCGTCATATTTCTCTTAATTGTTCGATCATTTTCTTCAGATTCTGCATTTTTCTCGTACTGTTTTATCTTTTTTTTTTAAGAACTGTTATTTTCATTCTGACAACGATCCGTAATTTTGATTTGATCAAACTGAACGCGCGATTATTATTATTATGGAAACTGTTAAAAATAGATTAGGCTGTAAAAAAATTGCTACTGCCATTCATCGCAAAAAAATTGCATGATAATTACTAGCCTACTTTTTCCTTACCTAGTTTCAAAACTAATTTTAGTATCATGCATTATCGATGTAAATTTAGTTTAGATCAGAAACAAGGCTAAACTCTAAGATATCTCGTTATAGAATTCTATCATTGTCTATTGTCACAAATGACTAACGATCGTAAACTCAGTCAAACACAGTTCAATCGCGTCGTATAAATATCTCCGTGGGATTTGTATACGGAAAGATTTATACCAAATTTACTCCTAGCCAAAATCGAACGATGTATTTCCTGAAACGAATGCTAAGATTCAATATTTTCTTGGCGCGGCAGGCAACCGGAGACTTGTCCGAAACCCGTTCGACCGCATCGCGTGACACGGTTCGCCGGCCACGAACGTAGACACCGTAAAATATTGAGAGCAGTTAGGCGATTCCAAACACGACACACAGCGAAGTGGTTGCCGTTTTTGTCGTTCATTATTAATTTTCTCGCCACGAATGTCCGACCTCTTGGACACGCTCTCTCGACACTCTCTCCGCCGATCGGAAAGATCAGTCACCCGACGGATTACTTTTCCATCCAACCCGCTGAAAACTTCTTATCTGAATTTTTCTAACGAATTCCCAACATCTATCCATTATTCCTCAACATATCACGTCGACACATCGTCCAACTTTCCTTCTGAAGCTTACCGGAAAAATTTATCACTTTCAACCCCTTCAAAAAGTTAAACGAAATTCAACAACGATTTAACAACCGACGACTATCGAGCAGAAAAGAATAAGTTCATTCTGAAAATACCATTTTCATCGAGTTGGAGATACGTAAACCGTCTACCTAACGAAACGATACAACTGTCAACGCAGCGATTCTTTTCTGTCCCATCTCTCTTCGATGTCTTGGCCTCGCAACCTTCCGACTTTCCTTCCTCGATCCCCTTTACTAAAGAAAGAAATCTACCTCTACTAAACTCTCTAAACTAAAGGAAATCCAACGGTGATCCAACAACCTCGACTATCGAAAAGAAAGAATGTTTCATTCTCCAAGTTTTATTTTCCTCGGGATGAAGGAAGATGAACCGTCTACCTAATGAAACAATGCTGTCGACGCAGCAATTCTTTCTCACCTTCCTGTTGTTTCACCGACGCAACCCCGCAACTTCCTTCCTCGGGGTGCACGAGGCGAGAGCAAAGGAATAACATAAAGTTGGCTGGTTGTTCAACTTTGTTTTAAAAGAGAGGAGCATTGTCGTCACAGTTGTCACCGACGAAACTTCTCCGCGGTGTTTCAGGTGGAGTGGTGAGCTACACGATACCGGAATCCCCGACGGTCGAACTTAGCGACATCTCGTACGACGGTAAAAGGCAGGACAACTTGTTGACCGATGGTCTAGGCCGGCTGATCGATGGAGAGGTCGGCGCGGATAATTACAGGCTGGACATGGGAGATGGAAGAGGTAATCGGTGGGTGGATACATGAAGGGGTGCTAAGTGCCGAAACGGAAGGCATCCAGAAGAGGTTCTCGAGCCTCCGGAGAAATCGACGCAGCACGTTGTCGTTTGAACCGCTTATTTGTCAAGTCGGTTAACTCCACGATACAAAGATTAGAGAAAATTGATGAGATAGTGCGGGATAGGCATCGATCGAAAGTACTTTAGCGCTAGAATTTCAAAAATTTCAGAAAGCGAAGTTAAACGCTTTGGCCCGTGAGCGACTCATTTGCAGTTCATCGAGTTCGAAGATTATACGTCGATTCCATTCGCTATAAAGCAACGATATCGAGTCTCTGAATTACGATGCCGCGCGAGGAACTTTGAACACCCTTTTGCACGTAGCATAGGCAACGAGATACTTTTCGGCGGAAGGACTGATTCTTGAAACTTTGAAACCGGAGTATCGATTGCAGGGGTAAAAGTAACCCGGCGAGAATGATATTTAAAATTTTTAAGCGAACGCCGAAGTAGGGATACTGGAAGAATCAATTCGTTTGCCGAAAAGGAGTACGGTACGTATATGCGTGCAAAGAATTGGGAAGTTAACATTTTTATTGATATTATTAGATTTTGGTTTACTTCTTTGTTATTTCCTGTTTTATTACCAGAGCTTCCTAGCTTAATGATTTTGCAATTTTTCCAATGTTTTTATATCGACTTAATGGTGCTGTAGTTTACTGTATAAATTATTATATTTTCACTGATATGATGTAGTATGTTGAGTAGGTATATGTTTGCTTTGATGTTGCAAAATAATTCGCTAATACAGCGTGACACCCTAAATGTATCGTGTGTTAAATTCTCTAATATCATAGCTACTACTTCTGTCAAGTTCTGAGAATGCCAATTGATTGGATGCAAAAAAAAATATAGAGTGTCAAAAATAGGATAAATAATTCAATAACATAAACCTTGAAAGACGTCTGTGGACTGAAAGAATTTCGACAATAATATACAAAATATTCGACTAATTTAACTTTTTGACTCTCAAAGTTATAAACTTGAACTACGTGTTTTCTATAACTATTCAATCCAAACAGATTCGCACATACTGATAACGACATTTTTAGAGACTGACAAATTGAACTGGTTAAAGTCTGTAAATTATGTTGGAAACCTTTGTCAATCGGTACTTAGCACCTGCTAAAACACACGAAACAGTAGATTACGCGAAGACGACGCTTTACAAAACAGAGAATCGACAGTGGAATGATGGAGGTGGGTCGGAAGGTTGAAGTTCTCGTATCCGGAAGTTACCCCGAACGGAATCAATTCAATTAACGAGAGAAACAATAGATCAATCGCTGCTCAGGCTTTAACTTCGATTCAGGTTAACGAAGTTGCCCACCCAGGGTGTACGGAATGAATTCGTGGTAAATCAATTCCCCGCGAAACAGATACTTTTTCGTTCGCAGGCACCGGATGGGTCGCCTGGATGCGCGACACCTTCGTCGACGATTACGTGGAGCTCGTGTTCGAATTCGAGGTAATCTGGATCTTCGAGGCTGTGCACATCTACACCAATAATTATTTCTCTCGCGACGTGCAGGTGGGTAATCTTTTAATGCACCCATTCCTCTTGCGAATCCACATAAACCACCCCAACGAAAGATAAAACTTTTAATGGCCACCGCTCGTCGTTAGACGGTTGCGATATTTTCCCTGAAACCAGATTACGATGCTGTCCTGCACGCCGATTAAAAGATCGACTTCGGGCATATCGAATTTTATATTAGTTACGATTTCAAATTTTATAACTGCAGTTTTCTGTCATGAAATATTGATCATTATTGGAATTTTAACGTTGGAAGTATCGTAGATACATCTAAAAAGTTGATGCTTTTTAATTAATAAATAACTGTTACATGTTATCACGTTCGTTTCATTTCCTGGAAATATATTTCGTAGTTCGAGATACGTTCGAATCTGTTGGTTAATCAGCGCTTTTGGTTGACAGAGAGCAGTGTTTCTCCTTTTTTCAAGAAAATCTATGTACCCCCCCCCCCCCATAATACACATAATATCAATGGCTTTGTCTATATATGTATTTCTCTTCATTTCTATTTTCATTTCTATTTAATTATTCCATAAGTAAAAATGTTACGCGAATTAATGTATGGTATTAACAATTATCGAATTACAGTAGAAGAAAAATACACTTTCATATATTTTGTACGCACTTGTTCAAAAAAGAAAATTATTCCATACTGTTGTGTGTTCTTCGAAACTAACGAAAAACCTTAATTTTTACTTGGATTCGAAAACATTTCCAATCGTCTTATTTCAAATATTTCTTGGGATCGCCGATAGTTTTGACGATATTCGAATGATCGGTTGAAACAATGAAATCCTATATAAATGAAGATCAAACATTTCTCACCAACGTGACACGAAGGAAATTTTAATCGTCATGCGAATTAAAAAATCGGCTTTAAACTCAACTCGACATATCTTGCACGTTGAAATGTCAATGCGATGCACCGGACGAATCGTTGGTATTTCCTTTCATCTGAATGAAAGGCCTCGCCATTAAAAGTGAGTCGGGGCTTAAGTACCGGTTATTGCTTACACGGTGATTCGAGCGAGTGGTCCATCTACTAACTCCTATTAAACCGTACATTTCTTTCTTCTCCAATGGCTGATCGCTCACCGCGTGAATTTCTCTCGTATAATACATCGCATTGTTACATTATTACACGAGAATTAATGTAGACGGCGTCGTTAATCGAATGATATTTTAACTAACGCTGAAATTGAAACTATAACGCTGACAAGCGTAGAAGCATCGTGATACGAGTTGCCATCCATAGAGAATGCGATTAAATTTATCGAGTTACGCGATGTATTATATCCCCGAATTAATTAACTATCTAATTCTGTGATCGTTATCGTTCCCAACGAAATGTATTGTCTTTCGTTGTAGATTATTGTGCTTATACCGTTCGATTATGTTTGATTAAAATCTCCCGAAAAACATGATATTACGTTATTACGATTTTTTAATTTCAATTCATTGAAACAATTAATAATAGCGAATAAATAATAATAGTTTGTTACAAAATTATATATGACGGAGGAGAACCGACACGTATCGTCGATGCAATCCCATCTTGGATTTTGTATGCTCCAGGTATTCTCGAAGGCGGATGTCTGGTTCAGTGTCGATGACGACACCTATGAGGAGGAACCATTATCTTACTCCTACATACCGGATATCGTGCTGGAGAACGCGAGAAACGTGTCTATAGGGTTACACGAACGTCAAGGACGATTTCTTAAGATACATTTGTATTTCGCTGCCCGATGGATCATGATCAGCGAGGTGACGTTCGAAGGAAGTAAGCCTTTTATCGCCGTCACGCGTTCTTTCATCGATCAGAAACGATCTACAGCCAATATGCCTGCCACTAGGCGTGCTCGTAATCTCTTTTTCTCTCTCTATACTAACACGGTTTTACGTAATTAGAGTGCACTCGTACGACCATTGGACCGTGGTAATAAAAATCGCGGCGACTTTCGAACGTTCGCTTAATTACCATTTCACGGACCGCAACATCTCGTCAGAGCCATTGTTGAATCGATAACGAATAGAGCTGGTAACGACAGCCGGGATTTACCTGTTTTCAACGTGAATCACGGTGGTTTTTTAACTTTCATCGCGCGTTTGTCTCGAATATCTACTCCCTATCTTTCCAATTTCATCGCGCGATCCTAATGGCCATTCGAATTAACGCCGCGATCCGTTGAACCGATGTTCCTGCGGACGTCCCCGCAGGGACCTCGAGCCAATCGTCAAAAAGAAAGAATTTCCCGCGGAAATGAGAGCCAAGATCGAATAGGAAATACGAATAAAGCAACCGATCTGTTAACGGTGCTTGGTAATTCGACGTCGATAAAGTTGAGAAGTCGAGAACAAGATATTGTAATATTAAATTTTGAGAACAAGAGCAGATTTCATTTATGGTTATTATATATAGTTATTTATTATTTATTTATAAATTATTATTTATTTATAAAACCTTTTCGCTCTCGGATATCTTAAAATTACTAATATGTTGCCAACTTGTACCTTATAATACGGTGTTCTTGTAAAAATACGTGGAATCTACCTCTTAAGTAACCAACCCTTAAAATTGATTTTTGCGAACATCTCAGAATCGACGGTTTTTAAATTTACTCGCCTACCAAGCCAATGAGAAATAAAATAAATAAGGAAAATAAAAGGATCGTTACGCATAAATATTACAAACAGCTTAGCTTAAATATCGCGTAATCTTCCGGTGTTCAATGCGAAAGGAATATCGGACGGATCGGAAGGTAGGAAAAAGGCTTTGTTGTCAGGCAGATTAAGCAAGATTTACAACGGTTTAATTAGCAAGACACGTCTTCTTGTTCCAGCGAATCCCTATGAAAATACCACGGAAGAGTCAGCATCCGAGTTCAGTAACCGGGAAATTCCAATGAACCCCGAGGTGGATCTCAACTTGCAAACAAGTAAGTGACTCGACGGTGGCGGCATTTAATTCGTATCAATCTCGAGTTAATTACACCCGGAGCATTCGAAACTTTTCCGTATCTATCTTATCTGGTACGCTAGGCTCGGATATATCAGCTTTCTAAGTTAGATATGTACAGGGTGGATCATAAATGCATGTCCATAACTCAGGAGCTGAATCTTTAGACTGAAACAAGTAAAGAAACGCTTTATGAATGTACACACCTCGGTTTTCTAGCAAAGGACGATCAGAGAAAATGTTCCATTAGATTGTTACTTTTGAAATATAAAACGGATTTGTATGTGGGACATATGTACGGTTCATAAGACGTTTTTTATTTTATCGTAGTGCATGGATTCAGGCTCTGTAATACGAACATACATTTATGACTCACCTTGTACGATCGAATTAAACGAGATCGTTGCATGATCGTTGCATGTAATTTCGGTCAAGGTGAAGAAAAAAGTAATTTTTTCCACTGTGAAAGTACCAAAGAACCAAGTTAAATACGAAGAACGTCTATACGCACGTGTAATACAGTTGTGTAACTTCATCACGCTTAATTATTACCCTTTGTTCTTTACCCTTTAATCGGGCGACTCTTACACTCTGATTAAAATTTGCTCGCTTGGTTGCACTTGGGGTTAAGATACATGTACTAGTAGTGTAGAACAGTTATATCTTCTTACGCCATAATTTGATGCACGGTATTAATATTCGTAAGAGGTACACGGTTAATTGCTCAAAATCTTGAAAGATCCTTAATATATTTTAAGGTAACATTCGTGCAAGGATCTTCGATCGCCCGTGTTGCTAGTTTTACGGTAGCAAATATATTCGTGTTAATAGATTTACAATGCTACTTATACATTAAGTATATTCTTTGGAGAAGTTTGAACATATTACCAATGTGAAAATGAATTGACGTTGTTCATTTATGCTATAGTATTTCAAATACGATTGAAAACTTTTCACGATATTATATGTATTTTAGAAGATCGTAATAATTCTCCGGCAGAAAGAACAATCAAACTCGATTTACAAAGATCCATTAAACCAATCGTTATCTGTATTTTTTTATTATTCCCGAGTTGAATTAGCAGATTAATAATCGAATTACGCGAGGAGAGGTCGTCCCACTTCTTACTCCGGCGCAATCATCCGTTCGGCATCGGTCCGTCAGAAAATCAATTTCCCAATTTGTTCGTCCGATTATACAGCAGAATAAGCCCTCGATCGAGTTTCGTCCTCTTTCACTTTGTGAGTACATAAGGTTTGTCCGACGAAGTAACTTCATTAGCGAAACCAGGCCGCCATTCTTTGCCGAGCGGAGGATACGATTAGAGAGGATTCGCGAGTAACCGTCGGAGAGACGGAGAAACTTGGATAGTTTATAATTCACGTAGCAACTTCGTCGTAACGTAAACAATTAGTCGGATTAAGAGGGTACTCGTTCGAGAAAGGGAGCAAGAACGAGAAAGGGAGATGGGGCTCGCGTCGATCCGGTCTTATTGTTCTAATGAATCGATTTCATCGAGGTAAAAAGCACATCGCGAGCTTTTTCCATGTTCCTGCAAAAGGCTGCTACACGAACAAGAAAGAATATTTAATTTCTTTTTGTTTTAAAAGAATAAAAAATATTTGTATATTAATTGAAGGGCTCGTAACTAGACAGCAGACTTTTTCGTATTTATGGGAAATTTAAAAGCATAAAATTCCATATGATGATCGTAGCAATATGAATTTCGATAAACATTCGCAGTCTATTTGAAATAAAAACGATCCTTGTCAAATTTTCCAATCTTTTAAATAATAATGCATTCCAGTAACCAAGAGCCACGTCGATATTATAACAAGTAATCTATCTTTAGTTATCGTTGGATAAAAATGAAACAGTTCTATAAAGACCTTTGTCGCGAACTCCACAATTTTATGATTTAACTGGATATAATTCTTCTCTGATATAATTACAGATATGGTCATAGAAATCACGTAATGTGGGGAATATCTTTTTAAAAAAATTAAATCTTAAGTTATCGTTTAATGAAAATTAATTGGATTCATGAAAAGCTTTGTCACGAGTTCCATAACTTGGTCAGTTAATTTAACATAACTTTTCTGTAATATAATTACAGATGTATTCTGATATTATGTAACGTTGTGAACACTTTGTTTAAAAAAGTTCTGTTTCAAAAAATCTATGGAACAGAAATAGAATATGCTATTGTTTTTCTAGAAAGACAGAAACGTTGAAAAGAATCGTTCTTGCTATAAGCCCTTCAATTTTTTTATTATCCAATGCGAATGTCGAGATTCCGAGTCGAAGAATAAACCACGTTGTTCCCCTAAAACTGGTTCATCCTTACCGCGTCAGTTATTCTGAAAACTTTAACCATGTCTGAATGCATCCGCTTTAATTCAAGCAGGGGAAAAAGCTGGGTTTTACAGAACCATAACGCGATGAACCACTTTTTTATCCTATGAAAGCTCTTCGCTGCGTATACTTTTTGACGAACCGAAGAATCAAATTTCCAATTATCAGAATGAAATTTCCCATATCGATATCGTTCGGTTCTTCGACTCCCTATTACCCCCTATATCATTCTTTTCCTCTTTTTCGCGATTTTATTTTGAATAAAAATATTTGTCTCCGTGAATGTTATTCGAAGAATATTTTATTAAATATAAAAACATGAAGAAATTATTTTTTAATGACGTAAATTATAAAATTCTCTAACATCGCGTTCCATGTATTATACAAAAGTATAAATGATAAAATAACCACCATTTTTAACATATCAACGACCATTGACGTATTACTACATTTTTTCATAGTTCAAAATCCATACAGATCGATTATATCAGTAACTCTGAAAAAACGATGATTTCTTGTATCTATTTCAATTAATAACGGTAAGTGATACAACATATATCACTGTAAATCAAATTTTTGAAATTCTCGATCGTCTTTTAATTGTAGAACTTTGTGGTTCTGTATAATGTGAGATACCGATAGGATCATTAAAAAAATTATTTTGGATTTTAATAAAATTATTTAAAATCGTTTGAGACGTCGATAAAATTATCTCGGAATTATTTAAGATTTTGATAGAATTATTTAAGAACTATTTGAGATTTCAGTGGCATTACCAGCTACGAATGTGTTAAAGAAAGAAGACAACCAAAGAAATCAAACGTCGCAGGCAAACAGGAAGCGACCAAGACACAGACTTAATTACAGGTCCCTGATGGTCGAAACAGCAAACTCCTCTTCGTTTCCCTGTGTACCGAAAACTCAAAATATTTCCCCTGGACCATCACGAATAAACGAGCAGTTTTCCAGTCGCGCGTGGCTGCGATTATCCAGCCGAAAAAATAAAGGAGCGCATCGTTAGAGCCAGCCATAACGAGACGGGCACGTGTATACGCGAAATCTCGGTTTTTTAACATTTCCCCGCGCAAAGAGACAGAAAGATAACGTGCAAAAACAGGAAAAGGAGATAGACAGCTTTACGTCCAAATACGTGTCGTTCTGAGTCCGAAAACCTGCGTTACTGGCATAACAAAATAAAGAGTTCGTATCCAATTCATGTCGAGATTATCCGCAAGTTACAATGGAATTCATGAAAAATGCACGAGGCACCTTCGGGAAAAATGATTCAATGAAATTGCTATAGAACATTGGAAAGATTGTATTTCAAATTAAAAAAAAAGTGGGTTTTGTATATTTAACTACCAAAGTGATCCAAATGACTAAATTTGTAATTTTTCATTCGTCAATTGAATTCTGAATAATTTTTTCGTAGATTTCGGAGACATCGAGGATTTGAATGGTTTTCCTCTTCTTTTTTTTTTTTTTGTCTTTGTAAAATATATTGACAAGGGATTGTGTCCCCCGTTAAATTATGTATTTTTATTTTGACTTTCTGATACAAGTTTTATATTTTAATCGTCAGTGGTACCTACCAATGTTAAAACGCTAATTGTTACGATGACGAGCTTCATTAAGTTATTCATATGTTATTAAATTAAATTTACCTACACTTGGTAATTATATTTAGTTAAAGAAATATTCTCAAAACACGTGTAACGTGTATTCTGGATATTAAAATACCTTTTAACCGACCGCACAAACGACCGCAAAATTTAACCTCGTTACCCGCTCTCCTGGACAAACATTTTCGCACACTCTTTCAAATAATCCAGTAGTGGATAACACTTCTTCCCTGGGCAAGTTTGCCTTTCCAACAAAAAGACAACGAAGGCAGAAAAAGAGCAGTAACGCTTAATGACTGGATAAAGCGCGGGATTAACAGAGGAGAGCTAGGAGTACATTGACGGAGAAGTTCGTAGCGTCGCGTCGATGTGAAATAAGCAGTTAATCGGACGAAAGTGGAAAATTAGAAAAGAAAGTGGTCCGCTGGTTGGACAGAGATTAGACAAACAGTGACGGAAACGGTTTAATTAGAAGAGAATCTGCCCAAGTGTAATCACGTGTTCCGCAGGCATTACCGTGCACCCCACAAATCCTCTAATTTTCTCGTTGCGTTTCATCCAACCCTTCGAGCCTTGATATCGTTGCAAATAAAACAAAAATCGGACGTACGGTTGCGACATCGTTGAACGTAGCGAAGTAGGAAAACAGCGTAGTATGAAAACGAGGGACCGACCACGTAAACGCAAAAATAAGAAAAAGCAATGGAACTAAAAAAGAAAGAAAAGAGGCGGAAAAATAGAAGGGTGGAAGAAATAGGGAAAAAGGAAACGGGGGAAAGCCAATGGAAGCTAGTACTATCGAAACAATACGAAACGGCGTGCTGTTTATGCCTGTTGATATTATCGTCGAGTGGCGCTCGAAGGGGAAAAAGAAGCAAGATTATCGGAAAAGAAAAGGAGGAGGAAAAAGAAAAATGGTAAGAAAGTCTAAGAATACGTAAGAATGAAAAGTAGACCACGAGGAATAAGACCGAAAAGAAAGGGAACAAAGCGATGGAACAAGATAGAGATGGGGAACAAAAGAAATTAAAAGCCCTCTGGCGTATCCCCCTCCATTTTCCTTTTTTACTTGTTTTTTTTCGAATCGATAGAAAGGGCCGTCATTTAAAGAGTAGATTTTCCGGTTCGAGTCGTCTGGTGTACGGGTCCACGGGGACCTGTGATCCCGAATTAAAGTCGAAATTGCAGGAATACCGAAGCTAGGTATAGAGGTAACTTGGCCATCATTTTACTTTTCTCGAAGAAACTGTGTCGAGGAGCCGGCTGATCGAAGAAAATCGGTCTCCGAGTCTCTGGGCCGAGCTGAGATCTTGATCGCCACGCGAGGCCACTCTCGGCTGGCTTATTTATTTCTCTCGTAAAACCGGCGTCGTGACGCCGCCTCCGTTTTCGTTGTACACGAGCCGCATAGCCGATAAAACAGCTGGCTCAGCCGACATGAAAAATTAGAAGAATGTAACGGCGCATTGTAAAGTCACTTTATCGAGCAACCCGCGCTTCGTCTTTCTCCAACTTCACCTTATTTCTCTTCTCATTCCTCTCCTTCTTCTTATTATTCTTGTTCTCCTTCCTTTTCCTACCTCGTGTTTTTCATCCTCCTCCTTTAGCTTTCTTCCAACTATATAAAGTTTCGCTCTCAGTGAAACGGCGATTAGCCTTTTCCTCCGGTTCGCGATAAAATGTTACGGTTTTTTAAGCGACAGAAAGGGTAAAGAAGGGCATTCCGGGTCGGCTGCGCCCTTTAAGAGCAATAAAACCGTTTCCAGTGGAAAAAGATTCGTCCGTGTCGCGAAAAGGATCGCTTTCACTCCACTAACTCGAATTGCATTCTTCGTTATTCGATTAACCTCCTTTGTGTCGATGGGCTATTCGAATGCTCTCAGTTGTAAACAGTCGTGTATATTTGTTTGTTAGTCGATCTTAAATTTATTAAAACGAAGAACAAACAAAGATTAAGCACTAACTGGATTTTAAAACGATTTTAAATATTCCTTTTCTTCTGTTCTATTTTACTTTTTTATATAAACATATAATTATCGAATTGAAAGCATCGTGATTTATACATCGATCAATATGGAGGAATGATTCGATTCATTCCTTATGCGAAAAGAAATAAAGATACAGAGAGTATGGTTGGCGACCGTTCTCCATTAAAGCGAAACATTTGGCATAGTTACAGCAGCGGGAGAGGGTCAGGAATATTTAGAGGTACTAATAGGTGTTCTGACTGCCATTATCCTACTTCTTCTGCTGGTGTTCGTCATTATTCTACTTCTGAATCGACGGCAAAAACTTCAGAGTTCGCCGACCGTTCTGAAAAATCCATTTGGATTCGCCATAAACATGAAGGTAAGAGCCAGCTCATAAATATGCCGAAACTTTTCCAGAACGATAAGACGGATTTTAATTTGTCATTAAAAGTCTCCAAACTTTGTCATCTGTAGTATATACCAGTCAACACGAGCGGGTTTCGTTCGAAACGAGAAATAGAAAAGTACTCCATTAACGAATATAACTGTACGCGATGTAGAAATTATATTTGGCTAATATGGCAGGCTTTTCTGTATACTTTCGATCGATACAAACAATTCGAACGGTTTACAGGGACTCCTACTAAATTTAACTCCCGGTGGAATGCTGACAGAGACTGCCAATCACGTATCGCCGGACATGCCAGAGGACGGAAGCATGCACGAGTCTTTGACAATGGAACAATTCAATTCACCCCTTGTCAGCCCACAATATAAATCTACGTACGCGATAGTGGCCACTTCCGGTGAGTTTTATAACACGAAATCCTTCGCTTCTTGCTTTCGAGGAACGCAGATAAAATTTTCCCCCTTCGCAACACACGTGGCCATTGAAGCTTGAATCGAGTAATTTACTTTATTACCTTTCTTCAATTTTGAAGGTACACAACATCGTACAAAAGCCTCACTGCAAAACTATTGCAAGATATACGTTACTTGTTTTATAATGGCAAGTAAATATATTTATAGAAAATGTTTTCACGTGGAAACTTTTAGATATTTTTACATAGGCTGGGTAATTTATGGTTTTCCCTTATTTACAATCTCTTTTTTTTTTTTAATGCTACGTTAAATGGTATTCTGACCTAAATAACGTAGAACGCGTGTGACTCGTTTTAAACAAGAGAAAGAAGTAAAGAAAATGAGAGACAAAAATTAGTCCTGTTTTAATATTAAAAGTAGAATGGCAGAAAATACGTAACTTACCATCTTCATCACTGTGTTTTTTAATGAACATTTATTTGCTGCTTTCATATAACTTTGTCATATACGTTTCTATGTTATTTCTTCTATAAAACGTTCATACGTAAAACCATTTACAAATTCCACTTAAAGATTATGTCAGTATAAATCGTGCTACATTTTTAGTCTTTTATATGAAGTAGTGAAATATCAGAAATAAGAAATTCTTCCGAAGGTATCTTGGTTTTTCCTGTATTCTACGAAGCAACGCGTTGAAGGTAAATAAAAATCGATTTCTTTCAAGAATCCCCGAAAGACCTGAAGGACGTGAACGTCTCGGAAGAAAGCGTTCGACTCGATACGAGACCTGAATCAGCCATAGGACCACCGAGTTGTTCCTCATCGCCGACAAACTCTCCCGCACGACATTCTCAACACTACAGGACTCTCCAAAGTTACACCAGTCCAACTGCGAAACTCAATATCGCAGCCGCGTCTAATCACCAACGGGACGTCGATCAAATCCACTCGAAACGTTGGCACACAGCTCCTAAAGAGAAACACAAGGTTTGTACGTAGTGACCATTAGCTTCAACCAGCAATCTAGAAGATGAAATTGATTAATCGGCACTTTGATTTCGATAAATACAGATGAAATCTAAATTGGAGAATCTTAATTATGATACACGATGAAACGAAATATAACAGAAAATATGTATCGTTTATTCTTTGACAAAGATATTGAACTTTTGAAGTTAGTACGAATCGAAGCTAGTTTGAGTTGATAAGTACAATTACTTTTCTATATATCTACGAAGTGAATAAAACTTTCTCAAAATGATTCCGATATTAAGGCAGAAAATACGTTTGATACCTCTATGTACGAGTATACATATGTAAATTCAATATTCACCAGAGACCTGTAATTCTTTTTTAAAAAGGATCCTTAATTACTCTCAGCTGGATTTAGAAAATTAAATTTCGATTAATTGAAATGAAAATAAATTTCAAATGAGAAGACCTAAAGTTCAAAAATTGAATCTTTATCTCTTCTATAATGTAACTCTACTCACCCACAATGAAATCACGTTACAGTCTCTGTTTACTTAAAACATATCTACTCTTTTCATCTCGAAATACTAATAAATTCAAACATCCGGTTATAAAAATATTTTTGTAACAAATTGCAACGAACGTTGACGATCTCTGTATCGTTTTCACAGATACCCGCACCTGTCGTCAGCTGGAATATCGCGCCCAGTATGAACAAACCGTACAAGTGCAAGGAGATAGAGCCCACCAATATACCGCGACAGTGCCTACGTACCACGGAGAAACTTGGCTCGAGGAATATCGGCGAGGTACGGCGATAAACGATTGGGAAATGATGCGCTTCGCTACGTGCACGTGCACGTGGAATGCAGCTCCGCTATCTCGTGAACGCGTTTCGTTTCTCTCATAACTAATACGAAAACGCAGATGATGATGAAACACGATTCTCGTTTTCCCGGGTTGCATTAACCTTTAACACTCGCTTGTTACGTTCGCGACTGTTTAATCTAAATTTGCTCGGTAATAACGTTGATATGAGGAAGGGGGTTTAATTCTTCGCATTCCGAAAATTTAAAAAATACGATTAATTATCGATTTCGATATATTTTCACGGCGGAAATCCTTATGGTGAAAATCGAGAATTTTGTTTCGAAAGAAAAGAAGTTACAAGTATCTATAAATTCGTTAAATTTTTTTCCATTTTTTATCGGTTTAAATGATACACAAAATTCCATGGCGGTAAAGTACGAAGGGATTAAAAACGTAAAAATTTATAGAAGATACGTAATAGGCAAAAATATGTATATAACCCCCCAAAATACTACATATTACGGTATAATATTTAGCGAATGAAACAAATTCCCATTTAGAATGTTTCTTTATCTTCTTATTTATCCATATGTTTATCTTTCTCTATTTATCTTCTGTATACTTATTTCTTTAATTACGCCCATGAAAACACGAACTTGCGTGAACAACCGCAATCTGATAATAAAAATGTGTTCGAAAAATCGTGTTGTGCTTAGTTTGAATCTAAGAATGAAGATAAAAATATTCATCACGAAAATAAAGACATTTAATACATTTGGAAAAACCCACGAAACTGATGTAATTAGCATAAGATCTGTGTCAGCGGCTGAGTCGATGTTAGAATCACGTGATCGATAAACTAAATGGTATCAGTGGCGATGTTACACGTTTTTATTACGACTCCACAATACACAGTAATACGTTCGTCTGCAAGCTACAAGGAAACTTTACCCGCGGAACATCGAAGGGGAACGACAACGGAGCATCGGGATAATGCACTTACTGTGTACATTATGCGCGTACATGATGTGCACACGGACACAGATTTCCGCATCGATATACTTCCGGGATTCATTGGTTTATGTATGCATTAACGACGATAACAGGCCGAAGAAGCTGCGAAGTGTTGTCTTCCAGCCTCTTGGACGATTAATGCGCAAACTGCGTGGCGTTGCACACCATTTGCACGCAACTTGTCTCCTAACGAGAGTACAACAATATCTAGGCCAATTGCCCATTATTGTTGTGTAGTTACGAAGATTAATGACATATAAATGTAGTTAAAATTGCACGAAGCCGTAAAGACAAAGTGTCATACTTGTTTCTTTCCTATTTTATACAAGTATGATATATTACAAGAGTTTAATCATAATATTTTCAAAATCTTCCCTTTCATTTTAATCATTGTTTATTATATCCTTTTCTCAGTCATTCTTTAGTTAATCAACTCTTTTAAGGATAAATCTCTATTGTCGTTTATTCTTCGTATTCTTTATTTTTAAATGAATACACACCTTCATAGTCTTCAACCGAATACATCAACTAGGAGCATCATATTTTACTTCCAACTAAAATTTCACCTACGCAGAATACTTAACCGTTTCTCAGCACAGTATAAGAAAAATTCATAGAAACGACCAAACGATACGAATACGCGCAACGTAATTATATTTATTAGTCATAATAAATTAAAGGCACAAATAATAACTTCTTAAATCATTCGTCCTGAATACACCCTCGTTTCATTACCCTTTAAAAGAATTTACGTCCACGAAATTATAAAAAGTAAAATTAACTCCAGAAAACTGTGCAACGCAAATTTATACGATTATTATTCGAATTTCCAAGAACCTACTCGCCAGTGACAATTTCCTTTTTTCACGATTTTCAGGCGATAGTATGCGAAGCAGTCGGATTAGAGGACGTGGTGGCAGATGCTCCGAGATTGGTGGTGGCTCGCGTGCCTACTTGCGGCGGTGACATTCGAGCCGGTAGTACGACGGACCAAATAAGAGAAGTCCGATTTCTGTCCAGCCTGTCCGATCCGAACGTAGCTCGGATCCTGGGAGTGTGCACCGTGGAACCAGTCCCGTGGACGATCATCGAGTACACGGAACTCGGTGATCTCGCCCATTATCTTCAGTATAGTGTGCCACTTACGGGAACGCTTAGGCCAAGCTGCAATTTGAAAGCCCTTAGGTGAGATACCGCTATTCGCCGCGGTGCACCGATTCTAAAACGATACGTACGAGCATCACAGGGCACACGGATAATTCGAACATAGCCTTATACGAGCGTTACGAAATGGAATCGCGATGGTACCACCGATCACTGTAATAATTCACGGATGAATAATATATTCACTTGTCGCGCGGCCTCTCTTTTATTCGGTACAATCGCAGCCTGGTTCGTTTATAACGTACCCGATTGATCTTAATGGCACTTCCGCGTTATACAGCTTCCGATTATATACGATTACGAGATCGTACATTACTCTTGTCGTTGCTGATAATGTTCCGTCAAATGCTTTGTTACTCGGATAATAATTAACGTAATATTTTATATTCGTGAACGTGGAGAGAGAAAAAAGAGAAGTTCCCGAGAAAATTTGAAAGAGAATGAAGCTTTGCTATGAAGCATTAATCCCTCAATTCCTGTAGGTAGCTATAAACTTTAGCTTTTATCTATTGTACGATATATGCAAGCTGGGTAGTTTAAAAGTTCTAATGCACTCTGGTAGAAGGTTTAGGTAAATGTAAATTATTACGTTTCGAATTTATGTCGTTATATAAATATTTAATGGTACGTACATAAGTACTGTCCATAACGTCGAACACCCACGTTCACTGGTTTTATTATTAAGCGAAGCTCCTTTGCGTTCATTAAAATGGCAACAAAAATTTATGATTTACAAAGAGAAAAAAGTATTTCGCGTATTTCGGTATAAATTTTTGAAGGTATTCATCCTATATCACGTATAGCAGAATTTTACATCACAATCAAAGCTATGAGAATTTTAGAATAAATAATGATTTATTCATTCAATCTATAGAATCGATGAGATAAACGAGCGAAACTCCGGTGAAGGAATGTTCGAAAGCGCCGTGATCTTAGGAATAGAAATTGTTTCGTTCTTGTATGAAAATAGAGTTGTTCGTACATTCCATAGATCGGACAACGAACGAACGAACATCAATTAACGTCGACAGGTTGAAAAGAAAGCATTATATTATGATTTTAGTCAAAGCTGCTTGATGTACATGGGGACACAGATAGCATCTGGCATGAGGTTCCTCGAGTCAAAGAATCTGGTGCACAAGGACCTGGCAGCCAGAAACTGTCTAGTGGGCCGCTCTTACACCGTGAAAGTGACCGACATAGCGATGTGCAGTGACCTTTACAAGAAGGATTACAGTGACATAGGCGGTAGACCGCCGGCGCCAATCAGATGGCTGCCGTGGGAAAGCATTCTGCTGGTAAGGCTAAATGATTTTCGTCAAGCGAATCTCGTTCTCTCTTTAACGAGCGCGTTCTAGATCGATCAACCAGTCCATAAATGGGAATAGTACCAATGAACTTGCGCGTTTCGATTCTAGGACAGGTACACTTGCTCGAGCAGCGTCTGGTCGTTCGCTGTCACTTTGTGGGAAGTGATGAGCCTGGCCAGAGAGAAACCTTTCCAACATCTAACCAACGATCAAGTGATACAGAACGCAGAGCATATGTACTATGGGGCTGAGTTACAGGTATTCGAGCGTTCCTCTTTTCCTTATAGCGTATATTATATTTTAAGAATCAAGATATACGTGTTAGATATACATAGATACATTTCGTAAATTCTTATTTTAAAATAGTTTACGATAGTAACGATATTTTCACTCGATAAAAAGACGAAAATAATTAATTAAGATTTCAAAGACCAACATGTTAATATGCTACATTCTATTTGTTATTTTTTTCTGATTTACATTATTGAGTTCCATGGTTTAATATAGTGGCTATGAAAGAAAAGGGAAGAATAAAAGAAAGTATTTACTTAAGATACTTTTCGTTGCTATATCCTTCACCAATTAAATCCTACAATTTTACGAAATTGTATTTACTATGCTATGATTAACATAATTTTAAATCTTACAAACATTTTTTGTGTCTCTAATACGTATAATGGAGTCTTGTACAATACTCTGTTTATGTCTTTTAATAACGTTGCGCCTTAACATATTTCATTGATTGGTTCTTAGTGTACTAGTTCGGTAAAAAAAAGCTGGAAGATTAGATAAGTAACCTCTTTAACAAATCTGTATTTTCATTTCAGATATATCTTCCAAAGCCCACGATGTGTCCGGAAGAAGTCTACAGGATGATGTGCTCATGCTGGCGGAGGGACGAGACCTCGAGACCGACGTTCAAAGACATTTATACGTTCCTGAAAAACGTAATCGCGGACTATCGACCTGGTGCATAAAAGATTCCACTAAACTGTGATACAAGAGAACGGACAATGAATCTCCTCTTGCCGACTAAAAACTCCCGACGTCGAGACTCGACGGAAGTGTACAATCGTTAGTTTTAGTGCATGCTGTGGAGAACGAGCCGCGCCGAATTTTGAGATTTTCTCGATCGTAAAGAGATGATCGAAGGAGAAATTTTCGCGATGCACTCTTATCTCTGAAGCGAAGCAAGGCGAAGCCTTGAAAAGGGTTCTTCTGTACTCGATCTCTATCTCTGACTATCGATCGGGCAAAACTAAAAACTTAAAAATATATAAAAATACGAAAAAAAATGACGACTTCGCCAGAATCTCGGTGAATTTTTGCCCGGTCGTCCGACGAAAACGTCGCCTCGATATTTTCTAGTCAGCTCGGTCCTTCAATTCCTATGAAAGTGCTATATATCGTGTACAGTATTCTGAACACTGAAGACGCGTATACCGCGATGCTAAGCACCGATAAGTCTATCCACTTGTACATACGAGACTAGATACTGACGCTAGGTAAACGCTGGGAATTTTCGCGACTGCTGGTGCCTTCGAAAAACATTCAATCGTGTTCCTTCACTTCCCTCGAATGGAGAAACTATGCTATACACGAATTAATTACACCGATCTTAATATATTGTGTACAGGAATTACATTTTTTAAGTTTTGAATATTCTTAAAAATCATCGACAGAAGTGGCGTCGTTTGCTTGTTTTCATTTAACCCCAGCGTAGACAGCTGAGTAAATTATACAACGATCAATCAGTAAATCTATTATTTACTTTACGTACACAATATGTTAATAATTTATACGAACAATAGACGCGGTAGAGCATAAATTTTCCAAGATCACGTTTACATAACTATTCTATATAAATCTCTGATCCTAATCATCGCATTATATCGCGTTATAGAAATTCTACTATTTCTCGAAGCGACACGACGCGCCCACCAGCAACGCAAACCTCCCGACTTATACTTGTACATTCGAAAGCCCGTCGTACGTAGCAAAGTACTTATATCGTTCCATTGTATTCCTTTCCGTTCGAAAGAAAAACCTCACATCTTTAACGGGCGTAGATTCGAAAAAAAGAAACCCGACTAAACTCTGTTCTTCGCGAGAAACCTAAACGCATAATCATCACGCTCCTTCCTTTGATTTACCATTTAAGGGCAGAGAGGAGAGACAACGAGGCGTAAACGATCGCTGTAACGCTGCCAGAGGAATCGATCAAGCGATTCTGAGCTCTTCGTCGCCTCGAATTCCGAGAACTGCGAATTGAACGTTTGAACGCCACCAATGCTACCAACCTGTTTGATGGTAACGATAATGTCAATAACACATCGTTGCAGAACGTTAACTATCACAGGAAAATTGTTGGTAAAGTGCCAAACGGAGTGAAGCGTTCAAACGTTCCCCTCTGCACGCACCTTTCTGTAATTCTTAAGATGGATTCAAGTATACGTTGAAATGATTAACAATAAAGTACTGAGTGTTCCTTTCTGACTGTGACTGCGTTTTCTTTTTCTTTTCTTTTTACTTTCTATCTTTACGTTTTCTATGTCGTCTTTTTAATTGAGGTGAATAAAAATAGAGGCTTGATACTTTCGGAAAACGGCTCAACTATCTCAAGATTAAGTAAGTAGTAGAAACTTACGCGTCTCGAAATCTCACATAAAATCCAGTTTGATAAATTAGATAAGTTCCAACTTTGTTTTTTGATAAGATTCTAAGATAGCCTCGGTGAACAACGCGTTCAATAATCTTCAAAGTCTATTGACTCTCAAACGCGTTAGTTCGCCAAAACTTTCCGAAGAAACTATTTTTCCTTGAATTTAAACGACACCGTGAAGTCAATGAAATTTACTTACAAAATATGCGGTTCGCGTTAAGAATAATGTGTTCCTGGAAATATTCCCTATATCTGGAATAATATCACGAAACAACACGGATAAAGATACGTATTATTCGGTACTTTTTCTTCTAGCTATTTATCTCGAGAGAAATATTTGTCTTCCATAAAAGGGATAAGATAACTACGTGTAAATTTCTTCATAAAATTCGCAGAGGTGAAATTATCCTTATTACGTGGTATAGTGACGATATAATTTCAATGTCACTGACAAAAAGAATATTACCGAATGCTCATAAAAGCCTCGATAAACGGATATGTACTTCCATGAAAGGTCACTTAAGGTGTCCAGATCGAATCATCGAGAATGGCTTGAGTCATTTAAACGGGTATCTGAACACGAAACATTCTCTCGCCAGAGGTAAAGTGGTGTCCTTTAAGTAAAGTTTCGACCAGCAACGGCTACTACAGTCTCGATATCTAAAAAGGTTGCCGGAACAATCGTTGCTCGGCCAGGTATGACCAAAGTTTTCGAATTTTCGAGGTGGTTCCATTAAACGAAGGGGATCAGTCATAAATCATCGGTAAACCTTTTATCGACACAATTCGGATAACATTGCTCTGTGTCGACAGGAGGCTCATTAATCTTCTCTCGACGAAGTGCATGGATCAGACTCGATCATAACCGACCCGCTCCGGAAAATTAACGACAATTTTATGGGAGCTGGTAAAAACTTTGAGACGTGCTCCTAGTGACGCATTAGCGTTTTTAATCTTTCCGATGAAAATTTGTATACGGTGAGGTACGCTATAACGTAGTAACGAGCAATTTTTATGACTAAGATCAGAATGCTATAACGTGCAAGGACGCTACAACGAACACGAAGAAAGATTAGCCGTTCTGCCAATTTTTCCACTCCACCTTCGTTACGATGGTAAAGAGTAAACGCTAATTGACGATGCGAAATTATTTATTTAAATTATATTTTTCCACTGCTTAAATCGTTGTACTAGCTGTAACCATGCTTTTAACTGTGGGCCTAAGACGAATTATTCCTAATAACGTATGCTTATGCTTATATTAATCTACTCAAAAATACATGTTACAACTAATAGATGCTATAACGAACGTGATTCGAGGATCAATACCGCTCGTCCTAACATACTTTATCATACCTACATACATATATGAAATTTTATATATTCGGAGGAAATAAAAAATAGAAATTAAGAAACATAAGGGAGGCGAAAATCTGTGGTCTTATGTGTTCTAGAATTGATACAAAGGTCTCGACAAACAAAATCTTCAGAAAATAACCACTTTACATATCGAAAACCTTCATTTACAATATCTACATTTGCAAAACGAAGGCTTGAAACGGATAGAAATTAAAAATCTGCGGTTACATGGATGCCAAAGATCGATAAGAAGATCTCAGTTTGTTGTCTTTGGCATTTATCTTAACGAGAAAGAAAAGTAGGAAGAAATTACTCGTCATCTATAGCAAAATCGAAAAAATAGTGTATAAATCTAAAAACACATACTCTCCTAGAGTTATCTTTAATGTCGTAGAAAAAAATTTTCGATACTTCTCCTCTCTGTGGTGGGTAAAAATGAATAAAATGAAAACATTCGATATTGCACGGATGTCACAGATTAAACATTAATCCAGTCGTCAACATGCCTAACAAGCTGTACGTGCGTCAACTGTTTACTCGCGAGGGGAAGTACGAAAGCGCGCTTCACTCCGGAAATCACCGTGACTGATCGATCGAATTGCTTCAAGACAGAACTAACAACGTGTTCGTACATTGGTCTCGGAGAGATAATGAAATGCACGACGACGAAATGGGCGGGCGGTCGCCTGTGTGCGAGTGTATACGTGTCGCGTAACGTTGGTCGCTTACGTTTATATAATGCTCGACCCGGGAAAGTGAGACCATTGAATCGTCGACTGTCAAAGAGGCACGCGTTCCTCGACACATCATCAACGACAACATGAAGCTCTGCCTGTCTGTTTTTCACGTCGCCCTCGTGGCCACCCTTCTGCTCTTCATCGGTAAGGAAACAGAGGTCTAACGATCAAATCGATTAACTTAACGCTAGAACTACCAGATTCGTCAAAATAATAGTATTCAGATTTTTCGCTTTTGTAACTACTGAGGTAAAAATATAACTATGTATATTTATTACCTTTATTATATAATTATATTTATACCTATTTATTTCTATTGTACTACTTTAATTATTATTATCCATGCGTGTATATTTATACACAATATAATTATGCATATCTGTTATTTATTTTTATATAGTTATATCGGCTTATTTATTTCCATTATACCACGTTAAATAAATATATTTACATTACTCACAACACAGGTTGATAGTTATAGCGTTAACCAATATTTTGATGATGGATTCGAATAAGTATCGCGTGGTTTTATAAATCTAACAAATCTTTGCAATGTACATATTAAAAAGTAAATGTTTCTTGTTTCAACGCCTGAAAGATGGTAACAAAAGTGAATGACCTTAAGATCAACGAAGAGACTCGACTTTATAAAGAATTTTCACTCGCTTCGTCACGCGGATATTCTTTTGCAAACGGTAGGAGAAATCAAGGTAATTCGCTTCTCAGACTAGCCACTTTAATTCAACGCTATAATCTAAGCACTTGGAAGATAATAGAAGCAATCTGTTCTTAAATTGAATATAAGTGTCTGAATAATTGTGAATTTTATCAAATTATTCATTCGTAGTACCTTCGATCTTTTTCGTTCGATGTTTAACTGTGATTTTACATTGTGGCGGCATGCAAGACCCATAAATAGCTACAAACTTCCCTTTGATGGAACGAAGAACGAGTGGCTTTCTTTACCGCGACACAGCGACGTCCTGGTAAATTGAAATATTCGCCCCAGCGAGCCCGTCTCAACCCTCCCATCGTTTCACTCGCTTCACTGACCTCATGTTCCATCGAAACTCTTCTGTCGATCGTACAAAATTTCGTCGCACGATGTCCAACCAATTGCTTAAAGATCCTCAGCGATGATAAGCTGAAAATACTAATCTTCTATTTCCAGAGTATACAACCGCAAACAGCATATGTCCTGAAGAGAATTGCCTTGAACCGATGAAATGTGACGATCGGATAGTCGGTGCTACGTGTCCAAAATCAAGTGACACGTGTTGCAGCGTGGGTAAGTGTATTATTTGATCTAGTATGGTTTTTAAATGGAGCAGTTGATGAACTTTCTGAAAAAAGTGTCTATAAATCTAGTTATTTTATTATAAATCTGTTATTTCATTCACGTCGCATGTACTTCATCATACATATACTAAATGAAGTAAAATTTGTTCGAGTTTCCTGATAAATGTTTTCGATGAGCCTGCTTTCTAACTCAATAGTTGAATTATTTTATGAAGATCTTCTTCATTATACAAATATAAAAAGAACAAGGTTCTTTAACAGCAATTATAATTATCGGTCAAAACTTAGCTGATATTAGCAAACTAGAATTAATACTTTTAATCCGTTCAAAATTCGAGTCACTGTTTCGTGTTATGGATCCATTTTCCAGGAATCTCTTCAATTAGACTCGAACGAGGTAATAAATTATTATATCGTCGATTATCTAGAATTTTCGTACCTAAAAGCAATAACTATAAGAGAAACAAGAATATTCATTTTCTCGGTTGGTTACTAATAAGCAGTTCGTGAAAGGAGTTTGACGTTAGGTTAGTTTGAAGCGTAATTTACGTATTTCCATCGTTTGCACGAGTTCTTTATTGATGTCCGCGAGCTGGTATGGAAACGGCACGCTTTCGTTTATTCCCGTCACGGTATAAAATACACACAGAAGACCGATGGTAATTATGAGGCAGTAACGATAACGTAACCGTGCGTTACAACTGGATATAGCAATTTCACGCTCGCCGGTACGGCACACACGCAACACCATAATTTCTACTGTGCCAAATCGAATACTCTCGAGATTCACTTTTGCGCGCCGTGAATTTCGAACGAACACGTCGACGAGTTAATTCATGCGTCACTGTGCCCGCACTTTCACGAAACATGTCGCTAGCCTACTACATCCAATCGGCTCTTTCAACTTTATTCCTCTTTAGTATTCATTCAATCTGTTCTTCTGCCCTATCTAATGTTTCCTTTAGCTATTTCCTCATTCGATATTTAAAAGTGTAATTCATCGGACAATACAATACAAAATTAGAAAATTTCCAATAAGCCTTATCGTGTTGCACGTGAATTTTAAGGACACAGTGAAGAGATATAAATTTGATGTCAATGTTTGTTGTTAATTTTCTGATTATGATGCTATTTTATGAATAAAAAGGGGCATTTTAATATAACTACAAAAGTGAGAAGAAAAATATTCTGTTAAAGTTTAAAGATATGAAACAGATAATCGGTTTATAAAATATTTAGGTCGATGTATAAACACGTATTTAATTCTTAGATCAAGCAAAAAGAAAGAAATAAAATTTTTGTGATATACGCGTCAACAAAAAACAAAAATGTGACTTTCCTCGTATGATTACCGTCAAATTTTTCTTTCTACAACATATATCATATCATAGAAACTGTCACGCATAAATATGTACGACCTCTTATTTATCATTTCAACCAGCAGTTTCTAGAAACTCCTCACTGACATGTCAAAAGTAGTATCGACTCAACAAAAAAGCAATCCGTTATCAAACGATCAATTCTCCTACAATTTCTACATCCTGTTCCACTGTATGAAAGAGACAATTTCTGTTCACAGTGAAATCGAAATATAGGACTCATTGCCGGCACTTCGGAGGCGAATGCTTGGACTTCTGTAACCGGTTACTGCGTCAACCAGCGGTCGATTGTCCAGCTGACAAAGTCTGTTGCACGTTAGTTTAATCGATCAGGAGGGGAAAAACAGGCAACAACAAAAGGCCTGTCCAACGTCTGGATCGTAGTGTTAATGTAAGCGATTAGTTTCGACATCAGCTGCGGCTCGTATCTGATGCGAACGTAATATCACGCGATGCGACGCATCTGTTCCGTAGAACGGTAGAAAACCGACTTAATTGGTTTTACAATTACAACGGTAAATGCGTGGCGTGTGGGCTAAGCCCGTATAACGAATGAAAAATGGCGTACGCCGCGTGATAATTGCGAATACGCGGCCTGTCGCACAGATGTGGCACTCGTCCGCGTGAAATTAGTGCAAATGTGAAAACGTTGGCTCCTCCATACGTCGTGAATGTTCGCGGTGACTCGATGCATTCGTTTCAACGCCGAGAGAAGACTTTAACATGTAAAACGCTACATGGTCACGAGGGGGAAAGTATTTATAATAAAATATTCGTGTCTGACAGACAATGTGGAATTTACTTTTTTACTCTAGAAACTTTTCACCTACTATCACCAGTCAATGCCTACGTTGCCTTGTTTGTGTAAGAGATTTTTATAATTAGATCATTAAAGATATGACAAGGACGTAGGATGTGTATACATATGTATATATAGCTTTTTATGCTACGTAGGATAAGGCATTGGGGCAATGAACGTTTATCGCGTTATTGATCGTATTTTTCTGATAAAGTAGAAGATAATAATATAATATCCTTGACCGATATATTTCTGGTTGTGAAGTTATTATCTGTGATCAATGTCTGCATTTCACGAAGAAAATGAATCATCGTTGAGAATATGGAACAATCATTCAGGTAGGACTCTTTTTATCTCTTCCTACTAATTAATTTGTCTTTAACATCTTATTCACGAGGTCGGTAATTATCGATAAATTGAAAAGCATTGTTTAATGTCACCAAACGAAAGAAAAAAGATTATAAAATATGAAAATTTAAATAATATTAACATGAAATAAACAAATTTCAAAAAACCAACAGATATTAATATATTTCCACAAAATGATTATCAAACATCGTATCGTTGCACAATAATCGCGTCGATATAAATCCAACGCGAGGGACAGCGAGGCACTGAAAAGAAACAGGAAGGACGCGCAAGAGAGTAAAGAGAAGCAGGAAGAAATAAGAAATGGATAGGAGGGGTACGCGTAGCTGCAGGCAATGCAGGCAGGACATTTGATGGTGCAGAAACGCACGCACAGGAGATTTAGAGTCGTGTTGGTCAGCCCTCGAGGAGCTACTCGGAGAATCGTGTGCAGAAGAGAAAGAGATAACGCCAGAGGCTTCTTCTATCGTTGGCCATCTTTGTTCGCGAGATAAGAAACCATGGAACGGTGACGCCTTCGTTAATGTGAATTAACGTTATAAAGTGTTGGCGTCTAAAACGAAAGATCATTTAAATGCTAAGATGTATTCTTCATCTACGATCGAAAAAGAGATGAAGAAGCAAGAAAGAAGAGGTACCTTGCCCGAGGCGAAGCACGAGGAACATGTGACACTAAATATAGAAACACGCCACGGACGAGACCGAGGAATTCTCCAGAAGGTAACGAGAGAAACATCCTCGTTTCGATAAAATAGAATTAAATGACAGATAGTAAAGAAATTGCGAGGAAGAAACGGATTAGTACATCGATGATCTACTACGTCAGAAGTGGTGCTTTTTCTAAGAAGAGTGCATTTCATTCATCCGGAAGCGGAAATGTGCACCATATTATCATGATGGTAGCAATACTTGAGTTGGTAATGGGTAGATGGCGAGTTTTCAGATAAAAATTCTAAGGTACAAAAATGTATAGAATGCACATAATAGGCGAAAATATATAAAATACTCAAAGATACTGGTTGGAGTTTTTAGTAAGTAGGAACATCCACGGTTAAACAATAGTATAATATTTATTTTGGATTACTATAAAAGAATAGGTAATTTGAACTTAGTATCGTTTTAAATATTCTATAAGAAACAATTCTTTAGGAACAAATCCTGATTTCTACGTTACATGACTAACAAAATCTAAATCAGAGAACAATGATCGCTTACGACAAACTTTCCCATTCCCTCGATACGACTTCATCCTTGATCCAATATCATCTACGAAACACCAATTCCTCGAACTTCATAAATCCTCCCCCAAATTTTCCCATAACTAATCCCGGATCTCCAAATCACCAGACCTAAAATACGTCCTCATAACGCATTCCCTCCCACGAACCACAAAATGACGCGAAGAAGTTGGAATTATCAAGACGAACGCGAAGAGACGAAGGTAAGTAGAGAAACGGGAAGAGAGACGAGACGAGGACGAGGACGAGGACGACGAAGAGGAAGATGATGAAGAAGAAGTACACCTTGCCCGGAGCACTGCAGGCAGATGCCAGTACGTTGGTACGTGTACTTACATATACACACGTAAGAGCCGTTTCGGTTAGCCCGGGGGCGAAGGCGCGGAATCATGCAGCGTAGAAGAAGAAGGAGGCCCCCGCCTCGCCCCCCGGCCCCTCTGCGTTGTGTGGAAGATGCCCCCGAGGGTAGACGCGGAGGTGTACCCCACCACGAAGTACAGCGGAGCAACGGTCGTTCCGCTGCGGGCACGGAAACGAGAGGAGATAGCGGCGAGCTTCGTGCGTCCTCTTCACCCCCGCCTCCGCCTGGCGGCTCTCCGCGGGCAGAAAGGGTGAAGGGCGGAGGGCATCGTCGAGGTGGAGGGATTCACGGTGCCCTCCGGACATTCAACGAGACAATACGCTCCGTGAAGCCTGCGGCGACTTCACGGCGGACCACGGCTCTCCTTCTCCTGCTTCCCTTCTTCGTCCTCTTCCGTCTTCCCCCTTGCCTGTCGTCCTCGTTCCTCAGCCCTTTCTCGTATCGCACTTTCAGTCCCTGCTACGCTATACCTCCTACCAATAGTATCGCGGCTCGTGTTTCATCGTTTTAACCGCGTACGTTCGCGGTCTACTCACACTATAAAGAAATCTGATTCTTTTTATTACGGAAACAGATTCCGAATCTTGATCCACCTTTTTTGGGGGGGAATTATTAAAAGATTCTGTAACGATGGATAAGTTATAGAGGTAGATCGTCGATTATAATGTGAGTTTATATGGATTTTGACGATTTTGATGATTTTGTTAATTGTGAGTATATTCTTTTGTATCTGGATTTCTCTATAATTATGGCAAAACGGAAAGCTCATTGCGTATACTGACAGAAATCTAAATATACGAAAAAGGTAATCTAGAGGAAATGCTCTACGTTCCATCTAGTTTAACCCTTAACCAGTGTGACGCAGATCATATGATATTCCACACGTTTATCATTGTTACTGTCAGAATATTATTCGCATGAAATTTTTCACATTGGAAATCCTACGTTGGTATCCTTAAATTACGATTTCGGCTTCCCAGTTGTTAGTCAAACTTCTGATTAACCTTTTACTCATCGCTTATTTATCAGCGATCTGACCTCACCAATTCAGAGTAGGGAAGTTCCATAAAGGATGGAGGAAATGTAGTTCGCGAAAGATGGATAAGGGACAGCGAGCTCGTCATTTTACAAGAGATGGTAACGAGGATTACGATTAGGAGAGCGCGGAAAGTTTGTCCCTGTTTCTGCAGGGCGAAGAAACTACCGGCGCTGCTGCATTTCGTCTTTCGATGTAATAAAGTGCAGCACGGCCTCGAGTCGGGGTAGCTTCTCGTTCGTTCCGCCGCTCTATATTTGTCTTTCCTTCTTTTCCCTGGCCCTTTCCCTCGGCCTTTCTCGCCCTCCACCTTTTCGTTCGCCTTGTATGCTCGCTTGGAGGGAGTAACGATGCCCTGGGGCGCACCTCCGCGGCGCGGCTCCGCGGTAACGATAAGCAACGAAATGAAATATTAATGAAGTACCTGAACGCGCGACCATTTTTCGCGGGCGTCTCACAACCGACGCCTCGGGTGTCGAAGAAAAAGTCGTCTGGCTCGAGGGGTGGGTTCACGAGGATCATCGTCGTCGTCGTTGCTTGAAATAGAAAAAACGGCGAACGGTTGGGAGAAAGAAATGAGAGAAACCGCTGACGAAAGCGTGTTTCGTTTCTAGATAAAAGTAATTGATGACTCGGTCAGATTTTATTCGGCGATCCTTCAGGAGGTGAAGAAGCGGGTAACTCAGTGTTTCTTGTTGCAAGTTTCTTTCCTTGACATTCATGTACTATGAAGATTTATTGCAGAAGCACTTAGAGAAACTATTCATTAACATAACATACATACGTAATGAGCTGAGTGCCGATTTTTATGGATTCATGAAAAAGAAGGTTTAAAAATGCAGAGGATGAAAATGTACCGTAGTTTATAATATTTAACAAAACAGTTATCTACGTAGGTTCAATTGTTTAAATTATACGCATGAAAACTATGAATTACAAACTATGAATATACTTGAAAATACTTGAACGACGCCAAATATTTTATTATCGCGTGGAGTACATGGGTATTTCATAACTCTGGAACTCGTTTCAATAATAGATAAAAGACACGAAAATACCGTTAATTTCCTCTGAACAACTATCTATCTGAACATAAAAATATTATTACACATCGCTAGATTGCAGCTTAAATAAATTGAACAGCATTAAGATAAAAACGACAAAAAAGGGAACAATTTAATACGACCTTTTTCCTCGATGATTTCTTACCTGGATGCAATTATCCATCTACATGGACATGGCTAACATGGATTCGTCAAGGAGAACGCGGATCGCTTGTGAAAGGGTTAATCTATCGCGATATATCATTCGAGCACCTGGCTGGTCGTCGCGTCGCGCTGTGCAACGTCAATCAGTGACACGTCGATCGATGTTTTTTTGCACGCGAAGCGTTCGCTCAATAATAATTAACGACCGACAGTCGCATTTCCAATTTAAAAAATCTCACTACCGCCCGTGAACTGTCATTTGCATCGATCGCGCCTTTAAATGTGCTTCGAGACGTGTTCGACTAAAGTTTCTCTTTGGAAGAGACAGGTACACGTATGTAAGCGGTGAGAAAGCAAGAGAGGAAGGATAACGACGACACGAGAAAAGCAGCTGATAAACGAAACTTTCGACACCCCGAAAGAGGCATGCAGGTCCAGGTAACCAGGAACAGGATACGCGATAACCGGGGATCTCGACGCGAACAGCCAGCTAATTCGCCGAAGCCGCGTTTTCGCGAACAATGCATGAAAATAACCCATTGCACACTTTTACCACGGTGGTTCATGTCAGCGTGGTTGCATTTGCGATGAATGCGAGATACCCCGGGCAATTCCCTAATTGCAGTGAGAGGCAAACGAAGCGGGAAAGAGAGAACGAGATGACCGCGGCGCTGAAGGGAAAGAGAAGGTGAGATCTAGAGAAGGACGATATGGAAAAGGTGAAAGAGAGAGAGAATGTTATCCGCTGTTCTCAGCGATGCTTCGAGCGCTCCAGAATACACCAGAATTCTCTCTCTGTCTCTCCGCGAAGCTTCGCGGAGCATGCCACTCTACATTCACCTTCCTACTCTCTTTCCGTCTCTGTCTCTGTTTCTATAACCAGCAATCCTATCCTCTTCGTCCCTCTATCTCTCCCTTTCGCGACGTGTGCAAGAGCTTCGAAGCGCTCGAACGCCCCCGCGAGCCAACACGGGCCAGCGCCTTCTTCGTGTATCACCGTCTCGCTCGATCTTCACGATCTTCACGAGTCGCCCCGGGACCCGACTGCCTATAAGCAGACTTCACGGACGGAAGAAAAGGGAACGGGCTGCTTTACCAACGTTTCCTCGGCTGCCTTCCACCGTCGATTCTCCGCTGTTACTGTTTCTCTTCTCATCGTGCTCCTCGTCCTCGTCTTCGTTTTCTACGTCATTGCTTCTATTTCTTTCGATCCTTCGTCTTAATCGTGATAAAACGATCACGTGGTTGTAGCTTGGTACGAAAAGTATCGTTCCGCAACGATCGCGATACGGTCTTTGGATAAAGATTAATTCTACGTATTCGTTGGTCTCTCGAAGGAAATTTATCGAATCGTATTATCATTTTCAATTTCCGTCGATTTCTAAAACAAGCACAAAATCAGCCACAGAATAACGATTTCAACCGTGCTATACGTTTCAATGTGCACATCGATGGTATTATTGAATTTTCCATTCGAATTGTTTTTAATAACCCGGCATTTGAATGAGGCAAAATTATCCCTGTGCGGTCTTCTGTAAGAGCAGTGAAAAAACATTTCGAATCACCGACCAATACCTATTTATTCAAATTCATAAAACGTGATATACTTTGCGTATATTTTTAAAAAATAAAAATAGAAGTAAGGAATAAAACGTAAAAATATAATGAAAAATATAACTAAATATAAATCTGTTTTCGTCTATCCAGCCTGTTTTTGTTCCTCGCTCTTCTTTTCTATCCTGAACACGATCGTTTTATCAGAGAGTAACGATCTGGAAATAAACGATAACCCAATTAATCATGCTACTTCGTTTGTTGACATCGATTCCGCCTGCACGATTGCTCGGATAATACGATCGGATCGGTGACCACAATCGCGATATCAAATCGTCGAACCAAATCATTGGAAACTATCATTGGCGCACGAATCGGTCGGAAGTCGGGTCGATGAAGCTACACGGTGAGATGGCTACCTGCAACGAACGTAATTACCGCTCGGTTCCAGCGGAGGTGAGGTCGAGGCGAGCAGAGAAGCCAAAGGGGCGAAAGTTGACGGAGTACCGTGACGCATTTTCGTTTAACAAACCGATAAAAGTTTTCTGCTTATTTGATAATCTCGCAGGCTACTTTTATCATAACCGAACCTTTTACCATAGATTGTGAGCTGGTCGTTGCGCGTCGCGAGGAAACGCCAAACTTTGACGCCTAGCCGAGTAAATCTTGTTTGCCACGTAGGGAAAAGCGTACAGGACGATAAATACGCGAGCGGAGCAAAGTACGTGAGTTTAAAAGCACGGCGTGGCCCGCCGGTGATGGTTAATGGAGTGGTTATGGGAGAATTATTAGACGAGTGTGTGAGGTTAATTGCGGTTAAGCCTCCTCGTTAAACTCACCGAACAGATTGAATTATAGCCGTCGGTGACGATAAAATAAACCCGCGTTATTGCACTGTAATTTTCTTCGCCCGTGGATAGATTGTTTCCTTTGTCGAAATATGCTTCTCGTTCTCTTTATCCCAGAACGAGAGGACGAAACTTTCGTTTCGCCCGACGCATTGTGCCTCTACATCTGGCGCATTAATCAGAGTTCCCGTTATCAGCTGTCGTTACGAACGAAAACGATCCGACCGCAACGATCGAGCCCGGTAGAGAAATTGAAAAGCGAATGGGAAACGTAGAGGAGAGAAAAGACGAGATGCTCGACAACTTTCAAACTTTCTGACCTCGAACAAACTTCTGCCTTTCTCCCGGCAACTTTAACCCTTAAAGCTGGGCGAACAACGGTGCCAGAGTGACGTCCCTCGTGTAACTTCAAGTTCGAACGTGGATTATTGGAAATTTGATCGTACACGAGCGCCGACTTTAACACGCCCTCGTCGGTCGATAACGAACATGGGGGAAATTATTGAAATTCACGGGGTCATTAGTCTGATGCGGTTCACTCGCATGCGAATAACAATGTGCCGGCGTGATTCTGCGCCACCGATCACATTTATATTCATTTTATAATGGCTGCAAAATTATTAATGCGACGCACGAGGTAAAACAAAAAACATATCGTAAATACGTAAATTATACGGCCATCCTGCCTACCGTAATAATATAATTATACGGTGCCTTCCGTCGATGCGCGAACTGCCTTTCGATACGAATTTTATACCGATTCCACGCGTCCATCGAGATCGTGACGATTCTTCACGCAATCCACAACCTCCATCCTGACGCCGGGAGGATAAAACGGAACCAGAGATGATCTTCGATCGACGATCAAAACGATCATGCGGTCCCAGTTTTATACGTGCATATATCGCAAGATGATTCTCTTCTAACATAATAGCACGATCACGATCGTTCTGACAAGTTGTTATCATTCCGACATGGCGTGTCTGGAAACATATGTGGCTTCTGGCTTCCACTAATCCGCCTCCGTTGCATCGTATGCCGAGTAACCTTTAACTTCCACGATATATTACACATGCATCCCTTTCCCAAGTATTAGGAAACTTTGAGTTCGAAAAACAAATTAAGGACGAGTATTCCACTTTATGAAACGATTATATGATTCATGATTATTCCATTTTTCTTTACCTTTATTTGTTCGCAACCATTAATTTGCATCTGATTAATTGGATTTATCGTTTCCTTAATATTATAAATCAAATGTCACATTTTATACAAGTGATTTTTAACAAAAACTATCCTAATACTTACGAACGATAAGATACTATACGTATACTTGTGTTACGAAAAGGCCAGTCACCTGAACGGGCTAACTCATCCCAACCATAGTAACTCATCTTTACAAAGAAGGACCGAAACGAAACGCCGTAAACCTCTCGCACGTGCGTATATATCATCCTCGATCTTATCGCACGTCGAGTTCGAAACCTCGCTGTATACGCCGGTGCATGCAACCGGTGTCTCCAAGACACGGATCCCTCTACCAGGACTTTAGAAACCATGAATTGCACGATTTTCACCGCAATAGCGAATCATACAGGAATTCGTGATAGGTTTCGTGAGGACGTATAGTAAAGAAAGAGAGAATGAAAGAGAGCCTAAAGGCGCTTAATAAACGTTATTGGCGGGGCCCTGGTCGCGCTAGGTGGGAGTAAGGCCCAGAGCACATCCCACGGCCATCTATGGGAGCCGCCTGCCTTTTCTCAGGGAGCGTTCGATGACTTACGTAAGTCTTACGAACGCGGAACGAAGATAGAAACGATGGCCAAACGAGGATAACTGGCTGACGACGAAGAAAGAAAGTAAAGGGGGGTGAAAGAGAGAAAAAGGGGCATCGCGAGGTAGACTCGAAGAGAAGGAGCCCGGGGGCTGTCTGGAATCTTCTCAAAATGATTCACAGCCTCCGGTAATTTACATTCGCTTGCGTGGGTGATCGTCGGAGGCTCGGTATCCGGGGATCGAGGGGGGGTAGTAGGTGGGTGGCAGGAGGGGGTGGTCGGGGGCCGCCGGCCATACTCCTCTCTTTGCCGACTGCCATCGAAAAGGTTAAACATACACCCACAAGAGGTCACGTAACCAGCCAAGAGAAAGACCGAGTTTGCCAGCTACCTTCCTTCCTTTCCCTTCGACCACGGTGGCATACATACGTGCGAGCACCGTGCACGCTCGACACCGATGCACATCGCGAGGACCAAAGTAGAAAACCAGGAGGAAGGGTGAATACTTCGATGGATACTGTATTTTGAATCTGTAGCCTCGATGAGGATAAATTTCTTTTTTTCGTGCAAGTGTGAGATCTGGACGTGAGGTTTTTGAAAATTTTGAATCCTCGATGAAAGAAAAACAGACGAAGAAGTAGAAGGGTGAATATTTGAGTGGATATAGTATCGGTGAAGATCCTTCTCTTTTCTAAAAGCTGAAATTTCTGAATATTTGGAACCTTTGACAAGAATGGAGGATAAGTGGAGGAAAATGGTGTATCCTGAAACGGTTACAATATCTTAAATCCGTGGGCTCGTCGAAGATCGTTCTGTATTTTGCGAAGCTGAAATAATATCAGACAAAGGATCCTTTTTACTTCGAATTTAATGCTTCCAGCTCGTGACTTAATTCGATGGACCGCCAAAAGTCATGCTGTTAACGTTTTTTGGCCATCTGAACCGTTCCAGGGGATCCTCAAGTACTCAATCTGCCCCTTTGAAGAACTTGATGTCTTCATCCTGACATACACGTTACAAACTCCGAATCTACATGAAGATGGACAAATTACTATCATATAATCTTCTTTGTGCAACATCGTTTCCTTAGTCATTTAGAAATCAAAGACTAAAATAGCCCCATCAGTAACTGCGTACATAATGATCATGGTTACACGGCAAACAGAAAGGAAAACGTCAGTTAGCGCTTGACTGGATCTTCGAGCTCGTAATTAACCGCAAGATTGAAATTAATAACGCACAATCGTTCGTACCGAGACGTTCCTCGAAGACAAAGGATTCCACGATCGAACAAGCATTCAATCATCGTTTGTTTTTCCACGATGCACCGTCAAGCCGAGCATACCAAACTGGACAACTCCAAAAGGTACACACCGCGTAGGAGTCACGTCGTGGTTCGTTACGAGGCAGAGGTCGATAAGCATCCAATAAAGTATCAGTTTCAATGCGTTGCATCGAAGTGTGACGTTTCACGGCGATCCGTGCTCGATGGATACACACCCACCCGGTTCAAGGTAATTTTCCACAGACGAGGATTTGCATATCAACGGGAAGTGAGATGCACGCGCTCGCGCAGAAACACTCGCGTCCTATATTCTAGTATTAATTGCTCTGTCTTGCATGGATAACATTTTCTATCTCGATTCTTCGTGTTAATAGAACTCTCACAGCCGCTATAGAGGGCAGAAAATGAAATATGAAAAGAGAGGAAAAATAAATAGAACGGAAACAGAAGACGAAAGAAGATGGAAAAAGAATATGAGGAGAAACAGAATAGCGAGACAGAGAAACGGAGTTAAAAACAGAAAGGGAAAAAGTGGAAAGAAAGAAAGAGACAGAGGTGGCTCACCAACCGAGGCTCTCGCCTTGGGCACGACACGACCCGTTTCAAAGACACGTAGGGCCAAACCAGAGGGCAAAGGGGAGGAGGGAGAGAGAGCGACTTCTCCCTAAAATATGCGGACCCACGGGCAACACTCGGACTCTCCTCGTTACATCCTGCTGGACGCCTCAGGCGTATACTGGTCCGCCATGCCGGCAGTCTGTATATCGTATGATACAAAAACATCACATTATTTTCATCTTTCTTCATCGTAGCAATCGTTGTCTCTGTTCTACGCTCTGTTGTTCGTCTCTTTTCTTGCTTTTCTCCGCGGACGAAGGCAAGAATGCCTCGGGGCATGTGACCACCATTATGCCTGCCTTCCTACTCCTTCTCCACCTCCTCCTCATCGTCCTCCACCGCCTCCTACTCCTTCTGTTCTCAGTGCCCGCACTCGCCACTCGGTGTATCCTTCTTCCCTCATCTCGTCCTTCCTCGAGAATTACACATTCGAAAGAACCATTTGAGAGATACCAGTCGCGAGACTAACGATTAATTATGCGTTCGATACCCGATGCTTTTCTTTTAGAGGCGATTTCAGTCAAGGTTTCTAAATAAGTAATGTTTTTCAATTAAACGAATTGGATGATTGATTATGCTAACAACGTCCATTTGTTATTTAATCTGTTCAATCATTCGGTTACGATATTCCTCACACTGTTTAAATCATGGATTTCGCGTTTTGCACTAATTTTACGACCTTCATCCGTGTGTATTATGTATTTTATTTCCACTACTATTCTTTGTATACACCAGAGAATTCGCTTTATATGATAAATAAATGATAACAAATAACTAAACCGAATCTTGGATGCGGGGATCTGTGATGTACAAAATGAGTTATGGAAGAGGACCAAAGTCTTTGATGGATCCCATTACTTGAATAAATAAATAATCAACGCTCCTCGATTCCACGCGTCTTGAAAGTTATACACATTCGTACATTCATGTTTTAAAAACCTCTTTTCATTTACTTATCGTACAATACCATTATAGATCATCCCTGCATGATGAAACTACTTACTCGTAGCGATAATTGTTTTCCAATGCCCAAGCCGAAATTGAAAACTATTACCTAATCAGTTATAATTCCTCTCTGTCAGAAACAAACGACATTTTAATTATAAAGATTCGAACGAGCTTCTCGAACGTTCAAAGTATTATTTTCTTCAGCCGTTTTCACGGAGCATGACATTTAATAATATTTTGTAAAAAGATAATTAAACGTGTAATGGATTATCGACAAATCATACAGGCGAATTTTATGAATTCACGACGCTCGTGGTCGTAAAATACGAGGTTTAATGACGTCTAAACGTGTCCCGTACGTTAAGCGTCAATCTTTTTGCCAATGAGCTTACCAGACGGACAAATGAATACCGTATACAACCATCAATCTATTAGGCTAGTGGAAAAAGCTAGATACCAAGATAAGTAATAAATCGACGTGGATGCACGTGATTCCGTAAAACTAGCGGTAAACGGCGTTCGTTTTAGTCTATTAGAAAGATAACGCAACGAGTGAAAGCACTCGATGCAATCGAGTGGACGAGTCGAGTGCGTATCTGTTCCCTCTTCTTGCGATCTCCACCGATATATATCTATCGGTGAATTGTGACGATCGGCTAGCTCGATCGATCGATCCATCACCGTGGACGGTAGTTGATTCAGAATACATTCGTCTCTTCGCGCTCAAAAAGAACGAGCATAGAATGTTATCCGTTCGAATCATCCCGTCGATGCCATTTGTATGTTTTTATGGATGAGATAATCGATCAGACAAGCAAGATCAGAGAAATGAAGACCACAGAGAAGATACGCAATAGGTTTATTTTTGTGAATTTTCTGGTTTTTGTGTGAGGCATACGCAAGCAAAATTGATTAATTCCATCAAGGTTAATTCGTTTCATTTCCGACACTAATTGAGTAATTTAAATTTCAAGAAAACATAGAACTTCGGACTTACATTCCATGATCCGTAAAGTGGAATATGCCAGTACACGACGTTCCAGATCTACTTCACGCGGATCGAACTGGTACTTGCATAAATTTTAAGCTTACAGTGACTCACACAGTCCACCAAAAGAAAAAACTAAGTAGTACAAAACTGTCTTTATTCGCGCTAATTAATTCCCTTCTCGTGTGTTTCCATTGCCTCTTTATGGTACTCTTTAGACGGTTTCTTTTTCACGCTGTACTATAAGACTGGTGTAAAAACAAATTAAAAATCTCTCACAATGTAACAACAAATAATACGAACACATTATTAAAACATACGGACATAAAAAAGTATATATTGATGATTAATTAGCAACCATAAGATCCAAAAATTCATCAGGTTTCCCAGCCTTATCTTTCTTATCAACAGTACAGTCTTTCAGCGATTAACTCAACAAGACCACTCGAAAGTGCCAATATCTATTCAACTGAATCGCATGATTAAAAATTCGCGGAAAACTACCACAAACTTCTACATCAGAAATATTTTCTTATCAACGAAACGGTATTTCGGCGACTACCTCGGAATAACCAAAAGTGTCAATATCCATTCGTTCGATCGCGTGGTAAAAAATCCTGAAAACGTCGGACCATTTCCTCGAACGATTTCCCGTTTGACGAAGATGGCATCACGTGGAATCACGCGAGTCGATTCTCCACGTTGGTTTAATGCGTCCTGTCGATTCACTCTCAAGCGCTCCTTCGACAGGCTTTCGCGGTCTCGACGGTGGATAATCAGGGCCGTGGACGACTGCAAAAAACCGTGGACAAAAACGAACCGTGGACGTCGATCGGCGAACATTTCGAATGTGCCTCGAAATGGCAAACTAACCCTCTCCTCCTCTCCGCTTTCCCCCTTCTTCCTTCGCATTTCGTTGTCCAGAACCGTGACTCGATCCACCGTTACGTACACGAGCGTCACTTTGTCCCTGACGAAGTTAGCGTTTACGTATGCGAGCAGCATCGTCCGGTGGGTTTGGAAGTGCCCGGGGCATTCTGGAACGATGTTGTCGGCCGTGGCCGTTTTAGCCCCGGGCAACACGAATACGACAGACACCGAAGCCGAGCCGAGGCATGGTTCCCTTTATATCGGCCCTCGCCAACTGCCCCATTATTCTCGATGGCCGATGGCCAATCGTATCGGCGAAGTACCAACTGTAACTTTACGAGGACGAAGTCCCCGACATCGCAGGCCCGCTTGGAAAAGCTCCAGCTGCGGCTCCGACGAGCCTCCGAAACCCGTTAAAGCCCTGTACGTGGAATTCTGTTTATTTTACCTTTTACAATTTTAGCTCGACCACGAGGCTGATTTTCCAAAGGTATATGATGTATTTTGGAGGCATTTCGCAAATGGGAATTCGATAGGATCGTTGGTTGTAAGGAATTGGAAATTGCTTTGTGAAATGACGTTTGTATACGGTGTTTGGTAAACAGTTTGGAATGGCAAGCAGTAGTATAGAAGATCTTGAAAGGCTTCGATTTTTAGACTCCTCTAATATATGTACTAATGATCAATAACTAGGACTGCAGACTCAGTGAATCGAAGAATTCAAGAAACATACAGTTGAGAATTTTGCCAGGAAATTTTCCCTTTAAAAGATCTGTTAAAAATATACGTCGTATTATTCTCGGCAAATGTTATATTTGCTTTCGCTACTTATTGTTTGCTCAGTGTTTGCAGCTGTAGCATATAATTTCATTGGAAAAGAATCGTGTCTGAAGCACCCCTTGTTAAATTAGAAAACTCTAACAAAAATTATCTTACTATTATCTCAAAGAAGTTCTTTACTTAATACACCATCGGTCTAAAAAAAAATAGCTATATTACCTCAGAAAATCATTTACTCAAGTTAATTGGAAATTAATAACGAACTTGGCAGAAGTTTTGTTTCAACTTTTTAGTCTGTACCGTGGATAATACTAGCGAAAGAAAGGAGAAGACTAGAAAGGGTTAGGATAACAAGACGTACACAGGTGTATTTAATAAAGGAAGTGGAAGATAGTCGATCGACAGAAAGTCGAAGATTATCCCTTCCGAGGATTAAACACTACAGATGGCCCCGAAGGGTATCGATCCAGTTTTCGTATAAATCTTCGGGACAACTTACTCTACCGGACGAGTAATTTCAATCGTGAAATCATCGATTGCTTTTATTCACACCAATCATTCTCAAACGCGACAATATCGCCAAGCACGCCGGTAATGACGGACGTCGAATGCTTCTTGCGGGATAATTTATATAGCGTGCAATTACCGCGACTCCCCTGGCCCGAGCTAAAAAGGTAAATGAACGGGTGAGTACGACGAGATCCAGGCATAGCGTGCATACTAAATATCTCATTAGTTAACTTAAAGGTGGACTCGCAAATTATTGTTATTAGTATAACGTTAAGTGCGAGGCGGTAATAAACGGGAGGCGCATAGATAGCACCGTTTATCTAAATTGTTTATCGAGCAAATTATTTCTCCAGGTGGAAAAATTACACGACGCCGAGGTCGCAATCACGAGGACGTAACTTATCGCGCGAGTCTCCCGTTTCCGCCTCTTTTTTGCCCGTTCGATCGAGCCCGCGCGAACGTTATGCTTGAAAAAGTCGATCGAGACGTTAAATACACGAGCAGAATCTCGTACGCTCTATATCGTTAAGCCTGTTACAAGGGTCTCTCGGCAAATACGAACGTGAAAGAGCCATCGACAGCACGAACTGTGCAAAAAGGACGAAACGAATTGATATACGGACGACGAATACTTACGTCCGCGTATAAGAAGAACCGAAGCGTGCTCCAGGCGCTTATCAAAAGAGAAACGCCTCGGGAAAAAGAAAGGAGGGGAGTACTGAAGAAATAGAACGAGGAACAGGATGACGAACGCGATAATCTAAATTAAAGAAGCTAGACATCGGATTAAGGGATCGAAACACCGAGGAGATACCTCGGGCAGCAAACGGGATGAAGTTGTTTCTCCGTTGATTAAATTTCATTTGCATCGCAACAAAGTTGCTCGGCTATCTACCGAGGTCTCGCCACCCGAGCAAATAAAATTGAAATTATATACATGAACGATAGAGAATAAAAATGTTTACATATGGATGTCGATCGTCATGATGAATCTAACGCACAGATCGAATCTGATAAGAGAACCGTAAGCTGGCTATAAAGAAGTTGTGTAAAAGAAAATGTAGTAAATGGTAGTTGTGACGATGATAGCCGCGAATATCGAATTGACCGCAGGGCGTCCAACGGGGTTGAAGCCAATTGACACACAGTAGAGTAGGATGACCTCGAGGGTGAAGAGGATTGCAAGCTCAGGGCGCTTACCAAAACGCCGCGAGAGAATAAGAGTGAGAGGGGGGAGAGAGGGAGAGATATTAAAGGAAGAAAGAGGCGTTGGAGAGGGGAAGACCAACGCGACGTCGAGGTAGCTAGAGGTGGTGGTTGCGCTGGTAGAGGTAGTTACAGTGGTGGTGGAAGTAGCGCGAACACTGTGACGCCGGCGAAGACACTTCAGTCCCATTAAAGCTGCAGTGGAGTGCGGCTCGCGCTCGTTTTACCTCCCGAAAGAAGACACGTGAATCGTGACCACGTGGATCTGTGCGTGACACACGAGTTTCCCGCGCGTTACCTCCACGGTGGCTCGAAGCAAGTGTTGAGTTTTTCTTTTCCTGGTGAAAAGTCGGGGGATTTTTTTTAAGTCGTCGCCGTGGACACAAGAACAACCGTCAACCTGGAGCCCACGTGTCAAAAACGGTGAGTGTTCAACTACTTTCTTGCTTTCTTCTATCGGTTATTTATATCAAATTATTAGGCAAATTAAGTGGAATGAATGTTTCTTAGTATTTTTAAGTAAATTCAGTTAATTCGTTGAACTTGAAGCGAGGCGAATTATTTTTCTGATGTATTTCTGGAACTTTCATCGTTTAAAAATCTATAGGTGCTATTTTTAATGGAATGAGTTCTATTGCTAGGGATAGGAATAATATATTCTATATATATATTTTTTTTAGAGTAATGCATAATGTGTTAATGCGAAAAATGTACCAATGAGATATGTGGATTTATAATCGGATCGTTGGCATATTATCAAACTTTGATTACAAAAAAGGAAGAAAAAAGACAATGTGCGAAGCTAGGCTGCTTCCTAGAGCGCTCGTTCCTTCCCGATTTATCTAATCAGTAGTTTTACTTTTGCGCCAACTGCACGGCAACTAACCAACCGGTGAACAATTTATAGGATGCAGAACATTTTATCTAGACACAGTTACCAGATAGCACACAACGTACTTCTCCCCTCATCAGCTACCGGTTTAATCTCTATTCGACGATACTAACACGTCCTTCAGACGATTCTACGTAAACTAAAATATAAAGAATTAGATTCAGAGTATCTACTTACTTTGGCTTACCTTGTATCTAAGGTGGAAAATTTAAATATTGAAAACTATTTATATTCAAATAATTCATAATCTCATAACGTCTGTAGAGGTTTATGAGTAGAGGATGGTTGGTCGGTGAGGTTTAATGGACGAGATTACTCGTTGTTGAAACCGTCGAATATATTTAAAATGATAAATTAGTATACAGATAATGTTCACAAAGATGCTCGTACTAACCGATTCGCTAAAACAGTGTATAAGTCGTAAAATAGGATTGCTAATGACTCGTTAATTAGATAGATCGTTGATAACTGGTTGATAACTGATCGACAATTGACTGTAACTGATCGCGTCCGCTTATTTATACTGGTCGGGAGAGAGTCGGAAAATTCAAATTCGTCTTTGTTCGATGGTTGCACGTAGCGGCGACATCGTTTTGCTCGGAGTTTATTTATTCTTACATTACATGTATCCTAATGATCTTGATACTTTGAGGCAAAACAACAACACGATTTGTATTGACCTCCAACTCATGTGCCGCTACACGTCTTAAGTTAGAACTAAAATCAGTGTTAAAACTGAACTTTGATACAAAAACATCCTGCTCCGTTCATATTATATGCCACAAATATGATTTGATATTTCTGAAGCAAGTAATTAATGAATAGTCCATGGTTGAGTAGTAGTTAAAATAAATCGATCGTGCATTCATGCGAACCATAAATTTATATACATTTAACATCAGCGTACTTCGTACGATATTTATAAATATTACTTGCACACCGTTGCATTTACTACAACATTTACGTACCAATTAATTAGACCCAAATTAGTAAGTTTCGAATCATTCAATGGTACCTTCATATGACTACAAAAATTTAATACTGCGACACTGAAAAGCATACAGGCCGATAAAATATGTTTCATTAATAAATAAGAGTATATACAAATACTTTTTGCGACCATTGTATCTACTTCGCGACTCACTACACAATGCGAACGTCGAACAACTTACAAGCCATCAACAACGTTCTTGGATTAGGATAATTACGCGGGGTCGATAGGATGACGATCTGGTGACTTTATAGAGGCGAGGAAAGCGTAAACGAGTCGCAATATTTGAACGGTCTCCTACGGATGCACAAATAGACAGAGTAGCGAAGGCACAATGAAATTGCTCAATCGTTGGTTGCATTCCTGCGTCATCGAACAATGCTTATGATCAATTATGCATCTCGCGTCCACAACAGTGACATATCGTGCCGTGTTGCATGGAATTCGCTTTCGAGAGTTAATGCAGTTTAGAGCTAATGTATCGTTCTTAGTTTTCTTTCGTTTTGTAGATTATGAACGTCTGACAAGAGCTAATAGAAAAGAAAATTGGAAAGCCTTGAATTATATAGGCTTTGAAAAGTAGCTTGAAATACCGTTTTGTACTTTGTAATATGTAATTTAATACGTCACTTTCTATTTCTATGTTTCTTATTTCCTTTTCCCTTTCGTGAAAATCAATGTGTGAATTTTAATAGCACTTGCAGTTTGGAATTTGACTGATTTCGTTTTTGACCTAAGTGAGAGAGAAAATATTTCTATAAATATCGTTAAACAGTATTTGATAATGTAATTCCTCGAGAGAACATTAGATCGTTGCTCTTTGTCCTAACAAACATAAACATCATTTGCCGTGCACATCATAATTCTCGAAACACGACAAGATTCCTCAACACGCGTGCATCATAGATGAATAAATTACGCGTACAGTCTCAACATCTTTTCCGCAAAACTTCACATAACATCTCCTATAACAAAGCTATAGAACGAAATTCCTGTTCGTTTTCCTACACAGTCACGTTCAACGTGGGATGTTATTCCAGCGAGAGAAACACGCGAGAGAAAATACAACAAAAGGAAAAGGAATAAGAATGAGGCGGAGGAGAAAGGAAGGAAAGCTCTCTCTCCAAAGCGTTTCGTGTCTTCGAGTTTACGAGGACCGCTTCGACGAGGACGAGCTCTTAAATTTTTTCGCGTGAGGCGATTCGAGAGTTACGAGGAAGCGATCGAACCGTATCGAACGTCGAACGTTCAAAAGCTTTCGAACCGTGGAAGAAAACGTTCCAGTTCGTTAAGACGCGTTGCTATCTGAAATAATTACCGTGCTGTCATCCGGAGACGTGCAATCCGTGACAAAGCGAAGTAACGGTTCGTATGGAGGCCCACGCATTCACGTTAGAGGAAGCACGTTTCTCTCGAAACCGTGGCAGAAAATGACGAAACGGTGAACGCGATTTATCTTTCGCCACGTACGCCGCGTGTCTCCTTACCGGTGTCCATTAATTTCGTTACCAATTCAAAGAACTGGTGCGTTATTGCCTCGAAATTTCTTCGTTTTAACCGTTCCGCGCGATCGATTCTTTGATAGATCGAACCAGGGGAGTATCGTTTCTTTTCTTGAGAAGATCCGGTTAGCCCGTGGCAAGACTCGCATCAGTCACGAGTCTGACAATCGCGATATCAACTAACTTTCAATTACCAACACAACTCGTATTGCCCCGGTATTTTATACATTGCGTTGGTGAGATACTCCTTTGTCGTGAATTCTCTATTCTAATTAGACACTTACCGTGACGCAATTTTCATTCATAAAGAGGAGATACATATGTTTACCCTAGATTTCTCTCTTCGTTTCTAATTTATCTGTTTTTAAGATGCAGCTTCTGTGTGGATGTAGAATGGCATTGTGAGAAGAATTTTCAATAGCTGACAATATTTAAGAGTGATGATGTTGAAAGCAAATGAAACAACAGCGGAGAATATAAAGTAGGTTGTTTTGTCTCTTCCTTTCGACTACCGTACTTTCGTCACGCGTCTTTCTAACGATTTGCTTTCTCTCATACATTCACATACGCATCCGTAGTAACGTAACAATAGACAAATATTTTAAGCTTTTCTTAGAACGTAAAAACTTCGTCTGCAAACATAAAAACAAGGATAATACCGCTACATAAAAATTGGAGAACCGCGACAGAGCTAAAATAATTTGACTGTACAATACGCTAGATCTCACACGCGCGTATCACTACATTATCTCACTCCATTAAATTCCTATACAATCGATATATCGTACGCGAAGCAACGTCAAATATTACGATCACCTTGCTGCGCATCCACAGGAACCAAACATTTTCACGATAAAGAACGACACTAAAACACGCCGACAAAAAATGCGACAGGAGAGAGAGAAACGAACAAAAGGAGGTTGTAGAAACCGAAGAATACGCGTCTCTCGGCGAATTTCCGCGGGAAATTCAACCGGATCGCGATAACGTTTGAAACATCGGAATCGTGAGACGATCCTCACGAAATTGGAAAACACGGCGGAGACGCTGGTGCTGGAAACTTTTGAAACCGGTTACCGGTGCCGCGGCAGAGGTACTCGACGTATACCGATAGCAAAAGCAGGGTAATGGAAGGGGTGGTTCGCAGGCAGTTGGAGAAGGCAGGGGTGCAGCACCCGCTAGCATTTCAGAGAACGGATGTGGAAGGGATGTGGACTCTGCGGAAATTGTGCTGGGGTAGGAAAACGGGGGTTGGAAACTGACCCGAGGGATCGCCCAAGGCGCAGACGAGCTCTGCAGTTGCCGTAATTAGAACCGAGCGCCTGGGGCACCTAGCCGACGGCTGACGAGTCTCCAGCGGACCGAAATTATTCATGAAGCCGCGCCACCCACGGCGAAATTTTCCCGTAAATATTTTCCCTTGTCCGAGATATCGGGCCCCATGATCCGTGCGGCACAAACCTACGCGTATACTCGTACGTATAGCGCATGGAAATGATACAGCCAGAGAGTAAATTAAAACATTAACCCTTCCGCTACGCTGCCTCCCGAATTGAAAACGTTTTTGGTTTATAGAGGTTGAGAATGTCTCTTGTAATCTCCAAAAACTTCAAAGGCTATAAGAAGCGATATTTCATTCTATATGAATTTTGTTTTAATCTCATTGCTTCGTAATAATATCATAGCAGTGTTGTTTGTAACAACTGCAAAGAATAACTCATCCGTGTTCTGAAGACTGTTGGAAGAATAACGAAACGTTTAATTGCATTTAGTTAAGTTGTAGCTAAGTTATTGGTTTCTGAAATAAAACAACTATACCGTTTTAAGAAATTTATGAGGTTAATTATATCGTGACATGAGTGAATAAAAGCAAAATAATTCTTTCTAACAAATAAGTTTTTGATACCTGAGATTATAGAACTATCTCGAAAAGTAGAGTAACATGCCTGTGTTCGTATCACCTGGATGTTTGGAGTTTTCGAGTTATACACGATGTTTCATTCGGTGAACTTTTTAATAGACGAAACAGAGAAAGAACAATTGAATGAAATGAACGATAATAAGGTATCGACTAAACGTAACGATATAATATCAACATGAAAGGAAACTGGAAACGTTTAACGATTGTAATCGAGCAGAGATTTTAATCATCGGTAGCAAACCGATTTCTTTTGATATTTATCGGACTTTACGATCGAGGCAAATCAAACAGTTCCGCACCGTTTCCCATTTCGAGATTTAAATAGAACGTTCGATGGTAATGCTTCTCGCAGTTTGAAAACTAAATTCGACTAATTACTATATGTCTAATTCCATATCAATCGACATGAATATGAAATAGTGCAATTAAAATAATCATAGTTCGTTAATAAATCAATTACCAGCTTAATTACAGTAGTCGAACACTCGGTTACCGTACGATTATCAATCTATCTTCCTCAAACGAGGATCGTAAAGCAGATTTAACTACGTAATGCACGTTGCAACGTAATGCAATGTCGGATTACAAAATAGCCGAGTACCAACCAACAACATGTGGCTGAATCGTCGGCACATTACCAAAGCAATAAAATAACGACCACCGACCGCGTAGCATTCCCTCGCGTCTTATCCAATCGATTAATTACCGCGATTACATCCGTTCGACCGCCAACTGATCTTGTATCGATCGATCTCCTCCAAGTCATACTTCTATCACTCTCGAGACGCGATCATTTTTAAATCCTCTTTCGGTTTGATTTGTTGTTGACAGACGTATCTGCGGATGAATCGTACGGGTCGTGAAACTGTCAGGGATTACGATACACGTGTCAGATTTATCTGGAGATTTTTGGATTTACATGATAGATCGTGTCACGTTTCTCTTTCTCGATTTTCAAGATTTCCATTGAAAGCGAGCGATCTAACACGAAGATACCAGAAAATGAGAAATCGTAATAAGCTTACTTTACGTAGGATCACATTAATGCAATACGAAAACTCTGTTTACAAGAAGTCGATCTATTTGAATGAAATTTTAGTTTTGGCTCGATTAAATGAACTCTTGCTGGCTGAGTCTATTTGTTGGAATTCCTATCATACGAACCCTAATTATATAAGAAAAGTTCAGATAAACAGAGTTCTACTATAGACGCGTGTATTGTATAGAATCGTCTACGCGAATGCGAAATCTCAAGAAAATCCCTTTATGCAAAGTTCTAGAGAAAGCAACACGTGTACGTAGGATTATTCATATAAACACAAAATCGCATGGAAATACCTTTTCACAAAATCCCTAACTTCAACGACGGAGGACCACACGCATGAGCACGGAATTGCATTTAAATCCCATTACCTGAAATCCTTAACATCGATGACAAAGCACTCCTAAACAGAGAATAGCCTATGAGAATGGAGAATTTCAAAAAGATTTGTGCTGCAAAATCCGAGATAATCCTCCACCAATAAAGGAGCACATATGCGTATAATTACCCAGATGAACACAAAATCTGAAGAAAACTCCTGTGCAAATCATTCTTAATCTCTCAATGATGAAGCAACACCTGAGCGTAGAAGCTACATGAAATATCATCGCTTCCCAGCGATTAAGCAGTGTAGATGGATAGAATTGCCTATACTATATAGAAAATCTCAAAAAGCTCCTTTATTACGATATCCTTAACCCATGATGATAAGACAAAGTGGTACTCAACTTATATCGCGTTATAACAAAACCACAAACCAATTGTTCGACATAAAACTCGTAATCTTCGAGATAAAGCAATATCGATGAATAGAATTGCCTATTATAACGTACGAGGCAAAAATATGAAGAAAACTCGCAAACGCATAAATCTTAACCTTTCGATATTAAAACAACCGGTGCGCATAGAATCGCTGACATTATCATAAAATCGTCTACAAATTCCTTTACGCAAAATGTTTAACCCTCAACGATAAATCCACTCGTAGACATAATACATAAACAGAAATAAGCACGTGAAGGCGAAGTCGCGAGGAAACCCAGGAACGATATCAACGAACGCGATAAAAGGCGTATACAGTTGGTCGATCGGCATCGCGCTTGACGCATGTTGCAAGAGGCGTGTTGCACCGCATGAAATTCCATTCTCGGCCGGTCCGTGGCTTTACAACGCGCCACGTCTCGGTCAGAGTTTCCGTCTCGTAGGGTAAGTAGGTGAGTAAGTGGTGGGAATAGGCGAGGATGAAATGGAGCAAGACATGCATTGGCGCGTGTCGGGAGTGCCTCCTCGAGTCTGTCCGCGAGCTTGTGCACAAGCCAGGCCGCGTTACGTGGGCAGCCGTGGCCTGCCTCTCTGAATACCTGGCGTCGACCAGCCTAAGTAACGACGCGTGCAACCGCCTCGTAGGTAGATATACCTACGTCGTATCTGGCTTCACCACGACGTATCGCCACCAGGCACAACGAGCACGACCAAGCTAGAGATTTACACCGCGAGAGTCGCCAGCCAACCAACATCCTTCTCGTAGCTCTGTATCCTGCCGCGTGTGTTGCCAGCGTTAAGACGACTTTAAACGGTAAAATATAGAAAAATCGAACAGACGGATTTATTCGACTATAAAAGAGGCGCGCAGGAGAGTCCTGACTCGCGACAAGCGTTTAGGCCGCGCCGCTTTGTGCCAGTGTTGGCCAAAGTTATGTCCGATTCGGCCGATAAAATTTGTTGTAATCGGTCGTGGCTGTGCCGAGCGAATATGTTTTCTCCGAGGGTCGTGTTCGATCGGTTTTTAAGAATATTACGACGTATATTGCGTTGGCGGTATAATTGAGCGATAATAAGCGCTTTTTGTTGGCTCGAGTGGTAGTTTACTTCATCCCTGATAGGTAATTTATATTTATTGGTGGGGTTTCTTAACCCCTCGCCATGGTATAGCGAGAGTCTTACATATTATAGTTGTGGATTATGTGAGAGTCTCGTTTGTGTTTGTCAAGTTTGAATTTCAATCCATATCGCGTGTAGTATCGATTAGTAATACAATACCATTAGTATCGTGATATATTACAAGGCAAACGGTTAATTCAATTTACTCGATAGATGGATACTGTCTCTTTCAGCGGATGATAGTGAGTTAACTGTCTAATAAAGATTGCTACAAACGATTTTGCGGTATTAATTACAACTACAGGATCTGATAATACATAGCAGCAGTAATCATAATATATACATTGCGTCATGAGAAATATAAAGCTGTGAAATCACTAACAATTCAGCGGTATAATTTCACGGTGCATCGTTTGCTTTCATCAAATCTAATGGAAAGAATTAATCTCCAAGTTTCGTCCAAACGTGCTTAAATGGAACGTGCCCAAATTCATGGACTCTATCTCCCTTCATATTCCAACAACTCAATGCATAACACCAAACATCTTCGTACCAAATTTTTGAATCCAATAATATCATAATGCAACATAAAATGCGTGACTGGATCCCCAAGACAGTCTATCAAATAACAGTTTAAAACAAATACTGCAAGGATATACGTTTAGACACCAACAGTGCTAAGATCTCTTAGAATGGACGAGGCTCGGAAAGATTTACATCGCGGCTGCTTGGTGCACGTGCGCGTGTACGCGGTTGTCGTGATCAATGAAAAATATATAGAAACCCGACAGGAATTTATTCGCCAATAAAGGGGGACTTTCCGTAGGCGAAGCGGACTGTTAGGATGCTGGATTTCGGGCAAAAATACGAGACGCTGATAAATTCTACGCCGTCAGATAGAGTTGACGCGATTAAACCTTATCCGCGAGTACACCGTAAATCACGCGTAAAGCACGCGTAGGATGAAACGGTGCAAATCTGACGAACATTTAGTGCTTTCAATGCGTAGTCGTAATCCATGGTATTACAGAAGATTAATGTGGCATAAAGGAAAAAGTCGACGATGACACCGAGTCACACCTATAGTCGCTCTTTAATTGTCCAAACAATCGCGATGTGAGAATAGCCTAGTTGTTGGTAAAGTAACGCTAAACTCGTGCGATCGTTCGAGTGCTTGTATCGTACAAGCTGTTTTCGCACGCGAGATTCAACTACCTGTAACGATTCGTTGAAAGTTGTGTAATTTGTTTTATCGCGTACAGTTAGTCGATCATTAGAACAACTTTGCCCGATACCGAATACGTAGTTAAAATAATGGCCGTATTACTCGCTAACTAGCTTTTAATAACGCTACCTTTGCAACGCTTGGTTTAACTATCAACTTACTTTTTTGTTTATCCTCGTCTTTGAACAAACGCCGTTCGATGCGAGTTATACTCCTTATCGCAATACAATTACTTTAAAGGGTTGACAGCTGGTGTAAATCATTAGCAAGAAATAATTAAAGGTAATTATAGCGTTTGTAACGTTCCGTACACTGTATTTAGTCATATTTTTTCTTTTTTTTTTTTTTTTTGACATGGCAAGCTGGTAAGACCCGCTAACGCTTATTAATGATGGTGATGATCACGGGATGTGTTAAGAGTTGACTTATGTAAAATGAATTAATAGTAAGCCTAGTTGAAAACAGGCGTTGAGTAATTGATATTAAGTTTAGCTTTCCAGGCAAAGTGAAATTTTTTAGCTTGTAGAGTAATACTATACTACATTCTATCTCTGTGACTGCATACAAATATATTCCAATGTGTATATTCATTGACAACCCATTTCCATTTACGAGAAGAATAAAACCAATTCTATCAGATTATTTCATAATAAATGTTGTTCCGAGATAAATTTATTTTAAAATGAAAATCCCCATTCAAAGCAAGAATCGTCCGAACCGATAAATCATTTCTATCATTGCATATTAATCACAATCTCTAATTATTTCAGGATAGTTTAACCAAACTTGCAATCGTAAACAAAAATGAGTCAAAACCCGCGTTCTTACATATTGTACCACGAAAAATATAGAATATAGTTTCTACAGGAATATCATCGAACGAACGAAGAAACTCTTTAAAGAAAATAATGTACAAGCAAAAACGATTCTCGAACTTATTTCTCCCGACTTTGAAATGACCGAATCAAGATCTTGTCGGAAAGCAACATTTACTACATGCTGCTAAAAGATAAAGCCTTTCGTACTTGTCACACGCCTTGTCTCACGCAGCAAAAAAACTGCACACGAGCGTCTTCATGTTTCTTTAATAAAAGATCGATTGCTCGCTGATGCTGCCTACCCTTCCATGATGTATCGCGGCTTAATTGAAGCTCCTCTAAACGAGAATTAAGCGACAAACGCTGGCGTGTGCTCTGAAAGGATGAGCGAGACTACGTGCCAGGCCGTGGCATCGATAAATTTCAGACTACCTACGTAAGTGTTCGTGGTAACTGCGAGCGCAAGCCAAACCGGTCGGCACGCGCTTCGACCATCCGCTATCGAAGCAACGTACATGTACCAAAGAAAGGAGCCACTCTCCTTGTTCGTTCTCCTCTTCTTTCGTCTTTCTTTTTCCTTTATTTTGCCTTCTTTTGTACCTCGTGCCACCAGCTTTCTGCTCTTCACGCCATGTCAGCCTTTTTCTTTCCCTTTTTTCAGCTTATTTGCGCAACCGTACACGGATAATCGCTGGGACAATGAATACACGATCGCCTCTTCGTTTCTTTTGCTTCTTACTCCTTCAGTGACATTACCTCCTTCTGTCGCGTTCATCTTTTTGCCATGTTTTCCTTACCTGGCGGACACGCCGTCATTGACATTTCGACTTTTTGCCGCTTCTTGCAACGTGACGCATGAAGTCAAGAGTTTTTGTACATACGTGCCACACTCTCTGCAAGCGGACATTTTGCATTTTATAACGTTATTCTTTTCGTGTGGTATTTTCTACTAATCCATATTCAATTTTCGTGTGTATATATTATCGATGTCCGTTATATTGGAATAAATGTTAATCGTAGATAGATACCAAGGTATCTTGACGAGATTAAGAGGGCAATATGTTCGAAAGTACCCTTTAGGAAGATTTCTGGAATGCTATAAATTGTCAAACAATTCTGAACTCTATCGAAACATCGTAAATGGAACTATATACTTTATTTGGAAAGTTACGATTAACTTATATTTTTACAATGCTCAATTGTACTCTACTATTAAAAAGGACTCGATAAAGTTACAAAGGAAAGTCAGAATTCTTAATTGCAGCGTTTAACTCCATTCGCCGAACCGTCACTTACTCGGGTCCTTACAAATGCTTCTCAAGAACAAGAAATCGAGTATTCTCCAAAATTACTAGCAAAGATTCATGCAGAAGCTTTCGAAGCTAACAGATAAATTGCAGAGTCCTACCAAAATAACAAATGCATTTTTATCCATTATTCATAAAACTGCTAATTTTATGGAAATACATTGTCTTTAAATTGTTTCGAAACTTCGCTATAAAGTCTCTAAAGTACCCAACATATATTTTGCTTTTTATAATGCAATAATGATTTCTAAATCGAGTAAATTATATATTTTAGCTCGATATCCCGATGAAGGTTGGACGATAATGAACCAAGATTTAAATATTAATCGTAACTAGCGCGAGTACATTCTCCAGCGGAAATTCCACCACGTTTCTTCGCCATAAGCTCTCTCAAGAATTGAAGTAACTTCTATGCTAAAATTCTCTACTCATCAAGGAAAATTGCTTCTGCTTGATTACCTCGCTAAAGAAACGTTTACAAATCCAGCATGCTCACCGTCGTTTCGCATCTTTCTCCACAAAGCCAGCGTCATGATCTACACGCGACACATTCCCGTCCAGTTCTTCTCCCTTTACCCCTTCTACCTCTTCTTCTTCTTCTTCTTCTCCTTCTTCATCTTCATTACATCACAACCTTCTGACGTGCACACGATTAACTAAGAGGGCTTCATCTATCTCGTGAAAGCACACCGACGCTTATTAAACTCCGTAATAACTACCGTGCCATTCCTGACCGATCCTCAATCAACGAAACCAACGAGTTACTCGCGAACTGGCGGATGTAGGTCAGTGCGAAAGCTCGCTAGCAGGAAGTATACCGTCAGTCAAGGACGCTCTTCGGCGGACGTCCTGACAAAAATCGCGACAGCCCTTTGATCTTTTAATTAACGAAATGATACGCGTTGGGGGTCTTCTTCCGGTTTTCCGCAGTCGACATACTCGATTTTCCATCGTTGTTGATCTAGTTTCCAAGGGAGTTCTATATAAAAAGAATACCATTTAATAATGAATTTTCTGAAGTTGGAAATCAGGAATTGCTATCGGAGTTTTATTTATTCGTTCAGTTGTTGCAGTCCAAATATTTCCGGCTTTATAGAGGTTAATGGAATCTTGATGGAAATTTGACGTTAGAAAAGATTTCGTGTTAAGTGAAAAGAATTTCGATAAATATTTCATTCAGTTTCCTGTGATACTTCTAATAATAATAACTTTCTAATAATACAATGATAATTTCCCATCAATCGCCCAATACATATTTAAAATTTACGCAGCTACTCAAACTCTCTGTATACGAGTAATGCAGATAGCAAGTTATTCACGAAGTAGCGTAATGTTTTTCTCCTGTATTCTGTTATCAGTATTTTATTTTTCATGAAAATATACGAAGCAAAGATCACAAGTTGCAAATTCGTCCTCGATTGATAATTACCACTCGATAGCACGAACCAGGTTCTCCAGTCGAGTCGGATGAAAGTTGATAAAACGCAATTCCACAAGATCGTGCTGACGCTATTGCATTATAGTAAACGGGATATTTTACTTACTTGCTTTTCCTCGCTAATAGAGGACCCACTTTCAACCGAACGTGCCACCTCATTATGATAAACTCATTATCATTCCAAATCCAGCAGATCGTCGAGTGAAATTCATTTATCCAATGAACGAGGAAAGTGGCGATCCTTTCAGCGATATTTCATCGTCGAAAACCAGATTTCCATCGGTATGCGGTTCGATTAATCGAATACAGGATTTATTATCGTCCGGACACGCGGTAATTTCATCGGAGGCGACGAACGCCAGCGAAAGACACTTGTAAAAATGGAGAACGCGGTCGTTTCACGCGTCGCTGATCGACGCAAGAACGCCTGTAAAATACAAACAATTCGATTGCGTCGTACCAGTTTTCGCGAGTCGCGTAAAAGAAAACGAGAAATGCAAAAACCCGTGTAGCCTCGACAGAAATGTGTAATTATATAGGTGACGAATAATGTTGGAAATCTTTACGTATGAACAATCATATGTAGTACCTGAGCATGTAAATGCTGTATCTCTTCTCGCAGTTCTCTTACCGGAAGACATTACTCTTACAGAAACGAAATTACTCTTACGGTGGTATTACGATTAATTAAATAATCTTCGTTTAAACTATGGAACTGTTTCTATCTCTAACTCAGATTCTATAATTTTTATGGAGTTTGATGAAATTGAAATATTCATAGAATTACGATAAATCAAATATTTTTTCTTGTAACTATAGAATTTATATTTTGTATCTAACTTGTGTAAGGGGCTTGTACAAAGTAGCTGCTGTTCTGATACAGAAACGAAAGTTTTCGAACATCTACGCCGAAAAATATTTACGAATATATTATATCGTCCGTATGAAACTTTTTAAAATATCATTAGTACTGTAATGAAAGACGGTTACATTTCGTAATTACATCGGTAAAAGTTTAAGCCAATTGGAAAATGTATATAGAATTATGACAAATATGGGCTTAATGAAAGATCAGTATACATATAACTTCTTTATACATTTGCAAATTCGCTTCAAGTTTTACAAATACCGTCGTGATACTCGTGATCGCGCTGTTAATGAAATTCTAAAACGCTTTGTACAACGCACGTAACATATTCGTAAAAAGTTCCTACAAGTGTTCAAATGCTCCCGAGAGCAACTGTATAAAATACAAAGAATTCACGTCGTTCCAGTTTTCCAGCCGCGAGAAGCGCGAAAATCCGTGCTGCCTCGGCGGAAATGCACAAGGATATACGTGACATATTAGCAGAACGCTGGGTTTCCCTTTAAAGCACGCGTTTCGCGCGGTATCCTCGCTAAATAACGACAGGTCACACCGACTAATTTCTCTGAAAAGACGGTTACGAGTTACGGCTGGTACCTACCGGCGTCGATGCGGATCGTTAACGTCTTTCCTGCCGTTTCCCTCTGTCGAATAGTCGCGTGGCACGTACTGAAAATTTATGACTCTGTGAAAGCCAGCCGCGCGGAATTACAGGGGAACGTGGAGAATGGATTTCGAAGGTTGAACGAAATAATTTCGCGCGGCGACGAGACGAGCAACAGGGAAGACGCGAGCGTAGACACGCTTGAAAAGCGATCGTGAGTGACGATTAGAGGTGACGTAAGTGGTATGTAGTTAACGTAATGGCGTTTTGTTTGAACGTCTTTTACGACTCGGTGAAAGCGTGAGCAATTGTTTTGCGAGGATTTAGTACGGCTAATGAAGCTGTGATTGTACAGTACGCTTGCTCGTTTCAAACCATCGAGCTCATGTTAATGAGGGATTATTTAAAGTTTTGCTGAAAATAAATAGCAGAGATGCTTGTAAATAGGCTTTCTTATTTTCTTTCTTCTTGAAGTTTTAAGGTGAGACGATTGTGGGTAATCGATTATTTAATATGAACAAATCTGTGATTTAAACACGTTAAAGATAAAGTGACACGACTATTGCTTCGATTTTAATTGATCATCTCAACCCGTTTAAAACCAAACATAATTTATTAAAAAGTATAATATCACTTTGTCAAGATGCAAAAGATGTATCAGAACGATAGATGTACAAGCCTACACAAGTGTGAAATACACAAGAAATTCTCTAATTTCAAGACAAATTATTTAATTCATCGTCATACTATAAATTCCTTAATTTCTTCGTACTCTATAAAATTGTAAAATCTAAATGAATAAAGAAATAGCGATGAAAAATATCAACGAAATTCTTTATTGAATCTCCTTGAATGAAGAGGATCTGTTCATTAATAACAAAAACGCTATCGCAAATTCATCGTAACGACGTCTTCGTCAAGTAAGTTCTTAACAAGTACAGAAAGAACATGCGATGCGCGGAATCTCTGGAACGCGGGGATCAAAGCGGGCAAGCGTAATTACAACAACAGATTGTTGATCGTAATCGACACAATCGAATGTTCCTCACGATGAAACACCTCTTATACACGTACAGCTGTGAATCGAGAGCAAAGCCCTCTCAACGACCAGATGGTACTAACTGGTTGGAGCCGAAAATCGATGCAAACGAAAAGCAAAGAGGAAGTTAATGAGCCACGGGTGTTTGCAATGCAAAGACCACGCGGGTAGGTACATGTTCATGGTCGTTTTATGAACACGAAGGGTTAATGAAATGCATTAACGACAGATGCGCGCATTAACGCAGATACCTTTCCAAGCGCCGAATTATTCAAATGTTTTTTTTAAGATATTAAATGCCTTCTTAAAAAGAAGAAAGACACCTCGTTTTTCGTCTTGAAACAAACTCTCAACATTATTTATTCACAAGGGAATTTAGAGAATCTGAACATTTAGAAGCTTGCGAAAGTTTACGTATAGATTAGAGTAATTCAACTATAAAAATGAACTTCGTTTTTAACGTTATACGTGTATTACCGTTCTTAGGGAAGTCATTCCTCGAAAAATACGTAGAATTGTTAAAAATACGTAAAATACCTTAAGAATAATAAGAGACGTTAAACAACATTTTTTTATGTGTTACGTATGCTTTCTATATTTACAAAGCTGTGTATCTAGCAACTCTTAAAATCGTGTTTTTATACTTTGCACATTTGCACAGAAATTTTCTTGGAAAATCTCTTTCCATCTATGTATATAGATAATTTATGCGTCGTATGTTTATTATATAACATCAGTTTTAACTGTTTTCATATTCTCCAAAATACTGCAAATTCAGCACGGAAAAACACTGTGTTCATAACAATGTTCGTAAAGCAAACCGACATTCTTTATGCCGCATCAATTACGACCAATTATTCACAACGCTCCTCGCAGCCCTTGTAACGTTCCTCCATGTTATGCAATTCTCATAAATACTACAAGTTCCATAGAACAACAGCGTATCCGTAACAAGCTTCATAAAACAAACACGCATTCATTACAACCGATTCCTTGCAACGTTCCTTCTCTCGATCCACATTTTCATCCTTGCATCTCCATAAATTCCCCTCAATCAAGACCACCCGAGCCAACGTGTTCTCTCCTCGAGAAGAGAAAAAAGGAAGCGTTTCTCGCGGTAGCCGCGCCAGTCGGAGAGGAGAGAAGTCCCGACTTCTGACTGCGGCGTAGCCCGAGGCGTTTAAAATAATGCTATTCGCGAACGAAAATGAGGCATTTTCGAATTTGCATTCGCCATGGCCCGCAGCTATCGGTGTCCTCAGCGCTTTCGGAGTCAAGTACGAGCCGACACGACTCTTGTTTCTTGTACAATTGGTCCCCACAACGAACCGAACACCCCGCCATGCTTATGCACGATGTATACGCGACCCGAGAACCTCGAGTTTCCTGAATTTATAAACTTACGTTAGCAGCAAGTCGTGTGCCTGTGACGTTGACCCTGAAGCGGTAGCTCGAGGTGGACTCCGGCTAGGGTTAACACGACTCCTCTGGGCTACGAAAACGACGCTCACTCGACCCAAGGATTCCTTTGTTCCGACGAATATTACCGCGTGAATGTTTCAACGCTCGTAATGAACGCTGTTAACCGGCAAAGAGAAAATTGTAATAGAATTCCAGGTGAACGTGTGAGAGCGATTCTAACTGATTATTGGCAGAAATTAGAGAGTGAACATGATTCGTGAAAAAATCGAAATAGAGTGTAGATAGGAGAAGGAGTGATCTAGTACGAAGAACGATATGAATTGATCGATGAAAATAGTTATCACAAGTCATGAAGCGAAAGTACACGTAGATATTTGAACACGAGAATATTGCCTTGTGGGTGTTTCGATAGTCATAACGAATGTAGTTAGCCAAGAGAGAAGAAATTTTCACAGAACTCTAGACGGGTCGATTCAAAATGACGACTTTTGTTAAAATTTGAAATTGAGAGTTGAAGACTGAATAAAAATGCAAAGAGAGCATACGTAGGAAAAGGATAGTTTAGTAGCTAGGAAGAACGAGTCGTTTAGTTATGAAGCGAATCAACGAGAATAATTATGAAACTGTGACTGTGAAAAGAAGGTATATATTTGAATATCTATGAAAACATTACCGACCGGTTGTAATAAATTATTAGATTAGGCGACGAAAATACTACAATTCTAGGAATTGAAGTACATATAAAGGATCATCTACTATGAAGAAACAACAACAATTGTTATTAATCGTTACTAGTAATTATTAACAATTACTCTTTCCGATGGAGATATTAATCTTACGAATCGTGAATCAAAGATATATAGAAATATTTGAATATCACCACATACGTTATTTAATTTAACGTTACGATTCTGTCGATGTCATCAAACAAATGATTACCGTGATAATGTTGCTGCCGCAGGTAACGAACAATCACAAAAATACCATTCCATTACAAATATTATTCAGACGAGGCCGACGTCGCGTTCCGCCCCGCCGGTGATAAACCATTTATAATGAAGTCATATAAAGAAAAGGTCACCATCCAGACCAAATTAATGCAACATTTTACAATTTTATCGCAATTTGTCAAAATTATGTCGCAGTTGGTTATTCCGTCATTTCTCGATACGTACACTGATTGTAACAACATCGACGAGCTAAAGGAAACAAACGAGCCATAGAATCATCGATCGTTCGATCACAAGAGACGACAGCGAATCGCAATTAACCCGAAATTTCCATACGAAAACATAGCCTGCTCGATTCATTACACGTATCGTAATTTCTTCTTTCAATTCTCAAAGGCCACAGGCGATTCGATAAAAAAGAGTTAATCGTCGCTTCATCGGACTCCGAATGGAAAAGAAAGCGTAGAAAAAGGAAGAAGTTCGTTTTCGTAATGATTGCCGATAGTATCGACGCGGTCCATCTCATTGACAGGATTTCCACGTGCAACGATACGTTTTACGGAAACGCGTGCTCGATTGCCCAGCAACAAGGGGAATTTGCATACGACGATGCCTGCAGGCGATCGGACGTCCACGCAAACTTACCGGCAGACTTCTAGTTTGCGACGTCGTACACGCGCTGAGGACACGCGCGTGTCCTCAGAACGTGTTAGACCCCTTCTTCGGTTGAAGCCTCCGGCGAAGCTCATCTTGGCACACGTGCATGCAGCTGGTCACTTGGAGCAGGGTGCCGACGTTGTACACACAAATGTTACGGAGAACGTCGCACAAAGCGGCCACTACCATCTTTTCGTAAGAAGATCGTTCGCTCTTCCTGCATCGCGGTCTGCTCGGTGCGGTCTGAATCTACTTCCGCGTGTACACTTGTTTGTCGCTTTCTCGAGTTAATCTGATTGTGCGACTGGATACACTTGGTGAGTTTAATCGAATTAAATTCAACGGAGGATTGGTAAGATCAAAGAAAGATATTTATTCATATAACATATACATCGTATTTATGAATATTTATGTAACGCTGTATCATCTGCGACTCGTGAAACATGTTTTTAATCGTTTAAAGGTGAAGGTTTCTGTATTTCAATCTGAAATTATATGTTGGAAAAATTATTCCGATTGAAAAAGTGTGTTTGATATTTTATTCGAACGAAAGAAAAACGAAATAAGGAAATTACCTCAGAGAAAATGTACAGATAAATAATTAAATTACAATTTCTTTACTGACTCCTTCCTTTAAGTAATTTCTGTAATATAGTCTGAGCAGAAGGTCCTTCATTTCCTGATCTACATTTCTTACTCAACTCTTCTCCAAGAAACACGTGTGTTTTCTACCAATTTACGTTTCCTTCGCTCTAAGTTCAGTCTGAATGTCAACAACCCAATATTACTTACAGAAAACCATTCGCTTTATTAGAAATGGCTTTCTTTCCAGGACTTTTAATTTTATCACCAAGCAAATACAATTTACGTACATGCTTCCTTATTTCCTGTCGTTCATGTATTGCAATGATGCGTGTCGTCTAGGCGCATTAAAGCGTCCTTCAGCAAACACCCTGCGGCGTCATGTTCATTATCCTAATGCATGTCTGTATTCTACATTTGTATGCATATTGATGACCCATTCATTTAGACCATACGTTCCACACTCAAATACACACACACACATACAAATATACACATAGATATTCAAACAAGTTCATTTTTGCGATTCAAGGCCCCAACTCGACGGGACAGCTGTTACTGAAATCGTTGCTGCGATGTTCTTTCACTTTCTCCGGCTAGTTCTGCCTATCTTCGTTCATATTTTATCGCGATTATATACCAATATATAATATTAACTATGCAACGTAACGAAACAAGAGCAGTTGAATGTTTACGCACATAACTGTCGAATTAAAATAGAAAATTAGAAAACAAGAAAATTTAGAGCACAGTGCTAAGGAAATTGATTATTTCTGCATAGTTTTTATTCGCAATTTAGTGTGCAATTATGATCGAAGTTAATTACAACTACGTTCATACGCGTATCTGTATTAATAGAATTTGCATACGCTAATCGATCGCCCAAAGGTATTCAAAGGTCGATCGTTGTTACGTACACTAACATAAAACTTCTTCAACTCATAATCGGTTCTTCTTTTCTTAGTTTGCACTTTGAACCGTGTTAAAACTATTTGTATAATATAATATTATATACTTTAAATTAAATACTTATAAATACTAATACTATTAAATACTTCAATTTTTAAATTCATCATCAATAAATCCAAGAGAAGTAAATTACATATTACGTTTTTCAAAATCATCGTCACTAAACCAAATTCGAATATCTATCGCATTCGTCTAATATGGTTTTTAAATTAAACAAATCGAATCATCGTCAAAATTCATGATCGATATACCATGTGCAATTACCTATCACAACTGTGGTAACAGCTTTTTAATTATATACATTATGGAATATTACAACTTCCTTGAAATTTATTACCGATAAATCAAGTGAAAGCTCGTAACAAATACTCGTAGTATAAACTCCCTAATTAAATAAATTATATCTTAAATCTTCATTCGGATTCGCTACGAATAAATCAACTAAAGGCACTTACCACATCGATGATACACAACAATTTCTAAATAAAGTAAATTACATACATCATAAACCAAGGAAAAGTACTCACAACGTGTATCGCCTATTGTTACATCTCTTCAACCGATCTACCATTAGTTCCATCAGCATCCAAAAAATCAACCTTCGCCACTTATTCCAGCTAACAACTCTTCTTGCGTTACTTCACGCCCCCCAAGCAACCCTGTGCACATTCCCTCCTACCTGGAGGATTTATCGTCACCCCGATTCCAACTGCCGCGTGTCAATTAAAATATATGGACCAACCAGGCCCAAACAAACAACCACACCGTATATATTCAACCGTTACTCTACATTCATAAACGTCAAGGGCGCGAAACCGTCGATCGTCGCCCGGAGCGACGAGCATGGTTGCTGTATGGTAGTCGCCCTCCGTCAACGAAGAAACGCGCAAAAAGCTGTGCCAGAAGAAGATAGCTACGAAATTTCGACCAATCCGTACTAATTCGGATACATAGCTCAATAACGATAATTCAATAATCCGAGCTTTTTCCTCAGCTTAAAAAATGCTTGAGTGGGAAACGTTTCAAGGTGATAACGAATTGCGGCATGGCAAGGAGAAAAAGAAACATCTTTCATCCACACGTTATCCTACTTGTAAATCATTCTAACGGTTAAACAAAATTCTATCGAGTCATCCTTAAGGACTTAAATAATTAGATAGATAAATAATACATACTCTAATAAAGGATCCTTAAAGACTTCGGAACTATTATACTTAAGCAATTTTATAGGTAAATAATATTCTAACGAAAAATCTCTACGAACTTAGAAGCTTAAAGAAAAAGAAAATACGAGCCTGTCTCTGTCACACAGCGGTTTTCAAACAGTGTACTATGCCGAGAGGATGCGGATCGCTCGACGACTTCCACTCGGAGCGACGAAGAAAACGCGCTGCATCGCGTTTCACGTGGTCCCTGCGGCGATGCGCCGCAGCGCATGCTGGTACACCGCGGAGAAAAGAAGAAGAAGACGAAGACGAAGAGTTGGAAGAGGTGGAAAAAGGTGGGGGAGGAGGTGGAAAGAGAAACCAGTCCCCTTGGCCTTACCTTCGTCCCCATCGACGTCGCAGGAACTCTGGCTCACAGGCTGAAAATAAATATCGCCACGACGACGAGAACCTTCTTTGCTTCTCGAGTTTCGTGGTTGATGGTACTTCGACCAGGGTTCTTTAATACCCCCCCCCCCCCCACGTTACACAGTCTCATATTTATTGGTGTTTATACGGGCGGAGGTTAACGTTACAGAGCCCGTGTAATGATTTATGCCGTCGAGGGCGAGCTGGAACTCGCGGAGACTCGAACACAAGCGACTACATCGGGGTGATGTTGCGGTTGATTTAAGCTCGCGCCATCCTTGTGGCAAGGGTTTTGTGTCGTCGTTGGTAATTAGTAATTAGACTTTTGCGGTTTGTCGTTTGTATGTCCGAGTAGTTAAAGCACGACTGTTACCACAGTAGTATTCCAGCCGCAGTTGAGGCATTGAGAAACCACATTGATCAGCTCCATAGATTGAAAAGTTGGAAAAAGGGACGATGTTGCAAAAACTGTTTTCTTTTTTTAATTTATCTCGGAATTTGCATCGTTGTATGGAAAGACCGATTTAACTTAATTCACTTAACTTAAAACACCAAACCAATATCGAGGAGAAGGATTTGTATACGTTGCAGCGTGTGGCCTTAGTACGATAAATCAATCTTACCTGTTAACCGTGAAGTCATATTTTAAGAACGTCAGTGGAACACAATCAGTCACGGGGTACACGATAAATACCAGAATCTTCAACTACGTGAGAAGTTAAAGAAACAAACAAGTATATGAAAACTGATAACATTAACTTATATCATTTATATTAAATACAAAATACTAAATACAAAAATTGCGTAAAACAATATTAACATGAATTTTATTATTTCTAAAGAATTAATGTGAAGAATAACACTAAAAGATCGCCGAAATATTTTTTAACTTCAACAGATTCACAGTTATATATATAAATTTCTTGTGTAACGACGCAAACAGATATCCAGAAACAGTGAACTATATCTTTACCATTTCCTCCTACGACTTCTGATAACACTCAACCTTAAACGGTTAAGTTGATTTCACCCATAAATTCATTCGTATCTTGTTCCCCGCTTTCCAATATCTCCAAACATATTTCTAAACTAACTTAGAACTGAATGAACAATCCATGATCCACTTGCATACTCTCGAAGCAACGACAATGTTAGTACCTTGTAAATCTTCCCTCGTTGCGTTACCACCTACATAAACTCTATCTTTATAGCCTATTCCTCTCATTTATTCTCTAGTTATTTCTCCTCAAAAGATAAAAATAAAGGGCGCTTAACCAGTCTGTCACTACCATCACAATAGTGATAGTATTGATTTTAAATATGGACTAAATTTTAAGTAGTACGAAGCGAAATTTGACAAATGCTCCGAATAAATACAATAGAACATTTTTCTAAACTCGTCGAAAGATCGCTATTTATTAATTTTTTTGTTAAATATATATCTGGTCGTACTCAGAATTCTCAACGAATCCGCGTATCGTCATCCGAACCGGAAGGATTCCGCGCGGCGAACAGAGGAGAACTTTAGAACAAAGCGAGCAGGATCGCAATGTGTACATAGGCTGGAAATGAGTCAGGGTTCTCTGTTCGCAAACCGCCGACCAGACCGACCATCCCTTCCACTTTTCTCATTCGTCGGACCAAGGCGAGTTTGGTTTTCCCTCGGCCAACGGTGCTCGTTAAATATTGTTTCGCCGTTAATTGCCTTATTAATACATATGAAAATCGTTGTAGTGGCTCGGTAGCGCGTGCGGTAACGTTCGAAAACGCTTCGAAGCTTTCCGGGTCAACGGCTACACCGAAAACAATGACCCGCTAGATCAGCGTTATCGTCGTCAGCGACCAACCGCGAGGATCAATAAATTAAATCGAGCCGCGTCGAGTACCGCTTGGAATCACGCGACCTCGTTAGAGGGAAAGTTCCGCGCTAATGTCAGCGTATGCAGCGCTGTTTTGACTTCTAAATGGCGGCGTCCATCGTCGCGGTTTCAACGTCGGGGAAAAAAGATGATCGGAAACCACAGACACGCTCGCACGTGTATGCGTATGACAAGTAGAATACGGATGTACGTGTGTTTATGGGAGATTTGCTCGGACAGAAGTGTAGAGATTGTTAGTAGAAAATCTTCAAAATACCTGGTAGATATTATATTTGGAAGATGAAATGTATCTGCATTTAGGTTCTATTTTCTTAGTGTCCATAGAAATATACATATACATATTTGGATTCATGTCTGTGGTATAGTAATGAATTATATTTTCAAACTTCTATAGCAGAGGAATTCTACCATTTATTACTATCAATGTACTATATACTAACAAAAGTGTGCATTTATTTGGTTTTGAAGTTAAGTATATATTTATATCATTCTCCTAAGTATTTCAAAAGTTTCAAATAGCGTACATTAGTTGTGTCTTTCGATAAAACCGCGCAGATTTATCCTTTTCAATTATTTCATATTAAAATATTCCATTAATCAAAAACATAACAAGAATCATCATCGTTCGTAGATATGGCTGGCGTTTAAAAAAATAGTCGCCGCAGCAACTATTGCCGATTTCGGGAAAAGTCACATTTTCCTCGATAGTTTCTGGATTCGTACGACGAAAAGCCAATCGGTCGGAATTTAGAACGAGAGATAAGCGAGAGCACAGGGTAGGGTGGAAAAGAAGAAGAAAACGCTGATACCTCGCCGGAGAAAGCTGGCTGAAACGTGTTACCGTTTGTTTATGTCGAGTTTTGGAATTCGTTTTCTCGATTTACTACGAGGTTTGTTGGCTACTGTTTTAGAGTTTCTGCTCGAGTACGGAATTCTATCTGAAAAGATTTTGAAACAAAACGTTGGTACTGAGTTGAGTAATAAATTCGTTCTCCCTTCACTAGTGTATATATATTTCGGAAAATATTATACAAATTATTTAAAGTATATTAAGATACACATATTTAATTTTCTGATGAAAGATATATTTATAGAGATATGAGATAAATACTTCTTGATTAAACAGACTTCGTACGAAGGTAATAACACTTCTTGCGCACTTTTAAGGAAACGTGAATGAGCTTATTACACAACCTAATATTTGATAATTCCAGGAAAAGAGATTTTACTACTCTTGTGGTTTTTGTAACATAAAATTTCTTTTTAGCATGCTAGATGTATTAGTGTGCAAGATTACGTTACGTGGATTTTTAATTACAGACGGAAATGTGAGGCCGACGGAAAGGAGGCGAAGGCGGAGCTGGCACAACGCAATATGTTCCCTAGCGCTCAAATTAAAATGAGGTAAATAGAACCGCATTCAAGTTATACTCTTAAAGAGCAAAGCGTAATATACCGTGGAACATCAAGAAAATGATACGCCTCCGTGCAATTGAAATTCTTCGATCTTACGTAACATCTAACAATCGGTCGTAGAATGTAACGAGAATTATACAAACGCATAAATCTTTGCAGTGGAAACGATAATGTCTTCCTTCTTGGTAACTATTAATAAATCAATTAACTAGAAGGTAATTGCAAACAATTGAACATTGGAGAAAAACAACTATAAGAAATCATTTTCAAAATCTATAAAGTCTAAATATCAAAAAATTCGAGCAATTAACTATAAGCTAGTTGCAAACGATTGAAAAGTTAGAGGAAACAACTGTGAAAATTCATTAAAAACATTACATATTCTACGCAAACTAGAATTAATTTAATACGAGTAATTAATATATCCTACACCCTATGTTCAAAAATTTTAAGACAGCGATTTTTTACCCTTACCCTTACCCTTTCCTAAATTATTGAGGCAATAATTTCGAAGCCTCGTAGAAGGAACACGGCCTGATGGTGGCTAATGTCGAAAGTATCTTTCTCAGATTGCTGTCGCCAAGCAGTTCGCCGGCCACGTCGCCCACAATGTCGAATTCTTCGTCGCCGACACCACCGACACCGGCTGCACCAGCTTATAACCAGAAGATGACCGGAATACCCTGCGTGGCCGCCGCTTCCAGATACACGGCGCCGGTACACATCGACGTAGGTGGCACGATATACACGTCCTCGCTCGAAACTCTCACCAAGTAAGTACATACACTACTTGATCCTTGCGAGACTAGTGGTACAATACATATACAGCTGCGTTCTTTTAATCGTTTCTCAACTAAATCGTACTTCCCCGTCGTTGAAAAAATTCTAAAATTTGAGAAACATATGAGGCGATTTCGATAGATTTTTATTTGAAGATTCTGTCGCTGAAGACTTTTCTGAAATATTAAAAATATTTTTCTCGTTTGAGACGGGATTGAGATATACGAAATTCGAGGACCACGAGAAGCTTAAACATCATTGTCCTTTGATATACAGAGAGAAACGTTCTGTCAAGCGTGAAGCAAAGGGATGAAGACTAGAATAATTTCGTGGAAAGTTCGCAGATCTCGATCCTCGAACGGATACGCTGCTGTCGTTCTAATATATTACGCGCTGAAAAGTGAAATCTGCGATAATGAATGCGAGATAGATATTTTTACGAACGATCGAGACGGTCGAGACGGCATTCCGACGGGAAAGTTGAAATCGACACTTGTATGTCGTTGGCCATTAAAATATCGTGCTTAGGATAGCGAGATCTCGAAAATGGGTTAGTATCTGTCCATCGTGTTTGGAAATTTATCTTTACAATATACGATATTGTGCTTGAGACAGAGAATTTTCGAAAGTATGTAGATTAGATGCTCCGCATCTTATTTAGAATTTTTACCATTTCCAATTAAAAAATATCATACTTAAACTAACGATCTATCGAAAATAAGTTAGCCCTTCTCTTTCATATTTCGAAATTTATTGTTTCGCAATAAATATCGTACATGAAATAAGCAAGCTCTCGAGAACATGTTATCCTTTATCCACCGTGTTTGGTGAGCTTTTATCGCTTGGGAATAAAATATTGTGCTTGAGATACTAAGGCCTCGATATGTGAAATCTTCCCTGTCGTAAAACTTTATAATCTTAAAATATCGTTCTTAGAGAGGGCGATTGTTCAAAAATAAATTACATCTTCCGCATCCTATTTCAATTTTTATCCTTTTGAACTATTTACAAATATCACTGCGAATGTTAGGATGAAACTGGCAAATAAATTGTCTACATATATAAACCTCGAAAACCGAACGTTTTGCACCAAAGCGGCTCCGCGTCCGCGCGAAAACCGTTTCCACAGTCCGAAGAATTCCGCCGCGAGAGAGTAGAAAGGGAGCGTGATGTCCGGATCGCGGAAACGTGACCATCGACAACGCTCCAGGATGTTCGTAGCAGGCAATATCTCAGGGAACATATCGCTCGCAATCAGGCACACCGTTACTATGCTCGACAGTGTCCAAAGGCTATTTGCGGTATACCCGTGTACTTTATGCATAAAAGAGACGTAACGTGAAAGCACAGCCACACTTTGTACCGAGAAGAGACTTTAATCTCTTCGAACCATCCTCCCAATCCCTCGATTACAAAAATCTTCCTCGAGTCCAACACATAAGAAATCAAACAATTCCATCGATGTTAAATTTCGCGAGATACCTGAGTATAACAGACGTGCAACACAGCTCTTTGGCGTCTTTCCATTAACTTTACTTCGTTGAGTGTATCAACCTGCTGAATCTACACGCACGAGTACACAAACAGATCTCATCGATCGACAACGTGATAAATCACCAGTTCATCGGACTCGACGTTAATAAATTTCGATTTGAGCCGAGCATCGCGCCTTTCTTTACTTCCTCACACGGCGGTTACCTTTCGGATGGTAGCGTAACACGGTAGACCATAAAATGGCACTGCGATACAGTTACGTGCTCATCCGACGATATTCATGCCGATGCTCGTTACGATCCACCGTCCGTAAGCTAACTAACCTGGACGTGGATGAATATCCGGTGCCTCGGCTAGGGTTAAGAGAATCATTAAGTCGTCCGCGCGGCGTAGGATCCAGCGAAACCGAGCGAATTCATGGCAAAGTTAATTCTAATTGGCAAGCGAATGCCTACTATCGTTAACGGAATCATTAACCGAGTCGCTGGCGCTCGATTTTTCCTTCTTCGACCGCGATGAGCTTGCGAATGCTCATAAGAGAGTCTCGTTAAGCGAACTGTCTTGTTTGTTAATTTCATGAGATATGGTTCTCGCGATACCAACGAGGAAAATCGTGGATGTCGACTTTTTGGTAGCGATCCAGCAACATGTAAGAACATATGATCCTTATTAAATTAAACCTACAATCCTTATCACGGACATAACTCGACTCGTCATAACGCGATGGATTAAACAACATGGATCGTTTGCCGCCAGTTCGTATCAATTACGCGATAACACGGTTAATGAAGTATGGAAGATAAGAGAAGCAGAGCAAAGAGACGAGATTCGAACGGATAAAACTGGATTTGACTCCTGTCGCGGTTGGTTTCGCGGTTGATCGAACCGTCGAGACGTAACTTGGCTTGGTTTTCGATCGATCAGCGGTCAGATTCGCATCGTTCGTTTGGATTTTAATCGGTGGGAACGCTGGAAGCGAAGGTAAACGACAGGCGAGGATAAGTGTCGCGACGTGACGCACAAGAATCGAGAGAAAAGAGCCGGAGAAGTGAGGCCAATCAGCCCGTGGATATATCGTAGAAAACCGCCTGGCAACCTCTCCGCCATCTCCTTCGACACGCTCCATTGCACCTTCCTCCTTCATTATACGCCGTCGACCTTATTGTTTTGTCGAAAGTATCGCCAGATTACCGTACGCTCGATCGTATCGCTATTAGAATAGGAACGCGACAAAATCGCGCGACAAGGTCTTTCGTGAGAATGATCTGATGGAAATATGCTAAAGGAATTTCTACTACCATGTTACACGTTACCCTTTTCTTCTATTTTGATTCTTTAAACACCTTGCATCGGTATTTTGTAAATACTTTTACCACTTTATACGAGCAGAATTTGCTCGACTCAATTTGTCTGCAAGGAATGTATCAGCCTAATTATGGAAATTATTGCATGAAGCAATTATTTACTGTTCAGTTTTGAGAGGAAGAGAAGAAATATACGAGAGAACTGATAATATTCTCGTTTAACAGTCCCCTATTTTCTTACGTGTTGTTTCATATGTGTTAAATTTGTATTATAGTTCGGAAGATTATAAAACATAATTGGACACGGCTACACATAGCTGAATATGGTTTCTTTTTGTTTATTTGCAATGATCGTGATTATAGCAGTTTCTAATTAAGAAACGATCTGGTTAATAGAAAATACGATATTGAGGAAAGCGATTAGCGAATTATTAATTATATTTAACGAATACAGTAGATCGCCGTGTATTGGAAGGAAATTTTAGTTGGAGATCGATTAGCTGAACTCATGCTAGAGCAATTCGTTTGTTTAAACGTGGGAGGAAAATCAGTGAACCTCTATTATATGAATTATTTATCCTTCGTCGAGTTCAGATAAATTAAATGAATAATGAATATATCTGTGAATGAATTTTATTCATAGCGGATAAAAATTCAAAATATGTACCTACCTAGTAAAATACAAAGGTTATTTGATTGAAATAAAATTAATGAGAAGGAAATGAAAGCATCATTCTCCTTTCTTTAGTCTTGCAGATATAAGTTATTCACTTCCTGGTGTAGCCATCGTATGCATTTTACATACGCTCGAAGCAAAAAAGAAGAACACAACAGCGAAAGGCAGTAAAAGTCGCGATCGTTCCAATGCATAGTGCATTGTATGATAAGTAAGTTACACCTTTCACCCATTAAACGCAGGGCAAATCGCGCTTAAAACATCTAACTCGATTTAATTCAACGCTGCAACGCGAGTCGCTTGAAACATTTTAATGAGCGACTGCTATGTCGACATTAACTTGCAAGAAAAATACATAGTTAAAGATCATACGAACCAAACTATTACAAAATTTTTGTACAAAATTGACAAAAGCTACAAACTTGTAAATTAACATCGTATACACTTAAATTAAAAAATTTGTTCTGTACGTTTCTTCCGAGAAATTTCCCTCGTAGAAGAAAGTTCAAAGAATATTACTTTCGAAGATAAATATCTCCTTTTGAAAAATAAAAATTTTCTATTTGATTGGAAGAAAAGATATCTAACGATAATAATCTTGCAGAAGTGATATTGAAACGGTGAAAAATAATCCGGTACCCCTGTGTTACTCGCAAAATTGATTTACGCCAGGTAAATTATCGTCGACACATAACGGAATCGCTGGAGATCGCATCGAAGATAGTCGTTTCCCAACCTGAGACACCTACAAGGATTTATACGCCACTCTTCGAGAAATGAACGACAATGGACAGCAACCATAATGATTGCGATGATGGATAGATAAGATTACGACCATGAGCAAGTTACGGGATAACCATTCGCAAACCCTCGCCTCGTTGAATATGGTTCCTAAATCAAGTTTTACTGAAACAGGCGGAAAAAATGATTATATGTACACACAATTCCATATTATAGTCGGATATTGCAACAGAAAGTTACTCCTCTTGATGGCATCATAAATATCAAATGAAGCTTTATATTAATCATAATACGATGTTTAATGTCTACGGAAACAATTTAGGAATTCTTGAGTGTACGATAATACCTTCAGAAATTTATAATGAATTGCATTGAGTTATTAGAGACTAAATCTGTGGAATTGCTCTTATCTTTTATCGACTCTTTATTTATGAAGCGTTTAATTGAAAATGCAAAATCTCATATTTCCATAAAAGATTTCAGATAAATTTCTAGTATGGAGAATATTCGGAATCGAGATAGAAATCAATTGATGGAAATGATACGAAGACGCTGTGACGCCTGTTGGGTTCTAGAGATCCTTAGGATCCTCCACTAGTGATCTCTACGATTCAGGATTTTTGAAGTCACATGATTTTCTGAATCTTCAGAGTCCGTAGAAGTGTCAAGGTCCACGGAGGATTTAGAATTTCTAGAATTCCTACAATCTTCCAGGTATTCAGAACCTTTCGTGACTATGGAACCTCCCAAATCTATTATAGGTCATTGGTCTCTCATTCTCAATTGGTTGATCGTTCCAGTTATTTCTAGAGTCTCAGAAATCTTCAGACTCTAGCATTTTTCGCGTCTTTAGGATCTTCAGAGTTTGCGGAGTCGTTGAGGTCCTCTGGATACATGTATTTTCAACTGTTCATTAAAATTAAAAAATGTATCTGTCAAAATACATTTGAATAGTCGTTTGATCGATTTATAAATTCAATGAATTATTCTGCAGAATTAAGCATTCTCTCCGTCGAATACAACAAGTTCGCAACCAAAAAACTACTTATATATCCGTCTTCTATTTTATCATATTCATTTTTTTTACGCTGTTCTTATAAAAGCGATCCAGTCACGTAAGTATAGGAAGCCTTGTAAACTTGGAAATTTTATTTATTTTTCAACGATGAAACATCAATTGCAGCATAAAGTCAAAGGATTTATCCACTCTGAACAAAACTCAACGACGTCATCGTATTACCACGTATTCAAGTCGTTCTATTCTAAAACTAATCCAAGGGGCCAGCATGATTTTCCGTCAGATATTTTCAGAAATTACGTAACCGCCGATCATTAGTTTGCGCTTCCGGTATCACGTAATCCCTAAAACATCGTCCATCATCCTGCCGGGCCGGAGAGTCCTGTTGAAGACTTAGCAAGGCCCTGGGGCTATCCCATAGAGATCCAGCTAGTCCTCGTTTCCTCGCCCTTCAGTCCAGCACGTGCAATTTGCCCAACTCTGACAAAGCGATCCTGTATTGGTCGAGACGTTTCGTTCATGCACACATACACACATATGTGAACTCTTGAGTCCATTGTCGTTCGCATGCACCGAACGACGGCATATATTTTATGCACCTCTCGTACCAGCTTGTAACCGTGTAGTATTACCAAGCTCGAGTGACTCTTATTGTTAACTTTCCACGCTGGAACAAAGAATGTAAAACAAGTTTATAAGCCATTGATTGTAACAAAAGAAAAGTGAATTCTCGTTCGTGGAGCGGATACAAAAAAAAAACAAATATATTTACGAAAGAGAGGAATGAGAAACGATTGTCGACAAAAGCAGAGTTTGCGAATCGCGTGCTAGTATTACAAAGAACGTTTATGGATGGCACAGAAAAAGAATTAAAAAAGAGAGGTATGTAGAAGGCTTTAGACTTTGATTAGATGAAGAAAGTTATGATAAAAAGATTGTAGAATCTTCAGATCGTTGGTTCGCTTGAAATTTTGGACACTAATAGATTTTGTCATTTTATTTACAAATATTTTACACTCCAAACTCGTTATAAAGTCAGATACTTAATATTTGTTGTAAAAAAGATTTGAGGGTTAGAGTATTCATTGAGAGCAATGAAAAATACTCAATCATACATAGTAGTAGTAATAGTAATAGTAGTAGTAGTAGTAGTACTACTCACTTATGGAGATAGATTTTACATCGAATGAATTGTTTTTGCGATTTACGTTGATTAAATATCCTTTAAATATCTGTCGTTTTAGCTAACAACTACAAACCCCTAAAATTAGATTCCTTTTTCCTTCGCAATTTTCCATAAAATATCAAACGAACGCCAAAAGCGGTAGCTCCAGCTATCCAAACATTCACGCAGACACAAGCAGAGTATCACAGCGAAAGTAATCAAGAAAAGGTAGATCAAGACAGCTTCAGGGGCCACGATTTGAGCAGCGTATTCACGCATCTACATAATCACGCTGGTATAAAGTCAGTCACGGTTGTTCACGTCGCACACACGCACATAAGAAGGTTATAGTTGTGTGTGTATACCAAAAGCAGAGCAGGAATCTGAGTGATGTGAGCCGATCGTTTAGCGTTTTCCCATAGCGAGCGGATCTGACCCGGGATCGGACCTCGGCCGGTCGGTGGGCCCAAGAAATCGCCCCAGGTAATCACGGCGCTCGTCCTCCGCCCCTGGTACCGTTTCCTCCCCCGCACACCCACCCTTTCCAAGCCAGGATCCCCACGAACAACGCGCTCTTGGCCTTCTGGCACATACATCCTGCCCTTCTTTCCCCTTTTGTTCCTCGTCCGTACTTTCTCACTTTTTTCACCTCTCAACACCAACCTCGCCTCTCCTATCCACCACCATCAGCTTCACCTTCGTTTCTTCTTCTCTTCTTCGTCATCTTGTTCATCTTCCAGCCTGGCCTCCTTTTCGCTACGTCAGCATCGTCCATTGTACGTTTTAATAAGGAAACGTAGTGGTCGTCTATGAAACGATCGTATGTTTTATATCATACGATGCACAGAAGAATCTTTGTTTTCCATCAAATCGAAATTTAGTAGAAATTTCAATCATAATTGGAGTTTACCTTGGATCGTGATAACGACAGACGCTGCTGTCTCTTGTGACCCCGATAGAGTACTGATTTTGATCACTACGTATATCGTAAAACTTCATCGAAAATAAAAAGGTCCTTTAACTTTGTCGACCATCCGAAGCTTACATGTCCTTAAATGGAATACTCGAAAATATTTCAATAAACTTTTACAGAGTTTGTTATATATTCAAAATATATGGAAATCGCGCCAAACTCAAAAGATCTAAGTGTGACACCTTACAGTTTCTAAAGAAATAATCTGAAAGCAACAATTCTGCCATAGCAGAATTTCTAGTACATACCCTCCCTTACGTTACAACCTGATTACGACCAGCAGTCGGAACTCAAAGAAACGCTGCATTCGGTTTTACCTCTTTGACGAACGATAGACGTTCGCTATAAAACTCATAGCGCGGCAACGAGCAACTAATATTCGATAATGTTTTTCTTTTTGAAACGGAGAATTTCCGACCCAGGATTCACAGAATTTTCATTTTCTCGGGCGAGCAACCTTCTCATCCTTCGGTCTCGACTTTCGCGGTGCCGTCGAAAAGAACGAGACAGAGCGAGGCAGAGTAAAAGAGACGGAGGATCGTCTCTCGGCCCGTATACACGTCTATACGACGCTATCGTCGTACCTACCCCGCGGTATTTTCTCTTTCTCTCTTCCCCGCTGAAGTCAGATCGCCCACGGGCCTCCACCAGGCCGTCGTTATTATATGTTATCGCCGTGGAAGGTATGGGAACCGGCCTGAGGGGGCACCGGATACCTACGTCGGTATTTCCCCTCGTTGTGCCATAACGCACCATCGAGGTACACGAAGAACCGAGCTCTCCAGCTCTTGTTCCCTTTCTATCTCTATCTCTCTCTCTCTTTCCACCTTTCTCCTCTCTTTCTTTCATCTCGTTCAACGTGCTCGTTCTCCCGGCGGCCTTCGTCTTTAGCGCGCTCTTCTTCCTCCTGTGTCCCTCTCTCGTCCTTTTTCCAGGGCACTCGTCTATTATATGCTAAATTACGACGACCTTCGGCCGCGCACGCAGAATGTACCGCCTCTGCTATTGAAAAGCGCATCGATGCCTCTCTCGATACCGGATGACACGATCACGCGTGGGGGTTGAAACAAATTCGAAAGTTGAGAAAGCTGGGGATCACAGGGTTATCTAAAATTGACCGGCTTCTTCGTAATGCATGGGTGAAGGTTTGTTGTCTTTGATTAATTAGCGCGAATTGTCTTCGATTAATTTGATTGACTTTCACGAGAAACTGTGAAATTAATTATTAGATATATTTGAAGAGCACGCGAGAGGAACACGACAAGTCTATTCCAATGGTAATTTCTCGATCTCGAACAAGTCGTCTGGTTCACAAATGTAAGTTTTCTGAAAGTAGGTAATAAATTTACAAAGTTTCGTAAACGGTCAAGTCATCTCTTCGAATGAGTTTCTTCAATAAATGAATAAGTCCACGATCAATCTGTTTCGAATGAGAGAACTTACGATGAACAGCAGTTTCTTCTAGGTGGATGTATCTTTCAACTTTCAAGATGACTTTTATTTTTTCAAATCAAACAGTAGCTGCCACTTTATAGTTAGCCGCGTTTTTTATATACTTACGTACTATTGTACTGTTATATATATGAATTAACTGTACTTCAAATTTCCTCACATAAGAATTATCGTTCATTTCACGAACAAATTCAATCGAGGTACTAAGAAAATAAAGTGTTACCATGTCAATTAACACGAGTAATCTAACGACAAACTTTCTCAGGAACGATACATCGCAGCTGTAAAATATACGAGTTGACTATTATATCATTTGACTGAGATAAAATACGATGCAACGCGTTGGAAAATGTCACCAGGCACTTTCTAAATCTGAGTCGCAAAAGGTGGCACTGTCAGACCGCAGCTATCGCATCCGCATCCGCATCCGTATGCCTCTTCGATATACATACATTGGCGTGTTCCTGTTATCGTCACGCCTCTAGATCACCAGAACTCATTTCCTTAATCTCTCTTCCTTGTTCGTGTTTTATTTTCTTTTAGCGAACCGTTCGTACCCAGCCACGTTATCCCGTTATCCCGATTCATCCCGCGTCCGACCTTTCTCCATCCTGGCCGATCCAGAAGGCATTCGTTCCAGCAGCTTTCACGAAAATGATAGCGGTTGTACGTCTGTTCACCTCCGGCATAGTAGCCGCAATAAAGAGATGAAACTCGAAGCCGAGCGATGCTGATAATCGATCCGGTTGCCACGGGATTAAGCGATCGAAATCGCGCGCGTAATAAGCAACCCCCCGAAAAATATTTTAATAGTCGCGCCAATTTCGATCGTATCTCCGCTTTATTTTGTGACTTCATTGCGTCGATCGGATGATTCGAGTAAATTTTATCGATTCTCGTCGATATTGGACTTTCTTTTAACAATCGAACAAATTTTCGTAGTACTCGTAACATGCAAATTTTGACAAAATGTTGCAGCTGTTGGCCGTTTTATCGGTATACAGATATTCGGGTCAAAGCTTGTGGTAAATGTTATGGCGGAAGATGTACCCAGAATCGTGTTTCAGGGTTAAAGAGACGCCTCGCTGTTGCATCTGAGTTTACGACCGACTCGACAATGACAATTTCGACGTAGTTTTTTTACTGAAACCACCGCTTTTCATTCACATGACCGACGAGCCGTTTCTTTCAAAAATTTCCATTAGGTTTTCATTAATCCAATAAAATAATAACCGAACGCGCCGATACCCTTTAGTTAGCGGCACATTCGAGCCGCATAAATGACAAAATGTGCATTTACGAGGTGACGTTAATCGATCCGGCTGCGTCAGTGATCGTCAATTAAAGCGAACCAAGGGAGGTGACTCGGTTAAAAAAATTGTTAGCCCGGAACAGCTGCGGCTCTCTTGGTCGCAACGCTACCGACATAACTCGGAGCGATTTTGGCAGGTGACCGGAATATCGGCACCTGCCTCGCCTCGACGAGACCTCTTCAATGCGAAAGTATAATTTATATGTCGCCGAGTACGAACGGCAGCGTACCCCCTTCGGTAAAATTGCTCGAGGATTTATCGAGTCAGTCGATCAGCGAGATTTAAAAACGAACAAAACAAAATACCGTAAGCGTGTAACAAGCTTACAAACGACATCGTTTTATTCGAGAAATTAAGGAACATGGCAACTTAGCAAACAGATTTTCGAATCCAGATCACTCACGTGGGTGTCGAACGAATTTATATCTTTACATTTAGCTTTTAATTCTTTGGACCATAGGATAAAAAGTAGCCTATATTTTTCCAGTACTTATGACAGTGACACGCACAGTGGGATGTTTTTCATCCCACTTTGAAATATTAAGATAATTCAAAGCACAGCGGTTTACAGCGGTTAACCGATTTCGTTTTGTCACAGATATGAATAACAGTCGTTTAATAGGTGCACAGGAAAGAACATATATTAATTCAGCCGGTACGTGTTCATAACTCATCCAGAGTGGTCGTAATTTTAAATAACATGTCTGTGCAATTAGAGACTTTTTTTGTATTAAAATTCTGTACCCCAAAGAGTCAAGTTACAGGATGGAATAAAATATCGAATGTGCAAACTTTTTAATGAAGTATCATTAGATTAATAAATTATGGACGGATACATATAATGGTTAAAGGCGTCGATGTATCCCGTGCTCTGTAGAATCCAAGAGCTTTTAGAATAATGTCAATTGCGAATTTTCTTCCTTTAAAAAATTCTTTAGTGAAAAATCTATTGAAGTAAAGGAAAGTAATATTACTGATGTTCATGGTATTAATTCTAGCGTGTGGTTCGGTACGCCTAGATACCTAGATACCTAGATACAGTAAATTTTTTATCGGTAATGTATGTATTCGGCAAAATCTCACTTTTATAGACCATTGATATGCTTGAAATAAAAAAGATAGATTCCATCTGTTTCACACTCTTTTACATAAATAACAAAGTATTTGTGAAACGTTCGTGCAGCAATGGTCATTAATTATGACACATAATACATCATATGTCATCTGTAGAAGACATTCATACCCAGAATATTCATCGCTTAAAGAATTAATATAAGGAAAAGTTATCTTAAGCACCTTAACCGTAGATTATCAAGGAAAGATACTTTAAAAGCAGAATAAATATTCTTCTAACGTGTATCTTTCAGGTATCCCGAGTCAAGACTAGCAAAATTATTCAACGGCAGCATCCCCATCGTACTGGACTCCCTGAAGCAACATTACTTCATCGACAGGGATGGCGGCATGTTCAGACATATCCTAAATTTCATGAGAAACTCCCGTCTACTAATACCAGACAATTTCGCCGATCTGGATCTGCTTTTAGAAGAAGCACGATACTTCGATATTGCGCGTAAGAGAAACTCTCTCGTCTTATCTTTGATCGTCGTAGTCCTCTGATACGTAGTCCTTTAATTTCCATGCGATTAATTCTTTTCAAACGGTCCTTTCAACGGTCAATTACTCAACGGAAAGGCGTACCGTTAAATACGAACAAGAAGAAAGTATTCAAATTGACGAGAGAGCCGGTATTACTTAATCTCGTATAAAAATCTTTGCGGTTTGGACGGACAATTTCCTTTGGCTTCTGTAAGAAGGAGAAAAGGGGAACGAGAGATCATGGTTCACCAACGATAAATCATGTTATCTGCATGACAAAATCTCTTCTCAGATCATTTTTCCTGCCATTAACCGCTAATACCAGCAGTGTTAAAAGATCGCATTATAATGCATTAAAACGGGTAATATCTTGATGAACGAGAGCCACAGCGAAAGCACACGGGACTCGTGAAATCCCAACGGCTCACGGTATCGTTCGATCACGATCACGTCTCCTTGTCTCCAGTGTGTGCGATCGAGAAAAAGGTAAACAGAAGCGCAGTAATATATTAATCAATATTCGAGAATTCGGTACCGAGGTAAAGAGAAAGGAGACAATATCTTTTCCGAAGATTCTTGCCCAACCCTACCACATTCCACATTGTACTTTAACGTATTATCAAGTAGTTAAACAACGAGTATGTTTGTTTCCGGTAAAACTGGTCTTGATCTCTATTACATTATTTCCTCTTCGAAGATCAGATGAAACGTGTTTCTATTATTGATAGACTGGGGATTTTTTATGTATTTATGGGAAATTTGAAAATGCAATACGCAAAAATATATAACATATTACCTATTATTACATCTAGTAGATGAAAAAGATTCTTTGTCTGTATCCCATTTTTCAATTATATTCGTAAAAATCTGAATTCGCATAAATATCTACAGTCTGACTAGCAATAATTGATAAAAGAAGAAATTGTCTATAGCTGAAGAAAGGAGTTAAAAGACAATCTGCCATAATAATAAATCGTATTCACGACACGTCACTTTAAATATCTATCCACTCATCTTCCAAATTCCGAATGAACTCATCTCTACATTGTTTTTCCAGCTATGTGCAGGCAGCTGGAGCAAATGAAAAAGGAGCGTATCAAAAACGGTTCCACGACGACCACCACGATGTCTTCTTCGTCCCCGAGTCCACCGCCAACCAATCAACTAGGCAACCGTGGCACAGGATGCACAACGCTACCGTGTAACCGAGACTCTGACAAAATCCGCGCCAATGAAGGGAATTGTAACTTCGAGTGCGTCGCCCTTCACGTCAGCCCAGATCTGGGGGAACGAGTTATGCTGTCTGGCGGTCGCGCGTTGCTGGACGAGGTGTTTCCGGAAACGACCCAGGCGGTAATCGACGCTCGATCTGGCGTTGCTTGGCACCAACAGGACGCTCGTCACGTTATCAGGTTCCCATTGAATGGTTACTGCAAACTGAACTCCGTACAGGCCATCACCAGGCTTTTGAACGCGGGATTCCGCGTGGTAGCCAGCAATGGTGGCGGCGTGGAAGGACAACAATTCTCGGAGTACCTATTCGTTCGACAGGCTATCAACACTTGACGGAACACCGCTCATCAGCGGAAGACTAGCTCGAGGACGGTTCGTTGCCTTCAACGCGACCATGATCCCGAGTGAAACTGTCCAGGAGAACTCTTCAAGACTGCGTCACGAACGATGATGATCCGATTGTTCTGGCGGACGGAGCACCTTCGTGTCCGAGCTGTTGCGCGAAGATAAGATATCGTAACTGTACGTTGATTCTTCGTTCGAGAGAATACGATGACCGTCGGTGATGAAACAGTTTGTACTTTCTTGTAATATAGCGGTTCCCCATGTTCTTTGGATCGACGAATTTTAATTCATTATTTTATCCTTATTAAGGACCAACGTTGAGTTAACGCAACATTTATCGAATTCGTTTAGTATGTTACTTTTTTCGCCACCAGATTTTGCATTTAGATTCTACGATTTTATAAAATTTAAAGAAATGTAAGTATTTATGATGATAAACTATCATTGCTTGGTCCTTAATGAGTTAAATCGACCGATCTTGACTCTGACAATTAGATAGGCAGCCATGTAATCGTAAATTTCATTTCCTTTTGCGATTCTTGTATTCTGTGATATATATCGAGTTTCGGGGATTCCTTTCGTTGATAGGTGTTTAATTATACGAACCACTGCTGTGGTTCTAATCATAGCGTTGAAAAATCTATTACCTGGGTAGAAAGAGACAATTATATATGTATAATTAGGTTTTGCAGGGTATGTATATTCTTGATAGAAGGTTTCGATTTTTGTCCAGATTTCCAACTACAGTTACGATAATGAATAACAAATATAACGAGTATTTACACTTTTGTATCGAATTGGTGAAATCGATGTTTAAATTTAATTTAATTACATGAGGGAGGTCAAAGAAGAACAGTCGTTGTATTCTTGGAAATCATTTGGAATAAAATCGAAGTTCATTTACGCTGAATTTTATTCGATAATTCCGAACGTTTAATGAATCGAGTGCCTTGAGTTACTACGCGTCTTTACGTTACAGATGTTCGACTCTGCATAACGTTAATGAAATTACGACTGGTGCGGCGTGTAATTTATAATTATAAAAATTACCGTTAAAATCGTTTCAATTCTTTAGGAAAATCGGGCTAAGAAATATAATCTTCGCGGTTATGTATCGTCGAACGGCATCATCACGCACGCTCGTGACCCACTTATGCATATAAGTACGTCGGGTGTGCCGCTTCTTATTTTGCTCTTATTTAATAAGGTGTACCTATATGTATTTAAATGCCATATTAATTAATGTAAATACCGCGAATAAACGTGTATCTATATCGATATATAAATATATATATAAAAACTGCCGACATCTAGATGCGGAACATTCGACAACGAAATAATTCGCGTTGATCTCATCGACTCAAACTGTGTTTCTAATTAAATAAATCAGACAGAAGCGACCTTCTACCACGAGAGAAACGAACGAATAAAATTAACAAAAGGGAAAAAGAAAAGAAAGAAAGTTGTTCGTATCGTTTCTTTTAATTCGAAGCTTCGCTAAAGTCTCACGAGTTCTGATCCGCTTCACCGACAGTCCCGGTTATTAACGCGTTGAAAGAAGGAGAATAGTTTCTAATCTTCGATAAGACACTTGCTACGATAACTATCGTTTCGATTGATTTAATAAAATGTTTATTACTTGAAACCGTGGAAACGATGGTGGTTTATTTCGTGCGAGTCGCGAATAACTCGTCACCCGAGTCACCGTTCCTTTCACCAATCGATGCATTAAATTTTAAAATTCACTAACGAAACGATTACGAGCGAAACTGGATGTTATTTAAATGTCTGCTTGTTTGAGAGATATATCGATCTATCCTCGCGATACGAGAGAGAAAAATCGTAACAGCAGCGAGGAGGACCGCTGGGTTCGGTCAGTTCTCGAGAGGAAAAATAAAATCTGACGGAGCAACCAGGCGGAATAAAATCATTAGTCGGACAATTCAGTTTTCGTAACGCTCCAGTATAAAAATTCGATAGGCTCTAAACTGGTTACGCGATATCTGCTTTCGACTTTTCCACCTGATTGTGAGCAACTCGAGCGTCCCACGCGCTGACCTTTCGCTCTGATGATTTTCAATCGATGCGATGACTTTTGAACGCCGCAGACAATAAAAAACAAAAAAAAGAAGATAGCAGTAAAAAATTATTGCATCGCCGGTTCGCGTTATTATTCGTTTTAGACACGGCGATTGACCATATCATTTTGCGAACCATCCAGCTTCCCAACGATCTAAGAGAGAACCTTCCCTGATAACTAGCGAAGAACAGAGACAATGGTAATAACCAGATTTATAAATCCACCTAACAATAGATCTCTCGTAGCGCTATACAAAGAGAAAAAGGGGGCAGCACATGGAGAAAGAACAAGAGGAAGAAGAAACGGAGGCGGAGAAGAAGGAGAGAGCAAAAGAGCTCGGAACAGCGTTGATCACGTAACCGCGGGAATAAGGGATAAAGCGTACAAACGTCATTGCCTCAGGCCCCGTTTCCATGGTTACCGTGAACTCAATATCCGCGATGCCTGGGGGTAGTATAGGCCGCGGGCTGTCATCCCTCGAACCTGCCGAGTAGAGAGCCCAACGCTCTGCTTCGACCCTCTCACCCAACTGTCTCTCATCCTATCTCTTTCTGTTCGCAGTTCTGTTTTCCTTCTTCCTTTATCTTTTCATCTATCCTACCTTATTGTTTCCGTCATTTTCTTTACAATCCCCTCTTTTTCTACAACTCCTCCCCTTTTCTCTGCTCTGTATTTTCCCCTTCATTTTTCTACGTTCCTCTTTTGTCCTTTCTATAATCCTGTTCCTCTTTTTCCCCAAAACTCCACTTTTTTTCGTCCCTTTCCTCAGTTTCTTCTATATCTTTGTAACCACCACTCCTTTTTCTGTCCCTCGATTGTCCACCTTTCTTCCGTTCTTCTTCCTTTCTCTTTCTCTCTCTCTCTCTCTCACCTCTCCTCTTCATGCTACCTATTGCACATTTTACCACCCACCCCAACGTTCTCCGTCTCTGTCGAGCAACGGCTTGATTATATTCCATTTCTGGATCGCCTCGGGGCCGCCTCAGTCCCAGGTCCTTCAATACACGACACGAGGCAAAGTAGCCTTTGGCGTCAACATGGAAGACGGGCTTGAAATTCGAGAATACGCCGGGACGCAACGCTACCCATTGTCTGCATGAAGGCTGAACGAGCGATATTTTTCACGATATCAATCCTCCGCTAACCACGATAACCGCAATTCCATGAAATCGTGATATGTTTTTAATTTGTCATCCCAAGCTACTTCGGTATATTTCCTTCTGTTTTTTTACATTTTACTCATTTACTTCCTGTAAGGGTATTCTTTTACTTTTTAATATCTTGTTGTATGATTAGTGCAAATTTTATGTGCTTAAATAACGACGATAATTAAAGTACATATATATATATATATATATATATATATAGTCATAAAGAAGAAATTATGATCGCGACAACATCAAAGACACGAAGCAAATGTGCAAATGGTCGACCATTTGGCAGTTTCTTTAAATGGAATCTTGTACCGAACATTACCTGAGATAATAGCCCAGACGATACATAATCACAATCTGATAACTTTTAACGCGCTTATATTACATAATTGACTTTCTGCCACATATGTTTTATTTCACGAACAAAAATAAAAATCTTATATAAGTCATTAAATGGTTACTGAAATTTTGCTGATGGAATGTTTAATTAAACTTAAAAAAAAAAACATTATTTACTACATAAATATATCCATCGAAAAAATAATCATAACCATCATAAATACAAACGAATATATTAAGACAAAATTGGTACAATAAAAATGATATTTACTCGATTATACTTCCAGTATCTTAATCGTTTAATGTTTTAAATACATTAACAGCCCGAAACTTTATGAACTTTATAATTTCACGGAAGCTATACTTACAAGCCGAATTATAACAAGGAAGAACAGAATTTTATTCCTCTTTGAAGAAACTCAACATATCCCGCATAAAGATCATTTTCCTTTTTTACATGACAAAAAAAAAAACAATTAGAAGCCTAAGAATAAAAAATTCGGGCTATTCTTTGGTGAAACTTATTCTTGTGTTTTATTATCTCTCGGTTACGATTTATCCAATTACAATTTGTAAAAATATCATACTGTACCAAAACTGCTATGTACCTTTAGTTTTTTTTTTTTTTTTTTTTTGTTTCTTTACATTCCTCTATTTATATATTTATATTAATAATTCCACCTAGTGGCAGTTAGGAGAACGTTATAATATAACTAACTTCGGAAATTTGCGTTTTTTTTTTTTTATCGAGCTCGTAAAAAATGATGCAATCATTCTAAAGAGGAACACGCAGCTAAGTAAAAATTTCTTACACTGTGAAGTGCGCGGCAAAAAGTATGGTACAAGTAATTGTATGTGCGCCTTTTCCAATAAAAGTATATAGCTACTAAAAAACGAATTATTTACATGTTATTACTCGAATAATGTTGCTTCAACGATCTGCTTTGCTTTTTTTTCTTTTTTTTAATTATAAGCTCTCTCTCTCACGCTCGCTCGCTCGCTCTCGCAATGAAAAACTTATATCAATTGCTATTATATATATTTATATATAAAAAGGCAATCATTTCTTGGTGCACGCAATAACAAATAGAATTATGTAGCTGAGATCAATATTGCAATCATATATCCTTGCACCCATTACACTTTAAATAATTTCTTCCTCTTTTCTTTTTCTTTCCTCTTTTGTACTGATCCACATCATAATTAATCAGCGCTATGGATAGTCAAAGTTAATAGTTCAGTTTAACTTAACATTTTTTACGCAATTCATCAGTCTTGTGCGCGTATTATATTTTAAATCGATATTGAACCGTTGAAGCATAACGTTTCACGTAATTGTAACTGAAATGTTACGTTAGACTCGCTTTTATTCTCCCGTTATTTACACTAGAAGACTCACAGGTGTACGTGCCTTTGCAATATATTTTACTTTTCTTTCTTTTCGAATGCCTATCAGGAAGTGTTATCGTGCATTCCAAAAAATGTGGAAGCACGAAAATCATCGAGCAATTACAGTTAATCCAGATTATCAGGATACTTTAAACTTCTTTTTATTATAATTCCTGTCTGTACTCGGATAATCTGAAATAACCATCTCACGCGATTTGCTAAAAAAAATAAATAGTATACCTCGTATTGTATCATTCTGTAACTCCAAACTACAGCAATACAATAGAAAAACTTCTATTATTGCCTCAACAAACTTATATCAAATTTATATTACAGCTTATAAAAATCGATGATTTCTGGTATCGGCGCCAGTGTATAGTATTTATGTTTATATTTAAGACAAGAATTCAATCTCTATGTTCCGTACGTAAATCTGCAAAAATAAACATGAATCATTCAAGATTAAAAACCTTTTTACAACGAAGGTTACCATGGAAAATCTAAACTGATATTATACTAAAAATCAAATCTGTACGTAATAAATGATACATGCATATATGCATACATATATGTATCGATGGTTCTGCATATGAGACATATATAATGATTTCCTTTTTTTATCTTTTTTTAATGTTGCACAAGAATCTATTTCGGGCACGTGTAGTGTAAGATGCTCATGTGATGAGCAAGTTAGGAAAGATTGATATCTTTCTAAATATTCTGTTCGATAATAGGCACACGTACATCTGCAGCAAATTCTTTTACATTATAAATCAGGTACACGCTTTTTTTTCAATCGATTATATAAAGCATATTTTTCTCTGAAGATTAGCAAAAACTGTACTAATTCCGAAGAGGAAATATAAATGATTAAATTAACATCAATCGAAGAAATATCCGTAATTCTTACTTTTGTAAATATTTCTTTAATAAAAAACGTAACAGCTAATTCTTTTATAAACACTGAAAATGTAGATTACAACATAATATACTGATAACAATTCCATCTTATTGTGGAGAGTAGCTATATTCTGTTGTACCAACATTGAAATTATCACTATTTAGTATTTTATATGTAAGGTATTGTACAAATTATTCCATACTTTTTGGACAGTGTGCTCACAGTATATTATTACATTACAGATTGCAAAAATACGATTTATTATGTTAACAAAACACGCACTCTTCATACTGTCGCTACAGTGTCCAAAAGTATAGGTCAAGTGTTACAATATAGTAGGCATATACATAAATGACAATATACACACATTCATTCGGCATACATTCACCATATAACAACACTTATATATGGCCACACAACATCCTTTCTTTCATAAAGAGACTATCCAAGACTGATCATCAGGCATGTGCTCATACACATTGCTCTTTCCAATGATGCAATTTTGTGTTGAAAAATAAAGAACAATCTATTATATTACATTTAAAAAATCTTCAGTCATTTACAAATAGGGAAGCCTATCGACACGGTAGAAATAATCTTATCTTGGATGTATATGGAATCCTGACGTGATTCGTAATGAATTTCATTGTATGTAACTTATGAAACACTGTACAATGCAACGCACACTAACGTCACATGATTCGTCAAGGTCCATTGAGGCCAGCTCACACAAGACCATGTAGATAGAGCGCCAGATATCGGGCGGGTCACTTAAGTTCCTGCCCTTTATAGAACATCACTTCAAGTATGATTTATATAGCATTGTGCTCCTACACGTTTCTTTTTCTTGTTCAAGAAGGAACAATAAGTCTCTGAAATTCACTTTCTTTAAACGTGGTTTCATTGGCATTTGTCTGTTAATCCCAGTCGCTGAAGCGTTCAAACCAGAATTACTGCCAGGACTATTGACAGACACTCCTATGTCAAGTCTAGGCTTTTTACGTGGACCAATTGCTCTCAAAGCTGTCAAGTTTGCTTCCCTTTGTCTTAATTCCTCCATTTCCGCACGTTGCATCTATATGAAATTTCAGATGCTAATTACTTCTTCTTACGCTATATTTTTTTCTAAATTTATATATTTGTGAAAGTACCTCTTTAGCTTTTGCTTTTAATTTGGCTTGTTCTGGATCTTCAGTTTTTGCGCGACTTTTTGCCGCACGTAAAAGTATTTCTCTTTCTTGTTCTTCGTGTCTTCTACGTTCCACTTTATCCAAATCTTCTAAAAATTTTAATTGTGCCCTAACATCCTGTGTTACTTCATAACGTGGGTCCACCTGTAACCATTATACATTATTTATGCTAGAAATACTCGATTTGATTAACAATTATGATATAAAATTGAATCCTCATTCAATTTATTATAATCTGTGAACTTCACCTTTATCAAATCGGCTCTATGTTCTGCTATCACTGCTAATTTTTCTACTAAATTTTTTAACCTTTCTTGTGCAGCATGAGATATTAATGCCGCAACTTCTTGATTAGGTTCTTCTAATCCATAATTGGAAACTAAAAAATAAGTTTATATCATATCTATGTCACATATATTATATATACTATGTCACGTATTCACATCAAACAATTGACAGAGGTAACTACCGATTTGTTTTATTCTTTGCTGTAATGGTGTCATATGTAAGAATACTTCATCTTTACAGGATCTGATTTGTGTTCCAACAAATTCTGTAGAACCAAGAATCCTTTGCGATTCTTCGGCGAGATTAACACCACCCATAGCTGCGACATCATTGATATCGTCATCTCCCCTATTTAAGTAAAATAAGCGTACATATGTATTATGAAACAATATGACAAACAATGAAAAATCGTTGCTTACGTGTATCCTGCAGACGAAAATGTCTTTTTTTCTTTCTCTTTAGTAACTGGCTTTGGAACAAAAGAAGGCACTATGGCTTTATTAACAGTAGTGGCTGTGTTGACTGTTTTGCCTTGCGTTATGGTTGGAACTGTTTTAACAACAGTTGTAATTGGTGGTTTTTGAACTGTAGGCACAGTAGGTCGAATCCCAGTTATCGCCGCCGTTGATTTCACAGTATATGGTGCAGGACTACGAACTGCTGTTGTAACAGGTCGTATCTAAAACAATAAGTATTTTATAATTTACTTCAGTTTAATATTGAGGAATCTAATCTAATTTTAACATATAAATGGCCAGTTAAATTTTTCGGATCGTATCTACACAGACAGCGGACGACATTTGGATACAAATACATGAAAATATAATTTGTATATATTGTTTGCTTTGAATATATATATATGGTTTATATTTATATAATATAGTTTTAAATATATATTTATTTTAGAATTTATTTTTTCGTCATCCTCTAAATGTGTAATGATATCCAATCGGTCATTTACATAAGTCAAAAAAGAAAACAAATAAAAAGATATTTTATAAAAATGGATAATCGTAAGCAAGTAGTACACCAATCATTAACAACCAAGGATCAGAGCATTAATTTGTTTCTATTATGGAAATTAAATTACATAGCTTATATATACAGCAATATATTTACAATTCAAATAATATATTCTAATGTTACAAAATTAAACCTCTTCTTATATCTTACCAGCCTTTGTTGAACTGGCTGCGCAGGTCGTGGAACTGTAGTTGTAGCTGCAGGTAGTGGAGTCATTACTCTTACTTGTGTAGTTGGAGTAACTGCAGTTACAGGAATTGTTGCAGCTGTCACAGCAACAGTTGGTCTAAGCTGATTCTGCTACATTATATTATAAAATACATTAATATTAAGCAAATAGTATAACCAAATTGAGAATTACTATCAATTACTTTCAATTACACATTCATCAATACACTGTACATAATAATACACTAATCTATTGATAGATACATCAGAAAATTATTTTTGAGATTATATTAATTATACTGATTTATACATTTAGTTCATAGATCTAAATTTATTATATATTTCATATAAATTAAATTTCAACTGAGATGAGAAGAAATTACAGACTTTTATTCTCTTTGGTTTCGTCTACTTTTCAGTTCAACTTTGTCTGATAAAATTTTAATATCTCTTTTTTACATTTGGACAAAATTTTTAAACATAAAACTACTTTCCAAGTTAAACTTATAAATAACCTGCCATAAAAAGACTTTAGATGTTAAAGATCATCTTTTATTGCCTTTTTTTCCAGAAACTGCAAAATACATGTCTTGTACAAATCTCAACAACAATCTCTCTCAGTGATACAACTTGAAACTCTGAAATATCAACATAGATCAGTGCTGTCCATAAAGGAATCTTACGCGATTTTATTCATCTTCACGCGTTATCGCTATAAAAGGAAGAAAGTTTAGAAAGATATCAACAAGTCTGACATATGATTTTCTTCTTTTCTTATTTGAGTCTAAAAGCAGAAGGCAATATACGAGAATGGGAAGAATCCACTTTATTCGCAAGTAGTACTTATACAGCACTGATATACACATATAAATGTAGACACACGATAACATTATATGTAGACTATGTGTTTATAATCTGTACGCATTATTCATGAACAATTTCTACGAACTGTTTGTAAATTTATATAAGATCTTACCTGTGTTACTACAGAAGTAGTAGATGTTACGGGAAAAACAACATTGGCTGGAGGAGGTTTTATTCCCTCTATGACCAATTCCTTTGTAACGAGAGATTGACGTAAAAGTGGCAAACTTTTCTTGAGAAATCCAATCAGACATGGTTGTGGTGATGCATTTAATAATCGCTCAAGCCTATCACAGAACTCTTCAGGTTCAACTTTAACATCAATTAACTCTTGTATTAAAGTCCGAACATTCCGCTCCACAGCTTTAGGTTCTCGACTAGACAACTCTAACAAGTTTGCTAAAAATTTACGGCACTTTTCTTTGGTATTATCTGTAGTTGGACGCTACAATTAAAAAAAGACACTGTAACCAACTTAATACACTATAAGCAAAATTATTGTTGCACTTAACAACTAATATTTTCATTTCTTTTTAGTAATTGTGCGTAATACATACTGGTGTAGATGTCTGAACTGTTTGAACAGTAGTAACAGGTGGAGTAGGAGTACTTGAAGCAGCAGCAGTTACTGTTGATGGAGTTGTAGTTGCTGTTGTAATAGTTGCAGCCACAGTCTGTACAAATAAACAGATACTATAAAATTTTCTATATTTAAAACTAAACAAAGAAAATAAACTTTTATTTGATAATTCTACGTTTAAAGAATTAATAAATATGTACATTTTTCTTTAAATATTTATGAATTTGTAACTTCTGTAAAATTCTATATGAATTACAAAACTGCAATGTCATTCAAAAGTATTTAGAAGCATTTCGCAGCATTGCTAAAAATAAAATATAAACAGCAAATTTATGATATGAATAATAATTTTATATATAGAACATGCTTTTATTTTTAATTTTATAAAAATATTTGTAGCATCACATTTTCCTTTTTCTATTTCTACTATTATAATCTACATATGTCCTTTATATGCATGCTGAACTTCTGATTCTTCAAACACAAAATCTACATTTTTATGATTTTTTCCATTATTTTTATTATTTCAAAAAATCAGATGTCAATAGATACATATATTGTGATTTGATACAATAAGTTTAATGGTATTATGTATTAAAGACGCACTTGTACCTTGTACAGACTCGTAATTTCTTTTATTATATTATTCTATAATTGCTTTTTATTAAGCTGTACATAATATACTTGATTTTATTTTACATACATAAGTACTGTACATGTTTGTAAAAGAAATATTTTATAAGGAACTAATACTTTATGCATCAACTTAATAAAATATAATTTTTTGTATATGAAATTCTACCAGAAAATTAATACATGAAGAATCAAGAATGTTAACTTCATATTTATCTTTTTCAACTAATAATGTTTAAATTACCTTGAATATAAATTACTATAATTTGGAAATAATTTCTAAAGTTGTGTAAATATGAATTTCATTTCAATGAAAATAAAAAATTTATATAAATATGAAGAAAGTGTCATTGTTCTATTATAAATAATTTCAATAAATATATAAATTTCTTTACTTTCCAAAATTTCAAAAATGAATTACTCTATGATACCCTTAACCAATATAACATGCAATATCTATACGCATGATAACAGCATTGAATTTAATAAAATAATTACATATTTAAAAAATGTAGAAAGTCTACAATAAAGAGGCATCCCAACAAATAAGCCAATACGAAAATAACTGTATACTACATAAAACTTCTGTTTTATGACAATTGGATATTTTTATAAATCCTAAATAATATAATATGTAATAATAATATAATAATATAATATAATATGTAGATATAAATTCTTTTTTTGCATATATCAGAGTGATATCTGTACACCTAATTATATTTTAAAGAAAATTTCATATGATCGAAATAACACAAAGATAGAATGAAAGAATATAAACATAATACACAGCCTTACCAATAACACCATTCCAACTAATGGCACAAACTAAAAATCTACTACTGCACTACATCGAGTCTTGTAAGAGGTATAAGAATGCGTCACCTGAATAGATTTTCTTAACGTGGCGAGTGGTGGGCCAGTGAACTGTGTGTTCAGCCTACTTACAGCCGGCACTGAGGCTAAGCGATAGGTAGTGCCTGGAGATGGTGCAGCAACCACTGCATTTCCTGCTATACTATTTGGTGTAACTGCAGTACCACCAGGTGTACCTGCTGTTGGAGCTGGCCCTACCCTTAGTAATTGAAACTGTCCAGTTTCTGTTTTTAATAGTATATGACCCTGAGTTCCAGGTTGCAGACCATGTAATGTTTGCAATGTTATCTAAAAAAAATTTTTTTTAATTTTAAAACAATTAAAACAATAAGGACATTAACGTACACATAATAGAAGCCAAAATTTATAAAAGAATATTTTTCAATACAATATCACACATTATTCTTGATAATAAAATAATAAAATCAAAATTGGTTTATAAACTACAAATATCTTACCCCTGGACCTCCAGGTCTTGTTCCAAGCATGTGTTGACCAATCACTACTCTAGGTGCAACTTGCTTGCCTGCTTGTTGTCCTGTCACCGGTGTACCAGGACGCATTGCATTAACATTAAGAATTTGCACATTGCTGGGTACTATCGTAGATGTAACTCCAGCTTTACCCTGTAGTGCTGTGCTGACTGCATTGCCAGCCACAGAAACAGGAACAGACATTGGAACAGAAACCATGCCACTTGGTGCTACACTAGTCTTTATCACCAAAGCTGTACCTGTCGGCTTATTTACACTAGCAACTGTTTGACTGCCTGTTTCACTGACGGAACCAACATTAGAAACATTTGATGCTGTCTGTAACACTGCCGGTGAAGTTATTCCCAAAGTACCATTGGCCAATTGTCCAACAGTTTGTGCAGGAAAAGAAAGTTTATTATTTGCATTAGCCACCCCTGTGGTTGCTATTACTTGACCAACAGTAGGATAAATTATTTTGACAGGTTCATGTGTTTTGGTAAGGCTTGGTATATTTGTTGTTTGATTGCTGGTCACCTGGTTTGTAGTAGCTTGATTGATATAAGCAGCAGGGGGGACTGCTGACTGTGTATGCTGTTGCTGCTGTTGTGTAGTAACCTGTGGCGCCACTGTGTTTGAGGTAACCACGTTTACAGGGAGAAGAGTACTCGTGGTAATAGGCTTCGTAACTTCTTGATTCATCAGACTATTTACTGTAGTAGCACCACCGCCGTTTGAAACCCCATGTTTCTGTGGTTGTACCGCGGTGATGGTGCCCCCGTTGGAAATACCACTGTTCACCTGATGATTCTGCTGGCTGACTGATGCAGAACTTACTTGATGACCAGATACAGCTGGCGTAGATGTTACTAGTTGTGTTTCAAGGGAGCCCACTATCGCGTTCACTGCAGATTCATCGACGTCCGTGCTCAGAGCTTCCTCCAGAAACTTAGCTGACGCCATTTTCTTCCAAGCTCCAACTGTAAACTGATCTACGCATGCGCCTGTCGCAAATTGTTCCCATGGTGCATTGCCCCCCCCACCATGGCTGAAAATTATACGCGGCCTTTCTTCTGTTTACTTTCCACCAATCTCAAATTCATCGTTGTTTCTCACCATTGTGAAAAAATCTACCAATCCTTTCTTAACTCAGCCACGAATTACCATGTTCTTTATTTCTTCTACATCGGAAAAGCAATTATCGCCATATTACATGCAACGTCGATCATTTATGTTATGGCTGTCAATACTCGGCATGCAAACACGTCACCCGCCAAAATGGCTATCTTCGAAACTATAAAATCGTACACGGTTCGCATTTTTAACAACATTATATTGATATATAAATGGAAAAATTATAAACATGTATAAAAATGTTCAATCCCTGAGAGCTCTGTACATTTACTTCCTTTAAGGATGCTGTTACTGTTAGTAACAGTTGCCTTAAATAATATGCGTTCCATAATCAATCATTTCATAAGCATCTGTATCCTTTTCGCGTTCCGCAAACTTTCTCAATTAAAACATATCAAAATTGTAAATAAGACTTCACGATTTACGCCGAAGACGATTGTAACGCCCTCTGACAGTGAAGAATTAAAATTTAATTGCTATCTTAGTTTTTGGCGGTACAATCTATCTTGTATTATTTATTTAATGTAGTAATGAATTGTAGAATAAATCCCTTCAAAAATTTAGTATTTTAATATTTAGTACTATTATTTCTTTTGTATCTTTTTATGCAAATTCCTTGTTCTTACAGTATGTATTACTATTTATTTATTGTTTTCTGTAATACACTTGCAATAATCTGCATAAAAAATTATACGGATATCACCATTAACAGTGAAAAATATGACATTTCTTAAATATCTTATTCTAATCGAAAAAGATCCTTATATCACCTTTATAGTTTCATACTTTATTTAACATTTTATGAGATATATTTAAATATCTGCAGATTAATTTACAATAAATTTATATAAAATGTCATAGATCAAATTTTATCAATAAAGTAACGTACGTACTAAATTGCTACATGAAGACATAAATACAAACAGAATTTAATTGTTCGAAATCTATACAAATGTCCATCTGTATTTTGGGCAATAAGAATATATAATTGAATACATTTGAAATATCACTGATATATCTTATTGTACAAAAAGAAAGATTTTTTATGGCGATGGTGACCAATGGGGCCAAGTTTGGATGACACTGTATAATGCATCTCCTGGACTTAAAGTCCGAGAGACTTGTCGGTGTCCTAATAATTTATAATCTGGCGCAATTTTACCATTTTTAATGCCCAATTCGATAAGTTGTTGCGCAGCGTACAGTTGACTTTTAGGTGGTATTACGGTGTTGAATGTTCCGATAAAAGAAATACCTATGCTAATATTATTGAATCCAAAGGAATGAGCGCCCATAAAATCCCAACTGCGACCAACGTATACGTATCCATCGCCACCAACAAGAAAGTTATAAGCGATATCCGACCATTGTCTAGATTCTATGTGAAATGTTTGTATATATCGAACGTGAAATGTACATTCCGCTTGTGTCCTACAAAATTCAGTTACCGTATGACTAATAATCACGTACGGTACCGGAAGTTTCATCTTTGTTAAATCTGTCGTAGGTGGCTGAGCACCCCATTCATTTCGTTCAATGAAACGAACATTTTTTACTTTATCTGTAATTTAATCAATAATTTAGTTATAAACCACTCGTTTACAAGCAACAGATATATTCATTCCTCAGGCATTTTCAATTATCGTTAAATTACAAATTGATCGACAAATATAACAAAAATTAACGAAATATAATGATTAAGAAAGTTATGAATATTACCTCCGAGTCCAGAATCTGGAATTTGCGGAAAAACTACAGATGTTGTAGTAGTAGAATTGCGCGTGAGGTATACATTCGCAATGACAACGACAATTATAAGAAGCAAAGCTAGTAAACACAAAAACGCTGCGCATCGCCAGGTCCACAACCATTTTGTTACTAAAATAAAATAAAAGTATTATTAGACGAAAAAAGTCATTACATTACTAATATTATTACTAATATATTTATGATTTTAATAATATACAGATGATTTTTATAATATTTATTTTATATGCTTTAATCCTTTCTTAAAAATTTCTTACATCTGTCACCAGCGTTTTTTGTTCTAATTTCATAGCACTCACTGTTCCCGGTCAATCTATGTCAGAATAAACATATTTTTAAATAAAATAAGAATATAAAAATGCAAATACCGTGCGAATTAAAAATTGAATATTATATATATTAACATCAATTAAGATTGTATCTATTATAAGTTGCACATACCTTTTTATTCTGACATAAAAACAAATATACGACTTCGGTTTATTCATTATTTTGTTAGCGTAATGACAGGAACGATAGGATTTTAAACCCAAAGTACAGAGATGGAACTAGATCGAAGGACCTATATACTGTGTAGAAAAAATATAGTCTGCGAAATCGTTCGTAGCTGTCTCTGCTAATTCTTGGAATTCCCCCGTATTTTATCAATTTCCTAACACAGATTTTAAAATATCATTATTTCCTGTCGTTTGTATCATTCCCACTTAATAACTGTGCAATGATAAAATTGCATCATTAACGACAAGAGGTCTACGCATTTACGATAAAAGAAATTTTATTTACGCATAAAAAGTTAATCAATCCAACATTTGTAGAGAAAACATTAAAAAGGTGTTTAGTATAAGGTAAAATACAATAGACAGCAGCTTTTATTTTGGTATCATTCAGTTATATTTAAAATAAGGCTATTTCAAATAGTCAACTATCTATAAATAGTTTCCAGAAAATGAAGACAATCACGGTATCAGACACAATGCAAACGAGCGACTTTCATCCGCGCAATATTGCTGCGGTCATATGTCTGTCTCCGTTGTTCTTAGCTAAGGAAACAAAGAAAGGCATATGATTGCAACAATATCGCGGAGACAAAAGTGGCTAGTCTGCATTTAGGCTCAGTGCATTCAAAATTAATCCACCGTAAAAAATGGAGAAGATTTAGATTCAATAGCTAGCCAATGAAACTTATATGTAGCTAAACCTAATGGATTCTATTTCTGTTACGATCATTTTTACAGATTTCCATAAAAACATCCACAGAAACCTAAACACGCACAGTACCTTATCGAGGGCAGACTACTAAAAAAAATTACCGTTATGGAGATCAGGATTTTGTGATAAGATCGCAGTCGAAGCTCCTTTGGTAGCCGAAAAATTGGAGGTATTTGCATTTGATGCTTGAACATTATCGCTCTTCGCCGTATTGGGTTCCTGTATCGAAGTCGGGTTCGTGTAAACGAACTGCTTTATTGTTACTGGACCTTTATAGAAGGTTTTGTTACCAAGATGCACGTTACTCGAATTCTTCACGCGCACATCACCAAAATTCGAAACATCTGCATTTGGAAGCACCACATTCCCATCGACGGTGGTCACTTCTTGATGTTGCTTAAACACCGCCGGCACGGGTAATTCTGGTACCCAATCTCCTTCATCGATATCCGTTTCATCATCCTCACTGTCATCTTCTATGTTACTGCACTGCGTAGAGGAACTGGCAAGACTGCCATTTCCGGTGACGCTAACCACAGTATCAACAGAAGAATGCACTACCTCACCTCCACAATTTTCGTTATCGCGATTTTCAATGGAGGCGTTGCTTATTTGATTTGAATCTTTTAGATATTGATTTTCGTCCGTTTGTCGATGCTGTTGCACCAATGTCACCATACCAACACACTGCAGAAAGAAAAAGTCCGTTTAACACGTTACAAAATTTTTATGCTGACGAAAAAATGTAATTGCTTATCATACATTTTAATTGCGTTATTGTAACTATGAATGTAAGTTGTTTAAATATACAAATGAAACTATTTTCTTAATGAGGAATCTTCAACCAAGTAGTATAGCATGAATGGAGAACACGTCCGATAGATGATAAGTTCATACAATGTGATTAATAAAGAATTTGAGTTTGAAAATGAAATAAGAATAATAAAAGAGATTAGCGATAAAGACATGTATGTAATAGAATTTAATAATTCACGTTTACACTGAGATTTTATTCAGTCTTATATTTCGACCAATATATCTCAGTAACAATAAATACGCTAAGTTGCATATAATCATATACATACATTCTGACCGATCTATACTTGTAAATTCCAGAACATTAGACAATATCATTTGACAAACAGTACATGTATGCTGTAAATGACTGGATAATCTTTCACAAAATCTATTGTAGGATATTATATCCTGTGTTTTCCTAACACATTTCTATTCCTAAGACATTCATAAGACAAGGTATTCATAAGACAAGACAAGATATTCCTAAGACAAGACATAAGTAAATATTATCGTTACTCACTTGTAGAATGAATACGTATTTAGAAAGTTACTAATCTATGATCAATCATAATGGCCTACAATTTAGATAATCAAAATCATTTTTGAGGTACCGAATAACTTGAAATATTTATATTTACATTTGCTCCATTCTTTTCCATTTATTGAACAAATTTAATAACAAAACGAACAAATTATGTTATTATTCTAATTTTTCAATTTTTCAGTTAGTTATGACTAGAAAGTAATGGCTTATCGTAATATGTATTTGGAGTGGCGTTAATCGCACTAATGGGGCGAAGATCAATGTATACTATAAAATTTACGCAATCATAAAATACTAAACATAACAAAGCTAAAGAATCGGAAGATGTCAAAGGGAAAACACTTACAAGGAAAATTATAATAAGAAAGATACAGAAAATGACAAGAAGTTTTATAATAACAATAATAATTATGCAGAAAGGTTAACAATGACGAAGAATGATTAAAGTAATTTTAGTTTCAAGTATGTATCAAGTGAATCATAATGGAATTACCTCGCACAGATCATCGTTTCCATCGACCACAGTCACTTTGTCCGCGCCTCTAATTATTATTATCAGCTTCTAACATGGCGTCTTTATAGTTGAATTTTCATCGACGCTGTTCGAGAGGAAGATATCGATGAACGGAGCTCTCAAAAATTGTACGGTTTCCAAATACTTTGTGCATGCCACTCACTGTACATTTACATATGCGATACATATATATATATATATATATATATATAAAATTGATATAATTATGAAAACACGTTCATAAAGTAAATGTTAATCTTATAATGATTCTGTATTGTCGGACACTATTGCCGGTGATACCACGCGCCTCCGAAGGTCGCAGCTGGAACTTTGACACAGATAAACTCGTGTTTTCACACCCCGTAAAAATGTATGTCACATAAAAAAAAATTAGACGTAATCCGACGCGTCGAAATTCGTAAACGATTCGACTAATATTAACATCCTATCGCTTCGTTCACCGTCTTCGCTTCGTCTCACGTCGTTTCACAACTCTACGTCACTGCTTTGTGACGTTCAACGAGTTTCACGAAGGACGTGACAGTCGTTAGCACACACGGTTGGAGAAGGAAATCTTCGATACGTCACTGGCGTACATTAAAATGAAGCTAAAGGAAGATTTAAAAAGAAGCTGGTGAAATGTTCACGCCCAATTCATCATTATCAGTTAAGCAGCACTTTTACCGTTTCACGAATCTCTTTACGATAAGACACGAGGTCTCAATCAATGAAAACTAAAGCAAGCTGATTAAATAGGATTGTCCAGCGTCGGTATTATCTATCCGTGATTTGTCGTCATGACGAACTGTCGATGATTTGTCGACCAAACCGCAAAATTGTTTGCAATCCCTCTCTCCGTCTTTTTTTTTCGTCGTGTACAACTGGAAATTCTAGTCTTACATCTCGTCGAATTGTAATCACTGAAATCCAGAGTTCAACCGTGCAACTTGTTGCTAGCAATATTTATTTTTGTAAAGTTAGATACGATATGATAATAGCAATGAACTTATCCCACTGCGTTTTCCCATTTCACATTTTGTTTGCATAATAATGATGCTTGAAATCAGAGTAGTATAGATTATTACATACCTACTTTTAGATTGTACTTGTTTATTTTTTTATGAATTAACACACAAGTTCATATTATAATATTACACGCAATTTGTTATAATAATTTCCTACATAACTTTTATGTTTTTTCTTATTTGACATTTAGGTCTCGTGTTATCTAAGTAGTTAACGCTTCGATTATACATGTATACATATGTAGCATAGCAGTTGATAAAAAACACTCATGTTTTGAAGATTATCTGTCGAAATATGCAATATGTTTGCATGTTTCAAAGAATCTTTCATTATACGTAAAATTTAAATATATATATGTATAATCTTATTATTAGTTCAAGGTATTAAATAACTAAAACAAAATGTTTAAGACACGTAAGACAAACTAAATTTAGTTACATAACGTTTTACTGTAAATCTTTCTTCCGTTAAAGACATCTACATTACTGGTTTTCGTTAATGTTAAACTTTACCTTACGTTGATATCAAAACATTAATCACGTTAAATACATTAAAAACATCTTCTATAATTTTGTTAAAAAGATTTAATTATTTTACACAAGCAGAGTAATCATTATTGATTTCTTTGTGAAGTTGATTTGAATAGCATATTCTTGGAGCATTTGCGATAACCGTATATTATAAAAAAAAGAATTCATCTTTAATAAAAATAACTAATATTCAAGAGAATCACTAGTGACACATGTTCGTCTTTAGAAATAATACATTACACCTAGTAATTATAATATTGGTCGTATACTTTTCAACAGCGTCTTTATATAAAATATGGCTTAAATAATATTTAATGACATTTATTGTATGCTTATTTATTCTCATATACACGTAATATATTTTGAACTACGAAGATATTAATTTATTTATATACAATGAAAATTTTCAGTAATTTATTTTTATATCGTATACAGATATTTTCGAATATATCTTGTACTAATGTACAAAAATGTTCTATATAATATAATAATATATATACCCTTAAATATAATACGATATTTATAGTCCGTAAACAGAATGCATATGATATAAATGAAAAAGATGAATGAAGATGGCGAAAGTGCGAGAGGTAAATTTGCAAATAAGAGAAAAATAATAAATAAAATATAATAAATAAATATAATAAATAAAATAAAATATAATATTTTTAAAGACATTACAATCAATAATTTACAAACCATTATTGCTATTTTTAATAATTCCATCGCGCGTTATGATTGCGTAATCTCGCGGTGAATTATTAAACTATTTACAAATATTACCTTTGACTGATCATGTAGCAGTCCTACTTATAATCCAACTTAAATTTGTTTTTTTGTCAATGAACCTTCAAAATAACTTATGTAACCATTCGAAATGAATCTTTTTCTTAACAAGTACACATTTTCTTGATAAAAAAATGTTATACTTTGTATAAATATTAATACCTAATTTACTTTTCTTTATGACTGTTTGTATCTTATATCTTTAAATACAAATCATTTCAATCAAGTCACATTTATATCTATTTTCGTGTATTAGATACGCTTTAGTCGAATGTAACAAGCAAGATGTATTTTCCTGTTTTGATAATATAATGAACTACTTTTGTAACTTGTGTAAATGATATATTTTAATAATGTTTACCATACAATTTGGGCAATGTGGAAATCAACTAGGACATAAATTATTCTCAGAAGTATCATCTGATTTGGAATGTGCAAATACAGGTGTATCATATAAGGCTAATTATCAATATTCAGAAGACACATTTAATAAATGGTTTAATGGTATATCTAAAAGTAATGAACGTTTAGCAAGAGCAGTTCTTGTTGATACTGAGCAAAAGGTAATAAGTAAGATTTACAACGATAAAAGTAATTCATGGACATATCCAACAAAGAATGTAATTTGTCAAGCTGAAGGAGGTTGTGCAAATAATTGGGCGTTTGGTTATATGATAAAAGGATATGAATTAAGCAATGTGATATTAAATTGTGTCAGACAAGAAATTGAAAAGTTAGATCATTTTGATGGATTTCTTTTGTTATTAAGTTCTGCAGGTGGAACAGGATCTGGTATTGGAAGTTATATTACAAAACTATTGCGTAAAGAATATGGTAAAAAATCTATTGTTAACACAACAATATTACCATTTTCATTTGGAGAAGTATGTACACAAAACTATAATACATTATTAACTTTAGCAAAACTTTACAGTGAAAGTGATATCAATATTTTAATTGAGAATGAACAGATATATAATATATGTACCAATTTATTGAAGAAATCACCTACAAATTTACAAGATATGAATAAGGTTATTTCAGAAAAGCTACTAGCTGTATTTCAACCAGTAGATTGTATAAACCATAACATAAATTCATTATTATCACAGATAGCATGTCACCCTTCATATAAAATAGCAACAATCAAGAGTAGCCCACATATACCTGCAACATTCGCAAACTATGAACCTGTGTATAATTGGAATTCATATATACATCATTTAAAGCAAACGCTTAGAATATCAAACTTCAATTCACAGTTAACTAATGTTGAATTAAAAATACCATCTAATTCATTAAGCAACACCATACATCACACATATGCTTGCTCAATATCAAACATTTTGATAACTCGTGGAATAGCATCAGAACAAGATCCTATAGTAACAGACATATTTAAAGAAAAACATTTATATGCAGACTGGAATACAATCAATTGGTTCACTCATTTGCATCAAAACCGAAAATTCTTAAACCATGATAAATTTCTTGCATTGATAACCAATAATTCCCAAATTTCTTATTCTTTGGATGTACTTTTAAACAAAGCTTGGAAATCTTATGTTCATTCTGCATTTTTACATCAATATAAACAATTTGGTTTAGAAGAAGATGATTTTTTACAAGCATTCGCAGTGCTTGAAAATGTTGTAAAAGATTATAAAGAATTGGTTCCTCATGCAAAGCAATAATAAATCATAATTAGTTTTCATAATTGAAATGTAATAAATAAAAAGTTAATTATAAACTTTTTACAACATTCTTTGTGTACATAAATTTTTATTTGTACCACAAAAACAAGCTATTTTTTGTGACGAATTCAAATATTGTATACGTAGGAGTCAAAAACACGTATGGAAGGGTAACTATGACGTCACAAGAAAATCGACCAACTTGCGACGTTGTATATTGCATATTATGTAGGTATAATAGATATCTACGTCTAAAATGCAACGATGACAAAGACAAAACAAGAAATGTAGTAAAAAAAGATAAAAAGAAATTTAACATAGAGAAGACAAGACGTATTTAACAAACCGAGAATGGTTTTCAATTTAACTTGGAGAGAGTGGGAGAAAGTAAATGAGAAAATGAGCATCTTTGTACTATACATCCCTTTTATAATGTGGGAGTTAGGAATAAGTAGGAAGGTATATTCTGCGCTTGTGCGAAGGGGCGGCTGAATCCAAATGATGCAGAACGAAAAAGTTCTGACCATTTCCAAGAAATAACGAAAATATTTCCAAGAACCGTAGTCATCTATTTCCCCTCCTCTGTTCATCCAGGGAGAATCGAAAGAATAAATTTATCGAGAACGGTATTATATGGTACAGCATTACTGTTAAAATATAATGAAACTTTGAACTTTATTTGATTAACTTTAATTATAATTAAACTTTGAGAATATTGTGTAATATAATTTTTAAAACATGATTATCGATATTTAAGTATATATTAAATGAAAATTTAATAACTAATATATTTGATTATTTAACGCTTACAGATTATTTTAAGATTTAAATATTTTACATATATAAATGATGTTACATATTATTGGAAGCAATCAAATTTAAGTATTTTTTATAATTATATCAATATAGGACATTTTGAAATTTCTAAATAAAATGATCTGTTATAGTTGCCTAAGATATTTCAAGGTCTTAGTTTTAGATGCGTTATGTAAAGGTAGAAAAAAGGAAAAGAACTTATAGCGTGGGGAATACTATATAAACAACGACAGATGCACTATCCACACCGTTCTCTAGCATCAGTCAAGCGTTACAGGTACAGCTACGATTGTCAGAAACTCGTTTGCTGCCCCTTCATCGCCCCCACTGCATATCCTAACTATTGAGCACCTTTAAGATTAAGTATACCCCACTACTAATCTTTTAAATCTGGCGATAGTATGTATGTATTGCCATAAAAAAAAACAAGATTTTTGAAAATGAATTAATTACATAAATCTTGAGGCATATGTAATCAACATGGAATTTATCTATTCTTCTTTTTTCATAAAATCAAGAAGATAATGTTCCAAAGCTTTAAGTTAGCGATTTTTCATAATGTGGGGTTGAAGGAAGTAGCGTGTACAGTAGTGGCGCCATCTAACATATACAGGGCCGCATAGTTGCCTCTTCAAAAAGTATATTATTAATTGTAAGGTTATTTCTAAATAATATATCAATATCTGCTCTGTACCCTTATACTTTTAATTGTGCGACATTTATTAACAAGATCATTGAAACTACTATAACAAATGGAATATCAAAATATCATCTTATCAACATATTTTAAGATATCAACAAATTAACAGGATTCTTCGAAAGTATACATGCTTCCCTGTAAACCTGCGCACGGATACATAGAACACAGCACGTAGTAGTATTCGTGTGCGCGACTCGCATACCAAGAGGCGTGGTTTGAATAGACAGACCTGTTCGGTACTTTGTCTCCCTCTACTAGATACAGAACCCATCGTCTTTACACACTCCCACAGAAAGCAGGCGCACTCTGGTGTCGAAGCCATGGACGATGGTACGCGCCATTTTGTTTAGTGTCCGCTGGACGCGTCGTGCGTCGGGGTGTTGTGGGGTTGTTTTCATGACCGTCAACCGAGAATAAATCCGCGGCTCTTTGAGCTCGCTTACAATTCCGAGCGTACGTACTAGTGTAATCATTTGAACAGTGAAGACACGTATATATGTCTTTTGCATGATTATCGTGACGTGCAACACGAGGATACGTTTTTTGAAAGAGTCGAGGACTCTCATGCTTATAGTGTCAGACTTAGCAGTTGCAGAGACTTCGCAAATGTATGGCGCCAGATACAACTATATGGATACTTGGTAGGGGATTGCCACTGTCGTCGTTCATCGTCGGCAGATATTTTTTTTATAAAGGTAAGAAAAGAGGGGTTGCCTGAGCTTAATCAATAAAGCGTCTTCTCCATACTCTTCCTCTTCCTTTTCTCTGGTTTTTAAACACGGGAAACTTTTAGGTATCGTTGTTGTCTGAATATCCGACGCTTCATGGTTCGACGAGTTTTTCGTACCAAATGTCGTGCGCCCTGACCACGGTAGTGTCTCGCTTGTGCAAGCCGCTCGAGGAAAGTGAAAGCTCACGTTCCCGATCGTTCTGCACTGAGCACGAATCTCGTTCCGTCCGTCGCGTCGTAGTGGTGCACGTTTCGTGCGTCTCGTCTCAAACACTGAAGCGTCATTTGGCCCAAGTTGTCGACACTTTGAATCGTACTCTTATTATTTCTTCAGTAAACGCGTCCATTACTTTCGTATGAATGAGAAAAGAACGCTTTTAGAGAAAGGCGATGAATGAGAAAGGATGTTCGGTGTAAAAACAAGTTTTTCGAATTAATCCGTGCATATTAAAATAAAAGGATTTTTATCTTAAATATCAATAAGTTCGGTTTTCTTTAAGACCAGTAAAATGTTGAAAATGATGAGTACTGGTATATAAAATGAAAAACTGTCTGTTATTTATTCTTCGAATATATTACAATCTCGGAAAAAGCTTCTTTTCTTGATATACACTATATATGCAATGCACACGTGTACTTTTTGTGTTTTTGAGCCGAGTAAAGGCAATAATATCAAATATGTTTATTTTCATTATTGTCAACATTATATAAGATATTAGTATATAAAGTTATTATTAAGTTCTTGTGACATATTTCTTTTATTATATTGTACTACGTCCCTTTGAACAGGTAGATTATACTGAATTTCATTTCACTTGTGTTTAAAAAGTAAGTAGTGAATTTCATTTTCTTGAAATATTATCAAAATATCGTCTAGTTAGAACCGCATTAAAGCAATATATGTACCGATCACTGATGCTATAAACAGCATCGCGATCACTCAATTTATCGAGTGATTTCAACGCTAGGATGTGCACCAATACTATACACGTTGCTCTAATGAAATATTTAATACGTATATATAATAAACACATCGAATTTCATTTTTGATAGTAATGATGCAATATATAAACGATGAATTAAGACTATTTGATACACCTTCCGTACTAGATCATATAGCACTCATTCATTTTTTATGTAATCAATAAATTTTTTAAAAATCCTAATTTATTCTAGTGATGATCTACTTAAAACATTTCATGGATATTTTTCCACGTTATCATTTCTATCGCATACATTGCATTTCGTGCATTTCAGACAACAACAAAACTGAAATTTCTTCCACCTCCATTGAAGGATGCGGATGTGTATTCGTAAAAAGATGTTAACGAATGCAATTGGATGGAAGCATTAATATGTATTTCATCCTTTTTTCAACGTATTAACAGAATTTGTTCGTTACGTTATACGTAATAAACCATTTCTATTTCTTATCATATTTAAGTTTTCTATAAAACTCTTCTCTTTTGTTTCGCGACCTCGATATTGGAAGTATTTTTAGATTGTTCTATAAAACTTACGATGGAACTCTTCTCAATGCAACAAAGTCACGCACACGTGTATATGTAACGAAAATGTAAAGGTTTGAAGCTGACGTAATATATTCTGTTAACTTATTAAATTTGCCGCTATAACATTAGTCATGTACACATAATTTCATATTTTAATCTATTTTGTGATATACTGAATATATTATAATATAATATTAAACATCCATATCGTAATGTTCACTCATACCCTGAAATTATAGCATTCTGGTCAACAAAGCGACAAATCAGGATAGACAATGAGCACCCTACTCATTACGATTCATTCTTCCCCAACTTTACTCACGGAAATAGTCTGTTCAAGAAACGAGGGGTGCAACATGTTCACTCTTTTGGAACATCGATCTGTTAACTCTAGCAAAATTTTCAGAAACCCCTTCATTGTATCATGTGAAGGTTCCAGCTCTAGAAATATATTCTGTAAATAAAATGAACATACATTCAATCTTGAAAATAAAATTATTTGAATAATCATAAAAAACCATTAATAACGTCTTTCTTTGTATTTATTTCAAATAAATATATTTGGAAGCACGAAATATCCCTCTTTCCTCCCTCATTTCTCCCAGCAGATCTAAGTTTCGGGGGTGGTTCCTAATATATTAGACCTTACCTAGCACAGGTGCTGCGGATTAATCCAAGACACACCTACGAATGACTCACTATACAAAACTCTGTATCTTTTTTTTTTCTTCTCATAGCGCGAAAGGGTTCCGTGTTTAAACCAATATCTGATAAAGGTTTTTTGCAAAACCGGTTGGATTTTTAATTAATCCTTTTGTTTTCTGTCGCATTATTTTTGCTACAAAATAAATTAATTTTGCTAAAAATGCAAGTATGATTAGGTTTAACCTAAAGAATTTGCACAAAAAATAAAAACACGATTGTTTGGTATGTGACGGCCACATACCACGCCTCTTACTAGATCGGCATTCCATTGAACCCAGCCTCCCCATGTTATGCTAAAGGTGATTTCTTATTCGTCTTTTCTCTTTTTCCTCTGATCTTCGCTCTTGATAAAGTAACATTGCGACGAATACATTTTTTAACGATATACACTTGCATGTAACAAGCGTCAAAAATGTTCTCTTACTTAAAATAATACTAGTAAGGAAGTTTACATCCATAAATTGTATTATTTATCAAATGATAAATTATGTTACAGAATTGGAATACAAAACAATAAGCAACCATGCGTACCCCTGCCGGGACAGAGACATTGTCGCAACCTGAGATGTACAAATTTGAATCTCAGGAAACAGAAGCGTCATCGGGTGTCAATCAAGTAGTTTTATCACCTTCTCATCCGGAAGCGCACATATTCACTAACAGGTAAGAATGTAGTATTTTTACAGTGTCAAATATAAAACGAGTATTACATATAATAAATTTGAAATAACGCGCTTTGTTACATTAAATTACGCGCGTACAATTGCGCATGCGCATTCTTAATTATCTGTCATAGGTAAACCTTAAAATTTATATTTGAAATTAAGAGTAACTTAATTATCGTAAAATATAACTTTACTGCGTGATATTAATTATGATAATGTTTCAATTGTACATATGTATTTGTCTTATAAATGATATGTAGAATGATCATATACTTTTCGGTTGTCAAATTGTAATGCACTACAATTACGAACAACCACTTAATCGTAACATCGTCATGCATCATACTGTACATACACACATAAAAGCAAACGGTAAATGCGGCCCTCTGCCGGCTAACTTGTTAGTTTACGATATGTCTCGTGGTCGTATGCATCCTGTATAGTTTCATCGTATTTATATTTTGTTTATCGTGAAAACGTTCAATCAGTGGCATGGTTTTGTGACACTTTCTCTCAGTGTATGGGTCAAGCGTGTTATATCCATATGCTACGCGTGGTACGATGGTATTTACACGATTTTTCCTTCGAAAGACACAGAACGACGATGTGGTCGTTCCAAACAACGTCGGTACGAGGAGGTGAGGACGAAGGCCAAGTCGTCGGAATGCGCTTCCGATAACGGCATAACGGCACCATCGTTGACGGCTTTGATCTTGTCCCCACACTAACACATCTATAGAAACTCATATTGTCAATCTTTTCTATTTATCAGATATATTTATGTCCTAAACATAATTCCTAATCACACGACCCATGTCATTTTTATCATTTCCATTTTTCAGTTATTAAAACATGACTTTCTTACGCGATTTCAGTATCTTCGATATAAACACGAAAGAGTATTTTTAAATGATATAGCATGAGATACATAATACACAGAAGTAAAGTACATTGCAGATACTTACACTTATCGTATGATATTGCTTATAACAACTACTTGACTCACGACTTACGATCACAGCTTACTTGTTTGACAAGTGTACAAGTCATTTAAGGAAATCGATGCTCAGTGATTAAATGTTCCTATTAATTTCACTTAATTAGTTAGATTTCATGACGTTTTAACATGACGATTTTAATACATACACATGTCCATATTGATTGTGTATGTAACGAATCGTTTGTTATGACAATAAGACATGAAAATTTTATATGCCCAAATTTCTTTGTTGCGTTTTTCGAAATAACGTCACTTTTCTTTTGTTTGGAGTCTAAATTGTGAAATTTTTCAACACAGATATGTTAGGGACTTAAGTTCATTAATAATAGTTATAAAGCGAAGAAATATGATTATTGTTTGATTAAGATAATTTGATTAGTATAAATTAAATTAGTATAATAATTAATAATTAAATTAGTATAAATAATTTTATTACTAATGAGTTAGTAAAGAATTTTGTTTAAATGGTACATTTTTAAAATAATTTATATATTAACATTTTGAATAAAAATTTCATAACAATTATTTACTCTTTTAAAAAAGTTATGAGTTAGTCAGTTAGTTTATATTAGAAGCTTTATTCAAGATTAAATTAATAACTTCCAAAAACATTAATAAAGAATATTTTTACTCCTCATTATCATTTTTCCTATAGTTAATATTTCAATTCATAATATCATATATTACATTATTTTCAGTAGTTCATGATGAGAAACTCCAGTAAAAAGCAAAATTCTTGTAACTCTTGCTTGATAAAATTTCGTAACACATATTTGCTACATGTTTCATGATAGTATTTTTGCTGCACTGTAAAAAATTATATTTATCAAATAAAAATAGCAAAATGATTAAAATAATTTTGTTCTTTCATTAATATTTTAACATTTTCACATTCAGAAATTAAGTCTTTTAATGTCTTTGATTATTTATTTTAGCATGTTATGTATACAAGAAGAATTAGGTCAGTTGAGTGGAATTGCAGGAGGTCCTATTATCCCTGACCCACGTGATGCTCAATTACCTAATAACAATCATAGCAATTCAGAAAGCAATAGTAACTCTAGTGAAACTGCAACAAAATGTACTCCAGGTACTGGAACTTTAGATGCACAAAGATCAAGCTGGGTGGAAGGTATATTAGGGTGCATGCGTCCAGTTTGGACTATGCTTTCAAAAGCAGCTGTTAATGAAAAAATTAAAGGACATCAAAGTAAGTAGTTACTTTTTGTAAATTTAATATAGTCTTTATAACATTATTTATAGGATAAAATAAAATAATTTTAGCGGATGACTGGGAAATACCGTTTGAATCAATCAGTGAACTCCAATGGCTCGGATCTGGAGCACAGGGGGCAGTATTTAGTGGAAAATTAAATAAAGAAGTTGTAGCTGTAAAAAAGGTGCGAGAGCCGCGTGAAACTGATATACGGCACTTACGGAAGTTAAATCATCCGAATATTGTTCAATTTAAGTAAGTTTTTAGCTGTACTATAAATGCTATAAAAAATAATATAAATAATCTTTATATATTCTCAGAGGTGTTTGCACACAAGCACCATGTTACTGTATAATAATGGAATTTTGCCCATACGGACCATTATACGACCTCCTTAGGGCTGGAGAACCAGTTCCACCTCCTAGATTAGTATCATGGTCAAAACAAATTGCTGCTGGAATGGCCTATCTTCATGCACATAAAATTATACACAGAGATCTTAAAAGCCCAAAGTATGACATTTAATCTAATATAATTAAATTCATATGTATTTTTAGGCTCAGTAAATTTTTATTTACCTCATAAAATAAGAACATGTTTGTCTTTACTATACTTATGTACTATATTTACGTGTTTATCTTCTAAATTCTATTTACAATTTCAGTGTGTTGATAGGACAAGGAGAAGTTGTCAAAATTAGCGATTTTGGAACTAGTAGAGAATGGAATGAAATTAGTACAAGAATGAGTTTTGCCGGTACAGTTGCCTGGATGGCCCCAGAAATCATCAGAAACGAGCCTTGTTCTGAGAAAGTAGATATATGGTCGTATGGTGTGGTATTATGGGAACTCTTAAGCGGAGAAATACCTTACAAAGACGTGGATTCTTCCGCAATCATTTGGGGCGTGGGCAATAATTCTCTTCATTTACCAATCCCTGCAAGCTGCCCAGAAGGTTACAGGCTACTTGTAAAACAATGTTGGGCTGCAAAACCACGTAATAGACCTTCCTTTAAACATATTGAAATTCACCTCGGAATTGCAGCAGTTGAAGTGCTATGTACAAAACCTGATGATTACTTTAAGACACAGGTAAATTGAAAACTTAAAAATAAAAATGAAAGAAACGTATTTAAATATTAAGAGGTGTTTATAATTTTTATAATTACAGCAATCTTGGAAAAAAGAAATTAGAGATCATATGAAACAAATGCAGACAAATAGTTGCAGTAGTCCAAGATTTGAAGCTGATCTCATTCGACGACGTGAGGATGAATTAAGACATGCTCAAGATATTCGAGAACATTATGAACGTAAACTCGAACGTACTAATAATTTGTACTTAGAATTAAGCGCTGTTTTGTTGCAGTTGGAACAGCGTGAACGAGATGTAATTAAGTAAGTAATAAATTAGAAAATTAGAATAGCTAATAGTAAGTAATTATAATATATCTTATTTTCTCTCTTAGACGAGAACAACAAAGTGGGTATAAGCAATGTAAGAAGCGACTTGTACACCCCCTTATAAAGGCTCAAGAAAGACTTCATCGTAGACGTAACCCTCAATTTTCGACATCATCTACTCCAACAACTCCACCATCCCCAACAGACTGTCCACAAACTCCTATAAAAGCAACTATGTGTACCCAACTAAATGAATCTAATCAACCAGAGACAGTTTTAGTCCCTAATAATAGTTTCAAACAACGCAAATATAGGCATCGTAGAGTAGGATCTGGATGTGGTGTAAATTCTAGCCCACGATCGAGTCCTCATCGTGAAAGAAAAGTACGTATCTAACATGAGAATATGTACTTATTAATTAATAAATTAAAATATGATGCTGGATGCATATCTGTTTTCAGAGTACAGAAGTATGTGCACGTTTTGTTGATAGTCAAACACAGACAGATATAATGGATATCAATGAAACTGATTTTAATCCTGTTGGACATACAACAACAATCTCATCAACAGAAAAACTTTCTGTAAATAGTCTTAATAAACAGTCATTAAATAAACAAACACCAGAAAGTTTAAACGGAAATTCAGTTTTATCCGAAGCTCATTATAGAATGCAATCTAGTCCTTGTTCCAGTCCTGAACCTTCAAATGAAAATCGTGCAAATGGAAATGAACGTTTAAAGGACTGTAGTGATGACGATAATCTCGAAACACTTGGTCGAAAAGTTAGCGAAATTATTAATGCTAATCGTCTTATTTCTCCTATAGATAATGGAAATTGCGATGATGTGATACAACACAGGTAAAACATATTTAATATAAATATACATATATCAATATATGGACTTTAACAATAATTAAAAGTAATAAATAATTGCTCATTTCAGAGGCAAAGAAGAACCTATAAACCTGTCCGGACATTTTTGTGGAATTATTGTTAACAATACTAATACACCTCACGAACAATCAGAAATTAAAACTCGACCTTGTTCTGAAAGTATGGATACTTTATGCGATCGTGAAGATGATGCATGTGAAGAAAGTTGGTCAGATGAAGAAGGCGAAGATCCCAGTTATACGTATAATTATTCTTTAAAAAGAAGAAGGTATTTTTTCTAGAATAATGTAAAAATATGAAATTAATCTTATTCATATTTTAATTTAATGAATTTATTTTAAAGTATTGCAAGGCGACCAATTGGTCCTGGATGTAGATTAAGAAGATTTAAACATGCACCTGAACGCATAGAGAGAGTGTTAGCTTCTGATGAGGAAAATACTTCCGAATATTCACATCCTCCGTCCAGTCAATCCTCCACGTTAGAAAGTAATCCCGATATGCAAAGAGTATTTCGTAATATTCACTATTCTCATAAGGTGAGTCAAAATAATTCTTATTATTAATGTAATATTGAAAATGTATGTATTATATACAGTATAATACACAATATATTTTTACTTTTATTTCTATTTTTATTTAGAGGAAAGAAATAGATGATGTTTCTGATACATCAAGTCAATCAGAAACAGATGAAGTCAGTGAGATTACAATTGCATCTCAACCAGTAGTTGCAAACTTAAAAATAGAAAGTAGTGTGTAGATTAACAGGATTTTTATATCTCATTTACGATTGATATAAGTACCTAACAACCAGTGCATTTTTGTAGCGTATGCTCTCATCCTGTGTTAAATATTGTAGATATTTATCAATTTAAGGTATATGTTAGATATATATGTACATTAATTTTATGCATTATTTATCAATGAAATATTACATTAATATTATTAAGATACTAGACAGTTACTGAGAAAAATTTATAAAAATCACATTCTAAATCTTTATTAAAATTTAAATTACTATTTTTGAAAACTATTACAAAATTCAACAACTGAATTAATTTAATGAAATTGTTTTCTATCATTATCTATGATATGATTTATTATATGCTATAGAAAATGAACATAAATCAATAACTATTTTTTCTAAGAAAAATATAAAATATAGATTGCTGATATTTTCAACAGAATCGAAAATTTACACAAACATGTGTATAAACATGTTATATAGTATTATTTGTAAATACATGCACCTCATGCTCGCGTTTGAAAGAGAAAAAATCATTACTTAAAATTCATTCCATTATGTTTTACATTTTTTTTATAGTTCCTTTTAGTACATGTAGAATTCTCAACTAATCAATTATGAATTTATTATCAATTATGTGTTGCATTTATTTCATATTATTAATAAAAAATATTCAGTTAGACTCAAATCAATCATTCCTACGATGAATGCAAAATCAGTTATTGATAATTGCATTCACTTGTACGTATAGATGAAATTCACCATAATGTAGAAATCAATTTTAAAAATCAATAAACTCATATATTATTTGGTAGTTTACAAAGAGTTATTGTATATAAATACAATAAAATAAAAATAAATATTGCATTAGAAAAACATACTTTTGAAAGTAATTTAGAAAATATGTAATGGAATGACAATTACTAAATAAATTTTAAAACATAAGTGCCTGTGGCAATTTTCATAAAGTACACCAAATAGTGATTATTAAAATAAAATAACAAAATCTAATTAATGTGCAATAAGCAGCAATTAAGCTTGCAACTGAAAATAGGATCACATCAGTACAATAATTTTTCGATTCAATAAATATTCTGCTATTCTGATAAAGTCAAATTATAAATAACATGAGGTATTGCTTGAGGGCTATTTTACTGTAACAAAGTCATTAAATATTTTTGATGCATTAAAACTTTTACCAATAATCTTACTACAGATTTCATTAATGTACTGTATGTAATAAATTTTATTGTTTCATTTTTCAATTAATAAATGAATACAATCTAATTTAATGACTATGTTAGAAAACTAGTGTAAGTAGTATTATGATATAGTCAAAACAATGCAGGTTGTCTGAGTTTCAAACTGAAACTCAATAATAGTGTTGGACTGTATGTAAAAGTCATATACTCATTCTCTCAAATTAATAACAATAAATATCGTAATTACACATGCAAAACTAAACGACATTGTTAAGTCAATTGTCCAAAGTACTGTCTGCATCCATCTATTGTACCTGCTTTGAAACTCAAATTGCCTTAATGACAATTACTATACTATTGTAAATATAGACAATACAACGTAAACTTAAGAAAATAGTAGCTAAGGTATGATATAACATTTTCATGTGCTCATTTGGACGAAGTAATTAATAAGATATATAAAGATGTACTTTATGATAATCATACATATTGTATCTATTATATTTATGCGAGTAGTTGCATAAATTGTTCCTTCTTGTGCAGTGGCAGCTAAACTGACTAGTTCTATTATTCTTTAATAATAGAAGCAGTACACAAAATTTGTGTTATAAACAAATAAAGTTGATTTACAATAATTGGTATATGCAATTTAATTACAAACCTTAATAACATTGTAAACTTATTAGATAACTTGATTTTGTTAAAATAAAACTATTTTTATATAAATTATAAAGTATTAATTATTTATATATGCATTAACATTTGAAAACAAAATATATACATATGATCTGAAATCTTTATTTAAGTAAAAAGCAAATATTGTAAAGAAAAATGATGGTATGTGGTAGTATGTTACTTTACATGTAAGTATATATATATTAACTTATTAAAATACAATAAATATTTGCACAGCCTATTTTTAACAACAAAGTATACATATTATTATGATAGAAAAACCTTACTAGCAATAAAAGTTGCTATAGATACAAACAACGTAATATTTTAATTATTATATATATTTAACATAATTTGAAATAAATTTCTTTCTGTATAACACTGTTTCAATATCCATTCAGCATAAAATAGCGATCTGAGTCTTGTTCATATTTATCAAATTAATGATTATGTTTTTATTCTATTATATTATTGAACATGTAAAAGTTCTAATCACTTAGATCATCATATTGCAATTTCTATATTTTATAGCTCTACTTAATTACAAGATTTAATACATTACATATGTACAGTTTACTCGAGGACAAACATTAAACATGGACATCAAATTTTTATTACATATAATAAAAACTAAATTTATTTACACTTTCTGGTAGATATTCAGTCTATTTTAATAAATATAGTGAATATTTGAGTATTATATTAACTGTCATGGAAAATGGATAACTTGAGATTACATGTCAAATAAATAAAAATTAAAACATGTTTATGAAGAATTATAGTTTCAAACATTTTCTACTTTTATAAAGTTGTTCATTGATAATAGAATAAAAAATAATATTTAATATACTAGAGCTTACAAATTTACCAATAAAATGAATTGTGCAGAAATTCTGCAGTGGATTTATACAATGATGAAGCGCTTTGTCTTAATCCAGTCAATAATGATACAACTCCTTCTTTCTCATCTTCTTGTTCATCTTCTTCAGGTAAGTAGTCTGGCATGTCTTCAGTATCACCATTATTTCCAGTATGAATCTTATGATTAAATACATTGTTAATAAAAAAATCACAACTCATTTTAATCCTAAAATTTAGAAATTCTGCTCTGTACAAATATTTACCAATTTAACGAGATACTCTTGATTGAATTTATTTCGTGTCACCAATCTTGCTTCCATATTCTCAGAATTTTTTTGGATAGCTTCTGCAATTTGTTTGGCAGTAACATAACTTAAAGTACGCATTGTAACACGCTGATGTTCTACATCAACTACCAGAGAAACTAGTCCATTGATTCTTATTAATATTGCCTCCAACTCTGCACGAGTTTCCTATTTCATATGCATATATAATTTTTATGAAATAATAAATACATAAAATTAAAATATAAACATACTATCTGTATGTATTTACCGGTAATAAGCCTTGAACATGTAATACAATCACATGAGTCTTTAACTTTTTAGGCTCTATTACTCTTTTACATCTGCTACGTAAATTATATATTGGTGGTTTCATTCTTTCTATGTCATCTTTTATACATTGTGCTCGTTTAGATATCTTTGGTTTATCTATATTGTACTTATTTATAATTGCATCCAAGGCTTCACGAACTCCAAAAGTAGAGGTTATGTGTACATAATTATCCACGTTTTTAACAAATAACTCCAAAATATCTAAACTCAAATTAACAATCTCAAAATCGGGTACTTCTAAGACATACGCTACATACGACAAAACTGTTTTATCCTAAAATCAGTAATCCTTGTTATAAAAATAAAGTATAAACAAATTTTGAAAAATTTCCTACCTTCAAAATTGTATCATGATTTGCAAAATCATTTGCCAATTTTTTATATGTTTCGAGGGTAACTTTCAATTCTTTCGGATCCAGAGATTCGTCCACGTCCATTATCTAAAAGTATAATGTTGACATTAGCTTTAACATTAGCTTCTTAAACTAATATTGTCATAACAAAAAGAAGTTCAATATTACTACTTATGATTATCTCCCTGGATTAACATTGATAGGCATTCAAAAATAAGCAGATCTTTAAAAATATTTTTATTTCTTGAATAATTATCGAGTGGAACACAAACTTCGTAGTAGTAGAATGCGTTTACCTAACTTGCTAACTGATATGACAAATTTCAGGGAATAGATTTTGAATCTTTTACTAGGTAAATTTCATAGATCTACAGTTAAATTACATTCTACATATTGTTAAATGAAAAATAATTTCGTTTACAATTCAGTCGCAATTTTTCAACAGACTATATTAATCTTTAAAAATCATAACGTAATCGACATAACATAAAGTTTCAATTGAAAGGATTTAAATATAATTTTCATATATAACAAACAATGTGTATACTTTGTATAGTAGTAAAATTGTTCTGTTTTATCATTATAAAAGAATAAACTAAAGTGCATACATTTAATGTATACGTAAATTCTATATGCAGTTGCTACGTATATATGTATACAAGTTGTGTATAGATAATCATGTATTTGCATATATGCATATAATACATATATATGTATGTTTCGAATAGATGTATCAGTTTTACCCTACGTAGTAATAACAGACATTCATGTTACAACCAGCTGCTGCCAGATTATTTCGATGACGCGCATATTATAGGACAGTAGCGAAACTAGTGTCTATATGACGTACGAAAATAAGATGGCCGACATTCATTCTACCAGCTACCAACAGCATAACACCCGTATTACCTTTCTAATGAACTTCTTTCTTACTTTACGCAACCAAATATTTTAAACATTCATTAGTGTCATTCTAAGTACTGGTAGAAAGAAATTGATGTAGTTATACGATATCGAACAACACATTGAAGATAATAGGGAAGTTAAATTAAATAATACGTAAAGTAACAAAGTATATCTGACGTATTTTCAAATATAGATAATTATTCGTAATACATATAGGTAATTATTCGTAAAGAGTGCTAGTGTAAAGTGCATATTGATTGTCAAAACAATGGAATACGTATTGATAAAAGACATACGGCCGGGTCAAAAAAACATTAATGTAGTGTTTATTGTTCTGGAAGTTGGTCATCCTACCATTACCAAAGAAAACCGCGAAGTTCGAACGTTTAAAGTGGCAGACAGTACAGCATGCATGAATGTTTCAATTTGGGACGAACCTGGACAGCTTTTAGTACCAGGGGATATTGTAAGATTAACAAAAGGTTATGCTTCTGTTTGGAGACAATGCTTAACTCTGTATTCTGGAAAAAATGGAGACATACAAAAAATTGGTGAATTTTGTATGGTAATAAATGAACAGTTAAACATGAGTGAACCAAATCCTGCTTTGGCGCAACAAATGATTAACCAAAGTGGTTCTGGTCCACCTGGTAGTAATGTAAACAATACTATTACAAATAATGGTAATGCAAATAATATCACTGGCCAATCTGGAAGGCAACCATTGGTATATTGTGCAATATATTCATTGCTTTTAATTAGATATTAATAATAGATTTATTTCTAATTTTACAAATAGTGTAGCTATTTTTAGTGCTTTTATTAATATTAGTATTAATTTATTTTATCATAGGCAATTCAAAGTAATTCAACAACACCTGCTAGTGGTACTTCTGGTAGTTCAACAACAACAAAGAGTGGAAACAATAATAATAATAGCACTGGTGGAAATAGTGGCAATACTTCAGGACTCCCAGGAGGATCTGCAAGATATTCTGGTGATTCAACAACAAAAACATCTGTTACAACAAAAACTAATTCTCGTGGTCGTGGAGGATACAGAAATGGTGGACGCAGTGATCGTAGATAACATATAAATAAGAAGTGGTTAATTATATATGTGTAATAAAAATATGCAATTGGTTATATAATATTTAGGATAACTGTAATATACTGTTTTTTTAATAATCCTGTATATGTGTATTCATGAATTAATGTATACGATAGATTTGTCTTAGAATATAACATCATGAATTGAAGACAATCCAATTAAGTAGAATAGATGAAAAATATTATTACCAATGAATTAATTTTAATTCATATATTTAGAATCATTGAATTTTGTACATTTCTTAATTTAAATCTGGAGCTTGTCTTCAAATCATAGTAAAAGTATCAAATTTCTCTTACTCTGATAAATGAATGTAATATATATATAAAGTATATAATATCTGCATTTAACTGATAAATAATTTTATTTGCTAATTTTTTAAAATATATTTTATAAAATAAAGAATAATAATATGTATAAATTTAATTTACACTGAGTAAATAAGGATAAAATAATTTTGAAAAATATTCAATCTATATACAAAACATTTAATATAAAACATATTTGAATTTATTATATGATGTTGTTACTCAGTGTAAATATACATTAAAATAAAAATATGTGATTATTGACTTTGTATATTTTCATCAGAAGCGTTAAATAGAAAACTAAATATGTACAGTATTTATTACTACTTATAACTATCAATTTAACTATCAATTATTTTGTGTACATTGACCCTATTTTTATTTAATATTTATATTTTGTACATAATTAAATTAAATTTTTATAACATTAAAATTGGTGTCAATTTTTTAAATAATGGATGTGCCAGATAATAAATAACCCAATTATTAAAAAGTAAGAATATATTAAGTATTTGTGTTTACTTTAAAGTCAATGTTTTTAAAAAAACTCAGCCAAAGTATAGATAATTCTACAAATAAGTTTACCACCATAAGAAATTTCAAAATGATACGAAGATTACTGTGATAATATGCATTTATCAGATTGTGATATGTCACATTTTTGTCTACTATAATTTTTAGGTTATGTTTATACATGACTTCACGTTTATGTATATCGTATGTCACATCGAAGTAAGTGATAACGATATGTATGTACTTTAATTTTGTTTTCTTTCTAATGTTCTCACTTGTAATTTTAAATACATTATAAATTTACAGAATGAATGTGAATTCTGTCGTCATTGTTACACAATTATTTCTTTTGTTAAACATATAACTTAAAATAACAGATGTCTAAGTTAGACATAACAATTTATGAATACTTTTTATGTATTTAAAGAATTTGAAGACGGTACGTTTAACATATTTGTTATAACATTCGGTTATATTTTACTACATTGCATAATGTTATCATAAATCGTAAATCTTAAAAGTGTTATTGATTTAAAATAAGAATTGTATTCTGCAAATACCATTTAATAATTCACTGTTTCTTATGTTTAACTGTGTTATGTAGTAAATGAATATATTATTTATACACTTTTAATACTATATTTAATATTGTAAATTTGTAATTACAGATTATTTTTTTCTGAAGTATGACAAGATCACATATAAAATATCAAATTGCGAAAGATACAGATGATACATCAGATTATTTTCTCGAACCGGTCCAAGAGTTTCCAAATGTGTCCAAAAAAGAAGTATCTTTTTGGAAAAAATCTTTTCAAATTATCATATTAATTCTGTGCTATTTTGTGTTGTCTGTAGGTTTAACTTTTTATGTACAATGGCTTTATAATACATATGTAAGTGAAGATATCTGTGATTTATAAAAGTTTATTATTTGATTTTATTTTATATATGCACTCATTTTTTAGGGATTTCATTTTCCACTTGTTGTGGTGATATGTCACTTATTAATAAAATTTTTGTTTTCTGCTTCAATAAGATGTATTAAAACATGTTGGAAGAAACAAGAACAATTAAAACTTCCTTTACAAAGCATAATAGGAATGGTTATGCCAATTGGCATAGCTAGTGGCCTTGATATAGGTCTATCAAATTGGGCAATTTCATTAATTACTATGTCATTGTATGTATTTATTATTCTACATTAAGAACAAAATAAAATATATTTACGACTTTGTGATAGTATTAATGAATTATATTGTTATTTAGATATACTATGACAAAATCAACTTCTATTATTTTTATTCTTGGATTTGCACTCTTTTTGAAGTTGGAGAAAAAGGTAGTAATATTAATTTCCTATATGAATGCTTCAAATATAATATATTAAAGAAATAATTTTGTTATAGTCTTGGACATTATCATGTATTGTAGTAATGATATCAGGAGGTTTATTTATGTTTACCTATAAATCAACACAATTTGAAGTTTTCGGATTTGTAATTTGCCTCTTAGCATCATTTTTAAGTGGTATTCGGTGGACTATGACACAACTAGTTATGCAAAAATCTAAACTTGGAATTGAAAGTCCAATTGACATGATGTACTATATGCAGTTATGGATGTTATTACCTATTGTACCAGTGATGATATGGTTTGAAGGTATATATATGTAAGATGTACAGCTATATTCTTTTTTTAAATTGTATATGTAAATATTATGTTACTGTGTTTTTGAAAAGGGTGAAAAAATATATTATTTTTAGGATCTCATCTATACAATAGTTTTAAAAATACAGATTGGAATGATGTTCAAACTATTACAATGACTACAATTACTGTATTTGGAAGTGCTATTATAGCTTTCCATATGGAAGTTATGGAATTTTTAGTTGTTACATATACTTCTAGTCTTACACTTTCAATTATTGGCATAATTAAGGTAAATTAACTACATATAAGAATAACATAATATTATATAACTTTACTGAATATTGGAATATACAAGTAAAATATCAATATTTGGGTAAAAATCTTTAAATTATTGTCTTTCTAGGAAATATTTATTTTAATCTTGGCTGTTGAATGGGAAGGTGATCAAATGAGTCATCTTAATTTTGTAGGATTGTTAATGTGCCTTTGTGGAATCACAATTCATACGATACAAAAAGCATTATCCAATAGGAACAAAAAAGCTGAATATTTGGAATTACAAGTAAATTCTCTTTCAAGTAATAATTTTAAAAGTGAAGAGGTAATCGATACAAATTTACCTTTGTTAACTCAAAAATCGACATCGTTAACAAATCTTTTAAACGCGGAATTCAGTTCAGACGAAGATGATCCAGTTAAACATGGTGAGAATTCTACTCAGATACTATCTAATATATTGCAACGTAGGGAACAGTAAAGTCTAAACTTTAACATTGATATACAAGGACATAAAATTTATTTATTCTGAAAAGTCATTCCATATCTAATTATATACTATTTCCCGCATTTTATATATATTTTTACACCTCAATTTAATTATTAAATTTATAATCCTTAATTTTCAATGAAAATGTTAATAATTGTAATGTATGCCCTATTTTTAAGGATATAATTTATGCATGTAAAATTATGTATAAATTTATTTTTTTAATATTATTTCGAAAAACAAACAAATTTTTGTTTAAACACTTAAAAACTTAGAGTGCAAATAATATACATATATAAAACAAAGTACATATATGTATAGTAAATAACTTTAAAAGAAAATTTATTTTATAATTATTTACTTACAGTCTGTGTTATTAGTTCCTTGCTTAAATATAGCATAACTATACTTTATTATTTAGTAGTATTTTTCGCATTTGATCTTATTTATGTTATATACATATATTTATATACAAATAACAAGACTTCCAGAAATACACAGCATAATAATAGATGATAATGTAAACATTGAAAAACTATGCACATTTTATAAATTATTATTAATTTAAAAAAAGGTATATCTAATTAACAACTTTTTAATCAAAATTTGTGTGAACATCCATTATTGTTATTTAATATTATTCTTATAATATTATAAGGACAAATATACAAAAACGTTGCAATAGACAAAGACATTATTAATTTTTTATATTCATAAATCGTATTTTATGTAATTTGATATTAATATTATACAAATTAATTATACAGTATAAAAACAATGCTTCATGTAATTATGTAATTTTATGGTAATTTATTTGATTTTATGATATACATGTTAATTTGCATAAGGATAATAATAATGTATTTTGTCAAAGAAATTTATTTAATATGTATGTTCTCATATTGAGAATGTTATAATTTTTATTTTATAATCTTAAAGTATTCATAATAAACTTTGTATACATAAGTATGCTATTATATGTTATTATTTATTTGATTCTTAAATAAGTTCTATGGAATTCGTCTATTGTAAGAAATATTTAATAAGATCATATTTCTATAACTCTGTAAACTATTGAAACATAGTTTATATATTCATACACCTTATATTTATAATTATAATATACGAGAATAAAATGCAAAAAATATGTTTTGGTATCGTACTTGCAATTAGAAGTACGATTTACATATGGTAAAAGTAATCTTTTTATTTTGAAACTTAGGGATTTCATTAGAGGTTCACATTAAATTATTTAATTTTTTTTAATAGTATACTAATACTAATAATGAAGTTGATTCGCTTTAAAATTACGAAACAAATTTTTTTATACAATTGTATTATTATGAGAAAAATAATAAATATGATATATATATATATATATATATATATATATATATATATATATATGTCGGAGATGAAAGAACACCGGAACCTTCCCTTTGGAACTTTGGGAAGATCCCTTAGTACTGTAATCTAGATTCCACCACAGCCGTATTAAGAAACTGTTGTCATTCCACTCTTCCGTACGATCTTAACGACGATCCAAGTAATTCTCAGGTACGTAGTGCTTGCTCTGTGTGGCAACCCGAGTATAACTTAGACTCTCACGAAGTATACAAGTTCGACATCCCGTTGACCGCGGTTACGTTCGGCGACTGGTTGTCACCTCGAGCCCGAGCTCACTATCATAAATCTCAAATAAGTACAGTCGGATCGAATGACAACAGTTTCTGAATACGGCTATGGTGGAATCTAGATTACAGTACTAAGGGGTCTTCCCAAAGTTCCAAAGGGAAGGTTCCGGTGTTCTTTCATCTCCGACATATATATAAAACAAAATTCTGTAATTATTATTAGATAGATTAATAAATAATTGTTATGTATGTAATTTAATAAATAACTTTGTAAACCCCTTACTTTGTTTGTTTCATTTGATTAGTCTTTTTAGATTTGGCTTCAATTCTTTCTTCTAGTTTATGGATCAAATCATTTAATTCCTCCTATTACGAAGATAAAAATTATCTTAAATAGAATTATTATTTATAAAAGCCACTTGAGCTAAAAAAAACATATTTACCTCGTTGTATGTGTACATTAGAGTACAATGTTTTAAAATTTGTTTCTTTCTATTAAATAATTGCAATGCATGTGGTAAACAGTAAACACTGTCATCTTGTGAATTACTCACTAATGAAACAAACAAATTAGCTCTACAAGTTTCACATTCAAAGTCACCATCATCTTCTTTCACTTTTTTTCCTTTTTTTCGTTTTCCACTATCTGGTAAAGGTAATCTTTCTGTGTTTATGAGACCTACTGATTCTAATTGTTTACGATAACTTATTTCTTTTTCACGAATTTTAATTACACTTGCTAGAATCTGCAAATATAATTATTTATAAATCATTTATGTAGTTTTACATTTTTTATCTCATAATTATTAACTCTCATATTTACCTGTTTTAATACTTCTATATGAGATCTAGAGTCATTAATAATATTAAATAATAATCTTTCAAATGAAAAGATTGATGGTTCACAACTATCTTGTATATCCTATAATAATTATTAAAAATTATTTTGCCATTCTATAAAATATGTAAAATAAAAATAGAGGAATGTTATTCACTTACTTTAAATACTTGTTCAGCAGTTTCTAACCAGGATGGTTGTGCAAAGTAAACACTTTCAGATACTACATAACCAGTGCATATACTTGATGTAAATGCTTTAGGAAATACAACTATAAATTGCCCTGGTTCCTGAACAGTCTGGCAAAGTGATACTCCGTTACTAACCAATAATTCTGGAGGAACCATTGCTGTATCTGATGGCAGCCATATAGTTTTATTTTTACAATATCGTGGAACCATTTTTGAAAGAGCCTCTCTAAAGTTATTGTTGTGTTCGTCGGGTATACCATACCAAATTTTCTTAGCACCAGTATGCAAATATTCTATCCAAGGAAGACCATGAGGATCACGGTACCAACAACATGCACTAAATAACATACCCACATGAAGTGTTGGTACAGTCACACCTACAAATAAAATTAAAACGGTTATAAATAAGGAAATATCAATTTATAACAAATGTTTTAATTATAGAAATTTAAAAAAATGTTTTATACCCATTATAGGACCTAAAGCTCTCAGTACTGAGCCAGCGTTATTGGTAAGTACTTTAAGATTCCATGGATGTCTTGCGAACGGGCTATTTTTAGCAACCGAAAATCCAAAACCGCGTCCACTTGAATCAATGCTTGCAGCATGTACACAAACATGTCTCTTCCTTTCTGCAACATGTTTCCAAAATGCACTTTCAACCTCATCAGCAGAAGCGCCTTCTGTTTCGTTTCCAGATCGCTGATTTTCACCAAACCACATACGTTGTGTGTTTCGTGCAATACGATAAAAAGCGTTTAAAGGCATGTTTCTACCCTGTAAAATTGTATATTTATATATACAATATTATATATGCAATATTTATATATACAATATTATATATACAATATTTATATATACAATATATTATATAAATCATGAAGAACTGAAAATTATATAGTTATGATTATAATTTTAGAATTCTCACTTTAACGATGCATTCCTCAATTTCGTCAGAACTATCGTCATCATCATCTTCTTCATTTTCACTTATTGGTGCATTTTGTCTTTGTAAAACTCTACTTTCTCTTTTCATCCACTCAGATTCGACTTCATCGAATAATTTACCTCGTTCCTCTAAATCGCATTATTTTGTTGATAAATAATTTTAAAATATTATAGTTTCTTATATTAGTACATTTTCTATATTTATGCACAAATACCTGGAGATAATGTATCATATGGTAATAAGTATTTGCAGTAAATGTCATCCAATTTGGTTACACGATCTTGAGCAGATTTTGGTATTTTCATCCCATCAGCTACTTTCTGCCACTTTTTCTTTTCAATTACTTCTTTTAATCCGCCTAAACTTTGAACTGTTTGATATAAATGAGGCAAATCAACTTCCATACCACCAATCTATAAAAAAGAAAAAAATTGGAATAATAAACATACTAAAGAGAATAGAAAGAAATCATAAATATAAAACTGTACCCAAGGTGGATGAGTTAATGTTATGCTTTGTGTAGCTAAATATTTCTTTATAGCCATCATTTCTTTCACATTGGGACCCCATCTATGTAACATACGATGCACATATTGATTGTAAGCAGTAAACCTCATATCATCTGATACTTTGCATTCCGGCTAAAATAGAGAAAAAAATGTATTTATATTTCATAAATATATACATTTAATTATGCAACAGCTTTTAACGAATATTACTTTAAAATTAGGTGGTGGTACAACTCTGCATATTCCAAATTTCTCTGCAATTGGCCTTATTTTGTCTATGTATTCTAAAGGATCTTGGAAATCTTTTTCAGTAGGATGAAATGTTGGAGCTTCAACTAATCGTGCTTCATTATTTTCATCTTTTGCACTTGGAAATGTTACATTATTGACAGGAGAATAAATTTCAGAAGCCTTCTGTTTTGCTTTGATCTGGCATCTAAAATTTTTGAAATACATAATAATGTATTTAATAAAGTGAAAAGTGAAGCTGCAATTCTTGCTACGTTCAAGTTGTATTACCTTTTCCCATTCTTATTTGAATCAATTGAGGTTTTTCTTTCTCTAGGAGTTTTTGGAGATTTTGGCAATTTTTCAGTTCCTATATTTAATCCAGTTCCAATATTTTGTCTATTTGCAATTTGTACTATGGTTTCATTTTTATTTGGAGTAGATGGTTGAAGTTCAGAATTAGATGTAGTAACAGTTGATGCTGTACTTGAAGAAGTAGATGGTATTGAATGATCAGTTGTTATTAGAGTAGAATTAGGTGGAGTACGAGTTGTAGGCTGTACTGTTCCTACAGGAGGACAACGTGCAATTGATGATGGAGGTTTAGTAACCAATTTTGCTCTTAAAAGAACTTTTTGATTAGGACCATTTGGTCCTTCAGTACCGAGTTTTACAGCTACACCTTGAATTAATTGCTGTCCTTGAACTAAATTTGGTCCATTCCTTGTGACAGCTTGTAAAGGTATGTAAAACAGTTGACCATCATTTTCATCATCATTTTCATTGTTGCTTTCAGTCTGAGTAGATATCTCTGTGCTTTTTTGTTGATTTGTATCACTTTCTCCAATCTGCTTTTGTGTTTGTGCATTATCATCAAGATTTACTTGTACAGCTATTGAAGTACTACAATTTACATTACTCCAAGTTGTTGTTAATTTATCTAATGGTAAAACTTGTATATTAGCCAAAGTTGCAAAATTTTTTGGTAATTCAAATTTGTTTACACTTAATGTTGTATTTGATATATTTTTTATTTCTACTATTTCATTTTCATTTTTTGCAGAATTATTGATGGAATTTTCTTTAAATATTGTCATTTCACAATTATCTTTTATTATTCTTTCTACATTTTTATTTGCTTCACTCACAGATTTATTTATGTTATTTTCGGATTTATTTGCATTATTGAGAAATTTATTTGTATTATTTTCAGATTTATTTGCAGCGTTATCAAATTTATTTGAATTATTTTCAGATTTAGTTGCATCCGTCTGGGATAGATTATGAATCACGTTTGATTTATTAGATTCTCGAGCTTTACGTCTAAAAGGAGTACTAACAGGGATTTCTGTGTCACTTTCAAATGCATAAACACTGCTTTCATTTTCTGGAGAAAATGCATTTGCATTAGGAGTTACTGTTTTACGTTCTTTAACTTTTGGTAAAAAGGGTTTTCTTGGTTGAAATATGGTTTTCTTCTCTGTTGATATCTTTTTTTCGTTAGAACTATCTGTAGAATTTTGATCAGGTTTCAGTGCACTATCACCTTCTTCCCCAGAACATGAGTCTTTATTTGGCTTTATGTTCTGCCCTTTGTTAATATCTTTTAAATTTGTATTCTGTTTGTTAATATTAATATTAATATTAGAAAACTCATTCTGCTGTTTTATATCAGATTGTAATTCTCCTGTTATAATGGGAGCATATTTATTATATGTATTTATGCGATCTTTTACATTAGCCTTCTCTGCTAATTTAGAAAGTGTAACATTAACTGGTCTTACCAAATGTTGAATTTTTGTTGAAATTGATAAATGTGATACATCAGTCTTCTTTTCACAAACATCATATTTAAAAGTAGACACATTTTCCATTTCTAACTTACTTTCCTCTTTAGCAAATGAGCTTTCATTTAACCATTTTTCAATTTGTTCAGTCGACATATTTACTTTCTCTTTCCTTACATGCAATGTTGATAAAGACATATCTATAACATTTGAGGATGAAATCTCTGTTTTATGATGACATTCTTTTTCAGTATTTGTTGATATTTCTTGCTCTATTTCATCAGATATTAAATCAGGTAACTCTGATTTATCTTTTTCAGATTTTTGAAGATGCTGACTATATGGTATATTTAATACTGGTGGAGAATTTATGCTTAGTAAAGGTTCATTACTCGACAATTCCTTATCTACCTCTTTATTAGCTACATATGAATTTTGTTCATTTTCTATTTTAGCTGTTTCTAATTTATCACTGGTCTTTTTCGTGGTCAGAAGATTAACATTAACATGTGTTTGACAAGAGTTTAATACTTTGGATATTGCTTTCTTCGTAAATCCCCGAAAAGATTCTTCGTCGTCTGATATTTTTGAAAGGTCGGTTTTTACAAAATTTTCATTTAAAGACTGCTCAATTTTATTCTCAATATCTTGATTGTTATTTTTATTAACAATCTCCTTTTGTACATTATCATCTTTCTTTCTTTTTAATTTATTGAGCAACATTCCTAATGTCTCTTCATCAGAATCTGTACTTTCAAATTCAGTATCCTTTAATTCCTTTTGCTTTAGTCCATTACCTTTTTCAGGTAATGATTTAGTAGAGCTTTGTTCTCGTTTACGTTTAGTTACAAATTTTTCTTTATTAAATTTTGCATTATTTTGAACTTGACATTTTGATTTAATACTTATATTATTTTGAATCTCCATTCTTGTAGTTATATTTTTAGTAGAAGATCTAAGATAGCGACTTACAGGTTTATTTAATTTTCCTAAACTTCTTCTTGTAACAGGTCTTGTATTACTGGTACCATTAGAACTTACAGATTCTTCATCACTATCAATTTCACAATACTTGTGAACTCTTATTAATCTTTTACTTTTAAAAGCAATTTTATTAGTTTTGGTCTTATCCAATCGTTTATTTGATGTATTATGAATAGAAGTAATTTTATTATCTTTATTTTTAGCAGTTGTTTTTGTAACAGATTGTTTTACTTTAGTTTTGATTTCATTTTCTGGTTGAGTAGTTTTACGTGTATTTGGTAATTCTGGAAAACTGTCCATAGAAACATTATCATCATTTTCTAAATCAGGACTTACGAGTTTCCGTCCAAGAATTTCCATATATACAGCAGCTGCTTCTTTAGTTTTCCTTGTTGGTCTCCTACAAAGATTTTTTGGGGAAATTGTGCCACTATGAGAACGTGTAATTCTTCTCATTTCAGATTTACTTCTTGTACATATGTTTTTTTGCACAGTCTTTTGAATTGTACGTTTCATCTGTGGTGCTGATTTTTCCGAAGGACCTTCTTCTTCTTCTTCAGATGTAGAATCAGAATTTGATGTATCACTATTCTTTTGTTTTACTATAACTTTCTTCTTTGGTTTAGATGGTACAGGTTTAACTTTTGAAGGACCTGTTTTTGTTTTATCTGCAAGCACACTACTTCGTAAACCAAGTCTCTTAGTTTCAATTCTTGGTAAAAATTTTCTGGGTGCTAACTTGTTTACAGATTTTAATAACGTTCGTTCTGTACAAGATCTTGTTCTCATAACACATGATGTTTTAAATTTATTTTTGATTCTTTGTTTAGCAAGACGCTGTTCTTGATATTTCTTTTTGAGTGCTTGTACTGTAGATGTAGTACTTTTAAATGTTGTAATATTTTTCTGTATTGTATTTGAGACTTTCTTCTTGTCAGTAATAATAGGTTTCACTTTTGTGATACTTTTCTGACTTGAATCTGGTTTTTGATTTTCAATAGATGTACTAGTTGAAGATATAGTTTTATCTGTTGCTATACGTGCTGGCTTAGTATCTAGCTTTTCTTTTTTACTTCCAACATTGAAAAAATTTAAGCTTGGAGGTAAAATTGGAGTTCCTATATAAAGATTCGAATTAATTATTGATACATAAAATTAATTAAATATGAAGTAAAATTTTAAAAACCTCTAAAGCACAAAAATGTTAAGAAGTCTTCTGTATTTGGTCGTTTGTGAGTTATTAATTCTGTTATAACTGCTGGTTTAGTCTTTTCTTTATCCTTGATTGGAGTATGTGAAGGATTGAAAACTGTTGTTGCACCTTGTGCAAATTTTCTTTGTGCATGTACTTTGGTCCTACGATAAACAATATATGTAAAAAATAAATAATAAAAATAAAAGCTATATTATATCATAATTATATAAAATTCTTTTTAAATCATTTAAAGAATATAATTATCTTAAACATATTTGCACATCTTCAAATTCATATATTGCACAAAAAATGTATATTAACTAGTCTATAACAAAGTACTCATTAGTTATGTTAAAATGTTTATTTATTTACCTCTTTGGAGATTCGGAGAGTGGCTCCATAAGATCCACCAAATCTCCTTCTTTCCTTTTTCTTTTATCATTTCGACTTAACACCATTTTGCAATTTTATTAAAAAATACTTCTGTCAAAAACAACCACAAAAATTTGATACAGAAATATGTTCATTAATACTTGATTACAGAAAATTAAACTATTACCTGATCAATATCTTCATTTTTACAAAAACTAGAAAAATAAGAAGTTAAAAAATATTTAGAAACGTTACATTATATAAAATGAGATACGAGTATTGTTACAAATAACAAACATTTAATATAAAAAAATTCAATAAGAAAAAATATAAAATTTAAGAATTTATGTTCTTCTATAACCTTTTAATGCTTCAGAGTATTTTTCATTTAAATTAGATAATTAAGAATTGATAATGCATAAAACCACCTAACATCTGTTCTTTACACTGAGCGAACGATTGTTTATTGTGTCAAATAAGATTAAATACCACGCTCTGATCTATGATGTAGATATACATAGATATGCACTATAAAATGATATTGATTTCTCAAGACTTATCCACATTGCATGTACCGCATTGTGTTGAACATAGTACGGTTTGCTTTACTTACATTAAGCATTCAACCAATGGAAAAAATATATAAGACATGTGTAGAAGAAATTATTAGCACCTTCTTATGTACATACCTTACATATGTCAAAAATTCCTTATTCATTATTTATTAAATTAATTTAGATAAAAGAAAGATTAAAAAACAATATTTGAATTGAAAAATGTTAAATAATCGATATTAGCAGAGATATTAATTTCAATGGAATGTTCATGAAACTCCTATTCTGCCATCTATATATGTATGTGCATAAGAATATTTGTTACGTTTTTCGTGTTTACACCTCAAACCTATTAAAATTATACACATGGACTATATTTAGAAATTACTCATACATTGTTTAAATAATTAGTGCTTAATTTATAATTGTTTTACTAAGGTAGGTAGAACTATGGCGTACTTTGTAATTAGACAAATATTAACAAAAAATTATCGCGACTTGTCATACATTAACTCAAATAAAGTGGAATGTCAGCTTGACATTATTCGCAATCAATTAATTGATATTTAAGATACGATTACTATTGATATTTCTCTTAATGAATAATTATAATTTGTAACTTAATGTAATATTTAAATTGTATATTTAATAATTTTTAATAATTTTATAAGGTAAAAATTGTTCTGTTAATAATTAATTGGATACTTGATTACGTGATGATATTTCTATAATTTAATTTTTTAAATGATTTTCAAAAATATGTCATATTAGATATAATATAACATATATTATATACAATTATTCTTATTTACATCTTATTAAAATACAATAAAGATTTTGAATTATTTGCATCTAAGTATGATTAAAAATATGGATTATTACCATTGTTATTCATTTATACATAGTTACATAATTGTGTTTAATTATAGATAGACTATTTATAAATAAGACATCATGTATAATACTGGACCACCACCACCTTATGAATCACCTCCATATGCACCGCCTGGTTATTCACAAACAATGGGTGGTGTTCCACCTGCTAGCCCTTTCACATCTGCAGAAACTTGTATGTCTTATTCTTATTTTATTATAGTGAACTCTACAATTTAACTAATTAACTAAGAAAATAAATTAAAAAAATTTATTATTTCTTTATAGATACAACTGGACCAACTATAGTAACAACAATTGTTCCACTGGGGCCAGGATCAACACATACAATTTGTCCTCATTGCCATGCAGAAATAGATACTACAACAAAGACAGAACCTGGCATGATTGCCTATATATCTGGGGTTGTAATTGCATTAATGGGGTATTTACAAAAATATTTTTCAATTACCAATTCAGTATCTCTTGAATAATTTATTATATTACTATTTTATATATTATTTTCAACAGATGTTGGTTGGGATGCTGTTTGATTCCATGCTGTATTGATGAATGTATGGATATTCATCATAGTTGTCCTAACTGTAAAGCTTATCTGGGACGTTATAGGAGATAAGATAACACAATACTAGTATCTATTGCATTTCACTTTGAAGCCATTTGAAAGTTGCATCATATATATATATATATATATATATATATATATATATATATATATAATGAATAAGTTTTAGTTTTTATCTTCAACAAATATTTGCAATGTTTGGAACATAAACAATCAGCTTCAAATATTTTTCACATGAAAATTTGATATATACAATGCACAATGCAAGATTACACATAATTATATAAAAAAAGTATTTGATATTTACTTTCATAAAAGGGATCATTAAAAATATTCGTGGATTTAAATATTAAATGAAAAAGTTCCTAAAATTCAATTTATTTGTTATATTTGAAAACTTTTTCATTATAAAAGTATAAAATAGTTGAGCAGGATGTACAAATGAAAACAAGGTTCATTGATAATTTTGTTTACAATAAATAGTACACAATATAAATTTTCATATGTAACATGTATATAAAATTACTTTTAGATGAGGATATTCAAGGTATTTTCAGCACTATCTGATATTTTTGTTGAATATATAAATATTATACACAATATTTCTTTACTTAACTTGTATTAACTGACAGCAGGTGTTATTGCAAGTACTGTTAAAAATCTATTTTTTTAAATTGTTAAAGATGACAAACTTATACAATCTGTGTCTGTTTTTATATAGTCTCATTTAATGTATATATGAATATAAATATATGCTATTGAAAATAACTATTTTTTGGAAATAATGTGCACTGCTGTCTTTTTATCACTTATAAAAATTTATATGTTTTCAAATAGAAATAAATACTTTGTAACATATAACAGAAAAGTTACATTTTAAAAATAAGATCAATTAATAATGTTAATGTAAAATAAAGTTGATATTCCATAAATTATGTAATTAATGCCCATTTCTCATTTTCAATGAAGTACCTATATATGTATAAATACAAATTAATATAGATATTTTATAAATAATTTATACTAATAGCAAATCTAAAAAATTTATTTTTGAATAAGATAATAATTTTTACTTGTATATTTATAGAAGAAACTAATTCTTACAATAGTCATAAAAAATAAGTGTAGTCATAAAATATAGTCATAAATAACAATAATCGTAAAAATAAGCATATTAACTAATCTGTATTTTTGATATTACTTTAGTGTAATATATATGCTTTTATATAAAATGTTTAGCAATGTATTCTATATTAATAATAAACAAAATGAATAAAATTGATGTCCTAAGTAATTTTTACCTGCGTTTACATATTTTCGTCGATTTTTACTAGTTAAACATTTTTTTTATATTTTCAGAACTGTATTATTATATAACAATCAAAATTATAATTCAAATAAAATTTTTTACATTTATTTAACATAAATTGGTTATAACTACTTATCTTTTTTCAAACCAATTTTATCTAAGTGATCATAAAAACTTACAGGAACATGACATTTATTAAAGACTAAACGTATTTTGAATTTTGTAAATTAAATGTTAACATAATATAGTTGATAGTGTTTGAAAACAATTAAACGATAGTTCAGAGAACAGTCTCGCATTCTATAACAATCTAACCTTAAAAGAAACGTGATGATCTATAAACATGCATGTATATTTATATTGTTTTTACGTGAAAATTAGTAAAAGATATTAAAGTTCTATCTATATACATTATGACAATGTGGCATCATTCTAAATTAATTTGTAATAAATTTGTGACAAAATGGAATAATTTTGCTTTTTACAACTACAACAAAAGAATAAGACATAGTAGTTCAAAAACTACTGTAGAAACAAATGATGATGTTGATGATCCACTTCCTAAGCAAACAAAAGTTGTTATATGTGGAGCTGGTGTTATGGGTGGTGCAGTTGCTTATCATCTTTCACTTATGGGATTAGGATCTCAAACTGTTATTGTAGAAAGCGGCAGGTATGAAATGGCAAACTTTGTAAGTCCATTTTGGACTGAATGAAAAGGCATACATCAGGATTAGTAGGAGCTTTTAAACCAAGTTTGGCACAAGTTAAGCTTGCTCAGAATACCATAGCATTATATAAAGCATTGGAAAAAAAAAGGCTTATCAACAGGATGGAAACAATGTGGTAGTCTTTCTTTAGCACCCAGCCGACACAAGCACCACCAAACCATGAACAATACCTAAACCAATTTAGCACCACACAGATCGTATGGACTGTATTTAGACGAATGAAAGCACAGTCTATGTGAGTCAATTACTAATTGTAATAGTATATAAAATTAATTAAATGTAGATCATTCTATGAATATTTTTAGTTCCTGCAATATTGAATGTCATTTGATTACTCCAAAGCAAGTACAAGAAATATGTCCATTATTACGAGTAGATGATTTAGTTGGTGGATTATGGATCCCAGGGGATGGAGTGGGAGATCCATATCAAATTTGTTTAACATTAATAGGAGAGGCAAGAAAGAAAGGTGTTTACAATTTTTCATGAAATTAAAAAAGGATATAAGAATATGTATTTAATTTCATATTATAACAAGATTGTAGAATACATTTAACTTCTAATACTTTTAGGTGTTAAAGTGTTTGAAAACTGTAAAGTTACTAAAATTATTACACAAAATGGTAGAATTGCAGCTGTAGAAACAACACATGGTACTATTGAGTGCGAACATTTTGTCAATTGTGCTGGATTTTGGGCACGTAATGTAGGAAAATTAAGCGAGCCATATGTAAAGGTTAAATATTTCCTTTATTGTTATTAGTGAATATAAGAAAGAAATATAATTTTTGTAAATGATCTGAATTAAATATATTCTATTTTTAGGTGCCTCTCCATCCTGTAGAACATTATTATTTGCATACAAAATCAATTAATGGTTTAGATCCTATGACCCCTGTTATAAGGGATTTAGATGGATATATTTATTTTCGAGAAAATAACGGAAGTTTATTAGCTGGTGGCTTTGAACCAGTTGCAAAACCAGCATTTGAAGATGGAACAATACCTGGTTGGATATAGATTTTTATTTATTATTGACCTCATATAGATTTAAATATGCAACAAATTTTAATTTAGGAGGTACAGAGCAAAGATTTCTGCCAGAAGATTGGGACCATTTTCATATATTACTTGAACAAATGCTTTATAGAATTCCAAGTCTAGGAAATGCTATTTTAGAAAAATTATGTAATGGTCCTGAAGCATTTTCTCCAGATTGTAAGTGGATAGTTGGTGAAGCACCAGAAATACGTAATTATTATATTGCTGCTGGTATGAAAACGGTAAGTTACTTTAACTTATGAAATTATAAGATATACAAAAATATAATTTTCATAGGTGGGTATATCAGCAGCTGGTGGAGTTGGTCGAGCAACTGCAGAATTAATAGTTAATGGTTCAACATCTTTAGATATGTATGAATTAGATGTGTCACGATTTTTGGGACTTCATAATAATCGTAAATTCCTACGTGATCGAGTAAAAGAAGTTCCTGGCATGCATTATGCTCTACAATATCCACATCATGAATTTAAAACTGGTAGAAATTTAAGAATGTCTCCAATTTATCCAAAACTTCGAGCAGCTGGTGCTATATTTGGTCAAGTAATGGGGTACGAGCGACCATCCTGGTTTCAATTGGATGGCGATAATGGTAAGTTCACTCTCTTTTATAAAAAACAAATTTTCTATGAAAAAATTTTATATTAGAAGATAGATATTTCTATATCTTTTAGTATAAAATTCTTCATAAAACATTATTTATTAACATGTCTGTATTATAAAAGAAGAAACTGGATTTTATTATACAGATTGCTTTGCTACACAGATTTAGAGACGATTGATGGGTTTCAAAGATGTAAGATAGCATATACAAATACGTTCAGTAAACCACCTTGGTTTGAAGCAGTTTGGAATGAGTATGCCGCATGTCGAGAAACAATTGGACTGAGCGACTATTCTTCTTTCACTAAAATTGATTTATGGGTATGATAGATTATTGTAACTAATATATGAATATATTATTGCATTACATCATTTTTCAATTCGTGTATTGTTTTAGTCAAATGGAACGGAAGTAGTCGACTTTTTGCAATATTTGTGTTCCAATGATGTTGATGTTCCAGTAGGAGGTATTATTCATACAGGACTACAAAATCATCGTGGAGGTTATGAAAATGATTGCAGTTTAGCACGTATTGCTCCCAATCAGTAAGTTGTTTAAATAAGTTGCACAATTTATAAGGTATAAGATATAGCTATATAATCAGTCTTTTTATATTTAAGTTATATGATGATTGCACCTACCATACAACAAACTCGATGTAAGCATTGGATTAATCGTCATTTACCAGTAGATGGTTCTGTAGCAGTATCTGATGTAACATCAGCATATACAGCAATCTGTATTATGGGTCCTGCTACTAGGCAATTATTATCAGAATTAACAGATACTGACTTAAATCCCAAAAATTTTCCATTTTTTACTTTTAAGGTATGTATTATTAATTATTAATTAAAATTATATTTATTATTACTTATAAGTATATTTAATTATTATATTATTCATATTTAATTTTATTGTGTTTACCACACATTTATTTCTTGAAAAGGAGTTAGATGTTGGTCTTGCTAATGGAATACGCACAATGAATCTAACTCATACTGGAGAACTTGGCTATGTCTTATATATTCCAAATGAAGTTAGTATCCTAAATTAATAAAAAAATCTTCAAATTATGAATTTTATATTTTATTGATGTACACATTACACATTTGTAGTTTGCATTACATGTTTATACAAGATTAGTAGATGCTGGAGTTAAGTATGGAATAAAACATGCTGGTTACTATGCAACTCGAGCTTTACGAGTTGAAAAATTTTACGCATTTTGGGGTCAAGATTTAGACACTTTTACTACTCCTTTGGAATGTGGACGAACTTGGAGAGTAAAATTAGATGTAGTTATCTTTAGAATTTACATGATTTATATATTAAAGTTTAATTAAAACAATATTTTAAAGCTATATGCTTAATAGAAAGGTGTGCATTTTATTGGAAGAGATGCTCTTTTAAAACAACGCGAAGAAGGTGTAAAACGGAAATATGTGCAGCTATTATTAAACGATCATGATCCCGAATTAGATACATGGTGTTGGGGCAGTGAACCTATTTTTAGAAATGGAAAATATTGTGGAATGACAACTACTACAGGTTACGGATTTACATTCAAAAAGCAGGTACATATTTAACGTTATTAACAGATTACTAAATTTATATGATTATAAAACTTTGGTAAATTTTGAAAGTATACAAATTACAAAATATAAACATTTATAATAATTAATAAATTTTTATTTAGGTTTGTCTTGGATTTGTTCAAAATTTTGACTCACAAGGACGTCCACAAGAAGTGACAAATGAGTATATATTGTCAGGAGATTACGAAGTAGATGTAGCGGGAATAAAATTTCCCGCAAAATGTCATTTGCATAGTCCTAATTTACCAACCAAATTTCCAGATAAGGAAAGGGATTCTTACCATGCAACACGTGATCATCAAGTTGTTTGACTCTGACAATATAAATTTTGAATTGTGTACAAATAATGTATATAAAGTTTAATAAATTATTTAATAAGTGACAATTATAAATCACTATTTAACATATAAAGCAAAGGATTACTTAAACCACATTTTAATTAATCAGCTTTATCTTTTTTCGTAGCTACAATTCTTAAAAAATTACATCAATGTATACTAGTAATTATATACTATATTACAGATTTTCAGGTGCACCATACATTCTGCAAATACTCCCTAAATGACTTACATAGTACAACATATTAATTTTGGTACTGATTCAATATACCACTTATTCATAATACATTTATATTCAATTTAACCTACAAAAATTCACTATTACTTCTTGAACACCCTTGCTGTCTTGCCTTCCTCTTCATTATGATACGCATTATACTGACATTTGTGCTATAATATTACAATGTCGTGGTAACACACTGTATAAAGTACACTGTTCAAAAGACACATTTTGTGAGGTTGAATGTTCGTTGCTTTCTGATCGATGCAACAATATTTTTATTAAAATATTAACATAATAGTAATCTCGCTTATTCTAGCTCAATTGATACACTTAATATACGATTATTCAATATCTATCCACCAAAAGTTAAGCCCAAAGTATGGTACATCTATCCGTACATTAACAACTTTTTACACGCGATTCTTATTATTTATGTTCTTCTTTTTTACTGTACACAAATCGACAATGAAAAATAAAGCGTCCTATCACTCTGGGATATTCGGTTCCCGAATGGATTCTAAATCTTTTAGGTTCCTACACGAATGAGCTATTGAATCGAATAACCTGAAACAATATAAATAAAAAAATATACATTATATGAAAAATCAAAATAATAAAATACACAATTATTTTTAATAACTTACTTTTCAATTTCTGGTGCACAGTGAACAAATTCATGCGTCCAGAATTTGTATGTTGGATTTTTGATAAGTTCAACAAAAGTAACGAGAAGACCCCATGGGTGAGGTCTATTTACAACAAGTCTTTCAAGAATAACTCTTGTAATTTGTTCTTGTATCGCTTGCGTATTAGCTTCAACAAACAAGTACAGAAGTGTACAACTGAAGTAATTCGTATGGGTGTTAGGATACCGCAACTGATTCATAATTGCATTTATGAATAAATAACGACCTTCTGTATCAAGATCCACTGCCAAGTTTTGAAATATATCCATATGTGCAGAATGTGCGATAGCAGACATGTTAGGCGTATGTCCTTTACTGCGAATAAAAGATATAGCTTGTGTCCCAACATAAAGTACGAGAGCGTTCATTAATGGAATATTATAGCGAAAACCAGTATCTTGAGACACTTGTAAATTACTACGCAATTCAGAAAGGAAAGTAACTGGAGCTCGCGCTTTTAAATACGAATCAAGTTCTTTTTTGAAACTTAATGGCTGTATCATAGATGCAAAATTTGTCAATATTCGGGGAGTATGTGTTGCTTGCTGCAGCAGATTAACTGTTAAATTCGGTGTGAATGGATCAGGTAACCGCATACTTCTTGGATATGCGCTTAAAACAATATTTTTCATCTGTGTGCAATTAAGTGGAATTACATCACAAAATCCGTAATGATATTCACAAAGAAATTCAGGAAAATCGTGTAATAAGACTAATAGTACTCTAATTGTTCCTCTGTATAACGTAAGAACAGGCTTTGCAAGTTCCGTGTTTCGAAGGTATGATGCAAGGTACTTAAAGAGATCAATTAAAAGTTGCGCATACATGCCCCAACATTTTTGTTGTGGTGTAATCGCAAGCGTACGTCCAATAAAAACTCTGTGTGCAACTATATCCAGCCAAGCGTAACAAAATCCTGAAGCTTTGGCTGGTCTAAGTATATGTAGCGTATGGCAGAAAGCAGTTAATACTTGATAATTTATTGCTTCCAATACAGGTTCAGGGGCGCAAAGTTCCAAGAAAAGCATGATGAAAATTCTATGATACGGCAATTGTTGAAAATCAGTTCCTCGCATTTCCTGATCCTGTAGTAATACACCAGCAACGATTCCCAAAACCTTGTTTAGTAAATTAATTTTCGTATGAGTGTTTGTGCTATCACCAGAATGTTTTACCAGAAGTGCGATCAAACGAACGAAAGCATCCAACGAATGGAAACATTTCGCACGAACAACAGGTATTGCAGCACTTGTATCAGCTAAAGCACGATAACACGAATCGACACACATCTGAGTACTCAATTTAAAGAATCTTGTTATGAGATCGTCTGTTTTAAGGATTCCATGAATGTTCATTTGATGAACAAACATTCCGAAAGCTTTCGTGGGATCACGAGCGTGCGTTGGATTATGATGCATTGAGATCCATTCGCGTAATAAATATTCCGTCTTTTCCATCAATCCAGGTGGATCGTCAAAGTCACGAGCCTGTAAAAAACAAATAACATAAATTGTAAATACAAACGTGTGTTCTTGGTGCCTTAAGATTGGCAGAATTTACTTACTCTCACCTGTAGAATTCCAGAATGAATATGCGCTGTAGGGCCAGCAGGAGCTCTGTCTGCTAATACTCCTGTATCATGATTTACGCGTAATGATTCTATCAGATTTGTCAGTCTAAACAGTAAAATTCTGAAAAAAAATATATGTTTTATTTGAATTAATTCTGCACTAATTAATATCGTAATATTAATAGTCACCCTTCAGGTGGTGCTCTGTGGTGAGCTATTCGGGCAAGTATTTCAATTGTGTGAAATAGGTCAGATTCGGCAACATGTGTAGTTTGTCTTTCATCAATTAAATAAAGTTGCACCAATTGCATAGCAAATGCTGTTGCCATAGAATTTCCAGAATCTATAGCTTGAGCTAAAGCTAAATCATACTGTGGAAGACTAATTAAATGAGACCTAAAAGCGATAGTAACGGTGCTATTTATATTTTATCACTCAAATAAATTTAATAATTTAGTAATATATTAAGGAAAGTAGAATACCTGATAAGATAATCGACAGCTTCGAAGTTGTATCGAAACTCTTCTCGACACTCAGTTAAACACCGAGTAATGTGTTTGTTTGTCCATTGCATGCCATAGGCACGTGGATCTTGTAAACATTTTAAAATACGTAAATGAAGTTCTCTATATCGCAATATAATTTCTGAATCTATTACACCGCTGGTAATGGTAGGGCCATCTAATAAACCTTCTACAGCCTAGAATTAGAGGTATATAGATTGCATATAATGTAGATTACATACTTAAATAATATAATTTGTAATAATTTACTTTTTTAAGTAATGTCATAGCAGCGCCTGCATCTCTTGATCTTCGTGTTAGGATAATAGAATCTAAGAGACTGTGAAGAGTAGCATGTTGTGGAGGTGGTGCAACTGGACCCATTGCAGCAAGTAATACTTCAACTTCAGCTGCAAGTTTCTCTAACATAGCTCCAACTTCATCGTTACTCACGGCTGCTGCATATGCAGCAACTTGTTGCGCCGTCGCTACTGCAACTGCTGGATTAGCAGCAAATGCAGTTACAGTAGGTTCCTTTAAGAAAAAAGTATTTTAAATAAGCAATATTATATAAGAATTATAAATATACGACATGTAGAATATAGAATACATACTGTAACAGGTTTTGGCATTAACAAAGCTTGTGTGTCTCGTTCAGATAGTGGTAAGAATCCTGGAATATTCCTCGCAAATTCTTCATAAACAGCCATTTGTTGAGGCGTCACTCCGCCAACTTTTAGTCTTATTTGTTCAGGCATTCTCTCAGCTTGATATTTAAGTAATGGATCGCAATATCTTCTTCCTTCTTGCCGTGCAATTTTTCGTAATTCAATTTCATTCAATAAACGTTTATCCATTTCTGGAATTGCCTTTTCAATAGCTGTTTTTTGTACAAATGCGCAAGCAAGTTCCATATTATCAGCAGCTACTACATTAGCTGCTTGTTCTGCAAGTTCTTTTTGTTGTGGGGTTGTGCCAATCATTGCAGTTAAAAAAGCTTGTTTTAAATTTGTACTAATTGACGTCAAAACTTGATCACGGCAAGTAATCATAGCCATTCCAGCAGTTAAATTACGAACCATATGTCTTGCTGCTGTTCTCATTCGAACTTCTTCTGGATCTAATGCAAAGTCTTTTCTCACAATTTGTTCGCTAGTGGTTAGAGCTATTTTGATCGATCGATCAACTACAGGATGAATCCATTCTTGAATTGCTCTTTCAACAGCTGGACGAACAAACTGTTTCAAATGTGGGTGCGTTTGGAATAATGGCAAATTATTATTAATGGTGATATGTTGAGAAATATTAGCAATCCCTGTTACAGAAATATCCATATAATTAAAACGCGGCTCTGGTGGACCAGTAGGTAAAGATGGTGTTGTATTTGCTGGAGCTGTTTGTGGAACAATAGTTCCGGTTGTAGTGGGGCCAACCAATTCTTCGATAGGGCCTTGTGTTTGTTGCTGATTGTTGTTTGATTCAGACTTTTTATTAGGATGTGATAGTTGATATTCTAAGTTCCGTAATTTTTCTGGATCTTTTAAGTAAAGCGCAGGTTTTAATTCACCTACATCAATGCTTAAATTTTTGCATAATACTTCTATCTCGAATTTTAAATTCAATTTTAGGTCAGGTTCTTGATGTAATTCTGCTAATACATTCATAATTGCCATTGTCCAAGGATTAGGTGGACGAAAAACACGACTTTTTGCACAACTTTCAAGTACTTTAGCAACAAATGGAACGACATAAAGAAGTTCTTGTTGACCTTTATGATATGCTTCGACAAGTAAACTTTTTAGATCTATATCAATGTGTAAAATCGGTTTATTTCTGCCAAGAGTTAACATTCCTAGCCAATGACCTAAATTTTTTAAAAGTGAGCGGTCAGAAAAATTCGCTATTCCTTTATCACTCCGTAATAAAACCTTTATGTTTCTAAATGTTTCTCTAGTAACCATTTTGTATACTTCTGGTAATTTCAAACAGTCCAGAAAATTTGAATATAAAGCATGGAAATTTAATTCTATGCTTGCACGTTTCATTACTAAATACTGAGCCATCCAAGGCCAATACTCTTCTGTGACAATTTCTCGAATTTCGTCACATTTTTGTTGTAAATTAAGTTGACTAAGATTATTGAAGATGAATGCTGTTTTATCTTGCAAAGCTTCTGGAGGTGTCGTTATCTTTTCTTCTTTATCGGTTGCTACTAATAACGTATCAATGTTTGTTGCATTAGCAATAGAAGGCTAAAATTAAAGAAAAGATCATAAGTAACAATGAAAATGTATTATGCAGTTCTCAAATTTATAGTTTACTTACTCTGGCTGAGAGAGAGGTGGTTGGAGTCGTGGATGATTTCGCTTGAGTAGTGCTTGTCGTTATTGTTGTTGTCGTAATAGTTTTATATGGTGTAGTAACTGGTGCCAGCATAGCTGCTAAAGATTTTGGGAGGATTGAACCTTGAGGTCTTACGGGAGGCTCCTGCCCCTGTAATCCATATTCTATATACTCAATTAAATGTTGTGGAAACTCACTGAAATGTTGAATTGTCCTGACATGCTCACAGTATGTTTGGTAGTCTTTTAAACGGATTTTGAACCGATCCAGAGCTGTTATGCCAAAGTAATACATCTTGCTGCCTTCTGGTTTCCTAAGTGCATCCAATACAAATCTCAGAGCTAATCCAAGTGTCATATAGCTATTAATCAATCCTCTTTCAATAATTCCTCCGAATAACTGTGCCGTAATTTGCAACTCTTTATCTGGGTATTGAGGAAAAAATCGATATTCCTCAAATAAGTTTCGTAACATACAGTTGAATACTTCTCTCTCTCTTTTACTACCAGACTCTTGAAATTTTTTTAACATATCAAGAACTTCATCAATTGATAAGGTAGGATGTGGCGGATGGTTGTATATTCGCTGAAAGTAACTGTTTGCTTCATCTTCAATTTCTTTGGAAACATTTTGTGCCATATCAGGAAATAAGTTCGATGTTTCAGGTATTCTTGCTTTTTCAATGCCTGTTGGTGGTACAAGTCGTCCTAATCCTCCGATTGTCGTATTTCCAGGTAAAACAGATGGTCCTTGCGTACCAACTGGTCCTGAATGCAATTGTGAAGATAATGGTAACATCGGAAATGGACTTGGAGAAGGTCCCATGAGACGAGAAGGAGAGCCAGGTGCTGATACTAAAGGTCCAAGTGCACCTGATAAATTAAACGCAGAACTACTTGGTGGACCAAGACTGGAACCCAAACCCATAGATGCAAGACTTGAACTTAAATTTCCAAGCGGATCCACTTGTTTTGAAGAAAACAACTACAAAATTAAATAAGATATGTTTATATATAAGATTAGTGTACAAGTAAATATAAGAAATTACATTAATTTCGATACCTGTCCTCCCAAAGTTGCTGGATTAAAAGGTTCCAATCCACGATGTCGTAAAACTCCTGGTGGTGGAGGTCTACTCATTGTACTTTTACTCAACATTAGACTACAATTTTGTACCATTGTCATTATTGCCTCGGAACATTCTTGAGATACACTTCTGTAAAATAAAAAAGAGGAAAAATAAAAACAATATTAATAATAAGGAAATATTATTTATGCTAAAAATATTTAGAATACAAAAATAGTAAAACATACCCAGCGCATACTTGCAAACAAGCAAGCATTGTTGTTAGTGTTTCTTGTGGAAGTTGACTTGCTTTTGGTACTGTAAGATCTTCCTTTATACCAGGTCCCATTACTTGAGGACAACGTCTTTGTAAAAACTTTACACAAGCAGTAACAAAAACTTCTCCTTGTTCTCTAATTTTATCAGTCAACCATTTTTCTAATTTTAAATATTCTCTTCTTGAAGCCAAACAGGCTAGATCAATAACAAATGGATATGATTGAGCAGTCAATAAATGAGTTAATGCTTTGAGGTCTTGAGCAACATCAAGAATACGAGATAGTCTTGTTTGATCGTGATCTCCACGTATATACCATTCTGCCATAGCATGCATAATAATAGATTTTATTTTAACTGTATTTCCATGCCATGCATGATGTAGAATAACAGCTGAATTTGGATGATTCCCAAGAAAAATAGGCATTAATGTACTAAGTAATTCTTGTCTAAGTATTGTAACAGGAGCACTAATTTGTAATAATGCTAATACAAGAACATCAGGGCAGTGTTGAATGGGCCACTTAAATATTTCTTGAACTGGTCCATACAGTCCTCTTTCTGCCATATGCAAGAGTAATTCAACTACATTTAAGGATCTCCAAGTTTGTGCTTCTTTACTGTCACTCTCTGGTGCTGCTTTCAATACATCAACAGTTACAGAATGATATGGATAATCGGCAAAACAAAATATATCAGGGCACTTTAAAATTTGTTGCACTAGAGAAAACTGTCCTTCTATGTTATCCCAATGACGATAAAAAAGTTCCACGGGAAACATATCTGGAGGATATCCTTGATGTTGCAATCCCAACCTTAATCCTGTGATCAACAAATTCAATCCTTGTCTATCTTTGATAACAAATTCTGCATGATCTAGTTTAACTATCACTTCATTCCAAGATAATGTTGATTGCTGTAATTAACAATGAACATAAATTAAAATTAAATACTTAATTTAATACATGAAGTTATTAGATATCAGTTACTAAAGATTACAATTTCTTTTAAAGCTTGAACAAAAATTTCAACATTCCATGTAGTAGGAGCAGCATTATCACTTGATTTTTCCTTATTTGCATCTTGTGTAGCTCCTGAATTACCCCAAAATGATTGTAATCCTCCAGCATCATCAAGATTACTACAGCTACGTGCCATATGACCTAAAACCCTTGCTGCGCATGTTGGAGATATTTCTCGAGCCCCTAAACCAGCTAAGGCTGATCGACATTCTTCAACACTGTTAGTGAATCCATATCCTAATTCCATAATCAATTCTACTAGAGAATTCCCATCCTAAAATAGACATATTACATGCATTAAAAGATTTTTAATATATAATATATTACAATAATTATACAGTTATTATTATTTGTATTACCATTTGATTAACAGCCATGTTTAGCTCGATTTTGGTTTGCGGAGTTTCCCCGTTGTCTGGGTACAAGAGTGGTGCTAGCACCACTGGTACCAGCTCACGGGGAAAATCGCGCCTCAAATTCTTGAGAAATTTTTCTTTTGCTTCAGATGAAAGGCCAAATTGATTGGCTGAATGAAAAGCTTGAGACAATATAAGATGAAGAACTTCAGGCAATGAATCGTGCAATCCTTCTTCGTGATGTCTGTTGCTTGTTTCAGAATTAATATAATTTTTTATCAATTCAGGCAGCTGTTTTTGTACGTGCTCTAGAGCTAATGTACGAATTTCAGTATTCTCAGAATGGAGCAATGCAATCGCAAATGCAACTTCTTGTACCAGAGTTAACCCAAGTGCCTTTTTTAAACGTAAAAAAAACTTTGGTGATGGGTTCAAAGTCTAAAAGATAAACTTAAAATTAACAAAAGTTGTTTGTTTTAAAAGAATGTGACATAAAGAAATGTTTGATATATATCAATTTATATAAGTATACACATATATACACACTAATTCTGATAATCTTTACCTAAATAAAAAGTAAAATATACCTTTTGTTGATGAAATGGATGATCTATAGCAAAGCACAGATTAGAAATAAAAGAAGGTTTGCTAAGAAGATTAGTACACTCTTGTTTTAGAAGTTGCACTTGAAAGTAATCTCTCGCACTTAATTCTGGTGACTCTCCTGTGGAAAAGTCAATGCACGAGAGTAAAGAGCGCAGCAAATGTCTGTCTGCCTCCAAACCCTTCCACTGCACCAGCTAGAATATAATAATACATTTTAGAATGATGAATTATATATAAAATATGTATATAAACATGAATATATTAGATATGACCTCTACAGCATTATCATATACTCAGTAACAGAAATAAAACTGAGAAAAGATTATAATATATTTCAAGATAACTTCAAACAAATAAGTATTTTACAACTATTATATTTGTTAAATAACTGAAACATTATTATTATTATTTATGTTTTAGAAGTGAGTATTGAAAAATATACAGTTTCATCGTTCGAAATAATACGTTGGAATACATACAAATTACGGAAAGAGGCTAAGTTCAAGATGTATTTCATGCCGCGTGAATATTCAATTGCCATTACTTATAGAATAAGTTTATTAATCTATATATAAATCCACATTTATTTTTTTTTTATGAAGATGTTCACTTTAATAATTGAAATTAGATGGAATCTGTAATAATATTCACGAAGCATATTGCGTTGTTCCGAGGACGGCGTGTGATGAATAGAAGGTGGAAGGGGTGGGCACAAGAGATGCAGTAGTACAACAGGTTTTTTTCTACTTACAACTGATATTTCTTGGCAGCTGTCTCGAAAATTTTTCTTATTTAAATTCGTAACCAAATAACTGATTTGTGACAAAGTAAAAGACAACGAGTCCAGGTTCATAGTTCCATGAATACGACCTCGAAAGCTTCAAACACGTTTGAAGCTTTCTTCGGTATCCACGAATTGCCTCCCCGGATTCTCTCCTCGTTAAAAGCATGAAAACTACATTGGCACAGTCCTGCGACCAACATCGGGATTAATATTTTGAAATACAATTTCAAACCAACGTCATGGCGAGCACAACAAGATAATACTGAAAACGTAACACTACTCCAAAATCACACCATATAACCAGTCACACTTTACTGGTCTTTTTTTTCCATCTACTTCGGTAGACTTCTACCTCTACAAGACAGCCGGTTCAATGTTTCTTTAAATCGTCACTAGAGAGCGTTAACGTTCGAATGAAAATCTATTACATTTTCCTATATGTTGTATTACTAATTTTTACATAATTGTAAACAGTTTTCTTATAAATTCTATTACAAAGAGCATGTCAATTCATTTTTTTTTATTTTACAATCATATACGATTAAGAAAACAACTAAATTTGTTTGGACTTTGATTAATTAATTGCGTAAACAGGTTGACCAACTTTAGTATGATCATTATTTCACTGAAAATAGATATGTACATTTACTAAAATATTTTTCAAGGGATGATAAAATTGTAAATTCTTACTTAATCACATTCAAACATTAGTGTTAAGTATATAAAATAAAAAATAGTAATAATACTTTACTAAATAACATAAGTAAATCTTAAACATAAACATAACTAGTATAAACAATATTATATGAAGAATGTTCACTCCATTTTTGTATATTTTTAAATTTTCTACTTTTTATTAGGTACTATACATTTGTGTGAAGAATAGTTTTTAAATCTGATTTACAACTTGATTTTATTATAATTCGATTATTCTATTATTTTTTATTATTCATGTAAAATACAGGAATTTTTTTATCTTACGTTTTCCAGGATGTCTGCTTCTAAAATAAGATATTGTATAAAGTAGATCAGTAGTAGAGTAATAGTTTCAATAGTACACAAGAGTAGACTGAGTTGTGACTAAACAGATTCTATAAAAATAGATTTTCTTGTAATTATTATTTAAAGATGGAGATGTCCAATATTAGAAAAGAAACTTTTGAAAGGAAAAAAGTGAAAAAGAAGATGAGGTAAGATTTATTTTGCATAAATGTATTTAAAAATATAATTGAAATATAAAAAATATATGTAATATATACTAATTTATTATATTTTTTAAGTAAAGCACAAATGCAGTTAGCAATAATTAAAAAGAAACAATGTGATGCCAAAGCTCTTAGAATTGTTGAACATCTTCTAGAACCAAAAATAGATTTCCAATGGCTTTTGACTAATGTAAGTATATTTTTAAGTGTTTAAATAATTTGACGTTTACTTTAAATAATTATCAATTTTTTTACAGCTAAGATATATTAACAAAAGTCACATGGAAGATGTAATTGAGGAAAGGGCTATAATCAAATTATGTGGCTATGTATTATGTAGTAATACATTAACAAAAATAATTGATCAACGATACCATATATCAACAATAAAAAATAAGGTTTATGATATAACAAGGCGTAAAAATTTTTGTAGTTCACATTGTTATGGAGCTTCAAATTACTTATTAGAACAAATGCCCACGAGTCCATTATGGTTGAGAGATAAAGAAGAAATACCAGAATTTAAAATATTGCTAAACAAAGACGAATTAAAAGAAAGTATGCTTAAAGATGAAATTCATGTGAGAGATATAGAAATGGTACTGAATTCTGGAAACACAGATGAACATGTAAAAAATAATAAAACATCCAAAAGTACGGAAAATACACTTCTCAGTAAATCTTCAAAAGTTGAAGCACATGATGAATGTATAATAAAAATGTCTCTAAGAAGTAGTGAAAATGTAGCAAACAATATTATTGAAAAACCTGGTATTTTAAAAGAATTTCCAGAAAATGGTGTTAAGGAATCTGTAGGTGTGAAGAAAGCATCTATTAATTTAGAAGATAAAGGTAGCACTGCTAAAGACTACATAAATGATAGTACTGTTAAAAGAATGTGTACCATAGAAGCTAATACTTTACTAGATTATACAGGAATTCAAAATACTACAAATGTAAATAATTGTGCTACTCCTGTAAATAAAGACAAAAATCAAAATATAGAAAATAAAGAACAAAATGAGTTACTTGAAACATCAGGAACAGAGGATAATACAACTATTTCAAAATATAATACTGTTATTAGTAATAAAGATCCTATAGAAAAAATAAAACAAAATAAAAATGAACAAAATAGGCAACAAAATTCTACTAAAGAAAATCAGTCAAATAAATTTTATAATCTTGCAATTCATATTGAACATAATGTAAGGGATTGGATTACTAAAGATACAATTTCTTTATTACTAGGAAATGAAGATATTAGAAATCAATTGTTAGAAAATATAGTTCAACATGATAGATACATGCATCTGTGTAAAAAATTAAATAAATTGCAGTTGGAAGATGAAAAAGACATCCATGTAGATTTAACAACAAATTCTTTAAAACCACTACCTCATATATGTGTTCTTCAAGAAGAGGGGGAAAAAATGGAATTAAAAGTATGTACAGCTTAATTTAAAAAGTAAGGAATTTCTAACATAAATATCATTTGTAGGTTCGGGCATTTTATAAAGGGAGTATGATTATAGAAAATCGCAAAAACACTACAGAAGTTACTGATCAGGATAATGATTTTACTCCAATATTACCTTTAACAGAAGCATATGCGCCTAAAATACTTCGACGTCGAATATTTTTAGACAAACTTAATAAAATGTAATATGATCTTCTATGTTTCTTTAATATTCTTAATTTATAATTTTATAAATATGTTTATTTTGTATTTTTTTTTTCGTTATAGATTACCTGACCTATTATGTGCTTTAGCTAGTAATAAATTACCACAATATATGTACAGCAGAGAAAAGAGTACTTTAATTAAAGCATTAGTTAACACTTTCTCATTGTCTGCTGCAAATGTTATTTTTAAAACAGTTGAATGGACTCTTGTGGGTCTTATTATCATTAAAATGTAAGTATTTCAATAAACTGTAGATATTTAATCATCATAAAAATGATCAATGTTTTAATATATTTTACTTAGGTTGAGTATGATAGATCCTGAGCTAAAATTTGTATTGTTAAGTAAACAAGCATCAATGTACATCTCAATGATTTTAATGTCATACAAGTTGGATCCAAATTATTTAGATAGATTAGTAATGGAATTAATTAATAATACAGATAAACAAATACCTGTATAATAATAAAAATACTAATGTCGCTTAAATTATGCATATTATATAACATCCCTACTCTTTGAATATTATATATTACATTGAAAGTATATACATATTTTTATATTTATTGTATAATATAAGTGGAATAAAGATATATATATGAAATTTTTATTATGTTTTAAATTCATTCTTCATTCAATTCATTATTTATTAAAATTAAAAAAACGTACAACATAAAAAAATAAATGTTCATAAGTTACATAATTAAGTTTCATTTTTGAATATATTAATAAAAAAAGTTACATTATGTTTACAACGCTGGTGTAGGTACACCAGTAAGAGGAGAGGGTGGACATTCAAGTCCTAATGTATCTATTTGTGTTGTAGTTAACTGATCCTCCATGGAGCGATTCCCAATTTTATCACGTAAAGCTTCATAAAGATTATGTACTGCTTCATTATGCTTAAATTATACATGAGGTTATGAAACTGTTATATAGTTATGATATAATATAACTTTATTTTTTCTTTTAATAAAAATATATTACCTGACTAGTTGGTTGGAGCGCTTTTATTAGTGTATGAAGACGAGTCGGGGGTAACTTTAGATGGATGTACCAAAGTAACTTTAATAAATGGCGTGTAACATTGTCTCTGCCTAATCCAGCTAAGAAAAATTCGTCAAAGATGACTGTACAGAATGATTCATTAGGAAATTCATCAGCCATATTTAATATTAATAATGATACCTGTAAATCATGTGTAAATTAATTAGTTATTATGCTATCAATGATTATTCAGTTTTAAGTAAAATGTGCTTACTAAAGTGTGTAAAAAGGGATCTTCAAATGCACGTTGTGCTTGACAATTTGGTAAAGTAGCTAATACTCTCATTAAACCTCTAGCATCACCTCTACCTCTTCCTATTCCACCACCACCTCCTACATGTAATGCGTAATACATAGACAAAACTGCAGCAACTCCTGAAAGCTGTGCATATGCTTGACAAGCATCAGGAGGAGGACCAGAATGTTCTATTATAGCAATTGCACTTTCTCTCTCATCAGGTGGAAGTTTACAATTTAATTGTCTTATTTGATCATCGACCTAAAATATGAATTACTAATTATTACATTTATTTAAAATTACATATTACTATATACAGCCTATGTAAGTTTACCATTAAAGACATAAGTGCAGGTAGAAATTTTGTCACAACTTGACTATCTAGTTTTGGTTCTTTAAAATCTTGTGAATCAATCATTTGCCAAGCAGATAAACCTAATGCAAGCATTCTGAGTAACAATACAAGAACTGCATTTTCTCTAGGCAGTGCTTCACCATTTATCAAATGAAGTGCAATTTTGATTGCACTACTAGCAAGGAAATTTACTGCATATGGATCACATAATATCATGCTTAGATCACCCAAGACTTGTTCTTGACCTCTCTGTAAAAAATTGCAGATCATTTTACTTTCTATCAATAAATAAATAGGTATTATTATTAAATGCAAATATTTTTATTACATACCTTAATACTATCCAAAAAACCTTGTAATTCACGAGATCTTTTAATGTCAACATTCTTTTCTCTAATACATGCATCAAGGCACCAAGTAAATTTATGACATGGATCAACAGAAATAATATCTTGTACCTAAATATTTATTATTTAGATAATATTATATTCATTTTACATAATATTGTATAAGTAATTTAAAATGATACAAATTTACCTCTAAATCATGTAAGGCCATTAATAATTCTGCTCTTAATGTACAATAATGTATATTTTTTGTACGTAAAAATAAAGTTCTTAAAAATTGTAATACCATGTCATATAATTTTACACTATGTCCAATCATATGTGCTAGTTTTTGTACTACTTCACCTTGTCTTCTTACCTAAATATATAAATTATATAATTAGAAATTCACAATTTTTTTATGAATATTTATTTCTAATATACTATACCTTGGGAGAAGGCATAAAGAAAAGACTATTTAAGTTTCGATGATCAAATAATATTTGTTCTTTCTCAATGATATATCGACTAAATAGTGGAGAAACTTCATCTCCAAATAAACTCTGATTATCTTTCCAAATTTGACGTTTAACTTCAGTGTCTGCATCATTGTATAATTCTTTTTCTCGAACAAGTACTCGTAAATATTTATCTTCTATGTGTGGGGTGTTTCTTAAAATACACATAACAACTGGCCTTAGTGCTGCAACTCTTACAGCTGGAAAACTTTTGGACAATAATTCTTTTAATCTTCTGTCACCTGCTGAACCTCTGTCTGCTCTTTCTGTTCCAATTTCATTAATTCTTTTTATTAACTTTTCTCTTAATTCTTCAAGAACTGATGCATGAAAATCTAGTCTTCTTACTCCATGAAGATCAAGTAAAGGTAACATTGGACGTAAAGATGGTAATAAAATACCATTTTCTAATTGAAATTCTTCAATTGCTTTTAGCGGGTCTGTACAACTTGTTAAAGCATCTCTTAAGAAACCTTGCCCAGGTATACCAAGGTCATCCAAACCATTTCCAATCTCACAACTATTTTTCACAGTATTCATTACTGTTTTGTTTATCTATATAGAATATCTTTACACACAAATGAATACAGAATTATAAAGTAATATTATATGATTGAATAAATTTTTTAATAATTGCGATATATTTTAAGATGTACAAAGAATTATCTCTAAATATTTTTCATTTTTAATTACAATTATTTCTCAAATACGATTTCTCATCGTATAAATAATTTTGTATTACTTTTATAGAATCTGAAATTATCAGTATATTGTTGTATATCATTACGATATCACAATAAATTTAGCAATGACTTATTGAATTTATATATATACCTGCTTAAACCAACAGTGAATAGAAAGAATATAACTATTTATACTTATTCTGTTTCCTTTTACGAAATATGTACCTATAGCTATATATGTATATGTATATTTATATATAGATAACACAAATGCAGCTCAGATGAATATACTATGTGATGTATAAAGATCAAAATTACTCAAATATTGTATTCAGATTGCTATTCTCTTAAATATAATGTAAATTAAAGTATAAATAAGATATAGAAATTGTCTCTAAATTTGTTAAGTGATTTGATTCGGGAAGGAATATATACCGTTTAACATTCATTCATAAAATAGTAGTATTTTAGGTTAGTATGGCACAATCAACAGCTAGTGGAACGTCTTCTCGACGATATATGAGAGAACACGATGTTAATGGACCATCTTCATCACGCTATGTGGATAGTGAATGGGAAACTAAAGAGGTAATAGTTAAAATTTGTTACTCTTATCTTTGAACCATAACAAATTGATCTTGTTACTTTACATAAAAAATAAATTATACTCTATACATATGAAATATTAAATGATTATTATTAATTTGACTATTAATATGAATAACTTAACTATTAATATGAAATATTAAAAACATTTTACTCTTACTTATTTCTCTATAAACAATAGCAATGATTACATATATTTATTTTAATAATAGAATAATATTTACATATAGCTTTTTATTTTCAATATCCTTAGGCTTTAAGACAAAGAGAACTTGAGGAAGCAAGAGCAAGAGCTGCACAAATGGAAAAAACAATGAGGTGGTGGTCAGATTGTACCGCTAACTGGCGAGAAAAGTGGAGCAAAGTACGTAATGAAAGGAATATGGCAAGAGAAGAAGCAAAGACGCTTAGATCAAAATTAGAAATTGCTGTAAAGGATGCAAATAGTTATAAACACGAATGTCAGGAACTTGAATTACAAAATGAACAATTAAAAAAAGAAATGGAAAAAATACATATGGTATTGCTAAAACACGCTGGCCAATTTGATCAACAAATTTTTACAGTTTTAGAATCAGATCCACAATTAAGAAATACATTAGGTATAGATGAATTATTGAAGTTTTACAATAATGTGGAACAAAGTGAAAGTGTAAATTCTCAGAAAGATTTACTTACTTGTAAAGTTCTTGATGACTCTAATGTTTGCTTAGGAAGTCATAGTATCTTGCCAGATAGAGATATTGAAGAATATGTATTACAAGGTGCAGTGCCAAAACATGCTGTAGAATTATATAAAGAGAGTCCTCTTAATTCATTAGATAAAGATATTGCAAGATTAGTTGCAGATTCTAATTCAGTAGAAGATAATGTAGAGAAAAATTCATCTTCATTACAAACACGTACAGATGATTCATATGTACAAAAAATAATTTTACTCCAACATAAATTGGATGAAGCTACAAAAACTATTTCTACTGAAAGAGAGTAAGAACATGAAAAATTATTATTTATTTATATCTAAATTCAATTTACTGAATTAATTGGATTTTATTTTAATAGAGAAAAAAATTCTTTACATCGTGGTATAGAAAAATTGAAAGCAGAAATAATACAATTAAGAAAACAGTGTGAAGAATTAGAAGAAAGCAAAGCTGATGTTACAAGAGAATTACTTGAATTGAAAGATCGGTTTCAAATTAAGCTTAGCGATGTACAAGCTGGTATAATTGATGAAGCTTCCAGTAGAGAAGGAATGAATCGTCGTCTGTGTGAACTTAGGGCTGAGGTAGATCTTATAAATATAAATATTGAAATATATTTAAAACTTTGATATATTTGTAATTATTTGTGATTATATGATTTTAGTTAGAGAAACTTCAAGCAGAAAATGCAGCCGAATGGGGAAAACGAGAACGTTTGGAAACAGAAAAAATTTCTTTAGAACGTGAAAATAAGCAACTTCGTAATGAATTAAATGATTTACAAGAAAGGATAGAATCTCGACGATCACGTCCAGTTTCCACATCAGACAGTGATACAAGACAATTGCAACAAGAATTTTTAGTTAGGAATGTGGTTTGTACTATGTACTAACACTTTAATTTGAATATAATATATGTTTAGTATATGATTATACTAATTTAATTAAACATTTTTATTATTGTCTATTGTTAGACAATATTGAAAAAATCTCTGGAAGAAAAAACAACAGAACTTTCACATGCCATGAGAAGATCAGAACAATATGAAGCAGAAGTAAAGAGAGTTAGAGCGAGAGTAGAGGAATTGAAAAAAGAATTAGCTGCAGTTCAAGATGAAGTGGATGCTGCAACTAACAGTGTTCGTAAATTACAACGAGCAAATGAGGATCTCTTAGAACAGTTAGAATCAGCTAATGTACAATTGGAACATTTTCGAAATAGGTAAATAGTAACAATATTTATTAATATCTTGAATATATGATATATCCACATTTTTTTAGTTAAATTATAGAACTCATATTGACAATTAATTTGTTATCAGTACTGATACCTACTCGGTAGATGTAGGAATAGGAGAAAATCTTGAAGAAAAATTACATATAACCAATGATGGCAAATTAACGAATGGTAAGTTTCAATATATTGATTTTTGTATCAATTTAATAAATATAAATAAATCGTATAAATACTATTTCAGAATATGAGCCACAGGAAGCCTAGTATTCACTCATTTTAATAATAATATTAAATTAATTCGAGCAATGATAAATGTGAAACTTGGAATGTGAAAAGCAATTTTTTCCATATTTTCCAAAATGTATACACCAGTCGATGTAGTAATACTTTTGAATTATCATAACCCTGTTAAATATATAAGAACTTATTTATTTAATAACTGAACTGAAATAATGAAATATTATTGTTTATTTCAGTATTGTATTATTGTTTAAATTAGACTATTTTTTCAAGTTTGTATTATAATTTGCTCTTTTTTATTAATTTTACCTATAACTGTATATATATATAATTCTTTTTGTAATGTTTTATACTATGAACACTTTTGTGAATATTTTAAATATTTCTTACTTATAAAAATTCACATTCCAATGTATTATGTTTTAAATATTTTTACTGTATGTATATAAATAATGTATATAACTTAAATCATATATGTATGTAATTTCAAATTTTGTTTCTTACCTAAAGACTGGTGAAGTTAGATAATGAGAGATTATCTGTACCATCTATGATACCTGATATTTATATGTGCTTCTAATTTTTGTGTGGTTTGTAAAATAAGGTCTAAAAAATCGTGAATGTACCTATGTCTATATTATATGGAAGTTAATGCCCTAATTTTAAGTAGAAGAACTATTTTAATTCAAACTTGACTGTAATGAATTTAAAAGAGGTCATATATATTTATTAATTGATGTAATTGATATCTGAAGGCGAATAGAAAGTAGAATCCTTTATTTGTTTAATATATGTTTTATTGATAAAAAAGGTTAGATACTAAAATTTGATGCAGCATTAAATTTAAAATGTACACTCAGTACAAGTACCTCAATAAAAATGATATGTAGTGTGTATATGTGAAAGAAATAATAGAAATATTATTACATTCATAAGATATATGAATGATCATAAATATTAATGCAAGGATAAACAAGAAGAATAATCTAAATTGTAATAAAAAAATATCTCTAATATTAGTAAAGTATAAAATAATCTATGAATAAAAACTAAGTTTTTTTAAACAATACAAAAGAGTTTTTAAACCTTATAATCACTATCTAACATTTCATGGGAGTGCCATCGGGATATGTCGGCATTTTTGGTTTGCAAATTTTTGTTCTACCATTAGAACCATATACAATATTGCAAGAGAATGTAAAATATCCACAAGTTGAACTTTTCGTGTAATAACGATGTTCATATTTCCTTGGTGAATTTCTACCATCTAGTTTACCAGCAATGCTGTTTGTTATTGTATAATAACTTGGTTTCATTGGTACATTAGAATTGAATTTCGGATATTCTGTTGAAGTTTGATATTGGATTTGTGGAAAAGTATTTTTTTGCTTTTCTTTAGATGCAGCATAACTTTCTATTAATCTTTCATGATTAGTTTTAAGAGATCTGATTTCTGAAATAGGTGATTTATTTTCGTAAGTTATACTTGGTTCTTTTGGAATCAGAGAAACTGTTTGAGATTGAGATTTCCCATCGCCATGAGTAATAATTTTATCACCAGCTACAGATGTTACTCTACCACGAAAGCCAGGTGGTATAGTGTACCTTGATTGTAATGATTGTCCAGGTTGGAGGACATCACCAACTTGTGGTGCATTAGTATCTTGTTTCACATGAACGTCATACTGATTTCCAGCTGCAACATGTAATGTTTGTAATTGATAGTTACTATTATTTTGTTCTGCAGCATAGCTTTTTGAAATCTTCGGATTCATTGAAGTTTGAAATGATGACATGTCATAATCTTCGCCATTATATTCTTCTTCATAATCATATACTGAATCATCCAGTTGGGACTTTTCAACAGATTGATCTGTTTTACTAGTAATATTTCGCGAATTGTCATCTGGCTTAGTAAAAGTTCTTCTTTGGAAACTAGAACTAGTTTGTAAACCTGACTGAAGTTTGTCTTGATTATATTCATTATCTGAGGCTGTATTTATCCTTTCACTACTATTCTTCTGTACAATTTGTGGTCCATAAGACGGTTTGAATGGTTTAAACAGCTCACTATCCGTAAGATTGAAGTTGAATGGCTTTCTGGAAGTTGCTGCACCAGAGCCCGATCCTGCTTGTGCAGCACCAGTGTAAGTAATTCCATATTGGAAAGATCCTTCAAGTTGAGATTGAGATTGACCTGTATATGCTCCACTTTGAGCGGATGCTGTCCCACCTCCGCGGAATGGTTTCGAATATCTTTCAATTTTTTCATCTGTCTTAAGATATGGTTGAAAACCAATTTGAGCTTGACTTGAAGTACTTCCTTCACCATTTGCTTGAGCATCTGCCATTCCACCTTTGGAGCTTGCTTGTACTTGGGAATTTGTACCATGATTCCAGCCACTGCTTTGTGCACCTGTTGTTGTAGCACCTAATTCTGAATTTAATTGAACTTGTGTTTGACTCTTTCCATAACCACCAACTCCTTGAGCATTGCTTACTGCACCTTCTTTACCACCATTAATTTCAGCTTGTGCACTTTTATTTATGTCAGTACTACCAGCTTGAGCTGAGAATGATCCAGTACCACTATAAGTACCTGTTACTTGAGATTGAGCTGTACCTTGTTGAAACTTGCCTTGAGCTGATGCGCTTGCTTGAGTACCTGAATCTGTTTGTTTCACAGAACTAGATGCTTGAGAATTAGAGTTATCACTTTCTACAGGTAAAAGATTACTAGGTTGTTGATAATATTGAGGAATCTCTCCAGTATTTGTTATGGATCTTATATTGGATGGATACTGTATACTACCAGGATATTGTTTGATACCTTGTCCTTCACCTGGGTATTGTTCAATTGGGTATTGTCCATGCCCTACAAGACTTGAAGTTAAAGCTCCTTTATCTTGCCATCTTGAACTGCCAGGATATTGTCCTTGCAATGGATAACTCGGCGGTATTATTGCACGATTTTCCGAGTATTTTCCTTGAAAAGAATCTCTTGTACCATCAAGATTGCTTGTTCCTGGTGCAGTACCTGTAGAATAGGTAATATCACCACTTGGAGCTGTGACAGATATTTTTGGTATAATGCCTCCATTAATCTTTTTACCTGGTATCACGTTTCCTGGATAATGTACAGTTTCTCCTAATTGACTTACTGGTGGTGAAATACCACCGCCATAAACACCTGTAACATCAGTAGGACGACCAGGAAAAGTCCTTGGCGTACCTGATGTTCCAAAAAATTGTCTAGGGGACTGTCCACCAGGATACACATTAGCATCTCCAATTGCTTTTGAGTCTGTTATAATTTGGCCATGGAGAGTATCTGGTACAGTACCACTAGTATAAACACCACTTGGGTAAGGTACACTACCACTAGTTACAGTACCAGGTACTCCAGGGTAAGTAACATCATCACTAGTCGTAGTACCAGGTACACCTCCAGGATAAGCTATGCCACTACCAGTTGTTGTACCAGAAATTATTCCAGGGTATGTTATGCCACCAGCAGTTGCAGTACCAGGCAGACCTCCGGGATAAACTGCACCATCACCAGTAGTAGTACCAAGTACACCTCCAGGATAAGTTACACCACCACCAGTTGTAGTACTAGGTACACCTCCAGGGTAAGCTACAGTACCACCAATTGTAGTAGCAGCCACACCTCCAGGATAAGCAACATGACCACCAGTTGTAATACCAGACACACCTCCAGGGTAAACTGTACTACCACCTGTTAAAGTTCTAGGCACTCCTCCAGGATAAGCTACACCATGACCAGTTGTTGTACCAGGTGCACTTTTAGGATGAACTACACCACCGCCTGTTACGGTACCAGGCACTCCTCCAGGATAAGTTACACCACGACCAGTTGTTGTACCAGGTGCACTTTTAGGATGAACTACATCACCGCCTGTTACAGTACCAGGCACTCCTCCAGGATAAGTTATACTTAGACCAGTTGTTGCACCAGGTACACCTTCAGGGTGAACTGCATCAGCACCTGTTATAGTACCAGGCACTCCTCTAGGATAAGTTACACCACCACCAGTTGTTATACCAGGAATGCTTCCAGAATAAGCTATACCACCACCAGTTGTTGTACTAGGTATGCTCCCTGGATAAGTTACACCACCACCAATTGTTGTACCAGGCATGCTTCCAGGATAAGCTGCACCATCACTAGATACACCTCCGGGGTAAACTGTACCACCAGTAATTGTAGTACTAGGTACACCTCCAGGGTAAGCAACATCACCACCAGTTATAGTACTGGGTACACCTCCAGGGTAAACTGTACTACCAGTAATTGTAGTACTAGGTACACCTCCAGGGTAAACTGTACCACCATCAATTGCAGTACTAGGTACACTTCCAGGATAAGCAACACCACCACCAGTTGTAGTAGTAGGTATATTTCCAGGGTAAGCAACACCACCACCAGTTGTAGTAGTAGGTATACCTCCAGGGTAAGCTATACCACCACCAGTGGTAGTACGAGGTGGACCTTCAGAGTAAGGTATACGCCTACTTATTACAGTACCAGGTAAACCACCAGGGTGAACTGCATCATCACCTGTTATAGTGCCAGGAACTCCTCCAGGATAAGCTACACCACCAGCAGTTGTTGTACCAGGTACAGTTCCTCTAGGTACACTTCCAGAATGGACTACTCTACCATCAATTGTAGTAGAAGGTATATTTCCGGGATAAATTGTGCCACCTACTCTTGTTGGGTATGATGCATCACTACCAGTTGCAGTGTCAAGTATACGTCCAGGATACATTGCACCACCACTAAGGTAAGGCATATGATCTCGAACTGTACTAGCAGGTATTTTACTAGGATAAGTTGCACCCATTCCAGGAGTGATCATACCAGATTGTCCAACAGTATTATCTCCTGGTTGTTTGATTGCTGAAGAAGCATTAGTTAATGTACAATAGAAAGTTCGAAATATTCAGAAGATTAGAATGAAAATTCACTGATATGTTATTCATTGTGCATATAACAGTATGCGAAATTGTGTTTTCGGATAGCAATATTTACAATACCTGGAATTTGAACATATCTATCTGGAACATTTTCACCAGTATATTTTGAACAATCTTCACATCCACTACTACCCAATGACATACTTTGTGCTTGCCCCATACCATTGCTTCCAGCTAAAAATGTTTTGGAATAACAAAAATGCAAAAACCATGCAATAACATAGTAAAAATGTTTTCTTAATTACGCACTAACAACTGCGCGGGAAGATTGTTGAGTAGCTTCAGCCTCGGCCTTGCCTTCTTTCTGTTCATTATTACCGATACTTAAGTATTGAGATTGTGTCTGTCCTCGAAATTTTCCTGGAGATGGTTGTACTTGACGACGCAAACGATTTTGTTTAAAGTTTTTATGCCTTTCTTCAAGCGCGACTTGTCTCTTAGCTCGACTTATCAGTGGTGTTAGAAGTATATCAGCTACTCTTCTTGTTACGATATCATTTTCATCCATAGGAAGTATATTAAAAAAAGGATCTATCTTTTGTTCGAATATTGGAATAGTTTTTTGTAGTAAAATAATTTTGTGGCCATTACAGAAATCAACTATTCTAGCTCCAGCAATTTGCCATGCCTGTCAAACGTAAATTATTTTTTGTATTATATAAGTAATAATAATGTTAACAATATCTGTAATGTGTTACCTCTAATTTTGTCAAAAATTCGTTTGGAGCATAAAGAACTTTTGATGTTTGCTTCCGTTCAATTCCATTTTCTGAAAGTCCTTCTGCAGCGATATTGTCTTCTAGTTTCTCTATATAGCAATTGTTTTCTTCTCTATCCTTATATGCACTAAAATGCTGCAAGAAGTAAAAATTATAAAATATTGTTTATACAATTTCGGTGAGTAAAAGTTCTCATTACCGTTTCATAATCAGTAAATGTCCATTGCTTCTTTATTAAGTGCTTGCCAACATTCGGTATTTCAAAGTCATCGTAGATGGAGCGGTCAAAGCGTTTTTTTTCCTATGAACGAAAAATGAAAATTATTAAGGGAATTATTGAGATTAAAAAAGTACGTAAAACGAACAATATAGTATTTTATAAGATAATTTTTAAATCTATAAAAATTGTTTTACACTTTTTACACTTTTTACACTTTTTAAATACAATATTCGAATGTTAATCTCTTCAAAATGTATATTACTTAAATTTATTTCTAAATAATACATAATAATTGATAACATTTCGTAAAAAGACAAACAAAATAAAAGGGGAAGTAAAAGAAAAGAAAACTAATCGAATATAGGAATTAGGAATAGGTCGAGTTGATTTCCTATCAATTTATCTTATGAACTTTGATCTCCAAATCTTTGGCCTCTCAACTAGCTAGAGTCACACTAATATTTAATTTGTATTAAAAAATTGAGTAAGTCTTATTCGAATTGGGAAAGGTACATAAAGAAATTCATTGTATATGAATTATTCATTATAATAAATTATGTACTTTTCTTATTATCTGGCTTAGATATTAATATAGTTTATAATGTATCTACAATATTTTGATTTGTAAATAATTTAAAAACGAATATATTTAATTAGACATCCACAACTTTGTTTTTATGAATATTTTTAAATATGCTTTAGATTAAATTTATTCGTTACGAGCAAATGTTTTAAAGATTAAAAAATTAAAAAATTGAAATAAAAAATAATGGATGACAACTTACATAGTATCTTGAAAGTACTGATCCCGAGAAGAAAATCAGGATGACAAGGATCGGTCGCATGGCTCCAGTTTACTTCGAGGCCTTCGTTGCGACTGAGAGCTTCTATTTAGCGGTAGTTCTAGTAAATTCATTCGCTGATTCCCTCCAAATATGTAGTACCTCTTCCCTGTTTTTCTTCTTCTTCGGCTTACTTACACTCGATCTTGCGAAGAGATCAAGAAGCATGAGGATTTGAATTGAAGCTTGAGTGGGGGAATAGTTTGATAGGGGAAATTCTAAGAAGCGTGGGTATGTAAATCGTGATATGAAGTGCGTCTGCAGTCTTATAAGCATCACGTTATCTTATGTCGTCTCATGATGTCCAGATCTCCTTACCGGCATGTTTTCACAAGCATTTTTGTGCTTTTATAATAACAATATTCATGAAGTTGTGCGGAGAATCTTTAGAATATAAGAAGAAATAATGGGAACAAAAGACAAACAAAGTCAGATCTAGGTCATTTTATCTAATTCATATTCTTTGAACAGCTATTCATTTATTTGTATTGAACTTATTACAAATTCTATTTTATCAATTACCAAGTATTTAAACTAAACTTTTATTAAAAAAAGCTACTTGTATTGCTATACAGGAATACGTATATAGTAAAAAAGATCATTAAAATAATATACCCATTATATTTTTTGTTTTTAGTATTTTTTATTTGTTTATTAATGCCAACTTAAGATGACACCTTCTTTTTGCTTTGATCGCACATAGTATTTCGAAGATGATATTCCTAGTTACGCAAAATTACTTTTGGATAAGAGTAATCTATTTCACCATACCACTTCGCTGCCTTACTTTCCAAGACGCAAATATCTTTCTAATCGTGCATGATATCGCCTAAAGTCAGTTTATGTGACCATCATCGACTGACTAAGATAGATGTGTTCCCCTTCATTGCCCTAATTATAAACTCCAATCCATTTGGTAAATACAGAAAGTCGTTGTTTGCTCTTCTTCGAAGTATTATTAAACTATCGCACAGTTCATCAGCAATAGAAAAAGTTGGATGAGTAAAAGTTGGATTATTCGTATTTGGCAATTATATTAATACGCGCTATATAGCTGTCTGGTTATGAAACTGTGTTAAGTGAATCTTTACCATAAATATATTTTTTATTCTTTGGAAAATTTTTCGACTATAACTGCATATAAAAAATACCTAACGTTTCTTGAATAGTTTCGTTTTCCTTCTCTTTCATTCTGGAATATGAAAAAAGCAAAATGTAGATAAAAATTAATAAGTGAAATTGTAAGTAATTAAAACTAGAATGGGTTTTTACAAAAATATTATACACACTATCAAGTATATATAGCTATAAGTATATTTTTTTCATTTTAATAGATATGACTTGCACAATTCGTAGAAAAATTGGTAAAATGTTTGCTTAGGCACTCCAATGTACAAATGGTACATTACATACGTAAAACGAAAATACATTACAACTGTGTTAATTATTAGGACTATTTGTGACATTCTAGATATATACTAATGTATAATGTAGGGAATGCTATTTACAACATGTTATTTTACATAACTATACAATATAACATTACATTTTGGGATGTAATTTAATGTTCTATGTTTAATCTTCGTAATAGATCGATGACTAGGATACAAGTACTTGTGCTCGCTTTTGATTTTAGGTTACTACAAACACGTGTTCTAATGTATGACATTACTGTGAAAAAATAGATAAACTACGTGAAATCTTTATTATAAAACCGCTGCCATTCGATTTTCTGTGCAACCGTTGTTTTGTAAGTTTTTGTTTTAGCCAAGAAAAGTAATTTCATTTTTCTTAAATCATCATGTAAGTAATTACGAAAAAAGATTAGAAAGTTTATGAAAGATATGGGTGAACCATTTCATACATAATGTACATATGCAGTATAAATTAACAAAAATTCGATGGGTTGCGCATAGAATAGCAGATCGGATTGGACTAGTTTACACTCAGATCGTTACCGATCATCGGTAACGTATCGAAAACAAAAAAAAAACTTAATTACATAATACGACCACTAGAGGGCTACTAGATTGCATATGGTCGCCGGTTCCGTTTATGAAAACTCGAATCACAGACGATACGCGTTCGTATTTAAAAACGCGATTAACGTACTACAATATAAAACTATGTGTTTTCTTAGATATATACTTGTAGAAAAATGTGATCCAAAATTACATTTATCCACATTATCTGTTGTTTTAATGGAAATCCTAATTGCTATTCAACATTTTTCCGCTTTACTTTATACACTTCAATAATTAATTTTGCCAAATTTGAATTTGACCACCGCAATAAAAATATGTAGTTCAATATAAATGTCTAACATACATTTTAAACAAGGCGTTGTAAAGTTACAAGTTCTCGAAAAATGTAATTTCTTATATACAGATTGCTCGAACTAAAAATAGTTCTATTCTTTTTACTTATTTTTATACTATTTCACAATTATATGAATGTCTACATATAATTCGATTGGTATTCGTTGGTAATCTACACTTTAGTGTATTGTTAGTTTCAAGCCTCGAGGAATTTTTAGCTGCCTAGAAGAGCTTGGAAAATTTGATCAATGCAACTAATACTAAGATAGGTATGCATATAGGCACTGCAATTCACTTTAAATCAATAAATTACTTTTGTTTCTTAATACGCGTGATATGTCTTTAAAAAATTGTAACTACGTACGAATAGTATTTAAGGCACAACACTAGGAATTGATAATTCACAATTTTATCGTTAATATGACTATGTGCTAGATGGTCCCTAATTAGGAAGGTGCGTGGAATAATATTTATGATATAAGTAATCTCTATAATATTTCTTATCCTCGTTGAACTTATCTCAAAATTGACTCCATATACTTAACTATATAGAAATGGGTGCTCATTGCTCATAGAAAGATGTCAGTAAGTAAGATAATAGAATTTCAAACGTTTCCCATTAAAACTTAACGAACTTATCTTAATATTGATAGGAATGACACTAGTTGCTAATAAGTAATTACGTCTTTGTATCTCTATGAAGCGATTATTTAATCATTCATATTTTTTTATGTAGACTGTAGTTCTTTCGTGCTTATGATACACATTCAAACCCAGACTGAACGTTTCATGAGTATAAAATAATCTTTGGTGTATCTATGTACGATAATATTGCTATCGTTATTCGCTAAAAATACTTGCCGTAGTTTTGCTCTAGCATTTTGGACGAATATTCTTCTTTTCTTCGACATGCGGTTATTCTATGCAATAGCTAAATTAAGTGTCATCGTTGTCGGTTGGGAAAATGCGGAAGACCTCGCAGGGTCGGAAAAATCGTAACTGTTAGAAGAGGTTTGACTGTCATTGTTGAAGCGATTAAGATGTTCCGGATTAGGGGATATAACGGAAGTTCTAATAACCATTCTGGACACACACTCTGGATTTTTGGTTGCGTTATCAGGTGCTTTCCTCTCTCGTTCTTCGCCTGGGGTTTTCTCTCTGTAGAAACGTTTTGATGGCGGAGGCGTCACTGATGCATCGGGAACTCTGGTGTGCCTAATGATCGCGGAAAACGCCGAAGATGAATTATTTTGATCGCGATTGAGACCCAGGCGAGGAACGATAACGCTGGTAGGGGATGCCGTGACGCACGACGTTGTTTGTAGTCTGTTCAAAGAAGATGCCAGCGGAGCACAGGATTTTGTTGACGACGATGTCGCTTTTTGATCGTTCCCATCAGCTTTATCCGCAGATGATCGATGATGCGCTCTCATACATGATGACTCTTCATGTTTGTAGAGATACGACTTCAGAGCAAATGCTTTACCGCAGCGTCCGCATACATATGGTTTGGTGTTCGAGTGCGTTTGTATGTGGGCGCGTAAGTTTGACTTGTCAGCAAACGCTTTATTGCAGATCGTACATTTGAATGGTTTCTCGCCTAGTATACAAAAGGGAAATGTCGTTGAATTACATAGTGGGCAGGTAATTATTATTTGATAAAAATCGACGTATTTATATATTTTATTGGTTACGTAATACATCATTCACTCCATCAGCGACGTATAAAATAATATTTTTGTATAAATTCTCACCTGTATGAGTACGTATGTGTCCCTGCAGGAGCCATGGCCTCGAGAAACACTTGCCGCAATAATGGCACTTGCACCCCTGGTTATGCGTTCTAACGTGCATACTGAACGCAGGCATACTGACATAGACTTTATCGCAGTGTGGACACCTTCTGGCTTTCTTGTCTCCAAGAGATCTATGCGTTTGTCGATGTCTGGCCAAATTAGACGATGTCGAGTACTTTTTTCCACAGTCAGGACATTCATGATCCTCATTGTCTTCGGATTTCGACGCCTCCGTTGAAGTTGAGGTTGTTCTTCGGTTTTGACAGATAGTCGAGGGCGTGGATTGAATTGATTCCAACTCAGCTTTATCGAGCGAATTCTCAGAGGCTTCGAGACTTTGACGTTCCTCTTGCAACTGATGAGAATGAGGTGAAACGTGGATGCCTAAAACTGTGTTCCTCTTTGAACGATTCTGTAAAATCTCACGTTCGCACTCGATCCTCTCGAAGAAGAGTCTCGTTCTTTCACCAAGTGTCTGTTCATCTTCGAGGGTCTCTGGGTGATCTTGAAATTGCGATTCTTGCTGTTTTGCTCGTGGGGTCATTATTCTGCCGCATTTGTCCGAAAATTGAGCACATCTAGGCGAAGCTGGTTGCTGATAAATCACGTTGTTGGGATGAATTAACGTACCAGCGGCTGCGGCTAAGCTCACTTCTGCCAATTTTGTAAGATTGTACAATTCTTCGGGACAGTCTGACGATGTTTCGCTACCGCATTCGCTAGCGCCGTCAGAAGTTGGATGGTTTCCACTGTAATCGGCCAGTCTTACTCCTCTTTCAGGACTGAAATCTATGAAAGATCGAAAAAAATTAGATTTATCATTAGTCTCCTTTATTCCTCTGCAAGGTATTCTTATTATTATGAATTTTACTTTTAACAGTATGATCATTTAGACAATATGAGACTTTACCGCTAGACTATCACGTTGGATAATAAAATTGAAGGAAGTTCAAAATGCCGCACGTGGAAACATTTATCATTGTTAGTGGAGATTTCTACGATTTCGGTGCGTGTTGGCGAATTTCCAACGGAAATCTCGTGATCAAACTAAAAGAACTTCCAATTGATAGTTTGATTTCGTTGTACGCGGCTGTTTTGAAATTAGTGACATTTTCGCGTCATTCTTGTGCAACGAGGAAATGCATCATGTTCTGGCGCTTCATTCTTTATAACTGGTTTTTAGGAAACGACGTTTCTGTATCATATATCAATCTCTTTGATGAAACTTGAAACAGGTGGTACCGCTCTGCGCATATTAACAGAAGCTTATAGAAAAATTTCGCTCAAAGAACAGAGGATTTCTTATTTCTGTAATTTCTTTTTATGAATTTAACTTACATTTTATGTATTTAAATCGTAAACCGTGCCGAACAAAGAGATCCATATTTATGACTTTGAATCCATGTATCAAGGCGCTTCGTGAAACACGAAGCACCTTCACGAGTATACCGCCTGCTCTGTTTTTGAAGAGAACAGAAATAGAGTAGCTATCTTTCTCTCTCTATCTTCTAACTTATTCTTCTCTCTCTATTTAATTCTTGTATTTTCTGCGTACCTCTATGTACACATACATATGCGTTTGTATGAAAGTTTTGGAGGGGTTGACGGCATCGCGACGGTATGCGTCGTGTTAGTTTCGTGACGCATCTAGCGTCTCCTATTCTTAAATCTGCATGATGTACCACCTTAATCACGAAGCAACGACCAGCAAATTCTCTTGGCTTGTGGTCAGAAACTTTGATTGACGAGATGGACGTAAGCAGCGCGAAAATTTTGCTTGCTCCGACTCAAGTGCCTACATTTACGTTTTTGAGGCGTTAACATTACCATTAATGGAACTTTCGCCTTAACCTTTGAACTTTCAACGTAACTCTTTCAACTTTCTCATAATTAAAAGCTTTTTGACGAACACATGAAACTGAACGCAAAACCGAATGCTAACGTAAAACTGCATGTAAAATCGAGCATAAAATCGAATTGATGAATAAGAAATAACAATCTTTGCAGGTTTTTCGACGAAGAGGACGCGTTAAGGTTTATTTTTAAAACGGAGATACAGCGCAGAAGATGAAAAAAAATTCCTGGCACGGGATAAGCAAGGAATATTCAAAGAGACAGTTACGAAAGCGGACGTACCTCTTCCGGATCCATCAAACTCTTCTTCGACTCCATTGTATCGTCGGTGGGTGATTAGAAATGCCCTCGGCATTTTCTTCTTTATTGTGATTTGCCTTCTTCTCTCTATTTGACTCTTGGAATCACACAAACCATACCTTAGATCTGTCTGATCTAACTTCACTGTCACACACGGTCACTAATTGCAAATGTTACTTTAAGTTGAAGAATACCGCGAAAGAACGTTGAACCCCCGGATTGAAGATGATGGCGCGCGGTTTTAAGTAATCTCTCGCGTATCTTGTACCTGTTGCTAAACACGGGGGTGCGTCCGCCTCGAGAATTTCGGGCGTAATAGTTGCTCCGGCTAAGATTCGGGACTACATATAGGAGCGCAGCCTCCCTCGCCCTCCGCCGTCTCTTCGTCATCGTCTTCTTCTTCTTCAGCTGCTGCGCACCGCGTTGCACGCGCTCAGAAGGGTGCCCGACTGGCTCGTGTGTCGCCGCTGCTTCTGTTTGAGTGGTGGCGAAGTGTGCGACCACTGTATGCACATCCGTGTCGCTTTTTCAATCGAGCGTGAACGGGGACAATGTTGTGCACGAGTACACGCGTAAAAGATTGAATACTAAAAGTTCTTTAGATTGAAACTAATGACGATTTTTGCCTATTATCATTTTTTTATTTGCACTCGCTTAAGTACTCATTTAAGTACCGACTAGAAGTTTCTTCTCTTATTTGTTAGAAATTGCGTTATGTTTGTTAAAAAGCTGTAATGTTTATCTTATTGAAATTTTATGTAATTCATTGGGGAAAATACTCTTGAAAATTCAAATACTTCCTTTACATAATATTTTATCAAAATTTAATACTGGCTGAATTTAAAACTATCATTATGAGAAAAGAGAAAACAAAATAGGTCTCTTAATTTAAGATTTTTCATTCAAGCTTCGAAAACAATTTTCGTTTTAATAAGTCGCCGAAATGTTATCGATTGTAAACATCGTTTTGTGTGTTATTTAAATCCTTACAAGTTCGTTTTAATATTTGATAGGTAGTTAAAGCTTTCAGTTTGAAGTAATTCTGTATTTTTGGATTTGATTTGGAAATATAAGACGTATTAAATGGTTTCAAGGTAAAAAATTATACCGAGCTTTTTTCAGCTGAATTGTTGCGCGTTCGTAAGGAAGCGTAACGAAGATTTATTTTTTCTTTGACGTGGGTCGAAATACGTGGGGGAAGGTAGGTTGGAGGCCTACGTATTCGTTTATCTGTAGGAAATGTCGACCTGTAGCTCATGTGCGGTCACTGAACACTTTGTTCTAATGTAATATTGATGAACCAGTAAGAATCGAACAAAGTGTTCTTATTACTGCATTCGCTTTAAGAAACATGATGAGTTATGAAACTGCTTCCGGATGGACATGAACAGGTGTAAACATATAAAGTGCATTAGAGGATTTAGAGTGCGCTAAATTCGATATGAACCGAGGTGTTAAGAGGCGCTGTCACGAAAAAGATTTACATCCAATTTCAATTAACAACACGGACGAAGCATCGTTTTAATGTGAAATAATTTTTAAGTCGTCAAATAAAATTGTATCTGCATTGAAGTGTTGATATTTAAGATTTAAAGGCACGAATCCAGAGAATCGGTAAAAACAAATGAAACAAACGAAAGAAAGCATATTATTGAAACGATATTTACCAGTTGGCAAATGAAGGGATAGCATTCTATTTTTGTGCGAAGCCACCGTTGGTAGACAGATTTTGTGGGATCCGTGGCACGCGTCCGATGTTCATTAACTGCCACTGAACCGAGAAAAGAAGAAAGGGAAGGGAAAGGAACGTGTGTCGTTTAATATGCGGCATCTTTTGACCGTCATGACGGAGAAACGGAAAAAGCGCGAAGATGGCAGACGCGATTCATCGGGACACACAGTCTTTTTGCTTACGAGATGAGTGAAATTTCCTCGAACTCGATGCTACAAGTATTTTGAGAGAACGATGGAAACCACACTAAGAATATTATAAACTTTCGCTGCAAATGACGAGAAATCAGCTACAATTCTTAAACATCTCTTGCATCGTAACCTTCCACGCTTTTTCCATGGAATTTTTTAAAAATAAACATTATATTTTCATGGGAAGCGACTATCATACTTTAAGATACTCTGCAATGTTTTATTAATAACAAGTCGTTATTAATAAAATGGCACTTCTATTTCAGTCACACTTTATCGATTATATGTTCTGCACGATCGTATAATAATATCACAGACGATTTTGCTGAAAAGGGCTTTATTAATTACCTCGTTTCCTATCGATGTAACTGAACAATGAACCACGACGAAGGATTGTTGCACGCTTTCAGGTATCGAAGCATACGCGATAAATTTTAACGTGATTCGTAGAGCGTTTAAAAAGGAGAAAAATGGAAAGGAAAGCGAGATTTTCTAAGTGTGAGTGGCGTCGTTCGTGCAAATAGAGACTATGCAGCGAGAGACTATGCAAGCAGCGGGCTTTTTGGTCGGCGATTGAATGAATGCCACGCGAGTTAGTCAGCGTCGCGGTGCTAAATTCGGCGGACGCCTGGCGTCGCTCCAGAAGAACCACCCAGCGCACCAACCTGCTTCTATCCTGTAGCCACCAATGAAACTGCGAGAGCCGACGTCGTTTTCTTATTTGCTTGCCACCTTCTTTCGTCCCGCGTCGATGTTTCACGATGCTTCTCTTCTATTCGTCGCGAAAATACGATGCCAAGTGTAAGCTGCATTTATCGACACTCGTAAATCTCGAGGCAACAGAATAATGGTTTAGATTTAAGTATCGTAGACTAACGTTGTATTGGAGAAGGAATTGATGGACATTAAGAAACAAGATATTATATAGTTGTATGTATAGATAATATCGTTTTCATGTTTCTCTTTCTAATTTACATACTTCGTTCATTTTTTCAGATCGAATAAATCTCGACATCCTAATCGTCTTTGAAATGATTCAAAGAACAGGTGTCTCGACAACTCTATTGCAATCATAGTACTATCGACGGCGGATCTAAAAATAAAGTCACGAGTGTCGAGCACCTCAACTGACGCAACTCGCAAAAGCTTTTCTCAGCGATGGATTGTCCATCCGAACTTCTACATGTCATCAAATATACGTAAGATGTAACTTACCTCGTGGTCTCTATGTTAATAAACTAGCGGACGGGGCGCATCTACAGGTGCCTGAACGCGTTTCCGATGGAACGTGTCGCGTAAAACGCGCACTTGGAGAAGCTCCAGGTGCGGAGGAGGAAGTACGTGTAAATTGTGATGAAGTAAAAAGAGAAGTTGGATGGATCTAGCGGCAAAGCCACGTGCGTTGCTATTTTTCACAGAAATGAGACAGAAGCTGACTATACGTTTTTAGATTTATCTATACTATATATAAGTATATATTATACATCACATACTATCGAATGAATGAAATATTGTCATATATCTTTTTCAGTTTAGACAATCGAATTAGCAAGAAATTAAAATTACAGAGTGCTCGTATTTCAGAAGATACGGATAAACACTATCCCTAATGGTTATCCAGACCAGAACGAAAGGGAAAAAGTTCCTCGGAAATTGAGGAAGGGGATGTTTTTTTGTTCGATAAGGAAAACAGCGTCATTAAGTGCAATTCTATTCCGTTTCGATCGTTCGGTAAAAAAATAAATGTTTCGGCGAGTGTGTCAAGTATCGTCTCGAAAAGTATCCGGAAACGCCTGGTTCTTCTTATAAATCAGCGTCGGTACACTCCCTCTTTCCACGACCATGTCATTTAGCGAGAAGTTTTCTGCTGGAAAAAAAGGGAAAAGCACGCGATCGCTATTTAAAAGGCTCGTAGGTGGGTGGCTTTTTAACCGAAGTATATACCGACGTAGGGAGAGGGCTTCGACTTCGCTCTTCGGCCTCAGTATGGGGTTGCCGTGCTATTTTCAGGCCGGTGGCTCGATGCAGCTGTCGTGTTCTTCGGGTAAACCACCTCTCTTCTATTCCACGGTCACTCGCGGGACAAGGTAGAACATACAGATTGAAATTCTAAATTCACGATTCGAGAATTCGTAAAGGATGACGCATCTTCGCTAATTCTGACCAAAATTAGACGATCGCGATAAAAGAAACATAGTACTACCGGAAGCTCGTTTTATCGTTTTATCCTTTCTCGAAATTGATATCCTTCTCATGTTATTTTCGTTTATCTAACCATATTCCTTTGTTATTCTCTTTTCTCGGTGCTTCTAGAACCTTCCATTCTTTACGATTAAAGTTGTTCTTTCTACTGTAGAATTGAAACGATAATTGATAAAACGCACTAAGGCTGAATGTATTAATAAAAAAATATTTTATTTGTCAATGTAAGAACTACGCGAAGTTATACTTTTGTACGGAATAGTAAAAAGCACCAGGAGGTAGAAAGATAGAAACTATGAGAACTATTTAATTGATTGCCTCCAGCAAATGTACGGGGAGAAGTGCGTGCTGAAGAATAGAAGACGTGGATGAAGAAGATGACAAGATTCGAAGATCTTGGCAACGAGCCAGACGAGATTTTCAGTCGTCTACGTGTACTTCCAACTTTCATCTGTCTCCTCTTCTAGCCACCGTACACGTCCTCTAGGACCTAGGGTGCAATGACACCGGGTTTTAGATGACAATTTTCTATTTTCAGTACATGAGTCATTGTATGCACATACCTGTTCTATGTAAAGTTGTAAGTTTTCTATGAATTCTTAAAATTCCAGGAAAGTGACTTTACAATATAAGAATCTAAATTATTAATTTAGTAAACTTGCGTGAAATACTATAATCAAATACAAGTTTATGAATCTCGAAGTATAATAAGGTGAAGACAAGAAAGAAAGAGGAAAGGAGTATTAGAAAGTTAAAAAATATCAACCGGAACGGCCCTTAATTTAGTTTCGGGTGCAAGAGGTTAACACAGGGTGGGGATGTCCGTGGAAGTGCTCCTACAAGGGGAGAATGCCGTCATACGAAGCACGTTGGTTCATGTTTGGAGGAATGTCTTTGGGTATAAAGGGAGACAGTTCCTTCCGGAGACGGCGAACAGCCGCCTGTTTCACCCTTCTCGCCCCTCAGATTTGTTCCCTTTCTTTATATCGTTTTTCTTGCGATTCGTCGCCACTTACTATCTATTAAGATCAATGAATAGATATTTTTACTCATAGCTTTTTTACACAAAGAAAGTCTTATAAATTTTATCAAAATTATCTGAAAATCAATTTATATGCAAATATATAATATATTATATTTTTATTATGTATATACACCAGAAAATAAAGAATAATTTAATGATCAATTTCAGGAAAGCATGCAGAATAATGAAATTTATAAAGAGGACGGAAGTATAGTAATTCGTAGATTAATTGCATGCTGATCAGACTGTAGAACTAAATGGCTTCGCAGGTGGCAAGCAGGCATGCGAATCTAAAAAGGGTCACACACACGAGCACGTGCTCGCATTTTGCACAACCTTTTCAAAGACGGAGGCGATCAGCTGGCGGTATTCTCTATTCCTTTTCCCCTCTTATCTCCTTCAACGACGAGAAAAAAGAATTAAAAAGGATAAAAATGAGTATACACCCCCTTCGTCCGCACCCGCATCCTGTGCCAGAGCATAGTGCTGCTTTCGTAAAAACCGGCCTGTCGGTTTCCATTCAAAATGCGCGAGTCACGAGGGCTCATTCACAAATTTCACGACGAAATTCTACACTCGGCCGGACCGTCTGCGATCTTGATCGAGACAACAGAGACAAACACATAAGAGTGAGAGTGATCGGGATATCCTTTTTCTTGAAACCTCTTGTTGCTGGATTTATATTCACGTAAGCTTTTTTTGCAACAAAAGAACCAACGATGGTTCATAATGACGTACACGATGCATTTAAATTCGTCGCAACCGGTATGAGCACAGGAATTTATCGAGCAGTCAGCTGATTTTACGTATCTACATATACCGACGTATAAGATCTTTAAATGATCATAAAAATAAGGGCACCCGAAATTCTATTGAAAAAAGTAATCAAGATATGAGGTTTTACAAAAAGACTTACAAAAGACGAATGCACGAACATTAGTACAAATGATATTTGATAGAAAATTCTGTTCATTGATCTACGTTGACTGAAATATGCTTAATGATCATGTAGATTATTGCCCGTTTGAGATCTGGAGAATGTTGATGACTTCCGTCTCCCGCAACAAGCATCGGAAGCGCTAGGATGTAAAAGAAAGAAGGATGAACCGTTAACGCGACGCACGGGTGCCGTTCGATGATTATTCGACCGAGTGTCTGTTTTCTGATGGGATACATCTCCTGTTGCAGTAGGTGGTTCCTTCTATCGCTTCGCGTACGGACCACGTGCCACGCTGATCCTCCCTCGTTGATTCTCTTTCTTCCATTGCCGTCGTCCAGACGGCTTTAAGGAGAGATGAAAAAAATGAAGGGGACGGAAAAAGAGGAAGTGGACTAGACGATGAGGGGGCTGAGGTCGTAGTCCTGAACAGTTTGCTGGTGGATTCATGGAATTCATTCCTCTACGCACTTTTAATCGGTATTGTAAAAAAGAGTTACTTAATAAATTGATAAAGTTACGTATAATATACTACATATTTACTGTGAAAAAATTAATATGCTAATTAAAGAAGAAAAGATTAGAAGAATAAATGAAAGAGTAGAAAATAATTGGGATTGATACCTGTGTTAATCGTTCATATTATACCGAGATTATGAAAACTTGGATACGTTTAAAGATCTAGTGATTATATTGTCCCCACTCAAACGTTCGTCCATGGAAAAGTTGTAAGAGGGGTTAAAGGGCAGGAGGGTCGCAGACACCGAGTCACCAGCGGCAACGGGCACGCGACCGACACGCGCCCTTCTTCTGTCTCTCTCCTTCCTATCTTCCCCTTCTTTTACGCTTCTTTTTCCACCGCAGCTTCCCTTTACACGCACATGCATTCATCTCTTACACATGATCATCTTGAGTTTACGCGTGCGTATGAGATGAAAGGCTGGTGTTTTGTCACATAATTTGAGATAGCGTAATTTGTAAATTAGTCGAGAAATGTTTACCAGTATTACTATGCGAGGTAACACAGATATTATGGAGTTCTTGACACTGACGCTAATGATAATTATTTAAATATCATTTAATGTACAAATAAATAGTGTTTTATAAGTTAATTTAATTAATTCATAAAGTTAAATTTATGGTTTATAAAAAGGCATTTAAGTAAAGTATGGAGAATTTTAGAGGCCAATTCATGCGCCAGGTTGTTTCTGGTCTCATAAAAAATATTTCAAGTGACCTTTTGCGTCTGCTCGGTACACGTATACGTGTAGGTAGCTCATTCAGATTTCCTCTTTCTAGTGGCTCATTGAAGAATCCAGGCGCAAGAAGATGCTCGTTGCACATTATCTCAATCCTTTAAACAGTTTCCGTAGCGATTAATGAATGACATGGGAAGAACTAGTAACCGTTTTACTACACGGAAACCACCGGAAAGAGAGACTTGTAATTTTCGTTTAATAACGAGGCGGGAAACATTTTTCGAATCGCATTGCATTGGCGTTGTCTGAAAACATTACTGTATGAAAATTCTACGAAGAATGATTAAGGTCGATGAAGACGAAAATGCGATCTGTTGTCGTAACGAGGGAAATCGGACATCTCTAAGTATAGCTCGTATTTGCATGCAGATCAGGGACGGATCGTACTGGGTTGCCAAGCTGCTACAACGTGCAAAGTCCACAAGGTTTGTAGTACAAAATTTTTAGTCTATTTTTTCATGTTATGAAACGTTTTTATAAATAAGAAACATCATCGTTATCGTGTTACGATACATTCATTCGGTCTTAAAATCTGTACATAAATTTTATTTTCAGGATATTATATTTTTATATTTTTTATTCTTACATATGTATAGAAAAATTTCATTCATGACGTTTCAGCAATCATTTGTATCTACTTCGATGACGATTACGAACTTGGCAATGCTCGGAAAGAAGCGCCATTGTTGCACAATCAAATTCCTTCTTTCGGCTTTGGGATACTGATTTCAAAATTTCTCATTGAGAAGTTTCTGTTATTGTTACGAGAGTTTATAATACTTTATATGAGGTGTTTTCTAGGATCAGTTATCATTATCGATCAGTGATCTTAAAGGACTACGTAGGATTTGCCAACGAGGAAACCGAGAGCCTCGTGCCAAGAGCATTTAATGACACTTTATGAAAGACACTGCGTGAAGCTAAGAGAGATGGTTTTTGTCTTGTTTGTAAACATACAACAATGTATAATAGGAGAAAAGATACACTACCAATATAGTAGTACACGAAAGACAAACTAATCAAAACGATAAATATTGTTAACTAGATGCAAAGAACAATCAAAGAAGCATGTAAATAAAATTAAATAATAATACAAGAAGATAAATTAGATGTATCTAATGACGTTTTAGATGAGCATGAATTCACGAAATTAAAACCATGACCATTTTGCAAACTCCTGGCCGACCACCAACGATTAACCATTTATAATTACGAGGATACTACATTTTGGCACGTGACACAGCATTTATAGATCGCGTCTCGATTTAATCGTCGTCGTTTCAATTATTTTTCTGGCTACCTGTCATCAGAAGCGTGGATCCGTGGATCCAGTCGATGCCAATGATCGAAAAATAGATCCGAGCGCAACCTGTTCGAAATAGCTGGCGTGAAACCTGTAACGTAGCTGCGTGTGTGCCGTTAATGTCAGCACGTTGAACGTGTAGATCGGTATTGGAATACCGACATCATGGTCGGCATTCAAATGCAAAACACGACACAAGTCAAGTGATTGCTGGCTTTGGCGATGAACGTGTATATTGTTTCAGACAATATCTATCCATAGGTTGATCGACCTTTGAATGGTAAGATTCTATATTCTATGATCAATGGTATTTCTTCAATTCCATTTTCAACCCTTCGAGAGAAATAGACTTTGTTAATTGTAGAACCTTCAATAACGTTTGCAACCCAGGTGGTAGGTTTCTGCGATTCGCGGGGCAAATGGAGATCATGCTCGAAGGTGTCTAAGCTAAAGGGAAGGAAATCTAATTATAGAAGTCGTTGTACCGCGTGCTGAAAGTGGTGGAGGGTGTGAGTACGGGTGCACGAATGAGAATCGGTTGCATTGGGCGGCTATAAAATGCAGGCTGCATCCGCTCGCCGCAGATGTACTTGGAATGGAGTTCCAGTACTACGACGAAACCAAAAGAATCTCTCGTTTCGAAGTTCTATGCCCTTCCAGATATTGAGGACAATGAACTTGAAGTGTACGCGATAGAAACAGATTCCATGGATTCTTGTTTGACGGAAGATCGATCGCGAAAGGAATGCGAGGTGCTCCATTACTCTAAACTAAACTGAATTTGACCACTTCCAGACATCTGGATACACTTTCACTACCATCGTTCTTGCTATAATGTAGATGAATGTCAAAATGTTTACCGTTTCTTCATTGTTAAACATTTAGACTTAAAAGCTACAAACAAGCATTTCAGAAAATTAACAGTAGTGAAACTAACCACCCCTACAATATTTATAACAGTTCTGGCTGGAATCTCATTTGGATGATTGTCTTATCACGAGTAGAGCAAGTTCATTATATAGTATTCATTCATGCAGGAGCCATGTGGTTCCTTAATCCACCCTATGATATTTCCTGTCTGAGTGATAAAAGGGATCAAACATTTACTACTAAAACTTTACAAAGCAACAAATATTGCTCACTAATAGATCATTCTTGCCTTTTAAAAAATACTAAGCTCATTTTTAATTTTATGAATAATCATAATTTCATACGCGTCAACTATTTCTTACGGGCGATACGTTTATCGTCAATCTTACCCGTACAAATGATTGGTCACCCAACTGCACCAGCTGTGACATTTCGCACACGATCGACTCCTACCGCTTGGACCGTGATTATTATTGTTTCCTTCACCTTTTTTTCTTTCTCTGAAAGTAGCGGCGCGTGTGTCCGTGACGTGGCCATGTAAGGGCTAGGCGGGGGTGCTGGTCGCTAATTTTAGTTCGTCTCCAGGGTTCCTGGAGTCGTCGGCGAATCGGCAGCTGGTGATTCAAGACGTAGCCTTGCACGTGGGTACGTGTCTCACCGTTCACGCACGACGGACATCCCCCTTCTTGTTTCTCCTCTCTTCGAAGGAGGTCGACGTGTCCACTCGTTTCGTTCCAGATGTGTGCTACGTTCAAAGTCACGCGATATATTAGACATATTGCTGTGTACTAAGACGAACGATTTCGAGGTCATTTTGGTTGTTCGACTTGAGATTAGATTGGAAAAAATTAATATCTTAGTACTTAATCGAAACGAATCTTTTAAGGTAAAATCTTTTGATTTTGTTTATTAAAGATTATGTGAGAGAATATATATATTTTTCGTTGTATTTAATTACTCAAAGGTATTCTTTAATTTTGATTGAGATTGCTATCTGGCCTCTTCAACCCTTGAAATCAAAAGGCAGAGAAGAAAGAGAAAGGGAGAAGGAAGAGGAAGGGACGCGTGTGTCTCTTTGAGAAGGAGCTAAAGGGGAAACGGAGGAGAGGTAAACGAGATCTGGCGGCGGCTGGTGCAGCGGATGTTTGAAGCTGCTGAAAGTGAGGCGGTGCGGTGGTTCCTTTCGCCTTCTTTCTCTGTCTTTCCTGTTGCGTTTCCTTCATCAGTTAGCCACGATCACGGTAAAACACGGTTCGCGGAGGAAGCACCTCGGCGGATGTGATGTTTAGGACATGGACCGGACAAAAAACTCTTTCCGTATAAATAGGCAACAGTGGTTGGTCCCGGTATTGCCGTTTAACTTTTGACCCACATATTTTCATTGATTATTTATGAAAGCACGTATTTCTTTTTTCTTTATAGTAACCTTGCGTGGCTTTGGTATAGAAAGTAAAATTACGTGTATTAATTAAAAATTAATATTCGATTAATACTAATACATTAGTAGTAAATTAGGTCTTATGTTTTGTGGTCACGGTTGACAAGAGGATAATGATTCTAACGAAGTTGTAAATGCGTTTGTAACATGATCACTGTAAAGAACTGCAACACTTGTTGGCCTGTTTCCACTTGGGTTTCGGAAGTCAAATCTTTTTTGACCTGCAACCTGCTGGGTCAAAAGAACGCGATCCTCTTCACAACTGTGCCGATTCATGTTACAGTAACAGAAGGAAACGGAAGGAAAATGATGAAGCTATTAACACACTAACCTACTTGTGTTAATAACCCGTTTACTCTCTTAACACGCGTCCATTATAGTACTATACAGAAATCATTATTGTTAGATACGAAAGAAATATAGTATAATATAAATACGACAAAGCATAAATGTTTTTAAAGTGTGTACACTGCTAAACATTACTACGCACTTAATTTAGTGAGACTAAAGGGGTACACGACGCGTGGATCGAGTCAGATATGCTCGACACGTGGTTGTCGATATTCCAGGCTCCTGCCGAGAAACACAGACCTCCCAGTGTCATCCGACCACCATGTGCACGCGAGCTCGGTGAAGTCCCTCTCAGGTTTTGAAATTGTCTTCTATTTGTCGTGGTATCGCCGAAACCGAATGGCATGTAAAAAGCAGAGAGAGAGAGAGAGAGAGAGAGAGAGAGAGAGAGAGAGAGAAACCATCCGAAAGACCAACGCACGGTTTACACCTCCTCGGTGTGCTCGATGAAAATTTAAATAGATCCTTTCGAAGCGACAAGTGCTCTGCATATACTCTGTGGGAGAGTGTTTGGAATTACTGTTTTTTTTTATGAAATAGATAATATTACAACAAAATTGAGAACGACCGATAATATTACAACAAAATTGAGAACGACTATTTGAGAATTGGTAAGAATGAATCACAGTTGCTGTCTTAGAAATATTATATTTTACTAAGATCAATGTTGATCAGTAGTTGTAAGCGGTGTAAGTGAAACTGAAAGCAACGGCCGAGGTAGTTGTATTTTCCCTTGCAGTTGTCACCTGCTCTTGCTGCTTGACCAATTGAAATAAACCTACGTCTGCCACTCAACCAGAGTGCAGCAGGCCTGTGCCCATTTTCGAGGAATACGACACCCTTACTTTTACGATACTTTGCATATGCCTCTTAAACTCGTTATTGTTTACCCTTGCTAAAAGTTTTACGTGTTCAAATGTAAATTAAACTGCAATTGCAGAGTGTATTTCAACTGAAATCAATTGAACTTTAAGAATAACAATAGATATCGTATAGCAAAAAGTAATTTATATTTATGTATAATATTAAAAATTGAATGTTTTAAACATCATTGTTTTCATATCCAAAATATCATAAAGCCATTTAGGTCTGAAAATCATATTCAAAGTATGTGTAAACTGATGTCCTTCGAAAATGTAGGAAACCTAGAAATAAATAGATGTATGGTATTAAATTTATTCGATTATTATTCGTAGTAAAGGTAACTCACATCGAGGGGAAAATGAGGAGGATAAGTGTGATTCGAAGCGATGTGGAAGAATACACTGACTGTGACTTGAGGTTCGGGATACGCCGGAGTGGGTACACTCCAAAGAACTTGGTATGTATAAATTTCAATATTATATTTATATTGAAGGCCCATGAAGTTTACATGGAACATCCAATCCTTCAAAGCCTACAGGAACACTGTATAAAAATATTCGTCTAAAGATTTATTGTAAATAAAAATCTTTATATATCGAAGTCTTACTGATAATGCATTCCACGATTTCATTTCATCTGTCACAGTTTCTAATCCATTTCGTGCGGTCAAACTGCCACACGTAGGCCATTCATTACCGAAATAGCCTAATTTCCGTGTAGTTATACCAGTCACATTGTCAAAAGTAAGTTCACCCTGTTAAATTCTGTATTTGAAAATTTCAACATTATAAAATTAGATGGAAAGAATTTTTTACAAACCAAGTTATTGATTATCTTGAATGCATTTAACGTTGCCTGATCAACGAATCTTTTAATAAAATCTGTTGTAGTACGATAGCATTGATACAAGTGACCGTCAGCTTCAGGCGTGATATTATATGCTGAGTGTTTATGTAAAAGCATATTTACAAGATGTGAAAATTGTAGAAAGGAATATTTTCTTTGAGTTTCCAAAAATTTATTTCACCGAACTTACATATGTCATTACGTTCGTGTTAAAAAAAGAAACGACAAAATCGACGATTTGGTGCTTCCGCTCGTGCGTGTTTTTTTAACGTCTATACGATTACTTCGCGATATACATACATACATACGTCTATGATTGTATACAAGATATACGAATAAAACGCACGATACAATTAAACTATACGAAGACTTGAATTTAGACAAATAACTGCCTATAATATATGATACATTAAAATTTATGTTAAATTAACAGTCATTTTTCGTATTATTAGGATGATCATGCTGAGCCCGTGCCGCCTTTATTGATGCTTCCAAACCTGTAACAGCCGCTAAAACTTGAAATAAGCTTTCCATCAATCTACTAAATATTTCTGACATTTCATCATCCTTTCGTGTAACCACAAAAATATCTGAAAAAGATGTAATAATTAATTTTTATTGTATAATATTTTTAACATAAAATACGTAATATTCTAACAATTTTTATTTTACACAAAATGTAATATCTATTTTAGGATGATCTAGTGTATGATTCGGTATATTACCAGATCTATCTTGTCCTAAATATTTGCAATACATATTAACAGCAGTCGTTACGTCATCATCATCATGAAAAGGATCTCCTGGCCATTGAGCTCTATGCAGCCTTACAGCTTCAAGCGCAGGACACCAACGCGCGTTTCTAAGTAGTTCTGCGACACGAGCAACTTCTTCCACAGCACCAGTGCCGGGCAAAGGACTAGGACTAGGCGTTGGAGTTGGTGTCCCTCTTTCACTCTCTGTACTCTCTTCAAGTGCTCTACTCAGAGCAATCTTCATATTCGCAATTTCTGCGGATATATCTAAAAGCGGAATTTGTACGTTTCGTGCAGCATTCATGAGAGTAACTAGCATCTTATTTGAAGCTTCGATTAATAATAACAATTGAAGATGAAGTTTATAGAGTGCTCTGCCTAAGTCTAAGAGCATTTCTTCAAGGCCTGCCTCTGTTGTATGACCACTACCTAATGCTTGGAGTTTTGCCGCTGCTTTGGCTGCTTCCAAGCACTGAAAAATTATATATTAGTAATAATTACATATGTGCATATATTTAATAAGCAATTATTTACTTCGGTAGCATGATCTTTCTTATCAAGGAATGTTTCAAGATGCTCTTGAATTTCTAACATTCCAAATCGCAATGATTCATTTAATCTTTGATTTGCGAAAATTGCGATCGAAAACCAAATTAAAGGTGGTTCGGCTTTTGAACTAAGTAGTTCCGCATGACTAGATAAATGATAGCCCAATTGAGTGGAGGCAGGACTGCCGTTACACAATAAGGCACTAGCTTCTCTTGTAAGAGTGACCGATTTACTGCTTACATCCTGACAATAATAATATAAGGTATTAATTTATCAATATTAAAATACATACAACTGCAATAAACAATAGAATTACCCTTAAAATTCTGCTCAATAATTGGAAGAAATCTAAGGTATTATAAAGGGATTGCGTGATTAGATTTTGAATCTGTTGGCGCCAAATTTCTTCCGCGTCATCTCTTACAACTTGTCTAAAAGGCATTAACGCTGACAGATTTGGTGATGCATTACAAGGAGTCACATCTCCTAAATCTCCAGCACTAGAGCCACTGCACATGAAATATGAACGAACATCAATAAAACAGATTTTTTGCCTGGTTTAATAAGAAACTTACGATGTATCAGACCTTGTCGAAGAATCATGTCGAGTACGACTAGGTATTAAAGATAGGGAGGATGGTGGGAACATTCCAGGTATATTGTTTGCTTCCTGTCCTGCTCCAGATCCACCGGGTACTTCATCTAATGGTGATTCTGAACCAGCTTCGTCATCTGATGACTCTTCCGCAACACCGCGCTACAATTTTGATATTGTATACTCTGATTCTTATCAATTTATTAGAATTATTAAAAAAAAATTTATTTATTTACCCGACTGGTATGTTTACTAGATGATTGAGTCTTTTCACTTAAACTTTCTTCAAATTGCCTTAAACTTGGTTCTCTTTCTTCTCCCTCGCTGAGAGGACGGCGTCTTACTCCCCAATTGAAATTATCTGTACTTTCACCCTGTAATACATAAATGAGATATTTTTTATTTTAAAACCAAGTTGATTTATATCAACAATATATGCATAAATATGTTTAAATGAAACCCTCACCTCAACACTTTCACTTTCATATTCAAGAAAATCGAAGTCTTTAAATACGCCAAATTGTTCGTCGTCTCTTCTTGAACCTCCGCTTAGATCGTTATTTGCACCAGAAACTTCTTCCGTTGAAGAAGCCATAGATGATTGTCTTTCCATTAGATCCGAACTTTGGCTGAATATCACCTGTGTTATAAATGTTTAATCTTTAGTTAATAGAAAGAATCATGAAAAAACGAGAACAGGGACTTTGTCTGACACATCTTAATTTCTGTCTTTACTATGTGACAATGCTGTGAACTTTAGCGATTATTGTGCATTTACGTGTTCATTACTGAACTCTTTTATATATGTTTCATTTCAACTGATATAGCGATAACGTAAAGACTGCAATGATGCACGCGTACATTGTATTCTGATACACCATTTTTCATACAATTAACATGCTACACAGAAATCTACTATACATAGATAATCCTACAGATAATAGAGATTTTCTTTCGTTTCCAAAATTTTGTGCAAGTTAGGTATTTGCACGAAGCATGTTAAAGCGTGAATATAATTGATAGGACATCACATATGAAAATAAACAGATTCTTTTTTACTCTTGTGATAATGAGTGCAGACTGCATTTAAAGAAACCTGTTACCTTGCTATATAATGTCATTGAACTAATGTGTTCATCCTAAAAAGGGGTACACAACCAGAATCAGTTAAAAGATATGATATTTGGTTGAAAGCTATTGGAATGAAATATATGTAGCACAGACAAGTTTTTGAAAACAGTTTCTCTCCAATATAAACTTACAGATGGGCTCTTTGGTAGTCCAACTCGTTGACCGCATGTTGTTAGAAGATTTACCAAACATTCTCTAACACGACCCTGGAACATATATATTTTATTAAATATCATATTTGTAAATTTTATGTTATTTAATATTATTTGCCAAACCTGTGACATCCATGGCCTTTTCCAACCGGAAACCGCATTACTGTCAGCTGGCGAAAGAGATAATGAACATCGGGGAGAATTAAGTGATTTTTCTTCAACTCCTTGACGTATTAACCACCGTCTACCAATTACGGGTGTTTGTGATAAATCGAACGTGAAATCCATAGTCCTTCCTATTTACGAATAGAACATAACGATCAATTTTATGATAAAGAACTCAAACAAATATTAAGAATAATTAATATGATATTAAATAATATAATTTAACAAATAAATTTTACCTTTTCTAAAAATATGTATTTGAAAAAAAATAAATCGATAAAAAAGTTCACAGAAATTTAGATTTATTTGAAGCGTGCTACGTGGTAATAAAATTTAATTTTGATTAAAAAAATAGTAACTATATTTCATAAACAATTTACAATTTACTATTATTATTATTTTTATCGCAACCTGAGCATCGTCAGATAAGCAATCCATGCAGTGAGCGCGTTCCGCATTGTAAGAGGAAAAACAAATCATAATAATTTTTTACGTTCACATCCATGCAAAACGTATATTAAAGAGTAGCGTATTACCGGGTAATTCTTTTTTGGTGAATATCTCGGTATCGGTGAAACTTGGATGTGGAGATGATATTGAAGATTCCCAAGATGATCCATGTACTGATGTAGGTGGTGCTACTAATGTTGATGATCTTGTTACTACCAGCTTCAATATTTTAAGGGCTTCTTTCCAGTGGGGACCCTAACATTACATACATTATTATCAATCACCTGCTTATGAGAAAGCTATATATAAGTATTGTGATTTATTTCATTTCTTTGTCTGAAACGGAATTTTAATCATACCTCAACATATTTTGAAATCACTCTCAGAAGTTCAGTGTTGATTGGTTGTGCTGCTTGTGAAGCTAAATCAACATAATGTAACATACAATGTATAATACTAAGCACAGGTAACGCAACACTTCCTGGACCTTTCTCCAATACTTCGACCAGAAAAGCAAGCATATTGAAACTGAGATGAGCATATGTATCATATAAATATTTGACAACACATTTAGTCCACTGAAAACTTTCTTTACTAAAAGTACGTCGACTATATAACGTCATGACAGTACCTAAGTTTTCTAATTTCTTTCCTTTTTCGGCGCTCACCTATAAATGAAGAAACATTGTATCCTCCTTATAAATAAAAGTACATACGAAGTTACTATAACATATAATAATACTTACTTGTGCAATATTTTCTGCGCTTCTAATACACAATTCATTAGCGTCTTCATAATTTAAAAGCATATAGGGAAGGAGCGAAACAACGTTCATCGGAAACGCGAGGCTTTGGGTTGGATCAACAACTGGCAAATCCAATAATGGAGTGAACTGAGATAATAATGTTACGACAGGTTCATATGTATTGGGACTAGTACATCCTTTTAATAATAGTGCATGTACACCAGGAAATGAGTTCCATCTTAGCTGCTGTTGTAATTTTTCAACTTTATCTCTAGCATCTGGTCGATCTAATGGTAATCTATGAAGTACGCGGCTAAGCAGTCTCAATGCCAAAAGAAATTCATGCTCATAGTCCGATTCGAGTAAAGACACCGATAACCAGAATAGCTGTGCCAAAATAGTCATTTTATCATCTTGTGTTGCTGAATCACCCAATAATTTAAGAGATTGAGCCGATCTCGAGCGTGAAAGATTAGAATTGGGATATTTATTGCATCTGTTATCTAATTCTATAAAAAATATTCGACATATTGTATATTACAATTTATATATGGTTATTAATGCAAATGTCACATACCTTTTATTTCACTTGCTGCCGAATTACCACCACTTGATTTTTTCATACAGTAACTGACTGAGTAACTGGTACTTCTTGTATGACCACCTTGATTTAAGTGAGAGAACATATGTGGACCTGCTGGATATCCATTACCTCCTCCTGGACTTCGTTTTCCACCAATTAAACCACCCGAAGCTGGATCTTTATTATTTAGATTCGGAGTAGACTTAAATATTTCTTTCATAAAATCTAAAGGTCGGAAGTCGGATTCTAGCGAATCGACAGCTGCTTCAAGTGTTAATAACAATTCAGTTACATAGCCCTATACACAAATTAAAGGAACAGAATTGTAGCCATTATAGAAATATTCATATAAATATTATAAAAAGATAGATACACCATGTACCTGCATATCTTCTCCTTGTTCGGCAACTGTTTCTACTAATCTAGATAAAATATCAGATAACATTCGAGATGTAATAGGAACTCGTAATGCTCTGAATACTTGAAGAGATCTCCCAGCATAATGTCTAGACGAACAGGATAGGCCTAATTGTAATGCAGTTTGTGCCCAACGTTGACTAACCAGAGCGTGGGGTAAGGAGTCTCTAAAGACTCGCAATATATGTCGCAATAATACTGTTAATTGTTCAGCACTGCGAACCCACCATACTTTGGCAGTCATATCTTCATAGTTCCACAACGGTTGATTTATCCTATAGAAAAACGTGCTTTCAAATTTTGTAAAAATATTTACAAAGATATATCTACTTATAAACGTACCGAGATGCTAAGAAATTGATCAAAGATTTGATTACATCTTGAATTGGCATGTTCGGACCCGGTTGTGGACCAACCCAGTTATTTGCGTCTTCTGGTGTGACAATAACAGGTGGCACCGTATTCGATGAATTTGAAGTTGAAGGCCAATTATTGCATACGGATGACTCTGTAAAATCAACATTGTTGTATTAGCCTTTTTATATTATCAACAATACATACAGGCACAGTAAATGTTAACTCCTCACCATATGCATGAGAATTCGAATAATCTTTACAGTTGTCCACAACTGATTGATTTGTGTGATTCATTGATAACGGAGGGGTAGATGTTGAGTTAGGGATAGGTGAATGAGTAGGTGTTCCATTATTAGAAGATGGAAAAGGTGGTGGAGGAGGAGGAGGTGGCGGTGGTGGAGGAGCTGAATTGAATATAGACGATTCCGGTGGAAGAGGCGGTGGGGGTGGCGGCGGCGGTGGCGGAGGTGGAGGAGGAGGGGAAGATGACGGTGGAGGTGGTGAAGATGATGGAGGAGGTGTTGTAGAGGGTGGTGCTGGAGGTGGACCGTACAGATAACTGTCAAATTCTGGATCAACCTCAGTGAAGTTGTGTTCGAGTATTGGTAAAGCTGGAGTAGAGAGACCTAAGCCCAATTGTTCAGTTTTTGATGCCAATAGTACCCGTGCTACGCCGAGATGATCTCGATGATCCCCGAGGACAACCAACAAATTTAACAAAAGACAACGACAGTGATCCCTTACGAGAGGTCTTGAATGATCCAAGCCAAGGAAAACTATATGTAACATTAAAGGAACATGGATAGCCCAGTCAAGCTGTATGCCATCGACAACGACGTCAGTCAGCAGCATAACGGCAATGTTGCACCTGAAATTCATAATCGTAATAGTCATTGCAATGAGGATGTTTTGAGTATGCTACAGAATGACTACTTATTTTTAAAAATAAAAATCTATTTATAAAAGTCACCCTAGTGTACAAATTAAATAGAACTATAAATAACTATCCTTACCTATGGAATCCACTTATAGGTTGCGAACTATCTGGTAGGTATTCCGTCAAAGGAGCAAAGTATCCACCATATTCAGGCATTGGTAAAGGATGTGGCTGTGGAATATCAAACTTTTCTCCACTGCAGGAAATTTTTCCATTTACTCCCACGGGTCCGTTCCGTGTGCCGTAACAAGATTCATCTGTAGTCAACTACAATCAAATATAAAATATCGAGTAAAAGGCAGTCGCAAAGTAAATTGAAGTATAAAGTCAATAAGGAAGTTAATGTACTTCGGCTTCTGTTGTAGGAGTGGACAAATCATCCGGAAGAATTGGCGGACCGCTCGCAGTCCGTGTCTTTTCCGCTCTTGGGGTTTGAAATCCAGCGAGTGCCCGCAACGCAGTATCAGATTTGGAACTATAGAGTAAAATATACGAATTAATTACATGAATTAAGTGAATTAATAAAAATATATCACGAACTATTATGTCCGATATAAATCTTACCCGGTTTTAACGGGATCTTCGCCTGAGTGCCTTTTAGTATGAATGGTACCTTTTTCAACGCCCAAATCACGCGGAGGATTTCCAGGATCAGCAACTGGAGCATCGCTGTGAGAAGAAGCTTTTCTCATACTAGTTAATCTATAGAAAGGTGGAGTTTCGGTTCTTTCGATTAAACAATTTAATGTTTCGACTGTTTGCAATTCAGTCATCATCTCGTCAACTAAACGATCTGGCCGGGCCCTTGCTAAATACAAGACAACACGCTTCGCCTAAAGTATAGAATTAATGATTTAATGACTTAGATAAAAGTAATGAGTTTTCTGATTAAACAATTACATACGTATGGAAGCAGTTCCTGTGGTGCCATCCCTGAGACGATGATTAAATAACGAATGATTACTTTTAAATTGTTAGGCCAACAACCACATAGAGTTGCCCAAAGTTCCTCCGTCTCTTTAGGATGCTCATCAGAAAACTATATAATAAAATTTCTAATAACTATATAAAAATATATAATAAAATGCAGTTAGCCGTAATTTCCTTTCATATACGATACCTTTGCAGTTATATAGAATAAATTGTTCAAAACCATTTCCGTTGCTTCCGCGCTACCCCAACCCTCTCTGCGTGCTCCGCCGCGAGACATATCAGTCGCATAGTACTAGACAAACGAAAATTTTAAATATTTATTTATTGTAATTTAGCATTAAGAATATAAATATGTAACAAACAATTGTATATTAACAAAAAAAGCTTCATTAATCATTTAAAAAGTATATTCCTCAATAAGAGCAGTAGTAAAAAAAAGTAAAACTAAAGGGGGCGTAGCTCAGACGGTAGAGCGCTCGCTTTGCATGCGAGAGGTACCGGGATCGATACCCGGCGCCTCCAGGAATTTCACTTTTTTTTTTTATTTTACAAAAGCTGGATCACACTAATACCACAAAATGATAAAGGAAGAAAACTAAACTAAAAGGGGGGAGGACGAGGCGTAGCACATATGGTGAAGAGCTCGCTTTATATGCGAGAGGTACTGGGAACGATGCTCGGCGCCTCCAGACATCGCTTTTGATCCTTTTATCGAAATTGGAGCACTCTGATATTGCAAACTGATAGAGAAAATTAATAAAATCGGAGGGGGCGTAGCTCAGATGGTAGAGCGCCTAATAGACATTGAAAAAGCCTTCGACACAGTCTGGATCCCAGGGCTCATTTATAAAATGATTAAAAAGAACTTCCCCGAATACCTAATCAAAATAGTATGGGACATGATAACAAACAAAACTTTCATAATGACCGACGGCTCGCACACTTCAAGCAAAGAATTCTCCATAGAGAACGGCCTGCAACAAGGAACAGTAAATTCCCCGCTACTCTTCAGCATCTACAATAACGACTTACTAAACCTCTTTAATCTCAACACATCCACACATAAACGCTCCATAGCCTTCGCGGATGACCTAATCATCTACGTAACAGGCCGCAAAACCAAAACGATAAGAACAGAACTGCAAGAACTCTTTAACAAAATCAGCGATTACTATCATACATGGAAACTAAAAATTAACGCAAGCAAATGCGAAACCATACTATTCAGACCCATGACAAGCAAAACCGGCCCAGCAGAAAGGGAACAAGTCAGGAAATTCCGCCTAAAAGAAAAAGCAAACGAAGAGAACCTCATACCACACAAAAATTGCGTAAAATACCTAGGAATAAACATAGATGAAAAACTAAATTACAAGCAACACATCGAAATCCAACTCTCCAAAGCCAGCAAAGCTTTTTGGAATACAAAAAGGCTGTTTTATTCCAGACTTCTCGATAGCAAAGTAAAAATCATGTGCTACCAATCGCTAATAAGACCCATTATAACCTACGGCTGTCCAATATGGTACAACATACCAGCGTCAATAATGGAAAAAATTCGCATATTTGAAAGAAAATGCATCAGAGCTTGCCTGAGCATTTACAGATCAGAACACAGCGGATACAGAAAATACGTAAAAAACAAAAAAATATACGACTTAGCCAACATCCACCGCATCGACTGTCACATCCTAAAACTAACGAGAAATCACTTCTCGCAAGCCGCGAAGATCAAAGAAAACAGCCTAATCTTCGGCTGCTTATACCCAAACGACGCATACTTCAAAAACACTCTGTTAACAGGCTACATCCCCCCCGAAGGATGGGGGGATGTAGCCTTTCTATACCTAGACGAAAGAAACTATCTCCAAGACCAAAACAACATACCCATAATTTATCATATGCAAAGGAAAATAGGAATGAAATCTATTCAATACGAGGAAAACCTAGATGGCCGCACTGCAGACACTAGGTGGAGATACAACATGGCCCTCCCCCAAAAGGATACAGAAGACAAACACAGAAAAAACACAAAAAAATATTGGTGGATACAGAACCCATAACAAAAAACAACAAGATAAAGAACCACAAAACGGCAACGCCCACTGAATTAATTGTAAATATGTAAATATGTAAATAGATATACGAATACTATACTAATCCCACAGAACACCCCTCCCCTCCCCTCCCATCCCTCTCCTAATAGGCTAGCGAACTGTCCTGTTTTTGCGTCCAGGCTTTCAGGACATAAATTAAAACATCGCACATAAGCTCAGCGCAACAGCGGCTTAAATTTAACTAACTATAATAGGCGTAAAAAAAAAAAAAAAAAAAAAAATGTAATAATGCATGGCTACGTCGTACCGTCGCGTATCGGTACTTTTGCCTGTACCACCCTACAATTAGAATTCAGCGTTTATTCTGGAAAAAAACCATGTAAAAACAAATATGTAAAAATCCTGGAATTAATAAACAAAGTTAAAAAAAAAAAAAAAAAAATCAGATGGTAGAGCGCTCGCTTAGCATGCGAGAGGTACCGGGATCGATGCCCGGCGCCTCCAGACTTCATTTTTGATCCTTTTATCGAAATTGGAGCACTCTGATATTGCAAACTGACAAAATTGATAAAACCGAAGGGGGCGTAGCTCAGATGGTAGAGCGCTCGCTTAGCATGCGAGAGGTACCAGGATCGATACCTGGCGCCTCCAGGAATTTAATTTTTTTTTTTTATTTTGTAAAAACGGAATCACACTAATATTACAAAATGATGGAAGAAAACTAAACTAAAAGAAGGGAGGCGTAGCACATATGATGAAAAGCTCGCTTTGTATGCAAGAGGTATCGGCATCCATACCCGGTGCCTCCAGACTTCACTTCTGATCCTTTTTATCAAAATTGGAACATTTTGATATTGCAAAATGATAGAGATAGTTAATAAAATCGATGGGGGCGTAGCTCAGATGGTAGAGCGCTCGCTTAGCATGCGAGAGGTACCGGGATCGATACCCGGCGCCTCCAAAATATATTTTTGCTCCTTTTACTAAAACTGGATTAAATTTTAAATCTACAATGACAATTTAAAGGCATCAGACTAAAGGGGGCGTAGCTCAAATGGTAGAGCGCTCGCTTTGCATGCGAGAGGTACCGGGATCGATGCCCGGCGCCTCCAGACTTCACTTTTGATCCTTTTATCGAAATTGGAGCACGCTGATACTGTAAACTGATAGACAAAATTAATAAAATCGAAGGGGGCGTAGCTCAGATGGTAGAGCGCTCGCTTAGCATGCGAGAGGTACCGGGATCGATACCCGGCGCCTCCAAAATACATTTTTGCTCCTTTCACCAAAACTGGACTACATCGTAAATCTACAATGACAATTTAAAGACATCAGGCAAAAGGGGGCGTAGCTCAGATGGTAGAGCGCTCGCTTTGCATGCGAGAGGTACCGGGATCGATGCCCGGCGCCTCCAAGTATTTTTTGACTATAAAGGTTTCAATTTAAACTTTGTAAAGTAGAAAATTTGCAGAAGTATCTTTTAAATATAAACCCAGAATATTTTGCCATCAGATATTGCATTAGTATTGAATTTCGATAGTAACTATTATGGCTATCCGTAACTGTTCACAAAATGGCTTTCTCTAAATATATGTGTAATAACGTTCTTTTCTTCTCTAAACATCTATAAAATCAAGAATGTTTCTTTCGTGTATAATACCGCGAACTTCCTATGAATTCTATTACAATTATATACAAATGATATTTAAATTGTTCAAAAACCATTTTTATTGAATATAAATTGCATGAAGTGCATTGCGCATAAAATTTCAAACCAATTGAACTAGTCATAAATAGTATCTGAGTAGCATGTAAGTAGTATAGGAGTAGCAAATGGCAGTCAGCCGAGTACCGTAGCTAACGTCTGACATCTCCTATGTTATACTACTGAATTCTAACTTGTCTAGGAATCCCTTATTTTCGATATAAAAATTAATTTCTCAAGGAAGGTAATCAGAGGGGGCGTAGCTCAGATGGTAGAGCGCTCGCTTAGCATGCGAGAGGTACCGGGATCGATGCCCGGCGCCTCCGAAATCTTGTTTTTGATCCTTTCACTAAATTGGATCACACTGCTGTCCAAAATGATACTTGAAATAAACCGGATTAAAGGGGAGGTAGTTCAGATGGTAGAGCGCTCGCTTAGCATGCGAGAGGTACCGGGATTGATGCCCGGGGCCTCCAAATATTTTTTAACAATTAAAAAATTAATCTCTTTTCCATATATGATAAGATGCATACCAATAACATTCATCGCGGCTTTGTTACCATTCCACTTAAAGCTTTGATTAAGTTGCTACAAGATTAATTTTAAATCAATGGTAAATAATAGGATGATTATTTAATAAATAATGTTTAAACTTTACCTGATAATAACTCAATGGATTGGAGGGTGGTGGTACATTTGGGTCTACTAATTCCATGTTGTGTAACCAGGGCAACAAATATTGCAGTAACAATTGTCGAACTTCTCTTCTAGCTGTTTGAAACCTGTGTGTAATTTCTGCAAATAATATATAATGCAACATTAGTCTTATACATTTGTTAACCACTTCTTTTAATAAGATATTGATTGATTTAATTCGTAGTACAGTATTTATGTCTGTTTCAAGACTATTTTTTGTAAGAATTACTCATCTTTCCTTACTGAATGGATTGAAATATTGATTATTGCATTTTTAATTAACGTATAATAACATATAATTACGTTTAATTAACGCATAATTAAAGTATATTGTTGAAAGAACCATGTACTAAATTCGTAATATAAATGTCCTTAACAATTACTTCAATGCATTATTTGATAAGTATATTGCCAAGTGAAGTGCAGAAAGAAAGCATTTCTGTTTTTGCTTTTTATTAAGCATATATGTATACACAGATAACGTGATTAAACAAAAGAGATTACATTTGAACGTGTAAAGTATCGTTCGGAATCCATTCGATAATATCATTTATCATTGTTCATTGAAAATGCTAATCAAAATCAGTAGGACAACGTATATTTTCTGTACAAATATACAAAGTAAACTAGAGAAAGAGGTATTAGGCTGAGTTATAAATGGATGAATTATTTCTAGCTGTCTGCTAGTAGAAGGCTTGAGCTGTCTAATGGACTTCTGCCTAAAATGTTGTACACAATAAACACTGAGAAACAGAAACGAATGCATTTTGTTTATTATTATGATAAGTGTAGATCCTAAAAATTATATTGCAATGATCAATAACAATCATCATCTTGTACCAATCGTTATTTCGTAAATAATGAGAAAATATTAAATTTACAAATTCACACTGATACGAAAAACAAGAGAAATAATTGCAAAATAAACGCTATAAATAATATCATATCGATACATCATCCAATTTGTATCAATAAATTTATATAAAATACGAGTATCTGTTACACAGGGCAATCAACATGACTATAATGTAATATATAAATGATATAAATTATGATGGATAAAGATATAGTAATCTCGTTTCTCTTTCTCATATCTTACAATAACAATTGAAAATGAATATTAAAAGACTTAGTCTGGCAACTGATAAAACCGCTAATTAAAATAACAAATTATTCCAAAAGAATATAAATAGCATGATGGTTCTTTTTAAACTGTGTATTCATAGTCGATATTTTCTTCTGAAATGCTTATTAAAAAACATCTGAATTTTTTGTTAAAATAAAGCTGCAAAATCATTTTTGTTACAATGAAAGAGAAACTTACCGCTGAACATTGGCATCGTCAGCTCCGGATGAAGTTGAGCAAGTTGACGAGAAAGATACATTTGATTGCGACAATATGTAGTTGATAGAAGTACATCAAGAGTGCCACCCCTAATTGTACCGTTCGAGGACATTCCGCCGATGGGATTACTTTGTTGTCCTGGTGCAGAAGTAGCTGTAGTTGATGAGCCGCCAACAGGGTCATCCTGACCTGCAGCAAGTACCGGTGGAATTATTAAGGACAATCTTCGCATCAAAATAACTCTGAAATTGATGGGGAAGCGTATAATTAATGTTCAATACAGTTTTATTGCGTTAAGGAAGCGAATAAAACTAAGAGGTGCTTTTAATGAAACCAATAGGAGAAGCCAATTTTAAACTTTATGAGAATAAAAGATACATATGAAATATATTCCACAATCTTTAAAACCACATATTTCAAAACAATAATCCTTTTGAATATTAAAACTGATTAATTAAAGGACGTGAAGGAAAAACGCTAGCTTTTCAATCATATTTAGAAAAAAGTATTCCTTAGAGAATCAATACAATTTAGAAATTCAAACATTATATTATAATTACATTATTTATTATATTATAAGATATTATATTATATATTAAATTATATTATTATAATTATATTATAATTGCAGGAAGATAAGTGTAAATCTACACGTATTATAATTAGCAAATAGAGTAACATTTTTTAATGATAGTGTCGGTAGAAGTTATATAATATCTAATATCATATGACTTGCATTTGATAATAAATATGTTATCTTTTTGCAAAGTGTTCCACGTAACATGTAAGAATTCATATATCGGTTTGGTGCGCAGAAGCTGGATTGGACTTTATCAGGAACGGTTGCCGATGCACCATGCAGAAATAGTCGAGCTGGCATCTCGATGTATACTACTTAACTTTCCCGTCCGTTATCCAGAAAAGTGTTTTTTTTAAATAAACAATTCCTCAAAGCATCTGTCATCGATACAAATTTTTAGTACCAATAATACGTGTAAAAAAGCTATAAAAATAAAAAGAAGCATTTAAGATAGTGTTCCTATTCATAAGTTTTCTTGAAACTGAACATAATAACAACGAATATAACTTACTGAAATTATAAACAAATAAACTGTGCGCGCACTTTTCACTACAGTATAGTAGAAAAATCATTGAATTAATTAAAGTAAAAATTGTGCTGTAAAATAAGGTAAAATAAAATAAAATAAAATATGTTAGTTCAAAGGATTGAAACGTTTCGGTATCATTCAGTTCTATTTACCATAACTTATGTGAGAAGTTTTAATGCTGGAAATTGAATATTTCGTTTAATGAATGGTAATTTAAACTTGCATTGAATTTTCTAACTTGAAATTATAGCGAATCCTACGCGAGTGACATGCACTTCTTCGTGAACCTTTGAAGACGTCAAGAGAATTTGGCAACACTCCAATACAGTTTTTCGTAGAACGTTAAACAAATACCGTACGTTTCTATTCGCGATATGGAATCGAATAGATTGCTTCAAAAAGCTAAGAAAGAATTGATCTACTTAAATCAAAGACTGGAAAAGTATAACAACTGAAAAAATCGTTGAATCTCTTTGATGAATTAAAAACATGTTGGTGCTACGAAGCAATTAAGAGGACCACTATTTTACGATAATGATAAAATACAAGAGAATACTCAGCGTTACAATCCTGATTCATAAAAAATTAATTTTAGAAAATTCAGTGATTTTCTTCCAAATGAAATTTCCAAACAATTATTATCGCGTTATTTCTTTATTTAAACTAGTATTGCTAAATATTCTTCTAAAAGACGATTAGAAAAATATCAAGTCCAATATGCTGCACGTGGAAAATATAAATCACACGAAGATATATTCGCATCTGTGGGATGTCAATTGATGAAAAACGAAAACATAAAAATATTTTCGAGCGTCACGCGTCATTGCGAACGCATCCTGCATACGATCAAGATCGATCACTCTCCCTTGTTTAAAATCATCTTGCGAAAATGGTACACGTGCAAAGAGACCTCGTGGAGCTCGACTTAACGGAAAACATATTACGTAGCGTCCAATTATATTACACCCCGATTCTAGTCTACTTTGGTTCACTGGGAAATTGCCTTTCGGTAATCGTGTTTTTTGGAACGAAACTCTGCCAGTATTCTTCGAGCATTTACCTCGGTGCATTAGCCATAAGCGATACCGGTTTTCTGGTATCCGTTTTCGTGGTTTGGCTAAATATGGTAGAGGTTGGTTTGTTCAATAAGCCAGGTTTCTGCCAATTTTTCATCTACTTAACGACTCTTTGCAGTTTCATGAGCATTTGGCTCGTGGTGGCATTCACCATCGAGAGGTTTATTGCCGTGGAATATCCACTGTATCGTCAGTCAATGTGTACAGTGGCTAGAGCAAAATTGGCAGTCGCTATATTGACCATATTAGGACTTATACTGTGTAGTCCGGTTTTATGGTTTTCAGCGCCGCGATTAGAGTCTAATGAAAAAGGAAATGTAACCGAGTGCCATTTGGCGGAAGGACTGGAATCTTGGGCGATTGTTTACAATGTGATTGACACGGTATTAACGTTTGCTATACCGTTCACGGTGATCATTATCCTGAACGTGCTGATTGCACGAGCTATTTATAGACATATTAAAATTAGAAAATCTCTAACCAACGAACCGCGTATCGTGAAAGAGAGACAACCATACGCTCAAAGTTTCCGGAACAATTTGGCGCAGACCAAGATCACCAAGATGTTGCTCGTTGTCTCTAGCGTTTTCCTCTGTTTCAATCTACCTGCGTATGTTTTCAGAATTCACGCTTTTTTACATGTACGTACAACCAAGAAGAATTGAAACGATTAGCATCTATGTATTAGCGTAATTTCATCAATATTGGATATAAAAAACATAGTTTCAGGAGGAAAGCAACGCACCCAGATCAGTGGAATTGGCGCAACAAGTTTGTAATTTATTATTCAATACCAACTTTGGAATTAATTTTATCTTGTTCTGCGCAACAGGACAAAATTTTCGAAGAGCGATACGCTGCATGTTTTTGAAACGGTTCCGTAGAAGAAATGTGACTATGACTCAAGTGTCGAATCAAGGAAAGCAAAATGGTACATACGAAATCGATAACATAAAATCAACGTTGATAGCCATTGTTTTTATACACAATATTAATTCATTCATTGATTTATGAAAATCATATTTATTCTCAGGTTCAAATTTTGTACGGTCTACTGCGGGAGCAACGCGTCAACATGCGATTGTATTTACGGAACCGTGGGAAGAATTTCATGAATTAAATGTAGAGTAAAGCACTTTATAATAATCTAAGAAGTGATATAGTTGATATTTTTGAAGCTACGTTCTTGAACATATTTTTACGTAAAATTTCAAATATAAATGTAATGTTAACTTTTTGTTAGAAGACTGAAATGAACGAGCAATTATAAACTTACTGGTCTCCGGTTCTGTAGCGGGGAGAGGACCTACGTTCCCGAAAAACCTTTGATCCAACAATTGAAGGAGTTGGAGTGCTGCATCGTGAACAGGGGCACGAGGACAACCCGTACTCATTAGGGTAACATTAATGATGCTTGTATAATGATCACAAGGATACTCTCTATAAACATTAAATATACTTCGTGTCATATTTATGTATTAAAGAAATGACCAAATCTTTTTGTACTATCTAATAATTTGATATCATGTCTAAAAATAAATTTTTCATAATTTAAGATATCTAAATATTTGAATGTATAAATATGTTACTAACCTTGCACTAAAAATTGTTGCTAAGGCAAGGAAACAACCGTCAGCTACTTGTGGAGCACCAGTGTAACATCGATCGACTACCCAATCGAGAAGTGTTCCAATATCGGGGTTACATTCCAACAATAAAACTACTGTTTCTCGAGCAAGCGCATAGATCTAAAATATTTTTTCAACATGTAAAATCCCTGAAGACAACTTATCAAACGTAAAAATCGTGATTATTCTGAAATTTACTTTTTCATCCTTGCTTGCCAGTAGTAAATCTAGCCACTGATAAAGTATTGCTCCTTCTTCAGAAAGTGATTGTGGATTGAAACACGACCCACAACATAATAGACCGCTCATAGCTTGCAACGCTGAAAGTTGTAATTCTGTACAACACTTTTCTTCTTCCTGAAGTGAAGATGTACTAGCAAGCGGTCGTCCATAAGGACCTGACCAACTAGCGAATAGCATAAACAAGTTCCGTCTCAAGTCTCTTTTCAATAATGTGTGACATGTTTCCACTAAAATACAAGAAATATGAATTACTACAAATTTTTACTGTAAATGTGTTTCTATGAATAAGATACTTACATGAAAAGCTCTTGATCATTTTTCTGATGAAATTACAGAAATGCAACTTAATATCACGAACTGCAGGGGCTTCTTTATCAGTTTCGTTTTCTAAGTATAAACGAGCGCCATCGATGTACTCGACAAACGTGGGATGAAGCGATTGTGTTTCTCGATCTAATACTGCAGGGCTATAAAAATATATGAAATTTAATAAAGGGAATGAGATAGTGATGATTAACTAAAGAGATCGATGATTGATGATTAAGATAAAGATGACTAAAGAGATCGATTACTAACCAAATACCGAACGTTCCATATTCGGCAATCAATTCCAATACTCTCACTAGTTGCAATCTCAATGCATCTCTTCGTCTTCTACGTCTCATATTTTCTTGTTTACGATCAACCGCCTCACGGATGTAAAGAACTAATTCTTCCATTAAATCTCTGAAAATAATGATCATCAATAAGGATACTTCATGCTGAACAATTTATATGTTTACTTACTTTAACGCATCGGCATTTACTTTTCCGATTGCTTGCACAGCAGCATCTCTAACATCCACTACTTCACATCTCAATAAAGGTACTGTTAACTTATATAAAGCTGCAGGACTTGCATTTGTACCAGGTGATTTGTTATCACCTCGTTCAGCAGATAGACTATCCGGCGATGAACTACGAGAATATTCAAATTTTTCATATATTAAAGTCTTTTAAAGTTGAACTGTTACAAACATGTAAATCGTGCGCGACTGACAAGTTTAACTTCCGATTAAAGCGATTGGGAACGGTCGTAAGGCTAGATAGAAAGAGTAAATAAAAATATATATTCGTGTTAGCAACAGCAGTTTGATCAGAGAGCTAAAAAACTTGCAAATAAAGAAAACAGTCTCATAAAAAGATTGTGCAAATTACCAACGACCGTTTAATCCCGGGTGACTTCGAAGCATCGTCGTTCGCTATGGTTAATTAGGCTCACCTGGTCCGCTTATGCCTGGTGTAGATGCCGGAAATGGACGGAACGGAGAAGCGACCCGGCAGGGTCTGTGCCCCACCGAGATTCTCCAGGCTCTGACTCAACTCCTTACTCATGCACAACACACCAAACTCCACCGTATGCTGACCACTAGAGTATGCAATACAGTGTACCACCAATGCTCCTTGTATCAAACATTATTTACTGCTCAGAAACTACTACTCTAAGGTCCAGATGTACATGTGCGAGACAGTGACGAATGGCATGCGAGGTAAAGAATGTTACAGGAAACTAAAGCGAAGAGATATGCGCTCAAGAAAAAGATGTGCAATATTGAATCCCGCTCCCGAGTGCAAAGCGCGCCTTGGTAGAAATTGGTGCTCTTCTATTTTATATAAAACACCTTATTGTTACTAATACGATAATGGAGTCCTAGAGGTGATAATGTGCATAGTTCATGTGAGAGTAGACAATCTTGCAACGTATCAGACGTTAGGAATATAGATGCCACGTGCGTGCCACAACAGGATATGCATGTTATAATAAAGAATCATATGATTCACAGAGTTCTACACTTTAATTATTATTGTAATGGTTTATGAGAAATAAACATCGATATATCAAATATTTCCGAGGTATACAACAGACATAAGCAGACATGACCCCACACCAATTAATACCAAATAAATTTAATTCCACCTGATAATCATTGTTTTATACACGCCTAAAGCTCTAATAATTGAGCTATAAACTGCATCATTTATGATTTTGAATTTGGCACTAATTTGTGCAAATAATGTGAATTTAGGACTATATGACGAGTACACACTAATGTTTATTGACCTCTTATGTTTTAATATAATGTCTTCAATGTATTTTAAATAATAACATAAAATGGTATGTTATGAGACTAATGTTCTTATAGAGATATTTAAGCACGAACTTACCTTAGGCTGAGATCTGGACTAGCACATCGTACAACAGGGCTTGGTACTGGTGGAACAACTCTGTATCCAAAAGTTAGATAATTTTTCCACACATGCATGTACATATCTCTCTCATTCACAGGTTTCCGAACTGCGGTTGAACTTCTTAATAGAGAAGCTCTATTGTCATTTACAGGTCTAAAAAATTCAAAATAAAGACTTTTACTTTTGTACAATTATAAACATATAACTTTTTACAAACTTTAATATGGTCTTACGTGGGATCAATTACTGAGAACAGTGAATTTATCCGCGTAAAAACGATAGGCCACGAATGTGCTACAGCAGTGGGACACAATGTTAGCACTCTATCTTTCTCTAAAAATGCAAACAAACAACTTCCCCATGGATCTGCTCCATTCAAATTTAAAGAAGAAGAACTTTTTGTACTAGTATCATCATGAAGACCTGTAATTTTACATTATATATTAAGAGAGATTATATGCTTGGCTAATATAATTAAGATGATTATGTCACTGTCATCATCACCTGCTGTCCATACACAACTACTTCTTTCAGCTATCCACTGAAGATCAACGTTAGAAGTAGAAGCAGCTGCTGCTTTTTCAGCAGGAGGTAACATATGATAGCATTTCTCCAAAACTGTTGGACAACAAGCGTCTATTACATCGATCACAGGTTGATCATCTTCTAAGCCTCCTAAAATGAAATAAATGCTTGTTCAATGTTTGACTTCTTTATGTTAAAATGCCCCGATGTAATTGAACTTACCTAATGTTTTCAATAAATGTTTAACTTCGCGTAATATATGAACTGCTATTCTTCTAGGATAAAGGCGACAATTGCAAAGCATAACTAACGCAAATCCTTCCACTAAATGAAAAACGCTAGAAACAGGTTCTATCTTTTGTCCCGATTCACTTTTCTTAATGTTACTATCAACGCGAGTATTAGTTCTTGCATTATCCACTGATTGTTCCTTAGATCTTATGCTAGGACTTGTTAGTGCATTTTTCCAACTCGTTAGAAGTTGCAAAAGCATTCTCAAACCGTTATCAACAAGTTGCGGAAAAGTGTCTTGGACATCTCTAGCAAGAAATTGTGTAAATCCAAGAACAACATCCTGTCTCCAGTCGGGAAAATCTAATACTAAGGTTTGTAGACTTTGATATGCTAATCCACGAAGTTCTTCATCCATGTGGACAGTTAAACGGGATAATAAATCAACTAATTCAGCACCAGTCATTCCATCAGGTATTAATCGAGGAACTGCAGCAACGCAAGTTCGGAAAAGATCTATCCTAGGTTTTCGTTCTCCGGTAATCATTTCATCTGGTTCCTTATTCATATTTTGAGTGCTTGTCATCATAAGAGGTCTGCCATAATGAACATCTAAAGCGCGTAATATATCAACAAATACTCGTCGAACGTGTGGAAAATACGAAGACATTCCTATACTTCTTGCTGTATCTTCTGTTAACATCTAAATTTTATAAAATTAAAATCTTTGTTAGAAATATGCAGTTAATTATTTAAATTATATACACAATCCATTTGCCATACTCACCTTATTGAGAAATGTTTTTTTAACTCGCATAGTATTACCGCTTGGTAATACTCCCATCGTACGCGGCATTGGTGGTTCTCCTTCTTTTTGTTGTAAACTATCAGCTACAACCAAGAAAGCTCGAAGTCCAATACTCATACGTTCAGGAGTTAAAATTATCTTCACTGGTCTACCCACGGATAACAAATCAAATACTATTTCTCGCATTGCAAAATCCAATCTTTCCTGTGCAATGAATTGAATGATTTTTACAAAAATATTCAGTGGGGTATCACGTGGTACTACCGCTTTTGAACCTTTCGGGAACAAAGAATTTACTATACTTTGTAATCTACTTTGAGTAGCTGAATTACTCTCGCATTTAATACGTATCATGTATACCCAAAGTAAACGATATAACGCCTCTGAAAAATAAACAGAAATGTTCAGACTATTTTACTATAATATAAAATCTGCTAATATAAGAAATTATTTACGCACCTAAAGCAACACGACACATCTTAGGATCTCGATTCTTCAAATGCGATAGGCACATTGCTAAAAAGTAATGCCAATTTTGCAAAAAAAATGTTTTCTGACTGACACATAACAAACAAGTTACAAGAGGGAAAAGGGCCAATCTATGTTTTGACTTTGTACACATATCTAATGTTGTAGAATATAACATTTCTACAAAATTCTTTAGACAAGGTACATTAACTTCATTTTTGACAGCCTGAAATATAAAATTAATATCATTTATACATGTTAAAATTTTATTATATATATTAGTGATATAATGTTATAAGCTTACAGCTGCAACAGGAACAAGTATCTCTACGAAAAGTCCAGCCAAAGCATGTTTGACATCTTTGTCTTTTACTTCCAAAAAATATTGTGCACACTCTTGCATAAACTGAAATGAGGCCTCAAATTCTTCTATTGGTACCATCTACAATTTTATACATATATGCAGAATATATACAGAAACTTATACAATAAAAATATTTAAAAACAACTTTTGCTTTTTAATTACTTTTACTCTAAAAAATTTCATTCCCATTAGTAACGAAATAATACTCTGTGTAGTGTGAGGTCCTGGTTCCTTAGCACGTAATTCTTTCAATTCGACCATAAAACGTTTCCTAACTGACATAAATCGAGACTGTGCAAGAACTCCTATTACTTCTGCATAAAGATCAGCAATGATATGAATGTTTGCTGCATTTGGCTCATTTTGTATTCTGTAACACAATCGTAACCTTCTATAAAACAGTCTGATATTTTATAAAATTTGTATTGTATTACGCTCTTACCCTTCTCTGTATTTGAAATGTTTGAAAGCTATATTTTCTATGTAAGTTACTAAATCTTCATGACCAGGGTGAAATGGTAATTGACGTAAAACCTCTATTAACATTAAACAAAATATAAATTCTACTGCAAGATCTCTTCGTTCCTGAAGTAAATCTGCTTCACTTCTTTCAACTGTCTCTACACTTCCTGATACTATTGTATACATAATGCTGAAATAGAACACTTATTTTACAATAGTCATAATTTTGATATTTAAAACATGTTTTTACCTTTTTCCTTTCTGATCTTCTTTTCCAGGAGCAGGTTTTCTTTGATCGCTACCTTGATCAACTAACTGACGTTCATACCAATTAAAAAGTGCTCGTAAAATAGAAGGTAAACAATGTTCTGCAACTGAACCAAATGCAGATAACAATTGGTCAAATTGTGGATCTTCTCCTCTTTGTAAAACTTTTGAAAGTGGCTTTTCCTGTAATATATTTGTTGTCAAAAACAGACCTTGTCTAAATAATAAAATTACTTACATGTTCTGTCATCACTGCTTCCATTTTTTTTTCTGCTTGAGTGGTGAACTCTGCAAACAAGGTACGCATCACAAACTCTCCAGGTCTTAAATCCATATCTCCTATTTGTTGTGATTTCACTGTTTCTTTCTGAGCACCCCAAGGTAACACGACAGTTATTGCACTCACTCTACTGGAACTTGATTCTAAGAAAACCAGTAAACTTCAATATTTATTTATATTTTTTTAGCAAATGTTATATGAGTTGTGTGCTAACCATTGCCAGAAACTGAAGTACTGGCAGTGTGAATGCTAACAGCATCGCTACTTTCTCCTTGCGTTGCTCCATGAACAGTAAGTAAATCTTGATTGGGTTCAGGTACACTTTGAGATGATTCTGCTGCTGCTTCATGTAATCCTTCGCCATGTACGGCCCTGGCTTCAGAGGCTTCTGATAAAAATGACAGGTTTAGTCATTGGGAAATTTATATATTAATTAATTTTATAATTTATTTAATAGAAATATAAAAATATATTGTTTTAAGCACAAATATTTTGTATGGCCATGTCTAGAAACTACTACTACAAAAATATTCTCAGTTCTAACACTATTAATTCTGTATGATGGTAGAGACTAATAGATGAAGCCCCATTCTGTAACGTAACAGATGCCCACAATGAACACTAACTTAATTATATTAAGCTTAATAGCTACATTTTCAGTGCACCAAAATTTGAAAAATTTAATGTATATGAAGAATCAATGAAGAAGATCACAGCATACCAGGTTGTGCCTCATTTCCAGGAGTTGGTTGAGTTTCACCTCCTAAAATATGAATTAATTCATTTCGTTATAATCTTGATAAATATATAAATCAGATAGATACATATTAAAATATAAAATATATATATATATTTAATTTAAAAAACAATTATAGGCTATAAATACCACATTTACTAACCTTCTGTCATATTGTCTACGTATGCCTTGCTTTCAGGCAACATTAATACATACTAATGTCATACTGTAAATACATAGCATTTTCATTCTAAAACAATAAAAAAATTATGTTATGTAAGATATTTCTTTTAATATTTACTTTTTCCAAAAATAAAAAATATAGGAGCAGAATGAGATATATAAACATACACATATACACAATACACGTACGTGTGTGTGTGTATGTATATATATATATATCTTTGTTTACTTCATTCATTCATATATTAACTTGGCGACGCTAATATATATGAACTTTCTAACAACAATGTTTATACAAGTCGGAATTAAAAAATAAGACAATCGTATTTTTATTTCCACGTATTGTCATAAATATATTATAGAATTCAATTATTTTAATTTTTTTACTTGCACAAAATAATACTATGAGATATGTGAAAAATAAAAATTGTTTATTTAAAGCGTAATAAAAGTCTGAGCGATTGCAGGAAGCCATAACCTGAGACAGAAAGTGACATCATTATAAATTTATGAAACAATACAAAAATTTTGCACAGAAGTTTACACTATCATTATTATTAGACAACCACTACATAATTGAAAATCGTGAAGAAGAAACATGTTATTTACCGCGAAATGCCGTAAAATCGTAATTTAATCGTAAGTCTGACGTTTCATAAATGTCCGGCTTGATTCGTATGTATTCGTCACTTCACAGTTTCATATTCCACACGTTCCTGCATTTAACATACTTTGCAATACTCCACTAGAGGGTGTTAGATCTAATTATTAATTAAAGGAAAGTTCATTGGGAACTGTATAAAATATGTATAATGTATGTTTACTCGTGCTTTTCAATATTTTTAAATATATTAGAGACAGAGTATAGATTAATTACATAACCTAAATTTTAAAGTTTGGGTATATACTCTAGTTCTATATCATGGATAACCTTATTGTATTTTACGTTACAAAATATAGTAAAGTAGCTTATTTATTATTACTCTTGATTTGATCTTAGTTTGGATTAGATAGGATTTATTCTACTGTACCAACTGCGGATACTATGAAATGCCACAGAAACCATAGAGTAAATTGTTAGTAGCTTCCTGTGCGTAAAATGACCCTGACACTCCAATGAAGCACTTTGAATATACTATTAATTCTAACAAATCAATCTCTTGAGGAAAGTTTCTTTAGAAACTTTTCGTACTTCTACAGTGAATTAAAGAAATATAAAATTTTATTAGTTCTGCAGTGACAAATAAATGTCGTACTATTCGCTTAGCTCGCCTTATTTGGATCGGGTAGAGAAACATCAAAATTTTATTTTGTACATCGTACATGTATAATCGGTACATTGTGCAATTAGAAATATCAATCATATTTATTTTTACGTAATTAATAATAGACGTCCTATTCGAAAGGCAAAAACGATAAGTGTCTTGAGCATTACCATTAATCAGAATTTATGTATTTTTATATTCATATAATATATTACTGTTCGTATAAATTATTTATATAATCTTATATACGTTTAAGGTATTTATAACGTGAGTTAATATTCTTAATTTTAATTGCTCTCAAATGTTGACAATACGTAATTTAGTATATTATTTATACATGACTCAATATTTAGGGAACCTAGCCTTACCGAAATATAGACATTCATTATTAAAGTTGAAAGTTTTAACATAAAATCTCTATAGTAAGCCTCTGCAGAAGTGATATTCTGATTAATTACGGAAAAACCGTTCTCTCAAAGTTGTTACAGAACTAATATATTTTATAAAATGGCCGTAAAAAACCTTTTGTAAAGAAAAATTTAGCTCCGAACTCACCGTTTTTTGAATAAAAGTAATGCGAAATATGTAACGTTGGTAATTTCGGCATCTAAAATGCTGTGTTTATTATAATATGAAGTTGTCGTTCTGCCGATTTCTGAATTGTTTGTTAGTCTGCGCGTGCAGAAAATACAGACAGTCAAGAAAGTTCTTCCGTTTCCGCTAGAATCTTAGGCATGCGCAAAGAATATGGCTTTCGATTCTCTGAGTGTTTTACTTTTATGGGATATGTATTGTCGCGCTACAAAACCTTAAATCCTGTAGATCTCTATCAAGTAATAAAACCACTTCGAACTGTTTTCAGGTGCATTGACCATCATGACTTCAGTTATTACACTATGTGCAGACAGCCGCATACGCCATCAAGGTCGTTATTTAATCCAATCCACACACTTAAGTTCCACGTTGCAAGTTCGATATAGTTATGTGTTAGAGCTTGCAATCGTTAACTTTCTATGTATGCAACTGAATGACGCATATACGTATGTATTTAATGGTTTTTCTTCTATTCATTCCAATTTCCTTTTAGTATTATATGTCGATTTGATAATAGTTACGTAACATCGTCTTCAAGTTAGGAAGTACTCTGTGATGAATAATATACTGATGCATTGACAAAAATTTTGAATTTTTATTTATATATATCTACACAGTCCTCAAATTACTGATTATAATGCATAATATGAGCCACACGAGTCATTCTACTTACATGTGTTTGTGTGTAGATAATCACAACGGTATGTCGAATATTATCACTGAACTCAGTAAATGTGGAATTTCCCGTTATAACTGGAATGTCTGCGTGAATCGATGAAGATAAGTTAGTAGTAGTACGATAGAATTAGGCATAAATATAGACAAATATTTTGGTATAAAAATAGATGATGATATATTTTGAAATATTTTAAGTGTCCTATCACAAAAATATTACATAGTCTCTTATTTAATTCTATATAATTATATGAATTACAATTACATATTATGTATTTATAGTATTCTCAGTCACTTTTTATTACCATTCAATTATTCATCCAATTGGAAACACAATGGATAATTATTATATACAAGTTACAATTTCCTTAAATGTTTAAATAGATATATCGAAAACAGAAATTTATACGGAAGTGCAAGAACATTTAAAAGATACAGTCGATTACCAGTGTTACGATTAAAATTATTGTACTAGTATTTATGTACCAGTATCCATAAGTTTATGCTCGGCTGATATCAGTTGATATGATTAATTCTCACTACGAATACTTGCACGCGCAGTGAAATTTACATGATGTAGACAAAGGACATTTTTAGCATTAGTCTATTCTCTACAAGGTCCACTACGTATGTACGTGTCTTCAAGGTTTATAAATACACTTTACTTGAAGTTACTCCATTGAACCCTGGCGTTGTGCTTCGTAACATACTGGCCGTACGCCAGGGTTACGCAAGTCGCGCCCTGTTGACCTCCTTCTTCATGAGAGATTGACCTTGTATCTCGTTCTTGTATCTTAAACGGCGCAAACTCGAAACCACCCCAAAGATAATCACGGTACTACACATGTACCTTATCGCAATTGTATTTATCGAAATTTTCTGCTTGTATTAATAAATGAAAATATAAAAAATGTTGATAATAAATGTTCTTATCGATAAGGATATAACTTGATCTATGTATTCATATTATATGTATGACCATCACCAAAGTGTAGAGATAACGATCGATCGGTATGACGCAATTGTACTGTAATACCTGCCTCAAATCGAATAGGGTCACATCAAATTGTATAATACAAAACTCGATCGGTCATTATCCTTGACATAATGTTTTCTTCTTTTTCTTTTCAATGTAATTTTCTTTGATTTTATAGATCGCTCCAACAATTTTTATCATTAATGATTGTTGCAAATATTATTATAGTTATAAGAATGTTTATGTTAAAACTAAGCAATGTTGTGATTACATAAAAATGATAATCAAGGAGTGGATTACATTAAAATTAAGGTAAAGATAAAATGTTATTAGTTATTCCTTGTTAAAATAGGAAAATAATTGCAAATTATACCCTATTAGTACCTGGAGAACCAGTAAAGATGGTGTATCAGGCGGGTATTTCAAATATGCACACAACTTCTCTACGATATTCCTTCCTATAATTTGTACAATTCTTTGTGAATTAAGATATGAAGAAAGAAAACACTATACTCTTTTTTTCTTAAATATTAAGTTGTAATCATCAATTAATTTTTATTTGTAGAAATATATTAAAAATACTGATATCAATCATTTTTGTTAGTCTGTTATAATATCCGTGTTTGGTATTCATTTAATCAGTATTGTTAAATGAGGAAGAAATCTTGGTACAATACATAAAAATATGATACATATTTCACCGTTTTATAGAAATATATTCCCGCCAAACTACTTCGCGTTTCGAATACCTTGACACTAGCGACAATTTCTATATTTTCGTTACCGGAAACACGTCATAAGCGCGGTTAAACATCTAATTTCGAAACAACAAACCGTGAACGCATTCTATTTAATTGATATACACATGGTGACCGTGAAAAAGGGGAAGAAAGGCGTAGTGTCGCAAGATACGAAAGAAAGGTCACGAATTCGGGAACAGAGTACGCGTTCGAAGTGTACGAAGTGTCAGGGTCTCAAGGTGCGGCCGTGCCAGAAGATTGAACCTGCGCAGAACTCTGCACGTGACCTGCGCAGCTATTCTTAGCAGAGGTCCGTTCAACGAGAGGAACTCGTCTCGCTCACTCGTCGTCCGGCGCGCGTCCGAAACGTAGGAGTGGTTCCTCCTCTTTATTTTGTTAACCCGTTTTCATACTAACTGTCTGAATCAATATGTCTGGTCTTGCGGATCCAGTGGCATTCGCCAAGGATTTCTTGGCTGGTGGTGTAGCCGCCGCTATCTCGAAAACGGCGGTTGCTCCCATCGAACGTGTGAAGCTATTGCTGCAGGTACAGCATATCTCCAAGCAAATTGCTGAAGACCAGCGTTACAAAGGTGAGCTATTTGAGGAGGCAATTACATTTATTCGATCACTTATGAGAGATTAATAAAATGGACGAAGTGTCAAGATACATAACATGCAAATAACTGGAATCACAAATCACTGTGCGTAAGACTAGACAACGAAACATATAAAACATGTGACAGGAACATTTCGCTCATGTCGGGATTCTGAAACTGCCAAGCGTTTCCGCCAAGTTCATCCACGGTGGTTAGGATCGAGATTACCGTTATGTAATATCATTTCATACTATATGTTAGAAGTACGCTAGTAGTAGTACTATCTAGTTTTAATTTCCTACTTTATGTAACAAAGATAAAGTTTCGTGTCTTACATAACTTTTGCAATATCGATTGAAAAGGAAGTCGTACTTTTCTGACAAACGAGTGGGTCGATATTCGGTGAAATGACTTGGTTAGCAGATGGCAGTGCATGGCATTGCTCTTTGTACGGGATTCGCAAGTGCCGATCGATGACTATGCGGCTCAATATGGCTGCCTTTATGTTATAAAGAATATACTCAAATTTTATTTTAAAGACTTTTTAATATGTATTTGATAATGAACAATTAAAATCATACTTATGAGAATGTAGTTTATTGTACTATAACCAAGATGTAATATAATTATGAAAAAATAAGTAATGTTTTATTTAAGAAAAGAAAGAAAATTACGAATATATCAAATTGCACAGATCTAAGCATGGAATTATTTTGCTGACGAATAATAATGTTTTATTAATACATAATCTTAGATTGTAGTTTTATGATAAATAGTTAGTAGATAATTAGTCATTCGCAATATGTTATCATTAAAATTTATGATATTTAAATTATGCTAAAATAATACAATTTCGTGACCTTGAGTATATCTCCCTTTGCTTAGTATTAAAGAAAAGAGATTTTTAAAGTTTCTGCAGTGTTAACATATCTTAGTTATTATAAAGATAATTTTATGTACTTGAAGATATGAAATATTATAAATAATTAAAAATCTATAGCTGACAATGTTGTTACATAACAGCCTGCAGTTCAATATATAACAAAACAAAATTTATAGAATTTCTAAATCTATCATTCAAATATTTTCATGTAGAGATTCAAAAATTTTCATGAAAAGATTCTGATATTGAACATTTGACATTTGAATAAAATGAAAAAGTAATTAATCTTGCCAATTATTGTTCATGCAAAATATAATCTTTCTTGAAATAAAATATGATATAAATATATTTTCATATTATTCCAGGTATGATTGACTGCTTTGTGCGCATTCCAAAAGAACAAGGATTCCTCAGTTATTGGCGTGGTAACTTTGCCAATGTTATCAGATATTTTCCCACACAAGCTTTGAACTTTGCCTTCAAAGACAAGTACAAGCAGGTTTTCCTTGGTGGTGTTGACAAAAACACACAGTTTATGCGTTACTTTGTTGGAAATTTGGCCTCTGGTGGTGCTGCTGGTGCTACATCTCTGTGCTTTGTCTATCCTCTTGACTTTGCCAGAACTAGGTACTTTTTACATATTATTTTGGTATTTGATTGTGATTAATTCTTAATTACAACTTGTGTGATAAAGTTTTATATATAGTAATTACTTACACTTATTACTTATAGGTTGGCTGCTGATGTAGGCAAAGCTGGAGGTGAACGTGAATTCTCAGGTCTTGGTAACTGTCTGACTAAGATCTTCAAGACTGACGGTATTGGTGGTCTCTATCGTGGCTTCGGTGTATCCGTCCAGGGTATCATCATCTATCGTGCTGCCTACTTTGGTTTCTATGATACCGCCCGTGGTATGCTGCCTGATCCCAAAAAGACACCATTCCTTATTTCATGGGGTATTGCTCAGGTACAGACCAGACAATAATATCTATCTTAAATCTTGATACAATTGTAATCCTTTTATTAATATCTGTAATATTTTTTGCAGGTTGTCACAACTGTTGCGGGTATTGTATCTTATCCATTTGACACAGTACGTAGGCGTATGATGATGCAGTCTGGTCGCGCCAAATCCGATATGTTATACAAGAATACCCTTCACTGTTGGGCCACTATCTACAAGTCAGAAGGTGGTGGTGCTTTCTTCAAAGGAGCATTCTCCAATGTTCTTCGTGGTACAGGTGGTGCGCTTGTGTTGGTACTTTATGATGAAATTAAGAATCTCCTTTAAGACATAATAACGATCCTCACCTCATTACCTTCACAACTACAATTGCAAGTACCATCTTTATTACCCTCACCATCCGACATAACAACAGATCAAGTGATTTCCTGACTGAAACAGTACACGAACTGTCGAGAAATTTGAGAACAGTTTAGATTATGTTTAGACTATGTTTTAGACTATGATCTTTTGGTAGCATCTTGTGAAATGCAAATGAAACTCGGCAGAATATGTATCTTGACTGTAGAAGAGAATTCGCTTAATTTATTGCCGGATTCAGTATTTTCTTGCAGCAGCTCACATGTTCCATATTTCATATTCCCTTTTCGTAAAGCAGAACGAGGTAATGGATATATGAAATGTTTGATACATGTGACTATATAGGCGATGGTCGAGACATAAAGTAGTAAAAATAATTATCTAAACAAAAAAGAAGAAAATAACAAAAATAAGCGTATATTTGAGCAAGAGAAGGACGCGCGACGAAATACTATTACGGCGACGGCGGGACGCGTAGACTTGGGCCGCCCCCCCGCCCTTATTCTCGGCCCGTTGTAGATAATAAATGATCATATTAACGGTATCAATGAAGTTCATCGAGTTTCAGTGAACAGTAATTTAATTTCACACTCCAGACTACACGTGTAAGATAATGAGAAGCGTTACTTGTAAGTGTATGCATCCAATGTGTTCATGTTAGGATGTGTGCAAAGAAACCAACAGATCAATAAAAGTAATGACAGAAGATAGTTTTGAATCTTTTCTTACCTTAAACATAACTTTTTAATTTTTTTTAGTTAAATTCTTTATCTTACGTTTTGTAACATACAAGATAAAATAATTATCTAAGTTATCGCTTATTCATTAAATAGATACTAAAAATAAATAATATGCCTGCATTCTTATATAGTAAAATTATATTTTTAAGGAGTAGTGACAGTCATGTGTCATTTCATATTACATATTTCATGTTTCATACAATGTTTCATTATTATAAACATTCCAAATCGAAAGTAGGTCTTAGCCTTAATATCATTAATCTACTGATACAGTGAATTAATGATTTTAAATAAAAATACTTCCCTTTTTAATTTTGATCTTCAATCTACCTGAACATTTTGGAATGTTCTTAAAATACACATATAGTCTTTGCAGCAATACAGTGGTTTATATGAAAATGAGAAATTTATATATTATTTTTACACAATATTTCTAGATTAAACGGATAGGTAATTGAACTTTGTTGTTTATACTTGGCATTTATACAATACAAACAGAGATCTGAGAGAAATTTCAGAAGGGAATGACGTGAAAGTTTGGGACACAATATAAAATAGTGGATCTTATATACAATGATTTGTGCCATCATATCAAGAAACATATCATACAGTTGTTCTATTTGGATCTCCCGCAATTGAATCTAATATTCGAGATAAACCTGGAAAATTTAAAATAATTCTTAAACCAGGAATCTTTCGTAAAACATTTATGGCAACTGGCAGGAAACCACTGAAAAATTAATAACATTAAAATTTTAACTAGTTTCATAATGAACAAATATGTATTCGGTAATAAAACATATGTAGAATACATACCTGAATAATAATATAAAACCATACGTTTCTATGATCATGCCTATGATAGGCCAACCCATAAGTACTACAATAATTCCTCCTAAAAATGAAGCACTAGCTTTTATCTTGTGCCTTTGAAAAAAAAAGCTGAGGGTTCTCTTTGGTCCAATAACACATGATAATCCACATATAAATAAAATCTATAGAGAAATAATTAATTCAGAGGAATGTAGTAATGTACATTAGACGCTTTCACAGATCTACGAGAACAGTTCTTACATTTCCAATAGCAAGAAGACCTTTATCAAAGAGTAGTAACATTCCAAGGAAAAGAAAAGATATACCAAATCCTGCAAGTCCGACTCCTATTTCTGAAATTAATACATAATTGTTATACAGTGTTTTGAAATTTACATTTCATTTCATACTCATGAGAATAGTTACAGATCGTAGATTTTTTATAAATTATAAATTATTTATTACTTACTTTGCGTATCTGTAATTTCGAACATTATTTACGATTTGTGCTTTACGATGAACTCTTAAATTACTTTTTCAGTAATATTTCGACAAGATTCAGGTAAAAATTGTAATGCATAACCTAACCTAAATCCACGTCATTAATTGTGATGTGACACTTTCCAACTAAGCACTATTTCTAGTCACCGTATAAAAACTGTATATTGAATACTGTATATATTTTGTAATAACCACCTTAGCATTATTTTTACAAAATTTAAATAAATTAAACACGCTCAATATTTATCAGCGAAATGAACGCCACTATACATACATGTGCGTTCATACTTCATAAGCATGAGATTGTCGACTCTATTCTTACTTTTTATTGTGCGATTTTTCAATTATTTAAAATACTTCTTGATGATTGAATTTAGGATACATACAGTTTGCGATAAAAAATTAATAACGTTAGGTATTTGATATTATTTAACAATTTTCAATAAGAATTTTTTCAGTAATTTTTTGTGTGAAAAATTTTATTTTAAACAAATTCATATCATTCAGTTCAAATTATATGCATGTAATACGTACAACTTGTTATACATATAAGTTATATGTACTTTGAAGTATATAATTTGATGACAAGCCTATTTACAAATAATTAATTATTTATTGTGGATAGGGGCTGTACAAAATAAATTTAACTTTATTATTCAGTATGAATTTCTTATACAAATAATATATAATACATTGTCATTTATAATGTTTAATCAGATGAAGGAATGATGAAATTGCTAATGGCGGGAATAATGACATTATTTTACAAACAGCACAAAAAATAGACTCGTTCATTAACCGTTAATATGGCTAAAACTTAAGTCTACATACGACGTAAAAAACATTATTTACAAGTATTCCAAGGTACACGAATTATGTTGAGTAGTAAGTTCAGCACATCAAAGATGATCTGAGCCACTGAAAATAAATATTGATATTTTAAATAATAATTTAATTTTTTGTATCTAAATCAAATGAAACTTTATATGTAACGTGAGTACCTCAGTTAAACTTAATTTTATGGTCCCATTTTGCAAAGGGTCTTTACTTTCAAATATTCCTATAAAATAAGTGTAAATATTAGCGTGCAATTTAAATATTTAAATATTAGAATATACAGAAGGAGGAGCCAAAAACTTAAAGTATACCAAATGCGTCACTCAAGTGCAGTATTGCCGAGACGAAGTCACCAAATCTGAGTGTCCCATCCTTTCTCATATAGCGAAGGATTAAAATTGAAAGTACATCCGTATTTAATTGGAACCCTAATAGAAATATTTTTCATGCGTTAAGAGTACGGATAGGTGAATATCAAACATCGGTAAACATGTACATATATAATATATACTTACCCACTTCTAATAACGCATCTCGCAATCGTTCCGCTTTAAGTATACCCGTTTTTTCCTTCGTGTGATTTTTAAACGCTGCTTGCCAGTATTTTAAACTGCACATGAGATCCTTAAAGTCATTGAATTTTAATCGACCACTACCAGAACTCTATATTAATATCAATGTAAGGAAAATCATCAGTAAATTATTATTAATTACAAAAATATTATTAAAAAAAGTTAACTAATTTTAAGGATACATCCATTGTAAGAACTACCTGCCGACATACTTCCATAGAAGCACAGCTTTTTATATAATCTATAAGTCAAACACAATAATTTATCAAATAATATTAGAGGAATCGATGAATTAATTTTTTTATTATAATTTTAGATAGTGCGAACTTTTACCATTTGGTAAACAAGCTTCAAGAAGTTCTTGCAATTCAAAAGCGTTTACAGTTCTATGTTCGTCAGCAAGTTGCAGAAACACGGCTTCATATTGTGAGAAACCTTTGCCTTCGAGGGGTGGCGCTTTGATGATGGCCGATTTCATCAAAGACGGCGGTGTATCGAGAAGTCTAATAAAATCATTTTATATGTAAAAAGTAAAATTATATTTTCAAGTAACCTGTTAATATTAAAATTGAATTACTTACTTAAGTTTTAGAGGCTTACTACTGTAGACTCGCAGCGTAAAACTTGTTTCTTGTGTAGGTTCAAAAGTAGTGGGTACTAACAAATAGCCACCCTGGTCTAATTGACATCTGTGGCTCACTTGACGACTGTTGGTGTATTGCGAGTTAACCAAAGATTTATTCTTTTTGAAAAATTGCTTGTTTATCGATTCTGTGCTATTTTTCGGCAAAGTGTACGCCGTGAAGCCTATCACCTTAATATAATACAAATAGTACAATCATTAATAATAAAATTTCCAAAATAGGATACATTTAAAAGCTATAAAGAGTATTTCTTACTTTTATTTCCATGATAGAGTGTTGATACAAAGAGACAATTACTTCCTCCATTTCACTTAGAATTAGATGTAATTGTGGATTAATATGGAAAGTTTCTACAACATATATAAATTTATAGAATCGTAGAACAATTTATCGTAATTTTAATAAGTGCTTACGTTACGTATTACCGGATTTCCGTTGTAAAACGTTCATCATTGGAGTAAACCGCGTACGAACCTTCATTGTTCCGACATCCTCCCGCGGTTACGCCCCTCCTCCAGCTGCCTTGATAGAGTTTCATTTGCCAGGTATGTTTGCTATGCAACGATGGTTCATCTCTCGACGTTTCAGCATCAAGATGTACGACTTCTAAATGAGTGAACGTCTTCACGAAATCCGAATACGATATCCTATGATTCATATGATTCCTGTTAATTATTTTTATTCACACGTTTGTAGCATTTATTGCAATTATCGCGTAACTAAATTTAATGAGATGCGTACTCAAATAAACCCTATAACTTAAATAAATTATTAAAGCTTATTTTATAAATTAAGCTATTATTAAAATAAGTTCACCAGAATTCTCCCTCGGCCATGTTTCTGACCGCTAAACGATCCCTTTCCATTGGAGGTACTTCATCCCATTCAAGGCCACCTCTCGCCCAAGCGCCAACATACTCCCTACCAGGTCCAAGAGGATTTCTTAATTTTACTAACTGAACCGCCTCGCCGTTGAATGTTTCCACCTATATTTTACGTAACGATCCATCATGAAATACGAGTCAGAATTAATCAAGATCATCGAACGATTATTATCTCTGGTATTTACCCTTTCAATAGCGTACAGCCTGTAATTGATCCCCATCTGAATGCCATTGGCGAGTTTCTCTGTACTGGTACGAATCTTAAACAAAGTAAAAACAAATAATTTACTTTTTCAATAACACAATATTTATAACATCTATAACGCCCATGTTTAAGCAGTTTTATATTTTTATGGGTATGATCGGAGAAATGGAATCTAAATAGAGATCCGAACGATCCGAGAGATCTAATTTTCTATAAATGTACAAACACCGATAGTCTAATAATAGCGGGCTTACAAAGTATTAAAGATACCTGCGGTCGATAATAAATTAAGAAGAAAAAAGTCACGTGTTGTTTACCTGCTGCTGATTGTTATTTACTGTACACGTGATAAGGGATGTCATATCGAGAAGTTTCGCTAGTACTCGCCCACACGCAGTAGGATCTTGGCGTATGGCGATACTCTCAGTGATTCCGCCGGTAAGGTCAGACAAGCCATCCAACAGAGTTCCATACTTCAAAGCTTCGTACGATCCGTGTAATCTGAAAGCAAATAATAAAAAGTCAGTTTCTCGAGGTAACTTTTCTTGATGAATTCTTAAGAAACGGCTACCATCCTAACATAACGAGTCTAAAGGTGGATGGAAAATCCTATTCATTTATTTAATTCCAACGAGTTGTCAGGAATTTTCACTCGCGCTGTTTAAATAACAGTGAAAACTCGTATCACGCAGGCGGTATTTTTTAAATTCAGGAACGTCAAGATCGACTCAGGGAAAGCGGATGTCTCGAATTTTTCGACCTGCGACCTCTTCCCGTCGACCATGAGGCACCTCTGGAGAAATACCACGCGATCGCGATTTCTCGCAGGCTCCTCATCGATTCCACGAAGAAAGTTGAGTCGACAGCTCGTTAATCTCGCTCGCTATGCTACCGGAATAGTAGCTTTTGTTCCACGAAGCGAACCTGCCAGCTTGATTAAGCCTGCGTACCAAGACTTTTCGTCTCGGAAATCATCGGTCGAGATAGAAAGGCGAGATCTCGCGCGGATTGATAAGAGGATAGGCGAGAAGGTAGCGATTGTATCTGCTCGAATGTGCCGTTCCTGCGGGAATTAGCGTTCTCTAGATAACGGGGTTTCTTTCTCTTGCTCTATGTTCGTGGACTGACTCGTCCCAGTAACGCCAACGCCTCTTCTGCGTCCACATATGCTCGCTCCTGGCTAGATAGCGAGCTTTCCATACTCACGAGAGTGTACGCCAGCGTACAAGGTGTTTCAGAAAGTTGGTTCCAAACTTTAATAGCACGATTCGTAAATATAAGCAAAAACGTCTTCAAAAAATATGAATAAAATGATATACAAATATGTGGCATCAGTTTGGATGTCACAAGACGTTTCTAACAGTCTGAGTTTGTAACAGTATAATATAATGAGGTAGAATTATTTACGTCGCTTAAGCTTATTGAGATTTTAAAATTCGAAGAATACTTTAGCTTCGGCAGGAGATGATATTAAAAGCGAGAAAATGCTTCGAATAATTCTAGATATCATATATAGATTCCTTATGAAAAAATAAGAACGAAGTATGGAATAAAATTTTTTCATTTGAGGCTTAGCTTACGAGAAAATTCAGTTTGAAAATTTATCGTCGTGCAGCTCCTACATATTATGTGACCGTTCCCTGTGTATATGTAAGAACTAATAAAAAATAAACAACGAACTAAGTTCCAGTAATAAAGTAATATACACGTGCTATTGAATTATGATAATCGCAACTGGGAATATTAACATTAAGTTGGACGATCTTCTTTTTTTCTGATGAGTAGAAAATGATATTTGGACCCACGTCTATTGGGTCATTTTTGCTTCTCTCAACGATTATATAATATACGCTCCCGAAGTTTGATACTTTCTGAAACACTCTGTATACGTAGGTTAATCTCTAAACCGTAACCATTCACACGAGCCGTTCAAACAGTCACATGGGTATTTTCTCAGGGAAGGTGAGCGCAATGCGACCAACAGACAGATCCGTTTTTCAATTGTGTGCCTCGTATGGGCTTTGGATTCGGTGTGTTCCGCAATTTGCCGATGGCGGAAGTGGCAGTGACTCGGAAGTGGTGTAGCGAAGCTGTTGGTCCGCGGCCAGAATACCAGATTGAAGCGGGACGAGTTAACAGGGTAATGATCGAGCCGTTGCCTCGACTATTTTCACTGATCGAATCACGTTTCGAGGAAATGAACGGTTCGACGTTAATGCCTGTCGTTGATTGAATTATGTTATGGTTAAATTGACCGCTCTTGATTTACAGTAAGAACGATTTGGAACAGTCTGTTACAGCACCAGACAGATTTTAGATTTGGGACAATCTGCTGCAGTGTTAAACCAAGTTTAGCGAAAGATAGATGAAATAATAGATCAGATTGGAAATTATACTAGAAAAAAAAAAAAGAATATGTGGCAGCTTGTCGCAAGAGTCAGCGCACTTTCGAGCGAACATTCTGTCGACTATGTAATACCGCTGTCGGTTTGTGAGTCAACGGTAACACGAGTCTTGCCATTGACGTACTTCCGTCCCATGACCATCTAACGGGGTGATGAAGTCACATGCGGATGTGCAATGTCATTTACAATTCTTTCGTGCGATCGTCGCATTACGATACTTCGAATCACATCTATAATACCGTGACACATGGTAAAACAATTTCAAGATCAATGTACAATGCAGTTACACGACAGGCTACACATAATGCGTATACGTCGGCATAGCTAGTCGAGATTGCTTCGTAATTTAGGACATAAACATGACTAAGGATTTATAAAGATTATCATCGTGGTTATTATCGATTATTAAATTCATAAGTAGCACGACGTATAAGTCATTGTCATTGTTCTGTAATCGAATAAATTAAAGATCAATTTTACTGTACCATGCCCTTCGAACTACTATTTATAACTCACCCGCTGCTCATTTTTCTAATTTAAGCTTTTCCTTGATGCCAAATAGGCACAATAGAGAAAGTAAAAGAAAAAAGAAAAAAGAAAGAATGAAATTTCTACACATTCGGACATAAGACTTTCGTATTGTTCGTACATAATAATGTGGAGGAACGAGGAACGAACGTGAAATGAATACTTGCTCTAGATATTTAAAAAAGTAAGAAAACAAAATTAGTTCTGGGTACTCGCATAAGAAGACCAGAGTAGAGCGAGTAGAGTAGTTTTCTTTATCAGAGAATGAGAGGTATTCTGAAACGCGAGCTCTTAATTATCTTTAACGTTGAAACGATTCGCTAGAACTACTTCAACGAGAAGTTATATCTGCTGTGCTGTTTATAAAACGATAAGATTTCAACATTAAGGAATCAGATAGGTGGATGAACTGTTAATGAGGCTCGTTTTCGAGCGTCCATTAGCACGGTACGTTTGTTGTAGCAGTTTCGTGGCCTCAGTTACGAGCGTGGACTGTGGTCACCGGTGCACTGACCTCCGATCCATTGCTGGCAACCAACGAACCGACTACTCGTCGAGTGAAAGTATCCGCGGATATACTTGCTTAGTATACCTACCCGTGGTTGGCATGTGCGTGCACAAATATACAGCGCCGAATATAGCCCGGCATACTGGCGTATCCCGAAGCTATGCCGAATTCTGATTTCTCGTTGCTCGCGCGTCAAAACGTCTAGTGTCCCATCGTTGAAAATCTTGTTATCCAAATACCAACGCGGTGAATCATCATCCTCGAGTGTACGTTTTGCGAAGAAAAGCATTTTCGAATATTTGCAACGGCACGCGAGGAATGCTTTCTCTATTTCGAAGTTTAAACTCGACCGATTAAGTTCAATTTTCGATTTGTCCAGTTTCTGAGAATCTATCTGTCATTGTGTTGTTGCGTTATCAGAGTTGATACGCGAATTTGCCAAATTTTTATTCGCGTTATAGGTATTTTCATCTTCCTCTACAAGGTCACGAAGATATGGTACACGAATTTTCGAATGAATCGAATAAATCGAATTACATAGGACCGCGTAAAATTATAATTACAGTAGATGACTCGTTCGAGTCTGACGAATTAAATATCTGAAGATCGAAGTGCATATGGTATATACTCGTAAAAATCTTTATACATATCTGATTATTTTGATGCATTTGTCAGAACTTATGGTCAGAGCAGGCATCTGCTATAACCATAGTAACGACACTAAATGATACTGATCAAATTCTCTACCACTCACATATAAACTCTGGTTCTGTCGACAATGGATTATTAAATGTTTCATGCTTTAGCATATCAAACTCAATCTGAAATTCCTCTTCTTAATAGCCACGCGAAACGTGAATCGCATTGACCATCTTAAAGAGGAGAAACCGAATCGGTTTTAGCGAGTAAAAAGAGTTAATTACTTCAGGAGATCGTTACAGTTACAAAATAATTAGAAGCGAAACGTGTTATCGTAGGACTGGGGGTAACCAGTGAACGCATAATGCGTTACTTAGTGATTCTTTGTTGCTTCGAGTATCGTGCGGCAGGAACAGGCAGTGGTTTCTAATGGAAATCGCGAAGAAGCGCGTCCAGCATAATTCTTTGGCTAGTTGTGCACGCGCTGGCACGCGAATGTACGAGCTTTCTAACTGATTTTAATACAGCCGTCGGATTAATAAGCCTGGATACACGGTACGTCCCGGATCGACGGGATCTATGCGACAGGGTTATCGTGAAAGAGGGAAGGTCAACCAACGAATGCTTCTCTCCCTGTGGAAAGAAGTGTGTCATTGGCGAGATTCTCTCGGTCGGAGAACGCGTCCCCTCTTCTCGTCTCGCGTTCGTATCGAATCGAAACGCGTGGAATACTAATTTCGTCATCGTGGCAAAAATCATCAGTCGGTTTATCATTTCACCGAATGTTATCTGCCACATGGGATCTCCACGTGCGTCAAACGAAATTGGAGTTGAGGTCAATGTTAGCCAGATAATATCGATTTCATATAAAATTGTGCATTTTTTTATGAATGTATTTATAAAGAAAAATGTTCTTCGTTAGACACGGTTCGCTTGGACAATGTTCTAGAGAGATTTTTATCGCGTATAATTCCAGGAAATTAAATAAAGAATGAAAACATGTGATATCGTGGAGTGATTTCAATTAATATTCGCATCCGGACGAGAAACAAACACCGATTATGATTTAATTAGTAAGAATACAGTAGCGGATATAGAGATATTTTATCAATGTTTGTCTAGAAGAAAATTTGGTTAGAACGTCGAGCGCACCGTGTTAAGTTAACAACCAGACGAAAAGAATTTAGTAACTAGATACTTATACTACTTGAGGCTACTTTTTATTAAAGTGCCTTTTATCCTCCATAACTAGCTGATGACAGGTATGTATTCAGTCTTAATACCGATAAACGGCATATTTTTAAACATAACATATAAAAAAGGTTTATTATTAGGATAGCACAATAATCCAATACTAAGAAAAGTTCATTAATGTTAACAAAAATGCGAATTTTCCTAATTACCGAAATTTTTTATCGTAGTATTTATTAGCAGAATCTGGCTATTTAATACTTCCTTTTTTTTAGAATAAACAGCGAATCACAAGAAATTTTAAGATAATGATCACGTCTAGCTCTTCAATTATCGGTACGATGATTCAATTATTCTTATTCTTACTCGAAAATCACCAATGACGCAGCGTGCCAGCGAAAATTAATGATCAATAGCATCGAAGATTAGATATTTTCAAGCTTTTGTCGTAAAGTTTGCCGCAAAAGTCGATTGACACAAAGATCAATCACATTTTCAATACAAATGTGAGACATCGTTCGGTCACAATCGGTTATGGAAGCCAGTTGATTTCAAGCGATTCAGCGTTAATCGACTGCATCGTACATTCAACGTCGAACGGAAGTCATCGAGAGACAGCAACACGCTATCAATTATTAATGAATCTCGACCTCGATTCCTTTGCCGAAGTTGTTGACCAGCGTAATCGTTGCCACGTACAGACGGCTTGTAAGCGACATTACGATACACCATCCTCTCGGTGGATGTAATCGAGCGAATCAAATTAATTGAAAAGAAAGACCAATGCTCGATGAATCGAACGATCGTCTGGAATTAATTTACGGGGAATTTATTCATCCTTTGATCAAGTCGTGACCTTAAGATTCAAGAATCTTTTTTACGTGTCATCAGTTATATTTCACTTACGAAATACACACTTTCAGTTTTTTTTTCAATTCGACGATTGTGTCAGGTTTAATGGTCGTGTCACGTAGAACCATTATTATCGCGATATAATTTGTTAATCGGCTATTTAATTTTCGTACGGTATCGTGATGTGGCTCACGAAAGTATTTAAACACTTATAGAAACGTCTTCTGAATATACTATGTAGGTATATTATATTCGTAAAAATGTTGTGCGGTAAGCGGTCAAATATTTTTGTAGCCACCGTATGTTACAACGTTTGATCCTTTTGTTCTGCTTTCTCTTGGCAAAACGCAGTGCAACCAGGACAATTTCTTATTACACATGCACACACACACTATTGTGATGCAAGATGTACGCGTTTGATGATGAAATTATAACGAGCTGTGTTCTCGACCGTTAAATAAGGGTATGTGCTACGAGTGTTGGCCTTTAGGAGAGCGTATAATCAAAAATAGAAAACTCTGACGAGTAAGAAAAAATTGGATAAGCTTACGTAAAAGAAATTAACTAAACGGATTGGTAAATTAATTGTTGGAAATAAATGAAAAGAACGCACAAGGATCGATCCGATTTATATTGCATTTATATCGCAATGAAAATGGTAAATAGTCAAGTTACACTAGCTGAAACTCGAAGTTGTTAATGGAAGTCGTGTTTAGTTGACCAACATTTATACAAATAATTACGTATGAACAGATTAGAATTTAACTAATTTCAGACGTATCTTGATGCGTTTGGTTAATAGAAATTGTAAATCACATAATTAAATAATTTGTATAAAATTTAAAGGAAGATTAGGATTTTAAACAGTGCAACGATCCCGCTATTCGAGCATTGAAATCTCCAGTTTTTCCAGTGCGCTGTGACGAGGCAAGTAAAAACATTTTACATAAAATGACCAATAAATTACACGTATTACGTATAACAATAAAGTCATTACAATAGATTACAATATATCAGATTTTTCTGAACGTTGTTAATATATGTGTATACCTTCAAACATTCCCGTGTAAACGCCAGAGAACGTTTACCCACGGAAACTTTCTTTTTCGCAACGATTCAAAGGACGCGTCCTCGGAATTCTTTCTATTAAGACTACGTATAAAAACGAGGAAAAGAACCCTTTCCATTATACGTTTAATGGCACAATATCGTCTGAGCGAAGTGTTCCCCGACGTTTAAAGGAACGACGTGCACGCACGTGTATACGTGTACTCATCGCTCACGAGCGTGTAAATATCGCGTTATCGCCAGTGAAATTTGTTACGGCCGTGGTTCTCATAAATGAAAAAAAGAAGAAAAAAGAGAAGAAGGCGGAGGATGAGTCGCACGGTGATTCTTATCGGCGATCCTGTTCTTCTTTCACCAGTTGCTCCTCGCGAGGTCGTCTTCCTCTTCGAGGCCGTCACGTTGCAGTCGTTTCAAGAGCAACGCCCAGCTAGGGTTTACATCCTTCTGACGGCAAGAAACGAAGAGATGCCGAGGAAGGGACGCGAGTAAGAAACGGATAACGAGGTGAAGGAGAGAAGAAGGAAGGAGCAACGGTCATCAGCGGAAAGATTAAGAGGAGGAGCAAGGACCTTCGGCAAAACCGGTCATCGTTGTTCGTTCGTTCGCGTAAACGCGTCTTCCACCTCGGGGAGGAGATCGCGCGGTACCATTACTCGCGTCGCAGATCTGCTCCGTAGATTTTACGAGACACCGTGAATAAATTCCATGTCCCTGCGATATGACGCGAGCTTCGTTTGCCGTGTTCTTGAATCGCTCGATTACACGCCGCTTCGTTACCGATCATATCTCCTGACCGTTAGAGCAAGTTGCTGCCTTTTCATTAAAATGTTCTCCAATGCTGCGACATTCAGGCTCATGAGTTGCAAACCTATCTACGATCCTTTCAATTACGTTCTCCTTGATTTTCTTAGTAGGGGGGCAGAATTATTCAGTTCTCTTCTCCTTAAGTAAATGATAAATCTATCTCTTTGGAAATATCGCGAGTTTAATAGTAGAATCTATGTATGAGAAATTTAAACGAGTAAAAATGCACATAATACGTAGAAGTGTATAAAATATTAAACAATTTCTGGTAATAGTTAGAAGCTCGGTTTACATTTCATTTCTTTCGTTGTAGTTATGAAAGTATACATTTGCATAAGTATCCGCAATTTGCCAATAATTATGAATGTTGTAATTAAAAATAAATTTCTTTCGTATAAAAATTTTCATTTCCTCAAAATGATTCTTTAAGTATATTTAATGTTTTCGTTCCACCCACGCTATTTATGAAAAACATCGAAAGTTGTAGTCATCGCATGACTTTCGAATTTCCTGAGAGAATGGAGAGTTGTGGATCGGATGGATATGCAAACACACGGAATAACTTTCACGTTACCACGGCCGATCTTGTAAGTTCCGGTGGGTGGCGTGGGTGTTCATCAGGTGGACGTTCATGGTGCGTTAGCACGAAGATCGACCTTATCCAGATCGATCGATGAACCTCGATCGCCACCGCCTTCTACGCCCACGCGAAACTGCATGCGATTGAAACTGGCCAATTGCCCAGTTTGATGTTATAACATCCGAAGATACGCCCATTTTTGAAACTCGTTTTTTCTATTCATGACATCATCTACCTACCATTTAAGTCCATAGCGTGGCCAATTAATTATGCAATAGGGATACTAATAGGTAGATATTAAAAGACTCGTCGTTTAGAAAAGTTGAATAAATGTTCTATTGATATAAAAAAGGAGAAATACTTTTTAACGTTTCAACTATCATCATAGCTAATAATAAAATTTATATGTACTTGACCAAATGGCTACAAGAAAGAATCATATTGCGATGCGTAAATATCGAACATATTTTCGTGAAAAAATTTAAAGAAAACGATCGTTCCATGTTGTTCCTAGTAAGTTTGATGTGTTTGACCACAAAGACTGTCCACGGATTTGGGACGATTCTAGCCGAATCCTGTAATTCGTACGTATATCGTGGAAGGCCTCGGCTAGGTCCCATAGATATTCTAAGCTAACTATTTGCCCCTCTAAACCTCGCCAAAAGGAGAAGACAAGAGAAGCAGGCGCGAGAAGAATCTCATGCGCGGCCGCTCACGTGATGGATAAATAAGCAAGCACTGTCGAGTTGAAGCACTTGCCCCGGTACTCACTTGGCATACGCTTTCTCTAGAAGAGCCGGCCAGAATTGATCACTGTGACGACTTTGCACGAAAGCCAGCCGTCCGTGAATTGCCGGTAGTCTGTCGTCGACGAGAACTTCGACCCATGCGCCGCACCACCACAACCGGAACCTGAAGACCCCTGCGTATTCAGCCGTTGGTGACCCAGGTGGTTCTCCGCTGTTCCCGAATCCTTGATCAGCTGGTACCACCCTGTAGAAAAGTCCCTTGCTCAAGTGCAGAACGCCCAGGCAAGAAACTAGCCATTTGTCACCTGAATTTAAGAATAAAGTATTGAAAGTTCTAATAACTGTAATGAATAAAATAAATAATTATAATAATTATAAAATAAAAATATTATTAATTATACAAATATAAAAACATATCTAAGTCTTTTGTGGGATATTCCTTCGTAATTTGAATAAAATCTAGATATTAGTTGTAAAATGTATACCAGAAAGATTTGATAATTTTTTAGCTAAGTTTTACAGTATAGGTCTTCATCTTCTGCGCTATTAATAACGAATATTCCCCGGAATGATTATGTAAGTAAGCAGAAGTAAGAAGATATAAACGAATGTTTGACTAACGAGGCTTACGAAATTACTCTTATCCTGAATGAAGTTTTACTGAATGGAAATGAAGACTTATATGTAAATTGTAGGTGCATTGATCTTCGAAAGATATAGTATCTAAACAATGGCAGACGTACAAGCGTGTTTCATGAACTAGGCAAATTATAACTGCATTTTCTCCTTTGCACGTGTTCTTTATTCATCGCACATCGGTTCAACAGACACGAAACTAACCACATTACGATCCAAATAAATTCTTTTTAAGTATATTCCGTGCGAGTTACAAGTGCTCTGTTATCGTTAATTAATCAGCTGTAGAATCACGAGAAACCTCTGTAATTGCATTGTTCGTTATTACTCGTTACATTATTCGAACTTATTAGAGAATAGTAAATAATGACCGAAAGTAAAAGGGTATTAATACACGTAAATGCAATAAATTGACGTACAACTTTTCCTTTCCTCGTGTCTCATAATTAAACAGGAAAATGTTTAACAAGCAAGCTGCATAATTCCTGATTAGACCTTCGAAAACGAAAGTTAACCGAGCAATAAAGTCGTCGCGGTGTTCGATCGCAGAAAATGTTCTCACGACGTTACGACACATGCCGACCGAAGATTAAGAATCTGTTTCGCTCCTCTACGAAGTTCATCAGGGCTCTGTTCCATAATTTATCGAATAACTTAAACGCCTCTCTTTCTCTTACATTCTTATTCATGTATTCTCACGTTCGCTTCTATTCAAACGAAAAAAAAAAAAAAAAGAAAAAAGAAAAGAACCACACGTGCATTGTTACGCAACGCCTTACCAGAGCATAGCAGCTTAATTATTCGACTTCCGAGAGAGAAACCAAAGTCGATCGTCCCGATCAAAAACACGACCGGTTCGAGGTAAAAACCTCGTAAATACATCGAATCAGGTAAGTACATGTTGACGACATTAAAAATATCATCGATCGGCGAGTTTTTTTCGTTTCGCCAAAAATAAACCGCCGTTAAAGAACGCCTCAGAATTATCCCGAGATTGACGAGGAGAAAAATCTCCGAGCGGTTGCGACACGCCGACCGGTACAAAAATAGGATAATTTGCACACGCGTGTCCGACTCTCACGATTTTCTCTTTGAAATTAACATCGTCGACGCCGACGAGATTGGCGTTAACGCAGCGACGATCGGACATTTTGCCACGACCCGATTAAATCGTGTCTCTATTCAAACGGTGAATGCATCGATCCACTTTCACTAGAGCCACAACCGCGATGACGACGAGACCCGGTTCCGAACCGCAACGATTACAGATGAGCTAACCGTTGTCCAGTTTTCAGCGGGTAAATAAATATTTTTCCTCGAACCTGTCGTTCCTGCAAGCTTGGACGAGGAATAATACCCACGAAACCGTGTCCATTGTAATTATGCTTGCAGTCGGACTCGACGTTTGCGCTGACATCGGTGTCAAGAGCTGGAAATACATTGTGCAAGAGAGTACAACCGATTATGGAGATGTACACGGCTTAAAATCGGATTTTACGAGGGACATTCGCGGTTCAATAATACCTAAATATTACTACATACATATAGTACCATGTAGGAATTTTTATTATAGTATCTTTGGGAGGACGAAAAGATACAGGTAATTTCAATATGAAAATAAAAATATAATTAGACATATACGCGTTAAAATAAGAGTAATTAAAAATATAAAGTACACACGATGCAATATAATGAAATGATTATTATTCAAGAGCTAACTCAGGTATGTATCCTCTATGTGACGTTTATTCGATCTATCGTGACATATATAATTCGAAATATGAATTTTAATAAAATGTGTCTGTAATAAAGTATTCAAAATATAATATAATTCGAGTTTAATATAGTTTTCCTTGTTATACACGTGATTAATAAGTATCAATTTCATTTTATGACTTGAACATACACTTATGCCTATCCTGACTGTATCAAGTGTCCCATGATTTATGAACGGTAGTGTACATTCTCTCTTTTTCTATTTTATAACATCCATCATTCATTTCACGTAACTTACTTGGATATCTTCGAGAAAATCTTGTAATTTTATTGAATCGTGGGGTATAATTTGTAAATAGCGCGAAAGTGATTCGTAAAGATCAAACAATCGGCTTTCTCCGACTGGTAAGAAAATAAGAGATAATCACCAACGAATCGTAATTATAAAGCGTAACAACACGCGCGTAATTCGTTGTTTTTATTATAATGTTTTTCTCATATATTAAACGTTTAAATAATTGTTACCACGGTCGCGTTACACCCGCATTTTTCTCATTGGAACGTAAATATGTATGCCAGCGCTTGTAGAGCGGAAAAGAAGGTGCCTCGATTATTCAAATAAACGAGAAAGAATGGTTGTCTACAATTTATCGTGCAGACCTGTAATTCTATTGTCCAGCCTCTCTCAAACTTGAATTCTAATTCTTTCCACGTTCTGGAAATACTCACCACCTCTACGAATTTTTAATTTCCAACATTTAGTGCGTTTCTGATATCGAAAAGGAAGGAATGTCGTCAAAACGAAGAAAGTAATTTATCTGATGGACTATACGCATATTTAATACAAAAACTTCGATCTCAAAGACCAAAAATTCCAATCTCAATCTCAATTTTATCGAATATTCAATCATATCAACGTCCAGATAAAAAATTTATCTTTTGAACAGTAAATCCATTCCATTCACGTTCGCGAATAATTCGAAGTCGATTAATTTTGAACAGTATATGTGATTATATATTTTATCTTCCATTATCCATACCCTGACAATCAAATTTCAATACTTGTCAAGTTGTAATGTTATATTATCGTCCAAATTAAAAATAATAACGACTCGTAATTTGTATCTTATCTTCCATTAGACGTACATGAATAACATCTCTATACTTCGATTCTAATTTTATCAAATAGCAAAAGATGATACCGTTCAGCTTAAAAATCTATTTTTTAAATGAAGGTATTGGCTTCTTTTACATCATTCGTGGAGAATTTTCAATGATTTTCAATTTATATTTTATCCTTCGTTAATGGCTGGAAACAGTGAAATAGCAAGATACTCGGTTCTATCGACCTGTCGCATCGCGGTCGACGAGTTGCGACGCCAAGTATAGTAAGAGAACTCGGACGCATCGCGAACTTAATCTCCGTCTTGTGGGGAGCCGGTGTAGGTAATTCACGAGCATCGTAACAGCATCGTGGACGGAAGTCGAGCGATCCAGGAATTCGTGCAAACGCGTTTCTCGAAGACGACGCGTTCACAGCACCGTGTCCCGTTACCGTGCATAAGTACGTAAGAGTACGCGCGCAAGCGGGCAAGGATTACCACGACACGTGATCGTTTCTTTTTGACCTACATTAAGGCGATTCAAATTGGTCTTGTTACGAAATAAGCTAATTCCAATGTAACAGAGATCGTTTTATGACTTCTATACTCTTTTTAAATCCATTCTTATACTGATTTGCCGTGGAATGTTTTCTTTGCTGTCTTTGTTGTATATTTGGTTTATTTCTGAAAATATCCGCTTGGACGTTGGATTTTTTAAAATAATTTTCATGCTTTATATCACGTTTCTCGAAAAGTTTGATTTTTGGGAAAATAAGCAAACTGTGCATTTATTTTACTAAGCTTAAATGCTTCTAAATAGAATTTCTCTCGCCAACTTTTGATTATATAATAATAAAATCTGGCTCTTTGTATTTCTTGTAAATTTTGGAACAACCAATTTCTAATTCTTATATAATTCAAGAAATTATACTTCTTATAAACTTGGAATTCCTCAAATAATAAAAGTACAGATTCCATGTACCAATAATTTTCATTTAATAATTATAATATTATATTTCGATAATTCTTGAAAACTGAAAGTAAACGGTAATCATGAAATCGCTAGTTTTTTAATATTGAGAGTTATTAACTTCCACATTCTTACGGGGTGAGTACTAAAAAGGAGCTGTACGAGGTAGCCATACAATTATCATACAATAGCGATGAGTTCGGTTATTCGTTAATTAAATCGCCGGGAATATCAATTATACCGGTATACGGTCGTAAGTGTCGTATCCCGAAGAAAGTTCGTTTGGATCTAATAGCTTCGAGCCATAAGTACCGTAGAAACGACCACGCTATACATATCTCCCACGTTCCTCAAAGGTTACCAGAGTCACTTTCAGGGTTTGTACGATTTCGAGGTCGTTCATAGGAAGACTTGACAAGCATGTCGACTCGCGTAATATATCTATGACAATAATAACGTTACGTTATTAAATGGCAAATTATAGTAATCGTAGCTAATCTGAAACGTGTGAAAGTGTCTCAGTGATGTCATGAAATGGTAAAACATAGTTTAACAATAAAAACGTGCGACTTCGTTACACCTTTTAGAAGTTTAATAAAATTATTACGAAGAAATAATACAGATGTAGAGTTAAACATTGATATAAAATAGTTCAAATTTAAAATTCGGGTGGCTTATACGAGATAAGATAACATACATAACTGTTTGAATAAAATATTGTAAACCGTGCTCGCTTCAGTTTTTGTTTGAAAATCAACCAAGGTGAAATGATTCATTGATTCACGCGTGTGCACGCATGTGAACCATATCATTAGGTTTCATCATGAGAGGATTCTTTGCGCCAGAAAGAAGAACGAAACAGAATGACTTGATTTTATTATGCTTCTATATCTTCCGCGTTCATTTTATCTATCGGAACTATTTCGCTTTGATTTATGATAAACTGATAAGTGCGCGCAAAATATTATATAACAATGATGATAATCTAAATTAGAAAATAGAAGTTTGATTTCCAAACTTACCCATTTTCCCGGGAATTACGTCGAACTGAGCTGGTGTGTCGTTGACAAATATTGGACGATTGCATAATTCCTAAAAAAGAAGAAAAACGGAAATACGTTATTCGTCTCTAAAATTATATAATTCTTCGAATTCTTCATCTTTAGTGGTACTTAATATTATTACACAGAACATTTATGCCACATTGATTTCTGCGAAAAGTTTAGAGTAATTAAGAAATTTATTTTATATCGTGGTATTAATTTATCAGAAGTTATCCGACTGAAACAGACTCAGTCACAGAACAAAGGCTGATTATATAACGCTTCGTTTTATCTTCTACAACGCATAATTATTCCCAGACGGACGTGGAATGCGACTCGCAATGGACTCTTGGCTTTATCGAAACCTACGGAGCAAATTTCTTACAGCGTCGCTGTTTTTTGTCGTCCCTTCTGGAACTTAGAGACTGTTTTCACGTTGCTTCCGGTTTCGGAAGAAACATTTCCGCAGAATTCCTCGCAATCACACGACGTAAGATTTAGACTGGCAACGTAACGTGACAGATAGTCGTTAATTACCGCTAATTACAATCCTCTAACATGACTCGAGCGTTTGCAGTTCGTCATTTATATTTTCATTGCCACGTTCGTTCCACTTTTACCGTGGCACTTCCGATTTCTATTAACGAATAAATCTTTCACGATCAAACGTGTAACTCAATGATACTTTTCTACAATCCCGTAAGATTGGTCGATAATTCGCTCGACAAATTAACAACGATAACAATATGTAACAGGTTTTGTCAAAAACGAAAAACAGTTTTAAAAAAACATATTAAATCTTGAAATTTAAAATTTTTTTCCATATTACACAAATGCGTAGACATCCACGGTCTAATACTATGACTTAGGTACCAAAAGACTTTTAAAAAACAAGCTTTCAAAAAACGAATGCAAAATCACGTATGATATTGCGTCATAAATAGAATTTATATTACTTCTATTTAATTTATATGGTAGTCATCGATGATCTTCCTTTTCAGCACAGGACATTTAACCTGTCGTTCCTCCTCACTACTCGTGTCACGCTCACCTTCGATCCTTTCCGGTCGTAGCAAAGTGTGACACGTAAATGCGCGTCTCACGTAATACCTATTGCGTGAACGCAATTGTCGACTGTGTTGTAGAAACGCACCGATGTCAGTAGCTTTTATTATGATCATTATACGCAACAAGGATTACCATAATGTCTCGTTTCAAAGGCCAAATAGACTCTGCTTACGCGTTGGTAACCATACTCTTTGCTCTTTTTCTCGTTTCTGCGGATCGTCGTGAAATTTACGTAATTAATCCGCCGAGTTACTGATCCCATGAAAATTCTCATACTTCCATTAAACGCATATTTCATTCAGAACGATCTACTTCGATAAATCTTCGAAAAGTCGTTTATTACCTTTTACTAAAAATTGTATTACTCTTACACTCCGTTTTGCTGATATATAAATGACTTGGTCATTTGTAGTTGTAGTTAAGGAAATTGCGTTACAGATATTAATCGAGCAATTTTATGTAGCGACTTTTTGCTTGGGAAGAAACCGTTAATACGTCATGTACAGTAAAGATGTTACTGCGCGATTATGAACACAGAGACGGTAAAGACATACGCTATGTGTCAAGGTTGCATAGTGCCGCCGTTACGGTTCCTAGATTTCAGATTCTTTGTCCTTCCGTCTTGTAGGAACTCAGGTAAATCAATGTCACTGAGTACAGACCGCATCAATGACGGTATAAAAATTCTAATATAAGAGTGGTGAGAAATTTTGTAGAATTAGTAACAATCCAAAGATCCACCGCAACCTAAGGCACTGTAAGCGGAAGACATACACGCAAGGTCCTTAGTCTCATGAAATCCTAAAGCAGTGGGACTATGAAGTCATATTTGAATTAATCTTGAGCCACAAAATTTCAATTCAGGAAGCATGACGAGATCTTGAAACTCAGCTGGAGTTGATACGAATTCATAGGATACTGGATTGAACCGTCGTGGAGCTGTAGAATTGGATAAAGCTAACCCAAGTTCATAAGCAGATTATTGGACACAAATAATACCTACCATTCTACATACGAAAAGTCTCACGACAGGAAACCGTAGAGGAGATCGTAGAACATCCTGAACTTGTAAACCCATAAGAACGACGTCATGAACAAAAGAACACCTTCAGATAAGGAAGTATTGAATTATGAAATACCTGGAGATCGAATGACTTTGAACTTGTAAATCTCCGATGAAAAGTACTTCAAAGTCGTGAAAGATCGTGGAGTTTACGAAAGATGAATGGAATATCTTTTATTCTTAATGAAGTAATATTAAACTATACGAGATGATAATTAGGTAGAAAAATTACCTTTGGTCTCTTCCATTGAAACTGAAACGGAGGCGTTTGATGGTAGAAGACCGACGTCTGTGTGGCTGGAAATTCTGGGTCTTCCCATAATTCACCTCGTTTCAAGCACGAACGCTTGATTCGTTCGTACTCGCTCATTACGTCCTGCAACAATAGAATTCCATTCGTTAGGTACGGTAATTACTCGGACGTTTAGTATCTCCACACGCATTTACTTTCTGTTCTTTGATTCGTGCATGCAAAATTATTACATAACAGTCCATCTGAATTTATCAACAATATTTTTACAACGAGTAGGTCTTTCACGGTTGAATCTGGTTTAGTATATTATATTCTTAATTAATATTTATGGCAAGTTGAGTATGGAAGGTGAGAAACTAACAGTACACGTTGCTTATTCGACGCTTCCCATACTTAAATCACTATTATAATCATCATCACGATGGAATTCCTCCACGGATTTTGCATTCGTAACGTTACGTGCAATAGTTTTAAATATTAATATTCTATCGTCGGCAACATCAACGTGTAAATTACGTAAGATAGCGAGTACTGTGAACATCAGGTGCATTAAAAACGTTTATTACGACCTCGATAGGATGTGATAACGCGTTTCAAGACCTCATCGAAGAACCATTGTATCGAGGTCAACACTTTCTCTCCTGGCTGGAAGTCTTCGTTGCTCAGACAACGTTTTCCTTTATAACCGCAAGCAAACTCATTGCGACTGGCGGAAAAAATATTTTTAGTAATCATTAACCGTAAAACAAAGAGGCAATTTACAATTTGTATCCGAGGGCGTCATAATCAGTGGGAAAGTGGTACAAACGTGTCTTTATTAAAAATGAGATAAGTATAAAACAAACGGCACATAACATCGATATTCGAGTCTCTCAGAAATCAAACTGACGAATTCCGCTTTTTATTAGTTTCTTAATTTCGTTACATAAGTAGATGATTAATATTCGATTCTCAAGCAACAAATGACTTACTTTCGTAAGTTCATTTATCACAATAGGATGATATAAATAATGGTAAATTGAAAATCTACCTTAAGAAATTGATCAAATTCTCTATGGATATTTGATATGAATACTTTTCAATCTATGGACTTTATTACTGTAGCTTGTGAGCGGTTCAATAAATTTCTGAAGATTAAAGATTTCGTCATTCGCGTCACTTTTCCTCCGGATCATCCACGAAAGTTTATTACGATAAAACTTAACCATAATCTTATTCTATACCGTGAGCACCTTTAAACTAAACTTTATTCTATATTATCTTAAAAACATGACCCTTTAGATGTAACGTTGCATATATCTTTCACGTTGTAAATCATAACTAGCATTAATAGAAAATGATGCAAATAGATCATGAACGAATTCCTTCATTTTAATAGAAAGTAATTATTTCACGCAATTGGTTCTTATATTGTGATTACTTCCGTCATTTTGTTAATCAAACGTAACGACAGGACGTAATAATTATATATCGACGAACTTTCTACAAAAATTATATCATAAATATTTTGTAACAGCAAACATAACCGTGGACATACTACTTTCCTCCCTTTCTAATAATACACGAGGTTTCTTCTGCAAAGATCGTAACGCAGATCGCAGAAATGTGCGATCTCTCGAGGCAAAAGTACAAACGCTTTCGAATCCTAACGAATCGACGATTTCCCCTTGGCGAATCATCCGTCTGCTATTACTCAAAATCATCGTCACGGAAGAGATGCGAGAACTAGCCTAGGTATTGGCGATTTGCACGCGTGAAAGGAGGATTTTCGACACGGTTGAACGAGCGGTAACACCGCACGATCATATTTTGCAACGCCGCGCGGTTGATAATATATTTTCACTGCGTGTAGGCGATAACGCGAAGGGGAAGGTGCGCACACGCGTGCAAAAGTAACTCGTGAAAGCGTCATGATTGCGAAACAGGTAGAGGTAATTACAGAAGGTTGGACCCGCCACGTTCTGACCATTGTTCCAGCTAGTCAACTAATCCGTCCGCAGAACAATCTGGTGCACCAATTAAGATCGTAACGAGTCGCTACCGCATACTGACTAATTGGAATGCCTTCGAGGCTCCTCCACATAGAACAATTTCAACGGTTCACAAATTTCTGTTATGTTATGTCGTTACCTCGGCATACCGGGTTAAGGCGTGCCTTCTTCTATTGTTATACTGGTTGACAAAAGGCGCGGTTATGTTGTTTGCTTTTTCAATTACTCCCTTTCGCAATAGGGTTACGTTGTTTATTACGATTTCTCGCTGTCCATTCTTGAAACAATTTGTCGGAATTTGGATTTAAATAGATTGTGTATTAGTCGTATATTAGAGCTTAGTTTACATCATAGATAGAGCGCGGATATTTGTCTGTAGAAATTTATACTTTTATAGATACAAGTGAGGAAATGGTAGGCAAAGCTATGCGCGCGGTAGCGACAGTTCTGTCGCTCTCGCAGGCATCGACTAAAAGTCCAATTTCTTCTTTTTTTAATAAGAAAAAGATTCATCTGTAGTTGCGTTGTCAAATAGGCGCACGTCCATATAAACATACAAACGAGTGCCATTCTCGTAAGCGACAAATTGTCGCGTAATGTGCGCATAAACTAAGCAGAGATTTATTTTACAGAATAGTTATATATATTTATATACTTTGGATATTTTACGTACTTTTGCGTGTTATTTGTATTCTGTGCATATATAAATTTCTCATAAGATTAACCTGAGATATTTTTAGGATTACAGAGAATATGATTGCATTCGGGATGCTTAGGACGACTATTTCATTCGTTGGAATTTCAAATAGGAGTTTTATATCTCGTGTCTTTTACTTGATTATAAATCATAATATAATATTTTCTCGCAATACGTGACGATTAATAAATTCTGCCAATCAAAACACATGATTACGATAGTGACAAGTTTATCGAATTGCTCGTTGTTCAATGAACCTAATGAGCAGGGAAACCCTCTTGTCGAACCGTGTCGTACGTAACGCGTCCGTTGTAGCGGGATAATGATTCAGACTGTCGCTGATAAATTTTAATTCCGCAAACCGGTTTAAAGGCAGTTGTGTTTCGGTAGACCAGTAACGAAGAGGAGCTTGGACGGCTGAGCGCACAAAACCACATTGTTTTCTTACGGAAATCTACGAGATCTACCGTTTCTCGCAAAACAAGTCGTACGGTATGATATATTTCATTTCTCAAAACTGGCTTCGCTTTCATGCGAAATACTTTCACTCTGTCCTACCGTGTCCTCCGCTCAAAAAAAATAGAACGTTCAAACCATTCGAATTTATCCTTAAGCAAATCTGCCGTCGTTGAACCGAGTAATGAGATAGTAAAAGAAACTGATCACTTGCGACATCGTTCGCAGTTACAAGTGGCCTTGACCGATTCGCGTCCAATAAAGGATTAACTGTAAGTAAGAACGATGAAACGGGAAAATGCAACATTTCGTAGAATTTAAGTCTACTATATGAAAAATTATTTTGCCATAAAGAAAATGATATACATAAAATTTGTCTCTATTCTCAGACTTGCCTTCGAGACGGTAGATAGAACATCATAACTAATCGGAGCAACGTTCTAGGATTCTGATCCAAACGATTCGGAACTCCGCAAAAATGATCCAATTGAACAGACGAAAATGCTGACAAGAAGCCTCCGGTCGAACTTTATTTCGCAGGAAACCACGCGGACGTTTTATTTACTTTTACAGAATTACCGGTTGCCCGGTATCTTTTTTTGTCAGCAGCAGGAGTAAGGAGCATCGAAGCCGCGGCGCAATCATTCGACGAAGGGAAGCATGAAGCACACTCGCGGCTTGGTATTCCGTCAGAGATAGATGCCCCTGGCACGTACCACGGGTAGAGAGAGAAAGAGAGAAAGAGAGAAAGAAAGATTTTACATTGTACGTGCCAGGTTATTCGACTTCGCCTTCCGCTAAACCGAACACTTCTCTCCGATCCACTATATATATGTTAAGCCGTATAATAGCTACCATACTCTGGTACCGGTCGGACTAGTTTCACGCTTGGTTCTCCAGCGGCCTTGGAGCGCGCCAACCACCGCTGCAAACTCGCGACGAGAAAACCTTTATGGTTTTGCCTCTCCCGAGACGACGTTGCGTCGGACCCTGTCGTGGCCTCTCTACGTGGATTCCGACTCCCCGCCTTCCGGAATTTCAGCTGTTAGGCTTCGGCTTTTATACAGCTCTACGATAGAAACGACCGACCCGGGACGCAAATTACCGACGATTCACTGCGGTGTGCCTGCAGCGCGGAATCACGCTAGTAAAACGGACCGATTGGAAATGTTCTCCTCCGCTAGGAAGGTGTGGCTCCGGATGATAAAATTTCGCGACTATGCGGCAACGTGGGTTAGTAGGTGTTGATTGGGTGAATTAAGGAGTGTTTCTAAGAAACACTATTTTGTGTAATTTCGATAAAAAATATGGATTAAGATAAAAAAATGAAAGAACGTCTTATAGATCGTAGGATATGTTTACTTCGGTTATGGTTAATATGTAGAATTATCAAGGTTTTGTATTACATTTGAACCTTTTCACACAATTCATCTTCTAAATTATTCCTAATTCGAAAAAATATATTAAACAGAAGTTACTCTGTTTTTACATTTATAGGTAGGTATATTCCTATCTGAATAAAAATCGACATTAATTTCATCAAAGGTAGGTATCTACATGTTTTCAGCAGAAAATATAAAAGCAGAAGAAATGTAAATATGAATGTAGAAAAATGTAGAATGTGTGAAATCCATCATTTCTGGATCGACAAGCTTAAAATCACGGAAACACTTGGCAACATGAACGTGATTCAGTATTTGCGTCCTCGATGACTAATCATACACTTTCTATTTCCTCGATCATTTTTCTTTATTCCACGTACACGTTCATTTCAACGAATCTTTTAAGACAGGTGTATAACTAAATGCTTCGAGAAATCACGAAGTTACGAGAATTGTATAAAAACGGAAGATGAAAACGTATTTTTCCTATGCTGACGAATCCTTTCGACTCTTCGCACTCCAAGAACTTAATGCAATCAACAACTTCAACACTTTCCATAGTTTATTGAAACCATAGTTAAGTATATTTTAAAGAGGAAAAGATAATAATAAATATGTACAAACTTTATTAGCTATATATATATGTAACTAAACATCTTTAAAATCCCGAAATTGCAAGAATTACGTAAGAACAAAAGATAACATTTCCTTTCGTTGTCAACTATTTTCAGACAATATTCGCATATGCTTTGATCAGCTGTTATTGACAATGTGGTAAAAATAGAATAGATATAGACAAGTTACTCAATGAAACATTGATCGCAATGAATGCGTTCCTTTCGATTGGCATACGCAATCGATTATCACCGTATGGTTATGGTCTGTAAATGTGTATCAGCGTGGATGATTATTTCTCTGATGTGCCAGAGCAGTCGTGGCAAGTTGCTCACGTAACGGGATATCGCGAAGGAGAGTTCTGAGCAACCTCGTGCACTACGACCTTAATTTCCTTCCTTCTATTATGCGGTGCTCCATTTTTCATCCCCTTGCGAGCGCATCTCTTCTTTCAACAATGATTTCGAAACCACTGAATCGACATTGTAAGTGCATATAATTTATTGCGCTGAACGACGCATTGTTTCATAAGAGGAACGATTTTTGCATACAAAATTTGTATTTGTAAGTATATTGGCAAGACAAGGTGCTAGTTTTTCTTTTTCTTAAAAATACCCTTTTTGTTTATATAGTCATCTAAATAATCTTTTAACTTTTTTAATTTTACAGAGTCCTATAAAATAAAAAATTGCAAGTTTGTGCAATTAAGATATAAAGATTTGAAAAGTTCCCTTTCAAACGTCATACTTTGTATCACATGTTATTAATTCAAATATACCTAAACGAGAAATTCTGCACTCTTTCGAAGAATTTATCATTGACTGTATTTTAACCGTGTAGAAACCATTTACATCAATATAATATACCATTATATAAGAACTAGGTAGTCTATGATGATCAATTGCTTCCCAAGTTTCAAGTTAAACTATAAGACTGTGATTAGTTAAATCCCTTTTTTATAAATTATTAAAATGTGATTAAGTCTAATGAAGATAACAATCAAACGGTTAAGAAAAGTTGCTATAACTGGAAATACCTTAGAAATATGTAATTATTGAAATATTTATTGCCTCCACAGGCAACAAATATAAAACAAGCCTAGGTCCACAGAATCTGAGGATAATTGATAACACGAAGAAAACATTTTTGCGACGTCAACCGTGGTAAAACAGGATATTAATCCCTCGAACCTTCTATTCGAATATTCCTTGCCAGCATAAAAATATTTACACAAAGAGTCAACTACAAGGTTATAAACCAGTAAGACGTCTTTTTAGCGTATTCCACGAGAATGATCAATTATGAAATGCGAAAAAACCAAGCAAAACGAAATCAAATTCTCAACTGGCATTCCACTGCTCGATCACTACTGAAAGAAGCAAATTATGCTCAAGGTAGGCCAAACTCCTGAAGCGAGACCATGTCTCTGCATCACTAACGATGCAACGAACGTGCAAAGTAAGGAAACGGAGATCCGCGATATAAATCCGTAAACGCAGAAATCACCTCTCGTTATTCTAATATAACAACTAGGTGAATTACTATAATCCTGCATTGATTGTCTTTAACAGTTTGTTGACTCACTCTCCAGATATATTCCTCTGGAAGCTGTTGCCAGCTATCGTCCTCCGATTTTAGACAATATTTATCAAAGAAATAATCATCTCTCCATCTGTAATGATGTATTATCAGCTAAAGATCAAAGATGTTATACAAATAGTCATTTTAGCACATACAGTGACTCACACAGGTATTGGAACACTTATCATAGACAAGATTTATTCGTATATTGTGGATGTTGTACAAAAAATTTTGAAATTTTATTGGTGCTATGATGAGACACGACTGTCATGATTATATTGATAACGTTTGAAATTAATCAGAAAATCTATATAAAAGTTACAAGGTATTTAAATATATATGTAGTAAAATATTAGTATATAGCACAGATAACCATGTGAAGCATATAATAAATATTGAAGATGGTCCCACTGAATATTAATATAATGCATACTTGACTGTCCCAATATTTTTGTGAACTCTATGAAACATGTACTATAAATGTCTTGTAACTTCTATATATATAATGTATATATTTTTAGACTTGTTTCACACTTTGCCAATACAATCGTAATGGCCAAGTTTCATTACAGTGTTAATGACATTTCAAAACGTTCTACTGATAAAAGGTGTCCACGAGCGTTCGAACACTCTTGTGAATTGTGTATGTTCAATACGATTCTCTTTATATGGCTAGTCAGAGACAAGCGATCTCGAGGTTCGATTCACAAATGCGTTTCCTTGCGGATGCGCGTGGTACGTGTCGGAAATGATTAACGCGAACGCGCATGGATCTTTATCTGCTATTTACCCTTTTGCCCGCCTCCTTGCTTTCCAACAGGAAAATTATAGCTACCTCAGGCTCAATACCCTTTGCCACGTAACTATTATCTCTGCCACGATAAGAAATTCAGCCAACCTCCGAAGCACAATGAAATAACTTGATCGCCTTCGAGGCGCTCTCGTGACAGCCATCGTTTTCCCCAATACGATGTTTTCTAAAATCATTCGAGATTATGTAGATTAGGAAGATTGTAAACTCCTAAGTCAATATGAATTCCCGAATAAAAATTATATTTCAATAGATATAACTTACTAAGTATTACTTACTAGGCAGCGTATATGTACGGTACATTTTACTAGATTTTGTATATTTCGTACTTTTTACGAATAAAGTATTTCAAAATCTGAAAAATATAATAAAAATTTTTTGAGATATCTTTTTTCCATAAAAAGAAAGTGAAACTATCTTGCACCGTTGCACCATATTGTAATCCATCATAATTTATTAGACGAAGGATTTGGTAAAATTCTTCTTCGATCTAATATAATCAAAGGATTTCAAATTATCCAGAGACAAGAGAACGTCTGCTTTCGTTTTCGTAGGTTCGTTCCAGTTCTCATAGAGACAGGTTTGCTAAGGGGACTCGTGTCTCCGTTTAATGACCGAGGGAAGAACAATGGAGTACACACCTGCCACTCATCACGGTGACCAAGTTTTGAGTAACTCGAATAAAGGAGACCCACGTTTCTTGGCTTTGTATTGTTTGAAGAATGGTACGCTGGTGTGCGAACAAATAATACACTTTTATGCTTCGAAGACTTTTGATCTAAAAGAATAGCTGTACTAAAGGAATTGTCACCTGTATTCGTACATATCTTTGAGATATATTCTCATGAGATATATATAGCTATATATATGTAAACTCCTTAAGAGTTCAAACGCAGATAAACAAAGGGACTTTTTCTGTTTAACGGACAATGTGACCCTATTTGTCGTTACGGACAACCGATTTGCCAAACAGTCATTTCACAGACGGACGGTTAGAGAAGAAGAAGGATTTCGAGTGTTAGAAATAGACACGATCATAAGAAAGAAATTATTATTTACAGTATTGAAGATTGACAGAGGAAGAGTGGTAGTTTAGGACGTGGAAAATCGATTCTCGATTTTCAAGTAGACCTTGTACAAAGCTTTGTTATTTATTATTATTTACTGTTATTAATTATCATTAATTGTTGTTAACCTCTGTATTTTATTTAAGTATTGTTACAATAAACTCGATTTTCAGACTTAAGAATTGATCCCTGAATTATCCGAGAATTGAACATTATATATATATACACAGACACAAGAAATCTGTCGATCAAGCTACAACGCGAATGGTAATCTATTTTCAATCTATATGTCATTTTCAAAATCCATTTTCTGTCATCATTGGCGGAAAAAAATGTCCAACGTCTGTATCTCTATAATACTCGGTAATTCGTGTCACATCGAGAAACGTGTTAAGGAAACGACCGTTGATTTTTATTACGAATAAATCGCCGAATTGTGCTCGTTCCGATCGCTGAGCACACTTTCTCCAGTCGGTGCGATCGCTGCATGCACTGTTTCGGATTTACGTGAATTTCTACTTCTACACTTCTCGTTTCTTACGTATAAATATTGTAATATTAGTGAATTGAATATTCGAAAATTGATAAATGAAGATATATTTATGAACCTTTACAGCTAATTAATTCGATAAACGATTCTGACTACTTTGGGATCCCATAATGATTTTCGAAAAATTCTTCAATTATGTTTCTTTGACAACTTTCAATTGTAGCATATTCTTGTGATATTCATATTGATCCTTCGACCAGTTAAATATGCAACATAAGACTGAACGACTTGTCTAATCTTCATAACGAAATTAATTTGAATTGAGATTTACAGTTTTAATGTTCGAACGGAGGATTATTCAATGAAGATCATTAAATACAAACTACGTATAATATCTTAATATCGTATCTCTCAATCCGATGTTACGGTAATGCTGTAACACGGAAAACGCTTCTACAATCGCTGCTATAACAGCAATAAATATGAAATTCACCATCAGAATGCACCTGGAAGTCGAACATAATCTGTTCCGTATCTCAAGTATCTCGTTAGGAGAAGGCGATTCCGTCTGTCGCGAACCACTTCCTGTCTATGTATACAGATTCCGGTGCAAGAAGCTTGCGTAACCCGCAATATCATGTTCAGATATCTCGAGTTCGGTGCCAGGATTTCCGCGGTGCCCACTCGACAATTTTTACTTGGTTTCGAAATCAAGAACCGATCAACCGAACAGGAATGTCGTTTCGATTTAGTACCACCGATTTAATCTTCGATCGATCGTAGAAAACAGGGCGCGCATTAAGAACGAAGGCGATACGCTCGAGAGGAATTGTAAACGGTGAATACCGTACGGTAATCCGAGAAGAGGCACCTCCGAGCAAAATTAGATTTTGCAACTGCGATATTCAAGGAAGAAATTATTTTCTATGACAAACTGAAAAGCTGGATTTTGGTAACGACGTGCCGCTTCCCAGACCACCGTGCACCAGCGAACACACGGTGAAATTTCATCGCGCGTTCCGCGCGAGGTCTTGCCGATTTTCCGGGGGTAGAGAGCCGCGCTCTTTATTCTCCTCGGGCCGTTTTACCTCGAGATCGCTTCGCACGATAATGAAACAACCTGTAAGCAGTCGCTCGTGCTCCCACTCCCTTAGCAAATACCGGAAATTTGTGCAAGCGTCTTAACACTATCACGTTCGAGGATCGGAGGAACCACGAGCCTCGATCTACCACGCACGTCTTCTCCCTTTCGACTCGTGGTAGTGTTCTCCTATGCATCATCTAGTAGATGCAAACTCTGGTGGAGGAGGAAAGACAGTGCACGCCAGGCCAACGGCTATCTGACAGTTTATCTTAAGAGCGAGCCAACTCGCGATTTTACCGCGCATCCTTCGTTAGAGCTCGAGTCTTCCTGATTCTACGAGGGTTATAAACAGATTCGTGTAATCGAGGAGATAATGCGATATCCAGGTGTTAGGATGAAGTATCTTGATTCGAGGAACGATTGATTCGCTCGTCTACGTCAGATCGATCGATTCACCGAGAAACGTTACTCACAAGTTTGTAATAACCTTAACTTGAACGTGAAAAGATTAATAAGATTTTAACGTTAAAATTGTACGATGATCTTCAACTCGCGAGAAAAAGTCTTTTTTCATATTTCGTAAGCAAATTGGATAGTCTATATTCAAACCCAATTTCTGTTATTTTAAGCTCCTAAAAAGTTTTCAATGATCCTCGCGTACTTTTAAATGTATTTACGTTCGAGACCTTTTTCAATAAATATAAAAATAAAAAAAAGGAATTTCAAAAGGTATATTTTAGGAATTGAATTTTAAAATCGAATTTCAACTAATCAATTTCAATCAATAGTCGTACTTTTATCTCCACAAAGTGTTAACGTATATTTAAATTGATATATTCCACATGGATGATCGCAATTTCTTGATTTCTAAACGGTTACTTCACCGATGTGTTTGAGATTTCTATGTAACATACATATGTATTTATTAATTGATATTAACATCAGTGAGTGTCATTTAATATCGCGTAAGTCGTGTTGAACACCGATTGCTTTTACCGTTTCTCCATAGATCGTGGGTTTATCCCTGTGGATGATTCAGTAATTACAAACACATTATTTCTGTGGCTAATCCTCGAGTCGAGAAACCACAGTGGGAAAAACTTTCAGAGATTGTTAGCCAAGTATAAAAGGACTAAAGAAAGGAGTGAGCATCGATGTGATTCAACGAGATGTAACTGTGATATGAACGCGAGACCTTCTGTACGGCCTTTAGACGAACGTTCCTTAACCCTGAAGCCTTGATTTCTTAATCCTTTTACTCACTATAAACTTCTACGATTCTGAGTTTCATCGATCTTTTGATAAATTTGATATTTTTATCTAAAACCTTACATCTGTGTTTCGTGTCCTTCTATCCTATTTCTTTTAAATATCTCTCATAACGGACCTTAAGTTATTTCCTGTTGTCTATCAAAAATCAATCTAATCACCACTATTGGAATATCGCAATGTAGAAAGAAATAAATGCTAAGAATTTTCCCGATGAATTTTCGTATGAAGATAATTACAATTCGAAATATTCACGAAGATTCCTAGAAAACGTCATACAACAGTTTTCCAGTTTCCAAGTCATTCCAAAGTCCGAGATTCACAGGTTGAAAATCCAGATTTTACAAAGTCATTACGTGATCTAAATTCCTCGTGTCTCTCGATGATGTATGTTTCAACGTTCCAAGTAACATTTCACAGCAATATGAGCTTGGTAATATTCGATTTTATTACGAACGGATATCGTAATGAAGTTTCTACGAATGTAACGAAACTCTTGCTCGTGTTTTCCGAAGAGCGATCGTTAATTCGCTATTCAAGCTGTGGGCGACTCGGAACGACACGGCGCCACGGAATCCTTTAACTGACACTAATTTCATCTTGAAGAGATTCTGATTTACGAGGACTTGTCCAGTGAGTCGAGTTTCTTCTCATCGGCAGCGAGTTCTAAGACGTTTTTCTGGTGACGTTCGCCGAGGTTGTTGCCCTGTAACTTCATGTCGAACGTGTCGAATCGAAAAGTTCAACGTATCTGTCTTCGCTTCCCGAACCGTTCCTCCGATACGAATAAACCTTAGTATTTCTTCGTTTAATCACGACTATAACGCAACGTCTCGTCGAATCTATTAAGCGTTTCTCAATCTTGAAATAGTCTTCAAATTTTGTGGTCCAATTTTGATCTTCTCCCGTTGAACAAGAAGACTTTGGATGTTTTAAGAATAATACTGACATAACGAAATTAAGAAATCTTTTAGCATTAAAGGAATTGAAATTGATCCAACGCACGTAGGTTAACACTTTAATAAGTTAGCTGATCCAATTTCCATTAATTAGGAAAATACCATCGTGTTACTAATAATTTTCGTGTAAAATCTATCACAATATCTTAAAATTTCATGATAAACGATGAATATATAACGTATGAATTATTATGAAAGTCTTGTTTAAAATCCCATGAGTTTCGATTTCCCTTCGTCGTTCGAGTTGATATTAAACGCATATCGTAAGTTTCATACACAATTCATACACACCGAGCTTGTTAAGCAACGAAAGAAAAACATTGGAAATCTGCAAATGCCTTTTGCACGAGAATTCTCTCTCTTTCGCAAATCGCGATTACACTTTTCATAATATCGCGAATCATTATCTACGGCAGCGATTTAAAAGAAATTCAACGGTGATTCATCGTGATTTAGCGGTTCGCCAACATTTTCGATTCGCTTCTTTGCGGTCAATGATGGATCGAGTCGACGATCCATCCGTGTCCTTGAGGCTTCTCGTCGTTGATTTTCTTTTTTTGTACGTGCTTCGTCGTCGATCATTGTCAACCGTTAGCAACGATGATTGTTTAACAGGAATAATTTCAGGTAAGGTTTACGAACAACCAACCCAGGAAACTCGCTCTCGGAGTTTTACTTTCGCCCAGCAATTGATAGCCAGGGACCTTTATCGGTCGTTACTCAGCTGGTATTTTAACATGAAAAACGTGTTTCGAACTGTCTACAAACTCGACAAAATCCTCTACCCGCGAATGCTTTTTCACGTGTGGTGTAACATTTATAAAGGCGGCGAAAAACAATCTCAAAGATTAATTTCAAAATGTTGCAGTCCGATGACTAAACTTTTAGAGAAACTAATTCTTAAGCCACCTCCTTTTTATACTCTTTTTTTTTTACTTGAACGTATAACGCGCCTAATAAAGTATAAATCTCTAATTCAGAGGTTTACTACAGAAGATAGTATTCTGCGTTATACATATATTAATAATCATTAAATTAAACCCCGGTTGATCAGTTGTAAGTCAAATATCAAAGATGCTTTCTCACTGTTGCAATGATTGATTTTTCTGAAATGAATGAAACTATATAAATATCTCAGCATCGTACTCGTAAAATTTGCCTTCTCCTCGTTTTCCCTTCTTTCGCATTCAAGCGAAAACCAAGCGCACCACGATCGTTTGGCTCGTCGTGACGGCAAGGTTAGTAAATCTTAGGAAGAACCAAGAGATTCCCTTCAATTTATAACCGCGCTTCCTCTCGTGGGAGGGAACGAATCCTCTGGAGAGTGGAGGGATCGTAAATTCTAGGAAGCGAGCGAACAGGCTGACTATCGGAAGCGTTCGAATCTCCGAGGACTTTCTACGATCCCGTCTCCGGGAATTCTTCTTTCGTTAGGGCAACGTCGACGAAGACAAGGAGGAAGACACGATGCATAAGGAACGACCGGTCTCTCCTATTGGCTCTCTTGGTACGCACGCATTGCTTCGTGCCTCTGTAATTTGTGTGTTTCGAGGTCGTGGAGAGAAGACCCGGTTTCGAAGGCAAGGGAATCTCGCGGAGGTAGAAACGTGTCGGTCGAGTTCGAGGTACATCGACCACATCGAAGAACTGTTGTAGACAGGTGCTGTAATAAACGCTGTTCCTTTTCTTTTTCTTTTTTGTAAGGGAGTTAGTACTTTGGTTGTCGTTCGTCGTGGACAGGCGCGAAAGTGCGATGGAACGAGCGATTGAAAATTTAGTCTTTGGCTAATTACTTGCTTACGCGCCAATTGTAACGCGACCTGCTCCAGGATTCGTGAAATGCGAACGTAACGACCTAGATTTTCGTGTATCCAAGCCTTCATTGTAAGATCGCCGAAATTTGTACCTGATTTTTACGAAGTATGTACTCGCTACTCAAATTCTCGACTCTTTCGATTTCTCGAATTTAAATCAGAATTAATTGGAATTAATTATTTAGGAGAGAACTAATTTCCTTCTAGTTAAGTCTCCGATGGTCAATGAGATCGTTTATCATACATAATTGGATTTTTATCTTTTTCATATGAATAAAGTATTATGTTTATCGCATTCGTGGAAGTAATTATCTTCTTTCACTTCTTATATTGTGCTTTGCATTTCATTGCCATAAATAATAAGATATAACCTTATAATTAGAGGAGGAAAAGAAACATTATTACAGAGTCAAGAAACAATGGAAGCAGAAAAATTGATCATTTTTGTACGTTAGGTGAAGAATTTGAGGTTCTTGAGAAATATCGATTAAGTTTGAATGATTGAAAACGTAAGGCTGTTGTTAAAGTAGGCAAACTAGTCCTGGACAAAATGCTACTTTCGCCGCCAATAAATTTAACAGCGGTCTGATAAAGGCCCGCAAACGTAACAACATGATTTTCTATTCGCGAAACTGGTTCGTCTAGGTTGTACTTCCGATCTTATCGAGAGCGCGATTTGGTTTCGTTGCTTGCTTTTTCACTCGCAATTTAACAAGCAACAATGTATAAATTATATCGAGGAAACTATGAGTTCTACAACTGGATTCGCTTTACAAAGTGGAAGATCAGATTTCTAGACCGCTCGGGAGAACCAAGCGTCGAGAATCCAACTTGTACATGCCGTTTCAAATTTGGAGATACAATCAAAGCCCTTCTATAATTGCACTAATTAATTTTACATTCATCTTTACATTCATCAATTTTATATACATCTTGGAAATTATTCTCTATGTATATGCACATATTGTAGAATTTGTTACGTCTTGACTTTAACTCCACTTTTAGTAAATTTTTCAATATCGTTACTTGGCTGTGTGATTACTATTTGAACTTTTCAAAGAACAATTGATTTAAAATATTTTCAACATTTCGACTCGATCTTGATTAAAATATCCTATACGATCCGATCTGAAATCTTCGGATATCTAAATGTCTATTTACTATGAAAGTTTCCTCTAAAATTTCACGACATCGAATCTTCAGTTTATGGGTTCAAGTCGATACTACATGTACCTATGCAAATCCAACGAATATACCAACTGATACTCAAGATGAATTTACGTAGTGAAGACATTTTTCCATTTAATGGATATCGAATATGATAAAACGTAGATACAACATATATTTAGCATATTTACTATAAAATTATAATATAATAAATTTACCATAAATTCATAAGGAACCACCTTAACCCGTCTTTTAACAGCAGTTGACGAAGCAAAACACAAAGACTGACCTAACGTAACAGAGAATATGCGGGATGTGTCGGGCATGAGACGTGTGTACGGTTACACCAGCCGCGTAGACAACGACGTTACAAAAGACATCGATGCCACGAATGTGGGCGACGTTCGGGAAAGTAAAAAATGCTCCAGGGACACGTATATACGGAGTACATTGTCTTACGAGCGTCGTACCATACCGCCTACTGTCAACTTTATCGTAATCGTATGCAGGCACCGTAGCGTTCGACTTGTGAAATTACGACTGGAAGAATGGAGAGAAAGATTTTGAAGAATGCGAGGAGATCACTTTCGACGAATAGATCTCCTTTTCACGGAACGTTACGTAATCATGACGGTCGAACGACCGAAGAATTAAGTAACGTCATCCCCCGCGAATAAATTTTATTCGTTCCGATGAACTCATTAGGCGTTGCAGAAATGTATGTAAGGATTAATATGTATCGTGATTACGAGTCGAGACGAGTTCATTTTTATGAGATACCACCGGAAAAGGAATAAAAATGAACATGAAGAAACGCGTATCAGACCTAAGAGCTGGAAAATTCTTTTCAAATTTATTCCTAACGCGTTTACCTTGTCGATTATCTTGCCTAGTTGTTGGCTAGATGGATAATTTAATACGTTTGTCCGGTGTTAGCGTTGCATCAAATTAATTATCAACGTTAATAATATTTCGTAATCTGGCTGTTTCACGGATTGCGACTCGCGAGAGGATGCCGAATTATTTTTTTCAACGAGTCGGATTCGTTTTATACGCATCTAAGCGAAGTGTGGACGCACGCGAACTTAATACATGCTGAAACGGCTATCAGAATTATTCGATGGAGGATTTAAAAAGCGGAAGCGAGAAGCGTGCGCCTTGGCGAAGGGATAAATTACGTTCGGTCACGTAAACGAAAATTCGTGTCCAGAGTGATAAAACGTATACCTATGCCAGGCTTTCGAAGTTGTGGACCGCGTTACAAGAAAATCACTATTCCTCACCCGTTCCATCGTATGTATTATCCTGCCGATACTCCTGCAAACCACAAGCGTTTTGTATCTTTTACTGGAAAGCGTATTCGTGATACAAGTCTCGGCAGGACATATGTAAATATCCATAGAACAAGCATCCTATACGAGTAAATTATACAGCACTGAGGTGATATTTTATGTTTCCAGTTGAAGCTTCGAAAGCATTCGACGTTTTTAAATATTTTTAACTATATTCAAGGTATTGCTAGTAACATACCGTTTGACGAAACATATATGTTAGGACACCTTTTCATATACGACATAAAAAATCTCCAAGCCGAAGCTGAATCCATCACCGCAACATTTTATTTCCAATTTTTTAAATTTATATTAGCGAATGTCGCTTTTTAACCTGTAGTTATGAAGGAGAACATCAAAGGAAGTCAAAGTATCTACATGATAAATTTTCTGTTTTAAATCACAAAAATTCTGTTTCTGTTCCTAACTCATGTAACAGACTTTTGTAGAGTATCTGTTATTCTAGTATATTTTTGTATCTCAACATAGCAGTGTACAAGTCATTCCCGTTTTCTGGAAATGCTGTATTTACGTAACCTTTATACATATCTCACTACTTGACTCTTAATGGGTTAATATGACTTACATTTCCACTCGTCTTGGACTTGCAGTTTAACGAGACTTCATTTGCATTTCCACAAGTTTCTACATAGTCCTGCGTGCGTGTGTTCGCATTCCACGTGGATCAAATAGTTTCCATTTCACTGGCTGGATTCGGTTGTACCATTCTAGGGTGACTTTCACGCAAAGAAATCATTCTGGTCACATAGCGCGGCGCACCTCGCTAGAAATTCTATAATGACCTACTACTACGAGGGAAATCTTGGCGCGCACGAGTATCTTCTTTTCGTATGTTTACCGAAGTGTGGAGAAAAACAAAGAATTTCTTTTCAGCAGTGCGATTTATCGCCGCATCGAACCAAGCAAATAGATCCACCTTGTAAAAGATTAACTGGCAAATCGTGATCGTAGGTGTTCACAAGTTAGGAAAAGCTAGCCAGCAATTGTTACACCAGCTTTTACGTTCATATTCAGGTGCTATTAAAACAAAACCTTTGGCTATCTCCTTTCTCGTGTTTCGTTTCTTTTATCGGTGTAGGAAACGGCGCGAACGGTTTCATAAGTAATGCCAACTACTTTCTCCAGTCTCTCTTAATATCCTTTGTTACATCGCACCGAAATTGGAAGCGGAGCAGCGTGAGATGCGAGCAACAATGTATTTAACTTTTGGTACTGAAATTATCGTAAATAGCGCCAGGAAGAATATCAAACGAATATATATGCAGAACACGTACAAGTTTCCGGTTACATAGATTTTTATTCCAGAAACGATGTTACAATGAATTTTTACAGCGTTCTTTTGTGATGCTATTTGCTTTTACTTGCCATATTTTTATATCCGATATTCACTAAAATTCTTTTAAATATCATTTTTAAAGGATAAATTGAAAAATCTATTTGCACGTCATTATATGCTCCGATCAAAAATATGACTTGATCAAAATAATCCTTTACAATTTCTATATAGGTGCGACATTATGATGTTCTATATAATCAATTACACAAGTTCAGATATTCTTATAGAAGTTTCTTGGTAGATTTTTCGATCGCAGAGCTACAGGTAGTAAACGCATCAGAAGATACTCACGTTAACCATCCGTGGCTGCGTTTACGTCCTCTCCAGGCTGTCACCTCTCCGCGGAGGTCCTCTTCGAGATCCTGTTCAAGGTCGCACGTCCCTCTCACTTTATCACTGGTTCCAGTCGGAAGAAAGGAAGGTCCTTACGCACACACTGACCTTACTGGCACTTGCACTTTCATCGATCGACTTCACTGCGCAGAACCAACCAACGTGTTCGTGGAAAGGAAGTATAAGAAAAAAAAAAAGATAAAAACGAAGAAAGAGCGAGCGAAAGATCGAGGAAAACGGTTACAGTGGTGGTCGATGAATCGCAACAAAGCCGTGTCGACGAAAGATTAAATAATACGGGTGAAACTCATGCGAACCGAGACGCGAAAGGAACATGTCGCGGCTCCGCGAGCGGAGCAACTTCTACCACCAACTAACTACAATCGACTGCCTGAATGACTGACTGACTGTGCGCTGACTACCAGCCGTGAACTGCTAGTCGCGGATCCGGACTCGATCACCACCAACCTAGCTGGCCTTCCTCCTCTTTCTCTGGTCGCCGACTTACTGACGACCACTATCCTCTCTCTTTTACCTCCCTCTTTCCGCGTCGTGATCGTTGTCTATACAACTAAGTACTTACTTACCGAACTTTGTTTACGAAGTTCACGATGATTTACCGATAGACTTCTTATTGACCTATGAGCAGACAACGAATATCTATATATTTATGTAAAATTTAAAGGTATCAAATTTAAAGGCACGTACGAAGAAACAGAATATACATATGAAAAATTATATAAAATATTTAAAGTGTACTAACCTTTATGAGATTTAGCAAATAAAAGAAATTTCTCCTTCGGTTTTACTTTGTTTGGTGGCGATGATAAAAACATGAATTAGCAATGTTTGTATTTATGGGAAGTCCGAAGATGCAGGAATACATAGAATGCACGCAACATGCAAAAATTGATACAATATCCAAAGCAGGATACTGGTTATAATATGTGGTAAATGGTGCAAATCCGTGCTTGGTCATTATTCTACTTGTATCCTTGAACATATGAATTTGCATAAATCATATGTTCTATCTATCGCAGCCTATTTATGAGATTCATTACGCTGAGTAATGTTAAATATTCCATTTAAATGAAGAATGCATTTTGATCTAAAACAAACAGATTGTCCGTTAAAATTTAATGCGTGTATATGAAAATTATTTACATATATTCCTGATCTAAATTGAATTTAGTAAGGATCGTATTCTAATTCTCTTTTGGTGTTAATATCAGCTGCGTTTTCGGTGAGGTCTGAAATCCTTCCATTGTTTTGAGCAGTGTAGCATGGCGGGATCTTGATAAAGTATTCCATAAAATGTTCAATGCACGGTTGCCGGAAGCCATTCTTTTTGCAGAGAACTTTTCTTTCGTGTTGAGGTAAAGTGAATAATAATTGACGTTTTAATGATCTATAAAAAGAAGTTTGTTTCATTTGCTTTTAATTATTTCTCTTATCTTCTCGTATCTTCCTCTTCCACTCTAATTTTTAATTTGCAAATTTTTTTTGGAGAATTGCTTAACATTTTAATTACTTTCTCCAAGTTTTAATTAAATTTAACGATTAATTATAATGTTTCGATAAAGAATTGACTTTTTTCGGAATTCAGTGTGTTTAAGGTCAAGTTTCAAACTATCTTGGTCTGGTTAGAAATTATATAAATGGTAGTAATCAGAGTACGGTTGAAACGTGAGCCAGAAAACAATAGTATGCCTAAGCGTTCGATTACAACATCAAATGCCTTCCCATGACGACAGACGCTTTAAACGGCGGCAGTAGCGAATTCTGGACGACAGGAAACGTACGAAATTTACCTAAATGGCGGGTGAAAAGTACGCAAGAAAAGGAATGAAACGGGAGCGACCGAGAGGCTACTGGAAAAAGAGAGCAAAAGCGAATCGTAGTTGGAAGAAGAGAAAACGAGAATTGTAGCCCGGGGCTACAGGCTGATCTGGTGAAAGCTCGTGTACGTTGACTTTGCTCGAAATGTTCGTTTCAACATTATGCCAAATATTGTTTATTAAGCAACAGTTTGTTTCTAGAACGTCCTATCTTATTACTATGCATAAACCGTATTTCTCGAAGAAATCATTTTCATATATTCGATCTAATCGAATAAATTTATCGTATAACTTTTTATCTTTTATCCTTCTATAATTTAATATGTTCTTCAATTTAATTATGACATATCGATGACATTAAGATATGATAAATAAATATATCAAGTATAAACGTGGAAAACGAGTAGGAAATATTTCGTGAATAATGCTATAAATCTATAAGTACAAGTGATTGATAGTAAAAGATATAATTTTATATGTTAATCTTTAAAAATTATAAAAACTTACTGTCATCGTAAATTATCTGAATGTTGAGAATTGTTACAAAATATAATTTCTTGAGTTGATAAAAGAGTTATTCAATGTATTTCTCGACTTTTTAAAGAGCAAGGGAGCGCCATCTAGTAACGAACTGAAACACTCGCTGGACGTATGAATATTTTCATTTCTATAATGTTTTTGACAATCAATTAGGTACATACTCTATTAACATTTCTTTTAATGCTCGCATATTAGACTTAAAGTAAAGATAGAGATATTATTTAAAATATTACTACATATTTTAAAAGTTAATTGTCGGTACAGAAAACTTTAAAGCCCTTTCCCATTTTAGTGTCATTTCTGACGTCATCGATTTAGGATAAATAGGATGATTAGATCATTGACTAACTGTATCTTCGCCTGTGCTCATTCGTGATATTTCCTACGTTCACCGTAGCAAACGCAACTTAGTCTTTTTTCTAGGTCGATATGTCATCTTCGTCGGTGAAGATACATGAGTTCCAGATCATTGTGGCAAAATAAAAAAGCAATGAATATTATGTTTATCCTGTAACTCTTCGGTGATATCACGTCTATTCTGCATCTCTAGTCTTTTGTATCTTTATATTACACTGTCGGTAATATCACGTTCTTAGTTATTGATAACGGCACAAACGAATGTTCTTAGTCAATGGAATGGTATCCAACGTTCTACCTTTATCATTCATCGATAATAGTAACTTGCTGTATATTTCTAATATTTTATGCCTCCAGAGTGCACTGTTTTCCTATGCAGTGCAAAAATAGATGATTTTGATCTTTATTTTAAAAATTAAAAATTAAATTTTGTTTCGAGGCACACATACTTCGTTAGAATTTGTAATTTTCTTGTCACATAGGATAGATTTTAACGAGTAAAATCCAAAAATATATACTAGTTTTAAGAAGAATATTATTTTGAAACCTATGTGTACATAAAATTGATGCATTTTGTAAAGTTTATTTGAATATACATGCTTTATCAGTTATGTGCGTCGCAAAAGTATAATTATCAGAATAAAACGATGTTGATTTGAATTAGATTTGATTAACATTATTTAAATTTTAAATTGGCGTTTTACAAAATAATTCGCAAGATAGATCAGTATCGTGATGATGACCTTACTGATCAGAGTCTTTATGATGGACAAGTATACAACTGTACAATATACATACATACATACATGAACTTTAAATATGCATAATTTTAAAAATAACGATCATCTCGTCGTTAAATTAGAATTGTTTTATTTTATTTATCAAATAATACTATATATTATACAAAAAAATTACAAATCCAGTATGCCCCAAAATGTAGTTTCATTCTTAATTTGTGTATTGTATTTGAAAGGTAGAAGAAACTTTGTAGTCTCATGGCATTTTTGGGATGTGGTCGATTGATCGCGATATAATTTTAGATTTCTTGGACACAATATGATAATATGATTACTTAATATTATAAGAAAAAATCCAGTATTTTTAATTTCATTAAATATTACGAATCATTTGCTTTCATATGCAATATTGCACAATCTTTCTTTCGATTCTTCGGTAACAAATTGTAGCTGTTGCCACGAGATGGCAACACAACTATGATTAATACTGATTTAATATAGGAATAAACTAATTATAAATATATATGTGATATGTGAACATCTGTTATCGTTACGTGTAATCAAGCGATACTTTTACCAGAATAATCAAATTATCTGTTTATCTGAATGTTTTGTAGAATGCAGAAATGAAAGAGAGATTTCTAAACGTTGATAAAATCGAGGAATGAAATAAACTCTTAAACAAATCCCCGGAAAATAAGCCAATGCAAAATATTCACAGATTTAATTCAATGGTTTAAAAAATTCGAATTGTAACCTGATACTAACTCGAAATAATGGTTCGTTATATTCTTGGCGAAACTGAAATGGAAGAATTCAACAAAATTTGAAAGTTTCCACAAGCTGATCGTAACTGTTTACTAGTATTAAACATTTGCGATCGGTCAATACATTGTTTCTCATTAAGGTTCTGGAGGAAAGAAAAAAAGATAAAGAGATAGTAGTGCCACCCGTGGACTTCCATAGAATTCGCAGCTTCACGCTCGGATTCATCCGTGGGAGCTGAAGTAAAAACTCGTAAGATTACAGCGATCGTCAGCGCGATAAGACGCCGATCGGATGAAAATCCACGGGAGACGATAATCTAACTTGACGTTCGTTATCCTCTATATGTTTCCCCTTTTGAACCCCCTACGGAGTATCTTCCGATATATACAATTAATAATCTTTTAATTTTCAACCATGCCTACCGAATGCTAGTTGTCACCGAGAAATCGAATAAATTGCGGTTTTACGAGACTTCACAGACCCATCAAAGAACGTTACTGACTTTAATCATTTACCATTATACGCGAGGTGCTTCCTATCTACTTTATCATGCATTCAAGTCGTTTAATTAAATATTCAATTATGAAAATGTTCCATCAACATCAGTTCTAAGTACTTTACGCCGCTTGCATATTAAATAATATAAAATGTAAACGCTCCACTCACGAAAGTACTAATTTCAAACATCAAACTCATACTGCTGTAAATACAAAGATAACTAGATTGCTCTCAACAATACTTTAATATTTTATTGGACCTCTGGCGGAAACGGATTGAATTGAATCCTGCATTATGAGATCCTATACTCATGTGCATCGTCTTTAGGTTTAAAAAGCAAGAAATATATGGAATTATATATTTCTATGTAGAAATAGATATATTCAATATATTATTGTTATATTTTCAGTCATAAAAATTATGATGTGTACGATTCTATATAACCTCATCGTGTTCATTGATAGGCAGAGAAAGAATAAGTTTTAAGGCGTTGAGCTTAACGATTTGAATGTTGCGTTTCGTTGTATAAAGGAAATATAAGTATACTTACATAGGAACAGGAAAAGAAAGAGTAGCAACGAACAGCAAGCATTATCTTTAACAACGTTAAAGGCGCCTCTGGCCGTTCTCAGCGCGCGATGAAACCACTCATGGACACAGAAGGAACAGGGTTACACGAAAGCTTACACACTTATACACTTGGGAAACAGTTATATCCGCGCACGTACCAACGACCCTTATTTATGTCGTCGCTTCTACGTTCCCTGTAACCATCGCGCGTGTTGTCTTCGTCTCCTTCGTCGCCCTTTTCTCGCCCTTCTTCCTCCGTCTTTTCTCTTTCGCATTATCAAGCGAGCGGCACTGCGCTTTTACGGTCGGCGTATATCAATGACTGGCCTAAAGGAAGATGCGTGCACGGGGAACGGGAGAAAGGGGCCAGCCCCGTGACAATCCCCAGGATATAAAAACTTGCGTAAAGTTGTCCCACTTATGGGAACCTCGGGGGCCAACCGCTCGCTGAATACAGCGCGATCTTTTATTTATCAACGACTTAAACCACGATTTTTCTCATCAAAATTGAAGATATTCTGGTGTTAAAGACCTTCGGTAAGTACGGGAAATATGTCACGAGCAAATACGATGCTTGGTAAACTGAATGTAACTCTTGCACGACCATCGCTAAAATACTTTCGCGAATGATCGATGCTAGGTCTCTTTAGAGATTCGTGTATTGTGATCTATTGACATAGTGGCGCCATCCACAGAAAAATAGGTGAATGATAAGATGAAATAAATTTACGTAAATATGAAATGAAATATATTTTGTAATAAGTTATATTTAAAATTGTTTGGAAGACAAAATGCATTTTTAAAAGATAGTTGTTTTTATTTTTCTTAATATAAACGAGTTATAATATGTAATACATAAATAAGAAGACGAGTCTCGGGACTCGTCCTATAATAGCATTCCTCCCACTAGCCCCTCCTTATTCCGCGCCTGATTGTAATTGTAAAATTTTGTTCTTATACTTGTACATTTCATCAGATTTTATGAATTGGATTACATATTGGATAGTCTAATTTACTAAATCATATCTAGAGTGAGCCATCAACAGCCGTATGAGTGTCAAGATCGTAAAGTAGTATACAGTATACAGGATATGATTCGGCCAACTTCGTGCAACATCGACTTCATTTTCGAACGCGAATGTGTTAGTCTGAACGTTTACATGAAAATCCTCTACTTTACACTTGGTTCGATCCTGTTAGGTTGCAGACCGTTGATTATGTTTTCCGTGATATGAATGCATAATAGTTCTTATCATGCAATGAGACCACTGTATCCCGAGTATAATCAATTATCTTATCATGTAACACGTGTTCGTCAAAATTGATCGTTTATAATAATATACGTGTATTAAATGAGCTGTTAACAACTATGTTATATTTACATTACACGAGTATTACAAAGTCATAAAACAAACCAACTTTGTAGCGTGGTTTTGAAAAATGAGTGACCGATGTAGAGCTTTCGCTTACCTTTAAGGCGAATTTTCGGGTGAAGGGTAGGTGTGGACACTTTGAACGTTCCTTTCGGTTGCGTACGTTATCTGTATAACATATTTTGAACGTGCTTCTCTTCAGAAGGCCCGGAGCCCTGAGCCCCGAATTCCACGGCGACTATTACGAAGCGTACAACACTCGCTTTCTCCAGTCTCTCCGCGAGCAGGTTCGCCATTAGAATTACAAATATACGCGCTACACGGCACGCGCCCTGGGCGCTGAACTTCGTCGTGGTTTAATGTCAGACATTTCGCGAGAAATTCATCACAGACCCTCGGGCTGCGAACGCGTCTTTACGATCGTTCTTCGGTTTGGAGCAGCGAGTCGTGGTTTAGAACGACCGGTAGAAAGATCGCAGACACCAGATGGTCAAGGCGACTTCTTGTACGGAATTGTTATTAAAAGATAGGTTAGCCATAACCTTATCGACGTATCGACTTAAAAGGTATGTCTTATTTTTTACGCTAATGTTATGTGGTGGCTCAGCAAAGGTATTTGAACACTTTAAAAAATTGTACATATATATTGTATATGTTATAAAAACATTTTATAATTTCAGTAGCATTGTAATAGAACACGACAACAATATATGTTACGGTATATAAGTTATAAGATATCTATTGCAAACATATATATATATTTAATACAATATTAGTGTATATAATGATAGATTATTTAAATACTTCATGATCTCTGTAAAATATATGAATACTTGTGCTATAACATATATATAATTACAGTCGGTTTTCGTTACAATACTAATGAAATTTCAAAACGTTTTGCATAACATAATATATTCATAAAAGTCTTTTACAAGTGTTCATTGTATATCTGATTGTTTTGTCATGAATTATTATGACATGTTATAACATATTACAATATATAACATGCTATAACAACATTATATAATATATATTATAATATAATATACGAATTATAATATCTCAGTTCTCAAATTATCATTGGGGAGGAGATTTCGGAAAGATAAATTTAACAAATGCAAATGGTTCATTGTGGAATAATCATGATCAAACAACTCGACCTGTTGACACGTAAAAATCACGATGCACAAATAATTCTTGACTCGATAAGATCGAATACAATAGCGTTCTGTCCCGTATCCAAGTTAATCGATGCGTCCTTTCTGTTTTGAAATCCAGGTGCGCTTCAATCGCTGTCATCGAATAGGGAGCATGGAACCAGCGCAACATTTGAACTCTCACGGTTTTCTAATCACACGGGTGCCATCGATGAAGGTCGTTGCCACGATTCACTTCGGAATCATCGTGAAACTGTGCAAAAAGAAAAATCACTATCTTCTTTTGTATGGAACGATAAGGGCTGCTATTTGCGGTTCCCACGCCCATGGCAGACGCGTGCACATACACAGATTTTTCGACGGTCTTTCACATTATCGTCTCCGTTGTACTTATCGCGAAAGTCGACTCCGACGATATGAGCAGCCAGAGTGCGAGTACAACGTCACGATTGGTCCTTCTTCGTCCGACTCCTCGCTGTCAGGGGTTCTCATATTCTTACGGATGTTGCTTTGGTTCTTGTGAACAGGTGAAATGATGATCACGTTACCGAAAAGGTAAGTAACTCTTTTATGTTATATCATATACCTATTCGTAGTTTGAAATTTGAATCATACGATTGTATATGTGTATTTTTGTGATGCATATTTTTAATATTGGTTAAAGAACATTCTTAGTATTCTTGTTAAGGAAAGTAGTTTTAAATACCGATCAAAGAAACATCTCTGCCTTGTTTAACATATATTTATCATATTTTATCATGTCTAATTTATCAGGCATCTAAGTATATACAGCTTTATTTTATTCCGCTCTGTTGCCCTTTATATAAAAATAATTCTTAATATGTACTGAATTGCATACCCGTACCGTTTTCACTTGACGTAGTCGGTGCATGTAACGAAGCGCGCGTTGAAAGCGAAACGAGAAGCGACGAAGAAAAAGCTACCATCGGCGTCGCGGTTAAATGAGAAACATGCAAATGGCCGACTAGAACAAGAGCGTACTCGAGATACCGTAGCGCGATAATATTTCAATGTACGCTACCAGTATACTCCTACTTGGCCTGCGGGTAGCCAACGAAGGAGCGTAGGGTGTCGCCTCGTGTGAATCAACCTTGAAGTGGTGACTTTCGAGCCGGTTAGCCCGAACGCGATCATCCAGCAAAAGAAACAAAAGAATACGACTAAGACTTAATTAGCCGGCCAGGGTCGGTCCAGGGTGCTCCACGTCGTTACGACAAAATCATTTGTGGCCTCTCGTCGGGGTCCCTCGAGCGCGTCCGATTGGTCCCGACGCGACGATTTAATTACCGGCGTCTTCCCCTCTCCCGTCCTACCTTCACACCGGCGTACCTCTTCGATAATTAATCGACCGCTTAATTGATTAATCGATTAATGGTCGGCTACGATCGAACGCGGCCGGTAACGGCCAGATAAATCGTGTAAGCGCTTCGAGCTGTCGCGAATCTCGAACTCTGCTCCCCATCGTTCTTTTTTTCTTTCTCTTTTCCTCTTCTTTTTCTTCCCTTTCTTTTTTCTGCTTCTGCACAGTCACGACAAGACAAGAACATGAACACGCTCTGTCCTATGGAGTCCAGAATAAAAGCATTCTCGACGCTGGTTATGTCTTTATTTAATTTTTATCGCTGACCATCGATTACAGGATCTTCCCTCCGCTTTGTTACAGATGCAATTATTTCGCGATCGAGAGTTTGATCAAAGTTCCGTTTTATCCCGATAACGCGTACAAAGGGAAAAGTCTGCAACAACATCTGTAATTGTCAGCTCGTTGGTACACCGTCGAATACAGAACGTGGAGTGTATAGGAATCGTGCACGATAGATGTTGAATTCCGTGTTCGCGGTTTCCGTCGAGTTCTACCTTCGGAAGTTTGATTACACCGTGGACCCTTCCGATCCTGCGACCGGAATTAGTTTAGCACTTGATTTACACTCGTCAAATACCCGAGGTTGATTACGTCGTATGGCGAGATCTTAAAACTATCAGTTAGTATGAGATACTTATGTTTAGAATTATTTCTGAACTATGGAAATATCAATTTCGATAATAATATGATATTTTATTGATAAATCTATCTCATTTTTTCTTCTATTAGGAAAGTATGTAATTTTAAAGCCATAGTTATCCTATACTTATGCGCTGTTTCTTGAATATTTTTTATTATTTTTTTCTATTTTTAGGCTTTGATTCCATCTTTGTTTGTCGATTCCATCTTTAATCGTATTTTTTCTCATGATTCGATCACTAGGCGTACAATTTAACTTGTAATGGAGGGTGTTCCTTCTTTTTTTATCGCAATCTAAACTTTTGCCGAGCAATAACTTCCAGGAATAAGTAAAAATTGGGAAACTCGTCGCGAGTCGAGACGGAACTCCCCGGTGAGATTGACGCGTGGTCCGTCGTAGTAACGAAGTAACGTAACTCGACGCGATTGTAACGAACATCCGAACTAATCTAATTTACCAGAAGCTTCTGTACACGACAGTGTATCTGTGCAGACACGTCGTGGCGGTTTTCCCTGTGTTCTACGTAGAAATTAGTTTCCAAAACAATTCCGAATTGCAAATGGACCACGATTGGGATTCCTCGTTGAAATCCTCTAACTTGTACTATGAATGACTGATAACGTCTTTGGTAAAAGCAACCGCACATAATCTACCTACTGCAATAAATATCGTCGATCCTTATAATTCTTTTTGTTCTTACATTTTATTTAAGTTTTCTATAGTAGAAAAAAGAAAATATTTTTTCTTTTTATAGATATACATATCTTATATTTACTTAGGGTTTATAATAGTATCTTTATAGAGCCTGAACATAAAATATACGATGTATTAAGAACAATTTAAAAATATTTTTAAAAATAATTCACGATGTATTGTTCACTTAATCTAATGTTTTTAGTAAAAGTTTCATCGATGGAGTTGATTCAAGTATTGTTTCATGCCTTCCTAACGTTCTCTTTATCACACGATTTCTCATCTCTTGTTCACCAAATCCGTGTGCCTTCGTTAGTTCTTTCGAGGTTTACGTGTCTGGTTTGTTTAGGAGGTAGTGGAGAACGTCGGTATAAATCCAGGGTTTCGTCAGTCAGGGGGTCAACGGAGCCTTTGATCTAGATGAACCTCCTGCGAGATCCCGTCGTGCAACATTTCAAGTTTCTTTCTCGAATTCCTAGATCCTCGGTCATATGTACGTTCCAGATCATGTACGTGATCCGAAGAGAGCAACAGATAAGATTCGTTTCCATTAAATTTCATTTCTTTAGCCTCATTTACTACTCCCTTGCGCCTTCCAATCAATGTTTTGCTGATTGACAAGATGAATTAATTAGTTATCGATTAAAAATTAATATTTCCCATCTGTTCTTCTAACAAGATCAATTTACAAACTTTTATTGTATCTTTTATTAAATTTTTGTAAATGTTATGTATAGACAATGTTATTGGCTGGTTATCACGATTCGTTAAGACAGCTTTCGAAGAGACAACTTCCGTGATCCAGTTTGGTTGTCGAGTTCGTAGTCATTGGTTCGCGGGATGTTACATTAGAGGCAGCGATAACTCGCGTCGTAATCAGCGCACGATCATTCGCGTCGTAATCAGCGCGCGATCCAGCCTCGTAAAAATATAATTTACCGAAGCGGGAGAAAGAAAAAAACAGAGAGTGCCGGGTAAAGAACGCAATGATGACCGAGAAAGAAGGAGTCTTATTGGAGTTGAGGGAGAACGATAGAAGACGAGGAGCAGAACCATTGCGCGGGCTCAAGCGGAACGAGTCACGGCGGAACGATGGATGCGCGAAATTTATTACGACGGTTTAAGAATATAGGTAATTATTTACGTTTATTGTCCGATGCTGATGTTTATGGTTTATGTAAATTATATCCTGTAACGAGGGGAGGGGGATGGTTAAGTCCCCTTCATGATCATCCACTCTCGTTCATTTGCGTCCATCGTGTCGCGAAATCTTATTGTTCGAACGACAGCACGTTCTTCTCGTTTTTTTTTCTTGATATTTTACGTACGATGGGGCCGAGGCAGATCGATCAACTCTACGATGAATATTCAACGCGTCGTAAGATTGTTCCCTCTGGAAAAACCATTCGATTATACAAAATGTAGGGTTATTGTGGCTTCGAAGCGGTATACATATGTGGATTTGCTACAAGGACGTCTGTCCTTATCGAGTATTATTAATATTTACATGATATTATCGTTATCATATATCGTACATTTTGTTTTATCAAACAAAAAGCTCATACGTTTTAATTCCTCCGCGGACATTACGCAGTAACGTAATAATTTTCTGAAAATATCCTCGATCACGCCTCCTTTGTCATACTTCTCCTGAATCGGACCACTTTTAAAACGAGTTTCCATATCAACATCGCGAACGTTCCACGGACTCGTTAATTCACCGCGCTATTATTTTCACCGCGAACATTACGACGTTTCTTGCGCGGCAGAACGCTGCTTCAACTGGTAATCTCTTCTCACGGTCGTGCACAGTGAAAAGAAGGAGGTGGATGAGAATGATGAGAAGGTGGAGAAGTGTCTTGGAAGGACAACGACGAACTCGACTGGATGACGACGATGACGATGGCGGTGTGTTGTTGGTGGTTGCCGACGTCGAGAGGGCCTTTAACGTCGCGTTTGCAAATTGGAACATAAAATCACGGTTGTAACGGGCGCCGTTGATTGTTCGTTACCAGCGCTGCCTACGCATGCTGCGTGTGTGCACCTGCGGTACGTGGTTGTACGCGTGTGTTCACCCTGACGGAGGCTAACTACCGTGGAACGATGCATATAAAAGGCCGTTCCAATATTTCATCGGTCGGTATGCGGTAGAGCCATTGAACGCCTATCGAGATCGAATCGATTTCTCATTCGATCGTTCAACCAGCTACGCAACGATCTTTCTAGATCGTATTTTGGCCATTTGGCAGTGGTACCATTCGTTATTTTGTTGATTCTCGTTGATTGTTTGTTTTTCGATTAAAATTCTAAGCAAAATTTCTGTCCATAGGCAACATATCGTACAGGTTATACCCGATAAATTAAAAAGATACTCGCATAGAAAATATTTACATCTCAATTTTAAAGCATCAGAGGAAAGGAATTTTATGACATCGGAAACTTATTTTTACTGCGATTCTAAATTAATTTCGATTATAATCCCTTCTCGCGAACGCCGCTGTATAGTCTTAAATATTTACTTTCTTTCCTCGTAACTTTTAACCTCGATCTTAACGCTATCTTAAGCATCGTATCATCAAACAAGGCCGACTGATTACGATTTCGAAAGTTCCCCACCGCAAAACTTTTCTGCCTCAAGACCGGATGTGACGAGTTCTTACACCGGTGTTGGTGAAGCAGTGAGTTTCTCACCGCGGCGGCGGCGGCGACCGCATGCGTGAGCGACGTTACGCGGCCTGAAAGCGTAGTCGGCGTCTTTCCAGGTAATTACGCGGAATAGATTCGGTATCTCGATGTCTGGTTACCTCCGAGGGGGGAGAAACGACGACGACGGGTAATCCAGCCTGGACGAAGCATTTCGATCGGTCGTTTCTCTCTTAACAAATGTCCATTACAGTCGTCTTCTTGGTCCTCGTTGAACGTTTGCCGGTCACCGTTTGCCCGGTTGACATGTTCGGGGGCGGTCAGGGCCGAAAGAAGGAAGGTATTAGCTAGAAGAGAAAAGAGGACGAGAAAGAAGGAGGCGCGCCTTTCCAAGGCACACAGGGCCCCCGCCGGGTTACTAATTGCAATCACGGTCAACAATCTGCCGAGGCAGCAGGCCAACGGATGCGTCGAAGAGAACCTTACACTGAGAAGTTCTCTTCTTTGCCGGCCAAACTGCATTAAGCCTGCTTCACAGTGACTCTTTCTGATCGAATTCTATAAGTCCTTTCAAATCCTCGAAATATGAAGTCTTGGAATTATATGTGCCACTTCTCTTTTCTTTTATGTGGAATTTAATGATATGACGATTTTTTTGGTGGTATACGTTGAGTTGGTATAGCAGCTTGATATTTGATATGAAGATACCCTAACGGCGTGTTTCGGCAGATTGTCGCGGTCACGATCTTGTATACTCGTTAACAAAAGTACAGACGGTTTATGTATAGTATGAAGATTGGCTGTGACGTATCGATAAGCATATACATCATTTATTCAAACATTGATAGTAGTAAAAACGTAAGTAAGACGATCTTCGAAAGAATTATATGTTTACATATGTAGACGTTTCTTAATTAGCATCAGATGTACAGAATATCACAGAATATATAATTCTCTAGACATTCTGTGTATATTAGAAATTTTCGTTATCTTATCCTCGCAAATCCTTCGTAGAAATTGTAAAACTTCTTAATTTATCGAGGTTCTATGGTAAGATACTTAATAAAAGAATCGATTGGAGCTGGCCTGCACTTTCGGTGACGAATGTACGCAGAGAGAGGAAAGGAGCTCGGGGCAGGCAGATTGGCTGATAGTTTGCATGGGCTAATGGGAATTCGCGATGGTTACTAATTGGGTAGATCGTCGCTCGTCGATATTGGCCGGCAGCGCCAGCGGAGAGCGACCAATGGAATCTCTCTATCGGCGGAACTGACATCGGCTTTTGTAAACCGCGGCTTCGCGACTTGGAAAAACGTGCCGGACGGCGCGGCGGTCCCTTCTTTTGCAAAGTCGGAGGAAGAACGCCTTTCGGTACCCTTTGCTATTCCGCCGATTCGCTCGGCTACAAGCAGGTTCCTCGAATTCCTTCGCCCTGCAGGATCGCTTTTGCGGTTGCCCTCTGGTTCTCGTGAAACTCTTGATTTCCCAAATGGACAATTAATTTCGTTTCTTCGCTGGTCCTGCGAACTTTTTCATTTCCTTAGACTTTCTTGATAATTAATGGAATTTCATAATCTTCTTCCTCGATAATTCTTCTTCATTTAGTTTCGTCTTTTGTAGTTGTATAGTATTTATGCAAATTCATATTTTCATGGTTACAGGTAAAAGAGTAAAATGTAGATTTATGCAAATTCATATTTTCATGGTTACAGGTAAAAGAGTAGAATGTAGAAGAGTAGAATAGAGATTTGTCCCGCTAAATATTATAGATGTTATAGAGGAACACAGGACTTTGAATATTTTATACAGTGGTTACAAAAAGTATTTACATAAGTACGATATTGTATTTATTGCAGCATATTGTACAAACTAACTAATCAGATCTATATTAAATTTTGCATCATTTAATAGTATTTTCATATAAGTGCAGTGTGAAAATGAAATATAGAATCTGATAAAAAGACGCTTCAGCAGAAAATAAGAATCTGCGCAGACATTTTTTGTAGACACTGTATATCTTTGCATATTACATGTATCGTTTTACTTCAAACTTTACATAGCTACATAAAAATACACAGTCTACCTCTATAATTTTGCTAATGTAACTGCTTGCTAATCGATTGATTAGTCTCCATTAGTAAAATATTACTATTCATAATTTGTGATTCTAAGATATCTGTAATTCAATAGATTATGAATACTGAAATTTCAAATGGAATATTTCTTGCGACACTTCGATACGATACTGATTATGAGTGGCATAAGTTTTACATGAGTGAGATAAGGGAAGGTCGCAGGAATAAATTTCCGATGAAGGTTACGAGTCTTTTGTCTAGTTTCTAGATCCAGCCTTAGCTTGTAAAATATACATCGGTTTGTGGACATATTTTAAGGAACCGTCGGAACGACGTCCAGAAACGACGCGAGAAGGGTGGCTGGGCCTTCTCCTGTACACGTGTAAAGTATAAGGTTATACCCGTAAAGTCGCGCCGAGCGATAACGCGTCTCCGATACCAATCTAGCATGACGCATGGCGTCCTTCCGGAGAATTATGTTGCCTCCAGGTATTTATTGCCAACAGTATGTCGCCGCGGCAAATCCAAAGAGGCGCTATTTGCGAACGAACGAACTGGAAGAGCTGAATTTTACTAAAATTTTTACCCAACATCTCCAATCAAATTATGTCATAATCTTTGAAGCATCTAAACATCTTTAGCAATCTTAGAAATTACTATTTTGAAGGAAACGTGTCGAATATCAATTAAGATGACTCTACAAAAATATCAATTTAAATTAGTGATTCGAATGATATATTGTTCATTAACAAATCTGGGCAAAATTTAACCGACTATTAAGTAATTTTAAAAAAATATTCGATTTTTGAATCTATAGAGGACTTCTAATTCATAGGCTACATATTTCATTATCTCAACACATGCATAGTAATGACAATCACGAGAAAATCTTTCCATCGCTCAATCATGCCATTTTAGAATGTTTTCTCAACATTATTCTACCCAAAACTTCAGGAACACGGTACTTTTACTAAAATAATTTACTGATATGCATAAGAATGACTAAGACTAATCTTGGAAGAACTCTTCAACGGTTTACCACTTCGTCCAACGATCTAAAATTATATCCCCCCTCCCTTATGCAATTATACGAAGAAAGGAAGGATCCTAGCAGGCTCTCGCTAAGAGTCCTCTTCAACGAGCAAGAACGTCCTTGCGGCTGTTGGTGAACGGCCTCGAGAAAGCTCTCCTTCGTTTCCGGGCTGCGCGACGTGGCGATGTGTGCCAGACACTCTCGCGCGCCTAGGAATTCCTGACCCTGCCCACCTTGACTGCCTACCCACAACGTAGCCTGGCCGCTGCTTGGAAGCGTGAACCACGGCCCCTGTAGAAGATAATCGCGGGCGTGAGCGCGCGTGCACGCTACTCGCGCACGCGAAACTCGCGTCTCTAGGCATGGGCACGGCCGCTTCGTTGGCATCCCTTTGTTGTACCTACTAATACGCGTCTATTTATAGCTATGGCTAGCTAATAGTCGCGCGTACTGATTCCTAACGCCGCCTTCGAGCTATCGAATCTTATTACCCGGATTCGTCACAAGTTACTCTGAGAAGAATATTCGCGAGTATACACATTTTCCAATTAGAGTTGAAATTCGATAATTGGAATCTCAAAAGACGAAAGAACGAAAATTTTCGAGTTCAGGAGGTTCTGATTTAACGAGATTTTCAAGTAGGGGAGATTTAGATCTCAAAGAGAGAGCTTTGTACAGGGATTAATATTTTTTTGAATTGCAGTGGCTCGACGAAAGACAAGTTCAACTTCTAATGTTATGTAGCTTAGTTTTTGGGTACTGGATATTGCAGAAGTATGTTCGCTAAAATTCTACGGCTGTATTTCGAGAGAGGAAGAAACAAGAAAGGAAATATTAGAGTTGAAGAACACTGTCTTCATTTTTCAAATTCGATATTTAATGTTAGCGACTGTTAATTGAAATTGAAGAGTAAGGAAGATTGCATTTCCTATTTAGAGAATTTTGGAATATTACTGTTCAAAGTATGATATACCGTGATCCTTGATGACCAACATCCTGCTGGCACTATTCCAGATGTGAGACTTTGTTATAGGCAGACTTTCGTCGTTTTGCAATATGCGATGCGAGGTTATGCACGTGCCTTTGCGAAAATTCCTAAGGCCACCTTCGCACCATCAAACATTTTTGTTCAGATTCGTATTCTTGCATGAATATTCGCGAGTGTACCTGTGCGAACTCGTTTTCTAATTATTCGCATAAATCAGAACATCCTAGGCGGGCGAGAGCCGCGAACGCGTTACAAATCGCAGTGTGATCCGATGCAAATTGCGGCGGTGCATTCGCGTCCATCGCATCGGTTAAACCGATAAATCAAGATCGATTGCAAATGCAGCGCGGTCCGTTGCTGCTATGCTATCAAATCGATCGAGTCGTGGTCATCTGTTCGCTTGAGTTATGTCCGACGTGTTCCAGTCTGAAACGTATCAATTTCTACTGACAAGTTATCGACACTTTTAGGGAAACTCGCCGAGATTCAATTGCAGTTGTATAACGCAATAATTACATAACATTTGGGTATATGAATATTATTGGAACGCTTATATTATAGGACAGCACTCGAGGATTGCGAGTTGGTTGGTTCATTACTGTATTTGCAATTGTTAAAGAAAGTTGTTAAAGAAACTCTCGAGCATATAGATTTCTAACTAGTATAAAAGATTTAGGTCGCAATCTTTTGAATATTCATTTATCAAAATACTTTAGCATTAGGCGTTGATTGCTTCATTACTATATTTAGAGTTGATTAGAGGAAATTGTTACAAGAACTCTTAAGCATATAGATTTGTGAGAATACAAAAGATATAGGTTATAGCCTGAGTATTCATTTGTCAATGCGAGGTATATGTAATTGACTCGCGCCAAACTCATTCTTAGATCCGTATGGTAATCTGAGGTGGAGGGATACAATGAATAAGGCGGAGGAGGAAAAGCTTTGTAGCCCATTGTTGCAATTTTTTTCGTGCCTGTATTGCTACATATGGCGCGTGCTATCATGAAACACAATTTTACAACACAATCAAATTTACACGCGATGTCAGTTTAAAAATGTAAATTCCAAATCGACGAATTATCCAAGGAATCGTTACATTTCCATTCTTCTGCACTAAATACACATATACATAAATATTGGGACATTTTGAATATTTATTATACTTGCCGTATTTCTTTTGTTTAAAATAGCCGCTAATTGATCTTTTATTTAACATATTTCAAAAAATGAAATTCCCAAGAGGTAGCAAACTCCACAAAGATTGCAACAATTGAGTATTAATGTCATTTGCGATTCACCACACTTCCCCATCTAATTTTCCCTTATTCTCCTCACTTAATAATCTTCTTCAACGACTTAGAAAACAGGAGAATATCGAAAACACTCTACCATAGCTTCCTTTTTTAAAGAGTTTTTGTTATTACATATATGAAGCTTATAATCGTATTATATACTGTCAGAAAAATATATTGAAAATTACAGAAGATATTTTAAGTAAAAATGTTCAATTTCAAACGCGTTATATTATTTGTAAATGAATGGCTTAAAACTGCGGGGTCTTTCATGATGACATAACAAAACAAAAATCAAAGAAACTAAACTCGTTCGATATTTAAATTTAAAATTTGTGATACATATTTCGCAATGCGATATAATGTCGGCTAAACGACGTTTAGGGAGTTCCATTACCATTCCCGAGTTGACTACGCATAACAACTGTTCGGGTATCCTCTTAGAGGCTTTGGAATCTCTTGCTGGTATCGAATGGGTCGTTCGCTTCATCAGGAAGCGATTGTCGTGCCGGCGAGAACACGTGGGACGACAATCATCGTAGGAACGATCGCCGAGATAGACTTTCACTGACATTCTCCTGCGGTGCCGCCTCCCACACCGTGTGCACGTGGTGATTAGCGACGAATTACGACGCTCGTTCTCATCGATGATATTTCTACCACGATAACGCGCGACGTGGGTTTCGCTGCGTGTCTCTCTATCGGTAGTGTGCCTCCTTCTTGTTCGAAACACAATGATCGCTCGACATCGCGTGTGCGATCGTTGAAACGACACCACTTGCTGCCTGGAGCGGTTCTCGGACAAAGTGTAACGCCTCACACTCGAGTTCCTTCGGAACAATGGTGAACTAGTTGGCACGTGATTTTTTCTCCATAACGATTTGTGATTGTCCGATTTTAATTATTTACACAAGTTCTTAAAAAAAAGAAAGGAATATTTATAACGTGTGAACTTAAACTTCAAGACAACGAAGATATGTCATTTGATGCTGTTTTCTCCACTTATAAACAGTCGAATTCTACATTAGAAATTTACACTTACATGTAGGTGCCTTTGGTCAATGAATCAGCTGACGAACGTTTCTGTATGCATTCGCACTACGTGTTTTTAACTGTAAAGAAACAAACGATATTTCATTATATTTAATGCCAGAGTCACATCATATAAATATCGCCCACTTCATTTTTTAATACTCGGCATACGTATTAACAATTCTGTTCTCTTAAAAGTGTCTTAGTGAAGAGAGAATACGTAACATATAATGCTAAAACATGGGTTGCAAAATACTTAAACTTATCTTGGCTTTTCATGAGATGAATATATAAAAAATAATCCTAAGGAATAGCGTAGGTAGGAACTATGCAAATTGCACAGCTGACTATCGATGATTAACTTATATCCCTTGTATCACACTACCTTCGTTAGTTTCGCAAATAAAAATGTATGTCCTTAATGGACCACAATCCGAATCAGCGACGTATTCAGTATATTGCAACAAAGATATTTAAACAAAAGATTCGTGAATTTTGAAGACGATAGAATCAATGAAAATCAGGATAATTAATACTTGAATTCCATTAAGCCGCGGTGTCATTGTCAAAAAATTGCGTCATGTACGTGAATAGGCATTTATAACAGTAACCGTGCATCGATTAGAAATCGATCAATTGGATTTAGAACCCGATAGACTTTCACCGCCATTCTCGGACTCCTACGCTCACCAGGAAATTCCCCTAAGACGAATTAATTCCTACGCCGTGACGGCCTTAAAGGCCTTCATGGGTGCATTCACTTCTCGATACACCGGCTACAGTAATGGCGTCGATGGAATGCTAGTATTTGTCGAACGATTCCCGACCATTTGTATCGTACCCGGCAGCTATTACGTTTTTGATGGATTGATAAAAATGGCTCGTTTGCAGCCAAACATGTTTCCATTCATAAGACCGTTACATGAGTTGCTGATTTTATAATTAGTTTGGTCAGTTAGGTGTTCAAAGTTAGATACACTGCGGCGCATAATTATTTGAATACTTTTGATTTATTGCAAATTTATAAAGTGTACTTTTCAAATGAAACTCTTTAATCTAACTCTAGTTACTGATATCGTATCAGACAATCGCGTATACTTAATAGATACTGGTGTAAATAATAGGTACTATTAATCGGTATAGAAAATTAGTAATAATCAAAAGTGAATAAAAATTTATTCTGTGATAACATCTAAGTTAATTGATTTTAAGCGTATCTGTTCAATGTTACACCTGCACATGTTTATAGCACAATTTCCATGAAGTGCTAATTATTTATTAAAGGTAAATATGAAATTCTTTAATGATATATATATTGAGATATGTATAATTTTTGTACTGGATTAGGTTAAATGCGTAGTAGAGATATTTGTATGTGGGTATCAGTGTGTGGAGATATATGTGAGCGCGGCGTCTGAAAAACAGACGAATGTAAACAATTCAGTCGGTTAACAGTCGATTAAAGGTCGGGTATGAAAGAAAGTGCTGAGACGCGTGCAAGTGTGTATCGATGAATATTCTAGAAATCGGTTATAAAATAAATATGTGTCTACGTTAATATGAATGCCAAGTGTAAATTTAATGTTTCCATAACAATATTTCGGCCATCAAGATCCACAATTCTCAACAATATATATACGCTTTTCTTTTTGTTTAGTTATTTTTTAGCATTTGGTCTCATCTATGACAATGAGTAAATAATTAAAAAAAAGGGACTTTAAAAATATCAATTCTTGATCGAATTGTATCAGATGTTCGGGTACTTATGCATAGATACATACTTCGAGAATGTGAACTTAGATAATCCTTCTTTTTCGAGTTGTTTTCAAATACAGTATTTGCTACTTTCTGGTATTGGAGAGATATGTTTATCAGCGAATAGTCGTTCGATGATAACGGCATTGTAGACGACGTGTAAAAGAAGATTAATCCATTGCAAGCTATTATAGGCAGCTACTTCTTTGCAGCCTTTTATAAGTGCACCGGTTATCTTATTTATGGTGTTATGGTTATAATATTTCAATTGCCGCCCACTTGAATCGGGCCGCCTTGCAGGTGGTCAGAAGAACAGTTCAGACTAGAGCGAACATCGCGAACGGTGTTTGCCAGGAAGCATCGCCGGTGTTCTAACTCTAAATCCCAGCTTTATGAGGTTTCCGTGTAAACCAGCTACGTTTCAAGAAATTTATTATCTTATCGTGCACCTGTGTGCGCACTCACTGCGTTTCGCAAAACAACGATGATCACAGCCAGATACTATCCAGCTACCTTATCGATTGTTAGTTTCGATATGTTTTTTGCGTTATTCCAGATAAGAAACTATTTCTCGGGAGGAAAAAAAATAGGAAAGATTAAGCGTCTACAGCGGTTTTCCGATCATCGTCAACACTAATGAACTTTTCTAACATTAAAAAATAACTCTTTATCTTAAAATATTAATTAAAATTATCCTCTAAAAGAATATATACAACACGCTACATTGATATTACATGTCTTTTCCTACATTTAACGATAACAATCCAAAATGCCAAATCCTGTGATAGATTCATCGCTGTCATGCCACTCTTTCTTTATATCAAACGATCAGAATCATTTTCCAAATATTCTATATGCCCCCCACATTTAACGCTAACAACCAAGGATACCATATCCCAGCTTGACAAATTTATTGCTAATTATCATTCTTCCTTTATCCGAAACAATTAAAAATACTTCCCAAAAAATATAACACTTTGTATCGATATGTTATATATTTTCATGTAACATGTAACTCTTACAACCAAAGGTACCAAATCCTATGACAAGTTCGTGGTAACAGCCACTTTAAGAAATACGAAGGCTGTCGTGGGTGGTAGAAAACGGCGTGGCTGTTATACCTATTCTCGCACAGAAAGCGAGCACCGTGTGGCGTCGGAGTTCCGAGCATAAGTCGTGGTGTTTACGAGATCCCCACGTAGGCGAGTGGCGTTTAGCGAAATTCATTACTCCACTCATTACTATCCGCGCGCGAGTTTCTCCCTTCCTTCGGATGAGCTTCTAAGTCCTTTCCTTTGCTCTCGGTTACGTGGCTACGTTCAAATCGCTATACTTTACGAGCGTGCCGGCCGTTTTCTCCCTTCCTCCACTTCAGCATGGGCATTTAGCATTCGCGGCGGCGTTAAAGCGTGTAGGTACGCGCACGGTCGCGTTGTCCGCGCGTACACGCACGCGGCGTACACACGGTCGCCGGCGCAGTTAATATAAATCTCGCGGAACCACGCGCGCTTTAGGTTAGTTCATAGATTTATGCGGGCGGCACTTATGAGAAAAGGACGAGAAGGGGACCCGTGTACTTTGGGGGACCGAGCGCGAAGAAGAACGAGAGGAAAAGGGAAGACGAGCAGGATCTATTGCCGCCCGCGGATTTATATATTAATTGCCTTGTCGGCCGCTACGCCTGCTCGTCCCCGTGTAAGAGAATTGTTATGGTAATGAAGGTGCCACGCGTGGGTGTCGTGGAGACCGTCCAGTCAGGTTTTGTTTCTCGCGAGTCGTTAAAGGACCCGTGATTAAAACAGATCAAAGAGGCTACAGTCCTTGACCATCGAATTCAGGACACGTAGAGAAATTTCATTTTTGTGCGGTTTTCTAGTGCCGGATAAAATGGCAAGATATTAGAAAATGGAAAGTATTTTTAAGTATTTAAAAGAACGAAACGTACATTGTGTATATGCGTCCTTTATATTGGAACTCTTTCAGAGTGACCATATTAAATTTTAGTTTTTATGATATACACAGTTACAGAAGAAAATATAGATATATAGGTATAACAATAACTTGTTCCCTAATTACGGTATGTCGTATGTGCGCATATTACGTCATATAAGTGACGTTGTTGGTTCTTGTCCAAATTATTACTAAATGCGTAGACATTGTATTAATGGCAATTATACAATTTGTTTAATTCGTTACACTATATCCAAGAATATCACCGTGCTCCGATCGAAGATGTTTAGAGGTTGGTCAAATCAACTTGCAAAATGTTCAAAATCGTGTCACAATAATGAGAACATAAAGACACCGCCTACGAATTATAATGAAAACATTAACATTAACATTTACCTACGTGTATAATAGCTTTGTCATTAGAATTCGTTGACTCTTCGCTACTATACTAAAGCAATGAAAAATATTAAAAGTTTTGAGTGATCCTAATTCGATCCTAATTCAGGATTGTATAAAGAGAGAAGAAAAGAAAAACCGCCTTTAAGGTAATCCTTGGGGCGACGTATGTAATTTCACATAATTTGAAGGGGGTTCGAAGCATCGGAGTCAATCGATTGCAAAGGCTTGCTCCGCAAAAGGCGATCGAAAAGAAACGGAGAGAGAGGAGAGAGAGAGAGAGGAGAGAGAGAGAGAGAGAGAGGACACACAGACAGAAAGAGGGAGAGAGAAAGAGACGGGCCAGTCAGAGAAGCCTACGAAAAAAGGAGTCACGAGCGTCGGGAAGATCGATCGACGATTCTCTTCGACGGGCCGCCCTTCCTGTCTCTTTCGGACGTGTACGATGCATTTGTGACCACCTCGAGCTACGCAATTAGCGAGTTACGGCTCACCGGAGGCCGTTAATTAAATTGGAGCCGATAGCTGTGAGAGTGCGTCTTATTGCTCTCGTCTATGATCCTACTTCACTCCAATGTTTCAACTCTGTTCGTCATGTTCATTTTAGAATCTAGTGATTCGTGTTTTGTCGAATACTCACCTCTTTCGCCGCTAATAATTTCGCGAATAAGTAAAAACGTCTATCAACTTAGTCGATATTGAAACTCGGGCCGACGACGCCGTAATCATGATTCAGCAGCGCATAATAAAATTGCTGGGGCGTGTCGTGAGGCGTGTTAAGCATGTCCAGAATCTCTTTCAAACAGAGTAATGGGTCGGTAGATAGGCACAGAGAAAGTTTAATGCACGATGTAGGTGTACTTAATAGCTCTAATTGTAAGCTAAGATATTTGAACACTACAGGAGGCGAATACGATAAGATACATTTCTTATTTTTATAGGAAAGTAGCTTTCAAATTCAGTACGTTATCGATCAATGCCAGTATTGTATCTTTATCGTGTTTTCTCATTCCCTACGAAATTTTTAAAATACCTCTTGTTTTAGTAATTATACCTTTGATTCCCACAAAGCTGCCATTTTTTAAATATTTACATCCTTTAACCTTACGGGATGTTTTCATTTTCAATCGTATAATATCGAAATTCTTCTAATCATTCGGTGCTAATCATACATCAAGAAATTAATAAAAATGATTTTTCTCTTGTTACAAATAAAAATTGACAGAATCATATTATTCAAAACTTCTCCTACTAAATTCCAATGAACACGTGTTATTTCATATTCTATGTAAAGAAGTGTACATTCATCTAGTACAACGCTCCAATCCAATCCTATCACCGGTGTACTCGACTCGGATTCGCGACAGCATTTATTTAAACCGGCCACCGATTTGCACGTTGACGCATGCCGACTTTGTAGCGTCGTCGAACGACTTATAACTGGCGGATAATGCGGATGAGGAATAGCAGTCTAGCTAGCCTTCGAGGTCTTGGAGAATCGTTCGGAGTTGGGACCAGCTATTCGTGCGTTATACGAGACTCGCGATTACACACTCGAGTACCTTGCAGGTAGATAGCACGGGATATCGTGGACGGGACCGGAGTGTGTATGTAACAGAGTGTATATGTCCTGTGCGTATACCCGGACTGATATTTATTGGGTACCGGTACACCGGGTGGTACCCTTCGCGTGCTCCGTAACGTACGGTACCAAGTTGATATCGATTCCATGCGAGCGACGGGAGATAACGATCGTTCGTGCTTTTCGGATCTGTTCTGGCTCTCCGGAAACTCTTCTAGGTAGGTGATGGTTATTACTTACTGCCAGCCGTTGGTCTTGTAACTGGAGACTTATGGGACACCGAGTATTCGCTATTACCAGGGTGTATACACTTGCCATTAACGCACCGTGTTTCCCTACGAGTTTAGAAGATTTTTCCTTCTACGGATCCTTATATACACCTTAGGTTGTGGTACACTTGTATCCGTCCAACGTTATCTTATACCTGTCTTCTTTAACGCGCGTCATTCGTCGTTGTCCCCCGATATCGAACTCCACTTTCAAGATTCTGTCAATATCGTAATTTTCATCGGTATACCCCATTGGAGTAGACCGTGGGAAGGGATAGTTTAGGTAGTCGATAAGTGGCTTCTAATTTTCGTCCGGGAGAATGGTATCTGAACCGGGAATCGGATCCCTGGTGACACGCGGTTACCTCCTTCGGAAGATTCGTATCGGCCGCTGCTTCTCTAAGGAGTTGAACGACTCCTCCTGGTGGTTATTAGAGAGAGGTACTGGTTAAAGAGGAACTGGAGGAATTCCATGTTCTCCCTCTTCGCCAGTTCGAGCGTGTGTCTCATACGGACCTACTGTTCTGTCGTTCGCTGGGGCCGGCAACGCCCGTTTTGCATGCCGACGCGGTGGATGCTGGAACGAGCTACGTAGGGCTCGTCTCTCTTTGCCTCTCCTCTTATCGTCCTCTTCTTCTCTTCTCCTCTCTTTCCTCCCACCCCCCGCGTTACTTTCCCTTCTTCTTCGTTTATCTACCTACCCTCATGCTGCCTCTGTTTCTTCCTTCTCTTTCTCTAAGTTACACTCGAGAGTCACTCGAGAGATTCTTTTACCTTTGCGCGGGAAATGGCCGCGTAGCCCTACATGGCAGCGAGTCGTTAACGCGGTGTCGACGGTTTTCTCCTCTTGACAGTTCCTTGGCATTGTTGGCGCCTACCTGCTTGGATTCCAACGACGCTCTACCTATCACGAGCCTCACCCTCGCCTTTAGCCTTAATAAGGCTACGGGAGACGTTTGCCACCTTCTATGTCCTCAGGGGAAATCAACGTTATGGATCTACCGAGTCGACCGAGTTGCGAGATATCGCGCGATCGAATTGATAAATTCGCTAAGAGGTTCTGAAGCGTGAAGCACGATCATGGGAATGGGTTTAAGGATCGTAGCTTTCTTTGATAATTGTATAGCGATACCATTGTTCCTACTTCTTTATCAGGGATATATGTTTCCTTTTTATATTTATGTAAATATAATTAAATCGTTTCTTGTATGGTATCTTGTTAAAACCTACGTAGAGATTTATGAAAATCCGTGACTTGCCTTCAGTGAGTTGTCGATTCAGTTTCTACTGGAAAGACGTTCTTCTTTCCGATCGATACTTATCCTTAACAATCGATGGTTTCAAAGGATCGTTAGACGTTTCTTTATGACTTCCCCCTTGGTCCACCTGGAAAGGAATTTCATTCACGTATATGTATACGATATCGTGTCGGTGTGACACAAATTTTCGAAATACACCTCGCCGTCGACGGGTTTCAAATTGGTATACGGAAAGTAAATTTAGGATCTGCCTGGGTGGTTCCAATTTAGTCCAACGACAACGAAACTCTCGAAATCGAGGCGTATGTCGTTCGTTGATTTCAATTTCAATGAAACCCATCGACATAAATTCAGCCCGGATGGAATACGCGGCTCATCCATATTAACCTTAACGAAACGTCTCTTCCGGGTGTGGTCTTGAGAATGATGCTGTTCGACCGATTTTTTGCCCAATCCAGGTGAACCCAATCTTCGCGAAATCCACCGTTAAACGTTGTTCTACCTGACTGCGTTTAATTTGCCTCCAAATTGATCTCTAACCTCTCCGAGACTGTTCTCTAGAGTACCGAGCTTCCGTTAAAATTAAACCTCGCTAAGGTTCGCTATTCTCTCGCTTTTTGGATTTTTATGAAGGTTAAAAGATTTAGAAGAAGAAAATAGTCGAATGATAAAGTCGGATATCTAAGTAATCTTCAAATATTCATGCAGATTCATACCGTAACGACGAGAAAGGGATGAAAATTAAATAAAGATTTATGTCATTCCTTAAATATCATATCAAGTGCTTTACTTTGGATATACATTTTTGCGTTATTAAATATGCCATAAATGGATAAGTATCCTTCAGTCTGTAGATATATAAGTGTCACATAAATATTCTAGATAGGTGTAACCTAATTTAGTTCCGTAATTGCTGGCTAATGATATAATTATGTAGTGATGTAATAATATGATTATATAGTAATATAATTGGATAACACGTGCCAAAGAAAATGGATCTAGAAATAATAATAAACGATACTGGTTTAATATTCAGAAACATCTTATTATTGGTTGAAAGATAGAAAGCCAAGATGGTGCGATTAGTTCCAATCGGCGATGAAAGATATCTTATATCCTTCGATTTCCACTTTCAACGGTTATAGAATTCATCGAGCATTATTCGGAGAATTAGCCAGAATCACCATTGAATGGCACGAATTCTTATGCGTGGTATCTCGAAAAGGAAAAGAAGTTATAGGAAAATAAAGTTTCGAGAACGTAGGATGCAATTATACGCATTGTTTGCTGTAATTGTTCTACTTACCAAGTTTACCAGTTTATCGATGTTCCGTATAATATCTCGTATAAGAAATGTCAATCTTCCAAATTGTGCGAACTTATCACATAATTATTAGAACATGTGGAACGACCAATTATTCGAGTACTGAGTAATAATGGTAATTTTGGGATGATGTTTTGTAAGAAAGATCGAGGAACAATACGTAGTACATAATTTCTCTTTAAAACGTATTCTTATTTAAAAGTTTTTGTTGCTATTGATTTTTAATATTCAGTGCAAGTATATATTTTGTAGAGAGCATAAAACTATTTAAACGACCATTATCCATTACATTAACAAACACTGATATGCTCATCACAATATTAATGAATTTTCAAAATGTTTTACGTAGCATACACAATATACATATACATAAAACTTTTCTATGACAAATACTGTTCAAATACTTTTCTCAACTACTGTATCTCGGCAAAGGAACAAATTCCAAATAGTGAAAGTTCACCAAACGAGTGGTTAGAGCAGTATCTACGTAGTATTTAATTAATCGTCGATTTCCAAGAGGTCAGGATCCAGCGAGGGCTGCTGGAATTTCGCAGTCGAACGTAGTCGGCCTCCGCTTCTTTCTCGACGGAAGGACGAAACGATAATCGCGCGAACAGTTTGGAGGCAACGGTTTAATGCGTGTTCGCCGATCTTTAGAGCCTTTAATAAGGGGTTTTCGTAAATAACGAGGTCTGTCCGAGTAAACGTGTCTATTTGCGCGACTCGCTGGCTACGAAGCCTCCTTTCTTGCTCCCCGGTTCCCCGTATAATCCACAAAAGCCACGGGAAATTGTAAATTAATTTTCGAAATTGATCGCGAACATTGTAACATCGTACTTGAGGCATAAGTTGCTGTTCTCTTCGTGTTTTTCGCCGTTAACGGCGAAGACCCATCCGTATCGCGATCGCTGGCACGAATCAATTTTTAACCTGGCAGTTTGAAGAATTTTATCTTCGGCCACAAATTTTTTTTTGATGAAATAATTATGGTTTGAAGGTAGCGATATTTCGTGGAGCGTGAAAGAATGTACTATTATGGGTTTAACGAGCCAAACACTGGCGACCACAAGAATAATTAACCTTCATTTGTCAACTTTAATATTTATAAGGTTCTCCTATAAGGCTTTTATTAATTATAAGATCGATGGCGGCTGTGGTCAGAAGTGATCAAGAGTGATGTTCGTTCACAAGGACGACAAACAACTAGAGTTCAGTTCTTGACCTGAAATTCTTTATGTTCCTCTGGAATATTTTCTCATTAGCTTTATAGAGATTTCCGGACGTTTCGCGTGTTTCATTTTTTATTCCATAAACTATACTTTATATATACAATTGTTCAAACCATTTCTGAATCAGATTACTATCCATTGATCGATTGACGAGGCGATGACAAAATGATGGATTCGATATTTACTATTTAAAGTTAAATAACGATTGAAGTAGGACAAAATTCTTCGTCGTTCCATATATAATTCCATATTAAAATATAATTCCATGGTATTTAAAACTAAGACGACAAAGCAAATTATTTATTTATTTTTGTAAAGGAAGTACATATGAAAAGAGTAATAGTAACAATAATATACGATATAAACAATAATACACGATAGTGACGATCGACAAATTATGGGGGCGAGAGATAATGGTTCACCGACATTTTGGCGCAATTTGTCACGAAGTGGCTGTTCGCGAGGGCGTTCACGAAATATATGCTCGACGGAAGGAAGGGGGCACGAAGGAGAGCGGTAACACGCGATTACTAATCGTGGTATCGCCTGTACCCCAGGGGTCGTGGGGCTGGGCGATGACCAACGACGGTATACATTATTCGTAGAGAGGCCCGAAATGCACGAAATCCCCCCCTTCCACCTGTGAGATACGACCGGACGTTTCGACTTCTTGGAACGGAGAGGTCGACGAGCCGCGCCGAACCGCGGGGATCCTCGCCCACGCACGCGGCACAAACCTGAGAAATCAAAACCGAATTCGATTCGAGTCCCACGTCCTCGGAGATCGTAGTTCAAACAGGTGAAGCTTGACCTCTGCTGGCCTCGAGACGAATTAATGGGGCCAACGAGATCGTCCTTTGATCTCGATCTCCGTTGTTGTGAATTCGTCGTTCCGACGAACGACATTACGTGATATTCGATGAAAAACCAATGAGATTCACTTTTTTACGATATACTTTATCGGTTGAGCATCGAATACAGAAGTTGAAAATATTAATTATCGAAATATTTGTTAAAATATCGCTCGAGAGTCTGGAGAGCTGTACTGAAATTATATGATAAACACAAACTGGTTCGAGGGATTTTGTCTTTTGTTTTTTTCGATTCTTTTATCAATTCCCTAAGAACTATTAGTGAGATTTCCGAATAGGTTTTATTCAAATGTTTTTGTACCAAGAACATACATCTTATTATTTCGAAGATTAGATACATAATAGAGAATCGAAAGCTTTATAAATAGCGGTAGAAAGAATTCTTCGGTCGACGGAAACCTGTTTTCTCTTTATCGTCAAGAATTTCTACCCCTTTTTCGATTTCGAATAGAAATCATCGATATAACACCGCCAGTCCCTGAATCTTAATGAGAAGTCCTCCGCATTACACGTTATCGATTTAATAATGTCAGCTTTCTTTTTGTAATCAGATGTTCCCGAATCTTGTTTAAATACCTTTAGCTCGTACTGTTACTACGGTGTCATCGCTGGTAGTTCGGTATACATGTATGTATTTAAAGAGGCTACGAAGACGCTTCGTGTCCTGTAACGCGATAACGAAGGAAGCGTTAACTTCGTTAATTAACGTCGTGCTCGGCATCAATGATGACGATAAGCCACGGTTTCGCACGAGTACCGTTAACCTTTCTTTGCGCCCAGACACGTGTAATGTTGAAGAAAATAAATTACTTTAGATCGGATAAAAAATACACATACATGTGTACATCGGTCATGTTTTCTACATTATAGAAGAATTATGGTTCCGTGTATTTCGTATGGAAGTGGAACACTTTTAACATTGTGCCTTTCGGTATTTAATGAGGAAGTATATTTCTCTTTATCAAATAACATTTCTACAGTTACTGGTATAATCTTGAAAAAATTATCCGGTACAAATATTTTTGTAATTATGGCATATAGCATTCATTTGTTATATTGTTCGGGACGTAGGTCTATATCACATTTTTACATCTAATATTAATTGAAATCTTTGTAGACTGTCAGGAGCCTGGTATACACAACTAATCCATCGTGCGAATTACTAGTATTTTTAACGTAACAGTTCATTTTTTCAAAGATCTTTTACTTCTTAATGGCTTTTTAATCTTCTTCTTTGTCAATTTTTATTTTATAGCTTAAAACCGCAGATTAAGAAGGTCGAGTTAACAAATTAAACCCCAGTTTTCTATCAAATATTTTTACACAATACTAAATCCAATAATAAAAGAGAAAGTAATCAAAAACACTCGTTCTCCGCACGACTCTCCTGCGCTCGAACATTCCATTCATTCAAAGCCTCGTACAATACAAAAGTACGCATGAGACACGGATCCACCCCCGAAGAATTCATCTTTTTAATACGCCACCGCAGGTAACGCGTACGCGTGTAATATCAGTGTAGAAGAATGCTGTCGCGGCTTGTGCCAGCAGAACACACGGTGTCACAGTGTGCGAGTTTCGGTGCACGACGAGGATACTCGCACCGAAAGCTTGTTCCTCTTGAGGTGCAGCGGCGCTGCATCCTCCGGAGAACCATAAATCCTGGCGGGGCAGGATCGCGCCCGTGGAGGTTCGCCACACAGGTCGTGCCTAACCGTGGTAGGGTAATTGGCGAAATGTGGTAATCCCTAATTACAGCAGATACCGCGCCTAATACCATAACATATTGCACTGAATCTCGCCACAGCTGCCCGCTACGGAAATTAACGGCGACGCGCGTTGTTCTTTCGCGTAATTGCCCCCTGCAAAAACAGTATTTACGAGGCTTCCTCGCATTCAACCCGCTTCCTCTTCTTTCTGTCACGCGCTTTTGAAATTTTTCGTAATCGATTTGGCAAACTGTAGGCGAATTAATCTTATGTCGAGGTTGGATATCGAAGAATTCATACCATTTGCAACTTTCATTGGTTATTTAGCGTTTAAAATGAGACGATTTTTTACATACGTCCGTTATGTAAGTGAATCAATGAAGAGTTAAAGAGACCCGAATTTTTACATGATTCGTTTGGTTGTATGTTACAATGACTGGGAAAACAGTAGCATTCCTTTTACGAATTATCAAAACTAGATTAAAAGACGTATTCAGGTACTTTTGTATTAGACTTGCACATTTCAGGTTCCAGTGTTAAACGCAGCTGCTACTACTCCTTCTTCCTCTACTATTCTTTCTTCTGAGAGAAAAATTTTTCCAATCTTCGATCGGTGTACTTTATACCCGCAAATAATTAACAATAAAAGTTAACATAGAGCCGAACTATAGTTCAAAACTCGTTTAAAGAATCTAACAATATTATATAGAATGGAGTTACACAAGCAAACAATCAGTGATTAGATAATGAAAAGGACGTCTTGATTTATATAATTGAAAAACTGCGATTTCCTTACAGTGTCTAAACAGTAGTTAGATCTAATACCGTTAAAATTGAAAACCGCAATAAATCTGTTAGCCGGAGTAGATAAAGGAACTTAGTAAACGACAAAATAAGCTTAGTAAGCGTAACAAATCCGGTGACAAGCTGGATGACAACCGGCATCGTTACGATGAACACCGATATCGTCCATGTTTCACGAATTTTACGTATCCGGTATTTATGCAGAGGGAGAAACACGGAGATGTCTCTAACTGGCCCATAGAGGACCCCCTAATAAACATGTCTCTACACGATTTTATACGGCTCTATCTTCTACGCGGCAGCAGATTTTACGACGACGTTTACATATTATCGTCGCGCGTTGTTGCTCGCCGCTCTGTTCGCCTCCTCGCAGTTCGCCCGGATTGCACCCGGTTTTAACACCTCGTAAAATTATGACCGATCGCTGCCTAATGGTGGCAGGATATCGCGAGTTACGAGACGTCCATTGTACCTGTACGGCCCCTTTGATCCTGCGAAGCAGCTGGAATTCGCGCGATTATCCCTGCCTGCCTTTCTCCACGATATCGCCGCGTGGGATCCCTTTCGCTCGACTCGAGAATATCCGATTCCCTCGAACGTCGCTTCCATCTTTTACAAGCTTGTAAAACATTCGTCGAATTAATACAGATTTTGCTTGTCAGGCGATTCGATACGGACGACGATTAAATTTCAAATAGAACTTGGCTTATGCATTTATTTCTTTACTTACCGAATCGTTTAGACATGGCTAACGATTAACTTAGGAAGATTAGGCAGATCATATTTAAACGCAGCAATATCGGAAAGTCGTGCAGCATTTCAAGATTACGAGCATGTTAAACTTATCTCTACACGGCGTAGGTATATAACATTTTAATTGGCACTGTTCAAGTAAGGCGAGTTTCCACATTTTTCGACGATTATCGCAATAAACCAGTAGCCGAGTAGCATGCCGCTATCGTTACACCGGTATTTTATAAAAAAGGAAAAAATTGTGTACGCGTATCAGCGACAATTCGAAATATGTCAAAACAGGACTAGAAGCCACCGACGACGCATGTAGATTCTATCCTCCAAGAACTTACCAGACAGTTGAAAACAGACATCGTGAATGGCGAACTTCAGATAAACTTACGTAGGTGAGGAAAGACGCGTTTGATAAGTTGCTGTCCTCCAGCTCGGGGTCAAGGAATCATGGGACGGAACGCTCTCTGATTGAGCCGGATGGCATAAATCAACGCTGCGTTAAGAGACCCTCGTATTAATTAAGATAGTCACCTCGCGTACCACGCGACACTTTGTAAGCCTAATCCTTGAGACGAGCGCCACGAAAGTGGCAGAAGAGAAGCTGAAGGAGCAAAAGAAACACAAGCTGAAGGAAGTTCAAGATGAAGACGAAGAAAAAGAAGAAGTAGAAGTTTTAGAAAGGAACCAGGATGCCTCGGATAAAAGACTGGTTCGTTCCTAGCCCAAAATCTTAAGTGCTGCAGCTAGCCAGGATTTTAGAATAACATAAAGTTGTTTAAGTCACCTAAGGTACAGTATCTCAAAACTCCAAATTCAATCTTGGACGGAATAACTCGAATTACTCTAAGGTAGCGTTATTTGTGTTAGCGAGAAGATGCTATAAAAATTAACAAAATAAACAACACAATAATTGGAAATAAAATAATACACACAGATTACTGAAATGTCAATGATACGCAACATACACATTTCGCTGTTAATCACACCATTAATAACGTTAAATACTCTGTTTTCAAATGTAAGTCACTTAAATATTGTTCATAACCGAATTTGACGAATTACAAGACAAATCATCTAGTTTGACTCAAATATTCTTTTGATTCGGATAACTTATCTTATAACAAACCCTATAAAATAAAACTATAAATTTCAAGCGATGCTTTGTCATTCTTCGTGATTCTTGAGACGAATGTTAGAAACGTGGCAAAAGAGTACGAGAACAAGTAAAAAGAGCAAAGAGAAGTGGAAGAGGATGAATGGTGAAGCAGGTAGAAGATGAAGAAGAAGAAGAAGAAAAAGACGAAGAAACAGGGAACGAGGACGACTCGGATAAGGCGAGGCAGGTTCGTTCCTAGCTCGAGACCCTATAAGCTGGGAGACTAGCGAGCGCGAGACCACGAGGCGAGGAGAAGTAAGAAGCCTGGCATAATGGCGTAATTATCCGAGGACGAGACAAATTGCGTACACGCCTGGCCGCGACACGCCACGGTCCTCGTGTCCGGTCGACACCGCCACCGCCGCCATCGCCTCCACGGCTCCCATGTAGCGCGTAGGAGTCGAACTTCGCTCCTAAGGCGACTCCTTAAGCTCATGCACATCCATGCGATTGTCTCGTTAAAGTCGCCGCGGGACACCACGCCGACAGTGAAGCGTGGCTCTCTTTTCCTCTCTCGTTTTCTCACGGGACCCGGTGTGGGCGTTCTGTTCGATCCGCATTCGAAATTAATGAGAGAATTACAAGGGAACATTTGTAGCTTTCTCTTGTGTTCTCTGTTTGTTTATACGTACTGAGAGCGCTTGAAACTTTCGCGGGATTATTGTATGACATTTTTCTTTAATGCGGTTACGTGGATGTTTGCGTCGGGTTCAGATGATGCATGTACACGTGTCACTTGGATCATGAAACCTGATCCTTGTCATTCATGGAATTTATGTTCTATACGGCTTTCCTGTTTGTTATACATAATTTATGGTGAACTTGATTCTAACATGGTGGTACACAAGTAGTACCAATGTGATGTGTTGTTTCTACCATATATATACATAGAATATAATCTGGGTTTTCGCCTGTTAACGGAGAAGACGCGTTAATTTGTCATTTGGATTGTCAGTATCCTGGACAGTGTCCTTATTTAGGACAGTGTCCAAAAATTTTATTCTTCTATATTCTGTTACGTTTTCATCAATTAAATCGAAAATTTGAAAAACTATTCGAAATATAATCTTAACGAATTTGCCGCGTTTTCTTTATTTATTTATTTATTTGAACGATACTATTTGAATATTTGAAATCTATATTTGAAGATACCGATCGATACGGTAGTTGCTGCCACCAGAAACAGTCTAAGGACTATTTCAATTAGATATTTTATTATTACTTACCTTTTCGAAGATCCCGAACAGTCGTATTTTCTTAATAGTTCTATCGATAAATTAAATACTCGTGGGTAGCGTTAACTAGCGTTTAATGCAACTGGCAAGTAAGTTCTACGTTTCGGCTAACCTACTGTGTGCAGGAATACTGGCACGGGAGAGGATTAGAATTGGTGAGAATAAATATTCGATTTTGATATACAAGATTTCTTTTAGGTTTGAATATCGGTAAATAATGATTTTATTCAAGTATATTGGATTATAATGGTTGTTATATGTTTATATATGTATAATTATTTCACAAGCTTCTATTCGCTTCGATCTTATTATGTTACTAGATAAGTATTTTCTACGTCAAAAGTTTATTTTAATCCGATTGGTTGTTGACAGAATTTATCTTTCGAAAATTCGAATATTCAGAGTCACAATAGTTTGTAATGGTTTATTCTAATTTGATTGGTTATTGACAAAATTTGTTTTTGAAATTTCGAATTTTTAAAGTCGCAATAGTTTGTAATAATTTATTCTAATTTGATTGGTTATTGACAGAATTTATTTTTAAAATTTTGTATTTTCAAAGTCGCAATAGTTTGTAATGGTTTATTTTAATTCGATTGGTTATTGACAGAATTTATCTTTCGAAAATTCGAATATTCAGAGTCACAATAGTTTCTAATAGTTTATTCTCTAATTCGATTGGTTATTGACAGAATTTGTTTTTGAAATTTCGAATTTTCAAAGTCGCAATAGTTTATAATGGTTGCTGTCGCACGATATACACATATATATATATGATAATGTTAGAGACAACGGAGTATGCAATTTTTCGTATTGATGAATTCGATAGGTTTTGAACTTTGGCTATTCAATCCAAATTTATCTCTACGTCTTTCCTTCTTCTCTTGTAATTTCACTAGTGAATCTGTCCTTTTAACCGAAGTTCAGCTCGTTTACTAGAGTGGTTTTTACCGCTATGACCTTTCTTGCCTTTCGTATTTAATATTAACAAAAGAGTCTAGCGATTCTCTCTGTGTGAGACTTGTGTGATTTCGCAAGCCTTGCCCAAAGACGGGCAATAATTTGCCAACAATGGGAGGAGGAATGCGAAGATCAATGAGTGTCTTCAATAATTGAAAACACCGTATGGCACAAGCTAATACAGCGAATGATCTTTAATTTGCGGAGAAGACGCGTTAATTTGTCATTTGGACTGTCAGTATCCTGGACAGTATCCTTATTTAGGACCATTCTATCTTTTGACGTGTCACTACGTTTTCGTTAATGTTGGATTCTATCAAAAATTGAAATTAACCTGTAATTGATTTATCTTTATTCACTGTCAATTCCGTGATCAAGTTTGATCGTACAAATAAGAATGGAAATATTAGATCATTAATTTTGTTTTTCTGTAACGAGTCTCCAGTTCTACTCTCTAAAATACTGCGCATAGTATCTAAATTACTTTGCAAAACACGTCCAAGTCGTTCTTCCTTTCCTCCCTCCATCCTTCTCTTCCCGGGAGCAGTGAATTTCATAATGCTACATTAGAAACTATATCAAAATGTTCGACAGGCTGCCGACCAGTATCTTCATCGTATCTCCGCGATGGAAATTATAACGTAGCCGCGACCACGTCCAAGGTATTTTTAAGCGAAGTTCGGTTGACGCTTCGCACGTACATTTTCTGTCTAATAAATCACGGCCGTTTATAATACGCCGACTATCGTACACAGGAACACCCTTTGTCTCGGAGTAATAAGTTAGAACGATGTTGCAGTGCATCGAACCTTAGACGCTTTCTTCGCTTATAATTTCGTTCTACACCGCTAACAGCCAGCCGTCCCACGATCTCGCCGCAACTCGCGCCATTACCAAGGGAATACCTATCCCTTATTACCACCCTTTTCTTTATCTGGCTGCTCACGTATCAATTTACTTATCTGCGAATCACTCTATCGGCCGATCTATCACTGGCGGCTTCTGCGACGGCGCAGCCACTATGTAATAGGAAAACTAGCGCCGTGCGTGTAATTCAGCTGCCACGACTAAAAGTCACGCACCATTGCCGAGAGAATTTTTTCGAATTTTTTCATACATCGAAGGTAGCGGAGATCTTAAGATGAAGGTTTGTTGGAACTGAAATTGCAAACCTGTTCGAAAGCGTGGGATGTTTTTACTGGCGAACGTTGTCTTTCACCCCTTAGATTATTTTTTGGTCGAAGTTTGAACGGTTGATTGAACTAAAAACTTAAATTGAACTGGAGAGAACATAAAGATTTTATGGATTTGGTGAATAGAGCAGAGAGTGACTGGATAGAAAACAATTTTCGGAGGAGTGACACCTACTATTTTTTCTGAGAATGGCTGTCTAGTTTGATTTAGAATGATTTGGGATGATTTGTATTTATAAAGCGATACTAGGTACAGGGGACAAGTAAATACATACAAATGAATAGAAATGCATTCGTTTCTAGTAGTAACAAGACTCGTATGATGCTTAATCGCTAGTTATAATATTTTAGTACCTTTTTTGGTGGATTTAAAGTACACGATATTTTCTTAATTTCTCATTATCGCATTAGGTATTCACGGCGTTTCATAGTACGAAATATTTGATTATTCTGTGAAAAATTCATGATCAAATATATATTTAATATGTTAAAATCCAGATGACTTAAATAACTCTACCTTACTATATTCAAATCCAACTTGCACGGCAGTAAAAGTGTTAAAATACCCTGAAAGCAACATTGAGCACACAAGGTCAGTGTACAGGAACCGCAACAAAAGAAAGAATCCTTTTTAACAGAGAGAATTTCTCTGAAAGAAGAACGACCGTTGCGTGGCGACTCTAACAACGCGGAAATTACCTGAAACCTAGCCGAGAATCTTGGCAGCACGACGGGAGAAGCGTACAGGGCAAGGGACGACACATTATGCATAAGCATCTGTCGTTATCTCGGTGTAGACGAGCGAGACTCGATGTGTAAGCGAAAGAAAGGAGAAAAGGATAGACTCGTAAATCGCGACGAGAACGACACCAGAGAGAGGAGTAGACACCGGAAAAATGGTCACGCACAATGTTCGCGACCGCACGGCACACGCAACTTCATGCACGCGGTTATAGTTACACTACAGTTCAAAAGTATCCGGACACTTACATTTGACAACATACGTATACCTTAATTACAAAATTACGGAGAAGTTGTATTGCAACGTATTCTTTATAATCACCGTAATTATATAAAATGGAATGTTATAACGCGCTTAAATTGAATTTTGGAAGCTACTTTAATAATCAAGTCTTATGGAATTATTTTGCATTAAACATTATATCTTTAGATTTTTTAATTTCTGAATCGTAGATCGGATTAAGAAGATTCCTTTAAAATGATAGAGACAGCCTTTTTAGTAAATGACGTAGATTTCTAATCTGTTGATTCCATGAAAATGTTGTTATTAATTATTTTTAATTATTTATTCATTGTCAACTGTGTTCGAATTTAAATGCTGTTCCTGTAAATCGACCAAAGTGTTCGGGTATACTTATGAACGATGGTGTACATCTTCTATGCGTTTAATGCGTCTCCACAGCGTTACCCCTCCGCGCGAACGTTTTCCCCTGTTCACCACACTCTCTATGTCGTTTGCCACGACGCCACGTCGAGACAATTGCGTTTGCGGTGTATCTGCATACGCCGGCGGTAATATAATTTGTGATGCGCGTTGTGCACGCATCAGCCACCGTTTGCATTCGTCAGCTTTTCTTTTACGTCTTGTCCGACGCGCAACCGTTGCGGTTCGTCGTTCGGTTGATGGAAAACGCACTTTTACACCGAAACTTGCCAGAGAAACATAGTGTTCGAATTTCTTTTTCTTAAGTTTATTACAGGAGTATGAACAAAGTGCACATGTATAATTTAGCTTATAATAAAAATTATATAATATTTATTATGACTTGTAGCTTCTTTGTCAGTCTGTAAAGTCTCCTTGTGATTCTATCTTTTACTATAATTTTTCTAGTCTATCGCCTTCGTGTCGTAATTATCTATTCGATGCCTACATCTCTGTTTAATTCTCTTCAACTAGTGATTTTATTTTATAAGAAAAATCTATTGAAAGTCTAAGCTTTAGAATATCGTACTTTCCTATATAATAATACTAATATTTTTTTATAGGATATTGATTATGTTTGATACGGTATGTTATGTTTGACGGATGAGCTGGTGTCATTTATATGCACGGGAAGTGTCGTTCAGCAAGCGACCTCACGCCTAAGCTATGGAGGCAGTGTAAGCTGCCTACGATCGCACGTGTCGAGAGGACTATGTTCTCACGCGATTCAGAAAGAGAAGGCGGAGATTTCTTCATCTTGCTGTTGTCTCTGACAGCGAGAAAATTCTTTGGTAATTTAGATGTTTCTGCCAGACATTGTTGCGCGTTGCAGAGAAATTTCTAACGCTCTTTTCAGCAAACTAGGATTCATGTCATTCTATGCTATTTAAAATAGCGAGTTATAATCGAGTATTTTCGCTTTCCTTTTCATTTTTGTATACCCTGGGCAATATAGTTCTTTAAAAGTTATAAAAATTACGACATGTCAATAGGAAAGTATTTACATGAGAATTTAAACTGACGTCGATGCAACATGAAAGTAACAAACAAATCGTCAGAACCTCGAGATGTATCTCTGATCTCGAATGAAATAATCAAATCTTCTATGGTTATTTTACTAATTTGAATCTTATTGAACTTACACTCGAAATCCTTAGGTCAGTTAAAGAGTATCTTCCACGTTTGTTGGTAATCTGACATTAGGAAGTAGCCACCGTATCGCGGTGAACAATGAAACTGAGACGTTAAAGGATTATATAGAGCCGAAACGTGCATTAAGAGGTACGAAACCGGGCCGATACGCTTCCGAAGAAACAATGGCGCGATAACTCATAATAGCGTCGGGTATTATGGTATTGATAGAACGGCCGGCCGCGCACCCCATGAATGCCAATGAGAACGCGAACAATGGTCCGCGCGTAGGTAATACCTCTGTGATCCGTATTCTTTCCTTCGTTGATTTAAGCCGCCTTTTATAGAGCCGTGCTCCCGGCAGCGAAGCAGCGCGCGTCCACTCGCGCCGGGTAGCATCCCACCTGTCATCAGTATTCATTGAAATTGTTTCCACTAACTCTGCCTTTGACATTGGATTTGAGATGACTGGGTTCCGGAAAAAAGGGCCAAGGGTTGTTATAAACGAGTAAAAGTTATTTGTTCCTGTTCTAGAATGTTGTTTATTTCGACGAATTTGCGATGTATAGCAGTGCTATATTAACTGTGAAAGATATTCGAGACGATGAACGACACACTGGATTTCAAAACTGTTCTTCTATAAATGACAGCATCATGACATGATGAACTTGCCGGGGGGCAAACAGTTTATGTAAATAATTTTTGCAGATAGGAGCTGATGATGACGTCCATGTTCAGATAAGTGAATTCAATGGACAAAAGTTCAGTTAATCATAAAATTTCGTTCGAATAGATAGAGTTCAGATAAATGGAGTTGCACTGTAGATCTATTTAATAGGATTCTTATTTTATTAGCCTCCAAACAATGAATAGCAACAAAGGTAGTCTGAGCTCCTCCCCCGTAAAAGATCAAGGATTCCAGGACGGAACGCGTGGCGTGCCTTCGAAACATTTAAAAGCGACGCCCGTTTCAAATTCCCAGTGTAATCGCAGTGGCGAATAAAAGGAGAACTTGTTTATATTTAGTCGATCTCTCGATCCGGGCTGGTAAACGTTGGACGGATGGAATCGAGTCTTCTTTTTCTATCACGGCATTCTCTCTTCTGTTATTTTCGCCCTCGCAAACGCGACGTATCCTTTGAAACTGGGCGAACAAAGAATTGAAGGGGGAAAGGCGGAGATTAGTCGCGACAGCAAACTGGAAGAAGATAGATAGAAAAATGAATAAATCGTAACGAACGCAGAAAGACAGAGAACGGCGGGACATCGAGAAAAAGAATCGAGGAGCAGCGCCTACGCCCTGCCGGAGGCTCCCTCTATTATGATAGTTCCTTCTTCTTCGCTGTTTTCTTCTTCTTCTTCTACTTCTCCTTCTTCGTGTACGCATGCCAGCCACTGACTAAGCACTCACTCCTTCTGACAATGAGTCAGTGCACTCGCTGCACGCTCGACAAGGGAAGTGGAAAAAAAGGCAAAAATGAGTGTGCCACGGAGTGAGTCGGAGGATGCAAAAGAGGTTGAGGAAGAAGAAGAAGAAGAAGGAATCTCGCTCGAGGAATACGGGTCAACGACAGGATGCGATACATCACTGTCGAGAATCGAGCTCGCTCGCGGGTCAAAGTTTACCGAATCGGGAGGACATTTCTCCTTCTCGTTTCTGCGTGCTTTCTTTCTGGTTCGTTTGCCCTTTTTTCCTCGACTGCCGAGCCTCATGCATCATCCCGAATCACCTCCGCCAGGAATACTGTCTCAATCCTTTGCAACTTAATTAACTTTTACCCTCTACCCACTCTGTTCGACTTTCAATCCCTTCGAACGAATTTGATTTCTGGACATTGGGTTCATGGAATATGTAGGTAATCGAATGCAACAGGGAGAGAGTAATTACACTGGACGCAGTGTGTAATTGCGCTTAATAAACGCTTTATCCTATTTCTTGAATATTGTTACGAATTCATTGTCTCTTATTATCTTTTATTTATAATATAGATATATTCTTACAAACTACGTTTCCCGATTTGATTTGACCAATATAAGTGCACAATCATGACAGTCAGGTCGTATCTCACTACGAATGAAATTTGACGATTAATGAAATTTCAAAATGTTTTACATAACGTATACAATATGCACGTAAAAGTTTTCTTATGGTAAGTGTTCGAATACTGTCGTGAGCCAGTGTGTCTGAATGACAAGACATAAAGTTGAAAATTTCAAGCGATGGTCCTTGGCATTCAAAGATCCGCATTTCTCTTTTTTCATTTGCGAATGAAAGTAAAATGGCACGAGCAGGCGCGTGCTACGAGTTTCACCTGACGAATAGACGTTTGGTTCGTGCAAAAGAACGACGCAGGCCACGTATGCGTGTACAATTGCACACACTCCCAGTGGATTTACTCGGGCTCGGCAATTACCGTTAAGTAGCCGAGTCCGTCGTTTCCACGGTAATCTTGGTTTCTATAATCCCGCGTACCTTCTTCCCTGCTGGCAATTGTCCAGCTGTCAGTCGGCGCGAAACTATAAGCGCGAGCCTCTTGGGCCGCGATTTGCTTTTTATCTTGCTACCGCGCTAGCGCGATTTCTCTTCCTCGTAGATCCCCAACGGTAAGATCGAATTCCAGCGATCTATCGCGATGCTGGAAGCTCGACGAGTCAGCGATAAGCTAGATCTAAATCGATGAGGGCAGCGATACCATGGTTATTTTATCAGGCCAACCTGAGATGTTTCCTGGATCGTCCAGAAGATTTGCTGCATACGAGCGAAACAGAATAGTTCTGAAGATAAATGTTCAATGAACTTTTTGAGCTAAACGTTACAGTTTGAGATTTAGATACGTAGGGAGTACCATTATCGTTTGGCCATCTTAAATATTTTTGTTGTTTTTAAACATGCGAACGTTATTTATAAAAAGTGTAAACTATGATGCCAGTCGTAATATTTTGCAGCTGAATATATGCTATTTTTTCTGTTTGTGTTAACATGTTCAGTTCATTTCCACAATTTCTGCTATTAGGTTTTAATATATGAAATAAATACTTTTTCAAACAAATATTTTTATCTTTAAGAAGATGTAGATGTATGATTGCAAGACTAAGAATTCTCTCGTTTATATATGGTTTTAATCCTTGTAACGCTTGAGAGGAGAGATGATGATATCATTTTCGATTATTCATAAAGATAAATTTTAATACACCGAAAGGAAGACGAACGCGAGTGGGATGCATACGAAAATAATCTTTCCTCGCGTCAAAATTAAGTCGTCTCTGATGTACGTAAATAATGCAAGCGGGCGAGACAATGAATCGCGTTTTCAAACGGTCTTAAGACGAACAACGACGTGGAACCGAAGCCCCGTTGAAATCGTTTGAACCTGCGCCAAAGAGCGCGCAAAGGAACAGGGTAGAGAGGTGAAAGAACGTCGTCAATCGTTGCTTTGCATTCCCTTGTTTAAGTAGCGCACGATCCTCCTACCCTTGAAATAATTTACTCGTTTTAAAGCCGCCTTAACGTTTTTCTCTCTCCCCTTGCCCTAACAGCCTTCTGCATTGTCTCTACGCGAGTGTTGTATTTAGTCGTTTATTTAGAAATAATCCAATTTCTCAACAGCGAAAACGCACTAGAATAAAATAAAACGCGTGCAATTGTAGGTTCGTTTGTCCAAACACGTCCTACGTGATAGGAATTCACATTTTCCACTGTTTTATCATTTTCGCTATTATGTAATAGTTTACATTCAGATAAGTAGACTCAGAATTCGGTTAATCTGTTCAGTTAATTAGTGCCCTGCTATAATATAAAATCCCACCTTGTGAACCATTCAAGATGGAACTTTACGAGCAACTAAAGAAATGGGAAAGTACAACTACGATGAATGTCGCGCATTAAGACGACTCGTACTATACAATGGACAGACTCGGATTATTTTTCCTCCTGTATTCTTTATCTCAAACTGCCGCTGATTGTAAGACGGTAAATAAGAAACTTATCGATACTTTCCATAGTCCATATTTCAACAGAAAGGTTCGCTATTGGCCCAATAAGGCAACGACGGCGATTGTAAACACAAAAATAACTTTCCGTTTGCGGACAAACAAGCTGACGTATCGACGATAATTTCTCGCGGGATCCACGCGGGATAGAATGGCATCGAATCGTTCGTGTCTAGTGCAATGCAACGTAATTCTGTGCAAACGCGGAGTACAGCGCAAGTTTCACTCTAATTGACGAGCATCAGTCACGGTAGACAAATATATTTGTAAACAGGGGCCCGTGGAGAACGCGGCTCTGCGCTGGGCCCTGTATCGTATAATTTATTCCCCTAACGTAGCCCATTATGCGGTACAAGATGTCATCTGGCTCACAGATCTGGAAGAGCGAAGCGGAGAGATCTGAATGCTGACTGTGAGAGGCCAAGAAAGTCGAAGGCGGACGAGCAGAAACGGTGGCCAGTGACGGGCAAGAGAAAAAAGAGAGAGAAAGATCCGTATCGGTAACCAGTAACACTAGTAACACAGGTAACTGTTAGTGACGTGACGATTTCGACAGTGGGACCTACCGGTTGGACGGTCGTTCCATCAAGGCATAAGGCCCCATCGTCACCGAGGTTCTTGGCTTGCCGCGTTCAACGATATGTTTTCCTTTCTGTTCCACTGGACAGTGGAACACCGGCGTTGAACGATTCTTTTGCTTCGTTCTTTGATCCATTGGACATCTCCGGACATCGGAGAAATGCAAATCTTGTAAAGATTTTTTCAGAACCCTGAATTGGTTTAAATGAGGATAATATATGTAGAGGATGAATATGAAATTTTATGAATTATATTGTTCTAAATGTATACGTACGAAAGATTTATAATATTTAAGAAAATGAAGAAAATTTTGAAAAACTTATGGCAGGATAAAAGGATAGTCAAACAGACTGGAGGTAGTTTATACTGGAGAAACTGTAGAGATGTCTCATGGATATTGAGTACCGCAGGAAGGTGATCTTGAAAATGAATAAATATAAGATAAGAGAAGACATACAGTATGGAGATTCGTATACTAAAGTGAAGGAGGAATAGTAGATACTGGATTAATCTTAAAGATGTTTCATGGACGTTGAATACTCGAGGAAGATTATTCTTAAAATGAATAAATATAAGATAAGAGGAAACATGTGATACGGAGATATGCATATTAAAATACAGGAGAAAATAATTTTTTATAAGTACAAGATACCTCTTACGAAGACGGAAAGATTGGAAACATCGTTTGAAATAACTGAGTGACTCGAAACAAAAAAAAAAAAAAAAAAAAAAAAAAAAAAACAGCACGAATAAAATTTGTAAATAAATACTCGAAAATCATAGGAAAGTATTATTGTTGAAGAAAAAAACAACACGGTTAGATTATTTCTCTTAATGATTCCAGGAACTACATAACACAAGGAGAACAAAAAGTAAATATCATTTGACGATGTTTCTTCGTAATTCGCGATTAAATTTGACGAACATTTTTTGTCTCTTCGGTCTTAAGATGCTTGGCGATTCTGGTAACTTCCAACAGTTTCAGTTTAGCAAACTCATGCCAGGAAACGTGGTATGTAGTTCGCGGATACTGGGGGTTGTATTCGAGCCACGTCACGTCTGACAAAGGAGTAGCGATCCAGGTGGTAATAATTCGCGAAATCGTAGGGTCACGCTGTGGGCTGACCTCCTCGCGATCTTTGAAACGAGGCAAATCATTGCTCGCGTAATCGAGCTCTTGCAATCGGCACGAATGAGCTTTAAGATCCGCAGCGAGAACTCTACGTGACGGTATTGAACGACGATTTCATCCGATTCATCGCGAATTACCGCCGACGATTTCGATCGTTCCTTATCTTTCACGGAACTGGAACAGCCAACATTCTTCCTACTGTACATATAGGAACGTATACAGTCAGTCGTAAAACCATTCAACCGTGTTGAATATTTAGTATATTTTATCTGAAAATTTGACGTCGATACAAATATTTATTTATCACATATACAAATATTTATCGTAAAATAGTGAAAAAGAACGCCTGAAAGAAGTTTATCCTTGATAAACGAAACGTTCCAAAGCTACGTTGATGCATAAATTGAAAAATATAGGAAGGCGATAATGTTAAAAATACTGTTTCTTAATTTACCTTAGAATTTATTGCTATGTGTCCATTTCCATACGGTGAATGAATTTATAAAAATAAGTCATTTGTTCTTTGTGAATTGAATATTAATCGTGTACTTGTGCAATGAAATTGAGGCTTCCTGAAAAGCCGAAATATTTATTACGTTGCAAAAAGTTATGTTTCAAGAAGCAAGTTATACTTTCGTAACTGACCATGACTGAAGAAGGGACAGTAGAATTTGTTAATTTACGAATTTCAACGAAGATTTAATTTCTAACCTAAATTGGAATCTTGCAGCTGGTCAGTTGATGCACAGAAATTAGGAAAGATTACAGGGTGCGGATAGAGATTATGAGCGGTTGTAAATGACGTTGAGGCGCGAAGAATCGTTATTCGAATGGAATACCGCAGAAGCAATCATACCACCGATTCCATACCATTGCCACCGATTACCGAGAGGTCGTTCACGCTCGGCTCTTCGCGTATGCACGCGTATCCTCCACGGCATGGTCAGGCCTGTCCCTGATACACATGCACCGGGTATCGATCGAAAATAAAAGGGCCGCACCAGTGCGGCCACATCGGACAATCACCATAACTCTGGGCCCACTTGAAAGGCATCTCGTTATCTTTAATCTCGAAACAATACAATACGTTGGTGGTGATGGAGAAAGATAGACAGAGAAACGTTTGAAAGAGTGAGAACACGGGGGCAAAACAGAGAGAGGGAATCGAGCGAGAGATAAGGACGAAGAAAGATGTATCGACGGTTACCAGAAGAAAAACGTAAAAGGAAGTGGCGGTGGACCATGATGGAGGGAGAAAGAGTCGATGTTAGTCACTGCCGTGATCCGAAAGATCGGGCCGGGAAAGGTATCTCGTCATGCGGATAAAGTAAAGGCGAAGAAACGGGAAAAGGAAAGCCTGGTGAGTCCGCGAGTTCGTCGATCGGCAAAGGAGAGCGTAGAAGTGCGGGCAAATGAGAGGAGAAAGGGTAAACAGACGCTCGTGGATGAAGGAGGAAAGGGAGACTCGCGTTGCGTCGATCGATCGTTGCGTCGGTTCGCATCCTCGCGCATGGATGCACCATAGATCCAATGGGTACGCGAATGGACCATCAGTCACCAGATAATCTTTGCCTCCTCGGAATATTGACAATGACAAAGGGGCCCGATACACGGCGCGAGCGGCTCGAACGCTGACTGCTACCTGTTCCCATAAGGCGCCCCGTTCACCAACGGATCCTCGACCGTACGCCTCGCTCCTTGTCTCGCTTTGCCTCGTCAATAAACTAACTCCGCATTCTCCTTTCGTCTCGCTTAATTTCCCTCCGCCACTTTTTCCGGGTGTCCATCGCTTGAACGTACGCGTCTTATCAATCATCCCCGGAGATTTCGTTCATGCACACACATCTCGATCTCTCTTAACTGATTCAACTTATTATACCGAATGAAAATGAACGTATACACTTCTGAAGTAAACGAAAGGAAGGTGACAGGTTGTCGGATATGTTTTAAGACGAGCGTATAGCTTTCGAATAATTTGATATCATGAATATTTATGTAGGTACTCTGTTGGTGGTTTCTTATATAAGAAACTGTACAACAGCGTGTAAGGGAATCCTTGTAACATAACTATACGATGGTTAAAGTGCAAGGCAAGAGCTTAGTTAGAATTTTCTGACTGCCAACAATTAAATTTCCTATTTCATACGTCAAAACAGGGTATCGTAGGACACACATCCAGTACTATCATATAATCACTTAGAATCACAGAATTCAAGTAAACGTGTTATGCTAAACTTGCACTCGACACGATAATTGTATCCACAAATCGTGTTTGGAAATTATATTGTTTATTATCATTTGCGTCTTTCAAACGCTAAAGTATTTCACACATATATCAGCCAGTATGCGAAAAGTATCTGTACCTCTACTTCGATCGTACACGTACTGGACAATAATACAGCAACGAAAGTTCAAAGTGCAAGTAGGAATTCGTATTCCATTTAAGAATCTATGAATCCACGTCGACGGGATCTCAACGAATGGATGGATCCTTTGCACAGAATTTCCTTCTTGAAAGCAGAATTAGATATGGCCGCAGGCAGATTTCCTTCGCGAAATAACTCGTAGGATAGCGCCTATAAAGTGCCGTTTTCCGGGAACTTCGTACACGGAAGTATAGCCTCGTCAGGGACAAGTACTGTCCAGTAGCCCGAGTCTCGAACGTCTAGCGAGCATAACAGCCGGTCTATCACGCCTACCAGATATCCGCCCGTGTCTAGGCAGGCAAGCGGTATCTTAGCGGCGGATCGGCACGAAACACCTCTCAGCTACCAGTCGCTGGTTGGATGCACGATAACGGTTGTGCCTTACGACCAGCCAAGATTAATCGTAACAACGATGGACAGCTCCCGTTTTAGGATACACGGCCGGCCGATTGCGGGGGTGGATCGCGTCGAGGATGTAAGGATCGCGGCTGGTACTGCCTCTCCGGACGTGTAACACGTTCGTACTTGAAGCTTTGAAAGGGCACTAGCTAAGTTATGTTTGAAAGATTAAACAGTTTCTTGTACTTCGTCTTGGTATTGAGGTGTACCAACGCGATCTGAGAAACGTGTGCGATGCGCGTGAGAAATGCGTGCAATGGTTAGTTCGCAGAGATTAGACATTTCATAATGGAATTAAGCAGAATCAAAGAGGGAGTGGAAATTGCAAAATTTCTGTAAGAAGGAAATTTTGGAGTATTTTTAGTTTGGAAATGTAAAAATTTGGATATTTAAGGATTCGAAGGTTTAGGGAATCGATAAGATGATGATTTGATTATGTGAAATTGAAATTGCGTATATTATCAATGATACTTTTAGCAAAGTGAAAGTAAGGACCAAAGATTTTCCAAATGTCACTATCAATAAATTATGCGCATAGATTAACATTTGTGAATAATTAATAGACAAAATAGACAAATTTCAAATCAACACGATGTTTGGCTTCCGTCGAATTGGCTTACGTCAATCAGAAATTTATTGGTTCATTGATTGCCCTCGTTTTCGTCGGCATTTTGTAATATTTCGAGTGCCTCAAGTATGCGATGCAAATGCGCCACAATTACGAACATTCTTAGTCAACAGGTTGTTATATTTAGCAGACTGTATAGCAATGATAATAAAAATTATCTTACAAGAAATACACTGTGATTTGCAATTAATTACTTGGATCGGGTTTCAACATTCATTGAAAAAGAAATGAGTCAATAGCTATACATATTAATGCCTCTTGCTGTTATGTAACTAGACACATACTAGTTTAATAAAACCGGACAGTTTTCACAAAGTTTCTCATTTAATTCTTCACGATGTAAGAAATATTATATATACATACATATACATGTATAGTTTAGCAACAGTATAAGTCTAAACAACTATTTACCAAATGATAGTCTTCTGCAAACCGCAAAATATTGATGTAAGCGCAGATAGAAGCTTGAGATCGAAATTGTCGGCATGTAATACGAAGACACGAGGAAGAGGTCTTCGGATCATTCGTCAGGAAATCCATCCATAAGTTAGCCATTGCTTGCTGTACATTCACGCGAGCCAGTCAGATGTAACCCGTTGAATTTATCACCTCTTAGTGGCCAAGAGCCCGATTACTGCCATAAGTAATGTCTTCAGCAAGATGTTTCGCCGGCGGGTCTTCCGTGTGGTATGGGGTTTCATAAGGCCCCTGACCAGCGGGGGCCACCAATATCTCGAGGATACCTTTCATCATATGGGAATGTTCCCTTTGCTGGCCTTGACCTTGAAATTTTTGCATTTTTCTCTTTCAGCGCATCTTTGTATTTTTTACAACACAAACTCAATCTCAAATATAATCAAATACAATTTTTCGCCACGTTTTTCATGAAATGTGTATCTTAATGTTTGAAGAAGTTGGGTGATATATATATATTACTACTATGAATGTCTTGATGCAACCACGCAAACAAAAACAAAGGAATTCTATAATTTTGTTGTATTGATAAGAATTGACTTGGAGATAATTGTTGAAAGAAATATGGACTGAAAGATTTCTTTAAACCAAATCATACAAATTTCCAGAAATTCAATGAGTACATCGTAGTAAAAGGTAGATAAAAATTCTTCAATTTACGATCTTCTCTTCGGTACATCCGATCTTGAAATTTTATTCTATTCCAAAGTATCTCCCCTTGTACATTTCATAATACAAATGCAGTTTTTCTTCGTAACAAAATATATTATATCTCTCTATATCCGAAAAAAGATAAAAAATTCACGAAAAAAGGATGATAATCGCGAATGTTTTTTCTTCGTTTCGAGTTGCAATACTACCCTTGCGGTTTACGTCGAACTGGATGTTTCCTCGATCGAGGCGTATCGTAACTGAAACTGGTCCGAGAAGAGAGCGATCGCCGCTATTTGTTCCACACGAGAGGCTCTCTTGTTTCGCAATGAGCGAGTCGGATCGATACGCGAGTCGGATCGACGCACGAGTAAGAAAACGGGCGACGAGCTTCTCTTTTCGACGATTCGTTTGGTGATTCACGTAGTCGTAGCCGCGAGGCACTGCTTCTATAGGGGCAATTAAACGGAAGATAAATACGGCAGATAGAGAGCACCGACATTAAACCTGAGTAAAAAGTGAAAATGACGAGCGAGGGAATTTAATAGGCATCTATTCGAATGCACGATAATTAAACAGTTATAAAAATGCCAATGAGAAGATAATATTCTCCGGGAGTTTGGAATAATCGTAATTTTGCACAAGCTGTTAATATTTTGCAGAAGCTCGCTAATATTTAATCCAATGACTCTGTTTGAAGTTTATTACCAATGACATTAATCCCCGTTGCATCGTTTTTATTAGAAACTTTGGATGTTAATTGGTCATATGTTTTCCATTCTGAGCTTTCCCTTTCGGCGCTGCTGAGTGGAAGATATCGATATGGGCAAATAAAATTGTCGATTTAATGCCTCGTTATCGATACGGTATTACGCGTGTTCTTCGATGCACGTGCAACGCCCCTTCCAGGGAAAAGGGGTCTCGCGTTCTTTTCAATTAACCAAAACTCTCAGGCATCGGATAATTAAAATACACGATACACGCGATTGCTAGAATTAACGACAGAAACCTCCTGTACGTGGTAATTACGCTTGAAGACTTTTTCAATCCATATCGATAGAAAATTCAAGGATATTGTATCAATTTAAAAGCAAAATCAAACAGTATCTCTATTACGAGCGAAGCAATATTTTCTGTGCAATACATTTCCACAAAAAAAAAGTTGAACGCTGTGTCAAAATTTATCTCACACGCTGTTTCGAGATATCTATCGCATTTTATGAGTATCGTCATACTTTCGCCGCGTTACACAAAAATACATGGAATAATTTTATATAATGATTTATCGCACTCTTCGTTCGACCCTTCGAATATTCCATTCGATAATCAATTCGAATCATCCTATCTTAAACACTGAATATCTATCTACAAGTGTATCTACCAAGGAATACCTTACTCGCGTTTGAATAAAAAGAATCTCTTCAACAGCAGTGGATAAGGGTAAGTTAAAAGAGGAACCCGGAAAAAGAAGAAAGAAAACGGAGGAAGAAGAAGAAAGGGATGTTGTGTATTTCGAGTTAACAACGTATAAATTATGACGCGGAGCAAGACGTACGGGCGTGATGTGGAGGAACGAAGATCATGAATGAAAGGTGAAGGCTGATGAGGATGCAGGATTCTCGATGCGGATAGTCCGGGTCAGACGCGGAGTAAGACTTCTCCGGTCGATGAAGAGCCGTAACCGAGGGGAAGAACCCGTTCGAAGAGAGTTTATATACCGTGTATAGCTCAGGGCAAGGCTGTAGCAGTCGCGATACCGTCTCACCTGAACAGGTTGAGACTTCCAGGAGTCCGCGATGCAGAACAAACGATTCCTTTCGTCGTGCCACGGCATACGACCGATTAGACTGGACTGCTGCGAGAGGTTCGATAATTGCTGCCGACTGTTTCAGCTCTCTGAAGCGTGTCGATTATTCGAATGGTCGGCCACAGGGCGTACATGAAAATTCCTACGCGCTGTTACTTCTTATTTAAACAATGAATCATGTCGGTGTCGACAGGCGGATAGCTCGTACGGTGAAACTACGCGAACGCTGAACAAACAGGGAAATATGGCTCTATTGAACGGCTAGAAGAAGATGTATTTCTGTTTCGTGTATTTTTCAAGGAGTAATTGTCGGGTCTACGAATGCGTTAACGTATACCGACGTGTAAACGCGATTCATTCTCAGGTTCTATTTCTTCTTATTTATTTTTACACCCATAAGGATGCAGAACGCGTTTAACTACCAGCATGCAAGGCAAACGATCCTTCGATCACTGTTTCCGTGGCGTCGTGCGAGCCTGAATGTACAATTTCTCAGGCGTTCCATAAACGCTCGCGTTTCGAGGCGAAAACGGATGGAAAGGAAGGTGGAATGAAACGCGATGGTTTTTTGCACGTTGCAATAACCACATGGCGAAGAGATGGAGATAGATAGGAAGAGAGATGGAGTAAAAGACAAGCGAAGGAGAAGAGTCGGGCTCGCGCTCGAAACGATCCCGATCGTGATCGGTTGTCATCGAAAAGCAGGTTCCCCTCGGGAAAAGAAGAGTCGAGTGCCGCGGGGCAGAGGCGAGGGCCGAGTTACACGTTCTACCGGTGGGGGCCCTGGGGCCCCATTATGGGCGCTACCTCGTCGTTGGCGATATTACCGCAAATTGCCACCCTCAAAAGAGGAACGGCCCCGGTGCTCCATTGCCGGAGCCAAGAGGAGTCGGTCGATTGCTCGGTGCATCGCCTACGTCTCGCAACGTCGGTTTTACAACTGGGGCCCGTCACTGTTCCCTTCCTCTTCACCCTTCCCTTGCTCGCTCGTTCACTCTTCTGTCTTTCTCTTTCCCTCTTTCTTCACCTTCCATCGCGTCCATTTTTCTTCTCTCCATCGCGAGTCTCCCTCCCTCGATCTCGTTCACCGTCAAACGAAGAGCAAAAGTCGTGACGTACCTCTCTTTCTTCCTATGAGCGCGGCGTGTAACACCGTAATCGGGCAATTTCGGGGCTTCCCGTTCGAATAAATCTATGATCAATGCACCCTACCCGCTTCTCTTCGTCGCTATGATCCTCGCTTACCTCTTCTTCTACCACTTTTCGCGTCAACCTTCTCTCTTCCTTCGTTCATCACATCGTCCTCTTCCTCTTCAACCTCTTTCTCCTCCTCCGCAACAGTCCCTGTGTGGTGTTCGTAGCTTTCTCGCGCCCCCAGGGCGCTGGAAGTCGAGTGCGAGAAGAGAAAGAAAAAAGCGTGCAGGAGGGGAAGGAGACTGCGGGGAACGCACGGCTTCTATTCGAGCACTGGAAGTCTCGCGTGCGGCTAAGTGGGCCCCGAGAAAAGGAGCCCCGAAAGGAGAGGCAGAAGAGGAAGAAGAAGAAGAAGAAGAGAAGAAGAAGAAGAAGAAGATGATGATGATGATGATGATGATGAAGACGAGGACAAAGAAGAGGAGAGGAAGGGCGGAGGGGTACACAACACCATCCTCTCTTGCCTTTTACTTCAGCCATCCTTCGCCTCACCCACCTGTCTGCCGGCAATCTTCTAGTAGCCTTGGGCTACCACTTCGCTGCTACCACAGGGGCTACTCTTCGGCTACCAACGTCCGGTCCTGCTTTCCCTCGCGGTGCAGTAACCCTCGTACGCGTCTCTTCCAAGGATACGCAGAAACGGAACGCTTGTTTTCGACGTGTTCGATCTGTCGAACTTTGGAAAGTCGAGATACTTAAAGAAGATTACGGAGGAGACTTTTACGATTCTTGTTGGCCTGATTGCGAATAAGGTGTTTTAGTTTGCTTTGTTTCTTGGCTTTTAAATAGGTTTGCTTTTAGTTTGCAGGCCGTTTAGATAAATTATACGGGATACTATGACTATAGAGTTGTAATTCTTCGTATTGTTGATAAAATATGGCGTATAGCCGACAGTAAATGGAATCGTCCGTAAAAAATCGAAGACTTATGACTATATGCTTCTCCCGCACACGGTACTTCACCTTTAACCTCGACTATTACTTGCCAATTCTACCAGCCTAGCGTTTGACTTAAGTTTGAAAAATTTACAAAAGACAAGGGAAGATTTATGCCTTCGATTGCATGGAAATCTGCAAGACAAAACTTGTCGGACATTGACGTATGAATTTTTATTCTCGAACGATCTTTTAAACCTACCGATATTCCGTACGCAACAATACGCCAATTTAGTACAAATACGAATTCCTTCCTACTGAGAGCAATTCAAGCTACCACATCGACTCGAAGGAATTTTAACGAACGCGTTTTCCAATAATCTTATGCCCTCCGCATCAATCTCAGCTGGCGGAAAGTCGTTCGATAAACCATTACCGCTTCAATGGTTCCGAATCGTCGAAGCGAGAAAAACCAGCCTACGCGACTTCCCAGTTTAATATTCCTGTTCTCCGCCCAAACCACTGAAAATCATTTTTTACTATTCCCCGGCTGGTTTTTATTTTTTCTTTCATTTATCGACTGTGACTTTGTTCGCTCGATACAAGAAACAGAAACGATTGCACGGCTATTGTACGAATTATCTCGGTTCTAAACGACACGACGGGATATCAATGCTTCGCTCGATTACGCGGAGGGTGAGATACGAAGGCTTTCAAGGCTTTCGTAAGAGGCGTCGCTGGTCCAATCGCGAGCGAAGGTCCACCGGTCGAGATTTACGACCGGTCGACCGCTATTTTATCAATCTGGATTAGCATATGCCGTATTAAACCATAACTTACATGGACTATTCGGTCTTCGTCGAGGCTACCTATGTCTACGATATAAACTATTGGGCTCCACGCGGTGGTTGTATCGACAATGTCGATCCGCGACGCGATAAATCAACGGTCGGTGATTTTCCTTGCCATCCTTCGCGAGCTATTATTCGCGGATGACTGATTCACGACGAATGTTCCTGTTGAAACTCCTGTTACAGTCATAGCCACGTGATTTTCGTTTTATTTGTTCGAAAATTCATCGAGAAATTAGATTCAGTTAGTATTCTCGATGATACGCGCATGATACAACGAATTTTGATTGCTGAGATTTAAACTCCAGCTTTCTATGAATATATGGAGAATATTTCGATGCAGGTATTCTGTGTAGTTTCGCGTAATAACGGTATGGGAGAACAAATCTGTGTTAACTGCCATGTTATTAAGAAATTTTGCTAGGAATAAGTTGCCACATTAATTATTATTGGATACAGACTCGCCTGTAATTGGTATTACGTAGTTAATTTTTGTGTATTCAACGTATCTTGTAGTTCCTATGTATGTTTTCAGGTTTGTTTCGACATAATCGCGTAACAATTATAATGCTAATGGAAAATATTTCAGATAACACGCGTAATATATTCATAAATGGTTTTTATAAGCGATCGAATACCTATAAACTACCGCATATAAAACTGAGAGTGAGTTTCTCTTTACTTGGCTATCGAACTAGCGAGCCACACGAATGCTTGCTAGAATTTCGAACGATTTCTATTATAATACAATTAATACTGAAAACCTGCGTCAAACACGATCACGCCAAGCAACCACAAACAACGTAAATACACAGCCTCGGAGATGCGATGGAGGTTGAGAGGCAACGGATCGAGCTGCCGTTGGATGCCGGGTTCCACGGGAGTGCAATTAAGAGGCAGCAATTACACGCCACGAAACGTCGGAAGATTCAGCGCGGCAGAAAGGGATGGGGCGGACGTGCACATCCATGGCGGAGGAGAGAAGTCGAGTGGCACGATCTTCTTTCCCAGTGGGACGCAAGGACAGTCACATCTTCATCCCATGCCGGTCGGTCTAATTGGTCGGAATGCTCCCTTACTAATTAAGCATTCGGTTAATTATTAATTACATCGACTCGGCCGTTCGAATTAATTCCCCGTTGGCCGTGGGGTGCCAACGCTGCGGGGCACGGTTCGTCGCGCATAAGCATCGCGTTTTATGTTGCCAGAAGATTTGTCTTGCGACAGCGAGCGCCGTGTTACGAGCCGCGAGGATGATGTTCTTAGTCGCGTCGCGTCGCCTCGCGACTCGCGTGTCCACCGCTGAGACTTTTTCCACACGGCGATACGTGTATCGCGATAAGAGTTCCTATCGCCGAGTCGTGATCGTCTTCGTTGATTTATCTACTTTGTCGGCGGTTCGCGGCCGACTGGCACTCTTTAAAAGGAAGTCCATGGCTGCCACCACCTTCGGGGCGCAGATGTGACAGCAGGTGTCGCGTCACGATTTGCGCCCCGTTTCGTGTAATTAGTTAGAGCGCAGGAACGCGGCCTACCTTGGTTATTTACGATTATGAATCAATCGCGTTATATATTCGATGAAACTTTAATTAACCGACAGCCACCACCGCGAGCTACTCTGTGGTCTCTGTGGCGTGTGCGTCTCCCTTGGAGGAAGGGTGGTAGTTGCGAGTTTCAGGGACGGCACGCGTGACGTATCGCCGCGCCGGCTCGTGATTTCTTTCGATTTATCCTCGAGCCTCCGGGTGCGACGTGTAACTTAGGAGCTGCCGGGTAGCGAACGCCTCGAGCAAAGCCTGGTAATCACGAGCTCGCGAAAGGCGTGACTCATCTCCAGCCGCAACACGGGATTAGCTCTCGTAATTAGTGGAAAGCGTGATCGTGTCTGTGCTCGATGATTGGTCGCTGCTACGTCTTTCTGCTGCAGGTGAATCGATGCTTACCGTTTCCGCTGTGCCATTCCGGGAGTTTCGTATTTACGCAAGAAAGGGATGCATCGATCACGCGTTCTTGTTAGACTTCTTTGATAGCGCAACTTGCTTGCCAGGTTAATGATTCAAATAGGTGTGTTTATTGCAGCGTGTTTGGAATATACGCTACTGTTCTTGGACGTTCTATTATTTTAAGAAATCGTGCTTGGTCATTCGAGGAATCATATTCATTCTTTTGACAAGCTGTAATCCGGATGTATTTATCATTCTGCTAGAAGGATAATATTATTTCGTGATTTCTGACAGCGTTAATCACATTCAACGGTAATCTTTTGCTTAGGCGGATGTAACTATATATGAATAATAAACAGCAATAATAAACTTAATTAATACCTCCGATTTAGGATACCAAATGCAGAAAAAATAACATTACATATAACACGGTATACTGAAATGAATAATGCTACAGCTACGTTTTTATTGATGTTTCTACTAACGAAATCAGGATATCATAACGTTTTATAATCGTTAAAATTTATTCTTATACGAAAAAGAACATATTGAAATAAATATTACAACGAATGAAGTTTCAGAACCAATTACATTCTTGCTACCATATTTCATTATGTTTCTAAACGTATCGTAAATAGAAATTCCTACCTCGAATAAACAGTCTGTCATCTCGTTACATCGATTCGAGTATCGACACATAAAATATCTCACGATATGAACATCGTGGGAGCGAAAGGGAGCATGGCAGGCGTTTTTATCATCTTCGGACAGGGTTAGATCGCTGGTAGTGCAGCGAGGTTTCGCGACGTATGTATCTCAGGTCTCTTGACCGTATATATAAACCTCATTCCGATTTATCTACTTTGGTCGATACTCGGTCTTGCGAGGTTCGCGGTGGACGCGAGTTGGAAAAAAGGGCGAGTCTAAAGTATCACCAGGGCGTAGGTGCAGGTGCGCGGGTACACGCGTGCTGGATCGTGAGGGCGGCCCGCGTGCGTGCGCGCGCTGCCGCGCGAGCTCCGGCCTCGCAATTTATTTCGCCGATCGCACGAACACAGTGAGCGTGGCCTTAGGTATTATTTATGGTTATGGATCGGTGCTGTTTATAAGTTCGGTGGTACTTTGACCGACTACAAGTACCGGTTGTCTCGCAGTGAGTATATCATTAGCAGTTTTATTATTAGTAATCTCGAGCTCGAACACCGTGCAACGACCGCGGCTACTAATAAATTCCGAGGCCTCCGTGATACCTACGTGCGCAGAGGTTATTAATTCCGCTGAATTTCATTTCGTGTTCATCGGACCCCCGATATTGTCCACGAGGGCCGCGCCGCCCTCGAAATCCTCGATCGTGAGCCGATCGGTTCTACGTTTATTGAATTATCCCGTCATGGCTCGTAAGCTCGTGTCCCTGCCTTTTAAACGCCTACGCGTTCGCGCAAGGTCGATCGCGATATCCGAATTGAATTAACCTCTGTCGATTGTTTACCACGCCACGATCGTACGTATTTATTATATACATACGTATTTACACATGGTCGTAAGGGGCTACTCTTCGTCTGTAGAGGAAATTGGTTTTCCGATCGGAAGTTCTCGAGACTCACCGCGCTCGATTCATTCTAGGGACCCACCTACGCTCGCTACTCTCTACCTACTCTCCTTCGCTGGAAGAAGAGACGGGTCAATCGAGATAGCGTTGCGTATTAACCTTCGGCCAATTAATTACCTCCCTTCGATTCACGATAGCTTTCGTTTTTTCCTCGCTATCCAAACTCTCGAGCATCGTCGTGGTCTGGCTGGAAGTATACGGGCGAACGGCGGTACGATGGCGTGGTGCGGGTGAGTCAACAGACCATGGACCAGAGCCGTTGGTAAAAAGGAGGATAGAAAGGGAGGAAGAATAAAGAGGAAGAACATGAAGCAGGTAGGGAGAACAGCGATCGAAGAAGCTGGGGATGAAGCAGAGGAGAGGTTGTGCGTGCATGCCGCTCACGTAGCGTGCCAGCCAGCCTGGCAGCCTCCGCGGACTCTTTTCCCCTCGCGCGCGGGTAAAAGTGAGCCCTCTGCGGCACTCACTCGTTCTCCTTCTCCCTTTCTCCTCTTCGTTCTTCGTTGTGGAGCTGCAGCATCGGAGGAAGGGTATCTTCCTCTTTATCAAACTGCAGCCTCTTACCTGGAGCACTCCCACCCACGGCCCCACCTGTGGTACGACGAGCACACCGCAACAGGTGAGAGACTACCGAGAGTGTGGTTCGCGCTCCTAAACCCGTATCGTGTACTGGAACTTATTTTTTTCTCTCTCTCTCTCTTCTCTTAACAAATAGCAAGGGATCTCGCGAATCTATGCGAAAGTATGATCCTCGAGCCGAGTTTATCGAGACTCGCTCTCTGATTAAATCCCAGGGATCGGCCATGGTTCTGTTCGTTCACTTTATAACGTTCTACGTGGTCTGTTGAGCTCTGATTTTCAATAATGCGTCGTTCATTCTTGTTGGTTTTTTGATCGTATGTTTATGGTTGTGCGTGATGCGGTGTATTCAGCGGGTGTAAATTATACGTATAGCTTTTTATAGATCCCTTGGCGAGATTGGTTTCGATAAACGAAAGAAAATAAGAAAGTTAACAAGCTTCCTGACATCAGTCTGCACACATAAGGGATTAAAGTCAGTCTAATTAGATTTTAGTCTGCTATTTATGTTATACGATTCGTTGAATTACGTTTATTAAGATGCTAAGAAAATAAGTTATCTGGATGTGTTCCAGAACATGAAGGCACAATTTTAGTATTCGGTCGTTTTGTAAAAATCGAAGTAATATTCGTGTTTTAGGTGTGGCGTGTAAGTAGAATCCTTATGTATGCAGATAGAACGATAACCTTACCGAGTCTTGTTTGCAAGCACGTGGTTGTCAATGATGTTCTCGCCTCAGCGTCTACGCACCTTCCTTCTCTTAATCGATGATTCTGAAATAGTAGAAACCTACAAATCTCATTAACTATCAAGTCTTTCCGTAATATTATATTTCATTTACAACTGCTGTTGAATATTAAACACTATACATAAACAGATTCGTCATTTAATTAGAGTTGAAATTTAAACATGATATAGAAGCTATTAAATACTCTGTTCAGATAAGAATAATCAGATCATTCCTGTCTTTTGAAAATAGTTGGTAATTCCACGATGTTTCGTAAGAAACGAATAATATTAATTCAGTTGCTATGTTAACTTAACTTCGTTAATATTAGACTATACACGTAACTAACGTTCTTGATATTTTTTAACCGCCCAAGATGGTGACAAAAATACGTATTTAATTTAATTTATTTAATTTATTCATTTCCACCTACTTCTTATGTATGATCGGTTACTAACATATTTGAAAATTTCAAACGTTCTTCTATAAAAAAACGACGAATAGGGTTTATCATAATTTTAACTTATGATTTTCGTATCTGGAAAAAGCTATACGTAGTTAAGGTTTTATTTGAAGAAGACGATACTTCGCGTGTAGCAGTGTACTAATTAATCGCAAGAATCAGAAATTATATGTATGCAATATCAAATGTATGCAATAGAAAATCTCACTCTGAAGGACAGTTGATTCTCGATAAGTCCAGAGTTGAACCAACCCTGACGTAATTCCATGCAATTTCAATTTCCAAAATAGATTTGCGCGGCGGCGCAACAGGTGACCGTAGATCCGTTTGGTCGCGGTTGTATCACGCGAAACGATATTCCGTCCGGATAGCACAAGTAGCGAGAGCGAAAAAGAGCGACAGATAGAAGAGAGAGAGAAAGAGATCGTAGCCACGAGATGCTGGCCGCAACATTCTGATAATCTGTTCGTACGTGCCGCGCGTTGGAAATGAAATTGCTCCGCGGTGCGTGGGTTCGATCTGATGTACGAGCCGACGGCCCTCCCTTATCGTCTCTTATTACTTATTAGCTTGAAATTCCAGCGAGCGCCGGTATTTTATGTTTAATTGCGCGGCCTCGCGGCGCTCCTAATCTAAATTACCCCGTTCCGGTATCTCCCGTTAATTTGCTTGGCATTGCGACTTTCGATGCACCGTTATCGCGATCATAATGCTACTTTATGATAGCGCTGACTTTTCGTAGCAGAAATCAGCGGCCCTTTGTTGAATCTTACTCATTCGTATGTGAAATATCAGAGTTTTCGGGCAGTTAATAACGTGTTTGAGAATCTATGGATATGATAGACCGGACTCGTACAAGACGGTTTCACTTTGGAACAAATAAAATTCGTATCTGATATCACTGAAATTTTAATAGTTGTGTTTCGTGATAAGCGAGGTTAAAATTATGATCCTTGTATTTACGCGGAATAGATAAAAAGATAACTGCGATTTTAAGATATCAAGTTATTTACGCAACTAAATTACAGTAAATCAGCGGAAAACAAAATATTCGTATTCGTAACTTATGAAAAGCCAAGTTCTCTGCTCCCAGTGATTAAAACCATTGAAAGAAATGGTGTCATCTGATAAGATGTTTAATTGTTCTTAAATCTATGAATTTTCATGTCGTTCTTTATACGATGATCGAGACTGTTTTTTTCTTTTTCATTCGCAACTTGTATAGAATTTAAAAGATGTTCCATTCATAAAAGCTGGCAATTTAACATAGCAAAAGTAAAGGAATGCAGTGTATGATATTTAAAAATGAAGCGATATTAAGTGCCCGAGAGGGTTTAAAAGATCGTGTTATGCGCTTCTACGAGGGTGAGTTCTATAAAAGGGGAGTCGCGCGATCATTTGTAGAAGTGTCTCGTTCTTACTTAGCCAGGCTACCGTCATATAAATTGTAATACACTCATCTACCGATTGGATCTAAAAAGTGCCCGGACAAACTGACTAATGAAGTGCCCTCGCAATACACAACTACGAAACAAGAAGTCCAGCCTCGGCGTCCATTAATTCTATGAATCTGCTGCTGCTGGTGCGGTGGTCGCAACGCGATCCACGTTTCGCTATACACAGATACATATTTCTCATCGATGAACGTGAACTCTTTCTCCTCCGAATTTAATTATTCGCCTGGATTCCATAGCGATGAGCAACATCGCGTCCAAGTAAAAGGCAGAATGGAATTTCACGATTAATCGACAACCGTTTATCTGGCTTGGAATAAAGGCACTGGGTCGAAACGTGCCCGTACTATAGCGCAACCTCGGTGCCGAATAAGAGCAATTCCGTCGTAGAGCAGATCGTGGCTTTTGCGAAACGTTCTTGTTGCGTGAGCGAGTGCGTGCGTGCTTGCGTGCGAGCGTGCGTGAGCGAAATACCGAAAACTTTCGAGTCTTTGCTCCACCTTCCTCCACCACCTCCTCCTCGTTCTCCTTCCTTCTGTTCTTCTTCTTCTTCTGGTTCTTCTGCCGTTGCCGCAGCTACGTTTGCACTGACCCTTCCTTGCTTGCTGCTCGTTTTTCCTCTCTTCCACTCACGGACCCTCTCGCCGGAAGCGAAAGAAGCTCGAGTCCCGCTGCGATTAACCTTTTCAGGGATGAATTATTTCGCTCGTCAGGTCGACGGTCGGCTTCGTAAAAATACAACTGCCCGATTCGTCGAATCAGTCACCTGCTGTTTACGTAGCCCGAAGTGACGCAACCCGACCGCGCGACGTCTTCTCGTGATCCTATCGTGGTCTTGAACGATCATGGCCATTTGCTTTTTCATCGATATTCGATACACGTTTTTCGATTTTTCATTATTATGGGTTACAGAATGTCGTCGCGCAGCACAACAAGCGGATTAGAAGAGATTACAGGAGATATTTTACCATTCAATGACAAATCTAGAATCACGACAGGATTACTTTGAACTATCATCGAAGTTGCAACGTAGACACTATGGAAGGACTGTTCGCGTTAAATTTGAATTTTATTCTTTTCGCGAAATACTTTTTTAACGGTACTAGAATCTATAAAATAATTCATTGCGTGCTACGGGAAGAAACGATCCAGCATTCGCCGTACAAAGGTTAATAGTATTTCAACTTTATAAAATGAGTGTAAAATAACAGTAACTTTAGCATGGCTGAATCGATATGTCTTCTATGATCGTCTATCAATGCCGGCGACTAAATTGTCCAGTTTCCGCATCATTCCTATTAGAACCGCAGGTTATCAAAAACAAATACAATTTCTAAGCTATCAGAATTTGTTGTGACGTTGTTTTGAACAGAGAATCGATCCAAGATTCGATCGTTAATCGATATGACGAAATGATTGTTCGACGAGAAGAAAGTCGATTTCGCGAGAGAATTGATGGCCTTTTCATGTGAAACACGCCTGCGCAACGTTCTCCCGGTTTTACTCGGAACACGCGATAATTTCGCGAATTTCCTGACGGGAATAGGATCGGTTCCCTTGCCCGTTTCGTCGAACAAGCCTTGACGACAAGAAAACATCGGAATCTATACTTCGGCCGGACGTATTGGTACGTCAAGTTCAGGTTTTTTACGACGGTGGTTCGTTAGGGCAAGCCTTAACAGTAAAACTGATCCACGGAGCGACAAGTGGTATGCAATAATCGATACAGACAGTGCGGATTAATTGAGAATGAGTGGACATTAATTGAAGGGGAAGAAGAACGAGGCACGCGCAAGTTTCCTTAAGCAGCCGAGCGTGTGGATACGCCTTAAGAATCGTGCAACCGATAGCCCGACTGCACGGGCGAGAATCGTAAGGTACAGGGAATTAATTGAGGCCAGAAACACTAGAACAATTCCATTATCTCATAACGATCCCCTGGCAAATCATTATATCAACTATTCCAGGAATATTAGACAAAAATTCAGCTTCCATCCTTCTATTTTATTTAGTACGTAATTTTTTAAATTGGTAATTAATCTTCTATCGAAACGAAATTTTTTAAGAAAGCTTCAACGCTCACAAATATTTTTTTAATTCGGATGTGTTTATTATCCTCCCCTAAGTATGACTGCGAGATTACTTATCTGTTTATCTATCTTATAATTTTTTACAGCATTGTTTAATATTCTTCTATTTAGACAATTAAAACAATAAATAAAATATTAACAAATATACGATACAAGATTTACTCGATATGTTCGATCTATGTTACGAATAGAGGTTGAAATTGTATTTAAAGAATATGAGAAAATTTGAAGATGTCTAGATTAAAAAAATTAATTATTATTCATAGTTAGAAAGATGAAAGTGCGTTCTCGGCAAGAAATAATATCTAGTTTTCAAGAAAAACCGTAAATTGCACGAAATAAAGACGGAGAGCGTGAAATCCATCGGAAGCTGGTATCCCATTGACGTGTATGCAAAGCCGGCAGTAGCGGCCCCGACCGTGCATGAATGAATTCCCGGGAGCCACAGTCACCTGAGAAACTATCGTCCCTCGCGTGCAACCGAGTGCATCTCTCGGGGTCGAATGCCGGTGCATCCTCTGTACATAGTTGTAACAGTCTACGATGCGAGTCCAACGGAAGGCCTTGTAACGGTTGGTCACGAATTACACGAACACGTACGAAACTCACGTGTTCTTCGTGCAACGATGTCATTCTTCCTGCGATAGACGAACCCTTTGTTTGTCGCGGACCGTTTGAGAAAGAATCGATATCTTCCGTTAAAAAATTTACCGTGAATTTTTACGAATTTTCCCGTGATAATGTTACATTTAACCCATTGATGTATTAGACGCCATGAGCTCATTTTGAGGATTGTGAAAAGAAATTTTGGTTTTCATAGATTCTCTAAATAGGCATTTATTTGAATAAAAATATGTAGATGTAGTTGATTTTTAAGAATATTCACTGAGTAAATTTATCGAGTATCGTATACTAAAAATCTACAAAATTACATAATATTTTTGGAATTCGGAACTTCATTGTTAATGGGTTATTGTACTAATTATTGTATATGGAGAGATACGAATGATTGATAATTGTAGGATTATTGCAATTAATTTCTGTTAGAGCCTATTTTATACGTAGATCATAATACGTGGTATAAGCTATGGATGAAGTATGTTTGTAAAAAATATATTTGATTTCAAAGTTGAACTATTTGCCTCGCGGTTGGAATGTTTTGATTTTTTACCGTTTAATTGAATTATGGCATATCAATACACAAATTAATATCTGCATCAATTCGATAGTAAAAGAACACAAAAGCATAAGTCATGCTTTTTATAGTACATTATATAAGAACGAAACAATCAACCTTCGCACACACTTAATTACGAATTCATTGATTTTCAACATAATTCGTCGAGCGGTATTATACTCTTGCCAGTCACGAGGTCACTTCGTATGCAAATGATCGTTCGATTTCCACGAGTTGAATCGCGACAACGGAAAGTCGTTCCGGGCCAGTTCCTGACCTTTCGCGACGATTTTTCCAAGGTGTGGCGCGCTTTGCATATGAAGAATTAACGAGTAAATACAGAGAGGCTATTACGATCCACGATCGTCTATGGCATATGCAAAGGAGGCGGAAGAACGGCCGATGAGGAAACACCGTCAAGCTGTTAGTATTCAATGAGATAATGAAGAAACACCATGGAATTCAATGACCCAGCGTCAAGCGTAGGACGATAGTAACTTTGTGGCTTCTATCGGGATTAGATTAGCATACAACCAATGTAGACTCCCGGCGGATCGTTCGATTCGAATATTCCACTGTCTGCCTTATTGCATTTCGTTTCAGATACACGTCAGCATGTATATCAACGGGCGTCAAAATTCATTTCCATTTGCTAGGTAATAACGTTCATTTGCAAGTGCTTCTATGTGGCTTGGCAAGGTTGGATTCGTTCTTTACTATCATATTTACGTGTTAGCGTATTTCTTCGATTAACTGATAATTATTCAACGTTGTGCTAGAATACATGTTTTTTGACATTGATGTCTTCTACCGAGGTTAATTGTCCATTATGAACATCCGGTATCATGTTTAATGTATACGGAATACGTGATGACGATTATACGACGACTCGTTTCTGTGTCCTCTAAGGGGCACGTATTTAGCAAAAAATTTTTTATGTTTCTTTGTAAAATAATCGTGTAACATTTGTGTGGTATATTTTGATTAGCATAGTCTAGACCATTGAATAGCGTACTCGTCAACGGCACACTATTTTCTATACAACCTTATTCTGCTTTCCTATTTCTTCTATTTACAGTACATTTTTAGTTATCTATTCGAACTTGTCCAAAAGAATCTCTAATTTCTCATTCAGATAGTAAGAATTCCAATCTTTTGATCAGCAGAGTAACGAAAATTCCCCTACATTCAAATTCTAATTTCCTAGAAACATCTTATACTTTTCTTATCATTAAATCATTTTCTTTTGTGAATCGTTTCGTGATCGTTCATCCTTATTCCAGGTAACCACAATCCACCGGACCACTAATATTTGATGCAATTAAATCGAGTTCATCTAAGTGAAATTCCACTGTACTCTAATTGCCATTTCCCAGAACCATCGTCTCGCCTCTGTTAAATCATACGTCAAAAATCCTTTCCCCTCGATAACATACCTTTATCCCAAATATGTACAAAGCGGAACGTGCATGATGGGTTGCATCACAACCTCTGCCGAAATTTCTTGCGGTGGCCCCGTTGTTTTTATTGACATTCCGTGGACTCGATTCTGGGGTACTTAAGAAGGCCCGAGGGCGGTAATTCGAGAACCGTAAGGTGTTTCGGGACAGCCGCATCGGAGCATTCGATACCGGCTCTGTGGAGGCGGACGATATTTTTCCCTTGTACAGCGCGATACGTCAAACCTCGTCCTCCCGTGGATTCCGCCGGTAATCCGGCCGGATCGGATTACTGCGTCCATAATACGTGAATCGTGATACGCCCGCGATATTCCTTCCGAGGAGCTGTGCTCGTCCACGATGAACCTCGTGCACCTCAGACGAGTCACGGAACGTATCTTGTTCTCTTACTCTCCCCCTCCCCCACCCTTCTCTCTCTCTCTCTCCCTCTCTCTCTCTCTCTCTATTCTTTTTAGTCTGATGTTCTGGGAAATGTTTATTTCTATAGTTTAAGCGCCTTTTAAGTAGAACATGGTTCAATGCATAATTTCTTATACTCAATTATCTTTTTTTTTTACCCGACATGTATTTCGCTAATGTACTACTGTTGCTACTGTTGCTTGGAAATATCACGTGAGACATTTTCTTCCTTAATAGGCTTTTTAAAATTTTATTGTTTTCCTTCGTTCGATGGAAATATTTCGAAAAGATATCGAGCTAAGTCGTTCAAAATCTTAGCTGGTTGTGTATTCTTCCTTCGTACTATTACAAGGTGAGGCTAGAGCTTGTACTCGATGAGATCTTCCTCAGTTTTAATATCCTTTTAATACGAAGCAATTTTTTCTATAATTAATCGTTGTAAAAAGGGTTGCAATTTAACCCTTACAATTGTAATTATCTGCCATTGGTAAAGGTACTCGATTTCTGGATCGACTCGAACGTTACTTTGTCAGATATGTAATATGCGGCTTGCCGGTATCCGGTCAAGGGGTCGATAAAAAGTTGTACCGTTCAGAAACTCAATTTTGACGTCAAACAAAGCGGAAGGCGTAGAAAAATCGTTACGGTCATGGTTGAAGCATCGTTGAATTTTCGTCTGACAGTCTATTTGTTAAAACCGTTCGGTTTAAACGGCGAGCGGACCGCAGCCAACAGAAAATATTGCTCAGTCGAGTGCGGCGCTCGTGTTTTTAAGGCAATCTATCTTACGTTCGCGTCGAGTTATTACTCATTGGCTCATGCTCCACCTAACATGAACGTGGTTAAAGCCGTTTGACTTTTCAATTAATCGTTTACTAGATCAAAAAATTGAGACTACCCGACTCAATTTGAATTGCAACGATTTCCAAGCTACTTCTTTGGGACTACGCTTGTAATAAATGCGAAATATATAGGTTTTCGTCGAATGACTGTAGCTGAGGCAGTAAACGTGTTTTTTATACGTCCATGCATGATACTTACGCTGAATCTTGTAGGAAGAAAGAAGATTATTTCGTTCGCATTCCTCACTCACTCTCCTGTTTGCATCGTTACGTTCAGAAGCGTTTACACAGCCCGGTCAGAGTGTAGTATTATGAAATAATCATTTAAAGGCTGCAGGGCAATAGCACGATAGGCTATATATACTACTTTACGCGCGGAAACAATTTTTTAATTTAAAAAGTATTTAGCTAACCACACATTATCAAGACTATGTGTTTTTATTTCACTTTGAGGTTAAGTATTTGCCCTTGTTCGCATTGGTATGATATTAATTGCAGTTAGTATAGCGTTGGTTTGTTCTATAATGCTTCGCGTAGATTCATCGTTTATGTTTAACATGTTGTTAATACTACAACCGTGGAACTGTATAATCAGACGTATCGAGGAATGTAACTTTATTATCCTAACAACTTCAAACAAGTTCAAACTCACGATTGAATAATTTTCAATCGTCTGTCTTGGTCTCTTCAGCTAGAAAATTAACAAAAAATAAATGAAAGAAAGCTATCATCTTTTAGAGATATCTAAAAAAATTAAATAAAGGATACATTACGCCGTAATTATTAAGAGTTTATTCAACTAAATAACTTATGTTTTCACTTGTAATTACACTTAATTCAATAGCGTGTGTATATTTATTTCTGGAAGTTATTTTATCATTCATTTCGCTAGTTCTTATATAATATCTCCTCATTGATCCGAATAACCCTTTCACTGGATTATTCGAATTATTTCCTCGTTCTTTTATATTTTTCCTCGGAACTAAAGTATTTGCACGGCATTTCCTATCGTTACCATGTTAAACGCTGATATTGCGTGAGAAGTTGAAGATTAAATTTCAAGATCTCGAAGCTCAGGTGACTCAAACCGTACCTCAGGATAACCTTCGAAACAGACGCAAAACTGAACCAAGACACTCATGGAAGAAACGCGACGTTGAAGGAGCACAGGTTCGGCAGAGCGTCCATCGACGCTGTCAGCGAATTTCACTTTCGGGAGCCGGAAATTATCGAAGCCAGCGGCGGGATCGCGCACGGCATGGCCCGGAGGGTTCTACGTTCAGGGGCGTAAAAGCATTCGAGGCGAAGGGCCCCGAACAGGAGATGCGAGCAACCGCTCATTACCGAAACCGTTTTTATTGGTTACCGCGCGTGAAGATGTACACACTGAAGAGAAAAGAGAAGGCCGAGGTGGCCGCGAAAGGAAAGGAAACGACGTAAAGAAAAACAGGGGTTCGCGCGGGGCGGTTGGGGGAGTTCAGGGGAGGGGGAGGGGGACAAGAAAGAGGCAGAAAGAGAACGCAAGCAAGCCATCATCCAGCAGTGGCGGGCCAAGAAGCCTGATTATATGGTGGGAGTGGCATGAGGAGCTCCAGTTGGGCATCGGGTTCCTTCGTAATTCGTAATACGTCGAGATATTGCGCCCGCGGCAGAGAAAAAGGTCTTCCTTCGCGTCCGTACGTTTGCGAAATGGGCAGAAAAGGAACGAGAAAAAATGAAAAATAGGGGAAAAAGTGAAAAACGATGGATTTCATAGAGCCATTGCATGCGATATCGGATCGTCGAACTTGGTTTTGTAGTCTTCTACGCAGAGTTTTGAGGAATTTAGATGTGATAATCGATCCTCGATGAAGAAGAGCCAGTCTTGATTTGTTCTCTTTTTATCAAGCGAAGATTTATCGAATTTTGTGTAATTGTCATGTTATGTAGCTATTAGTGAAATCTCAGGTTAGAAGATGATATTTGCCTATTATTGGTTTGTTTTGTTCGCTCTTGATGTTTTTATTCGTTGTTTTGCTTGCTACAATATAGGTAATGAGTAACATTTAAATTAACATACGAATATGGACAGATGTGTCCCTGTCAAATTCTCTACTACATTTTCTGATTTCTTTTTAAGGAATTGCTGGAAACAATTAGACGATCGATATTATGAACAACTCTATTGTATAAACCAAGCGAACAGCTACGAAGAAGTCGTATAGAATTGATAGACTAACATATAGTTGATATATTAATAATATGGTAAGCTTCAAGATAATCATTAAAAAACAACATACAGGAATGGGTATAAAAATCAAAGCGATGTTGAAGATGATCACGCGTAATCGTAAAAGCACACTTTGAAGATTTCAAACGTTCTTCTCATTGGGATGGAATTCTAATGGTCGTCACGCTTCTTTCCTCCTACTAGATCGACGGTAGCTTTCCGTCGAATCGTATCATCTTTCTTCATGAGTAAACAGCAGCAAGTCTGACAATCTTGTCGCGAACGACGGATTGCATTGGTTCGTGGAGCTATTCGAAGAACGTTTCCTCCGATGAGAACCGTAAACCAACGGAAATGAGTCCCATCTGATGACCGCTACGGCTGTACAGTTACACTTTCGAATCTTCATAAATGAAATTAAATAGTCGGAAACTTCTAACTTTGTTTATACCACACAGATCAACGCAGATTGTTTTTTCGGAAATATTTAGAAATTTAACGCTAGATCAATTTTTGGGAATTATGAAGATTTAAGAATAGTAAGGATAAGTCATATAGAATAGATATACTTTCGTAGTCTACGTAAATCAATTCGAAGCTGAATTCACGAAGTATGGATTATGGCTTATTACAGAATATTATATCATATTAAAATATTCGAAAGATAAAAAGAAAAGGAAAAATATACATATATAAAGGATGCAGTGACACGAAAATCGGTAGAGTGCAGGTACTTTCACCCAACAGCGTCACAAGAAATTAATATTACAGATTCGTTTGTAATTGATTCGAACGTCGGACCTTCTGGCCCGAAAATAAGATGCGGCGAATCGATACGATTTATCAAACGATGACTTAATTTCGTCGTGTGTCTGGAGATTTACAGGCGGTCGTTGAATCAATAATACGCCTAGCCAGGGGATCTCAGTGATATTTTATCGAAGACAGGTCCACGATTAGAGGCCAGGCCTGGGTTCCAGTTTATGGTTTCTAATTCTATTGGATCGGTTCGCGATAGATCAAGACGGATGGTTTGTGACGGGGCGACCGCGTAATGGATAGGATCATGATGGATACATCGCGTTCCACAGATATATTGTCGATCGTGAATTGCCACATATGGAATTAGGCGGCATAGTCACCGTTTCAGATTCGTCTCTGCGTTAGACGTATCGATTTCCCAATCGATCGGTTTCCTTAATTATTCGACCGCCCGTTAGATCGATCCCTTTCGTTTCACGTTACAAAATTGCTTTATCGGTGAACGGACTACGTGATTCTATTACTGTACCGAATGTAGTGAGTAAATAGAAACAAGCGCCGGGAGCATATTTCAACTGGGCCATGTTTCATATCGCGTTATGTAAGTTGTAATAGAGGAGAAGGAAAGCATGGAAAATATAAAAGTGTAAAACATCGTGTATCGTTAGATCGATATCGAAACCCGAGAGTAATTGCCGCTGTTCTGATGTGAACGAGCGCGTGCGTCGCTCTCGAGAATTTTGCAGGGATTATAAGGGAAAGGTGTAAATTATTGCCGCAACGTTTCACCTTGTGCGTTAGTTTAGTTTTTATTGTAAACTCGTCGAGAATGGAAACATATGGCGTATTCAAATAAGTTGCACAGCAATGGAACCGAATAGCTCTATATTCTTTTAACTTTGAATTTTTTAATATCAGCATGCATGATCAATGTTTAGTTTCTCAAAAATCAGTTCATCAATTTCTCTAGACGAGGCTTACTTTCCAGTCACCGAGGTAATCAAATTGTAATAAAGTATACCTATTATATCCACGTATAACTTGATGCACCAGTTAAATATCGTAAGGTGTAAGGAAAACTTGAAATACTTGGTCTTTGTCGGCATACATCGATATGCGTTGAACAAAGATATAAAAGTACAGAGATATCAACATTTTCTACCTCTCTACTTTATTATCGCCTATTATTATTTCTTAACTGTCACTACTTTATTATCGATAAAATACTACACACGATACCAGTCAAAAATATTAATAATGTCGTCGAATCTCCAATAACATCCGAAAAATGTTTACCTTCGCTGCCAGTCGTGTACTTTTTGAATCGCAAGAACTTTGAACAACATTCAAGATTCCATATCGAGGCGATGCAATAGTTTGAATCTGCCGAAACGGGGAGAAGAAGCTGGGACACGTTTGCAGGTGTCCTGTTCGCGATCGTAGAAATGACCGATCGTAAAGAGTTCGAGGAACAGAGTCGTCAGAGGTGCGGCGTTGGCGTGGGTCAGGATGCCGTCGCGTCGTTGAAGTCGTGGAGGGAGGGCTGTGTGTCGTTCGCGAAGAATCCGCGGCAGAACGATCGATCAGAAGGGGGGCTGACACTAATTGCGGAGAACACTTGGAGGAACACGCGTGGTTCCAGGCTGGAACGGTTGGAACGAAAGCCGCGTGATTTATCGCTTATCGGAGGTGCTCGTCCCGTTGATTGGCTGACGAGCAAGACTCTGCCTCGCCGCGACACTCTTGTCTCTCGTCGATTTACGATCCGCGCGCACTCGACGACGAGCATCGTACCGGACACCGGCGTCCTGGTCGTGTCAACCGACGAACCGTTCGGTCCGCGAGCTGATTGGCAGCGAAATCGGACAGGAATCGACCTTCGACGGTCTATTAGCTCGCCGGAAGAGATACGCGACAGATCTAATAGGCGCGCCGGTCGGTCCTCGTGCTCGTTCCCCGACCAAGTAATGAGCCTTACGATAAGCTGTAACCGCTACGCAACGTTATTCGATGTGTTTCATTAATTTCTTCCTGGAAATCGGATGGCCGTAACTTTTTCTCACGAACGAATCTATTTCTCTATTTCTCGGTTCTCTGAAGCGACTGAGTAGGTTACATATGGGCTGAGAAGAAGCTTCCTTGCTATTGGCGATTGGAGGGAATAATCAAAGTAAGAACTTGACGATACCTATGACTTAGTATCGAGAATTTGAAAGAATTTCTTTGTCACGTTGGTAAAAATGCGAAGGGATATTTGGTAATGTTTCTTCGAAAATTGTTTCGCCAGTTTTAGTAGGTTTTAGGACGATTATGATAAAGTATCGTTTTATTGTATGTAGAAGTTGGTAATGATACACCACAGAAGAATGTTTTAGATAGTTACATAGTTGTTATATTTTTTGATATATTAGGTTTGTTTGTTCACGTCCTAGCGTTATTTATTTACATCTACAGTTCGTTTATCCGCGCTGTGTTCTTTTCTTACATTTACCGTTTCTTCGCTTACTACAGTTCCAATTTATACGATATAAAAAAATATGGAATTCCCCAACTTAAATACCATACACATTTTCGTTTAAAGAAGAAAAGGCCATCAAATCCCACGGAGAGGACAGCACAAAAGGCGAGGAATAGTCGGCGGGGAGACAGTGCGCGGACAACAGGTCGGCAATTTGCGAGACACGCATTCCTAGAAGCGGCATGACCGGTCACAACAATGTCCGCCAATTTTTCTAATGCGATGCTTACGGGCATTGGCAACCTTCCGGGAAGCACCGGCATTGTGTCGACGATTTTTCCCTCGCTCTCTTAGCCAACTGGGAGAGGCACACAGCTGGTGGAAAGCGAGGGAGAAAACGTAGTCGCGGCCGTTCTTCGAGGAATCGAGCATGCACGATCCGCTATAGGAATCGATCGTACGATACTGTTCTGCCATTTGTAGATACCAGACATGCACGCGCGGGATCCTTCCTTCTCTCAGATCCGAGGGGAGATTGAAACGCGACACGGTGTAACGCCTTTTCGGGACACCCGCCTCGGGATCGACCAACGACAAATGGCCAAACGAACGATCCTTTCGATAAGAGATACTAGAAGCTCTGATACCATATAATTGACCTGTTACCATTGCGTTTTCATTCGTAATGATCGATCGAATCGTACACGGTTCGTGTCTTACACGTGTTTCTTCTCTGTATCGCTTCGTGTCTCATTTATTGGTTGTATAAATCGCTTGTGTATCGTCGTGAATGTTGAGACACGTTCAACGGTACTTCTGTGTTACGGTAATAAAGATGCGAGAAACAATCGTTCGATTACTCCAGGAGGTTAATATGCAAATGAAACGTTGATTTTACCGTTTTGAATAAATAACAGTTTTTAATCACTGGTAGATTTATAGATATCTTTTAAAATTCGTTAGAGTACGAACTGCTTCTTTTTTCTGGGTATAAACGTAAATTATAAGAAAAATGGGACGAAATGTATGAAGTATAAAATAAGTATAAAAGTGATAAAATATATTAGTAAGTATATGAAGTATAAGATATATTAGTCCACGAAATAGGATTTTTATTGTCACAAGTTTCAGAAATTATTGAATATTTACATGCGGAAATAGTGGGGCATTGAAATATGCTTTCTATTCCTTTGACCCTTCTCCTTTCATTTTGATTGAAATCGGGACATATACAAAACCTCGATAATCGCGCTCCAACAAATTACTACGCTATAAATAATATCGATTTTTTTAAATGCAATTTTGACAGATTAATATCTGTGTCCGAATGGCCGAATTAATTTTACCTTGCGATTTAATCGATCCTGCTTCGTTTATTTCCAGATCAATTGCGTTTCCACGTAACAAATTAAAAAGTATCTTGTCCACGTAAAATAATAACGTATATTGTAAGGCATGAGCGCGATCGAATAAAATTATCAAGTTAAATACATCGAATTGATTTCAAATTTTACCAGTGTAACCGCGATATTCGCGTCTCATTATAGTGTTAATGAAATTTCCAAAAATTTCACATATGCATTCTTAAAATTCTTCCATAATAAATGTTCAAATTAAAATACATACCATAACCAATTATGTATCATTTTGTGAAAGTACCTACGTAATAAATAATTCTCTTCGAATCTTACCAAATTGTATAATACACTGAATATAATCAAATAAATCAATCACAAAAAAACACTTGGGTCAATCAATATATCGTCCAAATTATTATCATCAACCTGTTGCATCAATATTACGTTTCCAGGTAGCGGAAGAAAGAGTATCGGTGGACGTGATTCTCGTACCTGATGAAGTACCGATTCTGAGAGAGCGCCTGAACCGGAAGTGGCTGTAGACGGACCCAATTACCTCGGCCCGAGGTTCAAGAGCGTACCGTTACGAGAAGCGTACGTATGTTGGTAAGTCCAAGAGAAAAGAGCCGGGCCACCCCGAATCAAATTGCGCGGCGTGCTTGCGCAGTTTCGCAAAGTTCCCGCGAGCCGGAAAGGCCGCATATTGGTGGCCCAGGCCGATATCAAGCGAGAACCAAGAGAGACAGCCCTCGGGATATATCGCGTTTCCGGGCTGCCCTCGGCTCGCGACCTCTTCCTCGTCGCGAATTCCTTCACGCCGCGCCGCGCCGTGCCGCTGCGCACGCTCGTCTTGGAGGTCTGCTCTTTCGTTTCTTTTTCTACTGCGTCTGCCGTGTACCTCAGTTTCTACCGAATTTAAGGCAAAGTAAATATTTAGTGGGAGTTGTCTGTTACTTTCTGTCCATTTCCACTTGCAACAGTTAGACTGGTAGTTTACTTCGTTGGTTGATTGACGTTCGATTCCTGCCAGTTCTTGAAATTCACTTCATGGAGTGAGCTTTCAGTATGTAAAATTATTTCAAGAAAAACTCTACATCTTTACTTTTGTATATCCGTGACTTGGAGACCACTGTTACGAAGAGATTAGAATTTAGTGAAACAAAAAATAATTCGAAATAAGAAGAGGACCATATTATTGTGCCCTTGAATATAAATTATGTTTTGGTTTACAAGGTCTAGAAACGAAAGAGCTATAAGTAGATTTCTATTGCTGTTTCTTGTAGCCTTCGACTAGAGCTACAAGGTAAACTTTTTGGTAATGTCCTTTGCTATAAATATATGAACGTGCTCCCTATCATATCTTCTTCTATTGTATTGTAACACTGTAAGAGTGAGGATCTGGATCAGCATACACTATACTTATACTTATACCTTTATTTATTCCAATATATTTCTCTATTACAAATTCATCCATTCGTTATTCTATCAGTCAACCTCAACAAAAATAAACAAATATACTAGATATCCGTATCCTACACTCAGAAGACAGAAGATCGAAATTTCCTAGAAATATACCTCTTTCGACGATCGGCCAGATAATGTGCCGAATCGTACTTACTATAGCTGAATACAACTATACTTTTGATTCTTTGTTAAATTTGGAAATTTCTGCGGCACATTGAAGAAACCGAAACTTGGCCAGTTGTGAAGATTTTTAGAGATCTTTTGTCTTACCAACTGATGCTTGAAATTGATGGAAAGTTATACTAACGTGAGATAAAATATACGATATTTGCGAGTCGTATCAAATAGATTGATAATACGGATTCTACCGTTGCCTGTTCGAAGCATCGACCTCGTTTCTGCAAAAAAGTTCACACGCTCCACCGGATGAGCGGATGTGCATTTCGGAACAGCTGATTACGTATTTCGAGCCGGTCGACTTCCCGTTGTCCAAAACCTCTCCGTTATCCAAAAACGCTCTCCGAAAGTTAAGCTCTTTAAGAACCCTCTTCAAACTATAACCAACCGGATCTCGCTATCTAAACGAATTACGGTTACCAATCCGACAGATTCCACAATCAATTGTGTCGTTTCCACGGCGCTATCACGAGAAATCTTCTCGTCTGTGCCGAAGTAGGTTTCAAGAACGTGAGAATATAATACGATCGTCTTGTTCATCGACTCAGAGAGAATCGTTCATTGAATTAATAACGAGATTTTCCTCGCTGGCAAAAATAAATTTCTCGGGAATATTTTCAAGAAGAAAAGATAGAGGAAGCAAGGGAAATAAATAATCGGCAGCAGCAAGTACCGGTCATGAGGGTTGTTTAAATATATTTCACACTTCGTATATCCTCGTAGCGAGTTTTCGACCTTCGACCTCGGCCAAATTATCGACCCTATAAAAACCACGCTACCCGCCATTAGCATTCGATGGTGGCTGTTTTACGAGACACGCGTTCAAGGGCCACGGTTGCCGCCGATAGATCTCTTTCCTCTTCTCTCTTCTTCGATCATCGCCTCGAGTGATTTACCCGTAGGCGAATCGGCTGACAGTTTTACGATCGCAACAATAAATTCGCGAATTCGCTGCAGCGTGTAGAAACTTCCGATGACAGCAGGAAAAATTTGGTTGAGTCGGAAAGAACGTTAAGACATCGATTTCAATCAAATTTTACATTTACCTTCTTAGCCATGATTTTTCACGTAGCTGCTATAAAATATTACGAACTTGTGTGTTTCGTAATTTACTGTGATCTTTACAATTGTTTCTTTTCTAATTTTCCAACCAATATAGTCGGAATACATGGATATATCGTTTAAGATCAGCGATGAAAGGATATCGACATTTTCTCACTTGAGGATGCAATTGGACCGTGAAAAAAGGAGAGCGACTATTACAACTATAACGTGTTAAATGATCCATGTACATCATGTTTATTCAATGATATTCTTGTATTAAATTACTTTACCTTCAAGTACTTCACAATCCGTATTTTGCTATTGCTTTGCTATTACTGTAAAATTAGAAGATCAGCAAAATTGTATCAAAAATTGAAATTGCGTATTGCGAACAGTTTCTTAACAAACATTCCGACCATTGAAAACAGTCTCTTACAAGATATTCCGACATTTAAAAACAATTTCTTACCTATTAATGAAATCCAACGTTTAAATCTGTTGAGGTTATTATTATAGATGTATAAAGAGAGAAAACGCGTGAATAAAGTGTAACGTAGAAAATATATATTTAATAGAGAAGTAGAATAATAAATAGGAATACAATTTAAGCTGGTCCAGATCCGAACGCTAGCAGTGTTACCTTATAACTGAAAACCCCGAAGCCAACGTCGCCTGTCTATTGTTTATGGTCTGCCTTCGTGCCAGTCTTTTGTCTATATGGTGTCGATGGCTTCAGCGCTTGAGAAAACTAAAAAGACCAGATGTAGAGTTTTCGTAGAAGTGGTGACCACTTCAACAAAATCCCCTCAACTTCTTTGATCGTGTTCACCCAAACATTCCATTGGATACACATATTCCCACATAATCAATAACAACTTCATTTCTTCGTTCCAAAGTTCATGATAATTATCGAGATCCAAAGAAGGGAAACACTGGCTCCGAATTCTCGAAAGTATTCTCTAAGAAGCAAACGACGCGATCTAAAAGGGAGCAAAGATCTCGTGGACGTGAGGTAAAAATCGCGAGGAGGCGGTGCGAAGCCAAAAGAAGCTCGCGATCGGAAAAGGACGAGGTGGAATTCTTTTTACATCGTACTGACCTGACCGACGCGATACGATCGATCGATCGATCGGCGGATGATCGTCGACGACCCAGACGAACCGTCGACTCGTGACCAGCCAGATCTACACAAGCGGTGCCGCAACGCGAGGAGGAGAGAAACACTTTTTACGATGATGGATCGCCGGTCGAACCGGCAGGAACGTTGGTTCGCTTGGTTCCTCGTGTTGGTACCAGTGCGCGCGCGCGACCAGCGGGCCAAAGGGATACGTCATGTCCCCTGGACGCACATAAATTCGTGTAAATCCCCATAAATCCCGGCAGAGGCGCGAGCGGAAAGCGACACACGAGAGGACGGACAGTCGAGTTGAAGCGGATACGCGCTTGAAATGCCGACTCCCTAGCAGACTCGAATTCTGGATGGTCTTCTCGGTAAATTTTGGAACTTCGCGAGCTACGAAATCGCGCTGCGTGATCTTCACTCGCATGAAATTCTTCGGAGTCATTGTCTTTTGCGAAATTTGGTGTTCGAGATGAGAGGTAGTGCAGGTAGAAATAATTTTCTGGTTCACCGACCTCTTGGGTTGCGAAGCTTAAAATTAGTAATATGCTGTTTGAATCAAACGTAGAAGACACGGATATAATATTATTCTTTAACTTTGATTCGTGGTTTATTTGTAGATCGAACTAGATAGTTGCACAGTCAAAAGCCTCTGAGGAGACACGTTAATGAATTCCACTTTTGGCAAGAACTCGTTAAAGCAAGGTCTTAAATTAAGTGTTTGTATCATTTCATCTATCCCTCGATACATTATACCACTATAGACAATGTAAAAAAAGAAAATAAAAGATAATACTGAAACCTAAAACACAGGCCCAAAAATACCACTATCGATCCGCTATCATGCAACGCCCTACTAAAAGAAAAAAAAGAAAAGACGAGAATGAAAAGAGTTCTCGCAAATGGGCAAAAACTACGATTCCCCAAAGGCCAGAAGAAACTTGCGAGTTTCCAGGTTAGCATCCTCCCCGATTTCGTCCGTGACGGTGCACAACGCCCCAATTAAGTCCGGGCAATTATCAGCGGCTAATGGAAGAGGAACGGGTCCGCGTCGCGTCGGACCGAGATTCCTTCACGGAAAGAAACACAGGAAGAACGGTTTCGGGACATCTAGCGAGGAGGCGGTGGTAGCAGGTGTACGGTCTCGAATCCAGCAAAAGGATGAAAGAGGAGCGATACTGGTGATGCTCCTTGGCTTCTCTCGGCTGTTTCAGTCGGCGAGAGACCACGAGAAGCGGAGCAGGAGATCGAAGAGTAGTCAGAGGGAGGCCGAAGAAGGTGGAGTAACCGTAGGAGGAGATTGCCGACCGACGAGACCACTATTCCAACAAGCGAGGCGACCGGCAAAAAGTTAATGAAATAATATCAATGCGGAACGCGTATCGCGGGGGTACAAGTAGTGGGCCAACGAGTATGTGATCCCCCTGTCTACCTCCCCCGCCCCACCACGCTCCACGCTGATGGCCTCCCTTCTTTTCCGCTGCGCGCCGAGACCCTCTGGATCCGGAATATACCGGGAGCAGAACCGGCACTCGGCTTCGTCCATGTCCCTATTGGCCTCCGGTAAACTTATCATTTTGTTGTATCGTGAATTTTTCTAATTGCTGAGACAAAGAATAGAGGTTTTGAGTGATGGTATTTGCCTAGTTGAAGGGATGGAACATGGGAATTTTTATGTTTGTGAAAGTTTGGAGTAGACTGGCCGAGATAGTTTACGTATACGTTCGTTTGCTTTGTACTAGGAATTTTTTGTTAATATTCTTGTTATCAAATTTCCTTATTTAATAATTGTATTTAAAATACGTGCACTGTTCTTACATTTTAGAAATAATTACCGAAAAGGATCTTATCATCTTAAACGAAAGTTAAAGGAAGATACACATCTTTCAAATCCGAAGATACTCATCGTCTAAAACTTGAAACATAATTCCTATTGGACACGGCCTACACTTGATTCACACGAATTAGCCTCGTTTTATACGAATTGTAATTATATGAACATCGAAGTACAAAATTCGTGAAACTATAGCTTGATCGATCAAAAAGTGAAGACTCTTGACTGAGAAATACTTAGAAAACTATACTTGAACTCGTCATCCCGAGGCACGTTCCTCTGAAACATTAATCGCAACACCCTATGCACGCATGACGGAATAAAATCTCAACGACTGTACGGATAACGAAAACACCAAAAATCGTTGCGTGATCGATCGGACTCGCGAGGATCGCGTGCGATTCGGGTGCGAGCGTTCGCGTTGCCCTCCACGCGTACGGTTCAGAAAATTAATTTTATCGATCTCCCTGCATCGCTCTTCCGCAGTGGATCGATTAATAATGCAACGCGTTATCGGCGCGATCTCGAGCGAAGAACGCATCCCGGATTCGGTCATCCCGTTCCCGCTTCCTCGATCGCTCGTGCCCCGCCGCTTGCCGGCTCGCGAGCTGCGCCGTTCTTAAAAAAAGATCGCCGCTTTATTAACGAGGCGTTCCGCAATAAAGCGGGACGCGCGTATTGCTCTGCAACTCCGAAGGCATGGCACAGGGGCTGCACCCGTTATCGGTCGATCTTTCGAGCGGTTCCGCGCGAGTTCCTCCTCGAGAAGGAGGCAGAAGGCGTGTTCGAGCCACGGAAGGGTAGCTACGCGTAATCGTTCCTCTCTTTGTTTCTTCTTTTAACCGTTCTTTCGCTTTATGCCTACCGAACATGTTAGAATTTTTGGTTAAAGCAGATGTGATTGTGGTGTGTTTGAGGATAGTTTGAAATGAGATGGTAGAAGGGATAAATTGGTAGTATAATATTGCGATGTCTTTCATTATCGAGCGTCGTTCAAGGAGTATCTTGCTACGTTTTACGTTCTTTTTAGACGTAATTTCTGTCGGCTATGCTGTATGTGTTAGGATTTTAGAGATTCTGATTAGTTGAGTACATCGATACGATGATGGTATGTGGATGGATTTCATGGTATAACATCATCGATACTACGATAGATAAATTGGTGGTACAGTATTGGTGTGTCATATGCTGTACGATTACTTGAGCAAAGTTACAAATCTTAGTTATGAACATACCTGGTAAACCTCGTTGACCTATTCTACTTATACTCCTCTTACTCTACGTCTTACTATTATACTTATTCTACTTCTTCGTTTATATGGCACTTACTGTACCGATCTTCAAAAGACTATACGTACATATGATAATACTATTATTACGTTATTACTTCGAAATCTCCTAATATCTTCAAAATATTCTCTTCACTAAGAGGGAGAGAAACTAAAACCTCTCTTAAATTTTCCAGAAGAAACCATGACTGCTATTGAATCTAGAAAGGGAATAATAACTCGCAATCACCCATAGCCGTTAATCTCTTAAGCATAAATGTGTATAACGATAAGCAACTCCACTGAAAACTCAGCGTGCCCCTGGAATTATCCGCGAAACATAGTCGCGGTGTTTGCGTTCCTTGGAGCGAGCCGTCAACGGGCAGAATCTACGAGGCGATCGCGTGCGCTCGTGCCTCCTTGGCTAGAACCGGCGGCGAAAGGGGAGCGTTATTTATCCAAGAGGCGCAACGCTCGAAATTATTCTATTAATAAATATCGCGGAGAGAGTCACGCGACTAGACGTCCAAGGAAATGTGGACAGGATACTGGGCGAGTCTGGGATGCCGCGACCTCAACTATGTCAGACTCGCGGACGTCGACGCGGAGGACGCGATCAGAAGAGCCAGCTTTCGTTATACGTGGTACACGCGCAATTCCAATAGGGGCCTGCATTAAACATTAAGGCATACCTCCCGCAGGAGGTGCACCAGGCGATTCCGATAAAAACCAGTCCCATTTTCCACGCGTACAACCGATCTGACGCCCCACTATGGCATCGAACGATCGCGGTTCTCCCTTCCAGCTGGCGTCCAGAGTTTCTTTCTGACCCTCTCTCGCGTCTTCCTTTTCCCTGATCGCCCTCGTGTCTTTCACTGACCACGGAGACTACGTCGCGTCGGTTGGTTCGAGCCAGTAAATCGAACCACGTCGATAATTCGTGCCCGATGCGCCCATGATCTTCTTCATTTTCTTCTCCTTCGTTTTTTATTTCCTCCTCCCTTCTTCTTCTTCTTCTTCTTCTTCTTCCTTTTCCTCTTCTTCTTCTTCCTTTTCCTCTTCTTCTTCTTCTTCTTCTTGTTCCTCTATTTTCCATCGTTCATTCCCTCTTTTAGTCGGTCGATATTGATCGCACAGTAAGATTTCGAACGAAACGTTCTTCTTCGGGGCGTGTTGCATATCGCGCGAGCTTTCCTGGAATTCCAGCAAAGGAGGATGATGCGCGAGCGTGCCGCCGCGCGTTCCAGAAATTCGTTCACCGACTGAGCCGTTTGTAACTTCACCGTTAAACTCGGAAGTTTGTACGTCGAAAGCTGCCGCCAGTGACCGTGACGGTGGCTCTCCGATGCTTCGAGCCGACCACCTCTTATCGAGACCCTCCATTCGACAAGTAGATCGAACTGTTCGTAATAAAGTTCCGTGTATTCGTATACGTGTAAATTCGAAATGCGAGTTTATATCTTCTGCGAAAAACTGCAGATTGAAATATTATCGTTTTTAACTACTGTATATTAACTCTTCCGGTATGAACTGTTTTTTATGTCACGCATTAATAAATATTTGAACTACTAAGGCATATTCATGATTTAAATATGTACGTTTTTCGTGTCTCTCCAAGGATGACGAATAAATGGTACAAAAATCTAGGAAAGAATGCTGCTAATCGTTAGATAGATTCCAAAGTCGGTAAATTTTTCAATTGCAAACAAGATCCAGCTATAATGTATATCTTTGTTCGAATAACGTGGTTATAGATTCTGTTGAATGTACGTAAGCCGAATTTTCTCACATTGAAGTGAAAATTTTGCAGAGTCCTAATCATCAGTCATTTAATTCTCGAGAAGTATAACTACTATTACCAAAGCATCGTGATATAAAATTCTAATAAACTCGAGAAACTTATAAAAAATTCAGATGACCTAAGTAGCTCATGTGCGCGTGTAACTTAAAAGTACACGGTTTATTTACACGCGTAAACGTTTATAGCGTTAAAATTACTAGTACCCATCGAATATAGAAATCAGTGAAAATCGATAAACGCGATTATCGCAAATAAAAATATTTCCTCCTAAGATGGAGAAAAAAAAATTAATCGTGTTCATTGAATAAAACGCGAGACACGGGTGGTCAACTGCATACTACGTGCTCCCGGTAATTTCGATTTGACAAAACCGAACGTTGAAACGACATAGTTGTTCGTGGTAAAAAAGGAAATCCCTCGCGGAGGTTCGTATCTTTATTCCACGGCGGTCCCCGTTTGTTTGCTCCGCTCGAATTCCATCGAACCGGACGCGCGCGTCTATCGACCATCGAGAATCTCGCAACCAGAGAAATCCCATCGACTTAGAGAGATCGGTGGCGCATATCGAAAACTCTCGGCCGAGATACACGCAGAGGGGTGACGAGTGCGTGGCCTTTTACGCGTTAAACGTTCATTCCGAAGGCGATCGGCGAACTCGCGACAAAGCGGCCGTTTTCCGTTTCTTCTTGCGGACGCGGGACGGTTTTGCTTTTGCCATAGGACGACACAGATCATCCGTCTTCCGACAGGCGGACAGGCGCGGTTCTTTCTCTCTTCCTCTTCCTCTTTCTCTCCACTTTCCTTCTTTCTCTTCTAGTACCGGCGTCGGTGAAGCAGCTCGCGACGAGACAAAAATCTTGGTCGATATATTTCTCCCGGATGCGCGGCGCGTCGACAGGATGATTGCGAATGTGAGAATCCTTATCTGTTCAGGCTGTAACAGCCGGCCGTTTTGTCGCGTTAGGCCAGAAGAATATTTATTACCAGGCTTTTTGAGGCGTGAAGGCGTCGGGTCCTTGAGAGAACCAAAGTTTTGGTAACGGCAGAGCCGGTTTGACGATCAAAGGCCTGTTGCACACCAATACACCAACAAATTCATTAATAAATTGCAAGCCATTCCTTTTTTACGATTTTATAATGTTTCGTTAAATAGGATAACGATGACAGATGTCACCGATAACGATATTTTAGTCATGTTATTTTGCAAATTAAAAAAATGTTTCTATGTTTCTATGTTAATAACGATGTGATTTCTTTTCTAATTTCTTTTTAGGTTGTAGATATGTAGATATGTAGATTAGAATAATAATATACTTGACACTCTCATAAGGTAAATTCTATATCTATTTCTTGTTCGATGTTTATTCCTCACTTTTGAGTAATATGGTGCTTGAATCGCTAGCATAGTTTCTTACTATTTATCACTTTTATTCAGCACATTCGATGCACATGGATGTTCCTTGAATAATACGGCGCATTGAGCGACCAATCGGACAGTTTTGTTATTTTATTTATCTACATTAAATATAAATGTCTGTGAAAGTAATACTCTCTACTAGAGTTCGAATTACACAAAGAAGTGAAGGTTTCAGTGTTTGCTGCCTTTCTTATCCAAATATTGTTACGAACTCTTCAATTAATATATAACCAATTAACCATATTCCTCCTGGGACGCTCGTAAGTATTTAATTTCATACATAAAGATACGTGACAAGTAAATTGATATTCAGCCTGTCATAAAAGTCGTCGAAATAAAAGGGAGAACAGGAATCTGCGCCGATGCCAGCCGCTTCCATAAGACGCCTCCTGTTAAGACTGTCAACTACGGATTCATTTATGAAGCCACAAAGAGAACACTGAAAATCTTACCACATTCCTATTAACGAATGATCAAGTCGTTAAGCAGCCACTAAACAAACGAAACGAGTAAAACACTGTTCTCCTTGTCCGTTCTCCGTCTCCTGCTTCGGTACCGGTGCATCGGACAGATCGACCTCGGCCATAAGGAAAAGAAACACACGAAAGGAAGGGTAGTCGACAGGACGTCCACGGTATTACGAGGGAATACACGCGTGGAATATTAAACCTTTGCAGTAATCTCGTTCCCATGTGGTCGTTTGCAGTAACAATCAACCGATACCACATCGCTTCTGCGGTATAATAATATAAACGTTGATTAATTAGCTAACTCAAGGGGGACGGAACCGCTTGCAAGGCATTCACAGACAAAACGATAGAAACGAGTTGCGCCATGGGGTTGATTCTCCATTTTCCTAAACTCTCATCCGACGCTATGGAGATTTAGAAGCCCGAGTCGTGGTTTATGTTTATGAACGATGCGTGGGACTCTGTGTTCGAACGTTGACATTAAATTATATTAAATGTATTAAATAATATTACCCATCAGAATAGTATGCAGAAAATCGGGAACAAACCAGAGATACAAGTCTTGCTTTTTCGAATCTTCAACAAGAACCTTCGCTATTTTATTAAACAAAGGTGACAATTGGAAAGTAGGCAAAAACCAAACATTAAAGTTATCAGTTTGTCATTATAAAACAAATAAAACGTGGCACTTCCTAATGCCTATGGAACTTGGAGCGTTAAAGTTTCAATCTTAAAACTTCAAAGATTTAAACATTACCCGTTGTTCGTTCCAAAGGCACAAATTTCAACGTTGATACTTAAAGCTTCGAAGCCTCAACTTCTGCAAGACTTGCATCTTCCATTGTTGTTGCATGGTACTCGGATCCCTTTGGCACGACAGGAAATTCGTGGCATGCGACGTCAAAGAGGAGGCAGTAACACAGCAGGTTCGCGGCTTTAATTGCCGGTGGAACGTGCACGCCGACGACGCGCATGCGAAACATTTATCACGATTCTCCGCGGCAGGAATTAATAAGCAATATCGTTAGGGATTATACGGGTGAGAGTGTGCAATTATCGAACATAAAATACGATTTTTGCGGAACACGCGAATGCGAAATATCAACGGAGAAGAGCCACGTTAGGAACGTGCTGGCGTCCCGTCACACCAATAACACGCCGCTCGACCGACTGCCATCAGCTACCGTATAATAATACGCGATTAATTATCCGCTCGAGCCTGTGGACGAGACCAGCTAACGTGGCGCGACGTACGCTGTGCCTGGCGCAGCTTGGAAATTAATGAAAGAAGCGTGGGCGTGCAGAGAAAAGCAAAAATCCAGAGGAATCGCTCGACCGATCTCGAGAGACGCGAGATGAATTAATAGAGAAACCCTGGCGCCCGACCACTCGAACATTTGATTTAATCAAAAAAACAAAAGCCGATATCCTGCTGAGATTCTACGGAGATTTACGACCACCTATTAATGATCTAAATAGCTTCGATTTGAATATCTTTAGGACGATATTTATTATTGGAAAATGGGAAGATCTCGAGGTAAAGATAATCATGATCGAACGTTTGTGCACGTGTGATTCTCTCGGTAATTCTCTAATTTCCCGTAAAGTCGGTTTTGCTGATTGGCTTTGCTGATAGGAGAGATTAGAATGAAGGAAAGGTGGTAATTGATTCTTGATTCTTGACACTCGATAATTATTATGATTAAACGTTTCACTTAAAAGTCTCCTGGGAAGTTTCAAAACTTTTTGTATAATAAATCGACTTTTCTTTTTTTTTTTTTTTTTTTTCATTGGTAAGCGGATACAGAATGAAGGAAAAGTTGAGTCGTAGTATACGCGAAAGCAACACGGCCCATTCACTGCCAGTGCTTTATTCCTCCGAGCCGAGCCGAAGCGAGATTTATCGACGTAGATAAAGGGAGAATTTTAAGTGAAATCTGTCTCGTTATAAATTCGCCTATCGAAATGTCCGGTTTAACGAGTCTACTGGTTCGTGCGTCGCGCGTAAAGCATCGATTTTTCGCATATGCGAAAAATGGTCCGCTAAAGTACGCGCTGCCACGATGTCGTTCGTAATAGGCGTCGTTGGAATTTCCTGGCTGTCTTTTCGTCGATGTGTGTCTCGTCTGTTTACGACGTCGGATCGTAAGCAGGAAGTCGAGGGAACGTGCGTCGGGAGAGGAAGAAAAAGGCGGAACAAATAGGTGGGGAAAGAGAAGAAAATGGCGTGGAAGATTGAAGAGGCAACTCTCGATGGAGATTCGAGAGTAGTTATTGTCATTTCGCGTTGCACAATAATACGGGGCTTTGATTAATTAGCGGTTTGATAGATTGCCTCGCAGTGGCGCGGAGTATGCAAAATAATGAATCCGGTATACTAACTAGGAAGATGAAGATGAATTATTATAACTAGAAGAAGAAGTGGAGAATGGGGATGGGAAGGGACGATAATAATAATGATGATGACCATGTGAATGGAGAAGGCCCTTTGCCAGTAGCTAGACCGTCCACGTTGTGTCGTCCGTTGATTTTCTTTTCAAATTCAATCGGTGTATCAATTTTACTTCTATAGACGGCTCGATTTTTTTCGCCTGCGAAAAAGACGTTAAACCCGAAGAAATATTGCTTCTGGTATTATTACAGTCAGCGAACGACGATTCGTCCAGGCCCTATAGTATGCGTGTCTCATTTGTTGCATTCACTCGTCAAACGTGGTTGAAACGTTGCGAATTGTAATATTCGAATACGTAGCAAACGCTTAATTCCGTGTAAAGATGAATGGATAACCGAGGTGTCTTCGACGAAGCTACCTGGTTACAATGATCGTCGCGAAAGCAAACTAGGGTCAGGGAGTAGCATTGACTCTCTTCGAACGAATGTACCAACGATCGATCATAGACATTAGAGAAGGGTAGTTGCTGATTATCATAAAAGACAATAGAATTAACTTCGCGTTGTTTAACGACCGTCGTAAATTTCTGACGCCAGCTTTGCATACATCATATGAATTGTCTCTCCTTTCTTTGTACGTACGCGTTTATGTTAGTAATTTGCTGACAAGATTTCCTATGGATCGTATGTAGTTACGCAAGATTCGATACATCCATAATAACGATGGGGGAAATAGATTGCAAGAAATTGAAAGAATTTCTGTCCATATACCGAGTCCTCTAGAATTTTATAGAAACTGCCCTAATTTCTTCTATGGATAAAGTATCGCACGAACAAGGATTCTGGAAAGGATTGTAATACGTAGAAATTTAAGAATTAAATAACTTGATCAAACAATTCCATACCATATCGATATCGATAAAATCGTCTCGGATAAAGTTCCAGATCTTCGTATTCGATTTTCTAAAATGTACAATTTTAAATACATAGAATGAAAATCGAATAACATTTAGATAGTTCTCCGAACTATATGCATACGTGCAGACTGCAAAGTATAAAACTCGCGTGAACGTTTACAGTAGCCCTTTAGGAAAATTCACGAGCCACGAAATATGTAAAAACAAACTACTAGGTGTTCAGTTTCGATGCCGAAAGAGGCGAGTTCCCCGGGATACGAGACGATCGAGTGACAATTACCAAAACGATCTCCGGTATAAGATGCTATATTTACACCGGCGCATTCGAAAACGTGAGTTCGAGGCTGCAGGGAGTCTGTTGCAACCACGCCGCTCAACCTGTTCTTGGATCGCCGTGCCATCGAATCGGCATCACTCCCGACGAAGAAGAAGAGAACGATCTCCACAAGGAGAGAGTGCACAGTAGAGGAGGAGACGGGGTCCTCGTTCGTTCAATAAAACTGGAGAAATCGCCGGCAGTAAAGCAAACGTACGAGGGGTCTAGACCTCACCCCTTCCCACATTGTCCCATGTAATTAGGTGGCCGTTCGGTGGAAGGCCGATCGCCGTAGAAACGCGGGTGCTCCAAGCGTTAATGGGAACCATCCTGGCCTATCATTACGCGTAATACGGACGTGTAATACCGGCTTCAAGCCACGCACATTCGCACGGCCGGTCGTATGTATGTATAAAAGTTGGAGAGCGCGCGTAAAACCGACGTTTTCTACCTGACGACTCGTTCATCTTTTCTCTTTCTATCCTTTTTTCGACGTGCATTTTCTGGACAAGGGGCACGTCCACGAAACGAAAAAAGAGGCTAATAGAAAGGAGAGCGGCCAGACAGAAGATACACGATGGAACGTAACGTTCTCTATCCTCCTGGCGCGCCTAGATGTACGCGCGCGTGCACGAACACGCGCAATACGGAAGAATTCAGCGTGGCCGTGATCACGCCATTCCGAGAACCTTATATTGTTACCATTATCATTAGCATCGAAACGACGCAGGAGCGTCTCTCGAGGGACCCGGCTCTAGGCTATTTTGCGGGCTGGTTGACGCGGAAACCGACATTACACGGCTAGACCAAGGGGATCCATTAGAAACCATTAGGCGCTTTACAGGTTAGGTTCGTCGCGGTGGTGTTCCCGTGACTAGCGAAGAAACAGAATTATCACCGGCTTTAATGTAGGGGCAGCCTTTTTACCGAGCTTCCTGAGATTTCCTAGGCTGGACACGCCTCGCTCAGAGACACCAAAGTCGCAATCTTCGCGGTACCGTTAGAACATCGTAAATTAATTATCCCTTCGCACCTCTGAGAGACCGTTAGTTATAGTGGTTCACGGGAGACTTAATCTTATCGGCGTTCCTACGAATGATTCATTCGTATCAGTATAATATAGGGCTATGGTACTGAGAATTTTCTAAGGCATTGGAATTTCTACCCTTCGTACTATACTTCATTTCCTAGTTTGTTCTCAACTTTGGTCTTATTCCTTCCGGTCTTTGATGTTTCATCGAGAGACATCGATATGCGTATAAAGATATTATTACACATGAATTTTAAAATATAAGTGCAGCAAATAACGAATTTACAGATTCCGATGACGAAGGTAGGGATAGTTAGTTATGCATAAAGTGATTGCTTAAAAGAAACTGAAAATACGTACTCGTGTTTGAACGATTTTAACAGGAAACGTAAAAATTATTTGAAGATCAAGAAGTATTAAACACCGGATCCTTATATATCTTCAAAATAATTTTTGACCAAATCAGCCAGATAAACTCTTCGCTTGTTCTATCATCGAAATAAAATGTTACATCAAGGTTGATTCACGAATTCCAAGAAAAAGTATCAAGTCCAATAACAGTCTCATGGAAGAAGGCGTTAATTTACTCTATTCGATTACTAAGTACTTCTAAATGAAATTTTATAGTTAGAAATTCAATCGCATCGCTCGTGTACTCGTCACGTTCTTGGTAACACGAGAATATAGAAACGTTTCTCCGAGTCGATTCCTCTGGGCACGCCATTACTAACGACCGGATATCAGGCTGGTATCGCATTATCGCGGTTGATACCACTCGGACCAATAGAGACATTCCTATTAACGCTTTCTGTAGGTGGAATCGAGACGCTTCGAGCGGTTGGCGAGAAGGAAACATGTATCGCGACGCCCAAGGCGTTGTGAAGAAGATTCGCGTTATACAGAAGCATTGTCGGTGCATTTCACGTGCGTGCTCCAACCAGATATCGCGGAACTTTATGACAGCTGTCAATAATCAAGCAACATGGAAATACTTTGGCCAGGTGAATTTAAAAATCTGTTTTCATTTTTATAACTTTTCTACTAGAGCGGACTGATACAAATTGCCGGATCGATACGAGTTAAAGCTGGTAGAAGTAGATTGATGTATGTTAAAGTTTTTAATTTCAACATTGGAGAGATAAATTTATAGCTAACTGATATTCATAGCGATAAACTATTGCAGTCTCGACTATGATACCTACTTTCTCTTCCAATAAATACGATTTCAATATTGCTGCTACTACCTCCTTGTCGCTGCAAACTCTTTCTCTTCCGAGATTGTTCAAATGCCAATGTGGATGGTCTCTTTGGCTATCACAATATCTGAATCCTAATTTTAATATTAATCATCATTGATCTTGTGTCTGTAATGACGCGCAACAGCTCGCTCGAATCACTAAATCTTAAAACATTCTACATTTTAAGATATTCTCTTATCGCCAGACTGCTGATATCCCAATGTAATTAAAGAAAAGCAACCTAGACAGAGGATTGTTTCACCTACTAGATATCCTAACGGGCACTATACTTTGGATATTTCACGTATTATACGAACAATCGCCGTCCACGATAACACGAAATAATCTTCGATCCTGAACCTTCGAAGAAACGCTTTTCCAAAAATTTATCCGCACCTTACCAATTTGTTCTGTTATCGCTCTATTACGGGAAAGATCCGGGCTTGCCAGTGGCACGAATTAATTGCCGCGTTCGAGCGGATAAATGATGGCTTGTCAGGACGATAACCGAAAAACAGTAGAAGCAAAGCGAAGAGGCTCGCTATCATAGATGTAACGCCTGTGCCGCGAGAGGCGGCCCGCTATTATCTTGCGGCGCGCATTCACCCATGCCACAGAGGATCTCTGAAGTTTATGGTGGTTGTCAAAGCAGCTGAATGCTGGCCGGGACGCGGAGGTCCTTTCGTCGGCGAAACGACGTCGTGATCTTCCTTTTCCCTTTATTACCCTCCGCTTCATCGTTTTTCCCGAGATGCTTCTCACCGCGGCTAGCGATTTTGCTTGGCATCTTCGTGAACGTCCACCGTGCCGGGTCGTGCGTGCTATTACGCGTGAATTTTACTCGCGCAAAGCATTATGTCTGATTTAAAGCCCTGTTTGCAATGACGCGACATTTTATTAAGGAATATCGGCGGGATAAGATGGTCGAAAGGGGTTGCTTCTGCGACCTTGGATGCTGGAAAGTCGATGGATGCTGCTTGCTGAAAATTCATGCACAATCGGTGGATCTTGCACTTGCGAATTTATATGAACGATCTTGATAAAGAGTAATCTTGCGAACTCGTGTGAACGATCTTGACAAATACTTATCTTTTATTTTTTTCTAGTTAAAGAGAAGATTCCACACTCTGATTTGAAATACCTTTTTCAATGTATGACAAGGATGTTTATTTTACGTGCATAAAAATACATTTGGAAGTTAGTATTTTGGAGAGCAAAGTAGCAAACAGAAGTAAATCGGAAAGATGCGAATAGAGTATAGAATTTGATTAGAAGTTGGTTTCTTTTAAAAAGAAAAAGACTATAGATTATAGATGTTCATTGATGGTACTTGTATATTATATATAAGAATGTGATCTTTAAGATGACTCACGTAAATGGTCATTACAAGTTATATCAAGGCAATTGAAGAGTATTTGAATGTCGCTCAGCCTTATTCAGGATTACCTGCTACTTCTAGAAATAAGTATAGACAAATTAAAAATCATTATAAACGAAATTCGTCAAATTTTTACGTCGAAAAGTCTCCGCTGTCCCAAACATTTGAACAACTTCATTCTAAGAGTTCAACCACTTTGACACACGAATTGTGGAAGTAATATTAGAAGGAGAATTGTTCTTTAAATCTCAAAATCAACTTCTATAAAATTCTGAGGAAGATTGAATTGCAATTTTCAAGATTACATACGTCCTTGCGGGACTGTCAGACATTAGCAAAGCAATTGTCAAAACTGACGAGCGCGCGGTTCATCGCACCGTTGTAAACGAAGCCTCAGCGAATTGATGTTGATGTGACCCTGTCTCACGGATGCATTAGGCGATTAAGAGGCAACAAGTCTCTTTATCTAGCTGTAAGTACCTTTCTTTCGCAACCGATAAGCTTTACTGCGCCGCGTTTCGTTTCATTAACGTCTTCTTTTTTCCTCGCCTTTCCTTCGATATCCTCCCGTTCGACAATCCCAGTCGAACATCCGCGAAGCTTCTTCGAAAGCGATCGAAGTGAAACGAACGATGATGAAACGTTCGTACAAGGGCGACGATCAAACTAAGAACGAGTATGCGTGTACACATTTTATCGACGGGTGTTGCATTCGAGAGGCTGCTTCTTCTCGTAGATTTTACGAGCTCGGCAATCTTCTCGAGGGTAACTAAGTTTCATCGAGGTAATTTAGTCGTAACCAGCCGGGACGTTCCAAGATTTCTAATTTTATTAGCCAGCGAATTTAGATAACGATAAGGAAAGCGAACTAGGATATAGTAGTATATCGGTGTCTGGTTCCTAGTTGCGTTAGCCATCGTCCGTACCATCGCGATACTTACGATGCCGATAATTACAGTAATTGTTAAACGTTGTATGCACAGGCGAAAAAAATGACAACCAGAATGTGCGGAGTGTACCTGTTCCTCTGCAGTCGCGTTGAACGACTTTTCTCGATTTCATACTCGTTCCACGTTGCACAACCATCGCCACCGTACTACTCTCTCCCTCTCCCCTCTCTCCCTCGTTCCTCGATTCATGGCGACCGAGAGAGAGAAAATTACTAATACCAGAAAATTACGAAACGACCTCTAAAGTAAAAGAAGTTAAACACGGGACGATTTACGTTAACGTCTCTCCCCAGCCTGGCTTCCACGAAATCCTCCACCTCGAGGTCCTTTTTCCTTAGGCGTATCCTGTACTCGGCTGCTTTTACGAGCAAGAAGGAGCCAGGGACCGGCTGCACACGCCGGGCAACAGGTACACCAGCCGCGTGCGCGCGACCCGATCGCGTGTGTACAAACTCCGACGAAAAAGGAGGAAACGAGGCGGACGTCGGTGGTAGCGGGTGATACCACCCATTTCCGGCAGCCCTCAGGCCATCAGGTATCGGACGACGACTGCAAATAGCTTACGTGCTGCTGCGTGCCACCGTTCCACTCCTTTCGAACTCGATTCTTTTTCCGTTTATGTTTCTCTGGCTGCTTCTTCCAGCCTGATGGTCTCTTCCTTCGTGGATCACGCTTCATCGTCGCGGACGAACGAACTGGAAAACTTTTTTCCACCATCGTTTTAGAGTAAGATGGTGTAGTTTACGATGATCTTGTTAATAGAATTACTTGCTTTACGAACCAGATTTTAGTAGGTTATTAACGAGGATTGAAAGATAATACTCGTTAGAAGATTGGTGGAGAAGGTAGCAGTGGAAAATGAAAATGAAAATGAAGACTGTAATCGAAGATTTGTTTAACGTCGGAGTTCTCATACCATCTGGATTTTCTATCATATCGACATCTTGAATAACTCGGAGGAGTGGCTAGAAAAATCATTAGCTTCTGGATAGTTATAGGATAATAATATTATGTGCGTTTCTGAATACAGATTATTATTTCTTCAAACGATGATTACGGACGTTCTCAATTTGCACGATAATAATCTCGATAGAGTTGTACGTAATTAACACCAAAGGTCAATGAGTGCTTGCGATCCTAGTAGAGTTTTTATAAGTTTAATTGCATTCGTACTACTAATAATAATAATGATAATAATAATAATAATAAAGGCAATATAAAACCATCTTAAACTTTCGTACACTGTATCCAATTCCATCAAAACTCGATTCTAATCCATTTTGATGGGCTCGTTAGAAACGCACGACTGTCGAAAATGATCTTAGGAAGTTGAAATTAAAAATCTACTATCCAAATGGTAAGGAAACGTAAAATCTCGTCGCGTTTTATATTCTCCTATCATCTTGTTACATCTAAAAGCACATTTAAATACATACGTTAAAAATATCGTTTCAAAAACGAAATTAAAAACCTACGACGAGTAAAGTAACATGAAATCTCGTTGCACTTCATATTCTCCTATCGTCTCGTTACATCTAAAAATGCATCTAATACCTGTTTATATTTGAGTCTTACTTGTACAATATTCCACGATGAAATAACTTCGCAACATTTGAAACAAAAAATTCTTCTCCATGCCTTACACGGATTAAACGAATTCTAAATAACTTGAACTTAAGATTATAACCTCGTTTACGAGATAGCGCGAATAGAAACATCTGGAGGTGAACGTATCGGCTCGTTGGATGTTCGCTAGGTTAGCTGACCCGGAACACTGCGTTTAGCCGGTCGTTATTTTTGCTTGTTCGCTCGCGTGCGGTGCGTGCGGATACGCGATATTCCTGAAGGAAATCCAGGAATGCTGATCCGCTCCGGTGGACGCGCGCGAGCGGTCGTCCGCGTATGGGCGGGCATTGCGCGCGGAGCAATAAACTATCGTTAATATACCCGCCGATCGAATACATTATCGTTCTAACGATTCGATATATAGAACGTCTCTGGTAATCGGCCATAAATTTCGTGCAACGAAAATTAAACGAAGAAACTGCGGAGTGACTTACCGCAGATTCTTTCAGAGCTTCAAAAGAAACCTGAAAAAATGAACAAACTCGTATTGTATGATGCTAGTCGTCGTTGCATTTATTCGGCAGTTTTATTGTCTTACTTAGTAATCTTTTTGTTCATTGTAAATATCTTTTAATTGCTGCAGATTATTACTATCGAGTGTATACGAATAAGTGACATAGATTTTGCGATTCAGTATTTGATCCTGGTATTTAATTCTGGTTGTGAGAAATATTTTCTAATTCAATGTTTTGACACTTCTTCTATCGATATCATTTCGTTTATTTATAACGTGAAAATTATTTGATATTACTTATATTCGGCGATACCTGGAAAGCACGAAAACAAAAAAGGAAAACTACTTTGTAAATAAATTCACGAATATTTAGAAGCTTCCTCTTCTCAAATCAGAACATTTCCTATCAAACAATTCAATCACAAAAGTATCTTTCAGTTTCTAGTCTATCGTATAATAAAAAATCGTCCAAATGTAGAGAGTTAACGAAGATTAAGGATAACGTTGCTCGATAATATTTCGTACTTTGAAAAGATATCTTCTGGCGACATTTTTCTCAGCTTCCCTCGATCGAGATATCGATACGAGCATTTGTCATACGGAGCGCATATTTATTTTCAAGAGGATATCTCGCCTCGAGGGCGGTTACGCAAGAATAATAATTATCGTTCCGATGTACCTGGAGAATCATGAGCGGCGCTGATCAAACGAATCTTCCGAACGAGTCGCCGGGAGTCGTGAACGGTGGGGAATAGGGAGAAACGAGCCTAAGGGACCCAACGAAGTACCACAGGACCCAGCAGCACCTGCCGCGATCGAGCCCTTAAGACCTCGAGGTCGCGACACGCGGTATCGATCGTGTTCGATTCGCGGAACTTCAATTTTTATTAACAATTCCTTCTATCCGTAACTGTTTACGAATTAACTCTTAAGAGTTGAAACTGCAAACGCTGATTTAAACCTTTAAACTCGATTTAAAAAGACACATATGTATCTACCATTTTCGATTGTTCTTCAAATCTACAAGGTTTCATCCTGATCCAAGTCAAACTGTTCGCGAGCCTTCCTTGCACGAGATAATAAAAGAGTAACTGGGATCGACCCAACTCTCGAGTACAACATTTTAAGCACACCTCATAGCACATCTACTTTCCCAATATCGTTTTCTCTCGCATCCTCGAAATCTTCCACAAAGCATTAACCTCGTGATTCTTTATTAAAACTGCCATAAAGCCGGTGAACGAAAAATGTTGGGCTCGTAACTCCGAGTCAAGGAGGTGCAACAGGTAGCAAGGGTATAATCGTTCGATGCAATCAAGATCGTGAAGATTAACCTGAACGAACCGGGGGATGTACGCGTCAGGCAAGGAGCGTCATGCGTTCCGCAATTTTCACGCGGTGTTCGCGCCGAAATCGGCTCCGCGTAGGCAGATAATTGCTAATAGGTGGCCAAGCGCACGGCTAGTAGCTTGGTCTTCCACGTGGGAACGTATTCTCTCCCGGTAGAAAAGCGTAAAACCAGTGATCCACTGGGAAGTTGAGCCAAGAAATGTTATGCTACGTTAAATATAAAGATATTTGTTTCGATGTTCCAATAGATATATATGTATTTGTATATGCGACATACATAGATATTTTTAAAGTCAAAGCATAACATAGCTTAGCCTGGCTTCTCAGACTTCAAGCCGCCTTTGGCCTTGTTGTCCGCGGCCGCCAAGTCGGAAGGGAACGCTTATCAGCCAGCGGAATTGCAGCTCTCGCGGCTCCCGATGCCACCGCGTTCACCGCAGATAGACGTGCGATTAGAAATGTCTTGCTTCGATGTCAGCCGGCAATTAACCGTGCCTCGGTACGTTCTGGTTTATGAGAAACTTAGCCGACTTGATCAATCAGAATGGTATCTCCAGCTCCACTGAAAACCGTTTTCTAGGATCGAGTAGAGTTTTTAATCGGGTTTAATATTGTTAGCTTAATACCAACACTTCCGTATACTTCTATATACCTTTATTTGCAAAGTAAACTATCTCGCAATCCTGCCTGTTCCATCTAAATCGATATAACGATACTAAATAGAATTTCTACATTATACATTTAACGATCGCATTAATTATAAATCAAGATCAAACGATATGAATTTCTTTCGATTAATCTTCGCAGCTTCGAAGAATTCTAATTCGATGCTATTAGATTTTTAACGATGATTAAGACACAAGAATAGACAATGGGCTGCGCTTATTAATAATTAACGAGCGTCCTTTAACGACCACAAACGTTGGGAAAAATCAGAGCGCGTTAAATTATTTATTAAGAAGGATCAGATGCCGCGGTAGCGATGCAGGAGCCACCGTTCCCTCGTTAGAGTAACCTCGCCGAAGAATCGCCGCGGGTGACATCGTTTAGCCTTTAATTAGTTCCACAGGATATTAAGATTTGCGGGCTACGTACACACATGTTCCATTTCCTACCATGTAAGTACGTGATGCGAAGATGAATAGGCATAGGAAACGAAAATCGATATCGCTGAATCACGAGTTGCTACGCCTTCTGACCGGAGGCGTCACAAGATATAATATATCGATTCCCGCCCGGCAACCGAGCTTCTCGAGAAGCTGAGGCGGTCGAGAAAAATATTTATTTGCTACTACCTATAAAATGAATGAAAATACATATGTAACTTAATAACGACGCGATGTCGAAGAGCGAATGGAACTTTATGAAGATCAAGCAATGAAAATATATAAAATAGCGCTTTGCACGGAAGACGTTTCCCTTTTGATATATCGATATTGAACTAAAGAGTATTTGGAAATTCAATTTGTGGACCGTGTTCACTTTAGAAAATTGCTAATAAAAAATATATTGTATTAGGAAAGTAAAAAATGAAGATTATATCGAATTTTTTTAACCAACAAAATATATTTCAGAAATGTTAATTATTTTAAATTATTCCATCTTCTGTTTTTTTGTCAGCATTAAGGTAAAGTAATTTTATGTATCTAGAAATGCTTTAATGAAATTACATTAGCTTATCAATCCGTTACTCGAGGAAGTTAACAAGAAATGTTGATTCGACGTTAATTCGACGATATTAGAATTACTACTATCTTAAATAGAATAATTTCTTTATTAGATGGGGAAGCGAGAAATAAAATATGTTTTTTCTTCGCACGCTTAAATAGAAGCTTCGTCTAATTGCACAAAATTTGCAATAATAAATTTGCATAAACACGAGCAGTTTGGTAATTAGCTTAAAATGTAATTCATGTAAATAGTTGTACTTTCGGTGTACTTATTAAACTTATCCGAACAAAGTAGCAACCTGTGTAGCTTTCACGATATACCGGTTGCCAGTTAGATGTCAACGAACGAGTAAATACTACAAAGTTGTTCCTTGCGGCCAACTTAAACGGTGGAAAGAATGCGGGCAACGAGTCACCGCGATATTAATTCGTTCGAGCGAGCACACGGCGTTGATCGACGCGTGGAAGAAGCATATAACGAGGAAATAAATAGAGACAAGCTGGTCCGTTCGTTCGACCGAGGCACGATAGGACGACAAACGGCGCCGACGTTCCGAGCCTTTTAATTTTCGTCGTCCAGCCTGGACACCGACCAACTTAAATCCTACGATCGTCGCATCGCATGCTGACGCGTCCGTTGTCGCATCTTCGCGATGTCGATCGATCACGTTCACGAGGAAACACCTGCGGTTCCGTTCTCGAAAAAATAAATCGCACGTGCTCGTAGGAATCGTTTTTTCGGGCCATCTGTGCTTAGCTTTAGAGAAAGAAAACGGAAAATTTAATCGGTCGATCTTTACTTAACCACGACTATAGCTAGTGTTTGTCAAACGAGAGAAAATAATATCATTGAATCGTTGTTGTTGTTGTTGTTTATTACTTTCATACTGTCACAAAATATCCAGCTATCGCTTACAAGATCGATTAGTTTTTTAATTTCTTCGTTTCACTTTATACGTAATCATCGACATTGATCTGGGATTGATATTTTGTACGAATATTAAAACGAATCACTTAATGGATAAAATTAAATGATCGCTTATATAACCCATTGATCCCTGTTACGATCCTCGGTTAGTATCCCAAAAGAAGAAGTTAGAGTATACTCGTGATGCAAAAACTCGTACAATGGTGTGGCTTACTAACAGCCAAACTCATCATAACGAAAGAATCCATACAATTCAATCCTAACAATAGTTTCTCCGCAGAGACTCAGGGTCTAAAAAACCTCAAAGAATTCCACTAAACTGCTCGTTCGCCAAGGGAACCACGAAACACACCGATCAAAGGAACAACCAACGTAGAACAACAAGAGCCAGCATCAACCAGAGTCACGCATTTCCCTTCGCGCACCCGTGAGACTCTCTCATGCCCCTGACTCGAAAAAGCCACAGCTTCTTCACTACGTTCCAGAAACACAGCGTTCAAACGACGATCACGTAGACTCGCGGTGATACACACGCTTAACCACCAACGACCACGGCTCTGCAGGTATAATCGTTGGGTTAGCGTGGACTGTGTATTTTCACATTCCACGAGTTTACACGGTTTTACTGCGAGTTTCCACCAAGCAAAGAGTTCCGTAGGTGGGCATGTAGGAGCCAGACAGACTATCCGAGTATCGGCCCTTGCGAACTCTCTGAACGATATCGACGTTTCTATAGGAGGCCTTATGCCGGGAGACCGAGGTGTGGACAGGACTCGATCTACATGAGAATACGATGGGCCCCATAACGAGAGAACGTGTAACGCCCACGCGATCGCTCTGGTATCCGCACTTCTACACGCGGCTCATACACGAACACCTTATCCTCTATTCTCTCCTCCTCTTCTTCTTCTTACTCTCTTTCGTTCGACCTTCTTGTCTGTAAGCAGAGGAACGATGATGAAGAGCAAGCTGCGCTCGGGGAGATCCATTCTAACGAACGTTGCTCGCTGGATTTATGTCGCCGTTTATCAAGCGTCCGATGAAAACGTAAGCCCCTACGAATAGAGGGAGGCCGACTGCTACATCCAAGTTCCGACGAGAAACTCGTTGATACCCCTATATTCTGACGTTGTGTTATTATTCCTGGAACAGCAGCCCCGGTAACTCGGTAGCCGTCTTACGAGTTCGTTGCGCGTCCCTGCTGTTTCGCTCAACTTGTACCTCTTTAAGGTGGGATCTGCTATGAACGTCAGACTTTCTAGATTCATCACTCGTTTACCATAATAATGACCTATATAAAAAATATGCAATTTTCTAATGTTCTAATTTTGTAAGAATATCGCATTAAACGTGTCAATTGGTGCAATCGAAAATATAAACTTATCTTCTTATATAAACATATTATAGTATTTTTCTTTTAATTTGATAAATCCACATTTATTCGTAGAACCTTCTGTGTTATGACACACTTTGTTTAATGTTGCGTCGTTGCGTGAAAAACGAAACGTAAGAAGAAAATTTCAACCAACGTTATGCACATTATCTCGTCGATGAACTCAAAAATTGAAGTAATACGATATTAATGAGAACGAAAAAAAAAAAGGAAAAGAAGCTACAACAACCAATTGACGTTTGAAAATCGCTTAGAAAATAACAGAAACGTGCTTCTCTCCATTGCATCTGTATTCCGTATAAAAGTACGTACAAGTGCGCCTGACCTTTATGGGAGATCCACCTTCAGGTTTTTACCGACCTTTGCGGTTTATGTAGATCAAGTTGGCGAAATGGGACCCGTCAAGGGATCCTAAATAGGACGTATCGGTAAGATTGGATCGCTCTTGTCGTTTGAAATTGTGGGAAGAGCGAGTCGATTCTTGAAACGTTCGTTCGTTGAACGTGATGAGTTAGAAACGATCCTTCGAGCAAGTTTGAATAAGAATGAGAGTACGAGCGGTGAACGGTGGCTGATGATGAGTTGGACTACGTTGAATGGACGCGTGGTGAAAGGGATGCATAATGCGTGCTGATGAGTTTGATATTTACGATTCTACGTTACTGTGAGCTATAGGGATTAGAATTCATATGAACAGATTAGATTGATATATGAATTCTAATTCACATAGAGATCGATAGAGCGTAATTCTAATCGATATAGTTGCATTTCCACAACTTAACGTCCGATTCTTAAATATGAAAAGTCTAACAGAGGCTGGATTATTATTATCGCGAGCATTAAATAATTAAATCTACTATCCTTCGCATAGTTCGATAGAATAATAAATACGTAAATATCATTTGAAATATAATAAACGTGTAATGTCTGCGTGATAAGGAAGCGTGATTTTTCCGGCGAAGTTGCAAAGGTTGAGAAAGTAATTGTAGACTTCATACTTTCCTTCGTTAAACGGAATATAAAGACGCGGCAGGGATGTAAGAAGGAAGAACACCTTCGAGCAAACCCTAATGGATTAAATTTTACGCGATAACCATGGTTACGGGGTAGCAGCTATTCACTGGACTTACGCGATCAACCACGAAGAGAAACAGAGGGATGTTCCACGGGGTTGCGACGCTACGCTTCGCAGCAGTGTATCAACGTGGTAGAAGAAAATTTACAATTTCAAAAAATTGTTAATTAGATCAACCGTTCGTAACTACGTAAAAAATTCTATAAGTAGATAAAAATACACGAATTTTTGTGCACCACTTGCACTATATGTATAGAGCATTGTTGGAAAGAAGATGGTCTGATTAGTTGTATCGTATAAACTCAACACAATCGTAAAGATAGATAAAACGGTACAGCAACGCGTGACGATGAACGATACAGCAGTACCTCCCTTGCTCCTCTGCCGTCTCGTTAGTCGTCTTTCCAGCAACGCATAGTCCTATCTTTCATGCAGAATTATTCTTTACTTATTTACGTTTCCTGTCTGATTTTTCACGTGCTTCATTCGTCTGCTTATATCTTGTCTCTATTCCTTTACATTCTATCCTTGTTTGTTAATATTCCACGTTATCCGTTTACTGTGTATGCTTATATTATATGCTATGTGTTGTTCGATTATTTACATCCTGGGTTTGCCCCTGCAAATCTTAAGTTTATATTTATGTTTATTTACATTTTGAATTTATTCATCCATATACTAGTTTGCTTCAACTACATTCTTGATTTATTTATCCTTTACATTTTCACTCTACCCGTTTACATTTTTCATCTTATTTAAATTCTCACCTCGTCCGATTATATTTCCCTATGTTCTGGTACCAATAGCGCATAATATGTACCTATATGTATGCGTAACACGGAACTCGTCGGATAACACAAACCGCCTCAAACTTGACTTCGAGAAAGGCTTACACCTCGAACAACCTATAAATTCTCTCAGACAACCCAGCTTCGTTTAACACACCACGCGTTCGACAAATAAACCTCTCCATTAAAGAAGCACTTAACCCTCGCGTATCTCGCAGCCCTCTTCTACACAACGTTTACAAATCATCGACTAATTGTACGCGTTTTCCAGTAGCCGACGATTAATACATAGCATAACCAAGTCTCTCGTAGAGGCGATCCGCGGCGTCGACCGGTCGCTGAAGGCGTACAAGCCGTTGGAACGGCTTTTCGCCGATTTCCGTCGATTCATCCCGCCACGATCCTACGCCTGCACATATGTATGTACATACACCGTCATCATCGCACGAACGCCGCGTAATTACAGCTTCCGCCGTCTAAGCAAGCTAATGACTTACCAGGAACGATATTCGATCCTCGATCCTCGTCACACGTGACGTTCGATCGCGGAAGCGACGAGTAAGAACTGATACAAACGAGTAAATGACGCACAATGGTTCCATAGTCCAATGGTTCGTACTAGTAAATTTTACTTGTGACATTGTTATTTGTGCGTTACTCATTAAGAACGAGGTGGTTTTAAGGATTTCCTAGCTGTAAAATTTGCATTTAATAGAATTTTCTTATTAGGAGAAGAAACTGGACTTACGTAACGAACATAGCGATTACTTTTATATTACGGTGGTAGAATTCTTAATAATTCTTTGTCATTTTTGTATTTGTTCCTTTCTTTATACTTTTTCCATTACACACGAAAATTCACAATTCAGAAGGGATTTTTTAGTAGTAGGATTATAGTAGTTCTAATATTTGGTACTAATATTTCACCTCAAATTTCTTTCGTATAAATGAGCTACTACTTTAATAAATAATAATCGGATCAATTTTCAACCTAATCTTTTCTCGATTTGATAACCATTGTCAAATGCTATTCGTTACAACCCTCGCCCGTACCAAGCCTACGCAAAGACGTAAAGGGAAACGTGGTTCGTCTATTCCAGGAACGTACGCCGCGGCTAGATCGTGGTAAAATTATGAAAAAAACCGCGTACTACATCTTCATCAATTAGCGATGCCATGCGACCGGTCGAAAGCGACGTGTAGGAAGCTTGGAATCCATTGTACCAGGAATCGACGTCTCCTGGTTGCACGATCAGTACCCGATTCAGTGTAGCGTATCGTGCCTCGCCAAGCCGAAGAACCAGGCGGAGGACTCTCCCTAGGGAAACCGGGACGACGCGGGGAATGCGATTTGATTCCTTTAGCATCTCGATCCACACGAGGATAGGCGATTTCATTTCTCGAAACAGCGCGCATGACCTTCAAAGGAAAGTTCAGCATGGTGGATTCTGGAAACAGGAGGTCGGGACGCTGGAACACTTGCACCGGAGTAAAAACCATTCTCGCTGATTAGAATCGCGATTTGTCGGTTGTGCATCGTGTGAAAATTGCTAGACAATATAAAAATACATGGTTTACGTAATTTTCTCAGTGAGTAGGTTAAGTTCAGTTAACGAGGAAGAATCGTCTATTAACACGTTGACTGACACGCGAATTTTTTCCATATCTTTCCCTGGCAATTGCGATAAGTTGAAATTTACTACGCTGTAACGTTGAATTTTTTCGAAATATTCCATAAAATTCGCACGCCTTTTTTCCAGCGATGAGTATCTTAATCATTTGCAACGTTAAAAATTTGTTAGTCCATGAAATTTATCTTGCTCTGATCGTTCTAACAAATTCGGTAATGTGGATCACCGATGGCCTATATAGGGATGATGCAGCTTTAGTTTTTGCCCAATTTAATCAAACCTTTTTCAAACGAACCGAGCGTATCGAATGCATTAGACGGAACAAATAAGTTTATTCGCATGCAAAGTTCATAAAGCAGTAGAAAAACAGACGTAAAATAACCGACACGAGAAGCAATTTAATGCAAATTTCCTGCTACAAATAAGGTTAATTGCCGAACAATTGCACATAGAATACAAGGAATGTATCAAGAGACATAACAAACCGTATCTTTGATACGTTGGAAAGGATCGATAGCTCCTCCTCTCGCGATCACCTAGGGCCTAGACCACACGTATGGCCTTTCCCGCGGATCGAAGCAATCGTTTCTGAGCGCGTTTAATTACAGCTTTCGATAATTGTAGTTTTTGCCGATGATCGTTCGATCGGACCGTAACGTTCCAGTTGTGGTTAATCTCTGCGAGGCGAAGTTACTTTTTTTCACCAAAGCCCTTTTCATCCAGCTCATTAGAGCTCGTTTGTCCATCAATAAAGAATTTTTCTACATATTGCTGGGAGAAACGATCGGTTTTACGGCCGTTTTTAATCAGTTTGTATTCCTGCGAGTCTTTAAGTGCTTCCTATCGACAATTGCAACGCGCAAGAGAAGATCGCGCCACGAAATCGACGGATGGTCGCGTAAAACGTTTTATTTCAATCCTTTCCAGAACTTTCAACTCCTGGCGAGCAAAAATTCTCCATATAATAACATGCTGGTGATTCGCGAGCCTTTGCTACAACGCGGTTACGTTCTTCTCGGTCGATTCGAATCTTTTCTAAATCGAAGATTTAATGGATATCGTATGCGAGAAAAATTATCGGTATGTTTCGTATGCTATCGCAACCGCGTGTAATAATTTGATGGAATCTACTTTAAATTTATCGCGTATGATGATTTTTCTGCTACAGAAACCATTAAAAAACCATACTGATCAATCCCGTAAATTAAAAATTACTTAAAAGTGGGAAAGTGATGATATTACGAACGCTGTTCTTCAAACTCACTTTAGAGTTTAAACATTATTTGTGTCATCTTCTTGCGACGAATAGCCTCGTGAAAACAAGTAATTTGTTTTTTAAGAATCGGATATTAATTGCATGCTTGTGTAACGAAATGAAGGAATTAATAAAAAGTGAAATTGATCGGCTTGGTCAGAGCGGCTCGTATCTTATTTCATCTTATGTAGTCGCATTAAAATTGCGTTTGTGAAAGGCGCATTCACCAACGAAACGGTTGCATCCGTGTAAACGCGGCCTAACGAATAGCGGGGCTTTTTGTTGGGACGTGGTAACGATTCGAGGGGACGCGAGGCAAAAGTCACGGCGTCGACGTAGCCAGAGCCTGGCCATCAGCAGCTCCTCTCTCCTTTCTCTGCGGTATCGTCCACTTTACTTTCTGGCCCTGATGAACCGCGTTACTACGTGAGCCTTGTTATACACGCCGCCTGCACGAAAGAGACGGAGGAACAATCAAGACAGGCGGAAAAGCTCATCAACTGACCAGCAACGAAGGAGAAGGGGCACAGAGATTAGGATTGAATCGAAGCCAGGCCTGTTTCGTTGGAAAAATACCAACTCCGGATGATTTATATGCCCGCTACGCGACGTTCGATTAACCACAAACAAGAAAAAGTTGATTCTTTTCTCCTTTCTCTTTTTTGTTCTTCGCAAAGTACGGAAGGTTTCGACGATCCGTTGTTAATTAGACACTAACCCTTTGTGGCTCGAATTTTTATAATCGATGGATTAGATTATTCTCGTATTAACAATGGACAATTCACATAGGAATTGGGATATACTAACGTTTGTCAGAAGATACTTTTCAAAATTACCTGCAGAAGGTGATAATTCGAGAATTGAGAACTACAATGGAGTAAGCCGATCCACTGTTATTTTTATAAAATAAGCGTCTCGCGTTTATTATAATATTTTTTCATTATGAAATTTTCACGATAAGAATAGAACGACGACATTTCAAAATCAGAAATTATCTACTTAATTAAATCTTACACCACTATGATTTTCACCTCGCAAATTATGATGATGATTAGTTTCTAATAAAAATGATTGCCATATAGCAAACGATTAGATCGTCTGATTCACAGAAGGTTTAGGATACGTTAAAGTTCGTCAAATTGTCTTCAAAACGCACCTTCCATAATTATCGTGAATATTAGCTTCGAATGAAAAGATTCGCATATGGCGAACGATCGGATCGGATCAGACATATGGCGATATAAATCTTGATTCATTCTATGGCTTAATATGATTTTTCATTATATCAGACACTCGATAATTAATTGTCATAACCAATAGCGGATCGATATTAGAAATATGTCGAATCAAGATCGTGACATCATGGCACCGAGTCAAAGGAACCGGACGTCATCGCTGGCGTCGACAAAAAATCAAGAAGAGATTCTATCGTAATTGATCGACGGGGTATCTATTTCGTTAGCGACTACCGTTCGGCTCGATTGGTTATCGAGAATCGATCAGGAAAGCTTCCGGACCGTTGGTTGTTCGCAGTCGTAGAAATTTCTTGCCTTTCTCGTTGGCTCGTAGCCGTTGAAAGATATGACGTTGATTGCTCGTCGTGAAGGACCTCGGGATGAACCGCGCGAGTCGATGACCTCAAGGGTGCTCGATTCACCACAGGACGAGCGGTGGAAGGGAAAAAGGACGAAGAGGCTAGAAGAGGGGAGAATCACTATCGGGGAAAAGTGGATTTCCATCGGACGTCGATCGTTCGCGCCGCTGATCACGGCACGTGTTTCTTCGTAATTTGCTTATATTATCTCGAAGATCGTGAAATTGAATGAAAGCTGAGGAAATATTGGAAGAGAGGAGAAAATAAACGTTAGTCGTTATTGCAAGTAATTGATAGGTTTATGTTTGTTGTATATGTAATGATTAACAAGAAGTAAGAGGAAAGAAAAATTCTACATCGCATTGGCCAACTACGCACATGCAGCAAACCGGAAGAGAAAAAGTGAAAACACCGTATGAAGATGCAGCGGCTCACAATACGCATAATCTGCATGTAACCCGGTAATTTTACGTTATTCTTCTTTTTAGTTGGACCTTGACGCTTTTGCTTGTTCCAGATGATCTTCCAAGGTAGAATTATGTGAAACATTTTCTCATCTTTGATATTTTTGCTTGGTGAACCTGAAGTACGCAATATTTTCTCGTTCTTCAATTACGAATTCGAAACTAATAATGTTTCATAATATACAAGTGTAATTATTGTGTGCAAAGTTTAAAATTAAACTTCAAGATTAAACGATCCAAATAATACGAATTTGTTCCAGGTAAAAAGAAAGCGCAAAATTCAGACGTCTTTAATAATAATCATTAGTTTCATGGATTTTTCATGGACCAAAGGGGAAGAAAATGAGCGAAGGTGACGAAACCTGTCCGTCACGGTTCGTTGAACTATAAAAAGCATAATTAAGCCACTATTAACGCAGGCGTAAATCACGGTGGCCGGCACGAAGCGAAATTTCGTTTATCGCCGTGACTACGAGCTACAGGAATTTTAATTGCTCTTCAATTATCCCCGAAACTTTTGCTCGGCCGACCTGTGAACGCTGAATCTATCCGATGTCCAATCCACATCGCGGCAGCACCGATAAAATCCTTTCGAGTTAATCCTGTCTGAAAATAACCATTTAACGATTCGATTAAACGAAGCTCGACATAAATTTTTGCCGATCTTTCTTAACATCGACGGCCAGCGTGTAACTTTGCGAGAATTCAGGATTATCCTGTCAAGTACCATTATAGGGGACGAAATTTTAAAGTCGTGAAACAGCGGTAATTTCGATTTCCGTGTACGGTTTAGTACTTGAATCAATTTTTGGCAAAACCCTTTGGCCCACCGAGATTGAGGGATTTCAAGTTTCTTGAAAGAATAGAATTCTTTTCTTTGGTCTACGTTTGGTCTACGTTTATTGCATAGTTGATAGAACAAATCAAATCTTCTTCATTTTTTAAGCCGGTCACATAATTTATTGCCTAAGTGGCACTGCAATTACCAAATGCTTAAAGATTACAATCAAATTAAAATTGGAGAAAAGGATGAAAAGTGGACGGATGAATTTCGTTTATTTATTTACAAGTATGTTTGGTTTGTGATAAATGATAGCATAAAGCAGATCTTCCTAATTTTTCAAATTGATAAAGTTGCTTAATTGTTCTTTGCACAAACTATTGCCTAAATAGCGATGGAACTGTGGAATATTGAAAGATGCAAATAAAATAAAAATTAAGAGATAAAAGGTAGATAAATCAATCTGGCGTGTTTATTTATTTACGAGAAACCTTTAGTGTCTATGGCGCGAATGATGAAGCAGATCTTGCCGACTTTTCAGGCCAACTTCTTCCCGTACCCTATTGTCTAAATAGCGATACGGCTAGTAAATGTTTAAAAATTAGAGTGAGATAAAAATTAGAAAAAGTATACAAAGATGACAAAAGGCGAATGTATCTACCTGAGGTGTTTATTTATTTAAGAGAAAACAGAAGTGCAAGACGTAAGTACGAAGGTGGAGAAACAGCAGCAGATTGGATCAAACGATGAAAAGAGCCGGTGAGTTTAGATACGCGCGTTCGACGCAGCCTCGAGAAGGCAGTTCGTTCCCCTGCCAGTACCTTTACTCTTCAAGGTGAATTTGTCGATAACGTCCCACGCCTACCCGTCCGAATAATTAATCACCTGTTCCCGATGAACTGACGTACCGTTAGAGAAGCCTGCCCTCGGGCTACGTTGATCTTCTAACGGGTGGAAAACAATTTTGGGAACATAATGGTCGCGCAACATCAAAGAGACCAAAGAAACAACGAAGCTACGATAACGGTGCATCGCTGTAATTGCTATGAATCGTGCTCCTACTTCCAATAGTAAAGTATCCTTGACGAATTTATAATCGTATTATTAAATATTAGGAAAGGAAAATTTCGAGGAAATTAAGTGACAATCTGCAAAGAATAAAATTTTAATTATTCTTTAATATATGTAGAATACGTAATCGCAAAATCAAACATTACGACCAGTTCTTATACGTGTTTTCTTTTTTCCTGCGAGACTGCAATTTACAGGTTTAGGGGCAGCTTGTCGTAGAAGTAAGAAAATTACTTACGTTAATCTAAATGTATAGTTTTAAGAAATTATGCATACGTACGTATAATACAATTAATTAACCGATTTAATTGACGTAACTAAATAACGGAATAACATATTTCTGTCGCATGTATCAAGGAAAATTTCAAACAAGGAAACCAAACGAGAGGACCTGAAAGTGTCCCATATACAATTTCGAGAATTCTCGGCTGACTATAACACGATCCAGGTGACTATAAACCCGTGCATCCTATAGATCGTAACCCCGAAGCCTGGAAGGAGAAATTCGGTAACCCGATATCACCGAATTTTACCGAGAATTTTTATGTGGCCGCTTAATGGCGTTTTAATTGCGCTGCCTCAGCGCCTCGGTTGATTAAGCAGTAAATTCGTGTATTCATAAACCACTGTGCTTTACGAACGTGCATTTTACGTATGCATACATGCGTGCACACATTTGTACGGGCCCCTCGTGATTTTCATCTTGCTTTCGTACACCTTAAACCATCGTACCGCTTCTCCATGCCTGTGGTCCTTGTTGTATCTTTCTTTCAGACAATATTACAGGATGCGCATCGTTTGGATACTGAAGACGTCGCGATCAATCGCGAGATATCATTTGGTCTCGCTTTATGAGGCAATGGATAGTTGACGACAGCTCTTCGATAAAACAGAATAAAACAGAATTTAATTTGTAAGAGCTCTGGCTCTTACTTAAGACGATAATTAATCTAACCGAGTTTGATACAGGATGATTCTTCCATTTCTGGTAACCAGAATAAGTAGTTTGAAAATAAATTTGAGAAACGAAGCAATGTACTGTGCACTTTGTCGATGGGAGGGATTATATTATAAATAATAGTTTCAATACTTTTGATAGACTGTTTAAAATAATTAGGGAATTCCTACTATTGCAAAGTTGAAAAGTTCTATCGTATCAACTAAGTGAATAGAAGCGAAGACTTTTCGTAGGCTTCGTGGCTAGATAGATTGACACGTTACTCGTATAATTTTGTGAACAAGAATAATTAATAATTTTATAGATGATACCTCCGATACTATATACAATCTACCTTTCGATTTACTTTCGTATTTATGTAAACTGCATTTTGTTTAATCCACATTTCAATGTGATATATAATTCATATTTTCCTGAGAATAATTAAAAAAGTACAACCTGAATAAATACTTTATCACGACTACTTTACTTTGGATAGTTTTTATACGACATAACATAAACATCTGAGATTTATACTTTTACTGGACTATACCCATCCAAGGGAATTCTCAGATAACATCAAACCAATAGATAATTCTTTAAGCGACTCGTTTCTCATTTAATTTCAAATATCTCTCCATCCCAGAAAAATTTTAAAGACACCCCCGGTATTTATCGCGCCCACGCGTATCAAAGGTTTCTCCTCTTTCCATGTCTCTTTTTTTTTCTTTTTTTATTATTATCCGGTAAAGGGTAACAGTTTCGCCAGACACATTCTAGAGGCTTCCCTCAGAATGCCAGCCTCGTTGTATGGTGTTCGAAAATGAAGGAGGCGTGTGAACGAGAGAATCAGCTTCGGCAAAGCTGAAGCAGAAGAAGAAGAAGATAACGATAAAGAGGAAGGAGAAGACGAAGAAGAAGAGGAAGAGCGAAAGTGAAACAGGGATGAGGAAGAGGAGGACTGTGTCTGTGTATCAGCTACCTGCAAAACCACTCTCGGATGAGCTATATATCGCGAGTCCCTCCCCCGCGCGGTATCGCTTTAATTTTAAATTAAAATTCATGAGCGGGTTATTACCTTTTTGCCAGATCGAGTTACACACTTTTTCGGCAGGATACCACACGAATCCTCACGTGTCTATGCTCGTACCGCCACAAGAACGTTCGTTTCACGCCGTCAAGAAAGTTCAATGTATGCGTTCAGGTTTTCGCCAAACTGAAATTAAATTCGAATTAAAATTAATTCAGATTGGAAGTTTGGACAGGCAAGCCGCCCTTCTTGCATGTTTGTTGATTAGATTAAAAGATGTTTTATATAGGAATACGTTGAACCTTTGGATTATAACTACGCGTGTATCGCTCTCGGCAATATTTGTTTCTTATTGTCATAAATATTAGGTACACTGAGGCTAGAATTATAGACAATTAAAGTGAGAAACTTGTACCGAAGAAAACAAAATGGAAAATTATATGTTTTACAAAAAAAAATGTGACGTACGATACGTTATGAATCTGTAAAATTTTTATAAAAAATCACGAATTACTCACTTTGACCATTCTGTTAATAACAGCGTTTAATAATTTCTTCCTGATAAGATAATTGTCGTAGGATGCTATCCCTGTGTTTCTAACGAAACAAGAATGCCTATGTAGTTTCAATGTTCGACACGCGTCGATATGATTACCAGCTAGACGGAGTCCTCGATTGGACTTCGAAACTGAAGCGAGTCCAAGGTGAGACGGTCGTTCCTTTTCAGCGGAGGAACCAGCTTCGGTGAACGAAGGACGACACTTTCGCGATAGCCTTGGTCCTTCGACTGAAATCATCATGATTCTTCGAATGCCAAGGACGGACATCTAACACAAGCCTCTTAGTCAACATTTAACAACCCCAAAATTATTTCGCGGACCATATTGAGACGATGATTTTGTCGAACAACTGGCAATTACTAGCAGAAAAGTCGAAAGAAAAAAGAAAAGAAAGCTAATGGTCAAAAATTCGACCGCTCGGTTCTCCCTACGACCAACGAGATCCGACTTTCTCCTCCATTATTTTTACACGCCAACGAGAAGGCATACGACGCGAAACCGAAATCCATCAGAATGGATCAATCGAAATGACTGGGCAGAAATTTTCGAGAATTCTATTAGCGTCGTTGAAGAACGTAAATCTCGTTCACGATGACTCACGAACGAGATCGTTCGTTTGGTTGGGTCCCTCGCGTTCGCCAGAACGAAGCGTACCGCGTCATTAATTAGTGCCGCGTCTCGGGGATTCATTTGGGCCCCGGTAATGAAACTCGGCCAACACGCAACAGGTCTCGCCTTGATGTAGAAGAAGCTGGTAAATACAGAATTGTCTGTAAATACGATCGACGATCGAGGAATCGAGGATAACGACTGAGGATCAAGCCCTCCGTCTCGATGCTTCTCTATTTCATAGCGCACAATAGCGGACAAAGTGGGTGCAATGGAGCCGCCTTGATTCGAGCTAAGCAGCTTTTCCAAACCTACGTGGGATTATTCGTGGCCCACGTTCGCCATTGTCGGCGGCTTCCGTAAAAATTCACTTCGATCCTCGCTCTCGACGACTTTTGTCTGCTGTATGAATTTTTTGGATTTAGTTGAGGCGATGTTCATGATAATATGAGCTAAGATCAACTCAGAGGGATTTCGAATCATAATTAACATCGACGTCAAATTTTCGATCTCAGTTGACACTACGGATTTTTAATCACGATTAACATAACGATTGAACAAATATTAATTTACCAAAGATCTAACAGCAGTGGCAATGATTCTCGGCAAAAATGCTGTCGTTTTTAAACGACATCGAATTTCCAGCACGTTTATAAAAATGATCTGATTTTAATCGATTTCGAGTCGACGTTTATTGGTTTACGCAAATTATGCAAATTAAAGTGGAGCAACCGCTTTGATTGTTAATATTTATTTACTATAAGGACTTGAAAGTGTGCTCGTACGTATATTTTTCTTACGTTTGATATAAAGAAAACAGAAAAGGATTATCTTTTAAATAGTTCGTTCTAAATTCTTCTTCGTTTTATCACGCTCAGCCAAACCAAAGGGTCAATAGTCCATTACCGGTGAAGGATAAACGAGAACGCGAGGATGCTTTAAGGAACCCGAATACTGAGAAAGATCTCGCTGGAAGATCAAAATACAGATCCAAAAAACTCGAAGATCGATGACCTCGAATCGTTGGAAACTTAGCAGGCGCGTCGCAGGGACAAATCTGTGGTGTGGCACCGCAACCAGAAGAAAGGGATACCCCGGTCGTCTTTCCAAGGAACGGGGCAACGCGTCACGGATGGCCGGTAAATCGAGATGAGAACGAGTTTCGAGAATTAAGGTAATCGAGCCGGCGCACCTGACAGAGGCTCGAATTACGGTCCCGTCTAAAGCCGGTATCCATCGTTGCAGGACATTTCCAAGCCACCCACGCCGAGTACAAACGGCGCTGGCTTCATCTGAAAACTGTTCGACCGGCTTTTGCTTCCCTTGGTTACGCGCGCCCACGCGCTTCCTAGACACGCGTAGCCGTCGCGACGTGGGAACGAGTTTCCACCAGATGTGATCTCCCTCTATCATTGTCGAGTAGTTTCACTTTCTGGCATCCGTATTATGCGGACACGATGCATGTTCCACGCCATAAATTTCGTTCGATTAGCCTTTAATCAGTATGCACATACATGAACCTTTTGCTAATGCCGCAACTATTCGAGTAAGTAAAGACAATCGAATAATTCAAAATTTTTCACAGGAATCTTATAAATTTAATTGAACGAATTCACAATTTTTCATAAGAGTTTTCCAAGTACAAGAGTGATCGAATCACAATCATCCACATCGACTCGTAATTCTTCGCAGGAATTCTATTTTCCTTCGTATAAACGCATTCTTTCGGTTTGATTCTATTAAAAGAATTTCTATATCTTAGTCGTTGGTGTTTGCTGGTGTTAAACGAACGGTTGCACCAACCAGAAAAATCTTAATACGATAGGAACGCCAGGAATGCGAGTTATTAATGGAAAAAAATATGGAAGGAAGAAAAATCTACGAACACGGTTCATAAACCATTGCCAGTCTGAAATCGCGCGAAACTTCCAAGATAACCGTAGGGATCATCCAGATACGTATTTGCCCCTCCTAATATTTTGATGTATTCGTTCCGATCGAGCGCGCGCAGTAGTGCGCAGGAGCCTTGCGAATTCGCGGGTAACGAGCGCGTAAATAGAAGCGGAAAAAGAGGGGAAAAAAGGAAGAAGCCTGGCCGCCGTAATGACTCTCCTCCCCAAGTACAGGTATAGTGACATTAACTGCCTGGTAGATTAACCATCGAGAAATAAGTCTCTCGCAACTACGGCTCGGCTGGAGAATTAATCCGTACGGCGTGCGTGTAAGCATCGACGATGGTCGGTCCCGTGGTCGTCGTCATCGGGAACGAAGGCTAGAGAGAGCTTGTTAAAACTTTAGTTAATCACGGCCTGGACATCGGTCACACGTTGTCGTGCTTAATTCGCGATGTGCCCGTTCCCTTCCCCCCCCTTTCCTCTTCTCGTCTCTTTATCACACGTTCGGTATCCGTACGTTTCTCGTCCCTTTACTTCCTTTCTCTCCCTCTCCTCTTTCTTACATCCTACATAGATGTATCTCGGTCTTCGTATCGCCGGGCTGAAAACTCAATTACAGCTTAATGAATTGGCGCGCGGGACGACGGGACACGGGGAGCGGAGCTGAGGCCTCGGAAGAAGATCCAGAAGAAGGACGAAGCTGCACAGAGTAACGGAGAGTAGCTGGTCGAGGCTCGGTAACAAGGCAGCCGCAACGCTCAGTCAGCGCACGTTGCTCTTACGGGGATACCAGATTCTAGATAGGAAGATCACGGGAATCGATTTTCCCTTGGCGGCTCCAAGATCGGCCCGCTCTCGCGGTATCGATCGCGCGCGATCATCTTGCCGCCGTTTCCCTCGATCCATCCGCGAATATCTATCTCTGGCGAGCAACGTTCTCCAGTTTCTCGGCTCTTCACACTGAACTGAATTCTCCTCGGTGAACCGGGCTTTCCCCTGCGAACTGAATTTTCCAGATTGAACCGATCTCTCGACGCTGAACTGAATTCTCTACGGTGGAACGAGTTCTCGACGGTGAACCGAGTTCTCTACGATGAATCGGGTACTGTACGGTAAAGCCAGTTCTCTGTACCGAACTGAACTCTCGGCGGTAAATCGAGCTCTCCGCACTGAACTGAATTCTGCACAATGAACCGAGTTCCCCGCAGGGAATCGACGTGTTCACGGTAGCACAGGCTTTTAATGGCAGTCCGTGGCATTCAATGAGAGTTTCATTCGCGGATGCGAGAGAATTTGTAAGATGGGAGTAATCGAGTTTTATTGGTTTTTATAAATCTTGGTCGAAGAGATAAGTCGTAAACGTTGGTGGCGATGGTAGCTTGATTTCCCTCGATGGAAACGCTGGAAGTCGTCGAAACGAATCGATAAAAGCGACAGTGATAATATATAGGCGACGTGTAGCAAACGAGTTTCTTGTTTCTGGCGCACGCCTAAAATGCCTCGTTGGTAGGGTAGCCGCGATCAGGTTCTACATTTCAAACGCGTGTTACCTGCGATCGTAAAAGCACCAATCCTATAAACCATCCTTATCTTTTCTAACGCTTTTTCTGAAATATTATTGATCCGTGGATTAGGAATATCGTAACTGAAAGAATTATTAAGGAAATATAAAATGAGTTACGTGCGTATAATAATATTATTTCAACTACAGATATACTTCAGCGATATATCATGTATTTTAAATCTCACCTGGAGCGATTTATTTCGTTTACGCGCCTTAAATTATTTCGCAGTATTTTATAGGTATCGGATAAACCTGCGTTGATATGGCGAAATTTTCAAATACGTTAAAAGCATCCGTCGAATCCACAGGTTTATTATCGTTATCGATCATATTTGAAAATATATCACGATAGCCTGAAACAGATTCGTGACTCCTTCTACCAGCCTCCTCGCCAGCGATACGGATCGATTAAATTCCTTCGTCAATCAAAGGATCCAATAATTAAACGATAACAAGAATCGAGATGAAGGAGCACGAGTGCGACGCGAGCCGCGTACCGACTCGAGGAGCCTTGGTAATTTCGACGATGCGAACCCGCCGCTCCGGTAATTTCAATGCCGGATACGAAGTGTACCAGCTCTTATTCGTCCCGTGAACTGTTTCGAATGTTTATATCGCGGTTTCGAAAACTGGTCGAACCGACTCCGTTCTCCGACCGATTCCACCTGGTACGCACGAAAGAAACGACGAGGAGAGAAGAAGACGAGGGTCGAAGAAGAAAAGAAACGGAAGAAAATGGGAGCAAAGAAAAAGTGGCAGAGAGCAAAGTTATCCCGGTTCTCAGAGGCGGCGCGAAACAGTTCGATTCGCATCCTGGCCTGGTCCAGCAGATTTCGGGGATACGGCTCGCGAAATTACCGGTAACTGCGTTCCGCGAGAAACGATCGTGCAAAGAAAAGTTACGGGCGCGAGCGGATAAAAAAGAGGCGCAGCTGGTTTCCTCTCGCGCCGTTTCGCGGAGAAACCGTGCTTCCTGTGCGCGCACACCCGTCCCTCTTCGCCGAGACTCGACATCGTTTCACAACGCGGGGCCCTCTCTCACCTGGGATTTATTTTTCGGCGAAGTGAAATTAAGTTTTATATCCAGCGGCTGTAACGAGGCTGCCTCGCTGGTGGGCGCCAGGAACCAGCAACAGAAACTACCGTGGCGATGATGACTCGCGTCCGCCGCAAGATTTCCAGATTCCCTTCACGGGTTACCTTTCCGTGGCTGTTCGCGAAATTCAGGATAACGACGCTGTATGGTCGATGAGGCACCGATAAAAATGCATTTCGGCAACCTTTGCTTCGAGAGGTTAATTAATGAACGGCGGATCTTGAGCGACCGATCACTTTGAGCAACGTTGCTCTTCTTTATTCCACAGCGGGGATAGAATCGTTTTATCGTCGATTCTATTTAAGATATCGACGTAATTAAGGCATTCGCGGTTATCTTTGTCAGATCGTTCCGGAATCCGTGACCTATGCATTACACCGCGATTTCCTGCGCCACGAGTGTCTTTTTAATCGATCGTTTTCATCAACGTTATTTATTGCGAATGTGAATAGTTTGTGGAAGAAGGATGACGTCAATGACAGCAAAAAGCTATCTTTGCTGGCTCATTCTATATTCACACTTTTCTGGGCAATTTCCCGACAGCGTCACATGTTCTTTAAACTAGATCGCTATCGAGAAACGTGTCAAGTATTATTGTCTGGGACAATCTGTGGCAAACAGCTTGTTTAGGAAGAATAGATCATATTCTTTAACTTATTTAGTAATAAGAAAAAAAATTTGAAAATTATCGATCAAAAATGTTGCAGAAATTGCTGCAAGTGTTTAAACATAGCACGAGAGGAATATTCTGACGTGATCGCAAAAATTCTCCGGATTTTTGTCTTCAGTATGGAGGATGATTTACCATAACTTGTTTTCTTACGAACAAAGAAAAGTTCGAGTTCTTTTGCTCGAAATTGCAGCTGAAGTAACGCGTGCCTTCGCAACAATTTTCGTTTCTTTTACGATAAATAGGTAGCAGTAATATTACGTGATAAAAAATAGTCCGGCAATCGAACGAAAGTAAACTGGCGACCGACCTCGACTTTCAAAGGCGCGCAGGCTATTAAAATTCGGCTCTGGAACTTGGATCCCTTTCGTACGACCCTCCCACGCGTGTCGAGCGCCGTCTCTCACATGCAACAAGATTAAAAACGAGCGGCAAGAAAGTAAAAAAAAAAAAAAAATAAGGAAAGAACAAGAGAAAGGGAAGGGCTAAGAGTCGTAAAATTCGAACAACTGTTTGTACGTTAATTAAGTTCGATAAATTCCATCGTGATATACCACGAGATTATCTTTTTGTGTATGCTATTGTTGTTGCTATTACAACGAGTTCCTTAAACTATACTTAATAGTATACCGTGACTTATATTAATAAAGGTGAATTAATATTAATAAGAATAAGGTTGATAATAATGCCTGTCATCCAATGTCTTTCAGGCCGTCAAAAGTATTGTCATTTAAAAATGAACCGTAAAGACGACGCACCGAGTGCGTAGCAAGAAATGAACTTGCATTTAACAGTAATACACAAACAATTATACGCTTCAACATATTATTCTCTCTTGTGGAGGAATCCAATTATTTGGAAAAAGGTGAAAGAGTAATTGCTTTCTAACTAAAGGAGACTAGCAATTTTTGTCCTTTGCAATGTTACATCTCTTAACATTCGTGATAAGAAGACAGTGGATACTGGCAAATCAATGTCCTTACCAACACCATTAAATAAATGGAAACTAAATGGAAATTTTTTTTATTTATTATAACGACTACCCTATACAAGATATTTCACATAACTTTCTTTTTCGCATTTTCTGTGCACTGTTCTTTTACCTTGAAATTTCCAGCAATCGCCCTTGAAGAATCCATTATTTTAAAATACTCGTTATGTACAAACCTATCGTTCTCTTCGTAGCAATGTCGCCAAGCTCCGATAGCGGCTGGCAACGAAACGCTCGCAAGCGGAATCGATTAACGTGGAGTTCAAGGCACTCGAAAAATTATGCACGCCCGTCCTCCTACACCTCCCGAATGGCGAAGTGGAGCATCGAGCCGCGGGGCCGTGTATGAATATGCAACACGCACCTATAGGCTGGCCGTCGAGGGCCGTATAAAGGCGCGCTTACACGTGTGGTCCGGTGACGAATGCGTGCAGGTACATCGGTAAGCACATGTGTAAACCGTGCGTGCTTTACACGTGCGTGCCGAGGGTGGGGCACGTGGGTGACTTTCCGTTCCACCCACACGTCACGTTCGTGCCTCTCTCGGTCTTTCGATACACGTGAACGCGTGCGCTGCGATAAATATCCTACGGAAACCTCTCTTTTCTCCGTGTAACCGATACTTTAAAAGCGCGCCGGACGTCGGTTTTTAAGAGAATTAAAGCTTCTTAATTAGCCACGGAGACCGGTGTTCCTCGTCGTGTCTTCACGAACCCGTGCTCGACCATCGTCCGCTCGATGAATATTAATTGTCGCCTCATCCGGACGACGTTATCATGCCCGGTTACCCGGTGTGTCGTAAATAACGCGTTTGACGCGCGTGTACCGGTAATAATTTATTCGAATTGCCGTCCACTGGCGGACAAGCGCCGCGGTCACGTCCATTTTATGCTCGTTCGTGCGTCTCGTAAAGAGCGAGAAACGTTAAGAGCCACACGAACACGCGTACAACATATTTTCTAATGTCTTATTAATACGTTGAATTTAATCATTTCGTATAATCGGTATTAAGGAATCGTTGAAAGATCCTTGGCGTGATACCGGTAAGGAAGCATCGAAGAATTCCGTACCCGAGCCGTTTAGGAAATAGAACAGGCATAGGAAAACTATGGAGCTAACATAGCGTGCGACGATCATTCAAAGAGAATGATCACTGAGCTGGTTGATCTTAGGGATGCGGACAAGGAGGATGGAAAATTGCAGAAGAATGGAAAAGTTTCGGGTGAAGAACGAAGGAGAAGTACACGCATATCGGCTGACAATGGGCCCGCCGGAATAAAGAGGATAGGGAGGGTATATCTGCTCGAACAACGACAATGCCCGTGCTCTTTTATGCGTCTTGCGTTGGCGATCCTCTTGTTCGCATAAACTGCGTCGAGCCAGATAGGCCTCGATGGCCGTACCCTCGATTAAAACTATCGATCGATACCTCACGCACCGTTTCTCTACCACTGTCACGCTTATTTTCTTGTGTTTCGCAACGTATAACGCAAGCTCACGTGTTCGAAACCTTTGCAGAACACGTATTAATCCGTTAAATAAATTCTCAGATAAACAATCTGAAAGATGAACTTTGTTGCAAATGGAATCACGAAAGAAAATTTTAAGTTGAATTCGTGGAACGAAATGGTGTCGTCGCGTCGATTATCATTAATGAGATACACGACGTAGCGCGACGTCGTATGAAACCGCCGCTTTAAAAGTCACCTCGCGTACGTAATTAAGTTACGGCTCTTTGTCAACGAATGAGTCAGCTTTACTTTTGGCCGAACGGGTAACGCGATTCACACCCGCGCGTGCACGCGAGATTCGCCGAATTTACATCGTGCCTTTATCGCGGTGCGTTCAGGTTTTCAGGGTTGTCGAATCGGTTCCGGTTATCTAAATTGCATCGGAATCGATGTCCATGCCCACGGTTTCCACTACGGTGTCATAAACCAACACCTGTTGATACCGACGCGTGTCCAGGGTGGTCTCCGACATTTCTGTTTCCAGCCAAAATATGTAACCTCTCTGTTCCCATTCTCATTTTAAATATCTTACTTTCGTATAGGAAATATTTGGTTGTTTTTCAAATTTTACGATACCGATCTAGCCAATAATCGATTCGCAATGACGACATTTAAGCTTGATCAAGATGTATAAATCAACGATGAATCGAGAATTAGAAGTAGCGTTTCTAGCTTTTCATATCTATAAAAGGACCACAAAAATTAAATTACATATCGAAAGACACATGATAGCGAAAATATTTGCTATTTAAGCATCGCTGGTTACATGAACGCGCAAAGATATTCTACTGGTCTGGAAGAATTTTCCTAATCATCTATATATAATAGTAATAATAGTAATCTGCATAATAATCTGCGATAATAGTAATCTGCAATTCAGAAATTAGAGAACCTGCAGATGAAGAGCTTGTCGAGTAACGAACTAGTCTTTTTTACGAGATTTTTGAAAATCAATTTAACTATTATTATTTAATTATTACGTATCATCTTACGTCAAATATAATCATACGTAGCTATGATTATAAAGAATAATATTATTGAGGTTCGATTGACTCGTAATTTAGCAATTAAGATGAATCTCGTGAAAAATAAACAAGTAACCTTCGTATTAAGTACGAACTTCTCAGGAATCAAGATGCGTTTTTTTCGGAGAGAATCGAGCGTAGAGTTCAGAGGTACCGATAAAACGTTTTTACAACGTGCGAATGGAACGTGCTGCACGTGGAGCGCAATTTATCACACCCACGGACGCGGCAGGTCTCTCCAACTATCAATCCGCGTCTCCCTCGTTCACCGGCAAAAAGAATATCGCCACGGCTTGCTTGATAAACGTTCCGTTTGAAATGTCGTTCATAAACGATGCTAAACGATCAACGATACCTAGTCCACTGTTAATGACTAATTAAATCTTCCAGCTTCTTCTTATCGCGTTATTGCTATCGTCGTCGTTTTCTTACGACTAGCTTCGCCTACATTGTGCTTCTGCCCTATGAATCGAAGCGAATATTCCACGCTACTATAAACCGGTAATTCTTTTCTGTACGAACATTCAGCGTTCTAACACTCATGAACGCGAAGAAATAAATATTAGATATCAGCGGGACAAGTTTCGAACGAGTGGCCGATCGTTTATGCTTTCTGAAACCGGTCGAGGTTATGTTCGTTCAACTTTTAGTATGTCCATCGGTGGTACACGGGTACACCGAGGGTATACGCCAGCTTCGATCCTTTGTGGAATATTTCATCGTCTGATTAGCGCTTCTGCTCTAATCACTCACACGCGCGTTTCCTGTGAACGGATACGGTCGGTGGCTTAAGGCGGGTTCACAGGCAGGTTCGCGGCCAGCATCCGTTAACGCCGCGCCGCGGCAACACTTGTCACGCCATGATAATCTGACACTGAATAATGAACTGTGAATAATTACGCGAGGTGAAAGGCATACCATCGGTTCGTCCGCCGCCACCTCGGCACTGAGTTTCGACGTTTCCAGTGGAACAGACGCCGTAATCGCGGTTGTGGGTGAGCCTTCAAAGGCCGAGGTCATCGAGCGACCTTCCAAGGTAACTAAGAAACTCATCGACGCGAGAATGGAAATATATAGGAAAGAATACGCAGCCAGCTACGAACATCTGGTTGAAAGCGATCTACGAGGTATTCGCTTTTCTAATTTACGATACGAGAGATCTCTGGCGCGAGTACGACGACTTGTACGTACGGAGATTTATGACGCTAGTTGATACGCGCGATGATTAAAATTTACCTTGCGAGGAAGATTTGTGAAGGTTAGGAAATTTAAATTTAGAAAGAAGTTTGTTTGTTTAAGATATGGATGCTATTTGGCAGATGAATATTTTGGTAAACGATCAACTTACGATATAGTGATATTTTTATAACACGAGGTTGTACACGTATAATGCTTGTGAATGTTAAGTAGGTTTTAAGATTTGATTGATAATTTCCATATTATGTACAATCCTTTATTAATACTACACGGTATTAAGTCCCTGTCACTTCTTGCTCAATAACAGTGTTGTGGTACTAGTAAAAATCAACATGTAGTTGTTAATATATTAACGATATTACGTTATATTACCTGTGTTTTTCTAACTGAACTATGCAGCTAGGTAGACCAATTACCAATGACCGAGGAAAGGAGAATTTCTTAGATTTCTTGAATCGATAATAAATAACACAAAATATGATATTTGAAAGCAAACTGTTCAAGTTTTCGTCGTTGCTTTAATTGCAGAAACTTCTACAATACTTTAGAATTTTCGCAAAATTACTATCCCCCAATACGAGAATGATCATATACTTTTGAAACAAACGAAAAGACACATTTCCAACTTAACCCTGCTGCGTTGTTTCACTCACTTTCTATCCAATTTAAATATGAAATAATTCTTATTATCTAATTTAACGCGTTAATCGTCTTCTTAAAATATTACAGATCCTTTTCGTTTACAAACGTGAAAGCAAAATTTAAATATGAAAATTTAAGGTAACATCGCCCTGAAAAAGGATCAAGGTTTTACTCTCTCCGAAAGTATCACAAATCACATGTTTCAGTGGTTGAATAATACTGTAAGCACCCCTTTATCCGTTTGTATTTTACTTTCCTAAGACAAACTCCGTAATAAAACGATATTTGCATATCGGAAAGGAAAGTAATAGAAACGGAAGTCTATCGGATGAAGCGGTTGATCCCATGCTACAGGGCTCAGGAGATGGATAGAAGTCTCGGATAAATTCGTTTCTTCCTCGGACAACGATTGGTAGAGGCACGAACGCCGATGATTTATTTGTGAATCAACACGCGCTTCTAGGAGAGAGGCGCGTTGAAACGATCGCGTGGGACAAAGACGAAGCGAGTCGGCTCTACCGGCTCATTAATTTTCTCTATTAATGACTGCAATCAGCGGCGCGAGTATGAGCGCCTTGGTGAGCGCTTAATTCCGTTCTCGATTACGAATGATCCACGGGATGCAATGTTGACGCCTGACGACCATCGAAAGCAGGCAATCATCGAACCGGCTAAGATCTCTATATCAACCGCGTAATACTCTCGATAAGCCGGCTGGCGAAGATTGATGTCGGATAATCAATTCTCATGTAGCGTGTCGCGTCAAAATATCACGCACAATTCAACCAACAATCGAAAAATTGAAACGAATGACGAATGGCGTTTGTTTTCTCTGCTATCTATCGATAGCATATACATCTCGATACATATCGACAGATCTTTTCGAAGGGAGGCAAGCTGCGTGACGTTTGTCCTTTCACGGTAATCTTTATCGAAACGACGTTGCACGAAAGCTGCGTCCTTAGAGGTAACAATGTGAAACGTTTTATCGATATTCCATGTTCCTCGAAAAAGTTGCCAGTTGTTGCCCGGTGTTTCTCCGTGTTTCTTCAGGTTTCTGTTGGCTGATAACAAAAGTCGCTCTTTGCCGTTTCTCGCGGTGACAAAGGTGAAAAAAGAAGAAACAAAACACACCGCGTCAAAGACATATTTTCCTTCGGAAGAAATGTCGTTTTGGAACGGAAACAAAATTGTTCCTCTGATTACGTTATTTCGATGTGCACAAAATGTTTGCACAAGTCGATCTTTGTACCGTTTGCAACGTGCGACAATAGACGATAAAAAGTTCCTCGTTGTTGCTTCAATGAGTTCATTTCTAAAGATAGAACCACCACATGGTATTTTTAAACTCTGGACAAGAAACAGGGAGGATAATCTTGACTGGAAGGGGTGGAAAAGTACAGGAAGCATTTTGGGGTTGCGCCTGTCTTTCGCATCAGACTCGTCCTTTCTCCTCCTCCTTCCTTCCTTCCTTCTTTCTTTCCTCAGCTGTCCGTGTTTCCCACAGCTCACCCCGAAGGGGTGACTGTTGTTTTGGATAAAGATAAATTTCGCCTCTTCTCGGACCAGCAACTTCTCTCCCACCCTGAGAGGAAATATAGTCGGTTTTCACGACGCGAAATTTATCGAGGACGAGTCGTAAATGTCTGCAATTGTTTGCGTCCGGTTCCCGAAACGACCGGTGCCCCCTCCAGGGGTGGGTCTTGGAAAAACTCACCCTTCTTTTTTGAGCACGTATTTCACCCTCTTGATGGTCCTTTCTCGTGACACGTGATCAAAAGGAAATTTCGTGGTAGGAAACACAGCAGGGAAATACGGAGTACGAAATATAACGACGTAGCAAGACCATCGTTGAATCCGATGGAATTAATTACATCTTTGACCCAACTGCTTGGCAGACGTTTTGATGAGTAACGATGTTTCATTTGTAATCGTATATCGTAGAGATACACCGATCAACGAGAAATCATACTGTGAAGGTTCTGTGAAGAAGATGTCAGACGCCTACGGAAATTTGCGAAGAATAGGTAATGCACAGTTATTAAGTAGGCACATACTAACACGATTGCGTTAAATGAATAATACGGATAATAGTAGTTTTGCAATAGGATTATGGTTACTAACATTTTTACAGAAAAATTATATAAGATATAAAGATATAATGATCACGCACGAACGTCTTTCGCTTTTCAATTTACCACTTGAAGATCCTAAAGTATGAATTATCCCTTGAATATATTATTCGACAATGTTCATAATGTATGATACATATAATATAATAATTACTCTACATTGTGTATTTATATTACTGGAATTCTTCTGCACGATAATTTATCAACTAACTATATTGGTGACAAGTAACAAACCTCGAACGATCGTTTTATAATTTTTTCATGGTTACACTCCGAATGTGTCATTGTCATTCATAGTTATTAGTTATCCTTTCTTACATTTAAAATATTATTACGCCAAAGCGCAATACCTATGATTAACCGGATAAACAATTTATACGTAGTACCCTCGACAAAATTATTCCATAATTTGTTTATATATTATGCATATAAATTGATAAAGTTTCTAAATATTATACTATATTTAAAAAGATCAGATGTTTAAGGGTTAACATCGGATAACCTAGTATCTCAAGAACAACCCCTGGACATCTGTTCAGAAATTCCCTCGTTCTTACGCATCTGCCGCTGTGACGTAATCTGACGTACACCAGGTAACGGGTCCCTTTTCGGTGACGTCACGAGGGAAGGGAGAGCACCCTTCGTCCCAAAACGATGCGAACATCTCGCGAGTAAAGACTACCATAGACGTTCGAAACACCAAAACAGTCGATCTTCCGTGAAAACGATTACGAACGATGGAAGACTCGGTTTCTTGCGGCGCTGATCGAGCAGCGGTCAGGATTTTTGCCGCTTTTAAATCGCGTGGATAAACGCCCGTTGGGGGCTGGCTGCTGCACGTCGAGAAGGCGACTACAAGAAAACCGGCAAGTGTTTGCACGTTCGAACGTTCGTACGAAGCGGAATGTCGTTCCGCGAAGAGACGATACGTCGAAGAAATCGTCCAGGGAGAAGAGGAATCGAACGATCACCGAACGTGACCGCTCGTGACGCCTACCGTAACTTATGCTAGGAAATCGAGGCCAGCAGGGGGGCAATAAGGATAACCGGGGAATTTGGTTTTTCTAGGCCGCGCGGAATTGAAGCGTTCCGTCCAAGCGTTTCGCTATTATTGCTAGCTATCTGCTTCGTGTCCAATTAACGCTAGAATATAATCGATCGATATAATATAAGATTTATATATTGAAGGGGAATAGAAAAAGTATGATAGATACGAGCCTCTGGATTATTCGTTTTTAATCTTGTTACGTAAGTACGTGATTAATATTCCATACTCGTGTGAAACAAAATATTTCCCATTTCCAAGACGTTAAATTCCAATAGAAAATTTGTAAAGAAGATAATTGCAATTGTACAATATCATCCTGGTTACAAGGATATTCGCTGCGAAACGTATTTCCAGAAACTATTCACTTTATCGATTAGCCAATGTTGTATCATATGCAAGATATATATTTGAAATAAAGTAATTTCTACAAACATGATCAGCGTTTGAATTAATAATTTGAATGTACAATCCCGATATATTAGCAAGAAATCGATCGAATCCAAGAAAATCTACCATTGTAAATCTATACAGCTTCTGTTTCGAAATTTATCTAGAAATTACGAATCGATCATTGACCGTGATACGAATCGTTCGCTTGGATCCTCGTTGTTGATCTCTTTTAAAAATAGTGCGACGATAATTGAGCGAAGCTTTTGCTATCTCGCCTGACCTCGACTAAAACACTTGCCTACCTTCGAAGGTCCTTCGTGGTCGAACAGGCCACGCTTGAATAATGCAGGAACCGGAAAGTGAATATTGATAGCCGATACGTTGTCTCGGGAAAGGACATAGCCAAGCAAACGAGAGCGAAGAATCGATATCGATGCGAAGATAAGAGCGTGCGCCCCACGTTTTCAACGCTGTTGGAAGCGGCTGAGAACGAAAAAGGGAACGTGAAAAAGGAGGATAGAAAAATTTGTTGTGGGCGTTTACGAGGATCATTTGTATTTTTTCGCGATATAAACCCAGGAGCTCGTTAATGCGCGTGCACACCGCAACATAATACGCCATAAGACACGCTAATAGTTGTTTCGTACCGACGACAACTTCGTGAAATAGGTCCTGTTTGCTGCCACGTACTTATACACGGAACACAGCTTGTCGAGCTCGTGTGTGCGACAAAGTCTCGGCTGCCCACGCGTTCAGGATGATTCACGCGACGCCTCTTCGACGAGCCGGCCAGGATAGCAAAAATTCGGGATTTCTTTTTTTCCCAGACTCGCTCTCGCAAATGAAAGACGCAGAAGCGCCGTGTAGACACCTTTTCATGTTGGATGGCTAATTAGAATGTAACATGGGTACAGACGTATTGTAGAACGTCTACAAGGTTTACATTCATCGTCCACCGAGTTCGATCGGTAAAGAATATTGCTACAACCGACTACGCTGTGGGCAGGGCAAACGAGATTCTGAAATATCATGAAAAATTGCTGAACGATTTTGTCAGGGTCTCGCAGGTACACGAAGTCTTGAAGTCTCGTACAAAAGTTCGGTGTACGATTTTTCTTATCGCGAATATTTCCAACAAATTCCTGGGTACCATGTACACACCTTCTCCGGTTGAGTGGCTAATTAAAGTGTAATATAAAATACATACGTATATTGCAGAACTTCCATAGAATTTACATTCATTGTCCACTGAATTCGATCGGTGAAAAAATATTACCCTGCTACATAGCAGACAGGGTAATTAAGATACTGAAATATTGTGGAAAATTTGTCTACGATTTTTCTTATCGTGAACAATTTCCAACAAATCTCCGAGCTGCTTTATCTCTGGCCAAACAGCTAATTAAAATGAAACGCAAATAGACGCTTTTTGTAGAAAGTTTATAAGGTTTACATCCATCGCCCACTGAGTCCGATCAACGAGAGATATTACGAACGAATGTATGTACATCGTAGAGGGGATCTCAAACAAGATCCTGAAATATCACTTTAAATCGATCCACGATTTTTCCAGCGACGTGTACTTATCGCGAATATTTCCAACGAACGATTGAGCGCCTACAAATCTCAATTAACTTCACGAATAAAATCACGATCCACGTTAATCACGGGCAACTCGATAAGCCTCGTATCCGGTTTAGATCGAACCTGGCCCCGTACGACTAAACGATTCTTCTCTTTACAACGAGCCTTCGCCTCCAATTAACTTATCTGCTTGGTCGAGCACACACTGGCACCTTGCTATCTTAATCCGCGCGATCATTTCGCGCCATTTGACGATTGGTATTATTCAACTACGATATTTCCCTGGCAACGACGTTTCGTTAGAGATACTGGAGAATCGATTCAACGAAAGCACGCGTGTAACTCTCGTTGTAACGAGCTTGGTTAGCACGCCATAACGACGGAATAATGGAACCTCTTAGTAGAACAATGGTGTTGGCAACACGACGCGTATACCGCTGGTTAGACACCTCCGATCGTGGGTAAACAGATTTCTTTCTCATGTTTGCGTCCTTTCGCAAGGAGACACCGATGCGTGGCAGACGCACCATTGTGTCCGCCGCGTTGTCAACCACCCACGCACGGGATGAGCTTTAAGAGCACGAACAGACTGTTCCGCTTGTTAATTTCGTATCCCGCAGCTTCTATCCCAATCGTGTACAAATCGGATCTTTTTTGTCGTACCTGACGATTATTATAGTTTCTTTTAGCAGGTTCCAGCGTCTACCTTTTAGATCTTTTTTGTAGCTTATTTTAAATTTATTCTCGTTCATTTATACGAAACTTAAATATGGTCATTTTAGAATTCGTTTCGATGTACCTGGCGATTGTTCTACTTCTTTCTTTGCTTCTTGTTATTATTCTCGAGTCAACGTCCATAGTCATTCGTTAGTTTTCTGCTTGTTTTTGTGGAATTTGAATGTCCCTTTTGGAATTCTTCCCGAGGAACTTGTCGATTAAGTTCTTTTTCCATTATTACTATCATTATACCGGTGTGAACATTTATGGCCATTTACAAGACTTTCATTTAGTTTCGTAAAGCACGTCTCTCTCGAGTACAGTTGACCGAATGAAACGCATTAGATGTAAAATATAAAAATTCTAATGACAAGTAAAAACGAGCTAAAACTGGCGGAGAAAAATATTTTTATCCATTAAGATCTAAATTTATGAAATAAATTATCACTATTTGAACTTCTCCAAACTTCAGATGATTCAATAAAAGAAGAAACAGTGAAATGAATGTCCAGCTAACCACTGAAGTTCTTTTTCATAACTTCAACATTGAAAACCAGAATGTAATAGCCACTAAAAAAGAAGAATTTGAAATAAAATATTGCACGAACTTGTTTGATTTATTTTCTATTTCTTTAAAATCCTAGACATACGAATGATTGTCTGCAGGAAATGTCAAAAAATGCAGGTGTTACTTCGAAGAATAATCATTTACCGGGCTAAAGTAAACGACAGATTTCCCAGCAGTGGTGCTCGTGCGGTAGGGTAAGAACGTGCTTGGAGGAACGAGGGTGTGCCAAGAAAAAAAGTCAGCCACCTCTGTCAGGCTTCGTTTGCGGCACGAATCTTTCGAAGCCGCTTACTTGCATTCCCACACGTGCTCGCCCTTCCGTAGAGAATATACTGGGGGTAGCGACATACCCCACGTGGGAGTGCATGCTTGAAAAATTCTTTCACAATACTCGTTCCCCCACGGAGCCCGGATCCAAGAAAGAAATATCATTGTCCTCCGCGTAACGCGTTCAGTTATGCATTGTTTGAACGCGAAAGCCTGAATTCCCATAAGAATCTCTAGGCATTCTAGGATTACGCCCGTACTTTTCGCATTCTCTCCGTAATACCTGAGCTAAATGTCTATTGTATCGAAGTCACTGTACCCGACATTTTTATTCTTTTCATAAGGCTTTTATTCGTCTTATAACTAACATCTTCATTTATTCGTGTTAAATGTGTTCGTTTTGTAACACACCGAGTCTCGGATAAATATCGGGTCGTTCAATAAATCCTTTCTATAGTGTGTTTCACGAATACAAAACCATAAGATGCGCAATATATTATGAAGTCAAAGTTGGCCTAGAGAAGGTATTCGAAAGAAACTAATCGGTGAATAGCAAGTATTCTGGTTTTTACATATTAAAAAATTGTTAGCGAGATGCATTTACGGGATGCAAATATTTTATCACCATACAAAATGGTTTAATGATTCCCGAAAATAATATTAATCTTGAAAGATTTGTTTCATCCAAGAACTATTATAACGAGTAATATATTTCGTCTATTTTATATATTTCTACGTATTATGCGTTTCCTGTGCATTCTTCTTTCTTTCAATTCCTCGTAAATAAATAGTCTATTTATGACAAATTTCAGTAAACATAGACGGAAGTCATGATCCGTTAAGTAAAACAGAAAGTTTGCTGATACAAGAGATGTTTAAAACCTTGAATATTTATCAATCAGCTATCCATTGAGATTAAAAAAAAAAAAAAGGAAACAAAAGAAACGAAAATAAAATCAAAGTTGCAAGTATCCAAGTAACAAAATGATATAATAAAAACGAATAACAGGAACTTATTGGATGACCTGATATCAACCGGTGTATCTAATTTCTAAACGCTCCGCGTGAACATAGGGTGACAAGATTTGGCGGGAAACTGCACCCTCGTGTATCCTCGCTCTTAATAGACCCGACACGACCTATCGTTGGCATTGTTCGGGGAAAAGCGATGACGCGATGCAAGTGTGTAACGAGGAACGATGACGTAAATGGGTCTCCACCGGCTTTTTGGCGGGAAGGAATAAGGTGTCCCGGCTCGAGAGAGGAGCACGCCTGCGCAGCTTGCGAGATTCCCACACGAGGAGGCTGCATGCTTCGAAATCCCCTACGTCTTTCCTCGTTAATAACTCCCTCGGCGACAATAGAACGACCGCTTCTCGTGTTCTTAGAGAGGGGGATGCTGACTGGAAGGATATTGCCAGTTGCCACCTGGAGGCACCGTGCGCTTCAACGTGGGAGCCCCACGCCTATGCCACCCCAAACAAAAACCAACGATTCCTCTCTTGCTAACTAAACTCTCCTTTGCCTCGGAATTTGCGTTAAATGTCAGGTTGAAGAAACTCGAATTAAAATTCTTCGTTACTGAATGCCTCGACTCGCCTGCACGAAAAATCTAATACAATGACTACAAGAAGTATTCGCACATACCGATGAAGCGTTCTTTTCATTTCATTCTTATAGTTATCAAATTGTTGTGCTCGTATGAAACTAGATACTGCTAAATGATACGAAATTTAATACACTTGTACCTAATTGATGGTATGCAAATATTCTTTATAGACACTGTATTACTAGTAGAATAGTAAGTCAGACATAATAAGTTATTGGTATTAATAAATTCCTATTTGATGTAAAATAAACAAAATTGTAAAATAGGAGGTCCGTAACCTACATTCTGTAATTTGCTAATTCGCTAATATTATTAGTTAGAAAGTTATTGTAGCAGAGGGGTCTAATTGTAAATTGTCAATTTGTCATCCTTCTAACAATAAGTGTCGGTATCTAGAAGAAGATATTGAGACACGTTTCATTGCCAAACTAAAATACATCGATGGTTTTGTCCTCTGCCACACAATTATAAAGATAAGTCAGGCAAATTTTCATTATTAGAAACATCACATCTTTCATTCGTTTCGTATAACATTCCACGAGATGAAAAGAGCGAACGTGACGTATCAAAACCAGCTGCCTACCACATACTTACGTATACGTAACTTCGATATGTCAACTCCGATCGACCAATATAGCTCCAAGGACTTGGTAATAAATGAATCACGAATAGATTTATAAGAACAAAATCTGAGTACAGACATGGATATGAGCTCGAAATCCGTGAATTTCGTGTGTCGTCGAGCGATAAATCCGAGGTCACGAGGTTCTGACTCATCCCGATCCTTATCGATCCTGTCGACTCTCTCGTTGCACAGGGAAAGGTATCCGAGACAGGTAACCCTCGGGTGCCCGGAGATAAGTCACTGCATGTCTAAGCGTCGGACGATTATCAACCTCGTCGATCGTGCTTGATTATCTGCAATTCAAAATGCCACGAAGACGACGACAACGCCGGCGAACCGGGTACATCCGCCTTTATGCGGGAGTCCCGGTGAGTGATGCAGCCGGTGCGCTAGCTCTCCTGTTGCCAATCGAGCGGTGTTACGACATCCTGACCAACTCTGTATCCATTTCGGACCGTAACGGATTTCGTTTTGAGTTCATCATTCCCCTTTCGTCGTCTTCGTCGTGATCCAGTTATAACGGGACCATTATAACGTTTGCATTTGTACCGTGTGATATCCGTGCCACTTTGCCAAGATTATTTTTCACGATGTTAAACAACGACTACCGAGTAACGAACACGAGATCAAAACAGGCTCCGTTCTTAAATAGAATCCATTCTTGAGTAACCTAGTGCCGCAACAGCCTCTCCGGCGTCTTTTATAAGTAGGAACAATTACAACTTTCGAAGGTTGACAGCTTACAATTCGCATTGTTCGCGAAGAACAGCGACAATATTGGAACTTAATTAAAATACGCCACTGAGACAGGGTGCAACAGCGGAGCCACCGAGGGCGGTCGTGGGAACGCGACAGGGTCAATGCGTAGAAGGGATTTTCGAAAAAGGATATCGAGAAACTCTTTTTTTTTCCTCTCCACTCTGTGCGTTGTCGTAACACAGGACACGTAGCAACAGTGTGCGGTGAATGCCTCAGGGTCGTAGGAACCCTTTCTCGACGTCCGCGGCGACCCCTTCGAGACGTGGACGTTCTCTAATTTGCATTTGCAGGGTACAATCGGCCGCTCTTTTCTCGCACGTGTTTTCTTCTCCGCGTCGTCCTCGTCCTCGTCCTCGTCCTCGTCCTCCTCCTCCTTCTCTCTGTTGGGCCGACGAGTAAACGACGAGTAATCGTGACGTCACGTCACCGCCACTGGAAGCAAACCACCCCACAGCGTGGAACAGCTGCTCGCGATTTCTCACGCGCCCAAAAGCCATCGCGAGACAATTGAACTTGATTCCGGTTCGCCCGGGGTGGTGGCTCCTTCAAAGCGTATACGTGAGACGAGAAGGAGGAGAGGGAGAGAGCGAAGGTCCACCCATATGGGCACCTTCCTTCTACATCGTGGAACCGGTCCCTCTTGCTTCCGGAAAAATCGATAGACAGGTGGAGCAGATGTAATCGAAATGTCACCCCTCGCGGGGAGAACGCTGCTAATGCTTCTTCTAGATGGAAGACTTTATTGTCGCGAATTACCATCCGAACGATCTTCTCGACGGCCGGTCATCTGTTCGTCCTGTGATTTTCCCTGAGAAACGCGTAAGTACACGAGGGGTGGTCGAAATTTCTCGATTCATCGTCTTTCCATCATATCCATCCAAATTGTGGTGTTTATAAATTGACACGTTGCAGTGATAGAAGGCGCGCTGCTTAAACGTACGTTAAACAGATTTGTTTTAATCCCTGCAAATGTAAATATAATTTATTTTTAAAGATGATTAATTTTTATAATTTATTTTTACTACATCTATAACAAGTTGATAGTGTTCTTGGTACCGTTATCGTTCCCAAAAACACTTTCATCTATCTAAACTATAAAATTGCGTAACTCGGATCGAAGCTCAGATACGCAATGGGTTTCACGAAATTCAGCAAAAAATTCAAAGCCCGTGCAGTTTGAACTATTCCATAAATGTATCGCGGCGATCTGTATGTTATTCGCGAGGTCAACCCGATTCCTGGCGGAAACATCGTCGAATATTCCGTCACGATTCTTTTTTGTAGGCTACGCGTATAGAAAGCGTTCCTCTTCGATCCAGGATCTCTGGATCCTGATCAAGGTGGGCCGACGGTTTTGGCCAGCGTTTATCGATACCGAACTATCTCCAGACGATTCGGCGATTCGGTCTCATATTCAGAGCAGAGGTCCTTGCATCCTGATCCCGCTGTTTGGCCTGGCTAGATAGTCCTGAGGTAATATGCATTCGCCGGCCAACCGAATGAATTATGCAGAATCCAAACAGACTCGATCCGCAGTCTCTCTTTATGCATCGATCTCTCTTTCTTCTCTTCTTTTTTATTTCTCTTCTACCAACACACGCTGCGTGTCGCACGCTCCTGCTGACCTAGAACCTAAAATCTAGGAGTCGGATTCTAGGAAGCTCGAGTCGTTCCGTAGACCAAATATAGTTTTCGAATATTTTTCAACATCAGATTTACACTTGTTCACCCTCGGTTACCCTGGACTTTGTTATTTTATCGTATAATTAACCGTCTTTTTATCATATGGCTAATTGTAACTGTATCGTATCTGCATGTTTGGTTCTTATTATATACTTTGATACATATAATCGTATTGTATAAATCGTCGTTTGAAAAAGATAATCGAATAAATATCATATAACAATACATATACTATAGTTCGTACATCACAGTACGTTTATTATAGTGGGTAGGTATAAATGGACGTAATTACGAAATGAACTCGATGCTTATTAATTGCTTCTTCTTATATTAATAAGGAAAACTAAATTTAAATTATAGTTTAGTTATAGTTCGAAGATTTTATTATAGACTTGTTTTATTAAAGTTTCTGTTTAAAATTAGCAAGTGTTCGATGACTTATGGATGAAAATGTATATACTATTTGCGTTATTTATATTGTGGGTTATTTAAAACCGCCCTCGGCAAAATCTCTAATACCATGTAGTGTATCTTGAATATGATTTCTGTCGCCAGCAGTACCAGAAATTCTCCATTCGATAACTAGATTCAGAATCGTTGAAAGCCAAACAGAATGAGAGATATGGTTACGGTGTATTCAGACCAATAAGAGTTTCTGCAGCAACGATATAAAAGCGTGATTGATTATCGCATTAGCGAGTCATGTTTCACGTGGTAAAAATCGGTGGACCGAATCTGGCGGAAAATGACCGGCGACACACACACGATTCGATCAAGAGCAATTAACTTTGTTGTGGTCGGGCGACAAGTCGCAGATAACTGTCTCTTTCTCTAACCTTTTTCTTCTCTTTTTTTTTCACGTGGCCGGCAACACGAGCATGTTGCTATGCGAATCTAGGTCCCATCCAAGAGTAGAAACTGCACTGAACAGACTCGCGTATCGAAATTCATTTATTCGGCCGCGCCGATCGGCGCAGTCCGATTTCCGCAAACGATGCTAATGCCGAAGCATAGCAATTCGTCCGTTTGCAATTGCCTCCCACTCCACCTTTCTACGTTCAACGTCGTTTCTAGGAATATTTGCGTACACGATATGACGATAGAGTTCCCGGATTGATGCTAAAGTTCGCTCTACTTGTCTTAAAACAGACGCTTGTGTGCCAAATAGGTTAATTTCGCAAGACGAAAAGAAACGTGTAGGCACTAAAATTTCAAAGCTCCTGCTCGCAAGGGCATTACAGCGTAACAGTTTTTAGCCAAAAAGGAATTATACAGATTGGTTACATTTCTTATTCGGTAAAATGTATCCTTCTCGGAGTCTATACTTTATCCATAACAAAAGACTATTATGAAAGGAGAAATTCTGTAAGACGTTACGTACGTTCAGAAAAATGCAACGCACGTTTTAAACGGTGTACCGAACGTATGGTTCGAAAGAAGTTTTCATGCTTTATATGAAATATCTGTTAAGCATAAAATAATATAACTTGTTATTTGATGTATTTACATATATGTTTGTGTATTATCGCAGTCGGAGCATTTCGTTGTCGCACAATGTGTATCCGTTCGAATACAGGTTGAACTTTATTTCCTACAATTTTACGCAGTTATACCTCGCTGTCGATAAAAACGAACACAAAATAATTCAAGAAACCGTTCATTTTCTAACGACTTTTCTCGCGAATAGTGTCCAGTTGTCAACATACCACCTCATTTTAACAGCATTTAAGAAGTGCTATCACGAGGTAAATCGATTCAACCGATACCGGTTTGCAACAAATTACAAAAATGAAAAACCATGATATTCGATTTACACCTGTAGCAAAAATTCCTTCAAGCTTATACGATACGCGTAATGTTTTGCGGATATCGTTGGCAATAAATTAATACAAACGTATACCGTTTAATACATCGGTAGCCTATTTCATTTTTTAATTCTTCTGTTTTTTACCTCAAAACCCCTTCGCCCTTGCAGTCTGTGGCTCACATAAGTTTCCCATAAACGTGTTGCATCGAAATCTCTCTGTCACGAGGCTCGCAGAACATAATAAGCGACACGTACGAGTATCCACGGTGATCGATCGATCTTGATCACAGCCCCTCTCGTGTATACACATAACGTGACGAGAGAAGGCGCGCGACTGCAATATCTGTGCATACTTAATCGCTACGTGACCGTAGCGGATTATTGCAACGCGAAAAACGGTTAATTACTGGTGGTGTGGCGACACGCGAAACGCAATAAATGTGGCAAGTATTGGTAGCTATGTTACTCGTCGTGATAATTATTTATCGAGCAACGGTACCAAGTGCTCGTTCCCCAACGATAAATTGCATTTGCCACGATGTTATCCAATGGCTAAAAACTCAAATAATCTCACCGGAGATTTCGTTCTTTAAATAAACACATCCGACCAAAAAATTAAGGCTTCTGTTTGATTACACCTGGTTGTTGGAGTTATGTGCAAGCATGTTCGCTATTAATCACCCTGTTAATTTTTGGTGAATTCTAAAGCATGAGACTTTGTCGCTCGAGGTTCTAACTTCGAAAGTACAACAAAATTGAAAGTGACACTGTGTCGTGGAATTTTTGCAGCGACGATTTGCCTGTGACCCAGACGAATAATAGTCAGACGGTCAAGGACCTACTTTGACTGGAAGATCGAGTAGATGCGTATCGAACTCGCTACCAATTCGTTCATGAACCACCAAAATATTTGACGCGAGAAATCTAACGTCGTCGATCCCTATCTTTGTCTGTCATGGTTGATAATCGTGTAAGTTTCTCCGTTTATCTCATTTTATCTTATAACGTTCCTTAATTGAAAATTTTAACTGTTTATCTTTCTGTAAATTCATTAAATGAACTAACTTAACGCGACGACTATGTGATTAGGAAAGGAGGAATTTTACTGTTTTACGTAAGCTACAATTAGATATAAATAGCTCGTAAAACTTTAACGAACCTATTAACTTACTAACACGCTATAGATTATTAACAGCGAGCATCGTTTAGTAAGAAACTGATACTTTTAAAGACTTTGAAGCTTTGAAACCAAGTATAACTTACAAAATTGAATAAACATATTTTCCTAATTTTTCCAAAATTTTCTATCTTTAGACATCAAAGAACGCATTAAGCATTCATTTCTTATGGAATTAAGACACGAGTTTTGATTAATAACCGATCGTCGAATAAAATGAATTTCGTTCGACTTTCACGGGATCGTGAGAAAAGATAGTTTCTAGATAGACGTTATTAACGGGAAGATTGATTAATTTGTTCAAAAGTGTGGGAGTAAGGTTGGTTCCGATCCCATGGACACTCGAACTGTCACGTCGATCTCAGCCGCTAATGAAACGTCCAATTGTCGCGATGCTGATTAATCGTCGGTCTATCGTTCGGGTGAGATCTCACTTTAATTTAATTGCCATCATCGAGCATACTCGAGGAGGGACGCTGCTTCTTCTTCTCTCCTGTTCCTTCTTCTGACCCAGAGTAGAGAGCTCCGCGTCTCCCTTGACGCGGTGGTTAATTAACTGAAGAGCCAGCAAATGAATGAGAAATAAACTTTCTACCATGACGAAGGATTGCTTGTGAACGATTCGATACTCGTCAGTTGATTTAACGCTATACAGTATCACGGAACACGGTCGAAATAATTATTATTTAATTCGTGTAAAAATAGAGGGGAGTGGATGGTAAACTATGTAAGCGAAGATTTCCAATAGAAATAAAAATATACATTTCTGTTAATTTTATATCATTTAGCATTTGGGTCATTTAACGCCTGAACGTTACAGATTTTCAATATTACCACCCTTACAGTAAAAAATGTATCGAATTAATTAAATTTATTCTAATTGGCATTTACGGTTATAGCTCTATGTTGCAACGACGTACGTAGAAACTGAAATAAATTATTCTACCAGTTATATCTTTTTCTACTATATCCCACATTTATGCTTTCTCACTAAAAGGATCGTTCTTCATCTTTTCCGGCATTCACGGATCGTTTACCATATCAACTCTCGAATTACGCCACGCTGCTTCACGACTCTCCGCGAAGCTATGAATATTTGTCTCAAAACAGAGTTTTCTGTTCAAAGACTCGTCCAACATAAACACAAACCAAGTGAGAAAAGGCTTATCCTACTTTTCAAATCGTCCATTGAATCCCATTCATCCATAACAATTTAAGCAGACACGAGCACACAAAAAAAGAGAGAGAGAGAGAGATGTTTTAAAGGGGAGAAAAGGAGACTTTTACCTCCGACGCATTCGCGGAATACGGTACACGGCGGCGCCATAGAACATATAGAAACTGTTAAGCCAGAGAAAAGCAAAAGGGAAACGCTCAGTCGAGGCGAACTTCTCTCCTCTATTCACAATTTGCAGACGGGTGAAACGTCTCCGGCTGAGTGACACCGGCCGTATAGAGGTTCGTTTGTTTATATCGGCCAAATTATATTAATATTCTAGGTCCGTAGAACACATCTAGCTGCTGGGACGATTCTATGGATTTCACGCGTGCCTGCCATTGCAACGCGCGCAATGCGCACACGGCCTACCGTTCCGTTTCCTTCTCTTCTGTTTCACGCTGGCCTGGCCATTACCATTGCAACAGGAAGATTACACAGTGTCGTTGGTCGCGGCCCGGCAACGCGACAGCGACGCAAGATGAATGCTCCACGCTTTCGCGAACGTGCTCCTTGGGCGGGACGCGTGTTTCTACGCGGCTCTGCGAGACCCGTGCATCCGTGATGAATGCTCGATGTTAACCGAAACAATAATTCAGTTAAGACTACCGCTACGCTAGTCTCGCCTCGATGAAAGAGAGAGAGAGAGAGTCGTTGGTACCATTCCATATTGCGTTCAGCCTGGTTTCCTTACTATTGCGTCGGTGTAATGGATTCTAGCTAGTGATGGCAACAAGTTCGACACCTACTGGATTACGAATCCAAGTCAATTCTCGTAAAAAAGTTTCATCTTATTGAGATTTAGGTATTGACTACTTGGGATACTTGACTTTCTGTATAGTACAATTCCGTTTGTACGAACCTGTCAGGAGATGAACAATTTGCAATGCTCAGAAGCTGAATTAGAGTCAACCAATTCGATGGAAGTTTTATATCGTTAGGAACATTTATCTCGCAATATAAAAGCTCGCGGTTAAAAAAGAAACTAACAGATTGAAAGAATTCAAATCTATTTCGTCCAAGTTTGAATCTGCTTGAAAGTGCGTCTTTCAGATGCTCGCGTTAATTCCGACGATCACAACAATTTATACGTTCTCTTCTGTCACGGTCGTTGACCAGCTGGTGAGACGAAACTCTCGAAACCCTCGACGACCGCACCTCTTAGATTTGGGTCAGTTGAACGATATGCGAGTAGAAACGAGAGTCATTATAACAGCACATCGGTTTTCGACCGGTTGTCGATCTGTTTTCTACCTTTTCTACGCAACACGAAATGATAACCGAGGTAGAAAGGTGGCGCCATGAGAGCTTGAAAAACCGGACGCGTGCTTCGAGGACATGGCGTCGAAGGAACACGGCGTCCTTTCGACGTTTCATCCACGTAACCTTAACTCTGGTTCTCGCTGGAAAACGACGATGGTGTAGGAGATGAGGGTCTCTCAGCAAGTATAATTATTAGTCATGTTGTGGCCAGAGAATATATACCTGGCCGCGGACTGGCTGAGACCTACGTAGATTCCATGTTATTTTCGCTAATTACATTCATTATCGGATTTAAAGTTAGTAGACCCTTAGTTAGACGTGTTTCGAACGTCTTGTTGGTCTAACCCAACAACGAATCGGACTGTCTTCCCAACCTAAACTTTGTATTAATTGTAACAAATTGCAATCATTATTCTACGTTCAAGTTTTGTATTTTTATTTGATCTTAGCTTAAGGGCTCTGTCTATTTAATCCATTCGCGTACTCTCTGGACTCAACGAAAGATTAAGATAGGTAGTAAGAAAATATAACGAATTCAAACGCGTGGTCGATCGAGCGTACTTAGATTAAGATAGATACCTACTACGATAAATATACCACACGCTAATTAAAGCGATATAATGAAAACAAGCAGATAAATGCAATTATATTTTATCTCGATAAAAGTTGACATTAATCGTATAGAAAGTATCTAAATAAGTATCATAAATAATTGCAAAAATAGAAAATCTAAAATTCGTAGTCATAGTTTTAAGGGCGTCAAGAAGATTATCATCTATGAAAACAGTGAAAGAAAGTTCGATTGGAAACAATTTTATTGTCTTGTTTTCTTGGTAGTTTCATACCAGACCGGCATATTGTCGCAAAGAAGCAAATCGAAGCAAATCAAAACTCTTTTTTGCCCGAACCGACAACCGTATTTACGAGATTCGCGTAGTTTTATCATGGGCGAGCGTTACGCCCACGCACGATAACGCAAGCGTCGAGCGTATCGCGGAACAAAAATATTCCACTGGCCGAAAATCGAAGCTTTTGTCGTTGACTGACAGATACTGAGACAAAACGGGAGGAAATCGTTCGAATCGCGTGTCTGGGTCGTTCCGGGTCATCGGCTCGATGCAAAATATTTGCGAAAGCAACGCGAGTCTACGCTAAATCTCAACCGATCCGATGTGTTCTTTTTCTTTCCTATCAATGAAATTTTTTAAGCACAATCCTATCTGTAAGAACCAACACTGTCGATTACGTATATCGATCATCATTGATGTCCGTGACAATGTCACATCGATGGAAATAGAACTACGATGATAATAACAATTCGCAAGAAAATGATGTATCGTTACGAAGATCGGCGATCTTGATCTTTCGAGACATTTTAGCGAAACTTTCCACGGTCGATGCAAGGAGGATTGATTAGATTTCAGCCAATTACCGCTGTTTCTGTCGGGAGAAATGTTTTCGCAGTGGGTGGCTGACAGAGACAAACAAGTATCGTGACGAAAGCGATGCACCGTGCTGATTCGATGAATTATTATCGGAGAAATAACAGAATGCTTGGGTTACGAGTTGTTTATGATGTATTTCAGTTATGTTTAGAGCACCGTTTCATAATGTGACTTTCCAGAAGGAAATTCATTTAACTACAACAGATTCATCGAGTCTAACAGTGATTCTAATGGATGACACGTTGCATCATTTTAAGAACGAACAAGAAGTGATACGATTGAAATGAGAATACATACATATTTTTCGTATAAAAAAGCGATAAAAATTTTGAGAGAAACGACGAAAAAATCGTTTCTTCTGTTCCGATATCGACGTGTGCTACTACCGACGAGGGAATGGCGCGATCAATGAACAACGTCTGAGACGCCCACACCGAAAGTTACGCAAACAACGATAATCCCTCCATATCGGTATTTATTTATAGATCGGTCGGCTGGCTGGGTTAAACAATTCCTTTGATCGACTTGCACCGGGTTTTTCACGCCGAACAAAGAAACGCGTTCCAGTTCACGTGGAAACAGAATCTCCGTGTTCGACGCGCTAACCTCTTTCCTCTTACGAAACTCGTCGATCGTTTATCCCGCTTCGAAGCGTGAGTTTCATTCGCTAACATGTTTCTAAAATAAGCAAAGCGCACGGATCGAATCGATATCGCGAATTCTCTCACGAACAACCGGACCTGGAAGAACCCTTACACGGAATTCGACAACTCGTCAAGCGATCATCGCGTGCCGATCGCGTGCTGTGTTTCGTGAAACGGCTACTCGATCCGACCACTCAATTACCACCTGCAATATACGTTTGATTAACATATTATATTTACTCTGGTATAATTAATCGGATCGAGTCCGACGATGGCGGCGATTTCACGTCAGAACGAAGGCAAGAGAGGGACAAGCGAACAAGAATGAAACATTCGCACGAGACGTAAGCTGGATTCGTTCAAGGAAATCGGCCCGCTACGAAGGCTACGAAGATCCTAATTATTATCGAAGGACCGTTGCGTGGGTTTCACTTCCAGACGATGTATCGTCTTCGGTGAAGCTCGATAAATCCGTGCTCGGCTGCTATCAATACATTAATTAAAACATCGGTGCACGGGTGCGGCTGACAGCGCGCTCACGCCCAGCCTCGATCACCAGAACATAAGAGTTCTTATTTTCATCCCTCGTGCTCCACCGATCTTATTTTTCCTCGTCGCAACCAATTTTTGTTTTTCCCCCGAACGAATTCTTCCTTCTACCGTTCGCTCGCATTCCACCACGACTTCTCGCTTTCTACCCGGTGTCGTGTACGATGATCACGCGCGTCTTCCGCGTGAATTAATCACGCAACTCTGTCGCATCTTCGCGATGACTCTGCACTGTCTATCTCTGTCTCTACCCAGAGATACGTCTCAAAACGTACAAACTCTGAATTACGTCGTTAAGTTCGGATTAAAAGCTGCTGAACCAACGATCGTTTAATCAAAGAAATTCTGTTACAAGGGTTGCACCAAGTCTGTTCGACGTGTGTACGCAGATAAACCGAAGAGCTCGCAGTCGAACCAAAAGTAAAGGAACGCTAACGCAGAACTAATTAAGATATCCGGTGTACGTGTCGGGACACGTACCGCTGCACCGTGTCATAAATTCTTCGATACGGACGGAACGGTCTTCCACATCCTCCGAGGCTCGAGTACGTGATCAAAAGTGACTAGAGATTTCTAGCCGCGAGCGTGTGCCGCCACGATGCAACAACCGTGCGCGTACGTAGTCCCGGCTCGGCGATGCAACCAGTTGCATCCAGTTGGAGTAGCGAGTCAATCGTACGAGCTGCGCGACGCTTCTTCGTGCAACGTGGCGCGATGCGTCCCTCGCGTTTTCGAATAGGGGTGGCGGAACTGTTGGCGGGACACACGAAAGGGGGAGAAAAAGGTGTAGCAGTGGAGAGAGAGGGCGAGAGAACGAAAACAGGGGCTCGTCTTTGGTCTCCTCTGTTCGAATACCTCTTTCAAGGGAGGAGTCCTCGTCGGTGACGTCGATGAGGAAGCGGAGGAGGAGGAGAAGAAGAAAAGGGGAGGAGAGGAATCACGTCGTGGCGTGGGAATCAGAAGGGAGAGACCGCCTCGCCACCCCTCTTTTTGGATCCCTTCAGGGGGCGAGTTTTGCAACCTTCGAGACGCAGTTGCTTACCATAGTAATCGCCGTTGCTACTGCGTAGTCGTTCGCTGCGTGGGCTACCAGTGATGTGCTTAGCTTTATGATGCTCGCGAATTCGTAGATGCCATCTACAATTGGAAACTGTAACTTTCACGATTCGCGAAACGTGATTTCTTTGGTTCGAAAGTACGGGATTATTCTTTCGGACAATCTCCTGGTGATCTGAGATTTTGTGAAAGAAACGGTGAATAGGGGATGTTTTAACTCGGGGTGTTTTTCATATGACACATCGGTGTGCTCGTTCATAAGGTTTGAAAGTTTGTTCAATTTACAATGGATATTAGTGAACGATCAGTGATAGAATTTTGGCAATGGTGTTAGAATGGTGGAGTTGACGTACTTCGCGGCGAGTCAAGAAAAAAGGCTCAAAGTGGTGAGTAAACATCTTCGCCCTATTTACTATCGAATCATAGCCTAACCATGAAATTCACTGCCTTCTATCGTGAAACTTAAACTACGTAATCTAAACGTATCATCGACCCTTAAACTTAAACATTTCGAATCTCCCTACCAAAAAGTCCACCTATACTCGCGTCTCATCGATTCGTCATTGGAAATGACCGCTCCAGTCACAAGACTGGAAACGGGACGAAAAACCGAGCGAGCGCCTGGAGAAAAACGAGAACGGCGACACGGTCGTTCCAGTGGTCGGGGCAGAAAAGCGCGCGCGGGGAAGACGGTACCCCGCGTGAACCATTCGGAGTAGGGGAAAGAGGAACGAGGGGAGGTGATCCCCTCTTCCGATGACCCTCTCTCTCCCCCACCACTGGCTCGTGTCGCGTGTCCTACCTCCCACTCCTCCTACCACACGTACCGTACACCGACGCGAATCAGCGAAACACACACAGGCGCGCGTGCAAAGGAACGGAGAGAGTCGGTGTGCATCTGCGAGAGCGGTTGCAGTTGGTGCGTGGTGTTGGCGTGCTTGGAGAGGGACAAGGACGTGTGGCCGGGGTAAGAGAGAAGGAGAAAAAAAAGGGGGAGGGTACTGTAGGTGGGTTAAGGGTGGAGGGGTGAAGGAGGAGAAGGTGGTGTGGAGAGGAGAGTGAGAGCACAGCGGCAGAGGGTACACACCGGTGGCAAAGGGGAGGGGGAGAAGAAGGAACATCGTACGTGTTCCGAGGTGCATGCACGCACTCGTGTGTTGGCGGCCACACACGTGTGGCGCACAGAGAGAGACACACACGCGGCAGAAGAGAGGACGAGAAGAAGAGACGAAGGAGAGAGAGGTGACTCTCCTCGGGGCCTTTAGTTGCCGACTGTCCGCTACTACGCGCGGTGTTACGCCATCCTCATCGTTGTCCTTCTCTGTCTATCCTCGCTGCCTCCTCCTGTCGTCCTTTTCCGTTCTCTCTCCGCGTGTCTCTCTCACCTGTTGCGGCGCGTTTCTTTTAATCCGTGATTTTCGCCGCCCCGCACCGAACCAAGAAATCTCGTCGATCATCTCGCTACTCTCCGATGTTCTTTTCATCGGCAGGATATCGGGGGTTGACTTTCTCTCGAACACCAGGTTGCCTCGAACGAGCTACACCCGGTGAGTGATACGGGAGACGGTGGATCGAGAAGAAGAATCTTCTTGTACGGAGGACTGAATCCGTGAGAAGGGTGATAAAGTGATGGAATATTTATATCGTGAGACTGTATCGGAAAGATAGGTGCTTGAGTAAGAGACTAGTTGAAAGGAACGATGTAGATTAACGTAGAGGGATCGGAAGGTCGTGGTGTATTGACAACAGTAACGACAGAAGTTCGAATCGTTGCTCGAAAGCGTTGGTGTTACGTAGCGTATTGTAATCAATCGAATTCCAGGAACTTGTCTACTCGCTAGCTCATATAACTCGTGACACGGTGACCGACAATATTATGAGGACATTAACGAAGGTAAATGAACAAAAGTGTGGATACTCGGAATTACAAATAGGCAGTTAGTTACGAAGGTGGTGCTCGATCGAGAAGAATCGCCTGTACATAAAAGACAAAAACACCGTCATGACATTCAACCTGCTTTGCGTTTAGTAATTTATTGATTCAGGAAATCAAGAATTACAATAATTTAGATCGAAGAATTCCGCGAATTAATGCGTCTGCACGCGTACATTTTTACATAACCACGATCGCCGACATAGAATTATTTAAATGGTGTTTGGGAGAACAAGAGACATAAACGAGTTTGATGATACGAGTGAAGTGGAGTGATAGAAGTGACGTGTGCCTGGTCGAGCGCGTCTCTCGTCGCCACGATTGAACGACCGTCGACTAACAGATCCACGCTGCCGTCTGCACAAGAGGTGAGATAATTCCACCATTTGCACTCAAATCCTTTAACCTATATAGCATAAACTTCCCTCCATTTTCTCGCAGATTTTCAAGTTTAATCCTTAGACCTAAGGTTTAAACCGCCTCGACTACTATCTCGTTGTTCCATTATAACCCACGGAATACCATCTTCTAATTGATCCGTTACGAAGAAACCATCGTAAAACGTTCTCCCCCTTTAGAAAGTCGTTTCGCGGTCACATAGAAATCCGCAGGCTAGATCCACGCGATCGTCTTCGTTGACGTGTAAATGCTGTTGAATACGTCAGTAGTCTTATCAGAGCCAACTATCGAGAGACATGGCGTACTAATTGCTCCGAGACGGGGGTGGAATGTCTGGCTTAACGAGTAAAGTCGTCATTAAGACGAACGGTTGTTTCACTTATCGAGAATCGCTAATTACCGCCACGGTCATCGCGGTATCTCGCTTTCGATCATCGATACCACGTGCTCCTTCCCGTGTCGGTAATTAAATCACTCTTTTGTTCTCTACAACGTTTGCCTCCGCGCAAACCCCCGTTACAACAACGGGGAGAAAGAGCGGCGTAAAACTGTCAACGAGATAAGAGCGATAACTTTACGACACCTTTCCACAAAACGCTATTCGGCGGAGAGAAAATACCTTCAGAGTGATATCATTTACCGTGGAGCGTTCTATCGAGGGCAGCGCGTTTAACGAGCGGTAATAAAAGTATTTAATAAGCAACCGGCGAAATAATTAATTCCAACGATGGCGTTAATCGCGGTCATCGGGCCAGGAATTATATTTAAGGCACCGACCGTTACGCTCCTCGTAAAATTATATAGCAAACGTTTGTTTCCTACTCATTCGTTATTACTAGACTGCGCATCTTTATGGAAATTCATATTTTTATGGAACACGAGTCAAAGAAATAAAACCCACATAGAAATATCTGACTTTAAGCATCGCAACGAACATTTCATTTTGCATATTTTATACGCAATATTCTTACGCATATATTATGTGCGCGTTGTACATTTTCGTGTATTTAAATGTCGCAAAAATACATAAGCATTCGCGGTCTAGTTATCGCACAGCTATAATTATCAGCAAGTAAAAGTTCTCAAAGAGAAAAGAATAGAAGAGATACGTATAATACCGAAAGGTACGAGAGGCACGAAACGTTTCGAAAAATGGCTAGCTTAGAAAAATCTCAAGGTACTTTATTAAGTTCCAAACCGATAAGTTCCCGAAGCCAGTACGCAGACCGACTACTGTGTAAATCGCATGCCGGGTATATGGAGTAGAAAAAAAGGTAAAAGGCGAGATAGTGGCGGTACAATGCAGATATGCGTGCCACGGGTAACGCATAATAACGATACTTTCATAATTCTCGTGCGCGCGCGATTCAGACGTTACGTAACTGGCAAATATCCGTGGAACGTCTCAGAATTGAAACCAGTTGTCGCACGATTCTACGATTTTCTTTCACACGCCTATGATCCACTGACTACCGCTATTCTACTATATGCCGCTTCACGATACGTCAATCCAAGTATGTATATATCTATATTTCATTCCGACCAAACAGACCAAAGAAATTCATTTCTTTCCATCCAAATGAATCGAGCTTTTCACCCAACTATATATCTCTGTTCCTATTCCATTTGGAGCAACGTAATTGTTACCGTCGATTAACAAGCCGAAGCCCGTAACGTTAGCCAGCTATTAATGAATTTGATTAATTGGCAAGTGGGTTGGCCAGGTACACGCTGTAGTAAGACGTCTCGTAATCACCCGCGTAGGAAGTTGTACCCATACCTTAATATCGTTAATTAACTTATTTTCGAGGCAGCGGGTTGTCAATGTACGTAGCGTTAACAGAGGCAAGCACCTGATCGGAATACGAGCACGTAATCAGTTTGATCCTTGGTACGCGGCAGGATATCCCGACGCGACAGGACAGTTAGAAAACCGGGCATTAAAATACATGGAGGAGCGGTCAGCATGTTAGTCGTTGCAAAAGAAATTCCACGGTCTGACATCGCTACGGTAACATTGTAACCCCGGTTGGTATTCCAGTAGCATAGCAACTAGTGACCGGCAGCGTACAGACAGCGGCATTTATTACGCGCGCTACGTAACGCGCGCTGCGCCGCGCGAGGAATCGTCTCGCGTGCCCGAAGTCGTTCGCTTCGACCCGCGTGTACAAGTACAGCGAGGGTCCGCGTCTTTGATTTTACATGCAATGTGGTTGAATTATGCCACGGCGCCCGGCCTCTCTCTAAGCGAGTAATAATTACTTCGGAAATTACCGCTTTAAAAAATTGGTTAATAACAACTGTTCCTGCGGAACGCTCGGCTAGAGATACTCATCGAGCCTGTTTCCTGTGTTGCGATGAGACGAGTCCGTGCGTCGTCAGCCGGAGGAAGCAAGCTTGGAAAATTTCTTCGCGCATGCAGGCGCAAACAGCCCTAACTACTTTAGGTACATAGATGCGTATCGTACACTTCCTGAAAATCTCGGCCGCTCTCGATCGCGGCTGAATCGCGCGATAATTACACGATGCTCATTCGCCGGCTTGTTTCTTGGTTCGTTCCTTGGGTCCGATGCAAATGAGCGAACTTTGTCGCGCGACAGTTCCTGCGGATAGACTGCGTTCCTGCAATCTATCGGATTATGCGAGGAAATACACACGAACGGTTGTATTCAAATAAAAATTGATACAAGCCCACGATTACGTTATTTATATATCTACATGTGTTACATGAACCGTACAGAAGCCACCATTGACCAACATCGTAAATTGAGAAGTGCAGAAAAGCGATGTTACGCTGTTTTCTAATGTACCGCAGAATTTATCATTCTCTTCGTTGAACATTGAATATTAATCGCGCGTTTATGTAGTCAAGTTAAAGAATTAAGAAAAACTGAAGTCGACCAATTTGTCTTCCGAGAGACTCATATTAAATTGTTCTGTCATATTTATCAGAACAGCGAGTTCTTCGCGCATTCGCTGTAACGATAGACTTAGCTCGCTGGTGGATCTCCGGACTCGCGTGCGCCGCGTCAGCGCGCAAACACGCGCATACACAATACACGCTGGTGCGCGATTAGGCGTCGAACGGGTTTCGGTTTTTGCCACCAATCATTAAGCATTCCTGAATTATCGACGTATAGGTATATACAGAGGCGGTCAGAATTTCACTGGCAACGCGTCATAAAGAAATTCCAACGCCGCCGTAACCCCGGTTTCTTCCTGCACCGGTAGCGCTGTGACTAGTGGTTGTATGTAGTCGACCTTATACATATATCCGTCGTATATCACTATGCAGCTCTGTTGCGTGCACGAACTCGTTCGTCGTCGCGGTGACACGCGTGTGCGAGCTGCACCGACACGAACGCTCACACCGGCTCGCGCGTACCGAGTTACGTACACGCGTGCTACGTGCAAAGAACGCGTGTGCGTGTACACGCGTACCCCTAGAGGAGACAGATGCATAGCGCGCACGCATTTACATCTCGACACGCGAGACCCCTTCGATTCTTTTCTCGTTCTCTATCTCTCTCTCTCTCTCTCTCTCTCTCTCTCTCTCTCTCTTTCTCTTTCTAATTGACGTGCTCTCTTGTACTCTCTTCGCAAGTAAGTACTCGTTTGGCTCTATTCTACGATCAACCTCCTTGACCTATTGTTTCGCATTGGAAAATCAGTTTGCGCGGGATATCGAGCTTCTTGGCTTAGTTAACGGACCTCAGAAGAATTTTGTCGCTTAGAATGAATTTATTTACGAAATTCATGATAAAGGTGTATAAGTACAGGCGAGTACACAGAGATCGATGAATTTGATTTGATTATGGGATGTAAAGTCAAGAAGAATACGTTTCAGACAAACTAATTGTTACAGAACGCTAGGTTTCTCTCTTAAAGTGTTAGACCATAGTACGGATAATCATTGGAGCCTCTGACAGTGTTTTATTTTCTAAAAAACGTTAAGCTATTGCTCTTGGTTCTTATTCTTCTATATCGAAATTCATAGAAAAGTTTCAAACATTAAAGTTCCAAACGTACTTAGAACTTTGTTTATATAAACTTGTTTGGAAGCAAGTAGTTTACGTATAATTGGATTTCGTGTAATAGAAGTTCACTTTCAGACAAGTGGATTCAATCGGTATGATTTTATTTAATCAGCCACTAATCAAAATTTAATTTTCAACTAGGTGATCCTTGTATAAACAAAGCTCCATTATATTTATAGGTACATTGTCGGATAGTCGTAACATTTCGGTTGATAACACTGATAAACTGAACCTAGAAAAATTGAACTGGCAAACTCTTTTCGATTCAAGATTCTGATATTCTAATTTCCCGATTAGGTATCTAATACCCACGTGAATGACAATATGATGGTGATCAGCAAGGATGCGTTCGAAGCATATGTTACGTAAGCAGACTTGCAAATTCGATCGTCCTAAGAGCAGCTGCTATCGACTCCAAAGAAACAATCATCCTAGACGTTAAATTCTAGATCGTATAGGGAGACGGAAGATGGCCAAGCAGACAGACAAACAGAAAGAGAAAGATTGACAGGCAGAAGGTCCTGGTTGTCCAAAAGATTACGACGCCGCGCCGGTAGCACGTGCCCCATTCAAGACAAGTTGAAGGGGAACCACCCTCGTAACTTAACCTAACCTAATCCAACCTCCTTGCCGTGGCTATTCAGACCGTGACGAGGCAGGCTTCTTTGTGACCCAGGTTCAATCCAAGAGCCAGCGATTCAAACGTCTCTCCATCTCCGTTCCTTTTTCTCCTTTTTCCTTCCCGGACCTCGGCTTTCTCACTTTTTTATCGCGCCACGCATCAGGAAGTTATAACGTCTGCCCTTCGAACCTCTGGCTTTTGATTCTCGAATTCAGACAGCCAATTAGGATGAAACGACGAAGAAATAAAGAAGAGCAAAGAAGACGCGACACTAGCTGTTCGTGTTTTCGAGCGAAGATAATTCACTTTCGCAGTCGATGATTTAGTACTAGAATAATCAAAGCACTGAAAATGAGTAATTTGTAATTTTTCATAGAAATGTTATAAATGTACTGCAGCTTTTTTTCCAAGTTTTCTTACGAACGATCTTGATAAAGCTTTATTTCTTCCTTTGCATTATGTATCTTTTTCTATAAGTAGCTTTCATTTTTATTTCTTTGATACAAGTTATATAATTAAACTTTAGACAACGGTGACGAAAGTTCAAAAATTGCTGAACCGCCTCTCAATTGCGACAAGTTTCCAAATATCGTATTAGAGATATCGATGTTTCAATCTCGTCGTTTATCGCCTGTAATTGTTTTCAATATTTCAAAGGACAACGATCTTTAATAAACGTCAAGGAGAATCGACTACACTTTCGTCTTCTTGTCTGTCGTGCGGGCGCTTCTTCAAATCTCTGCTTACGTATCGGGAGCCACGCACTAAGCGGGCAATTTGTCAGTGGCAAACGGTTTCACGCTCCTTCGTGTACATAAATCACAGGAAGTTTCGGATAGTTAGGCCGTTTACACGCCCTTCAGAGTCCACGGGACTCCATTTACGAGCGTCTTGTGAAGCGAGTACCGCTTTTGCGACTCGCAGTTCCTTCGAGTTTTCTTCAGAGGGAGACGAAAAGTGCCAAGAGGCTTTGTAAGAATCGGCCACCCGCCGCTGCTGTTTGCCCCATTTAAGAACGACAACAATGCCAACACGCCTTCAGCTTGTAACGAACACCAATGTCACTGACCACTGACCAGTCGAAAATGGTATATACGAGCTCGTATCTCGTCGCCATCAACAGAAAGAAGAAACGGATCGAACGCTTTTCGAAGAGAATAAAGGATTTTATGACCTCTTTCGAACCAGGTTAGGCTCACTTTGGCGACCGTTTAGGGACGTGTACCAAGAATGACCATCTAATCTGTTACGAGCTTCTTTCATCACGTTTATCCTCTGTTTTCGGCTATAACTAGATTCACAAAGAAAGCTATTTCATGCAATTTTCTGTGAATAAATAATCATATACAATATTCTATGAAAATTGATCGAGTCTGATTATTCAATTACTCGTGCATATAATAAAGATATATTCCTCACTAGTAATTACTCCCAAAAACCTACATTCTTTCGAACGATAGCAATTTGCCATTACTTTTTGAATTATTAAATTTGCACATTTTTTTCGGTTAACCAGTTTGCTGCGAGTTTGATGTTCGATACCTGCTTTATATTGTACAATTTTTATTACGAAGATTATAGGGGAAAGATATGGTTATATGAATGACCTTTTGATTTTGATTATTAGGTGATTAAAAAGCCCAAAATATTTTTCAAAAGAGAGCTATGGGAGATTTAACGAAGAGAGAAAAAATGTCACTTGTCGTGTCTTTTCGCTATGATCTACATTTGAATTATTACGAGTTATATATTAATTATTATTATTATATATGAATTATTATATATGTTTTCACAACTTCTTGTTTTTTACCATATGCATAGCGACAGTCAGATTCACGCCGCACGCAGCGAACGTATTAATTACAACCCGTTGAAGATGAATTTTATTCTAAATTACCGTATGGTATTTGCGTAAAATTTCCGTGTCAGCTCTTGACATAAAGCGGAGCGTTATATTATCGTCGCGCCGCCTCTGTAAGCCACCGATAATAATATTTATTGGATGTTACCGGGCGCGTAACGCAACGGCAGAACAATTTACGTTCCCTTTGATGGGTCGAGGCTTCCTTTCAATGCCGTCTCGAAAGGATCGCGAAACTGTTCGACAGGAAGGGAAGGGGCGAGGAAGCGTTTTGTGCTGCTGTTGCACTGAAAGGGAGGCTCTCCGGTTGCGAAACCATCGAAACGATGCCGCGGGCAATCGTTAATAATAAGAGTGTATTATGAGCCGCGGAATCAAAGTGTAGCGTGCAATTACGTGTCAATTCCGTCAACGTATTTCGTCACGCTGCAGGATGCCTTCGGTGACCAAAAAGGAACGCCCGTTCCTTCTCTGTGTGTACGTATACCTGGAGAGGCGTCGCGTGTTTGTTGCTTTCTTTTTCAACTTCACCTCTCCTCTCTGTACTTTCCTAGTCGCTGCCATTGGCGTCGGGACCGATTTAATTGCACAAGTTGAAGACTTGAACTTCAACTATACGTTCCTTTTCCTCAAATTTCCATCAAAGATTATCGATCGATTTTTGACGAATTTCATGGTAATATTACACCGCTGTATGAATTTCCTCCATACATAATTAAAGTATATGTTTAAAAGCGACTTCTACGATTCAATGCGGTTTCGTTTAAGGACCTGTGATCGCAGAAAGACACCCTCGACCAGTGGGTAACTTAATATAACTCCCGGTGTCATTATTCTTCCGGGGGCGAAAGAGAACAAATAGTGACAACGGAGGGTTACATCGCACCCCTACGGGTTTCGTTATTCCTGCGCCATTGTTTCGCGGTAACGTGCAACGTGGACGTGGGTCTAAAAGGCACGTATAGGCACGTAACACACACGCTCGGTTTACACGAGAAGCAAACGTACAAGGCAAGCTGCAACAGCGAACCTCGTCATAACGGTCGTCCAAGAGGTTATGGGGAATACGGGCGACAGGACAGCCAGCAGCCAGGGCCATTATTGTGTACGGACGACGATCTTTATGTAAGATCTTACACGGGAGAGACCCATGGGGTCCTGCGGCGCACGCCCATACCGTCGAGGGTGGCTGTGGTTTCACTATTTTTCTTCCCTTCTTGCTTCCTCCTTCGGGAGCACTGTAATCTTTCTTCTCGTCCTTTCCTCTTCCTCCCTTTTGCCGCCTCGTAAATCTCTTCAGGTGTTGAAACATTCGACGTAGAACGGGTTTTATGCCACGGGGTGGAGAACACGTCGAAAAAGAAACGTTCGGCTTCTTTGGCTCGATAAACTTTTATTTAATCGATACATCCACGTTCGCTTCTGTATATTTTTGAAAGTGTGTTACAGATTTAAAATTACGATATTGTCAAGAACGTATTCGTAAATTAATATTTAACATACACCGACTTAACGTCAATTTATCGAAGGCTATGGGTACCTCGTAACCGATTTCTTCCAATCGGTTATCCCTGACATAAAATTCTGAACAGTTTTTGCATATGTCGTGGTATCTCGATGAAACGGATGACTCATTGGATGTACAGGGAAATCGTGGCGAGAGGGTCCCGTAAGCGAAAGCAGCAACAGGTGGCAAAGAAAAGCAGACGCGATCTGCCGCCGCGTGAGAATCAATCACGGAAACAAATCTCCTTTATTTGATCTCCATTCATCTCCTGTCACACTGTTACGACCGACATTCTTCCAATTTACACAACCTGGTCTCTGTTCAATTTTCGCTGGTATCAAAAAGAAACATTAACCAAGAGAAATCTCTCAAAACGAGGATACGAGGAAAGTATCATATATGTAATACTATCAGCCAGAAATCTGAAAAAACAGACCCACTTTGGTTCTTGTTGGTGTCGTGAAAACGAGATCAATCATGCCACATATTTCTCCCCACGATCCCGACATACACGTACGATCGTTGGCTCTCGCTCCCAATCTTCACGGTTGACAATTATTGACACGATCGTCGGTCATTAAGGATCTTGTAGCTACAAGAGCTCTCGCTCAGAAAACTCGTGTCTTTTTTCAAGCGATTCCGACAGCGTCAACTCCCACCAAGCTTGTTCTCGTCGTGAAGGTATTCATCCCCGCGGCCAGCCGTGGATAGCCATTAATTGGCCCCGTTCCTCGAGAAACCGAGGAAAACGTTCTAGTGGTGGCAGCCGGGCACGGCCGCGTCCCTCTCGTTATAGTCGTCGCGTGTACAAACAGGATCTGGTAGTGGTTGTGGCGATAGGTTGGTAGGGGCAAACCCTAATGAGGATCCCCTACCATAGACTGCCGACCGGCCGCCGCAAAGTAAATGAGCAGGTGCCTCTGGTATGCGCCCCGCCTACGCTTTCCACTTGCTCTTGTCCTCCACCACGAGTTTCTCGGGTGTCTTTTTCTTTTCCTCTCTTTTTTTCTCTCCATGCCACGCAGCCAGACCGAGCGTGTCGCGGAAAAGTGGTTCTTGATATACTACCGAAGTCTACAAACCCGCGGACAGATTATGTTCGTATATGTCTTTCTTTTTTCTCTTCCTTTTTTCCTTTTTTATTTTTATCGCGTCCCTCGATCGATCGAACCGATTGCATTAGGGCGCATTAGGCCGGGCCGGTATCATAATTCAGGATTAATTTTTCAAAGGGTCGGGACACCGTGTCTTCGTTAGCGAGTTGCAACGTCGTACTAGCAAGATTTTTATGTTGAGAACTTGTTACAGTGTCGGTTAATCTGCGACTGGTTTTTCGATGTTGCCAATGAATCCTGTGTATCTCGGTAATTAACATAATACAGCGATTTCGGTAGCGACAATGTGATGGTAGGATATTTGAAGGACCGATCTGTTCAGGGTGATTTGCACGTTCGACCATCGTCGGTCGTTAGACTTTTCAACCTTGAAAGACCTTCTCAAGGTGAGGAGACGCGGTGACATGTTCGGCTATATCGGGAGGAGAGTTCTCGGAGCTAGACTCCTCTTCTAGGGTATATACGTGGCCGTGAAGTGGTCTTCGAGACAGAGCAAACGCGCGCGCTTTTTAATACACTGGCCGGTACCTCGGCTGCGTGGACACGCACGAACGTGCGGACGCACCACGTGTTTGCTTAAAATCTTGACGCATGACCGGCCGATTTGTTTTTCCATTCGCAGGGCCGCGGCTACTCACGGTGTTAATCGAACACGTTCTATTATAGAATCTAATATGTACCTTTAGTTTCCATTCATTACTTATACGTTATTGTTACTTCGTTCTGTGAAAATTTGAATCATCTGTCAAATACTGTTAGCAACGAAAGGATAAATTACAAAATTCTTAAAAGGAAAAAGAATAACATTTTAACCTTCTTGGGCTATTTCTCTATGATTATAAATTATAACGAAGAATTTTCTATTCTAGATTGTCTGATTGTTTCGGAAATGACAGAGGAGAAGATATAAAATTTTAACCTTCACGGAGTGTTTCTCTATGATAATAAATTATAACGAAGAATTTTTTATTCCAGATTCTCTGACTGTTTTAGATATGCAAATATCGAAGTTATCGATGAATTCAAAATCCGATCCTGTTAGTTTTCCAGGAGACGAGTCATCGTCCGTCCTTCATGGACGTTACGCTATTGGTGACACACACGTCTCGTTTCCTTCTTCTCGATCCTCTTTGTGCGATGACTCCCCGGCTTCGGAGGAGGACAGAGCCCCGTCCTAGGGACCTTCGTTCGTCGCGGTATGTAAATACGTGGAACGAGAAGACTCCTCATCTCGAACGACCGACCGCGGTGCATCGTATCGTATTCTGCCGCCATTTGTCTTCGCGATCCGGGATTACGTTACCACGATGATACACGATGACATTTATTTTGGGATTTGTACGAGTCCCTGTGGCCCTTCCCTCTACGGTGTGGATTCTACGTGAACGCATCTTTCGTCGGACTGCTTGCGCGTCAGTTCCTATAATGATCACGGAATGCTCTCAAAACTTGAATTTCGCCGTCACTGTAATGTGGACATCAAGAAATAATTAGGAGACTGCGTGGTCAAAGAGAGGAAAATCGGTGACTCTAGAGATATTTAGGTTACCGTTGTATTTCCGCGAGTCTTCGTACTTCTTCGTACTTCTTCGTTCTTCAAATATTACTTTCTTATCAATTGTCATAGAGTTGATAGAATAAGCTTGGAATCTCAAGCTTAAGATCATGGCTGAAGCAGTAAATGTTAGAATTTCCTAAATGCGAATTTTAAGGTGTACGGATTGTGATCTTTAAGGTTTTTAATTTCTAAATCTATATAAGCATATAGGCAGATACATATGTAATAGTCGTGAATGAGACGTGATTCGAAAAATGAGCATGACAAGGAAGTTAGAGTATCATCTTAATGTCAAATGTTATTCATTAGAAATATACGTGGAAAATCGTGTACTAATCGAAAAGGCAAGTGAACGCATTGCTGAAAGATGTTGTAAATAAATATGTTTAAAAGTCCTGTGTACGAAAAGCAGAAAATGGTTAAACCAAACAACGAATCAAGCTTCCGTTGCTTTTCGTTAAAAAAGAATAAACAAAATATATCACTGAGTTGTTAATTATTCAAAGATGAAGAGCTTGAAGAAGTAAAGCTGGAAGCTTCAAAAAGTTCAATTTCATATCGTGTCAGTCCTACAATCTCTGCCTTAAAGCTCAAAATCTATGATTTCTCGTGAAGTAACGTATGTAAACAGAACACGATGGAAGATCGATAGATTCTTGCGATTCGAAATTGAATAATCGTGTGAAAATTGTGTAAACGCAGATGCCGTTAAGGAGCCACCACCCCATCGACGAGATACGGGATAAAAAGGGAGCACGTGGCAAAGATCAAACAGCTGGATCATCTCGTGCGTGCGTGCCTTTAGGTAAGGATCTTTTTCTTGCGGAAAAGGTGGGTACACGTTCGACCCAGGTGCAACCTCGGAAACCTTGGAAGGCGTGCGTGACAATGCTCGTATGCGCGTGTGGGATTCGTCGTGACGTGAAAGTCGTTCGAAACAAGAAAAGAGAGAGAAAAAAGAAAAAGAAGGCACGGCTTCCCTTCGACCATAACATAAAAAACAGAAAGAATCTACCTACTATGTATGAAATACGATAGCTTTTCGTGTAATTTCATTAATATCTACTTATCAATAACATTTCAATGGGAAGAGATGTAACTAACTGCAATTTTCCCACGAAGAGACAGATGCGTGGTGAGGAAGTTACAATGGATATAAAATATAAACGTATAGGTAGAGAATGAGACAACTACGTCACAGAGGAGTTACGTCAACGCGACTTCGATGTTGGCAAAGAAATCAGGAAACAACGAAGCGAATGACGCGCCTATATGAATAGCTATATGAATAGCTATGCACGCGCCAAGCCTGTAATTATCGTATGTTTAAATTTTACGGATCAGTCGCCGAAGAAGCGTGGGTAGCTTGGAAGCGAAATATAGCAGAGATAGGTTCGAAAGTGCGAGTTTTCTAGAAGGCATCGGTTCGATCGCGTCTCATTAAGGCTAATGACGTAGATGGCATAATTATTCTAATACGAGAGAGGTAATTCATCCATCCCGAACCTATCAATTCATTGTAATTATACGAAGCATACGTTCCACTTTCTGTGGACTTTTTTTACCAAATTACACGTCTCACGGCAGTCGGGCGTGCAACAAGGAGATCATGATTTATCGAACGAGACTCGGGTCACCGGAAATTTTATTAATCTAACCGATATTCCTCTTTCTTCTTCTTATTGAATTAATAAAACGGGATCCTACTATCCGGTAAAAAGGACGTTCGCGTCGCGCGTCCATTAATATAGAAACGCGTAGTTAATACGTCGCAAATGGTGTCTGCGTGTAACGCTTAAAAGGAAGTAGACGAGCGTTGAATATATTCATGGCACACGAGTTCCTAAAATAAATCGACTTGAGTATTCTGCACTTTACGGTTCTCCGTGTGGTATCGGACTGTCGTCGTCGCGTCGTTCGGTTCTTCCGTTAAAGAAAAAGAAAAAAAAAGGAAAGAAAAGGAAAAAGATGGTAAACACGAGCGTCTAGAAAAAATTGAAATGGTCGGAGCGACCACTTAGCGAGTACTCTCGACGTAGTGGACACGTGTCTAAAGCGTGGCTAGAACCTTAACCACGTGTCAATATCTCAAGGGACGTTTTGTTTACGAAAGTCATAGACGAGGCGAGACACGTTAAACATTTTTATCCAAGACGTTGAAAAATAAAGAAAAAGAAATTGCCGAACACTTTGCTATGCCTACCATGCACGAGCTACAACGATCGCGTATACATAATACGTTTCATGGTTCGTTCCACCGAACGACATACCGTACCCGTTTCACGAGATGAATAACACTAGAGACTCGCAAAAACCGGAACTCTAGCTTGCTCATTTTTTGCCCGCTTTTTCCAAGTCGTTTCACGGTATCAGTTCCGCGAGAAATTGTTTTCCAGTATCGTCGTAGTTTACGTTTACGAACGGTCATCGGAAAAAAAGCAGTCACGTGATCCCCATCGGCGCGCGCACACTTGTTGCGCACCGTGTAAAGAACGCGCCAATAAATAATAGACGCTACTTGTTTTACTCACGTCGTCGCAGCAAGAAGAAGGAAAGAAGAACGAGCAAATCGTCTGGAAGGCATCGATCCCCGTCGAGTCTTGGGATTCTCAGCATCCAACGCAACGTGTTCCTTATCAACGAGCTTTTGCGCGCGCAAGCACGCATCCTCGGCGCGTGGGCAGGCCCGAGTAGAGAAACCAGTAAAAGAGACTTCCCTCTCTGTCTCGTTCTTCTCTTCCGCCGAGCGAATCCACCACGATTCTCTTTCTCTGTCTCTTCATCGGTTACCTTGCCGGTAAAAACAGCACGAGGTGGCCGGTCGCGCGAACGAGAGTAGGGGGATAGGCGTGGTTCAATTCTCGTAGGTGCACTCGGAAACGATAGTGTTCGTGTGCCCACCTCGCGCCTACTGAGCTCGGTTAGGCCGACGTGAACACGAAGGGGGGCGAGTCTGGCCGAACAACAAAGGTGGTGGGGATAGCTGTCACGGGCCGAGCAGTGGGGAGAGAAGGGGAGTTAAGGTTCGCACACACGAAAATCAGTGGGGACGCGGCCTGTGCACGTGTAGAAAGAGAGAGGGGCGAAGGGAGTCGAACACGGCCGAAGGTGAAACCCGCGAGCCGTCGTAGTCTCGCAGTCGGCGCGAGACCGCGCTACTGGAAGGGTCGGTGTGTTGTCATATATGTGAATGTACGCAAACGCCTCTCTCAGATTCTCTCTTTCCACCGCACTCACCTTATATTCACCTCACTCGCACGAGAATACCGACAACGACAAACAAAACCATTAGACGACAGAGTATAGGAGAAAACGCGCGAGGAAAGAAGAGACGAAGTTGGCTGCGTGTCGCGAACCACCCCTTCCCGCTCGCCGAGTGACCGAAGCAGAGAAACAGTTTTTTTTCTCATCTCGTACGTAGAGGAGAGACGACCGCGTTCGCAAACCGCGTTCAAAAGTTAAGTACACGCGATCGAAATTTTCACATCCATTTACAGCGTCGCTGTACGACAATTTATACAATACGATATCAACACGGTGAGCCAGGGGTGTGATCTTAGAGAAGAGAAGTTACACGATCGGTTGGATACCGACGGACCGAAGAAGTCTGTGATCTCGATGTGCCTGGTTGTATATTGTTTACGAAACGTATCGGTTCGTAGCGTGTTTATGCGCAGCTCACGAACAGAACTGGGAATAAGTGCGTTCGCAGGAACGTGTGTGTTTACTGAGCAAAGGATACGCTTTTGTTCGATCGTCGATCGACGAGGAACTTTTCCTCTTTAAAATCGTAGTGCCATTTTGTTTGATGAAATTAAAGTAGTGAGAGACAGAAAAACGAGTGTCGTGCCGCTGTATTACCGTTTAGATAGGAAAACGAAAAAGGAAAGATAACAGGGGCGCAGCGTGGATTGTGTGTGATATTCCATCTACGATCGATCATCGTAGTATTATTGGTGTTGATTGTTGTTTGATAGTCGTCTATATCTATCGCCCGAGTTGTGTTAACGACCGTGTAAAGAAACTCGTTGCGACGGCTCGGAGACGATCGCTACTGTGATAACGAACGATATTCGTTTCGAAATTATGTTCAGTGCCTGCCTCTGTGATTCGTGACATTACTACCGTCGGAAGTATACCTCGAAACCGTCGACTAGATCACCACGTTTAAGTGTCAGAACAGAAGGAGTTGAATTTTGAAAGCATCGGATGCGCGGGAGCCTTTAACGATCACCGGGTAAGCCATAAAAGGCGAATTTCTTTTACATCGTTACGTTGACATTGTGCGCCACGCCGGCCACGAGATACACGCGTTATCTATCAGTCGAGTGACTATGTGACAGAGTTATATGATCATCGTTAAATCTGTACAACGTAATTACCGATACGAATCGTTCGTATTTATCAAATTTCCGATGAGAGGTTTGCGTCGCACATCTCCGTCGATTTATACCTTCCGATTCTCGAAAGTAAACAATTCGATCAGTTACTTCTAACGAATGTCACTTTTACAAGCAATAGGGTTATGTAAGTTTTTCATATACACTAAGTACTTATGTAAAGTTGAATGATTATTTTACTTTTTGTGTGTAACCTCACTTGTTCGTGAAATCATTTCCAGCGTTGTTTTTCGCTATCCTTTATGGGTATATCGAACACCAGTGAAGTAACGATCCAAGGAGAATAAATTTCACGTAAAAAACGTTGTGGAAGCGATACGATAACCAATAATTGATATCAAAGCCGCTTTTTCTCACCCTCGACGACAATGTCGTGCACATTTATAATCCGTGTCACACAACTCTCCTCTCATCGTCACGTGCGAGGGCGGTTTAATGCCACGCGTCGAGCTCGTTGAAGCGTCGCGGCGCTAAGCGTCGGAAGTAGAGCGGATGCGCGTATTACGGCAGACGCGCGTGAACATCTCTTTTCACGCACGACCTTTTCCGTCCTATAACGTCGCAACGAATTTATAAGCTCGTTTAATTTTATCATCGACAGATCAAAACTTCTCGCGACTCACGTTCCGAGGCGACTATGTATTTTTTTTTTTTCTCTCTCGTGGAAGTTTCACGTGGTCATGGAACCGTGGATCTTTCGTTCGTTCGTTCGTTTGCTTGTCTTTTTTCCACCGCTAACCTGTTTACACTTGTGCACTCGTGCATGCGTGTACGTGTCGATGAAAAAGTTTTTTTGTCGCGGGTTAACCATCTTCGGGCGTAGGTAGCAGCGTCACGTGCGAGGGTGGCTTAATATCGGAAGTGGAGCGAACACGCGCGTTAGCCCAGCCACGTAGAACGATCTGCTACGACCAATCTCTTTTACGCGTGTCCCTTCACGGCTCGTGACTCTGATGCGCGTGCTAAGCGTGACGCGCGCGTGCTAATCCTTTGTGTCGATGTTGCCAACGTGCGAGCATTTCGCTAAATATTGCCTTGTTTAAGAATTTCACGTGCGTAAAAGAATTATTCGATGCTCTTCTATATATAATACATATATGTATAACATCTCTATTCTGATTTTATCGCACCAACGATACTATTTTATCTTTTCTACGTTCGATATTACATTGGGTAGATTGAATTCACTCAGTAGCTGATTCACGCGTATAACATAGAGTCTAGGATAAGAAATATATCTACTCATTTCTACGATTGACGTTAGTAATCGTATTAAAGCCCGTCACGTGAAAGAAAATCGCCGATGGTGACGTATTCATCGGCTTGGAGTGTAATCAAAGTTTATTCACGCGTGCTGCGGCCAATGGAACGCAAATCGTACGAACCGTAGGCTCTATTGTCTTAATCGGACCTGTGTACACCGATAAGCGACGAAGTCCAGCGTTTCTCTTTCGGCGGGTGAAAAAGCGAGACGGTATACCAGGTGTCAGGTGTCACGGCTGTCCGGTTTCGTTTGCAAACACGCCGAACAACAAGAACGTTTCTTGTCGATCCTTCTCGAGTGCTTCTTTCCAGGTGGTTCCTCGAACGGCGGTAGTGCCGCTGCGAGAAAATATTGTTTTTGCTCGTCGACTTCGTAAACCGCTCTCGAACCCTGTTTATTTTTTTCTTCTTTTTTTTCAATTCACAATTCAATACAAGCTAACTTGCGCGAACTCGTTGATCATTAATACCGACGAAGAGCTATTATTACAGTTTACGCCGAGGAACATATGCGCGACAGTGTTTTTTGTGCGCCACGTTACTGCAATGTGCATAGTTGATCCGTGCGACAGGCGTGCACGACGCGATTGTAGCATAGGTAGATTCCATCGATCTAATGGTCTAATTGTCCGCTCGAAGTGGGCCTCCTCGCCTCTTCGTCTCCCTCTTGGATCTTAGCTAGGATAGAGAAACGTGTCGGTCGCTGTTTCCTGACGATTGCGCAATTTCTTCGAGGACCGATCTTCTCGAGAGGTCGCCACGGTGTAAAAAGGATCGCGGAGCGCCGCCCATCGGGCGACTTGTCATTCGTCGATCCGTATCTATGCGGACGATTTATCGTGCTTTATGCACATATTCGCGCCCGCCGGTTGCTGGCGGTGCAGCGTTTGCGCGCCGCATGCGGGCAGCTGCATCAAGACCAGGGCCGCCCTGCGCATAATGATACATTGCGCCGGACATGAAAGTTATAAGCTTTAATTCGAGGCTCGCGCGATTCGCCGTACGGTGACCGTATATCGATCGCCAATTTGCTATGCAGATCCAAGGCCTTTCGGTGCGCTCCCTGACGCAGCCCCTGCAATCTTCCCTCCCCTTCCACCCTTTTCACCCTTTTCCATCGTGCTTGCCAGGCCATCTCGCTTCCACCGACACGCGGGAGCAGTCACTGTACAGAAATAGAATAAGCGAGGATTAAAGTACGCGCTATCGCCACGATAAGATTATACTCCGGCTCCGATCTGAAGACGATTACACGTCTTGTCGTTCGTGGCGAGTTTTCTTGTTTCCCGTACGTTCCAACGCACTCCTCGGACGCTCCTGTGTCTGCGTTAGCGAAAGTCTATTCTTGCGATTCGTTCGTTTAAGACACGCGAATTTAGTTCGTCCGAGGATATTCAATGATTCTTCTCCTAGATCATGCGAATCGAGGAACATACATTGAGAATAATGGATATGTGTTACTGTTCTTTTTTCAGTTTCCGTGTTTTCTACTCGCGTTGCTTCGCAAAATTCTGCCGAATTTATTATCTCACGCACGTGACCAAATCGCGCATTCCGATAGAAATTCGACGATCTATCCTCTAGAATCTCGTCTAGATCGTACGAATTGACGTAACGAGTAACGTATATCTAGTATCGAGTAGTATTCGTTATCCGTTCCGATATCATCTTCGATCATCGAGCTCTGTATTTCCATTTATAGACAATAGAAGCTAGAAACGTATTCACATTGTATCGATAAATGTATGCCGAACTCGGATTGAACCAGACCACAATGATACAATGTCTTCTTTGACGGCCGCAGACTTACGTAGCGAAACAAAAGACGAAGAAAATATTCGGACCTGGTGAATCAGAATCGTACGCGTTCCGTTTGTGCGGCATGGTCGAACATGATCAATCTTTCGCGGCGCAGCGCGGCTTCGCAATTAGGAAATCCATTTGATGTAATTGCGCGAACGACGCGATGGCCTGGTAGCTGGTTGGTCATTTCTCGGCTACCGCGGTTAATCAAACGCCTGTAGTCATCCACTTGATCATTTACCTATACCCATAGACCGATATCGAGACCTGCTTCGACCATATCTGTTGGTCTTTGCAGTTCCCCCACGGGTATACCGATCGTTGGGTTTTCAGGCAATACAGGACGATCGTTGTTTCCATTCGAGTGTGGATTCGATGAGACCGAGCCCTGTATCGGTGCTGATCTCGGTAGCCAATCGTTGACGCGTTGTGAAGGACGAAGACGATAACAAAGACGACGATCGTAATGGCCGCCGATTAACGACTTAACGACCCCCGTTCGGTAGACTACGGTAAATTGTAGGTATGTTCGCGGCTATGGACAGGATGTTGAAACTGGATCGTGTCTGACTATATAAAGATGTGATTGTATCAAGGTAGTTTGTGGAAATTTGATAGCGGGTTTAACGCGAGAACCGGCTTCAAGAACAAAATAAAAAGGATCAGAACGATTTGTCGCTCTTTATTGAAATTATAGGAACTTACAATTCTGGTATGTACTTCCTTCGAGATAGGGATGTGATTTTAAAAATTAAATTCGAGATTGTGAAAATACAAGTTGAGCTTGAGGTTGTTTCCTTTGAATTAGACGTTTTCTTTCCCAAATCCTCTCGTCTTCTGTCTATTTTAGCGCGAAGAAGACTCGTTGGTTCTTTTGATATTAATCCCGCTGTGATCGTTAAACGTGTATATTTCAATCTTGCTTTGATCTCTTAAATTGAAAAGACTTTTTAGAAAAATGTTCGAAAAATGTTTAACATAAGATTAAAGTGAGAAATCATGCATCAATAATAATTCTATCGTACTTTGCTCGAACTAGAGATATTTTTCCAACGTTAAAGATATACAATTGGTTCGAAAGAACGCAGTAGAGTTAACAGGATACGCTTTATACAAGATTTATAAGGAGCGTTACTCGATCGTAGTTTCGATCTGCAGCAAATATCAGCTCGATCTTTTGTCCTTTGGCCCGTAGCTGGTGCAATTTCGAACGTACGCCCACGGAAATTGGACAACGGCGTCGTAATGATCAACCATTATGCTAATCGCGCGCGAGGATAAATCTCGCACGATGATACACACGCGGTGAATTGTCACCTGCGTGTACAAAGACAGTACGCATCGCGGGAAGAGAGAGAAAGATATGCCATGCAAATTGTAGCCTGGTTCGCGTTCGTAGTTCACGCTAGAGCTACGTGGCTATTACGTTTCAAATGTAAACGCCACATAAAGGACACACTCTGCATTGTTAGACTAATGGTCTAATGAACTGAACAACGTCTTGACGGAAGAAAGGATCGAATGATACGTTTGACCCGCGTGAAATGAGGCGGAGCCGGTGGAAAACCCACCACGAAATTTAGGTTAGAGGTGGTGCATGGTGCTTGCACGAACGATTTCTTACACAGCATCTATAAATATAAATACGCGTATTCGATCGCAAACATTCGCAAACATTTTGATATCAATTTACGACTAAACAAGAGTATTTTCATATAAAATAGATAAAATTAAGAAAGAATCTAGGTTCGATCGAAGATACAATTGTTGAGATAAACAATACTTTTTGGTATTTTAATGTTTTCAATGTTTGAATATCTTTCAATGTTTTCACGTTATGATAAGCAATATTTCTTAAATTACGAAAAGGATGCTGAAATATATATTTAGTCTGAAAATTAAATACTAAGAACAATTATGGCAACGTGCTGACTTTTAAACCTGTTAGCTTTTAAAGAATGGAAAATATAGTTTATTATGTTCCTCCTCTGTGGTCTTCATTTGTATAAACATGGTACACAGTTATAATTAAATAACCATATACACGGATATTTACACGAACATTTACATTTACAGTAATAAAAAATTCTAAATATCAACTTGGCAAAATGCAAAACGCAATCTGATACAGCGATGATGACAACAGTTTATCTAAAGTTATAAACGAAACAAGCAGAAGAACGAGTCGAGGAAACAGGTAGAGGCATACAGCGAAGCCCGTGTGAATCTTTATCTACCTAATTCGTCGGTCAGATGGTAAAAGACCCGAACGAGGCAGCGCGCGTAGGTGGCTGGCCATGGAGTTTCTTCATCGGCTCGCAGGTGTAACGCTGGTTAACATACGACCAATCCCTTTTGACGATATATTATCCTCCGGTTGTCCCTGGTCGATCTCCGACGAGAATTATGTGGAAAGTACTGGCTTGCGTAAAGTGCTGCCTATTTCTCTCTCGATTTCTGTGTCCTCGAGCGAATGGACCCGTCTTTGGACTCGCTGTGCCGTCGAATTATTGTCCTCGTGAATCTGTGCTGGAAACGTGGCATAAATTCTCGTTTCTTCTCGTTCGAGGCAACGTCAACGTTCACCGTTATGCTAATCCACCTTTTTCAGCTGCGACACGTACATTTTGTTTCCTTTCTTTCTATCAAAACGAAACTTCGATAAAACTACGAACAGATAAAACTTTAGATATTCCTTTGTAAATTCACCGCGATATAAAAACCTGTATTTCCATATATATATTTTTCATCATTTTATTATCTCAATTTATAAATTCAGATCTTTCGATTCGTACGGTGCGTATATACGCGTTACCGTACGCGAAAGAGGTGGAGTTTCGAGAAGATGGAAGCGGCGATAGCACAGAGGCAAGAGGATAGAGTTGTTAACCGTACCGTGAAGCGTTACACAGGGATTACCTGGCGTTGGTGGATGAAAGCGAGGGTTGCGCCAGAGAAAAACTGGAGGGGTTGCTACGACGTCCTTGACCGTGAATCATCCCCGTGCAGTAGCCAGCCTGCAGGTTGGTTGGGTCGTACGGTAGGATGCACACCGGAGGCTATCTCGTCTCGTGCTCTGCTCCTCTAGAAATCAATAGTGTTCTCGTTTGTTGCCGGTAGGAAATTGTGCCAGCCTCTAAACGGATAGATCTCCACCACGAATCTGTGTAACTCACGTAATCTGTCTGATTTTTCGATACTAACAATTTCATCGGCAAGCTGTCGTCGTTTAAAACCACTGTTAATGTTGCAAGTTTGAAGGCAAACCGCGCTTCAACGAAGGGGTATTTAAACTACCGTGTTATTATGCAGATTTTACGACGAGCGTAGTTTGCAGTTAATAAGTGTCCGCTTTAACAAGAGTCTGGGTAGCGTGTGGATTTAATTAATTGTTCTATCGACGGACTGTTTTTCTTTTCGGTTGTCTGTTATTATCGGAAATTTCGTTTATCTTTATGTCGCTGTGCTGATCGTTTGAATTAAGATGTTATTTGCTGATCGTGGTACGATTTCGTCGAAGCCAATGTAACAAATCTTTATTGCACTCTGCAAATACATGATTAACCGTACAGTAGCGTGTGCAGGTCACGTTACATATAGCAGTTGTGTAGATCTCCACGTCAAACCATAAACGAACGTACGGAGATTTCATATTCGCGAAAGATTTACGATCGAATCGACGTAGATTTCCGTTTTGCAACATGTACCACGGGTGACGGCCGCTTGAAACTATGTACATATTACTCGGTATATAGCCGACAGGTTGAATCGAGAGACGCGGGAGGTTTCGTATTAACTTGGGAAAAAATCACGAAAACTGTATCTATCAGCGTACCTTACGCGTAGTACGTACAAGTTAGCCAACCGATACTCGCTCATATCCGTCGATGTTTCATGTTCACGATCTCGTGTAATACACCCACTAACGCGAGTTGGTTTTAACAGAGTAATTAACACCCACGCGAGCCAGTTAGCTGCCAAGCACGATTGACTTTGCTTTCAAAACAGAATGATTTGCCTTTCGTACTTTTTTTCGCGTCGAACAACACAATCGTTTTCAACGTTCAAACTTTTACTATCGTTGACTTCGATTCTCTACCATTGCACTGGATATATGGTATATGTCAAATTCTCGCGTTATATTCAATGCCAGAAGATATTATAGAGCGATAGAATCATAAAAGACGCGAAACGAATCAAAACCGAGTCAGATATCAAAGTCTGTTATTACGGACAAATTATGAAAGCGTTAAATTCGGTTACAGGATCGTCTTCTTATGTACTCGCGATCAGGGTGACGATACGAAAGAGTCTCGTGCGGCTCGTGAGAACGAGTCACGAGCACGTTTTCCCGGCGGCGCGTTCTCTCCCGGAATTCCTCTTGTTTATATAGGTCAGGAGAGGCGCGTGGCGCCTATCGATCGACCCTGGAGTTCGAGTTCAAGGACGCGCATCTCGTTTCAGAGGCTGCGCCTCGCGCGGCTCGCACACGTGCAATCCCGTGCAACCCTTCGCTTTACGTTGCCGGCTCTCTGTTCGCGAGTCATCGTCGAACGTTCTCTCAGAACCTGCCTTTCTTTCTTCGTTTATTTGGATCGACTAACATCTTCCTCGTGTAACGACAAAAAATACGTATAGAATAAACGTGTAAGGTATAAAATGAAGGAGAACACGAAGGGAGGAAAATAATGGGTGTTAGGTGAAAAATGCGTTTTCGATCGATTAGCATCGTTATTCTATTCACGATCGATAATCGTAATTCCAAGTTAATTTCTGGCCTCCCTTCGTCTGGATGCTGAAGACTGCGTGTTCGTCCGGTTATTGCAGAGGTGCTTGTTCCTCAGTTGCGGTTACTCGCTTCCGTAACGACCGCTGAACGATCGCCGGCGCTAGGAAAACGATCATTTTCTATGGTCGAACAGGTAGCTGGGTTGGGCCGGGTCGTTAAGTAGGTGTACATACCTGCCGCAATCGCGAAGTCGCCAAAGAGGCTGGCTACCGGAGTTAACGAGTCCCCGCAATGCCTGTACTGTCGTTGCCGATCGTCTCGTCTTCGTCCTTCTCCCTTAGACTATCGCTGTTTCGTTTTCCGAGTCTCTTCATCGACGTTATTTCCTTGCCGTTCTTTTTTTTCGCGTTTATAAGATCCGCGCGCCAACAAGTTTTTAGTCTCGCTTCCTCTCACGTCGAAGAACTACCACCGATATGCGTGGGCAGATAGATAGATCCAGCCGGGATGAAAACGAATCGAGATATCGATAGCCGCCAACAACACGCGCCTTTGGCCGAAAATGAAGAACGACCAGTCTACCCCCTCGTGCTGTTGCACATATGCTCGTGTATAGCGAGACAGAGAGAAGGTCGTTATCGACGATCGAATCTTGGTACTCTGCTGATTCTCGAAGTGGGCTTACTACGCTCGACGTTCTCTCTGGCCTGTTGCAGCCAGTGGTTCCCAAAAAGATGGTCGTGTGCAGTATATACTTCTGACAAGTTATTTCGAGCTGGCCGATGTCGTTTTTTATTGCGTCGTTGATCGGTGGCGACACCTGTCTCGTGAAAATCCGATAATCGCGAAAAACAGTAATTTTGCGTGGATGGTCTCTCAGCTGGGATTTTTTCTCTTTTTTTTCTTAATAAATTGCACGGTGTTTAAGCCGTCGGAGTATCTTACGTCAGATTTATCTCGTATCGAGATTATTCGTTCCCTTGGAGTACGATGCGAAAACAACGTGGAACGTTATTCCACTCATGCATGCGCGTTTTCTTTCCATCCCTCTCCTTTTTTAATTAATCCTTATCCTCACCTGGCGGACGGAAAAAATTATGCCATTAACTGTCAAGAGTAAATCCGAGTTTCACGTGGCTCAGGTGGCGTAGAGGGCAATCCACCGAGATTCACTCTGGTACACCTGTTACGAGCGGCGTGGACCTCGAGGTTTCTCTTTCTTCCAGGTCCTCTCTCTCGCCCCTCATTTGTAGGTATCGCGGCCCTCCCACTTCTCCGTTATTTGTTCGTGCAGGTACCCTAACTGCTTATGCTCGGCCTTCTCTCTTCGGGGACCCGCGGTCTCTCGCGCGGCAATAAATTCTCTCCGCTGCTACTTCTTCGCCTTGTTCCACCTTCTTCTTCTCCTCGTCCGCCGCCGCGCTGGCCCTCCATATTCTACCGACAGTTTTTCTTCGCCTTATGTTCCGTCTCCGCGACTCTCCATTGTGCTACACACCGCCTTTAAAAGGTACTTTCATGCGCCTCCGGAGGCTCCAGCGAAAGGGTATCGATCTTCGATAGTTTCTCTACGAAAGCGTTGATGCCGCTGCTTGCCACCGGTTCGAACAACCGCGTCAGGCAAGGCGTAAGGCAATGTCACTATATTTTTCCTTTCCTTCCTTTTTTCTCTTATCTGTTTGTAATATTCCTCTTTTTCTACAACCCCCGCCTTTGTTTTTCGTAGTTACTCGACGAAGGACATTCAGCTTTGACGTCAGCTGTCAACTGGCGGGATTTATTCAACGATGAAATTCGAGGTTTGCCCAGCGTGGCGTCTAAATCAACCTCGCGGGTATCTACAACAAATCAAACGATAATTATCGGTTCGAATTGACGGTGTCGATACAAGATTCCTGCGATCGATAGCGCGCGATAGAGAGGCGTTAAATATCGGGAGACCGCGAGAAAATAATCGGTACTTGACTCTAATCAACCTGTTCCACCATGCACCACGATAAGGGTTTATTAAAGTAGTTTATTCTTTTTTCTCCTTGGCGATTTCCTTTTCGCCGATTTCCTTCGTCATTTTGCGGAGAATAGCCCGTGCAGCAGAAATTATCGCGTCGATCGATCTACCGTTCGCACTTTTACATCGTTTCGATCGATGGATTTTCCGATCGGCGTCATGAATGAACGAGAACGATCGAGCTTTAATGCTGACAACCAGTTTCGAACGCTAGCGCGACGATGCTGTCGAACGTTGATTGAATCCACTCATAGCCGCGTTAATTACACCGATCCCAACCGGTTATTATATAAAAGCTGCTCGAATGAACTTTCGGTTTGCGCGACGAATTAAGTCCGAGTTGCAAATTTTTATCTTTTTTTTCAGTTAGGTGTTAGTACATATTCATCAGGTGGTTATAAAAAGAATTTTGCACGTATTCCTATTTTTCAAATGCTTTTTTGTGAGATTGTATGTCTCACTTTTAAATTTTTATAGTCACATGAGGATGCTGTTAAATGGTAGAAAATTAGATATATTCGATTGTTAATTGTTACACAATTAATTTACTAATTAATTGTTACACAAATATTTTTTGTAAACTCTGCATACGAATCTCACGACAGTAATCACTTTAACGATCGTCTGAGGGAATATTAAATTTTTTGCTATTTTTTTCTTAAATAAGTGAACATATAGAAAAAGTAGTTGACTTTATACTTAAAAATACATATGTAAATATACAAAACCGCAAGCTATTAAAATTTCCCTTGGGTATATGTTCTACATAATACATATATAAATCGCACGACACTTACGTCACGTTTCACTGATTCTGGCTGTACGGTTTATGTGGGAAAACTTTTAATTTTTCATTACTTGTTTAGATACAGATCTATGTATAGAGTGGCTTAAAAATATTTTATGGCGCGGCAACGGTGCAGTTCCCGTAAATTTATATCAGTGTTTTCAGTGCTACAAAAATGATCTCAGGGACCATATGAAAGAACATAGAGCCTTATGAATAGCCCAGGTCTGAATTCGACTTTCGTCTAGCGTACACTATATACTTACATGCGTCTGGTAATTACAAAGTCGAGCCGACCACGCGCCATCGTAACTCGCGCAATTGACGCTAATCGTCGAGACACGTTTTATTGGAATTCATATACCTATAACGTGTAGAATCTATACACCTTCCCGTGTCGCGAGATTTCACGGATTTGTTTCATACGGTGGCAATCGTCAGCAACTAGGCGAATATTCGAGCGTTGATTGAATCTCACTCGCCAGTCTTATTGAGAGACACGCGATACTCGCATGGACAGATCCACAAACCGAACGAATCATCCTGAAAAATTCCCTGCTACTTCTCTAAACAGGTGTTACGTTAATAACATAGGACCAACGGGCGTGATTCTTTTTCCTGATTTTTGAATCGTTCGCGTGACTGACACCCATCGAACGTACCGATTACTCGACGATCTTTCGAAATTGTTTCTCGATACGCACGTCGTTACATCGAAGGAGAACACCGTTCGATACAGAGAACGAGCGTTCATTACGGTTACTTACTACTTCCTTTATAGCAGGTTCGCGCGTAAAGCCGCGTGTAATCCCCGTTTTTTGTATTTTTCTCGTTGGTCGGAATTTCGATGCAACCAGCGAGCAAAAAGCTGCAACTGGAGCGTTATACTTAACGCGGTCCCAGAGTTTCGCTAATTACATACGCTTCATACAAGGGTGATCGAGCCTTGTTTTCTTTTATTGCGTTCAGAGCCAACATTAATAAATACATTGAATCTATCGAGTAGGAAATGATAGGATGTACTTTTTTCAAAAGAGGACATGTAAGAGTTATTCTAACTGAATGGATAACCTGTGAATTCGATCACTTGCCATTGGATATGATCGATTTGAATCGATTCGATCATACGATATTCCTTCATATTCCTTTTTCCTCTTTCCTCTTTCCGCGTACCTATACGTGAATAGGTATGTCTGTATTGTTCATGATTTTCATCTATCGATCTTCTTTAATCGGATCTACATACATAAAGTCATGCACATCAAGCCGTAAAGATTATCTGGTAGGATGATGGTTAAGCGCGTACCTGCTTTTCGTCAGCGATCGATGCTCGTCACGCTATTTCACGTTCTCCATATCGAATTTCCATCGAAATCGAAATTTCAAGTACCTAATACACTATTATACAATTTCCGACTTCTTCGAAAGGATATACGTTCACGCGAACATTTCTTCTTTTTTTCTTCCATCCTTGCACGCCTAGTCCACTGTCGCGAAATAAGAAAAGTTACATTCTCGGCTTTCTTGTCCGGGACTTTGCCCTTTGCAACGATTGGCCCGTTGCATTACGTCATCTCGGCTACCGGCAGTCTTGAAGGGAACAGGAAAGAAAGAAAAAAGAAGAATGTGCCGCTTCGGGTCCGATGCAAACGAACGAAGTAGGTCGTCCTCCTAAAGTCTCGTTGTCATCGGAATCCTGGGAGACCCTTCTGTCAAAGGGGTTCTCAATCTGGTTCATCGACACCAAAATCTCGATTTTCCTCCTTGGAAAGTTTCCACCTCTACGATTCCACGGTCATCGTATCGGCGTGTTTCTCTCCGGTTTTTTATCAATGACTTTGCAAGAATGAAAATTCTCACTTCACACTCTACCAATGTTGATCTCAGATTTTGTCGTGGATCAACTCGGAAGCCTCTATTTTGTTGGACCTCCGGATGCCTCTCGACCACGTCCTTCTCCGATAACAATGCCTTACACTCGGAATTAAGCGTAATCTCCAAGGAAGCGGCTAACCAGACACGGAAATATGTTGACTCGTAACAATATCGGATCAGTCCTGCGGGTGTATGTATTTCTCACTTGGGAACGACCTAATCTATGGAAATGTCCCTGAAAATTGTAAGTGGCTTCATAAGATAACGCGAAAGGTTTATCGGTTAGTTTAAATCAAACGCCTCGATTTATTTATCACAGTAACGTCTGTTAAACGTTCCATTTATACCAATGATCGAGTGATATGGATCAAGTGGTCGATCTACTTGCTCCACTAACGTTGTCCGATCATCTAAAAAGTACGAGACTCGACGATGTCTTGAGAACCATCGAGTTTCTCATTCAGCTGCCCCATAGAAGTCGCTAATTACGCGAGAGCTACGCAGTGGCATCGTGCTATCATCTTCACAGACTTTATCTTTCGATCCCAACCCCTAATCCTCTTCGTCGGCTGATTCTTTTACCTTTCGAATTCCTAAATTCCTGGACTCTCGGTTTACGACGAAAGTCCATCTAGGAGGTCGAAGGCGGCTTGTCCCATTCGTTACCGGTAGATAAGCTGCTTCTTGGTCCACGGTGCTCTTCTCTTGTTGCACGAAGGGCGCACCGCGACTAGATTTCCTCTATCGCTAAGCTTTTTATTTCCATACGAAATTTTGATTCCTGTTCAGTCATTCTGCTTGTCGACTTTCTCTATCGTTACGTTTTTCATTCGCTCGTTCATTCTCAGATAAGATTTCGATCCTCGTTCGATTACTTTACAGGTAGCTCTGCTCCTATATCGTTACCTTTCTCGTTTCTATACAATAAAACTTTTGGTTTTCGTTCAGTCATTTTCATTTTCTTTCTCTAATTTATTTAAATGTACCGACAATACAACGTTATTATGAATGTCATATATCACTTAACACATTCATGAGGAAGACGTCTACGCTAGGATATTTATTAATGTCACATTGATCAACTCATATCTATTCAACAACTATATAACCAACATAGAGGGTCTCGCTAGTAACTTTAAGATCTCAGATAGTATAGAAAGTTGACGGATGAGTTTACCATCGGTGGTCACGAGCAGCCGTATATATACACAATGTATAGCGCGACACCGGGGATCACGTCGCAAACGTGTTAAGCCACTTCTCCAGCCAGCATTCCCTTTTCTCGTTATATTTACTTTGTATATAAGTGTAAGATAAAATGGGACGATAAGGCTCGGAAATAAAGTGTACAATTATATAAAATCTAAGATGCGTTTATTACCGATCCGTTCATAGTTAGTGTTCACAGATCAAGAGTGACGAGTGTTTTATTTCTCTGATTCTTACATGAACTTTTGATTTGTCTTTGCAGTTGTTTCGATATTTTTTCCTAATTTATTAAAATATTCCGATAACGAAACATGAACGTCGTATTTCAGTTAAGTAGCTTTTTGATTCGTAGAGCTGTTTCTTCGTTGCACAGAGAACAGCGAAGATGATACTTCGTTCTTCGTTTGCCTATGTTCATTCCTTATATGCACTTCTGATTTCTGTTTACAGCAACTCCGATATTGCTTTCTAATTTGCTTAGATGCCATCGCAGATAGCGTATCTCAATTTCGTCCTTCACTAGCGAACACTTCCGGATTCGCATATAGAAATGCGGGGGAAGATTTATTCCTGCCGCATTCTTCGGGGCGACGGAACGAGCCCGCTGGCCACGCTGTTAGTCAGTTGGTCGGTGTACCTGTTCCCGGTTTAATGGATTCATTTTGACGGTTTTACGATTCGCTGGGAGGTCGATGTCTCCACTCGAAAATAGACGGTCATTCGGGACATTGTTACTACTCTCGATGTGCGACGAGGGCGAGAGAGTGGTGATGAGAGACGAGGACGAGCCGAGGAAAAAGAGAGAAAGCCCGTGGCGAGCGTATGGAGTGGCAGTGAGTGATTTAGAAAGCTACGCCGTCCGCCAACGCGCGAAACCGCGCGAATACGCGCTCGATCCCCCAAGATAAAAAGTTCTCGTCCTACGCGTCGCGGTGTCGATGTCCTGCCGAAACTAACCAGCTTTCCTTCCCTTTACGCATCCGTGTGCGTAATCGTGATATACTTTATTATCTCACTTATAAATGCTAACTCTCTAAATAGATCGTCACGTATCTTCTCCTTATCGGATTTTAATTGTAATCACGATCAAATTGCTTCGTATCTGATCTAGCGTGGATTTTTAAAGCCTTAGAGTTTGTTGACGTCGTGATACTTTCGTCATATATAACCGATTAAAAATCTTCGAAGCTTTCGTATCTTATCATAGCGCGTCGCCTGATTCCGATCCTCTTCAGCTCGATTACCAAAATGCTTGCAATAGACGCGTTGATTGGAGTTAACCCTTAAACTTTGTGTGATGGAGATAACGTTCTGGGATATATCAACAATGAATTTATATCGAATTACATCGGCTAGAATTGTTTGAGCAGTGACATGATTTATTGCTATTGACTATATTTGAATTCGCAACTGATACAACGCTCGATTCGAAATTCAAAACTACGACAATGATTATTTACGATATCTAAAATCTGCTTCAGGATCCGCCAGTAACAATTAAAGCATTTCAAACTCCATTCTTCTACTCCAAGAAATCGTTATCCCCTAATAATCTTCTGTTCGATCGTACGGACCACGACTGGAATCTCGAATGAATACTGACGTCTGTAAGCCGTAGTCTGGTTCGACGAGCCGACCAAAATTTACGAACTTGTCACGAACGCCACGGACAATTCCTCGCAATGATTAGTCGTAAACAACGCCGGTCTATCGGGTTAGAGACAGTAAACGATGGGGGCGGACATTCTAAGCGTTCAGCCGTCCTAAGCTTCTCCCATGATGGTTCTTTTTCTCTCACTCGTGTGCGCTTATTTTTGCCAATTTAGAGAGACAACGAGCGGAGGCATGGAATTCCACGAAGAGACGAGACGTCGCGTGGGGCCACCATTACGTGGCCCCATGGAACAGTCGTAATATCGCGCGATACCACCGTGGATACCTATAACGCAATAATGTGCCGACTTTATGCGACAATTATCGCAACGGTTCATGGGTGTAGAAAGACGACGAAACCAGTGAGATCCCATTAACCGGCTACAGTGGGCGCCCCAGCGTGTGGCACCTGTCCGGAATTGCGTATCTCCCGTCGACAATCCTTCTCCTCTGTTCTCTGTATTGTTTTAGATACACGATGCGATCTATCCTTTGTGGCTGTTTCTTTGTGTTCCTTCTGAGTCCAAAAAAGGGATGTACGATCTGTGTATTTAGGAAAAGGATACAGAGGCACGATTACAGGCTGGAGAATTTTTATCTTTGGAAAATTTGTCTGGTGTAGTTTAACGCGACAGTAGTTTAATGTGAATATTTGTGTGGAAACCTGGAATAACGATCTATAACATATTTTGGTCAAAAGTTCTAGAGTCCTCGACGATCGTACGCACAAGTCGTTGATATTTAGTCAGAACGCGATATAATTGTGAACGCAAGAAATTGAAACACGCTGGACGTTTGAGACTTGTGGAACAGTGTAACTTAAAAACCGCTTGTTTATTGAACGTTTCCATTCGTCTATTCGGTTAACGAATATTATAATTTCTCGATAGCTTACGTACGTTGTCTAGTTAATTTCAAAAGCCCTTACCGACCCTAAAAAAGAAGTTTAACATCTTCTGGTTTGTGATTTAGGGTAAAAGGGTTTACGGTCTGGAGGCAGCGATGATTTAGCTCAGCTGTTCAGGGATGCAGCGAAGGATATCGTAAAGCGCGAAGAAAAATAGTTTTATCCCTTGGATATTTTTCCTTGCGATCATAATACAGGCAAGCCGTTTATAACACGGTTTTCTCACATTAGAAAATGCTTAAAAATTGAACAAATCAATACTATCCAAGAAAGTTTTTAAATGATTAGGATATATATTGCTAGAAAGAAAATAACTTTTAATAATAGTCGCAATGATCGTTAGAAAAAAATAAAAATTAACGTGTATTATTTGAAATTAATATATATATAACATTTTACCAATTATCGGTACTATTAATAAACATACTTTCCATAACTATAAAAGGGAAATACTCTAATTTCGTTAATCTTCTTAAACTACCCTACGTCATTTTTTCACGATACGTCGGAACTTTTTTCTCGAAGATTCAGTATTTTCCTTACTCGCTTTAACGGTTTTAATCTGCGTTCTCAAACTCGATAAGAAAATCTTTTCAGCTGAAAATAGCAGTCACTATCAAACGAAATAGCGATCTCGCGATTTTCGATCTCCATTGTACCAATTTTCTCTGTCGTGTAACAATTCCGTGGATAAGGCGGATCGAGTCGAACGATCGAGCATAACAAAGCGATAATTACCAGGGCCTCGGTAACAGGCAGCCGCCACGGTAATTGACCGAGGGCTTCCCGCCGTGTAACGGCGCAACAAACTTATTGTACTCGGACACGAGCGGTGCCACTTTAATTCCGCGCGATATTCATCCGCAGATGGGCGGCGAATAGGCGCGTAGCAACAGGCCGCGTCTCTTAATGAGGCGGTCCGCTGTTTAACACGTTGATTGCCGCGCGAATTTTATATATTTTACCCTGGAAGCTGCAACAGATTGAAATATCACAACAATATTATAATTAGACTACGGATTTCTGTGCACATTTATATTTGCACGAATACGATTAAAAAGACAGAATTTCTGTAGAAAATTGTTTTACTTATCGAGTATTATAAATAGCACTATACTTTAGGTGTTTTATAGATCTCTTCATATTACGTGCGTGCATGCAATTTTCCACTTTCAAATCCTTTATATGTTGTAAATACACAAAAATCTATAGTCTAATCACAACATTTGATTCTTACGAAATGTTATATTTTATTCGCGCACATTTCACTGACATTGTTATCAAAGTTGGCCAAATCGTTGACGATCTTTCAGTCGATGAAATTTATCTTATCGTTCAATTTTAATCGTTTTAAAGAACTTAGTAACATAGCTGACCGATGACCACCGTGACAGTCAACGCGTTAATTTGTTGCGTGCGAGAAGTCCGAGCTGCCGTGTAACGAGAAGTCGCGGTGACTCGCCCCGGAATTCTCTTCTTTCTCTCGTTCCTCATTTCACGGCGCGAATGAAAGTGCCGCGTTTCGTCACGAGCAATAAATCCTCGGTATTAACGAAGCCTTCGGGATGCACGCGAGATGAAAGTCGATGAATGGAGATCGTTAACTCTGCCGGCATCTCGCGACTTTTCGAACGAAAACGGGATATCGGAAAAGAAAGAACGAGTCTTGGGACTAAGAGGTGATATTCGTTGTCGATTACGCGAATCATAAAAATGTTAAATGTTGTTCTTGTGGAAATAATCGACATGGTTTATATCGCTAATGATATTATTCATGTACCTGTATAGAGATAGGAAAGATCAGGTCGTGGCGTTTTGATTATCAGGTTGAGGATATTTATGAGCGCAATTGAGAACGTAATGCCTAGACGAAGATTTACTTTGCATATTTCATATTTTCATAGATGCGCAAACCACCGTAGATTATCCTCACTAGCTGCTATAAACTCTATGTTTTCGAATAACCACTTCGTGACCAGGACAAATAACATGTCTATCAAGTCAAAAGAAAGAATCTTCGAATTATTCAATATTTTATTTATTATTTGTTTATTCGTGTGCTCAAGCTCTCTGACATCCAACACGCAAAAAAAGAAAAAAAAAAAAAAAAAGAAAATGCACGCTTGAAGCAATACAACATCGTTCTTTATTGATCCTGTTAGATGCTTTTATGCAGAGAAATCGATGTCTCATTGTCCTAAGAACCGAAGGGAAGCGTAAATTAGCGATGAGTTAGCCGATAATTAGTCGCGGCATTTAGCCGGTCGATTCGATGGTTCGTCGGGCGTGCGTTCAGGGCAGGAGAAATTTTTAAAAATACACGCACACTCGATGAATATCGTGCCGTAAAGTAATAACGAAGTTTGTGACAGCGAACGCGGCTAAAAATAATGCCGTCCTGAGGAACGATCGATGGCGTATTCCACCGTGGACGAGACTGGGTGGAAGGGAGAACGAAAAAATCGGCGGCTTTGAGAAGGAAGCGGCGAGGACGAGTCCGTACGACGTGTAATTAAAACACGTTAATTCGAGTCAATTAAGCTGGACGCTTACGAAATCACAGCCGCCAGAATACGCTGCCAATATTCTTAATTACTTACGCCCACGACCGTATTTCTTCTTCGTCCAGCCCTCTTTTAGCCGACGCGACGCGATCGAAAAGTCGCTCGCGATAATTAACCACTGTCTGATACCGGTTATCGCGGTTAAATCGTTGGTGGCGGGTATTAAAGACCGTTCTTGAAAATTTGTTTTCAGAATTGACTCGAAAGTGACCTGTCTGTGAAGGCATTTTGTTCTTGTCTTTTGCGTGGATACTTCTCTTATCGTGTTCATCGTTCGATAAACACAAACGTATTTTATGTATACAATTTAACGCCTTAATGCATACGTCTTTTCATTATTCAGCGGTTGAAAAAGATTCAATTCTTTTTATGATAGAAAATAGCTGACAGTGATAATTAATTGACGCGATGTATCTTGTATGAGATATAGTTGTTACAAAAGATATTTTAACTCCCATTATTGGCAAACTAATCGTATAAGAATACCACTACTAGGAATGATATCGAATTTAGTATACTTGGGCCTAATTAATTATCATCTGACTGTTATAATAGATACAGTGGTATAGTGATAAGTGCAAATATATTTCGTAGTCACTGCTCAGCGATTTATAATGTTCATATACCTACCTATTAACTACATACACCTATACGCATTACATACATAGGTATACAATCATACTTTACCAGAATCACGTACTTTAAAAGATTAATAAGCACGAAACTCGATAAGAATCTCATTTTACAGTCCTCTAACAACAAGTGCATCTGACTACTCTAACAGAAAAATTGTTCTCCATAATTTATTTTATTGTTCGTTACAAAGCACCGTGTCTATAATTCCGAAACATTTACCGATCTACCATTGCTATAGTAAAAGGGTATCGTCCGATGTAAAGGAAGTACGATTACGGTAATTCTTTTTTTTTTCCCCCTTCGGCAACGAAATAACAATCGTCCTGTTTGGTTCAGTAGCAGGGAAACGCGCGTTCAAAGCAAGATCCTTTTCTGTATCTCGATTTGCGGTTTTTCCGTTGGTGTTGTCGGAGGAAGAGCCTTGTTCCATTGATTTTTATCGTGGCAAAAATTTCGCGCACCGCGGCGTACCGCGGTTGATCGCGTTTTTCCCGTTAACATTGTAACGCGCGTCCGTGCCGCGCGTTTCGAGCGTCTTCGTCCTCGCTGGCGCAGCCCAGAATTCCGTGCCGCCTCTCCCGAGTTGGCCAACCGATCCTTGACGGGGAATCACGAGTATTCGATCCCTCCCGTTCTTGCACGACCTTTTTTCCTTCCTCTTGGTTCGTCGTTGGAGCGAGGCCGGTGTACACCGTACCCGGCCACGAAAGGAAACCACGCGAAACGCTTTTATTGCGGCAATCAAACCGCGTTTCTTCGCGCGGAAACTTACGAGCATACGGCCATACGAAAACCGATCGACTACTCCGTATTAACACGTTCGGCGCATCGTATACGATGCCATAGCCTTTGCTTCATCCGCATTTTCTTCAGCACATGCAATTCGTAGAAATTTTTATACCATGTACACGCACCGTGTTTTAACATATTCGTTACTATCGATGAATATTCTATGACTTCTTTCAACTTATGAGAAATTTAAAGATGTAAAAATTCGTGAAACGAATATGATATGCAAAAGTATATAGAATATTCAAAGTAAGCTATATATACTGCTTATAACCTTTCCCACATCTCTATTTAAATTTTATTCCTTTAGTTCTGTACATAAAAATATGGATTCAAAGCGTAAGCGATGCTGTTGCTGACGTAGCTGTTGCGTTTTTTGATAGTATGTTTAGATAAAATGATTTGAGAAGAGAGACAAAATAGTGAAAATTATATTGAAATACATAATATTGTTTAGAATAATGATCTTTCTGATGAAAAATAATTGTTTTATCATTCCATTTAACCTAGGTTTTTAGTGGTACGTACGACAGTAGAAATAAACACGACGTATATATACGCACATATAATCTAAAATGCTGGAACAATAAACGCGTTAATTCACAACGCAATAAAATTGCAAAACGAAAAGGTCGTCGCAGGTCCAAGCTGACGTTTCGAGGCCACGAGCAAATAGTCCGAAGGATATGCCTGTGACTGGCATAAATCGGTATCCGTTATGCGTCTCTCGATTCCACGCGAGGATCTCTCGCGAGACGTCGTGTGCCGTGTCAAGAACGTCGCCCTGGTGGATGGACGCGATGCGCTCGCGAAGAAGTTCCCTCGTTGCTACGTGCACCACGATTTTCTGACATTCCTTTCCCATTCACCTATACCAGATACGATCCTAGCGAAGCGTTTAATCGTTCCGCGTGGTGAGTCGACGGCTAAGCAACGACCGGAAAAGACGCTCGTGGGCGGAGAAGAAACTTTAATCGCAAATTTTCTTCGTAGCTAATCCCGATCGAGCGCGGATGCCGTGCCTCCTGTTCCTCTTTTTCCCAGCTGCTTGGTAACATCGAACGATCAACTTCGTTTACTCTTGCGCGGTTTAATCTTAGTTCTCTAGTAGCGTATCGTTCGAAAACTTCATAATTTGTGCAAATTTGACGTTACGTATGTGCACTATCTTCTATCAGAACGTTCTGATATTCTGCCATTTCGAAACCAAAGGAAACCAAAGTTTCGTCGTTTTCTTCATGTTACGTCGTTCGTTATCGTTTGTCATTATTTCATAAGAATCTGCACGATTATAAGTTTACCTGGAACGTAAAAAACATGGGAAACTTTGAATATTTCAACGTATCTCGAAAGGTGAGAAAATACAAGATAGAGACATTTTTACCAACGAGAGCAGTATACATTCTAATTTTACTTTGTTACTATTCCTACGTGTAGCGTTAAAGAGGATAGCGATAGTCATTTGCGAAGCTAAAAGCTAAGCTACAAAACCTTGCTCTTTGGAAAACTATATGAGCTATTCGACTAACAACCAAATAGCGGAATAATCACAGAGGTATCGTTCTCTTTCCTTCATAAAATCATTGACTAGATAGAAGACTTTAACCTAAGTACCACCTCGCGATATCCATCGCAACTTTGTAAACTCGCACGCAAACTCGACTTATACAGCGTAACATCCATCAAATTAGACGTGCTCCGTTTCGAGTAGCTCGTAAACTCGCAAAGTCGCCTCGACCTAAAGTTGACTTTAATATACCAGCCGCGTGCTATCAAGTCACCGTACGCTTCTCGAAAAATACAACGTGCGCATTCGTATCAGAGTGCTCCACCTCCTCTCTCCGCAGTTGATTCCACGAGATTCACAGTGCATCCGCCGGCCCGATTAATCACGGCCGTGTCAGCTACCTATTTCGGTCGGTCGTGGTCAGTATCTCCCTGTAATTCGCGCGCGGTCGGTTCACGAAAAACGGTGGACACACCCCCTCGGTTCGTCCTATATACGTTTCGTTGTCCATACGCGGATCGTTGGAGGGAAGAACGGATCGACGCGTTTAGCGAGCGCGAAAAAATAGAGGATACGCGTTCGTAACGAGGTGCAGTGGCGGCTCGGCCGTAGCGTGCTCCTGGTGTGGCACATACAATCGTACGAAGGATTACTTAGCGCGGTAATGACGATCGGTCGGCAGATGGCGGCCACGATAAAAACTCGCCTTACCGCGGCCCCGTACTCGCCATATAATACCTTCTCCATCCGTCCATCCATCCTTACGTGTCTTCCTCTCCATCCCCGCCGGACGTTCTCTCGCTCCTTCTCTTTTCGTCCTTCTCGATCTGCTTCGGTTCGCCACCGTTTGTCTTTTTAACGGAGGCCTCTCCGTTGCGGCTGGTCCCTTCATTTATCATGTTCCAATAATTCCACCGGTAATAAAATTGATTTGTTCGTGGGCAACGATCCTTCTTGTCTAACGGTAACCAGGCTGGAGCGCGGCTACGGGCGCGGTCGTGCCCGATATTCCTGTAAATTCGGCTGAGATCACGCGCCACTGTTGGAACACGCTGATACGTCGGCGGAATGCGATCTTTCGAACATAAGAATAGATTTTTCTCGATTCACGAATCCAATAGAAGTGACGTTCAGTCGCAGATTCCTAGTTATCTGTTTGTAAAGTTAAGTAGTATTAGATGTCTTTACATTCAGTGTAAAGTATTTGTACATCGCTTAGTTTATTACGGCTTCTATGTAGCAATTAATTAGGAGCAAGTGTATTGAATTTCATATTATTTTGTACTACTTTCATATGGCTATAAGAATTTGGTACTATGAGAGTGAAATGTAGAATTGGAAAATAAGGGTACGTGTAAATAGCTTTTGTAGTCAGTTGTATATACCGTGTTTATTGCAATATTACGTATCCCTGATCTTTTTAAGCAACTATAAGGAAAAATTCTAACAATATTCCAATTTGTAGAATTCGAGGGCGGAAATTTACGTTGGAGACAAAACGTTTGAGAGATTGTGCGACGAGATACCAGCGGCGTTGAAATCACCGGTTTTCGAGAGAGCTTCTTTAAGTGGACGATCGAAGTGGCACGTGAAATCAACGAGTGGTCGCGGAGGAGACCGAGAACCGATTTCTTTGAAATTTTTTATCGTATCGTCTGGCGCCAGGAAATCGTTCCACCGTTGCAATATGGACACGGCGATGTTTTTTCGGAGTAATTTCGCGCGGGTGCGTAATAGGATGAGCCTCCGGAACGTCTCCGTAACGTCGTTTCGGCGGTACGTTTGAGGAACTCTGTCAGCGTGCGGTTAATCAACACTTCGTTCGACCAGATCGCTTTTTGTCACGTCTCTGGTTCCCCTGTTAATTTCTTGCTACACCATGAGATTTCGTTTCGTAACTTTGACTTCATGCGCTACAACGTTGGTGTATTTATTTACTCGAGGAAGACAGCAGATCGGTGGTGATGAGTGTATCGTGGACGGTGTGGCTTTCAACGGAGACAGGACACGCTCGAAATGATGCCGTGGACACCCACGCCGCTTGTATCGAATGTCGAACCAGGATTATCCCGTATTGATTTACGTGTTCTCGGACGTGTTCACGCTCGTATCTCGATTCGATAATCCGATGTGCACGTACGCGATAAGGCAAACTTGTACTTGGCTTCCATCGAATCGTAGTTTTTCAGAAATTAATTGTAGCAACGTTGGGATTTAGATGATATTAATACTTTGAAAATGGGATTTGGAAAACTTTTCAATTTCAATTTGGAAAACTTTCGATATTCTATTTCCTTCGCTTTTCGAATGGATCTGTTTAATATTCCATAGTCTGTTTCATATGTTTCTTACGTATGTATTTGACAATTTTGTTATTCTATTTCTTCCAATTACCCGATGTCCGTAATTTTAATATTTAGATGTTTGTATAATCTTAAGTCATAAATAAAATCTACTCTCATATTTTCATTTTCACTCTCTTCTTGCTACGGTACATTTGCCATAAAGTGAGAAACAATTTTCTAACCCTCTCTATCGATCCAATAAAATGAATTTCGAAAAAAAGATATTTCTTTCCTTCTTCGGGCATCCAAAGAACGTCGTCCATAATGACGGAAGGTTTTCTAGTCGAGGACGCGTAGTAATCGGCGGTAACGCGTTTCCGGTCCAGTGACGGTGGCTAACACCTGGAATTGCTAGCGCTCGGTCAGAGTCGCGGGTGAAAAACCACGAAGAGCCGGATAAAGAAGATCGATACGTCGATGGCAAGGGGATACAGTCAATGACTCGGTGCGATCTGATATCTAGATACGGTGATACCGTTCGGAGAAACTTTGAAAATCCGCGGGTATGCTCTCGTCGGTCGAGCTATATAATTTTAAAAGGCTCTTTCGATGTCTGCCGGTGATTTATGTAGAAACGCGTCGCGTGTTAAGGTTGTGCACAGAAACTGTGTTTCAGTCGACGAGCATAGCCAATACTCACGGTTCGATTCTGCTGCGGATAATCCTATAAACTCTGGTATATTTCACGTTTACGGTCCCCGCTGCCGCTCTCGACACTTCGTTGCGTTTTAGCGCATCGACAAATATTTATCGTGCCATTCAATCCTTTTTCCATCCTTTTTCCGCTTTCTATTCGTGTTTCTTTCCGTGCTGCGAATAAATCATAGTAACGTCGATTAGTATAAAGCCGGAAAGAATCCCAAAAGCATATTCTATTTTATTGCGTCGCGTTTTCGTTTCGTGAGAATTGTCAGCGAATAGAGACGTCGTTGTTGGATACAATTGTCTGTATGCCATTCGATGCATATTGCTTGCCTCCTTTCATAGCAACGTTGAAACATAAAATGCAGTGGGAACAATTAAATAGTTAATAACGATTAATGATTGATAATTTATTAAATGATTATGTCTGGATACTGCAATCTGTCAGAAACGATCGTCCGAGATCGAGCCAGATCTCGAATCACAAATAAAAAAATGACTCTTCATATCGTCTATATCAGTCGTTTCTTTCGAAATACTTTAAATGAAGTTTTCTCCCACAATGACGTAGAACGATTGGGCCAAAGACTGCATCGCATAAAAGAACAGTGGAATGTTTCTCTCGGAATAAGGAAATCGTCGTTCGATTAAAGAACGTTTAATAATTGTGAGAAAATTGAAATTTCTATATTCATCAACTATTATCCAGTTTCGTTATTATTGGTATCATCGTCAGTCCGTATATTCATCGATTCTTTGTTATTTCCGATTATTTTGTACGTGAATTTTCTCGATTTTCCGGATAGTTACCAGAAGCCGGTTAAGTAAAAGTTGCAACGTTTCACGGATGGCGATAATCAATTAGAGAACAGGTTGTCCGATGTTAAATCGGTGGAAAGCGTGGTTCGTTAAACGAATTATCGCTACGCTCAAAATGTTTCATTTTATGGTATATATTTCACGATGCACGAGTTACACACCTTTTATTTATGTGTTTGATAGTATAAAATACACACAAACGCACACGAGTTATGTTATTAAATTAGGAATTTGATTTACATAATATTTAAATAATATCTAAATACAGAAGTGATAGTTCAAGCATAAAGAACGCAGCGATGTATGTAAGTGAGTAGAGATGAACAAGTCAGGCTGAACACTTCGTTAGTAGAAGATTCCAGCGGTTATCTAGTCACAGATAAGTTGGATAACAGTCACGGGGCATTTTTACTGTGTCCGGTTTTCGCCATCCGGTTTTCGTCGTCCGGTTGAAAATGAACGTTGGCCGATTGCCGGCTGGTGTAACGCTCGTTTTCTACGCTGCCGTGCCGATTACGCGCATAATCGTGTGGCATCAAAAAAGCATAGTAAAAAAAGAAAAAAAGAATTAAATAGCACCGCGACGTAGAAAACGTGCGTTATATCAGTCGGTAGTCGGTCAACATTCATTTGCAACAAGACGACGAAAGCCGGACAATGTGAAAATGTTCATACGCGTATATATGCAACGACTTTTAAAATAGCAATATAAGGACATGGGAATTTTTTTTTTAGATTTTAATTAATCCTCATATATGAAACATAAAAATATTTCCCTTTTACAGGAGAGATATTATATTTTAAACGGAAATAACTTTTTAATTCAATGAAATTACATTAACGAAGTTAAGTTACGTTACACTCTTGTAGGTAATTATAACGGCGTCTATTATAATCGTCGATAGAAACCGCGATAGCTCGAACATTTATTATTCTTCTCGACCGACGTCGATCTCTGACGTTCTTTCCCATTTTCGCGTAGTTTTTTTTTTTGCAACGCTTGATATGCAAACGCTTCAAGCGCCACGAAAGAAGAAATTCTATCAGGAAGCGTAACCGTCGAAGGTGACGAAAAAACGATGATTCGACGTTCCATCGCGGTTGGGCTCGTGCTCGAACGGAGGAATGCGACAATAACAATGTTGCGGAAATGCGTGCGTGTTGAATGCGTGTCTTTGTTGTTTCGGTTATCATACGCACGCGTGCGTACACGATTGCGTTACCAGAAATTCCTTCCGTTACAAGCACGTTGGTATTCACGACACGTGTATAATAATCGTAGGATTCCTTGAGTGTGCCTCGAAGAAAAAGAGAATCGAGACCGCGATTACCGTTCTTATCGAACATGCTGATTAGCGACACGAAGGTTGATTAAATCCATATTTATTAGAGAACGAAGTCCTGATTATCGAGCGAAACGATCAGCGACGATGGGTGTGTCCTCCTCGAAGGGAAAATAGAAGCGAGATGAAGAGATGAGGGAGAAGGGTTTGAAAAATAACCGTTCGATCCGTATCGGGAGCGTTACAGTTGAATTCCACGGACTGGGAAAACGAGCAATTTCGTAGTCGTGGTTATTTAGTTTCTATTCCGGGCATGGTTTCGTTCTCGATACAGTGTTCTTTTTTTAGATAGGCAGAGGGGAAAAAGGAACGGACGAAGTCCGAAGCCGATTAAAAGGGTCAGATCGGTGGTTCCGTCGCGTTAATTAATCGGCCCCGTTCACAACCGCCTCTAATTGGAAATTTCCATTTTCCGTCTCGGCTGTGCACTTGACTCTGCGCTCCTCGCCTCGCGTCCAACATCGATGCGGTTGCCGATCGAATCGAGTCGCTGAATTACGCGGAAAGGCGTTTTCTTGCTAACTTTTGTGCGTCGGCTGACCTTGAATCGGTTTACAAACGACTTTGATCGCAACGATTCCGCGTGTATGCATTCCGACAATTCGCGTGCGTGCGAAACTTAAAACACGGAAACGACCAAGGTCGAAAAAGAAACAGCCGAAGAGAAAGAAAAAGACAAAAGAGATATAAGCAGGTCTAATCTAATCAATCTTAATGACACGTCCCTACTACGACCGTTGTGAATTCTTCGGTCTCTCGAGAAACTCTCGAAACTACCGAGTCCATATTCTCGACAGCAATTGCAGTCATGGAGACCGCAGAACGTGGCAACCAACACGGTCGAAAATTAATAGTTAATTCAGCCACAAACGAACTCCCAGCTTTTAACGTTGCCCCGCAGCCGCGAAAGATAGATCTGGCGCGCGGCACGCGACGTTCATTAAGCCTTCCAAGGCCGGCTGACGAGGTGGGTCTTTTTTACTGGAAGGCACGGTGCCCCGTGCGATATTACGTCCCCTCTCGTTCCCGACCGCTGTTCACTGCCGTCTCGTCGGGGGTGGTTACTTTACGTGCTGGCTAATTTGCACCGGCCACTCATCATCCTCTGCCGGCTTATTACTCGGCTCCTTCTCCCATTCTCGTTCTATCTCCGTACTTATCTTTCTCTAACTTTACTTACCATGTTCTCATCTTATCCGTCCCGTTTCTTCTCCTTTTTCTTCTTCTTTCCTTTATTCGGCCGCATATAGATGTTTTCTCCATTTTCGTAACGAATATTTTCTTCTTAAAGACGGTCACCGATGACTATAATCAGCAGGATATTTACGAAGAACGAGGTAAATGCGAGAAGTTAATAGGAAGTTATTCAAATCTGCGAGGACCATTGTTTCGTCGAGTAGTTTAAATCGCAAGGAATGAGCGTGTGCGTGGCACAATAATAAAAATCTCGATAATTACGTGTAATAGAGTTAAATTTGTCCTTCGTGTAAAAAAATCGAATTAAATCGCGATTATTCAATCTTGACACTTTCTTGAACTCATTTATGAATCTTGACTCATTTATCTGCATGTGAACTTGTACTTTTATACGAATTGTTTGCTCCATGAGTTCAAATAAATGAAGTTTCATTGCTTCTAGTCTGTTGCATCGTATTTTTGGTCCAATGCACGCTGTAAACCGTTCAAATTCAGCTAGTAGGTTAAATTTCTATAAATATTCCATTTAACATATCCGAATGTTTTCAACGAGTTTTAACTCGCCATTTCTAGTAAATAGTTTCTCACGATTAATCATTCGGTTCGTTAATTCTCGCAGACGGTTTATACAAATTTTTGCCTGTTATATAAGACATTTTGAAACTTTATTAACAAGTATGACATTATGCTTGATATCATCAGGTATCCGACTAATTATAAACAAAGTTCCACTTCTTTCTTTCTTCGTATCCGTGAGAACGTCGTCATCCATTTGCGATTACGCGGCACATGCCAATAAGTCGTCGCTACGATGCTGCTGGAGCTTACTAGCTGTAACTATTAACTACGTCCTGTAGACTAATCGCGACGAATAGTGGACGGAAAATTTCACCGGTGCGGGGTGATACTAAATAACGCGTAATGGGCTTGTAAACGCGGCGGCCCCGCGCCGCGATGGATATTAAATGAGCGGGATTAGACGAGACCGAGAGGCCGCTGCAACGCGAGCAATTAAGCTTCGAGGGAACTGGATTCGTATCGTGGTGTACACGTATAGCAGTTCCCCCCTTTTGGTCGAACGTGACGGGTATAATTTTGATTAACCGGCTCGGTTAAACGAGCCGGTGCGCGCACGGTGTGTCGCGGCTGTTTGTTCTCGCCTCTCCGCCGATAACAAATAGCCACGTATTTACGTAACCCGCATCGCGACACAGATTATACGACAGTCTTCCATTTGTAACCTCCATGCTAATCACAAACGACTACCTGTTACTCTGACATTAAACGAAAATTTCATGCGTGACTGTACTCGTGAAGTATGAAGAAGAAAGAAGCGAAGTCGCGTGTATTTCGAATCGGATCTTCTATCGTATTGGCCGAGGGAACTTGGTTCGATCTCGCCATTTTTCCATCCTATCCTCTTCAACCGTGTTGCCACACATGTTCGAAAGAAAGCGATTGGTTGCAACGAATTTGACTTATTTCGATCCCACGTGCATTTACGGCTGTATGTATGGATATATATGGTATACCGTGTATATAGTTACTATTTTAATATAGTAGAATCTGTAGAATATATTTAAGTATTATAATTCAGTAGCGTATTTCAGTTCTGGACGTTACTTTGCTGTTCGTTTCATTAGTTTTTATATCGCACCTCCTCGATATTTCATATAATCTTGCCATAGGGTCGTTCGAGTGATTTTCTCATTTTTGATATTTTGTACTTGCCACACCTTAAATACACGACATTTCCTCCTTCTTTCGTTGCCACATTAATAGTGACGTCTCATAATGTACAAGTTTGATAATTCTGTGAAAAATTTAAGATTCGGTATGTCAGATAATTCAAGGTGTTTTGCCTTACTGTACGCTATAATGAAATTCGTAGTGTATCAGCTTGCTTTTCGCCTATTAATTAACCAGATGCTGCTAAATATATTAAATTTCGTATTATTTAGTACCGGTAGCTCCGTATAATCAATAAAAAAATTTCTTGTTATGAAAACGAGATGTATAGAATCTGATGAAGAAACGCTTCGTTGAAAGATGAGCCATTCCCTAAAGTGAAAGTGGATACAACTGAACTTTTAGAAATTTTAATACCAAAACACGTTTGATCTATCCCTATCTTATACAATCTCGTCGTTACATATTTCACGTTGTTGATCGATTCGTCGAATAAGCAACTCAAATACTTTTCGTAGCCACTGTATGTATAAGAGCGCGAGAAACCTATAAATCTGTGCCTTAATCGGTGGCCGGTATCCGCGCGGCTCGTAATTCATTCGCGTGGAGAGAAGCGCGCGATTCGTCTGACCAAGGGGGACAGGCCAGCGACGCGGCTCGTTTCGCGAATCATAGCGGGGCGATTATTTTCGCGAGTGAAAATGCCATTGCTCAGCTTGGCTAGATGGCTCGGCTCGTTAAGTGCGGGGGCTGACATCAAAGAAGGGCCACGGCCGGCTAAAGTGCTAAAAGCTGTGGTCGGTTGGCCGAGCTGTGTTGGCCGCGTTCTATACTCGGCCAACTTCTCCGGAGCTACCGATACACACCGGTGTGGACTGCTTTACGCGATGGCGTGCAAACTGCCTGCAGTCCGCTGCCGAGGGAAACAAGGAAACAGAGAGGGCGAGGGCGAGGGTGAGGGTGAGGGCGAGGATTTGCATACGGGAGATCGCCGCGCGGTTCGCATATGAGGGGAATGTTTACGATATCCGCATAATGAGGGCGTGGGTGTTTCTATTAAGGCGCACAGCCAGGCCCTGCATGGATAAGCGTTGCCCTATCCGAGCCATGGATCTCCCTGTTACTCTCTTCCTCCCTCTGCTTTCAGCTTTGCATGGCTGTTACCTACCTTGCTTTTGTCGGTCGCTTTTTCTTCTCTCTTTTTTTTTTTCTTGCTTTTTACGACCATTTTTATTTGGTTTTATTCCTTCCTAGCTGTTCTTTCCTGTCTTCTCTTTTTGATTAATTGACACAGGAAAGACGTGTGGTTGTTTTTCTCGAATCTACTTCGATCGTTTATAAACGTCGAGTATCGCCTACTTGTTTTGAGTTTCTCGAGTCTCGTTTATGTACTGATTATATACGTATATATGTAACTTGAAATTGTACGTTTTACCCACTTGAAATATCGTTTCCGATTTCAAGCGAAACTAAGGTTTTTTCAACTATCCCTCGATTTGGAAACAGAGGAAGAACAATTGACAAGTACCGTAATTTTAATTCTAGTTCCCGGTTTGTTGCAACATTTTCGGTATTTATTCCTAGGTAATTAAAGTCAAACAGCTTCCACTTAATCAATCAGATTGGTACGAACACGAGATCGAAGCGAAGTTACTGGAACCGAAAGCCCGAAAGAATTCTTCAAGAAAAGTGTGCAGAACGCAAGCGACGTTTGTCAATAGCGCCGCAAAGTCGCTATCTCGAGCGTGGTAAAATCATGCATGACGTTTAAACGACTAATTAGTCGAAAGTGAAAATTATCGTAGCACTAAAAGCGGTCGTAACTCAAAATCAAAGTCACATAAAACACGCGTAGCACGATTTTCTCCATCCATTATTCCAATCTACCATCGAACAAAGTTTCAGAGGGACATGTAGATGTATAGCTATGGAGCAACGCGCGTTCTACGGCCACGTAGCAACACCTGAACTCTACATTAACCTGATCAAATACATCGAAACATATTTAAACCGGTGCGCTTCCGTCCCATAGATTACATTTCACCTTTTCCGCCGTTTCTCTCCCTCGCGGCTGTTATTATTCTAATTTACGAGGAATGGTTTCTGTCTTGCGCGACTGATCACGGATACGTCGCGGATAAGTTATTAGCCTAATGTTACGCTGGAATTAACTTAAATCAGTCATTTATCGGTAACGGTTCGGGGAAATTGCAGGAAGACAGCGAGTAACGAAACGCGAGAAAGGGAGATAGAATGGCTGGATAATAAATGAACGTTGTCTAACGGTATAGTAACTAAATAGTTAACCACACCGCGTTACTTTTCCTTACCTTTTTCTTCATCGTTATTAACGATTTTTGTACCGCGTTCCTGAGTACTTTCTCGCGTTTCTTGCGCTGATCCACAGTTTTCCGTGCTTCGACAGTTCGTGCCAAAGAAAGAAACGATCGTCGAAAGAATCCACGCCAGTTGTACAGTATACGGTGATTCTCGGAGGTAAACGGAGGTACACGAAAGAAACTACGAAGTATGTATCTTGTTCAGAGAAGATGTTGCGTGCAAAAGCGCGGTCCGGCGACAAACTTCGCAGACGTGTCTCGTGGAATTGCCCACGCTTCGGCCAGCCTCGAATTAACCCGCAATTACGCGATAACGTTTCTCGCCAGATTCTTTCGATGCATGGCGTGACACGTAATTCTTCGTTTAAAAGTATTCAGATAGATAGTCGCATATGATAACTAATTTGGATTATTAAAGGAAGGATCAGTCGTACATGTACAGCGAAATACAATAGAAAATCTAATAATCCAGCTAGCAGGATCGATTAAAGAAATACAATCGATTAAATTCTTATTCCAATATCGAATGTATGACTTTTTTTCTCTGGCATCAAACAGCGGAAATCAATTTACATCTTGCAAACAAACATTTTTTTAATGCTAATCTATTATTTCTCGTGCGATTTTAGAAACGGTGCACACATTGATAAATATACAAATTCAGTATTTAATATAGAAATTTATGGCACACTAACTTTCAATTCAAGCGGTAATTACAAACCGGTAGTAATTACATTTTTCGTGTTATATATTAATTTGAACCATCACGTTTATGATGAAAACTTGCATCAATCTCTGACATTCCAGTTCTTCGCGAAGATCATTCAACAGAAAAACTTCGGAGTTAAACTTCATTTCTCTGCATCGTTGAACGCTTTATGAATACTTTATGGACACTTCCTTCTCAACGAAGTCGAACATCGAACGTCGATACAGGTTTTTTACTTCACGGCCATGTAGACATGTTACGCCGAGCTTATTTCACTTTTTAGTTATCATCGTCGACGTAGCTGCAGGCTGTACGGCCGCTTTCCTCGGTCCATTCCCTCCTGTCCATCAAGATTTTAACTAGCTTTCTCTTGATTTTTCTCGATTTTCCTCTGGTTTTCTGGTACTGGCATACAGCAGAAGCTAAGGTCGCCGTTACAAGCGTTACGGTGTGCATCCGTATTCCGTGAATCTGCAGTTCTGCTGCACTGCGGTGCTATGATTCTTCCAATGCGGCTCGAAGACACCTTTGCGCAACAAATCCTCCGCATTCTGGCAACCACTTTCAAACGTCCCATGAAAAATGATTAGTTTACGAAGAGATTTTTTACTGGCTGAAGTTGGTTCGTTGCACTACGATGATATTTGTGGAAAATTTTACAGTGTAGGGGAACTCGCCAAGTTTTATTTTGTGAGTTTATCATATAATTTATACTTTATACATTACCTACTTATTAGTTTGCTATGGACACTTTAGTGCATTATATATACGTGCTAATGTTAATCAAGAATTTCAATTTTTTAAAAGGAACACTCGATCAAATACAAATATTAGCACATTAATGCATTACCCATACGCAGAAACAATATTACGATATGTAACAAAATTATACTTACGTAATTTGTAGGTATAGACGTGTAAATTAAAATAAAATAAATGAGAAGAGTATGCAAAATTTTGGTATAATGTAGAGAATTGTGACCATTTCTACGACATCCCTTGTTACTGTTTCTTACTTTTATCGCAAACCTAAGTCGAGGAACCAAATTTTCTTTCAAGAATAGTTATTGATTCGCATCGTTTCAATCTCGTACCAGAACTCCACTCAAAATATAAAAAATCTTCTCATTTGTTGAAACGAAAAGTTGGTCACAAAGATGCGTGGCTCTTAACAGACGTAAAGAAATATCTTCGAAAAAATGTTTCGCTGCAACTAAAAATACCGCCAGGATACTTGTCGAATCTCATATTTTATCAGTGGTAGCCGCGTTACAGAATATTATACGCGAGAAATATGTTTCATCGAATATAACCCTGTGCAAAAATATCTTACTCATCGTATGAGAGCTTTTCCCTCGTCTGCGAATCGCGACGCAGGATTTTCCAGCGATCTCGATAAAATACGAGGTTTTCGCGTGGAGTGACGGGATTCTGGAATTTCCATCGCGAACCGGTGGAACGGAGACAGAAGAGCAAGGGTTTCGCGTTCCAGTTATTACAGCCGGCGTTATCTGCACGCGGAGAAGATTTTACGAGCGTGGTCGCATTATCAAACGTCGTTGCTCGAAGTAAACGCTTGCAAACGACGCTGCTTGTTACGCGGTCAATGTTATTAGTTCGTGGAATGCCTCTAGCCTGGCGTGACGCAAAGAATCGAGAGCAAATAGGCAACCAGGAGCAAATGTTAAACGAACCAGCTATTTGTTTGCGGCTAGCGAAACACGCTGGCCTCACGCTCTGTTCACAAAGGAGATGCTCCTTCTAACATCTATTTTCCTTTCGTTAATTTCCATTCCTTGATGCTTCTGTTAATTTTCGATCGTTACAAATGTATAGAGCGATACATTGTTCTTAGAAGCCTCGAGTTAATTATTTTAATTCATTACTGTTAAACGTTGCAATCGTAGATTCGTTACTTTGTTAGATTTATGTGGTTGAAAGTAAAAGGGGGACGTATGTTAAATAATAATAAGGATGACAGACAATGGTCGATTATCTCTTTACGGGATTGTTTCTTATGTCACGCGTTAACATCGACGAAGTGTTTAAAATGCTAAGACACGTTCGTGGCCTGGATACATCACTCGCAGCCGTTTTTGGATTCCTCGGAAACTAAAAGCTTGTGAGCAATAGCCTTCAAAAATACACGTCTTCACTGAAAGTGAACGATCACTGAAAACACATCACGTTCATCAAACAACGATAGAATTCATTGAATAAACTGAATCTCGAGTAATTAGCAAGCCTATCCGCGAGATTCTCGATGAAATAACGATAAAGAGCAACGAATCAAAAACACAATACGTTGTTATTAGAACGAGAAGTATCTACGTGAGAAAGAACGATAAATCAAAAGTAACAAGAGGGAAATTTGTACGAGGTCATCGCATCGTAGGAGAACTTCCATCTCTCACCGATACAATTCCCATGAAGAACAGAGAACATGATCCGGAGAATCCGAGGGCTTGAACATTCCAAGGCTTCGCTGAAGCCTGAAGACCTGAAATCCACCCGCATGAAACGTTCTCGCAGCCGGTACAGGTGAATCGTTGGCTGTTCGAAGGACGCGAGGTCTCTCAGCTGCTGCTTCTCGCCGGCTCCTTTTTAGATTCTCCGGTCGAGTGGCGGATCGCTAATGATCGTTCGCTGGTTTCACGGCTGCCCGTGCGAGAAGTCGGACGTCGAAGTCGGCGACGCGGAGACGCGAGGAGGGTCGGAAAGGTGCGAAGCGTAAAAAGTTGACGGGAAAATCGCGGGAGAGTTTAATTACCAGAGAAAGAGAGAGAGAGAGAGAGAGAGATGGAGGGAAAGGAGGGCGTAGGTAGCAGCGTGGCGCGCTGCGGATGTCAATCCCAGTTCGTAACGACCGTCGAAGGGATTCCACCGAGTTCGATAACGATCGCTTTGGAGAGTAACGCGCGGGTTTTCAAATGGCGGCGCCGCATGGCTGACGTTCGCGCGTCTTCCATCTTCGTACGATGGTTCGCTCTAATGGCAGGGAGCGCCGGTTAAATAATTACGTGGCGGTTCAGCGTGTCGGTATTTAAATAAGAACGCGTTTACGCAGGCTCGTCTATCTTGCCGATGGCGGCGAACGAAATGACGCGTTAAATATTAACGCGCGAAGGATCGGTGCACGCGCACAAGCCAACGGTTACTCGAAGAGGTTAAGGGGAAGAAAACGAGCAGCGGAAATGGAGATAAGTTAATAACAGTCGGGATCGGGTAAATGGATCGATTTAGAAGGGGCCCGAACACTATACCGGGAAACGCGAACCGCTTTCGATTGATTACAGGAAAATTATTTCGTGTAATGCGTTCGAATGGGCCCGAGTTTGTTTTAATAGAATTAGAAATTGCGCTGCATAGTCGTTTATTATAAAGATCGGTATTTTTTCCTTTTCAAATTAGATGGACGAGTTTTCATTTTGCCGATGTTTTATCGTCTGCTCTTAAGCAGAGCGCGAGTTAAACAAGCTATAAAAGAGAGTCGTAAAAGATTGCAAAAAGTCCAGGTTCTTTTATAACATTTTTAAACCAGCGCAAAAGAAAGCGAAGCGCGCGAGGAAAGTGAACTGTTCGAACAGAAGCAAGTATCGTAAACATTGTTCTTCGATATTGGTCGTTTCTCGTTGTTGGTTTTAGAAGAGAAAGTTCTCGTGTTGTTTGGAACACACGCTTCTATGTGCCGCTTCCTCTTCTAAACGCATCGATTTCAACGTGATACCGCGATCGATGTGATTCGATCGATGGTCGATAAAAATACCCTTCGATTTTAATAGCTAACGTACAACGATTGGGCTTGAATCGTATAATCTTAGATTACTTCAGCTCGTAGCAATTAAAATCAACTGATTTTACAGAAATCCAACTTAAAATATCGTAATCGCCGCTTAATCCAAAGAGTTGCAAGTTAAAAATCTTCGATTCCTTTCATCCTCTTTCTTCGCCGATAATTCCGCTCCATCTGCGGCGAATATTTGTGGTTATCGCTAACTTGCAACTTCAAAATGCTCCATATACAACCGGTTTTCATAGAAATTCAACTTCGTACGTGAATCGTCGCGAATCTGAAGGGTAACAAGAAGACGAAGAGAAGAGCGACGAGAAGTTGTCGCGTCACTAAAGCGAGCAGAGGAGAATTGACGTCTTATTAAGCGACGGATAACGTCGGCTAGTCATTTGGAGCGTCAACAGGCAGGCGAAGGGCATCGCCCGTTATCATCGAGTCGTTCTGATGCCCGAGTGATTCAGCGAATTCCCAGCGTCCCTTTAGAACGGCACCGGTCAACCGATTACACGCCAATCGGATCGATGGATCGCGCTAACTAGATCGCAAGAGGAGGTCGGTGCTATATCGACTTGTAATCGTAGCTACCGCGACAATAGACGATCGAATTCATAGATGAATCGTTGGAAATCATATTATTGCAGCTCGTTTTTATAAGAAAAAATATTGAAATGTAAATTATTGAAACATCTCAACGTATTATATTTTTACGCGCACTCGTCACGCAGCTTTTACTTGGACAACATTTAATTGAACGTACAAATTTTTCTTGACCAACCTCTTAAATTCTTCCAATATCTCGATTTAATCAATCGTTGATGCAGTGCCTGATACGATATATGGAAACGTTGTAACGATACGTACATATGTGTAATCTGCGTTCAAAGATCTTTAATTTGGAGAATCGAAGGTGAAATTTGGTAAATCCGAATCGTAATTCGTAACGAATATTTCATCGTAATTCATCGCAAACATCAACGTAGTGATCTGTTTCTACTTTGATAAATCTAAGGTATAAAAGTAAGATTTGTAAAGTATCAACTTCGAACAAAGCCATCTATCCATTATCTTCAAGTTGTACGCAACGAAAGAGTTAAACGAGGCAGGACTCGAGATCGAGCGCTTCGATAATCGCTGTTACCCCATCGAGTCGATCGTCGCTACAGGGCGAATAAATTAATTTCGCTATCCGCGAGATCAAAGCGCGGGCATGAGGATAATTAATAACCTTACCGCGGCGTGACGACGTGTCGCGCGCATAAAATCGAACCAGAACTCATCGAGCGACTTAGAGACACCATCCTCTTGCGCTCACGCAGGCCGCAACCGGTGCAGTGCGTGGATTTTCTGGATCAAGCCGTTGATCGTCGTGGAAGTCGTCGTTCCGGTGTCGGAGAAAAAGGACCAGAGACAGGTTTTCGTGGAAAAGAAGCGTCGTCTTCTCGCGGCCTCGCTTGGGGATATATCGTTCGCGAAAAGAGGCACTGGAGAAGAGCGCGTACTTGGCGATCTACGAGCCTTATAAAATGCTTACAACCATTCCCGGGTGACGTTAAGTATGATAGTCGGTTTTTGCATCTCCCGGGAACGGCGACGAGCCGGACGTTATTTATTGGCCGATGGTAGTCGCGATTAAAAAGCAAGCAAAGTACTTGTCGCGAGCTCGCGACAGAGTTTTCGAGTCCTTAACGATCGAAACGCGTTATAGTACGAGAAAAGAAGGAGAGGACGCTTCTTGGATGCAACCCTTTTGTGCCGATCAAATGTCCTGGCGTCTTATAGAAGGTGTACAGGAAGGTAGGAAAACTGGGAGGTAGATCGAGACTGAATCCGTGAATGTGTTAGTGCCGTGCGTGTACGATGTACGTACGGAGGGAGAGGAGATAGGTTCGTCGTATAGCTCCTTAAATCAACCCTAGTTGGCCTGTCAACCGAGCGGCGCGCGTTCCCTTTCGCGGCGCACAAATTACCACGCGTTTAATTACCGTCCGATATACGAAGGGGGGCTATTAATCACCACGCCGATAACCCGTAATTTTCCAGCAACGATAAAATCTGTCGCACGACACCGAGTCTCGCGTATGCCGCGACAAACAGCAGCGGCGTATTCGTGACGAGGTATATCTTGCTCTTTCTCCTTGCCCTTTCCCTGTCCACGGGGAAAGAGGATGATCCGTTGTGGAAAGGGAAAAGGAAGGGAAAAAGGAAGAGCGAGCAGGAGGCAGAGGAGGTGGTATAAAAAAGGAGAAAACGCGCGCGGAATACGATCAAAGAGCGATCCTGTTGCTTCCATATAGATTTTTCTCCCTTCCGCGTGTGCTGCACTTTCTCTTCGCGGCGTCCGTGGGCGTATTCGCGGCGGAAAATAGAGCAGCGGAACTCCCCTTTGACGTCTCGGAGGACGAACAGCTGAAGTCGGACGATCGATAGCCTGGAAACGAGAGCGAGATTGAACGTGGTGCAGCGCGACTTAACTGGCTGCCAGTTCCATGACTTTTAACGTTGCTCTTTTTCTCTGTTTTACTTTGATTCGCTGAATTCCCATTGATCGTGAGCAATGGTCGCGAGCAATGGTCATGAACGTTGATTGAGAAGAAACACAAAATCCGGCGATGGGTTTCTCTACCCGTGGCCTATGTAGATACGAACGATTGGCTTCTCTTCGGTAGCCCGTCTGGTTTTTTGGTAGCAGTTTGCCGGAGTCCCACCGCCACCGAACCCAGCTTGCCTGCCCTAAGGCCACTCTTTCCTTCCGAAGGAGGAACGGTGGATGGACGATCGTAGGGATGGATTCGAACTGTTCTCGTTTACGTTCTTCGACCAAACGTAGAGCCCTAGAGATTCTAACCTAGCGACTGCAGAGTAATAACGAAGCAGTTGCCTTTGGTTATTCTTATGCTTGTTGAATAAAATAATTCCTATACGAATAAAATAGCATTTGCGAGGGAACGAATTTATCGACTTATTAGGTATGGCGTGTACATCGTGCAGTGAGTTTCGGTGAAGGTAATTAAGAATGGAAGGGAAAGTTACAGCTGTTTCCAGCTAATTCGACGATGTACGACAACAGGTTGTATAGGAAGGGTTCCCTTTGCGGTGTGGGAGAAACGTGTCTCGATGCGGGCGCCGGAACAAGTTTCTTTGATTTTCGTTTTGCTTGACGAGGTGTCTCGTCGTTTTGTTCGAACCGCTCGACCAGCTGAGTAAGGTTGCCTATAAAATTCCCTCTTCGATGAATATAATTGTCCTTGGGGTTTTAACCATAACCTAACGATATACAAATACCTCGTTCGATTCTATAATTTAACAAATATATATTCAAAGTTCAGTTTGTATAATATGCGAGTTGATTTGAAACTTTCCTCTCGGACCGATGTATATAGAAATTATTTTTGATAGTTTGACATTATCTGTCTCGTGACATGCTGACATTTTGCTATTATAAGGAATTAAATTAATTATTAAAGACCATCATAAGACCAGGAAATCACGATTATATAAACCACGAATATATAAATATTTAATTGCAGAAATAAGAAAGAAAAATTCATATATGCATTTTATATAGTCGTGTGCTTGAATTGATTCGCAAGCGGTTCGTATCCATCGTCGAAGTGGTGGAGCACCCGGTATATGGACAGATCGAGCGGGAGAGAAAGATCAAGCGCTACACCCACGCCCATGTCTCAACCTGTTCTGTTTCTCCCGTCGAGCCGCGGTTACAGGTGCCTCCCCGAGGGCATTCCTGCTGGAATTCTTCACCCATGATCTTCTCCCGGGCCTCCTGCAAATTCTCGTGACGCAGTTGCGTCGCGGCTTACCGACTTCGCTTCAAATCGTCCCCAAACATTCCTCCTCCTCCTTCTTCTTCTTCTTCCTACCCAATATTTATCTTCTCCCTTGCCTTAATATTCTCTGTATTCGTTTCTATTTAGAGATCCATTACACGCTGTATTCTCTTTAGAGATACATTGTCAAAGACACCGAAGGTGCGTCGAATGCGCCACTCGAAGGAATCTAACTAGCCGATTAAGTTTCTCCTCTCTCTAACGTAACACGGTGATCGCGTTGCGTAATCGGTGACGCAAAGCGACGCCCGTGGTGATTTCTTCGAACGCCGACGCGTGTCCAGTCGAATCAGCCTCAAAATGAAATTGGCCGACCATTAAACTATTCTAAATGCCCTTCGACGATATGGTACCGGAGAGGCAGGATATTCCAAGAGAGAAAGGAAGCGCGTGGACGTGTGGCGCGAGCAGACCTCTCGAGTTTCACGAAACTCTGTGTCGTTTCGTGCTTCGATGTCTGCCGAGCAGGCTTCGCGAGCGTGGAATATAATCGTTGGACGCGGAACAGGACCCTTCGGTGTCCCGTGATGGGCAGAGTCGAAAGAAACGCAGACGAGGGAAGGAATAAGAAGAAAACGAAGAAGCAGCAAGCAGGAGGAAATAGGAAGAAATAGAAGACGAAGAAACGGAAAGGGGAAGAGTGGATGGCAGCCACGCACGCCCACACCTCCTCGTCGGGGACCTGTTCTCGGCTTTTACGTTCTGACATCTTTTCACTCCGTTTACGAGTCCCCTTTACGTTTTACGACCGATCATCGGGGCCCTTTCTCTCAGCGAGATTCTACCGACCGTACTCGGCCGAAGCGAAGGGAAAAAGGAGGATCCAGGGAAACAACAAGACGATCATCACGGTAGGAAGAACAGGCACGCCGAAGACCGCCGTGAGACTCGTTATCCGCCGTCGATCTTTCGATGCCCGATACCGAATATCGCGGATATCTTCCTGTGAAATGGAAAATGGAAGTGCATCGATGCTCGATCCTCTGTATAAAGGGAGATCGCGTCGATAGGGAGTACGGCGTGCATCGGCCAGGGCGTATATCTGACCGATGAACTTGAGTGGTCGGATGCGAAAGATAAAAGTATATTACGCTACAATGTAGTCTTATGGAACAAGGTTGTTTGTATGTTATTAATAAGACGGGTGTGATTCATCTTCTTAAACTGCAGTTTACGATCGTACTACAAGCAGACTGTTTGTGATATACCGATGTAAGATGATTTAGTCGAGACGATTCCTTTTAGGAATTAGGGGTTGATCGTGTTTGTTTAATTCGTTCGTTCGATAGTTCCGCTAAATTCGTGCTTTCCTTTCGACAAATTTTAACGAGAATAGTAATCAGAGGAAGAAAGACCTCCTCTTTTCGAAGAGTGTTTAAAGGATACTTTAAAAAACAATTAATTTAGGAAATACTTTTAAACGTTACAGCTACCGATCTCTAACGTTCCTATTCTATATAAAAGCAGTCGGTCAATATTATTTTTAGAACTTCTTGCCACTTGTAACTACTTCTCATAAATAATCTACTAGCTAATTTGCCGCGAATGATATATTACCACGAATACATCATACCCAAATAACTATATAACTAAAGCGATCATACGGAACCCAATAAATATATACAAATTACATTTTAATCAATCGCAAGAACTAAAAATCCGAAACCGGTAATTTCGACAGATTTGATAATTCCGGTCTTAACTAACCGCGCCTGCACCCACATACTTTCGTTAAAATTCTGTACCAAACTTCCAACCTCGATTTTCACACTTGAATTAATCTCACGATCTCATGAACGTCACCCATTCGTCACTCAATCCTTCTACCGGAAAGAAATTCAAGAAGCTTCGCGGAGGCGTAAAGTTGAAGGCCATTCGGCCTCGCCGCGTGTCGCAAGCGTTGGCCGTCGAGTATTTCTGCGTAATTGAAGCGGGCATTGCCGCAAGTTTCCGCGGAGTTGATTTTCCGCGCGCTTAATACTCTGCGAGGCATTCGCACGCCTTCGCCATGAAAGGATTCGTGCCGCGGCGAGAGGAACACGCGTGGTTCAAATCGAATTGAAAGAGCTGCGGGGTAACTGCGCGCGTGTACGCGCTGGAATGTGATAGGCTGGAATCGCTGGAAAGTCTTCGCCGGGACATCTGTGTCGCGGCCTCGCCTTCCGGGAACGCGAATTTCTATTCTATCGATGCGACTAATTGCGCTGGAAAATCGTCATTCCCATCGTCTTCTTCGCACGGTTTTACGCGCCGATGCATGCTTCAGGTTACGCGAGTCGTAAAAGGGCGGCACGTTTCATCCGCATTAGTCACCGGGTATATATTTTACGAATAATCGCCGCAATAAATCGAGATTGGAAATTTCAACGATCCACGTTCCCTGTTTAATTTATTGGAGGTAATTTAGGTAATCGACGCGGCTCAAGCTGTTTCAGTTTATGGAAAGAATGGTAAAGAGGCAGGTTACTTACGACCTATAGAGTTACGAGTTTTCTCTAGTTTTTCATCGGAATCTTGTTGTACGTAGGTTGCTGTATCGTTCGAGTATCGATGCGACATACAAAGAAGAAGGTGTTTGTAGTCGAATGGAAGATATAAAATATGCGGAGGAGCCACTTCTTTTATTACAATACTTGATCGCTTGCGCGGTATTTCTTGTCGATCGAAAGCCAATGTCTAAATATTGGCTTTACGAGAATGACGATCCAGTGAGGCGAAAAATCTCTTTGTGTTTCAAAGTTATTTACTTTGCAGATAACGGTATAGGCTTAAAAAGACTTTGTGAATGGTCCTTTACAGTCGTTAAGAGAAGATTAGCGCATATGAAAGTAACTATTTTAACGAATAACGTAGTTTCTCTTTTCTGTGATAGAAAAAAACGACACAGGCGTACGACAATAATAGAAATGACAAATGACAGTGTATTGTACGTAAACTTATCTTTCTCATTGTTCGTTAATTTCATAGCTAGACTTTCCGAGAACCTAATTTCGTAGAATAGTCGATAAACATCCTGGATATCACGATCACAATGATTTCGTGGTGATCAATTATTTCGCCATAGACGGGTTGCAGTGGACGCGCGGCAGGCGATATTACAAGTTTTATGGCGTCCCTGGACGGGTCCCCTGTAACTTCTCTCCAGTCAGAGACGGAAAGTCGCCTACACCGAAAAACGGGGGGGTTCAGCTCGATTCGTCGTTTGTACACGTTGATTCATGCGCTCGCAGCGTCTGTCTCTCTCGCGCGCCATTTAAATTTCAAATAGTCCGCTGGATACACCTCTCGACTTGCACGTGGTTTTATGACAAAGTGCCGTTGTCGCATCGAACAAGACGAGTCCTCTGGTCCGTGCATGGTTCCATTAAAATAAACACACCGCAGAAGGAACTGTAAGCGGCGTGGGAACTTTCGCTTACTCGTCGTAATCACATTCATCTTTAATTATCTTCCATTCGTCGGAACGAAATTTTAACGTTTTTGAAGACGTAAATTTTTGTATATCGAATCCACGTATAACAATGAGACATAATTTCTATTATTTGAACCGATAGTTATACAACCTATACGAAGTCTAGGTTTTGCACCGTTGAATTATTAAATTATTATCAACAAAGTTAGAAATTATCGATATTAATGAATTTTTCTCGTATGACAGTAACAAATTTAATGAGAAAACAAATAAATCTGGTTACCTGATTCGACATAAGATTGTAAAATTGTAAAATCCAAGCCTATAACCTATAATCTGCAACTTGCAAATCGACTAATATTATTTGTTGCTAAGTTATCGGGTAAGAGGGTCTAATTACACGAATTCTTATCCTTCGACAAGTTTCGATCGACTTAGTCAACTACGCTTGAACGACCTGGCGATCGACGAGCTCCCCTTTCAACGGTGTCTTCCAATTTTAATGAATATGCGAAAAATCGTTCGAGGCGAGAGATCGAACGTCATCGTTCACAGCGACACGTGCGGCGTCCCGTCTATTCGATCGCGCAGCCACGCTCGATTCGCGCCATCGATGCCATCTCGGTAAGCGAAATCGATCGATCGCGCGATCGTCTCACCTTTTATTTAATGGCTACACGAAGCTCAATGACGGGCGGTCAACCTGTACCGTGTCGGCGAAAAAAAAGCGCGGACGCATTAATCGTGATTTATTGCGACCGCGACACGAGTCTTCGCGAACGGTGGACGTCGCGTTCTGTTTTTCGTTACATAGGTCGATATCGACCTGTTGGCCTATCGAAAGCTCCACTGTCCTGCTGTTCTCTTGTCGCGTCCCTGGTTCGTCGCATCCATTCGGTAAGCAAGAAACTACAAGCGCAAAAGGCGTAGTTCTTCTCCGTCTTGTCCGAGACTCTGGACTAATGACGCGGATCCTTTGAACGCGCGTAATGGCGAATCGTCGGGCGGATAACCGCGAGATAAGGTCGCGTAAGCGTAGCGCGTGCATGCCGGAGATCCGCGTTCGCGTCCGGCACTAAAAGGATGATTCACGAAATTACGCGGTGTCGAGAGCGATCTCATAAGCAATCGGAAATGAGCGCGCCGCGGAGGCTGTAATTTAACAATATCCGAGATTACAGGGAAGGAAAAGAGAAGTAAGAGTGGCGTGGTTTTCGTTGTTTCAGGACGAGGTGGGAGGCAGTACGGTGGTAGCCGAGGGTGTAGTAGGCGGCATAAAGGGCCCAGGCGGCGGGTGCCGCGCATCCTCGATGACGATGGCCGAGAGCGCCGTGGAGGACGCTGCAGCCGCGCCCCCGGGTCCGGCCAAGCCGCCACCGCCCTCCTGTACCAACAATAACACCCTAGCGGCGACTGCGAACCGGAACCATCGGAACCTCCGCAGAAGGAAACGACTCGACCAGGTCTTGGACATTCTGCAACACCGGAGTTCGCCGTCGGAGGGTGAAGTATTGAAGTTCGAGGGAAGCGTACCAGCATCCGAAGAGGAAGAGGACGTGTTTGGTTCGCCCAGGTCGACCTCGAGATCAGCCACGGATCCACCGTCCGGTATCAGTTTGCTACCCCTGAGGCTGAAGAGCGAGGAGCCCGTGACGTCTACCGAGGAAGAGTCGAACGCGAACGAGACCAACACCACCGACCAACAACAGCAGAATCATCATCCTCATCATCCGCACTATCACTCGCATCATCATCGTCACCGGCACAGGCATCACCACAGAAACAGCAACGCCAATCACCTGTACGATCAGCTTCACCCGCCTCATCAGAGATCCTCGGTGCCCAAGTATGCGGGATGCACCTGCGTTCAGTGTTCCCAATCGACCACCCCTCCGATGGTGCTACCCTCGCCGACATCCCCGTTGACTCCTCTCACACCGCTCACTCCGTTAACTCCGCTCACTCTACCGCCGTTGACGCCAGGATCCCTATCGTCGTACAGTTTCGAGCACTACATGCACACCAAGTACCTGCCGGATATCTTCAGAGGACGCAGTCACTCGGACTCGGACCTGGTGCCAGGATGGGACCAGAAGCCGCCGCTCTCGACCTCGTCCGTCTTCTTCAACCATCCGTTAAGGAGTGGTTTCTTGGAGAGCGATACGACCAGTCCTCAAGAGTCGCCGTTGGATCTTTCGATGAAGAGTCTAATGGCGTCAGCCGCGGCGGCAGTTTCCGGTAGACCGCCGGCTCTTCAGTTACTCCCACCGGGGATCGTATCGAGGGGCTCGGTGAGCGTTCCAGTAGTAAAAGGCGACGTGGCGTCGCCGACGACGAAGGAGAGCGTCGCCGTGAGGTACAACCTCGAGGTATCTCCCGTGGTGGAGGAGATGCCGCCCGGGGCGGACGTGGCGTACGTTTGTCCGGTCTGCGGGCAAATGTTCAGTTTGCACGATCGTCTCGCCAAACACATGGCCTCGAGGCATCGCAGACAAGGTCCTCAGGACGCGTCCGCGAAGGCGTACCTCTGCGACGTATGCAAGAGGAGTTTCGCCAGGTCGGACATGCTCACCAGACACATGAGACTGCACACGGGCGTCAAACCGTACACGTGCAAGGTTTGCGGCCAGGTATTCAGCAGGTCGGATCACCTGAGTACTCATCAGAGGACGCACACAGGCGAGAAACCATACAAGTGTCCGCAATGCGCGTACGCCGCCTGTCGCAGAGACATGATCACCAGGCACTTGAGGACTCACGCCAGATTTCCCGACGTTCAGACGCCTAAGAGCGAACCTGGCCTTCTTGCTGGCGAGGATAGCCCCACGTTTGCGCAAGAACTAGCCTCCCCTTCGGCAACGATCAAGGCCGAATGACGACGACCAGGTGGATGACCGCCGCGTTTCCCGCCCGTGATTCCAAACGGATTTCGAGAAGGTGAGCGACCTGCTTCGACGAACGGTTTCGGCGCCGAAGTTGCAAGGTCTCGACAGAGACGATGACAAGACACGAGGATCGCAGAGGACAACGACGGAAGGCAAGATCGATTCGTCTGGGTGGAATTGGCCCAACGATCAACGAGATTCTACGATTCGGTTAGAATTAAGAAAATTTTTCGTTGTTTAGGAATTTTGCTATTTTCCTAACATTTCGCATAAAATCGTCGTTATTGTATAACGAAATACATAGCGTTATCGGTCTTGAAATTTTACGCGTTTTTTAACAGTATTATATGATATTCGTCTTTCCCGTTGTTTCTCCTAGAAACTCGTGCGACGTTCATCTTCCGGAGTCCTTTGTTGTTCATCGAAGACTTGGCTGTTCGGAGATCATTTCGGAAATGACTGTCGTCTCGCGTGAAATATTCGTTTTGTATCTGGAAATTTAACAGACTGTCAAATGATTCTTCTATTCGCGTAAAATAGATCGATTCTTTTCCATATTGCAAACTCTTTTTATTTATTTCCTATTTTCTGTTGATCCGCGAGAGTATCGTTCATCGTTGGAATTTCTCCGAACAACCGATCACTGTTAAACGATGGTTAGTCTCTCTCAGTCGATATTCTTGCGTACGAAACGGAAACGATTTGAAAGCATTCCCGCGGGAATTGCGTGTTTGCTGACGCATATCCGCGCTTCGAAGATTCGAAATTCGAAACATGACGCGCGAAAGCTTCATAGCTTGTTCAAGATACTCGCGATCTTCTTGCGATGTCAATCTTCTATCGAAGTGTATCGTTGTTTCGCGAGATACTCGTTCGTCGACCTCGTCTCGCGAGGAAGGAGACGAAAAGAGGAGAAACATGTGCCAAATTTTCACGGTCGACCCGTTGTTAAGCCTCGTTCACATGGTTACATATCGGTCGAGTTGAGTACGTTGAAGAAAAGATCGTTGGTGATGTTCGTTATCTTTATAGGAAAGGAACACTTATCTCTTTCTGAATCTGGTACCATAATCATTTCATGCTCGTTTCCCTTTTAGTTGGACTATAAATTAATTATTTAAACTGTCGATTATTTTAAACTATTTTTTTATAAAATGGTTTTAAAATAAAACTAAGTGGGTCGTAACGATTCTTTCAGAAGTCCAACGCGCATGAAAATAGATTCGATGTTTCAAGGAAAGCTGGTGAAAGTAATATTTATTCGTCAACAACGATCTTTCCAAAACTCAAACGTTGTTACTCAAAAACGAAATCCTCAATTGAGACATTTGGTTGTTGAGAAAAGAACTGTTAGCTATTATAACGACTATTAAAACAGGAAAGAGAGAGAGAGGGAGAGAGTATGTGTGTGTGTGTGCGTGTTGCTTTATTGGGTGTTCTGAACTTCCTGTCGACAGCGTCGTGTTATATATTTATCGAAAATTCGTTTGTTACTCGCGAAAACAGCGTGAAAAGGAAAGGCAGTCGAGCGCTTTTGGAGGCTGCCTTTCGAGAAGATTTTAGTCTCGAGAAGAGAGAAGGGACGCAGATGGATCCGCTAGACGCGACGATTTTCCTTCGTGTGCAAAGGAAAATGAAAGAAACGAAATAAAAACTAAGAGAAAGAAAACGAACGTAACCGTACCTGCAGAAAGAAAGAAACTTAAAGCATAATAAAAGCGTTTAGATGTAACGTTAATTAGTGGGTAACGTTAATATTATTCTTGCGTTTTATTATTATTATTATTATTATTATTATTATTATTATTATTATTATTATTATTATTATTATTGCTATGGATATTATTATTATTATTATTATTATTATTATTATTAATGTTATTATTATTATTAACATCATTCTCATATTATAAACTGTTCGGAGTGAGAATGTTGCGAAAAACGTGCGTAAGAAAGAGAGGAAGTTATTTTTTTATACGAGGAAACTTTGCGAAAGGGTCGCGAGAGAGGTAAAGGAAAAGGAACACCGAGCGCGGGCTACGAGTTATCTAACTGTAAATTTATTTAGTATCGAAATTTGCAAAAATTCAAGAAGGAACTTAAAAAGTATATTCTCCTGTTTAAGGGAAGGACTAGTCCCCTGTCGGAGTTCTCTTCCAAAGTGGCGCTCTCTCGCGAAGCAGGTGGGCGAAACGCCTTTAACTATTTCGCGTTTCCGGTCCACGGTGACCAATTCATTAACTAGTGTATTTCGTCGAAACGCGGTCTGAATTCGACCGTTCGGGATTTTGCGGCGCGGACGATCCCTCGAAAAAAATACTCACTGGTACGACTGGCGGATTGCGTTCTCGCGATCGCGACAAAGATGACAAACGTGTACTCGACTATCGAACCCTTTGTCGACAGACGCTTTAATTGAAAGTTTGTTAGAATTTCCGAAAAAAGAAAATTTCTATTAAAATTGAAAAGAAATACGCGGCAATCGGAAATAATTAAAGAATTAAAATCACAAAACGAGTCGTAAATAATCTTGTCGCGAATATCAAATGTGATAGAGATGTGTCGAAAAAGCGTCGACGACACAGTGTGTTCGCGTATAACGTATCATCGGAGACTACACGCGGTGTCAGCTATATACTTCAACCTTGCTCAACCTCGACCGTTTCGCCTTTTTCCTTGCCATAACTCGGCCGCTGTCCAGTGTGTCTCCCGTTCGTGACCACAGTAAAACGGGCAGTGACGAATATCGCGAGTCACGCCCTGTGTAAACACGCACGATGCTCATCCGTATTAACACACGCGACCACGCATGATATTGCATAGATATGTGTATATATATATATATATATGTATATATAAAATATATATACACGCTCATAGACACAGAGACAGAATACAATATTGTACATCCATAGACGCGTTGTTCAGGAAATACACGGTGGTAAGGTGCGCGTAGTTGAAAGACGCGCGCACGCGCAGGTACGTATAGCTGTATTTTTGTATACCGATGTTTTTTCTAATTAGTCTACCGTTTTAAGCGTTTCGAGAAGGAACGGAACGTGTAATTAGCCGTTAAGGGGAAACTGTCGCTCTCTGCTTGCCATTTTAACTTGCCTCTGTCGATCGAACGATTACTCGGAAGGTGGCTTGTCGGAGTGACAAGAGAAGGATACACGAGGGAGAGACCTCGAGGCGGAAGGTTTCGTTTGATGGGCCTCGACGTTTTCTTCGCAGAGATTGTTCGTATTTCGAAACATTGAAATTACGACGTTTTGTAAATTCAGAAACTTATGTTTTGATATCGCGAGAAATTGTGCAGTTTGTTTTTGTTATTTTTTATTTCCTATTTTTCTTTTTTTTTTTTAATGCTATTTTGTCGTTTTTTTTCCATAATTACTTTCTTTACTTTTCTTTTTTTCGATATGAAATCACAAGGATAAATTTGGATGACATAAATTGGAACGAAATGGTTGTCCGATCTGTTAAATTTTCGTTGTGTCGAAACTTCCGATTCGATATCTGACCTTCGCGCGATTCAGCCTTAAACCTGAGAGAATCTCTCGCGCAACGAGCCCTTTTTCGCTTGATGAGACGTATGTAGATTGAAACGAAACGATATAGAAGGGACATAATTGTATAGTAAAAGAAAGACAAAAGAATAAAAAAGATGCGACACGTTCGTCGTGTCTGCAGGCAATTAAGCGATCGCCGTGCCAGACAACCTGTTCTTGTAATTATTAACACTCATTTAGCCATTCGTATGATTATAATTATTTCTATTATTATTATTATTATTATTATTAATAATTATTATATTATTATTATTAATTATTATTAATTATTATGCCTAGTTACGTTGTTAAGTGATTAATCATGTTTAATGCTTCTATTATTTATTTTGTTATCCTATTCGCAAATCAAGCTTCCTATTTTTCGTCCTATTCTTACATTCTTCCTATCCTTTTTCCCTTGTTTCTCGTTTCATCGAAAAATCCTGTCCGATTCTCGTTGTTTTCAGGGTGAAGAAGAGCGCTCGGTTTCAGTTACAAACATCCGTCGCATTTATAAGCTCGTATTCCAGCTTCTTCTCCGCCCTTCCGCGTCATTTCCTTTTCTGCACATTCTGCGCAAAAGAAGTAAATGGCAAGGAACGACGAGAACGGTCTTTCCCGCGATGATTTTTACGGTTCCGTGACATTCTGTTTACGTTTTGTATAACGACGAACAAGAGATTCGACAAAAGAAAAAGGAACAAAAACAAAAAAAAGGATAAAAATAAAGCGCTCACAAGGGTTTCTGTAAATTATTGCCGACGACGATTGTGTATGTTAATTTATAAATTATGTTGTGTTTACGAATCGTGCCAGAATGGAAAAAAAATATAATTTTTCAACGAACTGCCACGCGCGTTTTCATTCAGTCTATCACGAATCATTCCAATGTATTCCCCAATTTTTCCTTCTTTATTTTCATCTCTCTTTTTTTTATCTTAGGTCTTTCCATTCGATTCTTTTTTTTTTATTTATTTTCCTTTTATTCGTGGATTTATTTAATCCGAAAATTATCACGAAAACGGTGCCGTGCCTTCATCGTTGTAGCGTTCCGAAGGAGATTGAGGTGTCGCCGAGCTTCGTCGAATCATAGAATACATATCATCTTTTAAGGCTGAAGATACACGGTAAAAACTTACGTAGAAGATGAAATATTTTTTCATGGTCGGTGAAATAATACAGGAAAAACTTAGCAACTGTATCTGTCTATCACTTGCGTACGATCAGTAACGCAAAACGCAAAAACGAATCGACGATTGAATGTCTTCACGGCCTTTTTTTAAAGGAAAGGGCTCGAACGGATTTTGCGATATTCCCTTTGTACCCGTTTCTACGATCACGAGTCGATAATCCTTGTATCTGTACATCGAACAACAAACTGAATCTGTATGTTGCTGCACTCTTACGATGAAAATATATATACACGTTAATTGTTTCTACATTGACTGTGATTTATCAACGAACTTCACCAAACTTCATTAGCTTTCACGAGTTGCTGCGAATACGCGCGTAAGTAAAACTTGTTAATTCATTTCACATCATAACTATATCAGTGCAATTGTAAAACTAAACGTCATTGGAAAATCGTAATATTGTATCGGTATGATTATTGGATTAAAATTGTTCAACAAACCAATCATATTTCGAAAAATAAAAATCTTTCTATTTATAAAAAAAAGATACAAATTCCAAATAATTACATACCTATCGTTAATAAATCAATCGCACGATTTTCTTAAAATAACGCCAGTAGATGTAGTAAAAAAAAGACATGCTTCGAATTACAATTGCAAAAGAAATAACAAAAGGAGAATGAAAGGAAGCGAAATAAATCCAACCACAATCGGTGAAGGAAGAATACAAGAGGCGAATTGTTAGCCGGATAAAATTTCGTTCGACAACGTGCTGACTCGATACATTTACCGAGGTGGACGCACGATGAAAATAAAACGACGCGCGGATGTTCTTGGCTCGAAAATATTATTCCGCTGCGTTTTCGATGATTAATTCTCGCAATACACGCGATCGGCAGGTAGTATGTTCTCTGTACGCCGCGAACATCCGTGGCCGTGATTCGCGTGTACGCGCCACGGGACCGAACAGCATCACGAGATCACCGAGTGCCGCGCAGCCGTTTATTTTCTCCGCGCCCAACTCTCCAATGACCCGAAATCGAAGCCGAGAGAGAAAGGCAGGGGCGCGAGTAACCACGTTGAAATTCGTTAGAGGAACACGTTTTTTTTTTCTTATGGGAACCGGGAATACGTTACTCAAGCGGTTGATACTCGAGTGGTCCATCTCATATAATCATCTGACGAAATACACGCTAATAGTATCCGGTCCTTCAACGAATCTGTTACGGTGGTGGATTCAATTTGTGTCTTTTCTATTTAATGAGACGGTATAGCCTTGCTCATTTGTACGAGGGTACGAATAAAATATACGTAGTTTGTAGAAAAAGTAGATAAATGTCAAACGTATCTGAATCAGTAAATCGGACTTCATTTATTTCAATTAGTAAGAGAATCCATGAAATTTGGTGGTGATAGGATCGAACAAGGTGCTGTGTGACATAAATTTAAAGAGTGGAAGATTTGTAAATTTACATTGTAAGAAATTTGAATATTCGAATATTTGAAAATTTGGAAGCGTGTAAGTAAATTTAACGCTACACTGATTCCACTTTCAACAAGAGAAATCTCACCGTACGTGTCCAAAATATTCTTACGAGTTTATCTCCGCCCGATCGCAGAGTGCATTTCGTTCACCTTTCGACCTGAGTGTTTAAATCTCGCCGGTAGATTACACGTTTAATTATGGGATCGATTACGCCGCCGCGAGATATCTCGATCGATAACCCGAGCCTCGACTTCTCGTTCATCAAAGCGGCTTTCTGTTCTCGTTAAATCAAGACCATGACTTCCGACAGAAACCGCGATTGCTCTATTTGATCAATAGCAACGTTCAACGGTTGTCCGAATCTCGTTTAAAAACACCAAGCAAGAGCGATGGATAGCAAATGGAGTGATTATTGCTTGAAAGTGCAGTCTCACCTATCGCGATCAACTCGAACGCGCCATCCATTGACGTTTATTCTAATCTCCATGAAAAACCTTTCCTACTTGCGATCGATATTCAGCTTGTGAAAACCAAGTAAAGATAAATGACGAATCTCTATTGAACACGTTGATTACTCTCATATTGTGCGCGATAAAGAACTTAGATATCAGGTATCGGGCTATTATACAATACAATGACAGCTATCAACGGTGGATCGTTAAAAGAAAATACAAGAAAAGTAATGAAATTGTTCAAACGAGCGTACGAAGCAAAAGAAAAACGGAGCTTCCGTTGTACAACTTCACAGTACATATCGTCGGTTCTATTTCTACGTATGCCTACGTAAAAATACAAATCAGCCAAGTACGAAATTAAGAAATTGTAGCATCTTTGTACAACGATGTAAGACAATGTCGAAGCCATAATGAACATGTCACAAAAGACAAATACGTACTACGTAAGATTCGAGTAACTTGAGCGCTGACTGCTGTAACGATATATGTACGTACTATAATAGCATACTTACGTCCAACAAAGCGCTAAATTGCACTCTAACGATTTTTACATACATTGAATCTCATGTCTTGAAGTCTTCCACAAAGCAAAATATAATAAGTGCGAAATGAATGCGAAACCTTTGATGAAAAAATTAACAAAATAATATAATAATAATAATAATAAAAAATGTAATAAAATAAATAGAAAATAACGAACGATAATAATACAAGTAACAGTAATAAAGATAAAAAGAACTGTGAGCAAAAGGAAGTGAAGAAAGGGTGTAACCAGGGTGTACGTATCCGGAATAAAAAAAAGAACAGCGCAGCAGCCTCGAGGATGCTCGAAATTTTACGAAAAGCAACACAGGTGACGGTGGCATTAAGGGATGTACAAGGTTGTTATCGCGTGAACGCATAATAACGTTCGGCTTGATTTACGTTACGCCCGGGATTTCTGGTGGATATCTCATTATACCGCGTATTATATGCACGCTCGGCTCAAGGTGTACGTGAGATAGGTGTGTACATTGTACACGCATATCGGCGCGCTCGTATCCTGTTCGCCGGCCGATCGATAGCCCGGATAAGTGGTAATGGAATAATCGACGTTCCGTGTAAAGGATATTCGGATAATCAGGCATCCCGATGCGCCATATCTCCATAGCAATATCCGGTGACACAGTTTTTCAAATATTCGCACACTATCGGCGGGAATCACCGCGCGACCGGTCGACCGTCCCGCGAACCGGTTACCGGAAGAGGGAGAAACTTGTAATTGGATTAACGGACCATTGTCAGTCTTATCTTAATCGCCTTTTATGCGTTACGCGTTGTTTACGACTGGAAATTGCTGATCGACATTTCGTACAGCTAACGATCAAGTCGTAGATACTAACGATTTTACGATACGACGTTTTGTTACTCCTCCGTTAGCTTTAGAAGAAAATTCTATGCTCTTAATTCTACGCCTCGTACGCTTCTTTTAAAGCAAAAAGAATTTTCATTCTTGAAAATTGTGAAATATTTCCATCGTTATTTCAGTGAATATCCTTTGCCGATATCAGTATCTTCTTTTTGTTAATTTTGTTATTCTTCGATTTTGATCATCGACGTTTCGATTTTAAGGTGGAATATTCTTCGAAAAATCTCTGACATCGTGCTTCACATATGATTCTTGGTGTGGTTGATATAAAAATAAAACAAATCGTCTTTAAACAGTCATTCGTCGTTGTAATATTTCGTTTGATATATGCTGGTGCTCCAGCCTGCAAGTTTATGAAGATTCGGTTACGGATTTGCGCGTGCCTTTCTTGCTTTCGGTATTTTGATATCGTTATTAGATGCGGCGAAGAAGAAGAGGATCTAGCTATCTTAGAAAAGAACGTGACAATATTACGATGTTCGAGGGAGTGCGAGACGACGTCGCCTTGGAAAAGTGCTGACGATCCGGGTCATCCACCTCCAATCTTTCCTCAGCAGAATCTTACGGTAGGTAATATACATCTCTTCTTTGCACCATATTAATATCTTTTTATCGCCAACTACTTTTTCTATCATACTCTGCAATATTCTAAAGATTACTGTAATTTTTAACACGGCTAATAAATGAAATGAAATTTTACTTTTCTTGTATCAAGATTTTTATCCTTAAATAACTATGTTCCTCATAATACCGTATTTCTTGCAGACTATTTAAACAGCTAATAAATAAATGAAAGTTTTTTATATCATTTTTTCTATCATTCTACCCTTCGTCATCTTTCTGATAGTATATTATAAACATTTTAAATTTTGTTATAACGTATACCACGACTAAAAGATGAAACTAAAATTTAATTTCCTTGAGTATCCAACTTTTCGATCAAATCTATACCGAATTCTTCGTCATCTTGCAAACTTGAATATAATTGTATCAAAGACCGGAAATCTGAAGTCATCTCGCAATTTATCATATCAGCATGTCATTTGACTCCCAAAGAAGCAACTTAGCAAGCCACAGAGCAAACTAAACATCGGAACAGAGTCAAAGAGAATATAGAAGCCAGTTAGACATGAAAACTTTCGACATAGCAAAGCGTTGACAGACTGTTGTGAACACTTCGAATAAAATCACCGATTCACCAGTTGTCTTCCCTTAAACCCACGAACATAATTAAACTAAGAATCATAATTAACGATACAAGAACCGAACAAAACGAACACCCACCAATATATCAATCGCTCTTCGATGTATCAAAATTCTATATCACACGACGAAACAATCAGAACTATGAAAGCTGTTATCGCGAAGCGTAACAACGAGATAGCCAATTCGCGGGATCGCGGCCAGCTCGTTTCAGCCCCACGTTCCGTATCGGCATTTAATCCGCGATCTTTTCAATCTTCGTGACTCGAAAGACGGGAATACACGGTGAAGGAACGAAAGACAAAGAACGAAAGCACGAGGATGGTCGGTCAGGATGAATCGATGGAAAGGAGAAGAAAAAGGGGAAAGACCAAAAGGGGGCAGACCAGGTGGGGGTTTGGGAGGGGAAGGTGGTCGCGATAAAAAGTTGGACCGGTCCACGGCGTAGAAAGGCGAGCGTGGCGTGGGTGGAACGAGGACCAGTGACAAGTACGATCAGCCGGTTCACCGAGCTGATCGAGGGAAGAAGAGGAAGAAAAAGAGCGTGAGCCAGTGACGGCGGCGGCAGCGACGACGTCGGTGGAGGCGGGGGTCGATGCAGGGGAAGAGACGCGCGGGGGAGGAAAAAAAGAGCGAAGAGAAGTCGGCGAAGTTGCTCGAAGCCGCGTCGACCGGCAGCGCTTATAATTTCTAATGGGCACCGGTGTATTTTTTGCAGCGGGCCCGGAACGGTCCGCAATAATTTATATCCGCGGGGACAGCGTCGCGCGTGCGTCGGCGTGCATACGAGAAAAAGCGAGAAAACGACGGGGACGGCTCGCGGGAATCGCGCCACGCCGCCGTTGATCGTGCCACGCCGCGACAGAACTCGCTGGCTATCCGTCCACACGCTTTTGGAATTGAAAATTGTTACAGGCAATGGAGAATCTTAGGCTTTCGCGAGAAAGTTTGTATGAGTTTGCATAGCTGTTACATAGTTAAGTCCAATTTCACGCTATATGAGATAAATATGTCCTTTGATATATTCAACAACTTCATTTGATAGAAATATATCATCATGTTGTATATACGTCATTGACCACGAACATACGCGTATCGTCGCTCTAGTTTTCGACTGGTTCTATAATCTAGCTGCGCTAGTTTGCAAACTGAGTTTACGAAGTTTAATATGATTATGCGAAGTTAGGACTTGAAAGAACCGAATATTTGTTGCTTTCTAAGTAGAATTATCATCGTATTATCGTAAATTTGTATTCCATATATCAACGAGACATATGCGAATTGGTCAATTACAATTTTTTGAAAGACAATTTGTGCGAGTACATCCAAATTATGACGAGCTTCCACGGATATCGAGTATCAAGTAAAGTAGAAATAGAATTTCGAATGTTAATACCACGAAGGCTTAATTTTTTCGTACAACGTTCGTTCTACAGAGATTTAATTTTTTTATACAACTGCTCGCAAAAACGGACTCTGTTTCGGCATAAAATCTTCCACGAGAGTCATGGCAAAACGCGTGACTAAGAATAATTCCAGACGCCCGATGCATGCAGCATCGATTCCACGCGAGTCTCTGGAAAGCCAGAACCCCATTGAATACGCGAGCCCAATGAATTGTCATTCATGACAAACGGAGGACAGAGTAAAGGCGCGCGGCGTGGACGCGGCAACCAGCACGGTTCACCATAGAAGCTCGGTATGTCGCGGTGGCCATGAGGACACGGCGTTATGCGGCATCTCGAGGCAATAGATCACCTGGTCGGCGTAATCGGCGAGGAACGACCGTTCGACTGTCGACGACCCGACGTCCGGAGGATACTAATTCCTCCAGCAGCCTTCCGACAGCGGACCGAGCGGCGATTCACGGTCGTTCGAGTACCTCGTTTCCTCTTCCCATCTCGAAACGCTAATTGCTGTGACTTGGATTCCGAGCGATTGTTTCGGTGATCTGCGTACGGTACTGTGTGCATAGTATGCTGTGTAGCATTGTGTTATAAGAGAACCGTATTGATAGAACAGGTTTCTAACATTCGCATACTATTCATAACATTCTTTATACCATTTCGGAACTGAAGAAAATTAATGTTTTATTATTTTCTTTGCGTTTGTCGTCTTTCTGTCTTTGTTCAATTTAAAAAATTTAGTCGGTAGCAGCCCGTATAATATTAATTTACTTAAGAGATAAAAGACATCGGCAATTTCAAAGTATCTCGGTATATCTTGAAAAACGAAAAGATGCAGGATCTTTGGATAAAAGAAGACAAAATATTTGGTGTAAAGAATGACAGGAAGCCAACGTAGGATATTACCTCCGAGACAGAAAGCGAGATCTTGTGAAAAATAGGTGAGAACTTCAATAGCACAAAATTGAAAATTCGTAGATTTGGGTATTTGCAAATCTGTGGATTTTTGTTAAACGATATTGATGGTAGAAATCCCAAAAGCCGCACATCGAAAGTTCACAACAAAATCGTGAACCTACAATGTCTCAATACAAAGACACCCAATGGGACTCGACGACGATCAATCCGCGATCTTTCACTTATCAACAAACCAGCGGCAAGAATTCGTTTTTCACCCAGTCGCCTGACGTGGGACGATTGCACAGTGTGCATTGCACGCGCACACACACCGCTTTCTTGCGTCTAGCTTCGTTATATGAAATCTCGTGTGCGCTCGCAGGACACGTTCGTCCTGGCTCCTCGAGCGCGTTCTTTCCGCGTCGAGATTTACTGCGTCATCCTGCGCAGACGGCAGCTGTCCGTGGAATGTCGATTGCTGGTATCGATCGAGCGCACGCGAAATCACGAAGAAAATCTACGTGGAAAAACTAACATTCATCAGCCGGAACGCGGTCGATGGCGTGGCGTGGGCGAATTTATCGGGGACCAACGACTGGTTGCTGGACTCCGTTCGACGATCCGCGCCTTTTATAGACGGATGAAAAAAGAGTTCGTGAAACTTTAACGGGAATTTTAACTATTTAAACGGTCAAGGAAAATTGATTCGATTAATCGACTGATGGAATGCTATTTGCGAATTATTTTGGGAGACGTTGAAAGCGTTTTTAAACGAACGGTAAGACTGCAACTGAAATTAAATGACGTGTTATTAGCGGCAGGACGTATCTCATTTAGTACAGAGACAAACATTTATGAATAATGCAAAGTTCTTACAACTGGAGAGCTTGCTTCCATAGTTTTGATATTCTTCATATTTGTTTTCAGTATTTTATTTTCGACTTCTCTTCTATTATATTCTATCTTTGCTTCACACGGGAAACAAACTGATTACGGCAGAACTCCGTTTATATGAATTTTCCGATAAACGGGTGGTTTATGCAATGTAGAGCTTCACCAATTACTACTAACTATCTTTTGTTCGCATAATAGAAGTTTACCTTCAGATAAGTAACTTCAACTGGCTGGAGTTTATTTAATCAGCAACTAACATTTCGTTTCAATGAATAGAGTTTGATGAATAGAAAATGTGGCTTCATCGTATCTCCACGAAGAATAATCGCAAATATATTGTCACAATAAAATCCATAAATCACGAAAACTAGAATTAATCAGTTTAGCTTCCGAGTATCTCATCTCTGTTGCTATTCTCCTTACGAACGCGTTACATCTACCCATAGCCGTAATAAAGCCATTACCACTTATCCATGCGAATCAACCGAAGCCAAATCTAACGCAATAGCTCCAATAAGCCAATCTCCAAATAAACCTCTTACAGCGATCAATTCCGGAACAATGCTTCGTTAAAATCGCTAACATTCCTTGACACAGCCGATAAACAAACATCTCGTACACGCGCTAGACAAAGCACGTGTTTCGTGCCGCATAAACCTCGATTGACGCGCCACCCGAAAAGGAAACTGCCCTGTATTAACGCGACGTACGATCGTGTGGGCGTAGTCATAGATCGTATCGCGAATCGATCGCCAGTCGCCTTATAGTAAGTTTCACGTCACAGCGAGTACCAGCGTCCCGTGCTACGCCGACACCGGCGAAAAACTCGCTTGTATCTGTCCGACTAGGAAGCGGACGGGATAGCCGATCGGCCGCTATCGGCGGACAGGCTTTTTCGCATTTCGCCGCTTGTAGAACAATGATCTTATCGGTCGAGTGGCTGGCGGTCGCGTGGCGTGCACCAGGCGTGTACCGGATCCGCCACCCGGTTCAAACTTTTCCAAAACAGGCATCGAGCCACGGCTGCTTCGGCTTGACGATTTTTTATCGCGTGGGCGTCGTAGATACGATCTCGACAATGATCACGTGCCTATATGTCGTAGGTTTGTCTCTTATTAGACGATTAATTTTCTGGCGGTGACGCGTTCGCGAAGCGTGTGTCGTTTGGTCGGGACGAGGAGAAGGGGTAGGGCGACCAGGAGTCTGAAATTAACGGGAGAACCCGTTCCCCCATCGCGGTAACGGCGAGTTAATTATGAAAAATGTAAACGCCGTGGCTAATTTTATATGTCGCGACAGGTGCGTGGCACGGCGCGTGCGTGCGTAAGTGCGTTCGCCAGTCGCGTGAAATCGAAAGACTTAACTGTTGCGCTTATTACTTGTGACAGAAATAACGACGATCGAAACGTCTTTTATGTTCAAATGCGAATGATACTGATCGCGTGTTAAGTAGTTTTTAAATATTGTCGAAGTAATGTAAAAATATGTTTGGTAATGGGACGTGGTAATGAATGTGGTTGATACGGTTGTCGTTGTCGGTAGTCAAACTGATCGACGTTCGATTCATTAACAAGGTGCACGTCAAGAAACAAATAGTCGCTGTCGTAAATTTATTTATTACAAGAAGACGGCATAAGTAATTGTAAATGTCAAAATAAATTTTATGTCAGTCGAATTTTATGGTCGGCGTAACTTTTGACAGCTTTTCATGAATAGATTCTTAATTTATAGCGGAAGTTTCACCTGAATCCAGTACGTGGATTTATATTCGGGAAGAAATGGAGATCATGAATAACGATGGTGACCATCATTTATCAAATTGTATTTGCACAGATTGACCGGCAAGCAATTGCCTGAATGCAAATAATTGTGTACGATTTCAGTGAAAATCCTCTTTAATCTTCATCGAGGAAACCTGTTGCTTTCAGCAATTAATATCTCGTGGAAGAGGAATTGTTATCAAAATGTACGAATTATTACGTGTATTACTTTATCAGTTTTGGATATTTTTCATCGTATTATTTATCCAGTCAGGCTGTGTGTAACCGTTTTCCCCTATATCTCCACAAAACGATCATGTCAAAACGATTACGTCGAGTCAAACAAACACGTGTCTTTTAGAATTATGACTCCGCCTCGAATCTCTTCACTCAATTAGCCCTTTCATCGCTAAAATGACTGGTCACCAATTGTCGAGCGTTCACTATATATATACCTAGCAAAGCTTACAGTAGTCATTTGCCATAATTTTACATTAGTTAAATTTGTAACACTACCTTAACTTTACCTAATATTTTTATAAAATTATTTTATTTAATTTCTGAGTAAATTTACGATTCAACTTGTATAGCGTTTGCATACTGACGGACAAGTCTGTGACGAGAGGAACAAAGTCTACGTCTCTATAACTACAGCCACTCGAAGCGTCCAAGCAACGAGTTTATACTCTGCATGCATTCGCAAAATATCGATCGCACGGATAGATTGGCGTTTCGCGTAGATAGGTATCAATTTTTGAGGGTTGTTATCGACCAAAGTGGAATAATCACTCGTTACGTATATTCGCGAACGACAAGCAACCATATAATTTCACGGCGAAATTGGTCCACCATACCGATTATTAATTTCGTATCATCGATCGACGAACAAAGATACTTATCGAGCTACGCGACACGATTCCCGATTCTGTTGCTATCTCATGCCGATGCTAATTGAAACCGTAACCATCTTGACGTCTTTGTATTCTCAGGTATGATAATGATTTCCGTGACGTGTAAAAAGATATAGATGAGAAGATATAATCGTGAGACGTTGACTTTAAAGGGGATTTCCCGGAATAGTCGGTCGCCAAACAGATCAATCGTGTATCCGACATGCCGATCCGTTCGATTAAACTCTTGACTAGGAGATCGGTTGAATTATAGCGCGTCACGAGTACAACTCGTTATATATATCGTCGTATCCGCCGGCATATGTCAATTGCATCCAAATGAAATCTCCGACTGCGGAAGTCGTAATTATTCTTTATCATCATTAGTCGCAAATATATCAACCGGTCGACACGTGAAAACTACCGACCAACGTTCATCAAAGCTGCACACAGTGTTGCCTTAGTTCAAAGAATATTTACACCGCGATGAATCTTCGATTCATCTGTATTTTTCTGATGATAAACAACGAAAAGTTTATTTCAATTTTATTTTTTAATTTTATTACTTGAGGACTGTACTTGTGACTATGGGATCGATCGTTTGTCACCAAGACGATAATAATTTATCATCTTCCTGCAAGTTCGACACGGTGAATATTAATCCGAAAGAAGGAAGAAGCTTTGACTACTGAAGAATCAAGCAGTTGAAAGCCGCGAAGTAGGCGTGTAGAATGGAGATTGGGTGAAAGGGGAATTAATGTGCTTTCCTTCTCAACAGCTTCCTGTACAGCAGATTTGTGAATAAAATTCAGCGGCGATTTGTATGTTAAATACGAAGTAGCTTGTAGGTTAAGAGTCAAAACTGCGATTTAATCGAAGAGGTCGACGAGTAGGAGTCGATATTTGTGAAACAGAGAGATTCTGCGGTGAAAGTGGAAAGTTGATACAAGTGTTTCGCCTGATGTTAAAGATCGGTGAAATATAATTATAGCAAAAACATAAAACTGTCAGTTATCAAGCATTTATCAAACTTGATCATTTCAGATGTAAAATGTTTTATATAGGAAAAGTATTCCAATGTTTTACAACCGACGCAGTTAGCCTCGTCAAAAGTTGAATGTAATATTCACTGACATTAACACGCTGAAAATTTTAAAATTTTAGCCGAACTTTATCCTTGCTTTTCAATTACCATACGTATTAAACTATCTAAAAAATCATCTATTTTCTCGTTATTTTGTTATAAATCTATAATAAAATGTTTAATCTTATTAATGGTAAATAATAAATAATAAATAAATGTTTAATAATAAAATTCTTCAGTAAATACAACAAATAGGTATCCTAATACTTATAGCCGGTACTGTATACAACAACTTACATCACATATCAGTACGAAAACAACATGAACATTCGAGTGATATACTCTTACTTTCCCTTTGTAAAATCAATGCGAATGATCCGAGACTTCGAAATCTCGAAACATTCGCGCGGTTTCGCTTTCCATCCCAATTAGCGTGAACGGTCCCTTTTAACGGAACCGGCGGCGTCCGGAATCAATAAGGATCATCGAAAACAGGGAGCGTAGGCGGTCGGTTTCCGTGGCTGTCGTACATATAACCGGTACTTTAAAGACCGTGCTCTCGGCCTTCTCGATCGGTCCTCCCGTGGGACCACACAGAGTGTCCGAATCTGGCGGCCTTAATTAATCGGCGTTAATTCTTTCCGGCTGTACGGCGTGGATCCCAGGCGATCGTGGCCGAGTCGAAGGCGGATCGGCTTGAGAACGTTCGATCGAGACTCGGTGGGGACACGGTCCGGCTCGTACGAGACAGAGAATCGGGAAGACAGGGCTAAAGGAAGGGCAGGGTGCAAGGGAGGATCGTAAATTTCCGTTATGGGACTCCTCGTAAAGCCGGCTCCGACCGGCGCGATAAAAAGCCCGGTCCACAGGTTGCTACTCCCGAGAATGATTCTTCCTGCCTTTTTCTCTCTTCCTTTCTCGCTCCCTTCTTTCTCTATCTTTCTCGTTCTTTTTTCTTCTTTTTCTCTCTTTTTTATCCCCCTCGGCTCCACGAACGAGAGAATCATCGGGAAAATCGTACGCGAGGAGAGGCGGCTGCCGTCCTCACAAAGGTGTTCCTTAAAATTCGTGGGACACTTCGATCGGTAATGGAGAGGAGAAGGTGAAAAAGGGACGAGAGGAGAAAGAAGGGAGGAACCGCTCGTTAAGGCGGCTTCGCTCATCGGCTCGTCGCCGGGCCCGTAATTGCTGCTGGCGCTCGCCCACGCAAAATCGCGTCAGGCGTAAATACGGCTTAATGCCCTACTCCACCCATTCCTCTTTGTCCGGAGCGGGCCTTCTTCTTTCTGCGTGTCCTCCGAAATCGACTCGAGTTTTCGGTTTCGTTCGGTGAGAACGACTTGATGAGTTTTTTTAAAGTTAACATCGAAGGAATTATGGCGCAGGTGAGGCTTTCTTTTCTGAAAACGTTTTTTTCGTACATACTGTCCGCGCGTGAGACTTAATAGCTTCTTAGAACGAACGCGTCGTTTCTTGTTTGTTTATACTTACGTACCTTCTTATTTAGCGCTTGCTGTGTATATCGTATCTTTCTTGTATGCACCGACGTACATGGCTTTGTCATCGCCAACGAGTCGATAGTTGCTATTTCTGTACTTTGAACAACGACACAATAATTCTATCTGAACGTCGTAACAGAAATGTCGGAGAAGTTCTGGGAATAATTTTCATCGTCTTTTATTTAGAGTTTAAGGTAAATGATACAGATTAACTAATCGAATTTAAACCAGCCCGATTGGATTGACGTTGCAAATAAAAATAAAGTATTTTGCATTTCGGCATTGTATTTTTGGCCAGTTAAAATTCCTTACGCACAATCCATAAATTTGTCAACTATTTCATCGTCTAACTAGATCGAAAAATATTTGAGTGGTCCAAATTCGACGAGCTTCCCCTACATATCTTACAGATGACACAAATTTTATACGATTAAGCTATTCGTTGTGCCAAATTTACCCAGATATTTTCCAAACGTATACACCGTCATGTCATTTCTCCATTTTCGGGAAACGGACTGGCATTAGTTCCTCGTCGAATCGAATTTCAAGCCGGAGTGACGCATAAATTATGCCGTACGTATCTCTCTAATCTCGCGGCTAACCAAATTCCTCCGAATGCAATCGAATCTCCCCGGACATTTGCTAAAATGAACCACGATCCGGCGTCGTCCCGTATACGTAACGGAAGAGAGGGATCGATTGGTCGTCGTAGTCCGACGTCAATCAAGAGATTCGGAATCAGGTCGTCGCTCGGGAATTAATCCGATTCTGGCGACCCCGGAAATATCCTGGTCCCGATTTCGCGCGGGCGTTGCCGACTATTCGAACCTATTTGAACCGTTCTACGACGTACGCCCTCAATAATAAATCAACCCCCTTAATTGCATTACCGGCGAAACGTCAGTTGTCGAGGATGAGGGTTATATCTTGACAGCGCGTCAGATGCACACAAATAACCTGACAGCGCTGCTAAATCGAGTCACGAATAGACAAATGCTAGAAAAAATGTATAAATATTTATTCTCCTAGAAAGAGGTAATTTTCCTTATGAATTTTTATCATTATGCTGGTTATCATTAGATTATTTCCAGAGTTCGTCCACAGCTACCTTGAATTTTTTATTTCGTAGATCAAAGGCAGAGAAGCTGCAGCGATAAAGTTAACAAATCGAAAATTCCAAAGGATTTGGAGTGGCCGTCAGTTTATGACTCGGATAACACATCTACCTTTTTCGGGAAAGTCCAAATTGCCTACCTTCCAAGCTGTAAAGCTTACGATGCGGACCTCGTTAAGAGGCTAAAAAACACCTCAAGTGCTCGATGGGTTAGGTCAAAGGTAAACAGTTGGTATTAATCGGCAATACCAGAGGATATGCGCCTACGAGCGTACATAATTAAACCAAGGAAAAGTCAGTATGGAAAATCAGTATATAAGGACAAGACGAAGCTTCTGGTGGCAGTGTCAACAAAATCTTACAACCGTTTTCATCAGAACGTCAAACTCTTCGTGTATGCTGAAGAGTACAAATAAATAACCAAACCATACTACTACTCGTTATATTTAATTTACCTCCACTTTGAGCGCTAATCTCGTTCAAAGTTTCCGATATCAACCGATCAGTTGTAACCTGACTGATGGCTATTTAGTTGAGAATTCGCAACACGCGATACCTAGTTAAATATTGTCTTTGAATTTTGTCAGGTTCAAATGTATAAGCTCAAAATTCGAAGGGTTTGGGATAGTTAAACTTTGTCTCGATATCTCGGATCACATGTACAGTGTACAGCAGGTACTTGATATGCAAATGACACTTGATGGATAGACAAACGAAAAGCATTTACTTCTTCGAATCGTTCAAAGAACTTCATCAAAATGGATATGTGACATCTTCGGTGCGCTTCCTCTATTAATGATAATGATAGTTTATCAGCGACATGAAACCACGGGGCATCGATCTAGACACCAATGTTCGTCGCTCGATGAACTAGCCCCGACTCTGAACACGTCTCCGGGTACACAGGCTAATAAAATACGATCGTTTCGTCCTTTCGTTTTCCCGATTCGTAGGAACAACTCGATCGGATCGGCGAGTCAGACCTGGGTATAAATAATGTAGAGGCATCGGTCGTTAGTTCTAAAAGAGCTACCTGGTCGCCCGCGTTTCTTCAGTGACCGGATGCTTTTCATTCAGGGACAGATTGCCGAGTAGCGCGACGACCACGTCAGTCAACGAACCGGTGACGGTGGTCCAGGATCGCTTGTCGTCGTAGGAACGCCGATTACGATCGACCGGCCTCAGAAAACGCTCGATAAATAGATTTGTTGTTTCGAGTTCGTGTTTCAGGTGAAAGGAGTTAGCTCGCAAATCGAGTCATTTATTTCCCTTCCTTTTCTTCTTCGTTTCAAATTGATTTCGATCGTGACTTTTTATTTGCCGAACGATGATAGTATACGACTGTTTGGTTGTTTATTTTATCCTCCGTAATTCCACTTCTCTAAAAAATATATATCACTCTTTATAATTAATAGCATATTGGTGGCACTGGTTAATCGAAATACGAGTACCAGTTTATTTTATACACTTAAAATAGTTGACTTTTTGGTACCAGACAAGATATTAGAAAATTGGATGGTACTATGAGTGGAAACGAGAAAAGAAGGGAAAAAAGGTGTTTATCTCACGAAAGTAATGAATATTCGCACTTTCGCAGGCGAGCATTAAACCAAATGAACGGAACTAGTCGGTAAATCATTCCCCTTTCTAGTCAAAAACAAAAGATCAAGTATCGGTCGATACGATATACGAGCGTGTAAAATGCGTAGCGAAGATCGGTTCGTAAATAACGAGTCATCGACTGTGGGAACGGTTCGCGACACGATCGTTTCAGGAAGATAATTCAACCGGCTGTCGATCGGCGCGACGTCTTAGCACCCCGACAGTTTCACTGACGCGCAACACGATCCTGCGCTCAGCCGCTTTAAATATTTGCCAGCTGGCGATATTAATCTGAGGATTCGCCAATTTTTCGCGCGGCTACGGCGCTGCTAACAGGTTGTACCCGATCGTGGTCGGGGACTTTTATCGAGAAACGAACCGATACCCACCGCGAGAAAGCAGCATTTTCGACGTTTCTTCGGCGACGCGACGAGTCGATCGATCATCTCGTGGCAAGCATGTATGTAAATCGATCGTCGTACGATCGATCGCGCCAAACGATCATCATGGAGGTTGTAGAGAGCCGAACGACGATAATTCCTTCCGCGTAGATCGAACAGCGTCAACGACGATGCTTGAGCGGGGACCGCCTACGTCGAGACTGGATTCTCTATTTGGCAAGTTGGCATTGCCCCCTCTCGCGAGACTGTACGCTTCGATTAGGTTTACTTACGACCGATCGGCTAAGGGCACGCCAGGTTCTACGTCCGCGGGATACCTGTCAGCGCTTCCGTTTACTCCGACCGCTGTTCTGAATCGCCCCATGGGGACTCTGATCGACGTTGTGTGCACTCTTTCCTGGTTCTGGCTGGGGAAATTCAGTGGCGTCTCCGAGGGGTAGTTCCTGAGGTTACAAAGATACTGTTACGCGTATGAAATCGATGATAAAAGAATATACGGTACGCTTGCACATATAATTACTCCAGTAAAGTAAGAAAGTAAGATTTGACTTTAGTATGTCGCTATCGACGATGTTTATTTAATCGAACAGCGAAGTCTTTTGCGAGGTTTTACATCGACCGTGAAATATATAATTAAATATACCGATCATGTTACTATCCTACTCGGCAGAAATAAAACTTCCAACCGAATCATCACAATTGCAAATCAACGTATAGAAGTTTAAGCGACCAAAAGTAGAACATCGCGGATTTCCAAAAATCTAACTCTGCGAAACAGGTGACTAGATACGCTCCTGCGATCGACCGTCAAGTGCGTGGAGTAGATAGGTGCACGCACACGTATCGACGGCTATTGCTCGGTTGGTTGGCTATCCCATTAGGAGTGTGTCAAACCCTGCGACATTTATTGAGCCGCGGCGGAATGTCCCGAGCCACTCGGTGCACGTTGGTTGGCGCGCGGTCGCTTGCTGATTTTCTCCAGATGTGGAGCTGAACGTTCGCGTCGTAAGGTGGTCGCCTAAAATGGCCAGGCCTTGGCCAATCTATAAAACATCGCTCGCTCTATCAACGGCCCTAAACGCTTTTGCGTTCGTACGCGCCCGCTTCTTGCCGTCGTGCCGACTGCTCCGTAAACCGCCGCTGAGCCACTATGATGACAACGGCGCGGCAAGAAATCCCCTGGAGTTAGAGAAGAAAGGCCCTCGTGTCTATCGGGAATACCGCTGGCAATATTCGTAATAACCCTTTAGGGAAAGCCCGTATTGCTCTCGCCGGTGAGTCCGCGGTTCTCGTGCGTCGCGCGGTTTAACTCGACTTTACAACCGCGAGCCTACAGACAAGAAACGGCCACCACCGGCAAAGAAACGGTCGCGTTTTTCCTCGCTGCGTTTCGAGGACGCGGTTGGAGAACGTTTACGGTGGCCGATCGATCGGTACCACCATGACCATGCTACGTGAATCTCGTTACCGTTCCGCGTCATTTCCGGATGCTTCTTGCTTTCTGGGCTGGTAAATCGATAGATTGAGACAGAGGAATCGATCGTATCGTGACGTGGATGGATACTCTATTTTTACGACTGTTTCATCGTTATATTTGTTTTTATGTTTTCATCTTTTATATGATTTCGGTTAGGTTGGTTTTCTTTCGTGGATCGTCGTATAGACTGTAGCAACTGTTCCGAGATATAGTCGAAAGGATCGTAGATTATACGGCGCGATGGTGTAGATAGTCTAAACCGTAGATGGTGGGTGCGATCGATAGAATCAAGAATTCGTATACAAGTTGGCAGTTCGATTGGTTAACGCAGTCGACTGGCAAAAGGAAGGTGCCTGTTTCTCGACCCGAGTCTCGGTCCAGTAAACCGTATCCTCTCTTCGAGAGAGTTTATTGTCCCCGGGGAAAGCGTTACTTTGTTTCTCGACCATCGCTGTTCCATTTCGCATTTTCTTCCTTGTCCTGATATTATCGTTTGAATCAGTGCTCGTAATACAAATGTATATATACCTGTATAATCATTCAATGACAAAACGAGACAATACTCTGCGAAATTCGCAGATTATACAATACTACCATACAAAGTTTCCAAGTTTTCGCTCATGATACTCGATGAAACAAACGATATATAACCGACGATACCGGTGCGAGAAAAAGCGTTATTTCTGCGCTCGTAACTCCATCGAAGAGACAGAGAGGAAGGCCTCAGTCTATCGGCTAGGATTTTCCCATTAATTACTGTCTACGCCGGTGAGAAGCGGATCGAGAAGAGCGTAGAGCGCGAGCACGAATAAAAAGCAACGTGTCGAGCGAGCGAGACGTGGAATTGCCGGGATTTATTGCTAAATCGCGCAAAACTAATAACGCTCTCCTCGTCCGTTCCAATCGACCTGTTACACGCTTCTCGACTGCTCTTTTTTCTCTCCACGTTCGACTCGATGGGAGACGCACGCCGTGCTCGTCGCAGATACGTCCAGCCTGTTTGTTGTTCCCGATTGGTCATTATAATTACCGTGGTCGTCGATAGGACTCTTATTTACAAATAAAGTAGCCGACCTGTTGCACGGTTTTGTCGCGCGGTTTTGCAATGCGTGCACGCGCGAATCGACGGAAGTGGGAAACCGTTCGCCATGTTTGACTACGAAATAGCCTAGGTACTGTTATGTCATTTGGAACTGTTAGATTCGCGATATGAAAAGTCGATGATTTCTTATTTTGAGATAACGACAACAGAAAACAGAGTGGAAAGTTTTAACGTTATTTAGTAGTTTAATATATCTAATATTTAATTCTTGAAAATGTAGAGTTATTCTTTAAGTCGAATTTCGAACGAATCTTTTGCTAGCTTTTGTTGTCAATTTCACGTCAATAGTACAAATAAGAATATGAATTTTCCAGCTTCGACAAAGGTATGGTTGAAGAGATTTTCTAAGGTACCGGAATTCCAAAATTATTTTACTTTAAATACTTACGATTTCGTTCTAAACTTATTCTCGATATCTTCTCTAGTATATTTGTAAGTAGCTACTCATGAAACTTCCACGAGACTACGTAACAAGCGAACCTACTTCGACTAGATTTCCAAAATATTCTCCCTTCCCAGAAATATCCATCCCCACATTCTAAGCTCGTGGACGTATTCTCAAGGCTCACTTCTCGCACTGGTTCTTTGCCCTCGAGCGTCGATGGTCCCTGTTTTATTCATCACACCACGAATCTTTTTCCGGGAACGTAAAATCCCAGGACGAGAACCGAATATCGAACTTTCTTTTCCATCTGAAATCCTTTTCCATTTCTCTCGCGATTCATAGCCTGAATTACATATAAACGAAAACAGAATACACCTCTTCGTGCGTGTCTACGAGCGCACGCGTTCAAACACTCGCTGAAGAAGAGGATCTGCAGTTAGGTCGGCGTAGCTCGAACGTATTTCACCCGTGGATCGTCGGCATTCGTCCCAGCGAAGGGAGGATTTATTCTTCGTCGATTTACAATGCTTTATGGTGTCGGTCTCGCTGCTTCAACAAATAATTGCCAATTAAACGTCCCGCACATCGATCGCCTCGGCAGCCCGGTTGCGAAACTACGGATATCCCGAGGTAACTTCCTTCTTCTGCGTATTTCCACATACATATATTCGTTGCATTGTGATTTTGCGTAGGAAGCACAGAGAGAAGTTCGATTTCTATCCTCTTTATTATGAGAACTATGCCTCATTCGAATATTTATTGTTAATTATAAAAGTTAGAGAAGTGTCATTGGCTTGAATCGTGATATTTGAATGCGCGTCACACTCAATTTATTTGATTTACTTGAATTTACAAATATGAGATTTCTATACTTCAAGATAGTTAAATTGTGGAATCAGCCGTTTGATACGAACGATAGCGAGCAACTGAATTGAAAGTAAGAGCGAAAGCTATATTGTGTCGTCGAGTAATCGTATAGTAAAATTATTTTACGTTGTTTTGTGCTGTCAAGTAGAATAATAGCGTGGGCGTATATAGCCAATTCTGTATTGAATTGTGTATCGAATGATAATAAGAATTCGCATCTATTCGAATTTATGTTACAAAGTCGGAGAATATTTATCAAAGCAATTTCCTAACGTTTACTGCAATCTCGCAACTCTTTCACGAAGCAATCTGACGAGTTTTCATTTTTAGTAATATAATCACGTTTTGCCGAGATATCTCGGATCGAAAGTGGACGTAGGACGATTAAGAGCAATTATGCGAGATCAAAAGGATCGCGAGCTGTCGATACCGAACATTTTTTTTCTTCCCCCGTGGAATTCATCCTCCACCTGTGGCCGTGCGTTTCCTCGAACGAAGCGGAGAACGAAGAGGAGGATGGCGAACCGATCCGACCGCGGACTCCGACCACGGGCTCGTTTCGATTTTTTGCCGGGGCCGGGTATGCGGGCACACCTACGTCAAATCGTAAATACATTTATTCATGTTAGGCAGCCACGAGTATTGTATTCCGTTGTGGCGTTAGACAATGAAACGGGGGCGTTTTGGCCGTTCTCGCGCCGCCGCATCGCCAGAAACACACGGGTCGCGCAGCGAGACGTTTCGCCAACGAAAATTTATTTCGTCGTTGAAACCACGATTTCAAGCTTTGTATTTTGGTTTCTAAGAATCGTTCTAATGTCTATCCGTCATCCAATATGTATTGGTTTGAGTATCTCGACGTTGTTCCAAATTCTATTCATTTTTACCAAACTTCTAACAAACAAGAAATTCTTCCATTATAAATATATTGATATAATTTATCGACGAAGGTTTATGTATTATACCTATTCTACTCGATAGTACGAAACAATACAAGATCATTTCGCTACTAAAAATTATTCAGCGAGGTACATTAATTTTCACTTTTAATTGTGCTGAAACATCGCCCCGTGACATATCTTCTTTAAAATATGTACGTATATGCATACCTACACTTGCACATTCTCTCTCTCCTTGTGGTACAATCTTTTCTTTTAGTCCACGCAGAGTACAAAGATATTCCTACGACACGTTCGTACGTAAAATTCATCTAAAACATTGGATGATCCACGATCCCTTCTTTAACGTTCTAATCTCAAGTTCTCAGATCTATAGATGTTACATATACATACGTATCTCTAATATTAAGAATTTAGTTACTCGCTATAAACGTTCACATCAAATTTCCATTTTTATTTCGAACAATAAATTTCCATTTTTACTTGAATATTCTAAAAACTATACCTATCTACGCAAAGTATATTACTTGAAAGAACTTTTTAATTTATCGATATGCGTCACTCGTCATTTTCATCCATCGTGTTCCCGATACGTTATTCATACTTGCCACCTAGTATTCCTTTTCGTGCACAAAGTACCCGGGCGGTGCAGGTAAAAGTGGCCTGTTCCGAAACCTCGACATCGCGCGACACTGACGTGCTCGGCGTGGTGGTCGACGCGCATGTCCTTTCTGTTTCGCTTCTGGCGTGTCCTGGCAAGAAAGGTGCTCCGACAGTTTATGGCCGCGGAGAGGAAGCAAAGGAGATATATGCACGCCACGCTGTATACACGCAGGGATGCGGCGTGTCTGTGTAACGTGGACGCGTGCGACGCGGGAGGAGTACTTATATGTACACCGGTGGACTGGCGAATAAATATAATGCCTGGCGTGGGCGGCCATTGTTCGCACGCGTAAAGTTGAAACGCGAGAGAAACCGACCGTAAATCGAACATTTCGAAGTTAATGGTTTACCGAGGCTGCCTCCTCTCCCCCGTGGGAACGCATCTTGTCCGTCGCGGACGACTTTCTCAGACGCCACCGACGAGGCCAGCTTTTTCACATGCCGCTATTCGGGATGCGCCACTCTGTTCGCCGTGAGTTACAAAGTCCTTTGTTTTGACGTTTTCAACACGGACGTAGATTTTCTGTTGGCTAGTTGACAAGTATATCGGAGTATAAGTAGATTTATTTCCACGGTATAGTGCGATGCATGACGCACAAATTATAAATAAGCCTGTACTTTAGATGCAAAAGATATAACGCGAAATTGGACAAATGGAGCTAATATCGAGAGACTAATCGGTAGACTTCTTATGGGAAATTTAAAGATGCAACGACCGATGAAACAAGCAAAGATATTCTAAGAAGTAAAGCTTCAGTTTGTCGTAGTGTCTAATAGATGAAATAATTTTCCATTCAGCTAGCTCTTCTCATATCTATCGAGATATAAAATTGTACGAATATCTACGATCTATTCGCCAGAAAACACATTTGATGTTTCAACCTCCTGTTTACGATTCTCGTTTCACTCAATATTTTCTCAATATTTAATCGTTCTCATTTTCGTACGCTGTTTCCAAGCGTTTTTAAGATACTTACGAGCGGACCATCGAATTCGGACATTTCTAAAATTATCTTCATCTTGGAATACTCCATAGACATTGAAACAACGCATGCACGATAAAGCAGAGCCACGAAGCGATCGACGCGAGTTCGATACTTATGAATGGCGCAAGGTGGATCGAGCAGCGGGAAACGAGCCACGAAGAGGAGCATCGATCGGCTCGTTAGACGGGCGCAGGTATACGCGTCCGCACACGAACGTGTCTGATATGTTCTTGTGAGCCAGCCAGCACGGCGTGAAGTGCCGGACGACCCCGAGGCGTGTACTTGTAACGCACGGAACCCTGTGCTGCAGGGAGCCGCTTATTACCGATGCGGAATCAATTTCAATTTCGCGCAGCTTCACCACCTGCGATGCTGTGTAAGCGAACGTCTTGCGACTCGCCTTGTCTCGGATTACCTGGCAACTGGCTGGCGTGCGTGACTGCATGCGGCTCCACCGATCTGCGAATACGTGCGTCCATCTCTACGATATTGGGTATGGTACCCAGAATGCGGTTACAAGGGTCATAGATGAATTTAGATACGGTTTAGAAAAGTATTTCAACTTTTAAGTCAGGTAACCTGCCGAAGAACGATGAGCAATATCGATAACGTATACCAGCTATGGAATTTTTGTGATATTAAAAATGAAGGTTATTGGATCTTGATTCCTGGGTGCAATTGAAACAGATCTGAGAAGCCTGGTTAGAACGATATTGTAGTCAAGAGACTCGAGTATTCGGAAGATTCAAATCCTGACACCTCTATCTCAAAGGATTCGGTCGAAGACACTAGAAGCTTAAGCAAGAAAGACTCGACCAGTTCACTGAAATGTGAGAAATCCAGTTGGAACCTACCTAAACTCGAAGAACACTGTTGGAACTTGCCCAGATTTCGTGGATCGTATCCGAGGTATCTCGGGTTTTGACACCTTGACCTATCTTAACGATTTCGAATTTCAAGAGTTTAGTATATTCAAGAGGTTTGAATATTAGGGTTAGGTCGATGAGATGTTCGAAAATTTGAAAATTCGGCTTGTAGTAGCCACTTTCCACTGTTGTTATTTTTACGTAATAAGAAATAGAATAATATTGGAATTATACAAATAAATACAAAATGATCTTGTTTTGCGTACTAACAAAGATAAAATATCATGTACGGGATATACGGTACCGTGACAACTGTCGTGGTTTAGCGCAGAGTCTATGGTTTTTCGAGGCCACTATAGAATTGCGACGGAGAATGTGAAGGAGGCAGTGGCCGCTACTTCTGTTCCAGGTTGATTGAGGTTCGTGGGTGGCCCTGACGTCGACGTTACCCGGTAATGCCCCCTAATCACGGTCAGCCGTTCGCCATTAGACTTAAATGCGATTTTGAGCGATACCAGAAGCACCGTGGCCGGTGTAATTGCTCGTAGGTGTCGCGATACTTTACGTAATTCGATATTGATGGAAAAAATCTAGATAAATCTAAATGCACGTGAAACACAAAAGGTCCGTGATTGATTAAAATTACGCGATTTATTAAGAGAGACAATTACAGAACAGGATACAAATTTTGTTAATTAAATTCTCTTTAGTCTCGTTTCGCGCCATTCAGTCGAATAAATGAAAAGTTTTACGTAAAGTTAAACAACCTTACAGCGTACAGCCTTACTTTCGAACGAACCTTCACGCTGCGGTGCGATAAATCGAATAAGTTCGATACTGGACATATGAAATAGCGACAGGGTGGCCCATGTCTGACAAGTGGCTTCGGTGGTAATGGATCGAGTCAGGATCGAAGGTATAGTTTTTAAGCGCGGATATCGATAGACGAGTAATAATGATAATGGTAATGATGAGTCAGATAACGATCGGTGAACACAGAAACAAAACTGCGCGGGATATCGACGTGCATATAATAAGGGATGCGTGTTTGCTCGTTTTTCGGCGCTCGACGAGATATTTATAGCTGTTGCTATACCCATACTTGCCTGTGCCAGATCAGCCTCGCTAGAAAAAGCATTATTTTCAACATTAACGTCTCGGCGACGCATTAATAAGAGGACGTAAGTGCATTTTGGACCTTGCAACCAGCTACTCTGTTTTCTGTAACCGTCAATTTCACATCTGATTCTGGTATCGTGAATACCTTAACGGGCCGGCAGTCTTTTCAAGTGTATAACAGGAAAGGAAATTTCTGATCGACGTGCAGAGAATCCTATCATTTCTCTTACAAAGCTATTATATTTTTTGTACAATCTATCTTTTTTTTCAGAAATGGTCATCGAATCGCAACATCGCGTCTGTTCATCGCGCGAAATAATCTGATTCATACTGAAATAACATCGAACATTGCGAACGACTTTTTTTAAAAGACGACAATCTCATACTTAGTATGTGCAAAGATTAATGTAAGATAAATCTTAGCGAATGGCAAAAGAAGAAGTTCGTACATTTTTACATCAATCTCCCTTTCGTTGATAAAGTACGGTTGTGCAAACATCGATGTACGCGAGCACGGTGAACGTCATCAATGATGAAAGGTTCGCGAAACTTTGGATACTTTCACCGTTCGTTCGAGAAGAGTATTGACATGCATAGAATTCCTTTGTCGAGTATGCGAGTACGCCTGCGCGTTTGTGAAATTCAGCGCAGGAATGCTTGACTTTGTTTAAACGTTCCGGGCATAAAATGAGGGAAACCGTTTGGTGAACGTAGTAGGATACGGCGAATGAAACAAATTAATGGTTTTCAAGCTGATTTTCGTGTTTGCGTAACGAAGACATAACGAGCAAACGCGTTCGCGAGAGGTATGTTTTGAAATAAAAAATAGCGAGCTGCATAGGTGTAAATTTCTCTGAACAAAAATCGATTCACTTAAAAACATGATGGCAAGTTATAAAACGAAAGGTGCCGCATTGCAATTATTGCGATTTAAAGGTTTCCTGATATTCAATGATAATTCTAACTGAAATTTACAAACTTTAAATTGAAACAAAAACCTGGATATATTCTACATTACCAATTCGAATCGAAACTTGAGCGTGCAAAGTCTCGGGTAGTTGAACCATTATTCCGATCGACTTTATTAGCATCGAAGGTTCAATAGCCCTATAATTCTACCGTCGGAACATTTACTAACTATTTCACGCGAGCTACCGTTTTTCTGCATCTGCGCGCAACCACCGTTCCGAACACGAACAGTAGCTCTGAATTGCACGTTGCTCTCGATGCTGCACGATGTTGGCGAAACGGCGAAACATTAATAATTACCCGCCGCTTTCCCTTGGAAAACCAGGAAAGCCTGAGGGACAGAAACAGACAAGAGCCGTACGGTTCCGATTGCGCCGATAACGCGTAACGTTCGAATTACCATTCGTCCTTTCACAAGTGTTGCCAATCCCTGTAGCTGCGTACAGCGTTTAATTTATCACATTGTATTGTGCCGCTACGGGGTAGTAATTTCGCGATATAAATCGTTTCTGCTCTCGTATAACTAGCTCAGTGCAATTTACGTAATTTCGAATCGCGAATCCCAATGTCCGTTACATGGATCGAAATCGGAGCGAAAATTCCAACTTATCGTCGTCACGACACGAAAACGCTACCTATCGCACGATGCATCGTTCAACGGACCGATTATACGGTTCATTTAAAGCCTGCTGGTTTCTGTTTCTTTCTCCCTTCCCTGGAGAGAAAGGTGCACAGTAGTTAAAATGCATTTAAAGAGAAAAGTCTTCATTATTCGAGTCTCTGAGACGAGCTGTGCAACGGACACGCTGATTCACGCGGGATTGGCCAGTTTATTAATCGCCGGCGGCCTTCCTGCTCGAATTGTCCGAATGGTCCATGCGTGGAAAAGTGAAAAGTTTTTATTACGGTTGGTAGTATAATAAATGTGAACGTTCTCCTACCAACGGGATTGTCGTATAATTTAAACGTCGCCTCATACGAATACCATTTTTTTATTTTTACAAACTAATTGATTTTACTCGGTTCGTGCACCATCACCAGTTATAATTAATTTCAATTTCCTTAATTAATCTCTCCATTGATAACTTGGTAAATTACTTAAAAACACGAGCCCATTAAACGAATAAAAAGTGCATGGAAAAGTTGTAGGGAAGAAAAAAAGGGCAACGTTTAATACGAAAAAAGGAGCAACGCATCGCAACAGATGACTTCCTCCGGTCTTCAGAAGCGGTGTCAGATAGGCATCGCAGGTAGCGTGGAGTCAGCGCGCATGTGCGCGTGCCGGGTAGGCGGTAGCGAGCGCGCATGCGCACCGGTGTTCATGTAAATCGACTATGCGCAGTGGCGTTAGCGGCGGTGCATTCGTGCTGTTGCAGACCGTACGTGTCGCGGCACGTCCTTGTAAGGCCACTTGCCTCCCGTCTAGTGGTGCGCACGCGTGCATGCTAGCGTTGTACGAAGCGTGTCTAAGCGGCGATCTGTGGTGTGCGCGTGTGCATGTGCACACGTGCCGTTCAAGTGGCGCTGCGCCGAGGTTTCGCGGGCTTCTCTTCGATGTAATGGTGTGCCGCCACGCCGCTGTTCAGCGGGACTGACGCAATGCGCCGTGTACACGCGTTTGCTCGTAAATCGATTCCGAGGGAACGAACGAGAAGGGGTCGAGCAAGAAACTGCGAGAGCACGCCTTAAGCAAAAGACCTCTCCTGGACTAGCTCTGGCTCGTAACGACAGGTATTGTCGTAATGAACGCTGTTATCGCTGCGATCGTTATCCTTCTTCGCTCAGAGCTGGATTTCTATCGGAAATCGGGTTTGTCCGCTCGATAGCAAGGTCTGTGATTTGTAAGAGATAACTTTTTTCGGTTTCGAAGTTTGAACAATGTACGGGCGGAGAACTTACATTATGTTTTTTTATATACTTGGTAGTTGGAGGTAAGAAAAGTTTGGATATTGTAAATTACGTGTTTCTTAGAATGTAAAAGTATTCGAATTTATGAATTTACGAATAGAAATTTGGGAAATAGAGTTTTTGATCAGTGACGAAGATAAATCATTATCGAATAAAAGTCATTTACCGAGATCGAAGTGATATTTGACGATCGAATTTCAGCACCTGTTGCGCATGCAAATTTCACGCGATTCTGCCGAGATTTCTGTACTCGGTTCGCGTTTCCTTTCGTACAGAAATCCGACGAGCGTTCGAGTTATAATGGGATAATTTTAACGAGCACATCGAATCGGGATTTCCCGATGCGCGTCGGTCACGCACGGAACGGAAGCGGCGAATTGAATTCAAACCGAGACGAATGGACGAAGCATCACGTGGTGGTGTATTCTCCGTCGAAATCGAACGCGTTCTTGTTCAACAAGTCGATCGGTCCACTCCAAAGAATTCATTTAACGTTTGTCTTACATCGGTTTTTTCGTCTCTTAACTGGTATTTTGTTTCCCCTTCGTTATTTAAAAATGAATAAACCGAACTTCACAACGAGTCAGCTATCTCATCATTGGTAAGAATACAAATAACCCAACGATTTCAAATAATTTGTCTTGTTTTCCTTTTCCTTTTAGGATGTATCTTATACTGTTATCTTAACAAATAAAAAATGTTTTAAGTTTGAGTGTATAAACAATTCAACAGGATCCATCTCACGTATCGAATCTGTGATATTCTTATTCTCTCTCACTCTCTCTCTCTCTCTCTCTCTCTGCCTCTTCCCTTGCTGTCTTCTTTTCCCTTACCACTCCATCTTTTTCTTCTTCGCGATATGCTTAGCTACGGGTAGAGAACCGAAGAGACTGTCGAAAGTGAAAGGAACCGAAGAAATCAAGATGGATCGTGCGTTCGTTATAACGCAGGTTTTCTCGCTGCGTGCTGCACGCACCTCCACCTTCCACCTTCTCTTCTTCCACTGGTTCAAGGACTCGTGGCGAGCGTGGCAGTCGATACCAGGCATCGATAGCATCTTGCCGGTCGTGGATGACGAGGTGGATGAGGGGAAAAAAGACGAATCGACCGGTTGTCCCGATCAAGTGAACCGTGTTAACGTCAGGCCTGTTAACGGGGAGTCGAATTAGTATCGACGAGGGTGAATCGATCGGTCGCCATCGTGTTCCTCCTTTTTCCTCCTTTTTCCTTCTTTCTTTTTCTTCTTTGATCGTTCGCGAGCTGGTCGAGCTCGGTTCCTGTCAAGGGCCCGACCCCGTGACGCCCTCGTGCACTTGTTGCGAGCAGTGCCGTTAGAAAATACGGCACCGTTCCAGAGAACGGCGCTCGCGCATTACTTTCGGTACTCGGGGCCACGTTCCACCGACGATTCCGTTATCTTTCTCTGCGTAAACCCTAAACGATGGCCTTTATATAATCCGGCATGCAGGGTTTAATCGTTCCCTCTTGGTTCTTCCTCGTGTTCATCTTGACTCGTTATTAGGTTCTCCCACGAAGTCCCTGACGGTGCACGCGGTTCGGTTAGACTGGTTTCTTGTGGAGTATGCGAAACGGTCGTTAAGAGAAAGTACGTAGGTGTGTACAGTTGTCCAGAATCGTCGAATCTTTATAACGCGAAGGGAGACCGGCAGAATTCCACGTTTCATGTGGTCCTCGGCCGTGAGTATCTTTTACCGTGCGATGGAGAACTGAGAAGGACGAGGTGAAAGCAGGAAGCGAACTCGTGTCGGACCATAGTGAGATCCCATTCATTGATCGTGCTATTACTTGTTGCTTCATGGTTCAGGTGTTTTGAACTCGTAATGCATCCCTCTTACGGTACACGGGATTCTCTCCGTCGGATTCGAAGCTTTTCACCGTGAAAATTATCTCTAGAAGTTAGAATCTCTAGAATTATCTCTATTCTTGTATTTTGATAAAATCGTGAGTTTGTATTCCTATTCGTAAAAGTAAAGATAAAGTTGCACCAATGTTGGAGTAACGATTATTAGAAAGAATTACAATGTAATTCATTTTCACAACTTCAATTAACAAACTACGTACATACGTTCTTAGCGGCATTCCAGTCGCGAGTCTATGTGAGAAGAATGATCACAATCCTCCCCCCACCGGGTGACCTGAATCATATCGACCCAGAATGTTCGATATCATTACGCTTTTTGCCTGGATCGATCGTATCGCGAATGACGCTTGCATCTTCGTGGCTGAAAGACGTGGGACGGACTTGCGACAGGCGTGTTACCCAACGTTATTACCCGTTATTAGCTACTCTTTCGCGGCGTGACGAATTTGATAACTTTCAGGCGCTAATTTATTCGGTCAAGGTCCATTATGCTCTCGGTTATAACGGCCGGGCCATTCATTATGCGTACGCGGACCCGTTAGGCCGCGAACGATGCCCGTGACGCGTCGTGAAAACCTTTAACAGCTTCTCTCCTTACTTCGATTTTAACATGATATTGTTTGCATCGGGACAAAGACGTGCGTTTTACGAGAGAGAATGAAATTTTACGTCAAAAAAATTATAAACAATTAAATTTTCTATTTGATACGCGTATTTAGCGTGAAATCGTAATAAGAATTAACAAAATTTCCAGATATCAATTTCCAAATTATTTCTGTGTCTTTAAAAAAAACCTTGCCAATTGTATCAAGAAACGTGCGTTGGAATGAAAAAAAGATGAAAGAAAGTTCCTGTAGCGTGTCGAGGCACGATAATCTGTATGAAGAGGAAGAAATATATTTACAATCTGAATCAATTTCAAATTATTCTTAAAAGAAACTCGAATTCCCCGCTATTTCTTTTATCTACGTAGGAACACCCCCGCATTAAGTCACGAAGTATCCAATAATCTTTTCTTTACTGGTTCTCCGATAAAGTTGCTCTCATCCGTTCTCACTTCTGCCTTCGAAACCTTCTTTTTCAAGACGCGAACTTGCTCCGTACGATACGCTGATTATCGGAATCCTCCTGAACAAATCGAAACACAGGGCGGTATCTTAATTAACTTCGTTCGATGAACACTGGCGGTGTACAACAGTTAAATATATTCGAACATTTTAGTCGGAAAGATAAAAACGAAGATAGGCAGCTTCTTAGCAAGTTTTCAGGAAAAAGAATCTTGTAAACTGCCCACGACGCGGCATGGAAGACCGTCTGAAAGAGGAGTCTCGAAATCGGGAGGAAGATAATTCCATGTTTATGGTAATTCAAGCTCACCACGAACAGAAGTTTTAATTTTCTACAATGTTATCCCGTTACGCAATCCGTGCATATTATTAGTTACGGATTTCTTTTCCCACAGTTCCAGTGTGCCAGATTATCGGTATGTGTCGTCTCGAAAAATCGTCGACCTACCATCGACTACCCTTTTCAAGCGTAGTCTAAAAAATCACGAGGATGACATCAATGACGCGACCGGTTGCCCCCTAACACGACGAAAAAGACGAACGGATCATTTCCCAATTAGATTTCTGCCGCCCGCTATCACTTTCCCTCTATTCTCCTTTCGTTTTAATTATTCTTCACGACACGAGTTCAGGGGCCAGGAGAAATATTGTCTAGCCGGGTTTGTCCCCGCGGCAGGTCTCTCCAGGCAGCATCCCGGTCCAGACTTTCGCGGTGCGCCTTCTCCGTGTGCTATTGACCCTTTTTCACTACAGGTGAGCTGGGAGGGGCCTTGGACAGGTAGATACACCTAACCCGCGTACCGTAAGAATTGAGAGCCACATCTAACGGGTGTTCGTGTACGAACCTTATTGTGCTCTTTTCTGTTTCATGGAAAGCGCGTTGTCTTACATCCTTCTCATTTTTCATCGAAACGTTACATTGCATATAACGTTTACAAATACCTGATAATTAACAGCATGAATTCTAATCTATATTTTACAAAAGTATAAATAACAAAATTCTCGTTACGTGACTAGAAATGGATACATACCCGTAACTTTATACACGCATAGTTATATTGCAATGTATTCTACGAGTCTACAAGCCATAGAGTCAATCGTAAATCGGTTACTTTTCAACCGGATGAATGTGGCGCTTAATTGAAACCACCGCGTAACGCAGTTCGTTTGATCGCGAACACCGGTTCAACGAACAGAGAGCGAGCGGAGGTTCTCGGATTCGCGCTTGCTCCACCGTCTTAACGACACGTGCCAGAACACGCGTAGGCTGGTATTTTTACCGCGTTACGGACCCGGGTCGTTTAGAAGCCTCGTTAAACGGCGAGCAATTAATCTAGATGAAACTGGATGGGACAAGCGCGCCTGGATCAAGCGGCGGCAATTAGAGGCTCGCGTTATCGGCGGCTGGCATCTTCCAATGGAAAAAGTCACCCGGTATGTGGCGCGGAACGATGCTGCGTAGATATGCGGCGAGAGTGAGCATAAGGTGCACAAACTACCATACATGCCCTTGCACGGTGTTTCCACGTTACGACACACGACCGTGATACACGAGCTCGAGCCACGCGTGTGCGTGTCCACCATCGTTGTATCGTTATGACCATTAAACACATTGTGCTCGAAGGTGTTTCTTATAATAGATTCCTGTTGTTTATTAACATCGCGAGAACGTTCTCCCTTTATCGTGCCGCATCAGACTCCAGTTGTATCTAAGCTTCGATTTCGTCCGAGTAAGGGCAGCGGATAGAGTCTGGCCGGAAAGAGACTAGGGAAATCACGGCGTCGATTTATGAACCCCGCGACCGGGGCTGATGATCGCCGTCGAGATCGCGAGACGATAGCTGTATCGGATGGAAAGCCAAAGCTCCCGGGAACAAAGGAATACCTTTGGTTACTTGTCTATTTGTGAATTTGAGAATTGGTTGCGGGAAGCAACCGGGTTGACCAGCGGAAATTCAATTTGAAATGACGGTGGTTGATGGTAGGACTAGATGTCTTTGTACTTATTGAAATCGTGAACCGTGAACTTGAGATGAGAAAAGAGGCGGGGAAAGAGATGGGAAGGGAGATGAAAAGCAGTTGAGATATATTTATCAATTTGAATAGTTGATGATACGAGCTAGGTTTTAACAACCATAAAGAAGAAGTTTGTAGAATATTCTTGAATCAAAATCGACGATTGGGTCCAGTACTGACGGATTTGGTATCGAGGTGAAACAAATATACGCGAATTTGAGCATTTCGTACTTCAGAGTAGATCTAGTAATCGTAGCAAAGTTAGAACCTTTAATAGCTCTTCATAGAGGTTCATAGAGCACCCTTGAACCAAGATCGATAATTAATTCTAGTACCTGCAGTGGTCATGGTAGCGTGACCGCGTTAAAACGAAAACACCGGGCAGGAAGACGGGAAGAAAAAGCACGGAGAAGAAACGAGTCGCCTGAAATATTAATCCCGATAAAACGTCTGTCCGCTCCGGTCTACAGAAAATTGCCTCAATTTAGTCGCTTGAGATAGCTATCGCTGGCCTTTTTTCCCCGCTTCAAGGTATTCGTATATCCTGCCGTTGATTATCCGCGACATTGCGCAGACTGGCGCGAGGCCCTGGTCGAGGCGTGTGTTAGTTGCGGCATCGACGCACGTGCGTCCACGCGGCACGGCGCCGCGGGAAAGGCGCGTGCGGATTGTGAAATAACGAATTTAACGAAGCCGGATAGAGAGAGAACAGGTGTACGCGCGCCACGATATTGGAAACTGAGGCCGCGCGAGCGCGTTAATAGTGTTTCCAGTCTTCTGTCCGGCCAAGGTATAATAATCAGAAACGAGGGAACGTGGACACTAAACCCGTACCAGTGAGCTGTGTATCGCTCGCGAGTACGTGATCACGCGCGAAATAATCGGCCGTTGTATAGATTGGACAACCGGTACTGAGGTGGAGATAAGTCTGAAACACAGGTAGCTCGTAACCTGGAAAAAAGTCCTGGATGTCCTATTGATAATGGCCGGTAGAGTATCGTCGATTATCGCATTGCTGCCGGTGCACTGACTCGACGATCATAAATACGTATCTACTTTAGGTTCCTTGAATAATCTAACGGTAGACCACTCGTTTCCGGCGTGGTGAATATTAAATTGGTCTAATGGCGATCGTGAAGTGGCTCTACCCTTCCTTCGAGATGCGGCCATTGCTCGATATGTACGAAGTTTGACATGCGATAGTTTATCGATCCGTTCCATGATCCGGATGTTAAGAGAGCCGCGGTGCTATCTCTGAGTTTCGAGGTTTCGCGAGAACGGAGGGACAATAAGTAGGCGCCAATGGTAATAGATACGACCGACACGATAACCCTGTCACATAAATACCGTCATCAAGACAGTGTACGCACGGTCGTTCGATTTTAGTGACCGTTTGCCGTGGCATTTCTCTCTCTCTCTCTCTCTCTCTCTCTCTCTTTCTCTCTTTCTCTCTCTTTCTCTCTCTCTCTCTCTCTCTTTCTAGCGAGCAGGCATTAGCACGTGGCTACTTTATCGTAGCCCCAACGAACAGCGGTCGTCCGATCGATGAATCCCGGCGAACCGTTCACTTAGCCGCTCATTACATATTTTGTTGTATTTTCTCGAACAGCCAACGTAATTGCCCCTGCCTATCCGGTTTGCCCGGCCCGTATTTATACAACGGGCGTTTAGAAGGGACGCCGTTACGGAAAAGGAAGATCTCGCGGAAGGTGCATCGGGAGTCTGATTGATAATCACGTCATGTAAATATCGCCATTATCTCGCGTAATCTGAGCACAGACCTCTGCCGTTATCAGAGAGCAAGCTACTCGCTCTCTTCGCGTTCCTGTCAAGATTCGTGTGCATTGTACATGACCGACCCATTCTCCGCCTTCTTGCACGTCCGTGTTTATTCTTCCTTGGACCATTCCGTTTTATGGAGCCCGGTAAATATCGAGACGATGAGTCGTCGTAAATTTCCATTTCGTAATTACGCCCTGTTTGTTGTATTGTGGTGATCCACGACGAAAGATCGAGCATCGAACGATACGCTAATTTGATCGGTCTATTCAGCGTAAAAGCCTGCCTCAAGGCCCTCGATATTTTCTTTCTTCGTTCGCGCTGACTTTTTTTACGTGAAACCGTAGCAACTTTGTCGGCGATGAATCTAAACCGTTTCTTCTACTCTCTCTCTCTCTCTCTCGCTCGCTCCTTCTCATCCCTTGCTTTACGTTTATTATGCAGAAGCGGTCCCTGCCGCGATGCAGCTTCTTCTTGCATCTCGGGAGCCGGTGCGTCGATTCGATCTCTCGTTCCAGTTATATGCGTGCTGGCTCTCGCGCGCTTCTTGATTTTTCATCATTTTACAGTGGCGCGTCGGTGTACTCTCGATTCTCCGCAGACAATCGTGTCCGCCCACTTTTTTTGCTCGCGTTTCATCGAACGCTGTGGTTTCCTCGACGTTCTTTCATCGATTCTAATTCCACCGCGTCGCGATTTTTCCAACAGCCACCGACCGCGATTGTCTTCATTTTTCCTTCGACAACGGGATTGTTTGTCGCTTCGACAGGATATTTACGTAACGCGGATCTCGATGATCTCGTCTCAATTCGACGAAATATCAACGACTCGCTTCCTAGCTCTATCGAAGACATAATTCAACTATGTGACCGGAACCTCAACCAGAACGACCGATCGTTCTTCGTCTTTCACCATGAATCTCACGCGTACGCTATAAATTAATATTCCAAAATCGTAAATTAGCAGATTCATCGGCGATCGGTTCTAAGGAATGTGGAATCGATCCGCGACTGTATCTCTCACCGTTATGTCGACGCACCTAACGAAAATGGAATGTAAACGTCGACGCACCTAACGAAAATGGAACCTAAACGTCGACGTGTTATATAAAAAACATCGTCAGCGTCCTGGACCGGCGTTATCCATCGCGATGTAATGCCTCCCGTAAATATAGCTAATGTTACAGCCTGCATAGGGCTTCGTAGCTACCGAAGGAGCATGCAAAGCATCGCGTTGCCCGAGTCACGTTCACGCTCGATGCACCTGTGTAAACGCGAGCTGACCACCGGGAGTTATTATCGCTGCGTTAACTCGTCTATTCGCGGGAAGTTACCTGCGTTACGGGAAATTAATCCGCGTGAAACGGACGACAAGCAATTCGCAGGAAAACGTCGTACAACGTAGTAACGAATTGGCGGTGACGAATACCGCGATCATGACTTATCGTAATTATCATCCTGGAAATAACCATGCCAGTGCACGTGAATCAATCGTTCGATTGAGTAATTCGATTGCTCACGAGGAACCGGCTAATTTCGTAAACGATAACCGATCGAAATTCTGCCATCTCGCTGACTATCAGTGGTTAAGATCGTCGATCGAAGATTCATCGTGTTTTAATCCTTTTGCCTTTATCGCTACTATCTTGCTCGAGGAACTCGCGTTTAATTAAATGTCACATTGGCCGTATTAAAAACTCGTTTTGTGCAGCGTATACGAATTTCATCGTATTACGCTTTTAAATTGTAGAAAGAGATCATGCGGGAAACAGAAAGAAGGGAACGTAGTTAAAGCCGGCTTCGCACGAAGATACGCGTATCGCGAGCTACGTACCGCGTGAATGATGCCGTTCTTTTTCCGTCTGTCGCCTTGCTACGAAAAATATCGTCGCCAAGATACACGAAATAACTATCGTGATATCGCGTCTCATGAAAATCGTCGTGTGAACGCTTCTATTAGTTTGCGCGCATATTCAATATCGCGTATCTCCGTGTGGAACCGGTCTAAGGGTCTCGAAGTGCGACCATCTTTCGTTCGACGATAGATCATTGACGATGGACGAAACACGACGACGTGGTGTCCCTTTGAATAGTGGAAGGTGGAAAGAGCGACAGGTGCGGTTAATCGATACGGGTGAAAGGGATTGGTCGTCGTGGCGGCGCGCAAAAAGTTCGCACGCGTTAATCCGTGCCGAGCCAGGGATAATAGGCGCTGACCGCAAGAAACGCGCGGTCAAGAAGGACGCTTTGCTCGTTGGCTATTAATTAGCCGTTTGAGAAAATCGTTACGCACGTATGCGCTTTACACCGAAGTGCAATTCGTTGGGAGCGACCGATAGTTGAAACGTGACTGATTTATCAACCGCGAGTGAGGAACGGTGGAAACTGGAGGAAAATTTTCTGATCTTTTTCAGTGTTGGAGGTCGAAATTTCGCACGTGTGAATCGACGGTGGGTGGTACAGGCGAAATGGTCAACATGACCACGGACGTTCCTCGACCTTAGATTCTTAGCTTGTTAGAATATATGAATAAAAACGACTGTATTATACGAGGTTACATCACCGTTTCGAAAGTTTCTTAGGGAATGTCGAATCTCGTGGAGGCGCGTTTAAAGCACCTGCCGACTCTATCCGGAATACTTGAATTTGTCATCAAGGTCTTGCTATGACCAGTCGGCATGTTCAGAGAAGAAGGACGACTGAAGAAAAAAGATGCGAGGAAAAGAGGAAAGAAGTAACTATATGGTAGAGTGTAAACTGGAAAGAAAGAGATGAAGGAACGGAGAGGAACGAGGAGGTGGGGAATAATGGTGACACTCGGAGGAGGATTAGTTTTTTCGGAGTGGCCACAGTCTCACGGTACTTAATATCTCGTAGTGAATCATAAATAATCGAGCGATGGCCGCTTTCGAAGACACGGACGAAATCCTTCCCAAGCTCTCGTAGTTCGTGAACAGGTATGAAATGTAACGTGGAGCATCATCGGCGAGATAGCAGCGGCGTTTGCAATTAAAAAACGATTTAAATGCTAATGGTCGCGCGTAATTAACGCGAGTCACACGCGAGCGGCGCCCCTTTGCCCCGCCCCCAGCTGTCGATTATTATTTCACGAGGTCCGCACGGGGTTAAAACGCCGCTGAGGGGATCCGGTCAGAAAGGGAATATCGATTTTACGAGGTGCATGTCGAAACCCTCGATGGATTTGTAATGAATCACTCCGCGGGTACGAAATCTGCCGTCCGGATCCACCGGATCGTTAATAAAAGTCGTGCGGTTGATGCACGTCCAACTTTTACTCGTTTGTTATTACATGTTCCTTGAATACCGATGAATAACACTGTTGCATATTACTGAATGGCGCTATTGTGTACTCCGATGATGATCGTTTAGTATTTTTAGTTATAACGAGATTCGTAATGAGAAAGGCTACCTCTTAACATACATACGTAGATTAAGTATACCATCAGATCGGTTCATTCGTATTCTTATTTTTTTACGTGAATTTTATTCAAACGAGCAGACGTGCGTGTTCGTATGCGAAATTAATTTTAAACTACTAAGGTTTGCCTTGCTTGAAATTACAAAGCGGTGGAGGAATCAACTACACGGAAACCTCTTCCCGTCAAGCTGGATAATTGAAATGTCTCCAGGCAGATAACGAGAGAAGTCACGCCATTAAGAGGCCGTTCTTTAGCTAGCTTTTACGAACTGACGGTTCTCACCGATTAGCGGTTCCTTCCAGAACGGTCCGTGGTGGACTACCAGCCGGCGTCAACACGCTCTCTCAAGGGAAAGCAATGGAAAATCAAGTTCGAGGAATCGTTAGGTCGTCCGATTCGGCCGTGCTGGAGATTTCTCCAGTCCTAAGTGGTCCCACGATTCCATTTGTACGTCGCATGAGTTATCGCGTGGTATCGCGGGGACACGTATTCCCCGGCACCCGTGCGTGTAAAAATCGTAATAACAGTTATCGCCGCGTGTCAATCGGCGCCGATTGAGTATTCATTAATTAATAATACGAGCCGGTGCGGTCGCGATAAGTGGTCCAGAGCAGGCCCACGCTTATCCGCCGAGGAAATATACGACCGTGGCCCGTTCGCCACGACTTCCTTGGTCGGTCCGCGGTCGACAACAAGAAGAACAACGCAGCGGTCCAGTTGACTTCTACCTGACTGCGACCACGCAGTCGGCGACAAAAAACTTTATCGTACGAGCAATCGGCTGGATAATACCCGATAAAGGCGTACCGAAACGAACCCGGTCTCGCTGCTTGCGCAGAGGCGGTCCTATTAATTTACAAACGTACATCTCGATACAAGTATGGAACGTGGAAGTCTCGATTAGCTAATTGACACCGTTTGGTAACTGTTCGTGCGATTCGTTTCGGTAATCGCACATCTGCTACACTGCTATAGGATTATCGTCTGTCCGGCTTTATCCTAGCCTGACTCGACGCTTTTTCAACTAGATACGTGGATAGTGTACACGATCCTGAAACGTCGGTATCCAATGAATATACGGTAAACGAGGCAAAGTGGTGAATTGATTTATAGGCAGCTCTGATATTTCTGCTCGTCGATTAATCGATCCGTGTCCATCGCCAATTACTTTTCCCTTGGAACTTAATAAGCCATGCCGTCAATTAGAGGACTGGTCTAATCGAACGCACACAGGTGGTCGTCGCGTAGTCCTTGCTCGACCGTTGATGGCCGATTCATGTAGAACAACCAAGGAGGGGCCTTGCCCTTTGGCCCGGGCTGCTTTGACCGACCGTTTCTTAAATACCTTTCTCTCTCGTTTCGTTCATTCCATGAGTGCCACGAGCGGCAAACATCGTTCGGTTCGACGAACGATTTGGTTACGTCGATGCTCGACCCCCAACCGCGGCTGTCGGAGAGCTGCGCGTCGATTAAGACGTGACCGATGAACAGGAGGCTTATCGAGAGAACTCTTTCAGGCAATTCTGTGTGCTCGCGGGGGTTGTGGGCGAGCCGCGTGGGCGTACGCAGATCGTTTGCCCCCTCGATGTTCTATTTCTCTTGTTTTTTTCCCTCAGCTCTCTCCAGTCTACTCGCGAGGATACGATCTATACGAGCGAGAGCAGTTCCTCGAACGCTCTACTCTGCCATCGAAAATGAATTTATTCCATCGGTTCTACCACGTTCTCGCTATCCTAACCAGCGATGCATGACTCCCAACGACGTGTATCGGGCTGACGGGCTTCCTCGAACGAATTGTATCTACCTCCACATCGAAAACATCCTGACTTTCTTGGCTAATTTCCGAGCAATTAACAAATCAATTTATTCGAGAGTTATCTAGATTTCGTCACGCTAGCCTTTATGTCGATCGCAGTCGCTCGATTTCAACGAGCAGAAACATCATACCTTGCAACGTAACAGAGGTAATCTGGATACCATAGAGACCCTCGCGTAAAGCGATTGATTTTGTGTACGAAGACTCGCGAACAACTTTTGATAATTTATCACGAGAAAATGTTCGGTTGCTGTCGTAATCGCGAGCGTGAGAAAAGGTCGAATTTCTAACAGATTTTCGTGGTTAAGGCGATCGTGAGGACGACAGGGAACGAGTCTTCTCAGAATCTGATATGACGATCCGGAATGGGATCATGAATCCGGTTGGTCGTTGAACTTACTCACGGCCCTTTGCACTCCCCATAACGAGAATTTTAACACCCTCGCCCTGTACGGTCGGCCCTTTTGCTTCATGCCGAAGGGTATCACTTCCATGCAGCGTATTCGGCGCATGTCTGTGCCGTCATCGAGGCCAGCTCTTAATTCTTCAGATAAGAAAAATCAGGTGTTATGGCTGGTCGCCGTGAACCAGCATCAGTACGCTCCTTGAAACTCACCGGTACGAAGATCATTGCGGATAAGACGGTGTTGTTCCCTGAGGTATACCACAGGAGATCCTCAAGTTCCTCGTCCGTGATGTGATTCATGGTTCTAGGTCATGGTGTTCTTCGTGGTACTCGATCCAGTCAGACGTCGTAGCAGAACACGGACCGCAAGGGCCTGAACGCTCGCTCCGAGCGTGGGCCTCAAATGCTACCCGCTACGATGTTGTACCCTACTTCTAAGAATTTCTCTCTTTTCTCCGGTCTCGTTTTTAGACAGACTCTGATCCGTGTCATATGATGGACGTTGTACAAAGACATATAGAAGTTACGTTTGTAGAAAAGATGACGATGATCGATCGCAAAGCTAAATTATATCAACATTCTTTATATGTACCGTGTTAGGTAATTACAGCAGGCAATCATTTGTTACATCGATCGAGAGTTTATTAAGAGCAATCTGAAGAACGATCGTTAACATGGTGGATCTTGCCATCGTACAAATAAATTTACCGATCCATTATCAACGAGTTCGTTATCGAAATATAGACTTAAAATGTTACTGAACGATCTCGATAATTCGTCCCTTCTGCGACAGTTATAAGTTCGTTTCTTGGAATACATTCGCGGAAAGTATTTCGTACTAGTCACGGAGTGTCTTCGAAGATTGTTCGACCACATGCCAACCGTGGATAAGGGTTGCCATAATATTTGTGTAACACGTTGCCACGTGTAAATGCTCACTCGTAACCAGTTACCTGGCCGCGGTTCGTTAATGAGGCGTCTGCCTGCAGCGCGTACGTGCATTTCCGAGACTCCTCTTTTTCGTGCCGTCCATAAAACGACGGCAAAGTCCTATCTGTCGCCTTTCATCTGACCCGCTGCACCGGCTTGCGGAGAATTAAACAATTACGACATAACCGGACGTAAGAATCTCAGGAAAGTTGGCCCCAGAGGTCTCCCGGTTTATTTCTCGAAGTCGTATCGCTGTCCCATGTTCTCGACCCGTTGCTCGCCAGAATTCCTTTCGAATTTATAACTTCGCTCGACTTCTCTCGCCTCGAGTAATCGCGGTCTCTTCCCTTTTCCTCCATTCGTTTAATCTGATCCGCCTTTGATCGCGATTTATGTAATCGGTGCTGACTCGAAGATGAATACGCTCAGCGACCGAACGCTGTGATTAGAAACGATTCGTAGTAATTGAGATTCTTTTCTTGTTCGTTGAAGCCTTGATGGTTGTATCGCACGGTGATACGTATGATTCGTTTGCGTGTACGGTTCTCGTAAAGAGAAACGAACTGCAACGAGGAGGCTCACACCGGATACTTCCATCGCTTCATGGCAATTACAACTCGATTACAAGGTTCGATCGCGCGATTGTCGGTGTCAACTGGCAGACCTTAATTATTGCGTTACACGAAACCGTCAACCACATACTCGGCTCTGATTGTTATCCGCTATAGGATCGTGCAAAGAATTTTGTCTCTTTGTTATTCTATCCTGCGTACGTTTAGTCCTTCTTATACGATCTATGAACGTTCGAAAGCTCGACAAATTCATTTACAATAAACTAAATAAATTCCAATATTTCGATTTACAACGCAGGGAAATCATTCGAATCTTCCTGTTCCAATCTGCTGTTCTGGAGAACATATTCCCGATCACACTACCGATTGGTAACTGCATACTATACGACGTCGCCATATGAGAAGAGAAAAGAAAAAATAAGAATGAACGTGGTTGATGCACGGAGACGATGTTACGAAGGGCGGTGTCCTCTGAGGGCTGAGCGAGCGCAGGAGGAAGGGTGTGCATGGCACTCGCGCGAGGTAACCGGAGATACGCGGTCCGGTAAAAGGTGGTACGCGGTAAGCAAGTACCAGCGGTGTGCTGCGCTGTCGTCGGCGAGGATATACGAGCGATCGCGCGCTGATGAATCGCTCGAAACTTCGGGACGCTCTGGGACGGTCTGGTATCGGCGCTGGTGTAAACGGAACCGTAAATCGTTGGGACGATAAATGACAATTGCGGCTGACACGATCGGCTGCCGTCCGGAGTGTCGAGACCGTTGCGTTGCTACGAGCGGGGTGAGGCGGTTAGCGAGGGGTGCTAGCGCAGAGGTAGCCGAACGCGTGGGTGGACGCAAGATAACGCGTCGCATTACGTGGGACGTTAATAAATTATTATTGCGCCCCGCGAGATCCCCTGCTGCGGAATGATATCTCCATTGTCCTTCGACGAATTAATAGCCTGCGCGTGAATATCGTACGCGCGCACCACGCGCCTCCTTCACCAAGGAATCTTGCGAGGCCGCTCCTCTTTAGCTTGCCGGAGATCGTGACCCGATGATCGACGATAGATCGGCTCGCGAATATGTTAATTCGTGACTGTGAGGTTTCGCAAAAGTGGTGGTGGCACTGCCGCGATGCGATGTCGCTCGATAACTCGACGTTTCTCTTCGATCTCGCGGCGCAAGAATACCGATCGTATAAATTGTCGTTGCCGACCCGACGAACGCTTTACAAGGCGTTTATGGGGTATCAATGTCGGTGCCGTTACGCAGCAGCGATGAGCGTTAGGTTGCCTGGAAGAGAAAGGAACGATATGGCGAGATCGAGATTAAATCGGATGGCGAAGAGGGTAGACGTCTTCGTTGTCGTCTGCTTCACAACGCACACCGTCATTAACCAACCGGGAAAACCAGCGTCGATTATCTGTTATCTAACGAGAAACGAGTTTACCTGTTTCTTGCTTGCGACAAGAATTCCGTGTCAGTTGACCGGCTAGCATTCCTACCGTGACCATCCACCAAACATAATTCATCGCGCAGCAAGGAGGGAACAAAGATCCCCTGTTCTCCTCGGGCGATCCATCATCGTAACAATTAGCGAGACTTGCGTTTCTTTATCGGCTCGAACGTGGGAGGTGTAGGTGGAGGACGGGTCTCGGTTCCTGAGATGATTCAACCGTACGATTGCATCGATGGGAACGAAGAATGCCTTCCTCCGGATTTGGTGGCGGATGCTATGCTTTATGACTCATTGTCTGTTCGTATTTTTGGTCGCTTGTCTAATTACGCGAAAGGAACTTTTTTACTGGAACAAAGACAACGCGCTTGATGCAGGAAATGTTCTTCTTTTTATTGTACATTTCGCGGCATTCTTGTACAATGATGTAAGAGGAATGTTCAGATTAACCCGCAGCCGGATTCGTCAGCTAAATATACCGCGTGTTGCATAGTTTCCGTGTTATGTAGATAAATCATCAGTTTCTGTCATTTTTACGTTCTTCTCCTATACTTCCGTGCAGCATTTTGTAGTTTAAAAGCACATTCCACGAAGAGGAGGTGAACGAATGACGTTGATGTTCTTCTGGCACTGCGACAGCGATTAACAGCTATATTTCTAATATTGCCCGTGCTTTGCAAAGCCTGGATAAAATTTTTATCTAGCGAAAAATTTTTTGGGTGAAAGAGAAAATAGTTGATCGGAAGTGCAGTGTGACAATGTTGATTGCAGCGGTTCCATAATATAATCATAGAGATAAATATATAGATAAACTGAACCAAAAAATTACTGATTATCGCTGCTTGAAATAGCATATCTCATTGAAGCACTTGTCCATTAAGCTAATGAACAGCTGCGACAGCGATGGTGAACTTCATTCGCGGTAACCGCCACTCTGTCTGCTATCTTGAATTATTAACATTTCCGTGATTTATGTTACGAGGTGATAATTGCAAACAGTCTAAAAATCAGTAACACGATATATTTACAAACCCTAAGTTTTCCGAACAAGTAACAAAGTACGTACTGACTATCGAACCATGACATTTTTACTGTACCGTTTAATTACCAGAATCTCACACAGGTGCTTGATATTTATAATTATCATAACAGGTTTGAATCATTTCGGGTATTAGACTTTGAAAAATACATTGTACGCTATTATTATCAAGGTACATATACTGCAAATAAGCAGAACTTTTTTTCCTCTAATATCTTACATCGCTCAGATGAAAGCCAATTTCCTAATCGATCGCTTCAATTTAAAATTATAATTTGGATCAGTCTATAAATTTTCACAACCCCTTCACGTCACTAAACGCAGCTGTTGCGTTAATTAACGCACCAATGGACGCCGCAATGTGCGTATTTCGCCTTATATTTACAGAAATCCCGATCGACGATCGATCGGCTCGCATATTTCATACCAACACGGCGGGCTGATTTACGAGCTCTTCGTAAGTATCCATACATTATCTGGTGCATATTTTCAAATTAGCGGCATCATCGACATCACCGATATCCGATCGATCCTCGTCGTCCGATTTCCCTTATCTCATTCATTGTACCATACATTCCCCAAAGACATTCGTAATTACAAGTACTACATCAAAATCGAACTCCTGTTTCGTGTCTTGCTTCCGCGAATCGTCTGGCAATAAATTCGCGGCCGGAGATCATTCTGTGGTCTCATCTCTTCGACTCACCTGTGGTCACTGCAACCTGGTAGCACCTGCCCAACGAATCGGCTCCGACTCGACGATGCACAATATGAAAATAAGATCCCGTATGAAAACGTGGTTCGTTAGACTATGGATGCATGTGCTAAGTCAGTTCTTCTGATAAACTGTTATTTCAACGAATGAGATATCCGAAGACCGAGATGCGGATTCTTATAAGAACCTACATGTATATTAAGTTGTTGAGAAAATTCGTGGTGAAAGTGAATAAAAATCAAACTAAAATTAGCATCTTTGTCGCAAAATGTCATTATTTGATAGAAATTTATAGTATATCTGGCAGGTTTTTTCCACGAAATCCAATATCCAATTGTTTTGCCATACGTGAGAGTACTAGAGGAAAAAGTCGCGAGAGGAAAAAGAGAAGAAGACGTATTTCGTTGGAACAATGTACTTTCTATGACTATGACTGTCTGATGTAATGATTTCTATGAATATAAGAGACATCGAATGTCTAGAATGATTTTAGAAAGTAAAATATACGTATATTTGCTACAAAAAAGTTAGTCCGTCAGGAACTGTAACCACTCACTGTAACTATAGTCCTTCGCACGCGAAAGTGGACACCCGCATACAGCAGCTAAGCATAATAACGTTCGAATATGAGCGTGACGCTAGTTGCGCGTCTCTTATTAATAGATCGCGTACGGTGACGGGCAACTCGTTCGGCCTGTGCTAGTGCACACGGTGGCGGCGCGATGGTGGTTTCGTCATAGCGGTGTGGAGTCGCTATTATAAGGACAACCGCAAACCTGTCATCGATCGCTGGTAGACGTCAAACGTGGAGGAAAAGGGAGGCGGAACGGCGAGAGCACGCGAAAATTCTACTTCCATCGTCGACTAGCCAGTCACAAGGAAAACTTCCGGTTTGTCCAGCCACCGAGAGAACGCCACCTGTCGCTCGTGTGTCTCTCGTCGATTCTACCCCTCGCCACACAGGTGGGCGCCGCGTGTTCCATCGTGGCGGATAACTGACGGTGATGAGAACGATACTTGATAATGCGTGGGAGTAATGAAGGAAAGAATCGGGGGAAAACAGGGAGGAGACGTGTTTCCCTTGAGAATGAGGTAGCTCCTTTAGCTATGATTGTATAGCGTAACAGTTTCAATATAAGAATGCCTGGAGAATAAAATTGTATCTTTATATATAAATTCATCTAACGAACGAAGAAATAATTTCATTGAACCTAATAGCTGTATCTATCAAGATCTAAGAGTTCAGACGACCTATTGTGGAAGACAGAACGTTCCTGATCTGATGGTGAGAACGCGTTTCTTTAATATCCGGTTTAAAACTCGTAATTGAGACAGCTATGCGCCGAGATACACAATGGTAATTAAACAACAGATTATTATTTTTGTTGGTAGCAATGCGACAACTAAACGACTGTCTTTCGTGTCTATTTATGGCAAGATTTTCGTTAACGATTTCCATGAATCAGCGGCCATCTCATTGAAAGCGTTCGAAAACGGTTGAATGAGTTTCGTAGAAGCATATAATGGAAGCGTAGCCACCTCCACTGAGCGAACTCCGTTCGCCAATCACGTTTCTGTCAGCGTTGTAATGCCGGTCTCATCGGCTGAGTCCGCCGTCGCGATATCAGGAGAAACGGCCGCCTCCGTCGCGGAACAGTGGCCGTCGTTGTTCGCCTAATGGGCTGCGCATTTCTCCGTCCGCTTTCACAGCCAGCTGATTATGACATGTTGGTCGCGACTGCGGGAGAGAGCACGATACCCCATACCACGTACTCCAGCTACCGTAACGCCATTTGCCCGGCTAATGACTCGCGGACACTCGGTTACCATGTAGACGGCCCTTCTTCGCGTACCGCGACTCGCAGACGGCTCTATTCGAAAGGAGAGAGTGTCACTCGCATTAAACGAATCCGGTATCCACGTTTGTGTTCCGCCATGTACCGCGTATAATTCTCTCGCATTAGTCACGTCGTGTCGCTCGATACATGATTTATTCACCGGCTTATAATCGCTCTCGCTTACCATCACCGACCGTGCCGCGTAAAGACGTTGATCTGTCTGGCAATGTTAACAAGCAGGAGGCGATCTACAAACGAGCCGATTCTGGTTTCCTGATTTTTCATCCTCTCGAAACGATAGATCGTAGATAGAAACGATTAGATGAGTTCTTAAACGGTCGATGAAGTAAAACGGTAGCAGGTGATAACTCTATTCGGTCGGGGAAATGGCATTCGCGTCGAACAAGCCGCGGTTAGCAGGCAATAGCATAATCGGGAATAAATGAGATAACTTTGAATCATAGGTGTTTATCTATATATGCAGCCAGTTCTAATGAGATTAGCGATAGTTCAAGAATGACGATGCGAAACATTGATTAACGCGATCGGGAAAGGATCGCGCGACTAAATCCGCATACCTTCGGTTCATTTTATTGAAGAAGGTTGATTAACCGCGACGTCTCAGTTCAAAATGAGATGCGAGGCTCGTTGGACGAGGGACGCCCCCGTGCTCGTGCAGGAAACGGTTCCGTTCCATCGTGAACGTGGAAACGCCGTCTTACACCTAGGCAGCGTGACGTCGCCAATTATTCATCGCGTATGGTTGCGAGTAACAAATCGCCAGTCAAGTGGCAACACCGTTGGCAGCTTGCGCAAGCGGGGCTCGAAGGCAAGATCAAGTGGGGAATAAAGAGAGAAACGGCGGCCGGTGAAAATGAGATAGAGAACTCTCGCGGAAAGAAAGAGAAGGAGAGAAAGAGGGTGAGGCGGACTCCTCCCACGTACGTCTAGATGCGCGTCGCCAGAACGTAAATTTAGCACTAACGCATTATGCACGCTCAGGCTGTGTCGCATTGGGCGTGCGAAAGCAGTAACAGTGGCTTCTACGTATGCACCATCTCGAAACGGTTGTCACGTTACGCAGGATAGAAAAAGAGATCGAACTTACTTTGTATCGTAAAACGTGCTACGATGAAAACGTTAGCCATCGTAATAGAAGCACGAAGGAACGCGTTTGATCGCACGATAGAAGAGTGATTAACGCGCGGCAATCCGATGCGAGCAGCAAAAGTGACACGGCGTAAAATCCGATACGAGCTCGTTGGAGACGGATCGTGCCACTTGGCCGATGAGATAAAATGAGTCCGCGCGCGACCACCGCGAGAGAAGCGAAAATAATAGAGTGGAGTGGCCCATTGAAAATAATCGTAAATCAACACTAAATAACGAGCGCAAGGTCGTCGGTTCTTAGTTTTTAGCTGGTCCACCGGTCAGAAATCTTAATTAGTCCTTTGTGTCCCTCGCTGGCTGCTTCGCAATGGATTTGATTAATGCTCGTTTTACCGTGGCTCCCTTTGTGGGAGACGCTAGCGCGCTTAAGAAAACACAATTTACACCGGTGAGCGGTCTTGGTGGATGTTTTGCGCGTCGGATAGCACGCGTTTGACTTTGAGTCTGGCATTGAAATCATTATGATTTAGAGATCAGCGCGAACACGCGAAAATTGAGTCAGTGTAAGCGGCGCGTCATTGCGAACGTAATTATGGTATTTAGTCGCCGTAGCTTCATGTCAGGATGATAAATTCCACGCGACCAATGGACCGTGGAACAACGCGTCTGGGATTATCGTCGTTCGCGGAACTCGACGACACGGATCGCGCAGCCGTGGCGTTTCAATAAAACGTACCTTCGTTACTTTTAGTTATTCTTAGTCCATTACACGCTGTCAAGCGCGAAATATCAAAAGGGGCATCGATCTCGCGCGAATTTAATTTACCCACCTCCCGTCCAAGACCAAACGTATTTTCATGTTATTTCCCATCCTCTTGCACCGCGCAAGCAGTAGTTTTGGTCCCACAATAGTATCACGAAGACAAATGTTAGCGATAAAGTCACGCGAATTGATGTGCGATGTACAGTTACTACCTTCCCGCTTTAGCGATAATTCGTACTATACTTACGCTGTAATAGTTGTTTTACGTTCAAATGCCCCGCTACCGTGGCGATTTTCATGCTTCCTTCCCGGTTGCGGAATTCCGTGATGTCCGGTTCTCGAATGAAGATATTCTTATCCTTTCTATTTCTATTTATCAACGGAACTGCCCGTGGTTTCCCTATCGCCTCTCTACCAACAAATGAAAAAGTATAAACGTGATTTCTCTTGCGAGAAAAGAAGCAGCTGTAATTGGCGAGAAACAAAATAATGAAATTCGCGGCATTATACTAGTGGCAATTAAGTGCTTTATGAAATAAATGGAAGAATAACTAAACGGAATTTTATATGTTGAGATGCGAATCAAGGGGAAGGAACGAGTACATGAAATATTAAACGATATTCAACTTTCTCTCGGTTAGCAGTAAAGTAGTTTCACCAATGTTCTCATCTTAATCTTGTTTTCTTTTGATAAGCGCAGCGCGGTCGCGACAATGTTGCTCCAATAATTTTGAATGTTCGATAAAATGCAGGTGCTGAACGTATCATTAGCCCGAGTTAATTTATGCAACGTCATTTACACTCTTCCGTATGCAACTATATATCTCTTCGAACCAATTCAGATTTCACGTGTTCGAAATACGGCATTGAAGACAAAAAGCATCAACCCGTTATACGGTATCGGACCGCGTCTCGATAAACTAGATTCGGGAAAAAATAATTACTCTGGCACTTAGTCGGGCAATCAGTGCCAAGATAATAAAACAGGCGCCACGATCTTTCATCACGTATTTCAGGAGCAATCGGTGGTTGTACAGATAATACGGCACGCAGCGATGCTAGTGAACATTTATTATGTCAATGCTAAACATTTATAAATGCGTCCGCGAGCTTATCGTGGCTTAGCAACGGAGCACGAACAAATTTCCTCTTAACGGTGTCGCGTTACTTTGAATTTAGAATTCGTTTAAAAATTACACGTAACGCCAATCGGTGATACGAGATACACGAGATACTGGTACAGCCGCTATCGTGCGATATTCGAAACAACCTCTTGGGCGATGGTACTCTACACGATTACAGCGAGTTGAGCTGTAGTTATAGAATTGTAGCAAACTGAATCGTTACGCACGTTCCTGTGAATCGTGCTGACCGATCTCGCGCCTACTTGAGATAATTGCGTCGAAGACGGGGTGATTAACTGACCAGTGTGACTGTATGGATTGTGGGTCGGCCATCTATTTCGATCTGGCTACCGTCTTCTTTCTTCGCAAAAAAGACATGCACGAGCTGTGTCATATTGTTGAATCTGATTTCCGATTAACAGCCCCTTTTCCATGGTCGTGATCGGATCGAAGAAATGCACAACACCCATCTGTGATCAAAAGATAAACATGTAAGCGCAATTATGTAACATTCATCCGGTGGGTAGTCGTACTACGTGATATGATCAAGTGCTATACATGTAGACACCTGTGTGCAATAAATATTTACGATTCAGAAATAGAAAATAACACGAAAAAACAAAGCAATACTTCTGACGTATGTTGTTAATATTACCTCATAAAATAATCATATTATATAACTGTGATGTAATCGATTAAATTTCAGTACTATATTATTAGTCGGGATGAGTCATTCGCGATGGACCATCCAAATGACTGTCTCGTGCACGAAGTTACAATTCTAACCTCTATTTTTTAAGTATAAATAATGACGTTTTGATTCTCGTGATTACTCATATATTATGTTTTATACAAAAATGATAAGATTAAGTATAATTACCTTGAATAATCAGATTCCGCTTTAAACATTTCATTCACTCAACTAAGTTGTATTGTCACACAAATAAAAAGGATTCTCACAATGTATTATAAACTGCTGCTGTCGCTGTGATATACGGTTACGAGGTTAGTACTGAAGTACGAACAGCGAAAATCAACTCAAGCAAATCCACTAATCAGCATAAGGAATAAAAAAATGTATTTGTTTATAATCTCAGGATGCGTACCGTAGCACAATAGACATATAATATATTATATAACAAATATAACATAACTGTTGTTTAGAAGCTTAACGAAAGGGTGGCGCGATTGTTAAGTCACATGACATGTCAGTTTGCACTGCGCATAGTCATATGATCACTCTTTAGTATACGAACGTTCGAGTATCGAATATTTTCTCGTTTTGTAGAAAACGTGAGATTTCGTTTGTCTCGTATGGTTATCGATCAAATTTTGGTTTTAATTACAGTGCATAGTATGTTAGTTATATTATTCTAATAATACGCGTGTGTGTGGATACCACGTGGTAGCGATTTGTGATAGCATCAAAAGAATTTACAGGATTTGGTGAAAATCAACTGGACGCCATATTGTCATCCTAGCAAAAGTACATCGAAACGGTGAGTTTGAATTTATTTTTCATTAATTTCCCATATAATGATATATTTTCAAATATACGAACATGTTTATTGATAATCAAGTATAATTATTATCATTGGTGCGACTGATTATTACCAGTAGTATGAAATAAATACGTATAACGCTTATTATTCGTGTGAAAATACTTTGACGTAATACGATGTATATGTAATACGTTACAATATGTACACAATAGAAACTCTGTATCAAATATCGATCAACTGTTTACTAGCATATATCATATCTTTTTTTTTTTCGTGTAGCAAAACCTAAACACGGAGCGTGGCACGCGTCTGTTTTGCACACTATTATTTACGCGTACATTTATACAGACCGGGATAAAGTGACATAGCTTTCGTGGGTAATCAAATATACGAAGAAGAGCAAAAGGGAACGTCAGAATATTCCAGTGAGTGAACTGCCGGCAAAAAGAGAGTCCTTGGGCTTCTCTCGTGTTCGTGGCTGCATTGCCGTTCTTAACCCCTTTTCTTTCACTATCGTCTCCGTTTCTTATTGCTCCATTTACCTATATCTATGTTTCCTTCAATGTTCGACGCATCTTGTGCGTCCCGCTTAATGTACCATCCGTTTACCGTAAGTCGCAATCACGCACATTCAGCGCCAGATTTAACCTCCTCTACGACAAAGACGAGCCCACTTCTCTTTTCAAAGCCTTAAAGATTACGCGTTCCTTCTTTTCGTTATTTTCTATTCGTCGATGTGGATAGAGTCATGGTCGTAAATCGTTTTCTTTGCATCCTCGCGGAATACTGGTCGCACGACTCCAATCGGAGAAGAGGTTGGACGGAGCAGCGCGGTCTATTTTGCCCGATCGTCAAGAACCGTGCTATTTTCGATTTGTTCGACGCGCTCCACGCTATTCTATTCCGCGAGTAGTGCGACTCGCGCACCGTGGCAGCTTCCTGCTGGCTTCTAGCGCGCGTTCGTCCCGTCCCTAGGGGCCCTAATGCATTCTCGGCTGAATGGAGAGCGTGGAAGCGATTTTCCTCGGCTGCTCAATAGCGTCTGTTCGTTTTGCTCTAGACATGGCGTGGCGCATCGCGGTACGCGGCCAACAGGGGGAGGACGACGGCGACGACGTAACATACGCGCGGTGCTCCCTACGCCGCCAACTCGAATAATTCACATTGTCCGTCGGGAATGGTAGGTAGTCCAGTGCTTTCTTTTGCCAATTATTTCGGGACACGCTGCTGTGAGGAAAGAAAGCCCCGCGGGGCAGAATAGATCGCGCGATTTTCTGCGGACTAATTTAGCCGCGTGCGCGTTCAACCGCCACTGTGCATGTGCTCTCTTTTTCTCGGTCGCTTTGTCCTTGTCTTTCGTTCCTTTCCTGTTTCACTCCAACACGAAGGTAGAGGCTATCGTCTTCTTCGACTCCTCGGCTCTGCCTCCCTTTTTTCCCCTCTCAGTCACGCATCGTCCTTTTCTCGTGCTATGCGCCGACGGATCCTCCTTCTCGTTCCTTGTCCACGGTGGAAGCCAGCTCGATTATTCCCCTCATTAACGCCATCCATATCGGTATTCCTCCTTTCTCATTTGACCACACCCTTGGCAAGCGAACGATATGTTACGTACATCGTCGGTTATCCGTCGTTCGCGCGTGCTATCGTCGGCGAGTACTCGTTCGTGACCATCGGACAAAGACGTATTTTCAACGATTATTATCGGTCGTATACGATAAAAGGGTCGATATGATGTATGGCTGTTTGTACCTTCGTACTTTTAATTACCGCCAATGGTCCTCAATGTTCGCGTCAGTTTAACTTTAGTGAGTTGATTTGTTCCCGCTCTGGTGCAAGTACGCCTCACCCGTGTCACGAACCGCGGAAATTTCTATCGATGTCGATGAATCTGCCGGATAACGGCAGATTAATGACCACCAGATCGACTCATTTCGAGGCAACCGACGATCATCTGCTTCCTTTTTCACGTTTCAATATTTTCGATTTGGCCTGATGCTCGAAGCTTCCCGCTACTCGTTTTCAACAGTTTTCATTTTTATCGTAGAAATGCTCTACGCATCTGTTCGTCTGAATAGTAATTATCAATGTGATGCAAGTTTCTTTCTCTTCCGATACTTTTTGTATCTTTTGTATATATGAACTTTTGTCTAACCTAAACAAAGTTCCGTTCGAGCCATTCCGTCAATCGCTTTACGCATATAATTTTCTCATTACTCGAATCGTCATTCTTGCCTCGCTTCTTCCCATTTGCTTGCTACTCGTCATTAGTCATTCCACGATTCCCATCTTCCGTCATTGGTAGCGGCAAAAGAAAGGGAGAACGTTCTTACAGTTTGATGGAAACTCCTCCAAAGACCTGGTCGCTGTTTTTTTTTCCTTAAAGTACGGAATTCTTGTCCTCGGTTGTTCACGGTACTATATTGGAAGCTTCACGGTCCACGGTGGCCGCCTCCATCGTCGGTCACTCGCAATTTTCGATACGCTTTTGCCTAGCGAATTAATGCTCGCGGTGTTTCAGGGATCGCGCACGCCATTCATAACGCGAATGTTATTAGTGCAGATCGCAGTCAGATATACCGCCTGGTCGGTCGTATGGTTAAAATAAAGATGATGAATGCCCGGCCGTCCCTCGCCGCGGCGCTGGATGTAGATTAATATCGACCCTCGCTCACTTGCTGCACCGCGAGCCCTTCCCTTCTACCTCATATCTGCGGGTTGTATGTACCCTGTCCGTGTAAACCAAGTATCCTGCAACCTATCGACGACGTTCCTTCCCTCTTCGCTAGATTGCTACTTCGTGTCCTTACGGTGCCCCTCTTCGGGAAACTGGTCGGAGAGTAAACGCAAGGTGTGCATAGACAGGCGGTTCGATGGCAAGATCGTAGAGGACCGCGCGTCGCTTATTGTAAAGCTAGTAACGCCAGAGATCGTTCGAAGCACTTTTCGAATGGTCGAGGGTGTTTCCTAGCCACTTTCTCATCGTTGACCGCGGTTTGAGTCGTCTTATAAGCATAAGTTACGGGAATCAAGCGAATTAGAATAATTTTCCAATTGGTCGTAGCGCACGTTTCAAGAAACCAACTACCGGTCGACGATCGTCACCGATTCAGGAAGCAAAGCCGGTTAACGTCGGCGTTAACGAGTAGACTTTTACGTAGACTCTGTTCGCTACGTATCACCGAGTTTCTTCTCGCTGTCGTCAATTGCAAAATCTACGGGGAACTTGATATTTTTATACGATGTAGGTATCTGGAAGGCATCGTTGCGAAAACGCGCATAGACGTTCAAATATTTCTTTCATATTCGCGAAGTGGCCGGTTCGCCAGGCTATGGCTACCAAACTGTGGAAACATAACGCGTATTGGCGGAAAATTTGCATAGTAGCGACTGAGACGTTGCAAGTCGAGCGGCAATTTTACTTTAAGCCGGGATCAGGGCATCTGATCGACGCGACAGCGTAAACTATCGTGCTCCTTGGATCGTGACACGATCTCTCGCGGTTTTCTCATTGGAGAAAGAACGGTTCGATGCATCTGCATCGCTATATTACTAGCCGGTGCACCGCCAGCCCGTGCAATGTGCAACCACATATGTGACTCGGCCTAACGCGCGACATCATTTTGCGCAGTTCGTTAGAACATTAAGGACGGCAGCTCGAGGTACCTTCCGTTTCTGTTCCCAGCCGACTTCTTCGGATTCCAGTGATTCTCATTTGTTGCTCGTCGCGCGTATACTTTCGAACGCGTAGATAGTGAAGTTTTAGTTCGATTGATTATTAGATTCTGTTAGACTAGACGTCGATGGTCTATTGCACTTACTAGTCGACATGTAGATATGTTTTTTTGTTTTGTGAACATTGTGTTAACGTAGATTATAAATACGCATAGATATAACCGTTGATGAAAAGTAGAACGAGCAAGTCATTAATCGTAATTATATTCCGGATGTGATAATGTAAAATTATCTGTCGCTTATCTAACGAGCAAGTTGTTCGAATATTTTTAAATTCGTCGCCTCGTTCCTTTTTTCGAAACGAAAACCTCGATGACTCGAGGTACTCAAGGAAATTATTAATTACCTTTAAACACCGACGGCTTAGCGAACGCTCACCCGGTTTGGCGCGCGCATTTTTCGTCCCGCATGAAAATGATGTTTAACGAGAAGGGGGCGTACTGCTCATTTGTCAGGGGGAAAAAGGGGGATAACGTTGAACCAGGTTCTTCCACGATTAAAGCGGTTGTTCGTCCAATGGTGAACAGGCGGCAGTCTCGGTTGCGTAGGCAGCAGTCACGAGCGCTCGAAGGACGAACGATAATGTCCTGACGACACTCGAGATGCGTTTCAGATCCTGTTCGGCTGTTATCCATGCGGGAATGGATGTTACTCCTGGCCTGACAGAAAATGGGATCGAGACTTGACCAGCCCGTGGCTATCGTTCGTGGTCCTTGCCGATTGTAATTCATAACGAAGATCTTTAGATTAGATTCTTGCGTCGCAACATTGTACATCGAAACCGATGGCAACGTATGACAAATTTGACGTATTTATGTGAAAAGTCAAATCGTCGCTGTTAGCTAATTGTACGTCGCCGTTAATTGGAGATGATTTATAACAAAGAACGACTACTGTGTCGCGCCTCCAATACTATCAACTATTTCCAAGTACGCTTACATCCACATGAGGAATTTAAGTATCACATGCATCACGATATATATAAAAATTACGTTGGAGTGTAAATGAAATATTTAAAGTAGCCAGCGTGAAGAGTGTTAGATCAATTTTAGTGAAAGTCAGTGGACCGGAAAAGCAATTCCGTTTTGCATGAATACTTTTACGATCGACTGTTTTTTGCCCCGTTATAGTTGGTCATCATGAGTGGATACATTCCGTGTCGATGTTATCACGATGACCTGCCTTATTAGCGACTTGTGAATGACGTGCTGAGCTTTTTGTTTTTGGAGATCGTTCGCGATGTTCATCCCTCGCAAAGTATCTACTTATCGTGATCGCATCAGGGATCGTTACTGTAAAAACTAGTCCACCCGTTTATTGAATTAACGCAAACGATCTTCTAAACCGTTCAAATCTTGACACATTGATTTCTATCGATTGATTTTTGATACGTGGCAAACTTATCTTTTTGTTCGACTAATAAGGCGTGTCTGATAAGTTTCATTACGTATCACGTGACTTGTTAGGATCTTCCTTGGAATTCATCGGTGAAATTGGTTAACAGAGGAACGACGATGCTAACAACCGAACACGGTCGCAGAAGTATGAAATAGAAAAATAAAAGTAGTTGAAAACAGAGAAAGAGGGAAAAGTATCTTTGAATCGTTCCACGAACGGGTCACAGAATTGGCCAGACCAAGGAACATTACAGAAGAACGCAGGTTTTCATTGGCGAAAATTTGTGACTTAGCGAGTCCACTGGCCTCACGAGTTAATACGCGAGACATTCTCAGACGGCGTCGGCCGCGAATTAATATAGCCTCGACGCCTTGGTGCATCGGGGATTATAATTGCCTGAGAATAATGAGAATATCCCCTGGGAATTACGCTCGACCATAAAGTGGCCTAATGCAGTTCCTAATAAATTTTCACCGCGTTTCACGGTACAAATGGCGTGTCTGTCCATACCAAAAATTTCATTCACGATTTTCATTCTCCTGTTCGGCTTCCATTCCTTCTTACTTCTCTACCAAGTTGTTTCGTTTTTTAACGTTTTTAATCTGAATATAATACGGTCTCCAGTGTGACTATAATATTATTTTTCATTTACACGGTAGTCTTCGATGATGAAAAACCTTTATACTCGTTAGAAAACGAGCACTTTTGCCTTCATCCTTACTTAAGCTCGTTCCAAGATCTGGTCTTCGCTGCTATGTACTTAGGGTTCAGCCTTATGCAACCGTCCCCGTTTAACGCGCTAACCTCTTTCATCGGTGACAAGGGACGAAGGCGTTCTAGCCATCGAGGCTTGTAACGTTGGACATTGAGCGATGCCACCGAGACGAGCGATTGTGTTCGCAGATATTTTACTAAGTCGGGAATCGGGCTAAAATTAGGCCACGCTGCGCCACAACGAATGATCGGGATAGCGTCGAGTCTTTGGCGCGTTAATTGTTCTTCTCGCTTCGCAACCGACCGTGCATCGTACCGTGATTCGCGAGAGATTGGTTTCATGGAATATCCGCGTCAAGTAGAACGCGAAAGGTCCAGCCCCGGGGGTGAATGAATTTAATTTCGACCAGATACCATTCACCGTTGAATTCTCTCCTTTCTACCTCGTTGTTCCTCCTCTTTGTCCGATCAAACGACATTCCTGATATTCCTAGAACGACTGGCCGGGGTTAACGGTAGATTAGCGGTTGATTGATTTGCCAGTCGCTTGGATTTGAATCTACCGAATTGGCATTGCTCTAGTCGTTTTTGTGGACGAAGATAGAAGCGCGGATGTATTCTAATCGGCTTGCAAACCGTTTTCCGTGTGTGAATTCTCCACATATTTTGACGATTTCGTTTTTCTAGATATCACGCACGTAAGATAAATTATATCAAGGCAAAAAACTCAATATTCAACTTAGTAATCGATTACACACGTTCACCCTAACGAGTCTTTCGCAGGAAATGTTTTAATATTTCATAAATTGCGCGAATGATGTACTTACCTACCGTATAATTTTCAAATCTGTACCAGTCAGAGTCAGTCTGTGTTTCAGTTGCAGTCTCGGTCTTGGTATTAATTTCAAAATCTCTAGTTTATATTTTATAGCTTTAATTATTATAAATCGCACATAGGTAATGTTTCGGTAACTTTCCAGATTCGAAAGTTAAATCAAAAAGCCATCGCTTGATACCTACATTACTTTTTTTTAATTTCCACGAAATTCCAGTTGGAATAAAATTATTCCAACAAAAGCGCACTTTCCATATCGACACATATTTTCACAATATTCTCACGATATTGGTTTACGCGTGGGTGACAAATGAGAAATCTTGAGAAAAGCTTTCGCAATAATTCATACGAGGCAAACATGTAGTACCTAACGATTACGATAAAGTGTATCGATCCGTCGTGGTCGAATTCGATCGGTCGTTAACAGTGCAACATCGAAAACCGGAGTCGGAGCAATGATCACCGGTTTCGGGGTGATCGTTGGGAATGGACGGAATCGCGTTATCGCGGCGCGGTACCGCGACTCGAGTCGAAGGAAAGGCGTAATGAAGCTAATGGCGATGGCACGGTGGTCCGGCGATAGCAAACGCCCGATTATATCGATCTCGAAGCGGCGGTCGTCGATGCTGGCGACTGTTGAACGAGCTACGAGAGACGCGGTGGAGGAGGAAATCGCGGTTGGCACCGCTGGAAGAGGGGCAAAACCGTGTGTGCTGGAGGGTGGGGAAGTGTTGCCACAGCGTTACAACGAGGCGGACCATTAACTATTAAGCGTGCAGATATGCATATGAGACGATTGCAGTGCGTGGGCTCGCTCCAATCGGCGGCCACGATGCTGTATATTGCCGAGATAATATCCCGATCTGATTGGACGGTTATAAACGGGATATCGCTGCGCGGCTTCAACGCCGTAACGCCGCGTGCAGTCGATAATTTTTCGAAGGTGCCGGGCTCGATATACGATATGGGATTTCGAAAGAGCGACGCATGCTCGCGCGCACAGTCGTGTTCATTTGCGGCAAAACGAGCAACGCCGCACGAGGAAGCGTACATTGTGCTGTCTCGATTCTTTCGGCCGCCACCTCCGTATCTCTTGCAACCCCACCTTTCGCTGTTTTCGTTCGTTAGGGTGTATATGCGTACAATTAATAGCGCGTATACGCTGGCTGTTTGCATAGGAGATAATGTATTTATTTATTGTTCGTAAACGGATCGTATAAGCAATTACGATAAATCGAGATCAGCGCGAGATAAGGGTGTAGGAATGATATGTAAAATTCGTGGCGATAACATCGGGACACGGCGAAACAGTAGGAGATAAGGTAGATACGCCACGGGTACAAATATGTAGATGCGGAGAAGGAGGTGCATGCTGCGAGAATAGCATAGGAGAGTTGCTCAGAGGTAGTTGGTTCGGTGTCTCGTTAAAGATTCAATGAGTTTAAGCAGTTATTCGTTTGCACCTTGTGTTAATTAATTTGATAGCTACGGAGCTTGATATAAGAAAATTGATATTGCTCTTTGTTGTTATCGACCTCTGAAGTACAGTATCCTTTTATCAAGCGGATCTTCTATAGTACATGGTATACAGTATCTTCTTTCCGGAGTACAGATCGTTCTATACAAACTAGGACGATCCTTGCCCGTTTATCTTCGACCCAAAAGTAACCAAAGAGGGTGATAGAAGGTTACACGTGGAATATTTATGAGGCGGAAATCGGTGTTAGAACGCAACGATCACCTGCATTCGGTGCACGAAAAAGCACGTACGATTTCCTGGCAAGTATCAGCCGGTGCTTTCTAATAAATATGCCAAAGGACCTGTTTCGATGTTGAAAACCTTCAAAGAATCAAGACGTTTCCTCTCGAGCTTTTATCGTGCCGAAGGGTTAGGCGCATCTGCTTTGTACCTGCCTGATCGATTTTCAAAACGAGTGCTCTCGTATTCTCTGTATCGCAGGGTGGTGAGATATACAGTACAAAAGAGGAAAGCAGCGGGAGACGATGAAAAAGGTCGTTTATTTGTTCGGTAGATGAACGCGGCCTCTTCCGAGCGTGCTCAGTTCATTTCGTATGATAATGATATTCAACCTGAAAATACGGGGAGCAACACGAGTTTCCGACACCGCACTGTAGAGCAGCGAGAACCATCGACGAGAATATGACTGTCCATCGATCTCAGCGGCGTTATTTTTCTTTGATCACCGAGATAACCCGGTTTTACTAGCAATTAGGATCGACTGTCTCCAGGAGTCGAACACGCAGTGGCAACGTTCACTCGGCGTAGGACACCCGGTTAGCTAGACAGACATTTCAAGCCATGAAACATCATTCCAGTACGTCGAACACCATTTCGATTACATTTGCGCAACACGCTTCGCAAAGTCAACGTAGTCTATCGCCTGGTTTACTCGGTCAAACAGGGGTATTTGGCAACGACCGGATTAAAAATGAACGTTATGTTTCTTCGACTATCGATAGTCGCTCGTTTACAACTTTTCTACGAGCAACAAGCGAACGAACGCGAGAACTTGTTCTACTGGATGCTTTTACCATCGATCGTTATCTTATCTAAGAATCACTACGCTATTAAACTGATTTCCATATTCCAGAAACAATGTCGTAACAGAGGAGGGACACACGCGAGTCGCGCTCTCGCGACACTTTCTGTGCTCGAATGAAAATTAAATCGGAATCTCTGCCTGTTCCATGTGGAATGGACGATTTCTTATCCAACCGCACGAACCTACTTCGAATAAGCCTAGCTTTTATCTCCTCCTCTCGTATCTCTTCTTCTTGCTCCTCTTTCCTTCTCGTTAGCGATCGCTGCAAGCAATAAAGTTGATCCGCATAGGTTTATGTCTCCTCCTAGGTCTCTCGTTTAATTCTGTTCCCGTGAATATTTAGGACGACTGCATTCCAATTAATAGGAGTTGCCGGTCTTGGGGACCACGCGACTTTCAATTACTTGAACGAACATTTGAAAGATACGCGCTGTATTCATCGATGACTATAGAAACGAGAGCCTCGAGAAGGAAGAATCGCTGAGAACACCGCGGTGAATGCTAATCACGACTGGGGAAAGGTCAAACGTGGGAGTCTAGTCGCCTTGCGAGGTTCGCCATATAGTTATTTGTATTAATTAAATTTGATAAATTATTATCTCGATTGATTGAAATGGTATCTAATATTACGGGTTTTAATTTCAGTTTTAGATATATAAATCTAAATGTAAATATTTAAATTAACAATTAAAAAATGTTGAAATTAGAGGTTTAGAATTTAAAACTTTCAAATCTAAGGGGTACTAAGTTTAAATCTAAACATTTCAAATTTAAACATTTTGAATCTAAAGTCCTCGAAAAGCGAATTTTAAGGCTCTAAATTTACGGTTTTGAAATGGAACACTTTCAAATTTAAAGCTTTTAAATGAAAAAATTCAAATTCCAGATTTAAAACTTAAAAAATTTCGAATTTAAAGCTATTCATTCAAATAATCTTAACTTGCAAATTAAATGCTTCCTCCGTGAGACTAGCAAACGTTCACCGAGCCAAGTAATCCGATTCGTTGTATCATCGATCACGAGTACGCGTAACGTTTCGTTTCAACGTTGAATGCTCTCTTTGGAAGGCGCTATGACACGCGCGCATCTTCGTGTTTCCCCTCACTATGTCCTTGCGAAAGTATACTTATCTCAACGGTAAGTCCACCGAGGGTAGCCCAACTGAAATTCAGGCTCTATCTCGGTCAGGCTCAGGGAATATAATATAAGGATCGTTTGAAAGGAAGGAAGGCACGGGACAAGATCCTTTTATACGTCGAATTCGAGTTTGAACCGTTGGCGAATGCCTTGGGCACACACACACGGCGCGATTCAAAGCGTCTCAGCTGTTTCTCTCCTTTGCCGTTCCATCTTCTTTTTTTCGTCGTGGCTCTGTCCTGTCTCGGGCCGGCAGACTTCCGATTTTGGCACGCGTCCCTAGCTAACGTTGAAATCCGTTGACGGAGCACCCCTTCGAACACGCATGGAACGAGTCGATTTTTTTCGGGATCCCGAGAAGCGTTGAGACGGTTGAGAAATGAAACTTAATCGCGTATATGTAGATTCTCAATATGTGCTAATACGAAAGTAGTAATGGTCGTGATTGTTGAAGTAATTACTTCAAGAAAAACTTTACATCTTCACTTTTGTATATCCGTGATTTGGAAACCGCTGTTACGAAGAGAATAGAATTTAATGAAAGAAAAAATTCAAAATAAGGAGAGATCCATATTATTGTGCCCTTGAATATAAATTATGTTTTGGATTACAAGGTCTAGAAACAAAAGAGCTATAAGTAGATTTCTATTGCTGTTTCTTGTAGCCTTCAGCTAGAGCTACACGATAAACCTTTTGGTAATGTCCTTTGCTATAAATATATGAACGTGCATAGTTTCTTCTATTGTATTGTAACATTGTAGAGTGAGGATCTAGATCACCCTACATTATACCTTTATTATTATATTATTTATTTCAATATATTTTTCTATTACAAATATATCCACTCGTTCTTCTATCAGTCAACCTCAACAATGATGAAACTCGATAACCATGGTTTTTAATTGGGAGAATATAGATTAAATTATATGAGTCATTCAGGAGCCATATTGACCAAATCCACAAATTGAAAATTACAGAAAAAAGGCGGTATTACAAATAAAATATTTTTAATTCTCCTTAGAATGTACCACTGTTTATACCATGTTTTTCGACAGACACGCTTATGAAGATAAATATCTTGTTTCTCGGCAATTGAAAATTATTCACGTACCTGTATAATGAAAAAGAGAAAGTTACAAATAGGGCAATCGATTAATTTAATTTCTAATGAACTCGTATAGAGATGATTCATTTCGGACGACTCGGGTTTACTTCTCTAACGGCTGAAAATGTATCAAGAGATTGCTAGAGGCATTTAACGCTGAAGGCAAGTTGGAAACAGGGAATCTTATGTCATAGGTCGTTGACCCATTCTTTAGTAGAATAAAACATCATCAAAGAAAGTGAAATTAACTTGCGACTCGTCCGACTATCTTATCAGGCTATTACTCGTTATCTTCTATATCACAACTTCCAGTGAGATATTCTTGAGATAAATTTCAAACGCTCCACCCTAACGGCTACCGATAATTGGTTTAAAGGGTACGTTCTCGTTGATAGACAATCCCTTTTCTTTGCTTTGGCGCGTTCTTCTTCTTAGCAGGTACGTGAAACGTACGTTACGCAAGAGACCCAGTAACGTATAAGAGTCTTCTACCTGGAGCCCCTTCGAAGGGAAAGAAGGTAAAAAAAGGTAGATAGAAGGCAGGGGGATGGCACGCGCCAACCTAAGCGAGAAGGAGGTGGCCCCGATCAGCTGCAGCTGCGCTTTCGGTTTTGCTCTTGGCTGCCAAGCGGTCTTTTGCTTGGCTCTCAGCCGATCTTGACCCGATCGTATCGAACTATGTAGTCTGCCCGCTGTCATCCGAAAACGAATGACAGCGTTCGAATCTCCCCTGGAGGCCTCCTTAGAAAGCGACTATGTCACTTTTCCTTCGTGATTTATATATATATTTTTCGAGGGAACCGTATTTGATAGTTAAATTGCTGTCGGCAAAGGAACAAATGAAATTTCATTTTGCTACTGAATTTGTTGATGTGTTTATCGAAAGAAAATAAATGAAGGGAAGTTTAAGTTTAAGGAAACGCTACTTTAGACTAAAATCATTCTATTACTATGCCTTCAATGCGATGTAACAAATAATTTGATATTAGAACTATGATTGTACTTCAAGTTTGATTCGTCGTTATTCTTACTTCTTACAAACTACTTGCTTACTTTACATCTAATTGTAAATTTCTTCAATCGATTGATTCATCGAATCCATATTTTCATAATTTTCCAATCTACGATTTAAAATATTTTATATCGAAGACTCGATAAAAGAATTTAGGAGATTTAATGAAATAATTAATGGAAGAGCACGAAAGATGATAAACAACGGTACATTGAAAGTTTAATATCATCGATTCCAGATCTAAATCAATGAAATTAATCTTCCCCGTACACCTGGTTACAATCACGTCTTAGCTAACGACAATACCTTTTGTTGAAGACGATGTAACACGTTCGACCACCCTCGCAGGGTTTCCGTGTTTGGACACGCTCACTTTTCAGTTGACAAATGTCCGTGGGTGGCTGGTCAAGCGGACAGCGTGCTATGTCGTTGTTTGTCGTCTTATTGTGCTAACTATACGAAAACACGAACGTGTATGCTGTACACCCTCGTAGAACGTTAGAGGAGGCTCGATGGCTTTAATATTTCTACCCTAGAGTTTATATCATCGAAGCGTGGACGATTACCAGCTGGCACATATAAGACCGTCGTCATAGAACCGGGATTTTTCCTTCTATTGTCCTTAAAGACACCTTGCGTGAACATTCGTTCGACACATGCCACTGTACGACGGATGTAACCATTTAGGTTTGTGATTCCACTGTTCCTCTAACAATTCAGCTGATTCGTTTCAACGTGATTACGAAACCATCTTCCCACACTTCTCGGTGATTTATTATGAACGAACAAGGAAACATATAGTCGTCGAACATAATTCACAATCGAAGATCATAAATTTTATGTTTCATATTTTTTTCATTTCAGGGAAGAATTAAAATTGTACATTACCTGCTAAAAGTTTAAAAGTTTGTTACATCTGTTATAGAATACAGAACTTAGTAGAATATCGAGTTCTATAGAACATAAAATTTATCAGAGAATTTTGAAATTTGACAGGTTGTCAGCTTAGAATTCTATTAAAAACCTAGCGAAATAAGGGAAATTTCTATCGATATCATCTATGTCGCTAATCTCGAATTAGTGAAAAAACGAATAAATGGTTCATACATATATGGTAAAAATATTTCTGCTATGTGAAAGAATAAATACTTGGCAGAATTTTTACACAAAGTTTGCCATTCAACGTTTGAATGTTACATCAAAGGATGAAGACATTTCAGTAGATTTTCCAATTACCTATACCGAATGTAATATCTCTATTGTGTGGTATATTGAATTCAATCGGCCGCGAGATATCGTTCGCGTGATCCGTAGGAAGCGAATAAATATTCCTACCAGTCGTTTAAGGCGAACATCGAAATTGTCGTTATACTGTCGGAATGAAATAATGCCTGTCGTCAAGTCGAGAAGAAACATCCGTGCGGTTAATATTCGAGGAATGAGGTCCAATCGCTGCAACGCGCCGAGTGACTTATGGAAATTCTAGCCTTATCCCGGGCAAATACAATGATAGGAATGCATCCGCGATTCCACGATTTACTGCCAACCTCGACCATTGCGTTCCGCCGTGTGACTCTTTTCAAGTTGACCGACAAAATATTACATTGCACGTCTCCTTGAATAAATATTAATCGACATCGTGTTTCTCCAATAGTATCTCGATTCGTTCCTTCCTGGAGATTTGCGATTAATTGCATTTCCTATGATAGGCGAAAAGAGAGATTCTTGATATCATACATTCATTTATCACTATATGTTTATTTATCTGTTGATTGTACCCATTTAGCTAAGCTTTAAATAAAGAAAAGTTTCTGTCAAAGCTTTTCCATAAACGAGGGAAAAATGTCAAATCTGGTATTCAATTAAATCCAATTTTCACGCATTACAACGACACAAGGTCTCGATCGAGCAAGAAACAGCCATTGAACGATTGCGAACAATCGTAGAACGCGAAGATTGGTTCGCAATGGCCGATTACCTTGGCAGAAAAAAAAGCATTAAATACCAGTTAACTTTTGATCCTCGCAGTATTTACGTTTCTATACGCGATTAAGACGAAATTATCGAGGATGTATTTCGCGAGACGGCAGTATATCGAATGCGATGTCGTTAATTCTCCTCTACGACGACTTTCATGGGACTGGCGTAAAACGTACGATCGCTCAGTCACCGCGTGTAATCCACGTTCCTGGCGTTTCACGTGCGCCTTCGACTCGCTGAAAACGCATCGCCACGCGTATACCTTTATATTCGCGCGATCGTTCGTCGTGTTTTACTTATTGCGAGGGACAGCGCGTAGATCCATCGAGGCCAACCGATACTCGTTAATTAAAATAGCGAGCTGTTAGACCTCGTATTAACGCGGCTTTATTGCCGCGTGGAATTCATTGAAGCGTCTGTGCGCCGACAGTCAATGTAATTACCCTTACTGTTCCTGCCAGCCGATTCTCATTAATGTCCACCCGACTGCTAGAAATAAAGGTGTGCTTTTCAGAGACCGACTCTGGCCGAGCGCGTGATAGAAGCTCGATGAGTCGATCGGAACCGAGCCGAATCGCTGTTCCGTTAACTCGTCCTTTATGACGGGTTTCATTTCCTATTTTTTCGCATGAAATCGGGACACCGTGTGTAGAATTACCAAGCACATACCGATTGCCCGTTATCGAGCCTAGTCTTTGGCGCGGAACTTCCGATTAAAACGTTCAAGGAGAATGAACATGTACGCTCGTTCGCGTCCTTTTACAACGGTCCTTTCACGGGTGAAAATCACACCGTGAAATGATTGTCTGGCCGTTCCTTTAACGATGCTTCCCGCTAATAGATTCGTATACAGAAAGGTTCGTGAGCGTAACGATTCGAAGATCGATTGGCCTCGACGAAGAAAGTCGCGAGGCGGTGAAAGTGGCCTCGTGTGCTTCTCATTAATTTTGGAATAGCGTGACGATGCAATTTAAATTGGAATAAGATCGTTTCCCTTGGTGTTTGTATCAGCGGATTCTCCCTTGCAGCCTCTCTTAACTCGAAATGGAGCAGTCGAACGAGGCGGCAGCTGGTTTCATAACTTAGCTCGTTGCCGTTAATTAAATATCCAGTTCGCATGGTCCTGATCCGACACAGTATAAGCGTGGAATGAAAGTAGTCGACAAGCGTGTATAGCATATACTCTATACGTCAGCCTTCTGTTTCACCAACGTTCGTTCGGTTACGCTAATCTAACTTGGAGTTAATCTAGCTGCTTCTATTGACAACGGCGCTACTTAATAAGCGTCTATCACGTATAAATCACGATCCTTTCGTACGAGCACGCGCCACGATAAATATTTATTCGCCATTAAAGATTCGATAAATCGATTCCCGACCTGAGTTTCACGTGTCGCGAAAACCTATTCTTCGATGGCCATTTAAATCGTTTTATAGTCGATTTACATGTCACGTTTATGTTGCTTCGCGATTCAGACGATGTGATAATGATATTCTGAATTGAATATGTCGTAAAGTATGATTTTTATAGAACGTTGAAAGATACGTTGAAAGGGTGTAAGGTGCGTGCATTTTATACCTCATCGATATTCCACGTTCCTTCTGCCCTTTTGGGTCGGCCCCAATCATGTTCGGGAACAATTTGACGGCAGGTGCTCCAAATTGAAAACCTTTGGTTGCACCTTCGCCTACTCCGCCCCTGGAACGCATCGCCTCGTCGTGCATTAGGCGGGGCCACCTACGTACGAAAGCAACGCTGGAACGACGACGTACGTGTGTGGTGCTGGCATCGCATACGTGGTGAATTCTTCGTCGGTCGATCGATAGATTTTATCAACGAACGAAATAACAGGCGGCTTGGTCACCAAGAGTATAGTTCCAATCTAATAATCTCTCTGTGAATTACTTTCGTCCCGTGTAACTTCCTCGGAATTGATACCTACTGTTACTTTTGATATGACAAGCACAGAAACTAGCATGGTTCATAAGTATCAGGACACCTGTTGGCTTCATACGAAATACGATACTCGTTATTAGGTATCAGGGAAAGGATTGATCCATCAGAATTTTTGGTTCTCGTAAGATAACGATCTAGAATATACAATATCAATTGGCAGAAACTGTTTGCAAGGGTCGAATATAAGATTTGAAATGAGATAATAATTCTTCAAGGTTTTAATTATTTCTCCGTGATTATTCAGCCTTATTACTTGTATAATTTTTCTCGAGTGTTCCAATATTTATAAACGGCAGTGTATACGCTGACACAGGCCGATTTATCTGCATTCCTCTCACGTTCCCTCTACGTCACGGTCGACTTTTCGTTGCGCTACGACGTCGTTCATCGTTAAAGAATTGGACAACTCAGTTCAGAATTTCTCTCGCAACAAAGTACCATGCTCTTACTTAATTAGGATTATGCAAATGTAAAGACAACCGACGATAATGAAGCGTAACGACGGCCACCGAGGTATCGCTTATTTCCCAGCGAACAAGATACGAGAGGGAAGTTTCATCTTTTCCAGTTTCTTATAGCTAGTTGCACAGGCGGGATAACTCGGCGAATTATCGGCGCCAAATAAGCGAATGCAGCGTAAGAAACTCCATTGGATGATTGTATTTCACGCCGGCAGCGTGTGACTACTAATTGACCAGGCTTAGACGGTACCGCGAAACGCGCACGACATATTTAAAAAAGGCTACCTCGCATTAGCAGGCTTTTAATGCAGCCCGTGGTACCGCGTGAGATACGAGGCTCGCACCAGGTGGCGGTGGACGGTGGTTAAAAGCGGAGTGGTGCCAGGCCGCTTATGTCTTCCTCCGGTAATCTGCTGGTACCTCCTGCCGGTCGAGACCTCGTCAAGTTATGACGCGGTGCACCTGCCACAGGGAACGATCACAGCGTCTGCATCTAGCTAGCCGTCAGTGACCACTACGGCCTGCGTCGATAGATCGCTGATAATTTGTTTATTAATGAGTCTCGAACCATGGGTCAAGTAATCCTTGATACCGTGACTTCTCGCGTTTCATCTCAGTCCACTATCTTTTTTGTTAATATTATTTTGCTCGTCGTCAAGAATTAATTACTTCGATCATCGTGAGCCAACAAGGAAGACGGATGTGTTGTTGCGTTTGTTTGGTCGATCGTTGTAGCGTGTGTTCGTAATGCGATGTTGTATCAGTTAATCGTTGTTTTTGCAAAGATCGTTAATGAAGAGACCAGAGTTTGAACTTGTGCACGATGTAGCGTAACTAGGAAATTAATAAATTGAAACGTCCAAAAAATGATCGAAACGGACGAACCAACCAGTACGGGTCAAGACTCGGAACTTAAATTTCAGCCAAACTCGCGCGTCACTCGTAACGAATATTAATCGCGCGAACAAATCATCTCGCGTAGCTTTTCCGTCCGGCTGATATTCTGGCTAACGGTAGAAATCGATTATCCAATTATCGCAGATTACCTGAAGTTGCGGAGCGGCGCGAGCCTTTATGCAGATGGTTTTTCGCCGAAGGCTGTGCATGAATGGTGCCATGACTTTGTTGCATACAAACAACCTTCTGTAAGTCACCGTGTAATTTATCACCACGCCTAGCGAGATCTTAATACAAATCATTTATCGGTTGCCGCTGATACCGACTTGCACCGACGAGTATGTATACATTCATAAACTAATAACCCAGCGAAGTAATTAAGGTGAACCGATGATCACCGGACGATTTTTATTCTCTTTTCTCATCTTCGTCAGTTGATTTCTCGTTTCAACTTGTCTCTCTATCTCTCGATCTTTATCGTTCGATTCCCTTTGTACGAAATCGATCCTTCTTGTCCAGATTCTTCCTTGTTCGTAAATGATCCCGTTTTTTCTCTTCTAATTTCACAGCTTCGATTCGTTTGCCCGATCTTCGTACCTTCCATAGATGGTATCTACTCCTATTTCGATCGAATCCTCGATGCATGCACTCAACAGGTAGAGCAAGGTGTATTTAAGACAAACGGCGATTTAAAAGATCGCCGGTGTTGCACGGTAGTTAATGGTTAACGTTGCTACCACGTTGCGAAGCCGCTATCGCTCCGTCACGACTTGATAACGGTGTGTTCCTAAATCATAGACGCGCGGGAAAAATCCTCGTCACGGAAATTACAACGATTTTAATTGAACGTCTATACGGCGTGCTAGCACTTATAAATTCGAACGGTTTGATTCATTTAATCGCGATCGCGCCCGCTTGTCAGTTTATCGGGACCCGTTGGCTTGATCCACGGGGGCGCGGCTCGATTTCAGGTTTTCGCGGTGCCGCGTCGAGAAGCCACTCGCGCGTTTCGCGCGACTTACTGCAACGTATACATCTACCTACATGAACGTGTTACAGCACTGTTCCTATTCTAGATACACGCACACGGGTGCAACACAGGTATAATCGAGGGGAAATCTACCGGTGTCGAGGAAATAATAGCCAAGCGTAGAGAGGAGGCTGAACTCGCGAAGAATGGGAGACTCGTAAATTCGTTCCGGGCATCGGTCGCGCGAATTTCTCGCAGCGTGTAAAATCACTCGAGAATCACTTCCACGTTGTAAACACGTCGCGTAAACGGGTTCCGTGTACGCGCACCTATATACCTATCGTCGCGGACAAAGAGGCTGGAAAACGGTTATTGGCAGGCAGGATATTGGCTTTGACCGCGTCGCACCGCTGCGCTGCATCGTACGAACAAACGGCCGGTGAAACGCTGTCTAGAACCTTATGACCCCGCGGCAAAAAATGTTCGTTAGCGGTACGCGTTCCGCAAGTTTTACCCCGTCCGTGACAAAGGAGATAATACGCCATTGAATCGACGCTTTATCGTGTCCTTTCTCTCCTCCCCTTTTCAACCGGGAGAAAAAGTATCGGGAGTATTTATAAATACGTTTTGCTCGTTCCCCGCAGCGATAGCCAGCCATGTTTCTGCGGGAGACTAATTTTATGTCGACACGATATTTATCGGGAACATCGATATACCATCGTCGTTTTTCGCCCACATAAAGTTGAACACGTAGTTACCCAAAGGCCTGCTGTAACGCAAACAAAAGGTGTACCGCGTAATTATCTTCTATTAGTCGATACACACACGGAATTGGTTCGGTGGTTTGTAGCCAGCCTGTTACGTAGCCTGGCGCTACCATTGTACTTTCTTCTTTATCGCAGCTCTTATTAAACCAGTATCATTGTTCTCCTCGTGCTATGCAAAAGTGCCACGAGCGAACGTGATAATCGTGGCAAAACAATAAGAGTTCGAACGTCTTAATGCTCTACCATTGTTGTCTATTATTCGTTGTTCAATGATGGATCTCAACGTTCAACAGGATTACTATCGAGAGAAAATAGGAACGTCTTGGTCACACTGCGCTTACTACTACATATGGAAGTCATGGATCATCGACTTACGATAGAACTACATTTCGGTTGGTAGTCGATTAAACCAACTTTTATAGATTGTATCGAATGATTCGAAAGTGTATTCTATTATTTCGATAGAAAATTACAGGCAGTGAAAAAGCATAGGTGAACTCCAGTTATATGAACTGTTTGTCCACAAGTGCAGATATACAGATATGCAGCGACTCATGAATGTATTTGAACACCTACTACGAAGAATTTTTATGAATATATTACGAGTTTGTATAATTACCTTGAACAAACTTGATATCAATCTGAAAATGTATATAAAAGTTACCAAACATTTACTGCTAACATACGCTTATTAAAAAGTTAGTGTATCGTATGATTAATTGCTTTATTACTTGGCGTTCTACGATATAAGTCCTCAATCTTATTCAACCATGACGATACAATACACTTACTTATTCATATCTATTATATGTATATATCATATCACTCTATTCGTATCTCAGCCGATACCAAAAATACTTTCAATAATCAAGATATCACTGTATCTCTATCGCTATAACTCTTACCAACTCTTCAATTTACAAGCACGAATACTAATCCATCCTGAGTGATGTACGTAACACATGTATCTGCAGGCCATTTCTCTATCCATCGACAATTTATTCATAGCGTAAGGATAAGGTTATTCGAATTAAGCCGTAATTCGTGTAATTCGACTATGAACAACTTTTAAGTGAACCCAGTTTGAAAAGAAGAATTTCTTTTTCTTTCAAATAAAAAGATTGTTTTATTCGTTGTTAGTGGGCTGAAAAACAATGAAATATATCGTGCTCTTACAAAGACAGTTCGATGACTAGCATTTTATGAAAATAAAAATTTCTACTCATGAAAAGGAAAGTTTCAACTAATGTTAACATTCTCAATTGTAATTACATAATTCAATAGCACGTGCATCGTATTACTTTATTTCTGGAAGTCATTTTGTTGTTTACTTTATCGTTTCTCATACAATACCTGCTCGTCGAGTCAAATAACTCTATTACGGGAATATTCCAATCATTTTCTTGTCTTTTATATTTTTTCTTGCCGCACTTCCAGAACACTATATTTCTTCATGCTTTCATTATTATATTAAGCACTAACGACATCCTATAATATACAACAAATTCGATTATTCTGTACAAAAATCAAGATTGAACTTTGAGATGTTGAAGCCTAGCTGATTCAAATAACCCTACTTTGCTATATATACATATACATCGCAGCCAGCAAGGATCACGCGACGTGACGCAGGTCCTGCGGTTACGAAAAGGCCCTGGATATATCTGGTGGCGTGTAACGCAACCGATATTAATATTCTCGTATAAACTCGAGCGTGGTGAGCAGGGACGAACGATAACGCTGTAGCCGGCGCACACGATCGCATGGTTTTAATAGGTGGCTGTGAGGCGCGCGTATAGACGCACCCATACGGGACCACACACCGGTAGCGTTCAATTTATATTTTGGGCGGAGTTACGTTATTTATCGCTGCCGGCCTTCGTGCCTTCGACTGCCATTCCGCGGTCCGCCTTCGATGTAAATGGGACGAACCGCCCTCTCCTCACTAGCGCGAGCCCTGATGCCTTAAAACGCATCGATGCGAGTCGATCTTTCCTCGTCGTCCCTTCCATGATCTATTCTGCTCTTTCACATCAGCCTACCACTTGCACGTTGACCCCTGAACTCCTTGGTCAACGCTCGGACTCTGAGACTCGAAGGGAAGAACTTGCAATTTTTCTATTTTTGGAAATTAAATGGATAATAGATACCTAATTAGTAGATACCTGGATATAGGAATAGAACGAGTAGAAAAATTCGCTTTCGGAGTTACTTAAGATGACTCAATTAAAGAAGAAACTATCGGTCATTTTCTCATTCCGAAGAACATTGAAGCGGTTGTTGCGATGAAGGATTTTATAGCTCGAGATCGCTGTGTAAGGCAGACATGTCTGTATGTGCAGCGTGTTGCGTGTAGGTAATGAAAAGTTGAAAATCTGTCATATACTATTTGGGATAGCAACTCAATCTTAGATCCTCTTCGCGATATCTGGAATTAAGTAATTTGACGGTGAAATAAACTTGTACTTTGTAAAGTGCGTGAGATATTATGGTTCTCCGGGATATATCAATTTCTATAATTAGAGGGAGAAAAATCAGACGATGCTAATCATCGATTAGTTTTGTGGTTAACGTTGGCGATTTGGTATTATTTAATTGACTATTGAATATGGTGAATAAGTTTCATCGATATCTAGTTAAGATATTTTAAATGGAAGTATGGGCTGGAATATTAAAGAGAAACTCTCGATCGTTTTACTTGTAACATAGTTGCACTCGTTGTCGGTGTGATTTGTGATAATGATCGTGTATTTTATTTAACGGTCATTTGTCCTCTGGCCGGTTTGGTCGGTCAGTACCGATGATGATGTACAAAGTGGGCATTAAGCTGCTTGCGGCACGTTAATCACGCCACGGCCACGAATCTCGCACTTTCGTTCGGCGGTTTCACAGCGAGGGTCGCCTTTCTTTCGTTGATTGCTACACCACGGCGAAAGAGGGAAAAGTCTTTTTGCAACAGTGTTGGCGTGGGTGACTTGCATTAACTGTGTACCCAATGGTGAAAGTGGGTCCTTTATGATCGTTATAATGTTCGATTTATCCTCGGTGTCGAGCGTTCGCTTCAAAGTGAAGGGCTCTCGCGTAGCAAAGAAAAGTTTGGTAAAAGGCGAGATGCCGACTCGCTCGCTGGCTTCCGTGTTAACGTCGATCGTGCTGTCGCTCGTTTACTTTCCTCGCCAACGATTTCATTACCTAAGGCGTCTAATACGAGCGAAACAAACGATGTAATACATTCTTGGTGTATAAGTTTCATTTTTGCAAAATTCTTCCTAGAATTCTGATTCGATGATCTCCGACATAATTGACTAAACTTGCGGGCAAACTGACAGGAAACTTGTCTTCCTCCTATTTCACAAACGTGGATATTAGAGCTGCTACAACGTTACTACCCGAGACTTTTGTTAATTTAAGGAAGTCGGTTGTTAATATTTCATATCTATCAAATATATCTACGTTACAAATTATTATGTATAATACGTAACAAGTATGATACACGAGTAATGGAAAGAATAGACAATTAAATCGATTAGTTAGCATGTAGCTACATTACCAGAACCTCGTGTAACGATTAACAAAGAAATATCCTTTCATTATCCACTCCCTTCTATGGAGACTCTATTGCGTTTCTACGACTGTATAGCTGTGCTATAATTACGCATATTAAGCGAGACAAATGTAGATTGCCATACTAACCGCGCGACAAAATAATTTCATCATCATCGGCCACGCTTTCCCTTTTTCATTTTTACGCGAGTACATTGAGCATCGAATAATATACGAAGGAACAAAAGGAGAGACACGAATACCGTTAACTCTAGCGTTATTAAATCCGGAATGCAAGATCACCGTTCGAATTTCCCGATAGATTCTTTTTACTCGAGCCTGATATTTGAATATAGTTTTAATTATGGTCGGTGGCTACAGATTTAGTCAAGCGTATGACCGAATAAAAATACCAACGGTATAATTATCGATGAAGTGTTAACAGATGTGGAGCACGGATAACGTGTTCTGCAAGTAAGTACGATTTAGCCTAGAGTTGCAATGGATGGTTGAACATCCGAACGAACTGACAAGCTAGATGAATATCGAGCTACAACTTCTTCGGAACCGTGAAGAGAAACGTTTCAACGAGAACAAAATTACAGAGGGAAGTGGAGAAGTCGAGGAAAAAAGAAACACGTTCGCTAATGAAGAGAGTAAATAATGGGCGTTTTCACACACGGTGGGCAAGGCCATTGCCAAAGCAGTGACGAGTTTCTCGATCCGAGCTGTCGCAAGAAATCTACGTATCTACCATCAAGAGGAATTTAGACGCGAAACACGCGCGTGCTGTACACACCTTGTGTGTACCTGCAAATGACACACCGTAAGAGGAGGACTAGCAACGAGAGAAAAAAAGAACAAGTTTGACAAGAAGGGAGATGGAGAGAAAAGAGAAGAAGAAGATGAGGAGGGACAAAACAACGAAGACGAGAAACAGCGGGCGCTGCCACTCAGCGGTCCATAAACCGTATGAAATATTAATAATGGCGCCGTTCCCCTGTGGACTGCAATACTCTCTGGGACTTTGCAAAAGAGGGACACATCCCGTGAGACGATCGGTTCGTTAACCCAAGTCGATGGTTAGTAATCGAAGTTTTGATCTTCGGGGCGAAAATTCTATAAATTTTCTTGCCTTACTTCGCCTTCGCCTTGTCCATAGAATTTTATTACTATTTTGATCGTTTAACGAGTAGAAAGTATCTATGTTGGATTTTTATGAAACTTTATCGATTAGTTATATTTGTAACAACGCTCGATCGTTCCCACAGGTTAACTTAATAAATCGAGTGGTCCCCTTCTTCTCTCGTACCTAAGACCGGCAGATGCTCGCTGTTGATCGTACGATGCAATTGGCCGATCTCGGAACAATAGAATGCGACCATGTTCTGGTAGAGGAACCACTTTGGAATTTCATAGTTTCATCACCGTCGGTCTCACGTATAAATTCACCGCGCACCTGCTACGCGTATACGTCTTTTGTTCATCGGCCATTGTTTCTTACCCGTGACGGTTCGATGCGATCCAGGAAACTGTTTTTCCTTCATGAAAGTATAAAATCGTCAAACGGTGAGCGCACAAGCGCTCGAATCCGATGCATGGCTATTCTACCGCGGTGGATTCAGCTCAAGCTCAGGGTGGATCAACCTCGATTCTTAACGTTGAGAAACTATGGAATCGGAATGGTACGATTTCTTGAGTTCTTCTAAAGACCAAGAATCCTTGTATTGCGTTTTCCATCGAAAGATGTTCTGAAATCGGAAAAACGAACTTAAAATGAATAGAACTGATACTGGTGATCTAACGATTCTAACGAAGGGTATCACGAGTATCTGAATCGACGAAGGACCAAAAAGGCCAGGACGATTATCCCGATAATTAACATCAACGAACGAGCTAGGTAACTGAAGTGCATAGTCCATTACCGCAGCAAATTCCCCTTCCCACAGGTGTAGGTACCTTAAAGGGGTATTTACGCTCGTATTGTCGTAATTATTTCGTAAGGATGACCGTAAAGACCGTTTCGTTATTGCATGGCTGCTATTCTGTCTCCTTCTACGTTCCACCTTTCTCTATTCTTCTTGCTCGTTCCTTTCTGTTTTCTCATCATCATCTTCCTCTTCGCCTTTTTCTCCACCTCCTCGCGTACTTTCTCTTTTTCTCCTTAGAAACTCGTCGCCCGCTTGTGTACGTATGCCCTTACGTTGTGTGATGCTTCCCTCTTTCTCTTTCTCGCACAGGCAGGTGAATATTATGCATAATGAATCGTCCATCGTGGTGCGCTCTTACCTGGAAACTCAAGGCGTGGTTAAAAGGAAGCGCGGATGATGGACTGATCGCGATCGACATCGACGTAGATCCTCGATCGGAGATATTCGTTTATCGACGTTCCGTTGTCGTTTGCGTCAAATAATTCCTTCTTTTGACTCGTTGCCATGGCTTTTAAATCTCATAAATTCGTTCCTCCATTGTAACGATATAATTCCTGGCAAATGGAGATAAACTGTGTTTATGAATCTCCGGTTGTTTAATATGAATCAGACCTTACCGTTTGGTTTCTCTTCTTCTGTAAATATATAAGTTCGAGTATGTAAATTATTCCAGACATATCGAAGACGAAAGATCGGCGAAATGGAAAAAGAATATCGAGTCGATGAAACATTTGCTTGAACCGAAACCAAAACAGCTGATCATACGGAATCGCTAATTTCATTTAAACGTTAGTGTTCGATATATTTCCTCTTACAAGAGCTTATTCACTCCAAGACATGTCGTAGCACAAATACCCGTAACACAAAATGTAAATTCTCGATAACATTCCTCCGCATGCGGTGAATATTTTTTCAACGGTAATAGTTGTAACTAACAAGTTCATTTAAGTGAATGTCGCTTGTTGCTCGTAATTAGCACTGCAAATCAGAGACGGGGAATATAGCGGCAGCCTCCGACGCGTCATTGGATCGTGTATTAGGCGCGATTACTAAAGGCATAAGGATTAACGTTACTACCGTGGTTCAGTGTGATTTTACGGAGTAATTTCGTGGAGTTAACGACGTCGTTTACCGCAGCTTAACATCGTCGTCGCTCGAAAGATCCACTCGTTTCACTAAATCTCGAATGGAAGAAGCATCGACTATTTCGCGAGAAGCAGTCGATATTTAGTCAGTCCCTTGATGTCAGGGGATCGAGAGTGGTCGCTTGTGCAGATCGCGAAAAGAACGTCCGCTTATCGTTCGATGGGATCTGTTATCAACGGGCGAAACTGTGATGCACTGCCGGATCGGCCGATAACGAAGATAAATTTTATGCGATCAAGCTCACCGATATCGAGTTCACGGATCGGTACGCGGAAATATAACCATGAATTAGTTTACGAAACGATCGATCGGTTTAACGAAGGAATTAAGGGGATGCAACCGGCCTTTGCAGAGTTACGAACTGGCAGAACTTTATTAAAGGTAGCTCAGCGTGATCTTGACTTTTATACGAAGCGTTCAGTGCGCTTGATGATGCGTAAGATCGCTCGTCCAATTAACGTAACCCGTTTCCATTGTTACCAAGCGTTGTTTATTAAATAAAACTGAAATAGAATGAATGCGTAACGACGCATCACAGCAGAAGAAAGCCTTTCGATGAAAAGCTCGATAAATTAAATTAGGTATCCCACTATTCCTTTATGAATTGACATTTACTATCCTAGGCTTTATAATACGTTTTATCTTCCTGACTCATACGATGATGGAATGCGATTCGACGAAAAGTTTCAGATAAGCCTATTACGTATTCAAATACGCGGATTATTTATCACGCGTATCGTTATTGCGCGGAATTTTCCTCCGAATGTGGAAATGGATGACAAAATGCAAGAGGAAGGATTATCGCATACACCATCCTTATTAAAAGTCTAAAGCAAAGCTATGATTATATTTGATAAAGGTTTTCCATCATATAAGTTATTTTCCTTTCTCTTTTGCCTTCTAACATTTCTATAAACAACTGTTTACGAATCCGTGTCAACGCCACGCGCGCCAATTTTATCGAGATTGAACTTCCGCACGGTTATATTTTATGTAACCAAGAGTTGTGTATCTTGGTAGCTAGACGATTGGTATTCTAGACGATTTCATGACGTTATTTATGAAAGTGTCGTCAACATATTGTGTTCTGTCAACGATCCTCTTCTTCCAACGCGTAGTGATAAACAAGCTAGATGAAACTGAATTATGTCCAGTATGCTCGATAAAATTATTATTTTATTATTATATCTGGGTCTTTCTATCTTGAGGATAATCAACATCAACTACTACTTGGTTTAGCCAAGTTGCATACATAAAATGTTACATAGACATAGGAATTAATAGATCGTTTCCTAGTGAAATCAAGGAATCTCAACATATCTTAAGCATCTCGACGTTTCTAGAATGTTTTCATGTCCGTCTTCGGGTTTAGCGAAACATATTGCCACGAGTCACCAGAACATTTACTCGCAGTTTCGATGTTTCACCGGTATCATCAGCCACGATTTACGTTCCCTTGTCGAGCGTAAATAATAATCAACTTCCACCTTCTTCGTTGTGTTCAAAGGACTACTAACTTTCATCACAGAAACTTCCTCCTGGCTCGTTTCTGCCTCTGCTTGACGTTATCCTCGATTACAAGCTAGCTTACAACGTAGCTTCGTTTCGATAATAATGAGCGATCCACGCTACCGATCGTCGCTTCCTTGTCGATACTCATCGTCGCGTCGCGTCGATTTTCTGCTTTTGTCGTTTATATAACCTTTCTTCTCGCATTCTTATAGTAACATACAGGTTTCTTCATGGACAATTGAGAAAAAGCGAAGAGCCGCTTGGTGTAGGTTATAAAATTGATACTGGATCGGCGCTTACATAAGGAAGCCTCGCGAGAGATATAGCAACTATGTAACAAAGAATCTCTTTATAGTTGGTTAGTTTCTTCTTGCCTATGCATACATGTGTCTAAAGTCTTATGTTTTGCGGCTGTTTAATCATTCACGTGGCCGCTGGACCACGGATAATCTGGCGACGCAAAATTATTTTACAATTTCGTATCAAGGAAGAAATTCATCACCGTCGATGAAAATCCTCGGTAGAAACTGTCGGTATAACGACGCTGACCCTTCGTCGTGGGATTATCCAACTATGAGCTGCAACCGCGGCAGAGAGATTAGCGTCGCTAATTTCGTCGGTCGAACCGCGGTTTAAATTTCATTCTGCCCGAACTAATTACCAATGTTAATTCCGTGTTCTTACCATGGTGTAGCTTCCATCGTGGGATTAGTAAACGTAATGAGCTCCTGGTTTTGTCATTAACGATATGGTATCTGTTTGAGGGATTGATACGGTGGTTTGAGATACTGTCTTTCGCAGAATAGCCGGTTTCGCTAGATTCCTCGTTATTATTATTCTGTTTCGTATGTTCCGTATGCCTATTATCTCGCAAAGTTATTTACGATTTTGAAAGAATTTCAGGAGTACGAAACGTGGAATTAATCTCAAGATCCGTTAAATTAGGATCGTTCATTTGTAAATGTCCATTACTGTCTTGCACCTAAAGTAGAATCTACTTAATTCGCTTCCTGATGAGCTTACTGGCCTACCCAAAACGAACTATACTTACCGTATTTTCTCCTTCTTCCTCCTTCTCCGCCCATTCTTTGCAGTAACTCATTCAGCTGAGCATCGTAAGCCGTAAAGTCGCCGGGGCTAGACTTCGTTTGCATGACAGCTAGCTTATCGTGCTAGAGTCTATGGCGAGAAACGGGAGACAGCAATGCATATTTGTGTCATATGGTATAACAATGCCACTAGAATCCTCTTTACATTTTTCTGTTACTTTCACAGTGACTGATTGAATACGAAGTGAGAATACAGTGGAACTTCCATTACTCAAACTAGCCATCGCACACGCTGTTTGGATCATTGACTAATTTGGAACTAATTTATAAACGTTAATACTAAACAGGAACACGAACTTTGGAATAAATGTATTATAATCTTCTTCAATCTCCACTCTTATCTTAATTTTCTCTAAGAAAGGATCATTCCTAGATCTTGCGTTAATCGATGTCCTATTAATTGGTGTTCTGATAAACGTGTTTCCATCGTACGATGCTATTTACGATGAAAATCGAAAGAAGACACGACGAACAGTACTTGTTTCGAAAATAAAAGTTGAAACTCGATTTCTACCTATGTATTTTAGTTCATACGATAACAACATTTCATAGGATGTTAGAGATCTACGATAAACCTCATCTGTGTTACAACTGACCTTTCTCGTCTGTCATTATCTGTTTAATGCCATATAAGAGGCGGTAATCTACGCAACACGCAGGTTTACCACCAGCAGCGATTCGTAACTGTCTCTCGCTGCTACCAGATAAAACATCTAAGTTCCTCCGAGACTTCGTGTAGCTCCTCTATCAACGTTTCTCGACAACGAGAGAGCTTAATACCTCGCGTCCCGAAACGGGCGATTCGAGAAAATCAAGGTGAAGAATGAAGAATGAACCAATTATATCGTCAAAGGTTCCCATGTTATAAATGCCTTGGAATTATTCGATTAACGTTCGTAGCCGGTCACATGTACTAGATAAATTATCGGCTCGGTCTCGCGGCCCGAAGAAGCGTTATTATCAGGGGAGCGATTCACTTATGAAGACGTAATCGCCGCGGGATTCCCCTGCCGAGTGTTTCATGCAAAGCGATAAAGCCCTGGATACGTCGCTAATTATACGTGGCGCATTAAGCTAACGGATGTTTTTCTCGGCTAGCCTGCTATTAAAACGATGCCAATTAAACGGCATCTATCAACATCGTTAGGCGTCCGGGAGTTATGACTGCCCTGGAAGGTACGTAACTTTCCCAACGACCAACAACATTTCGGTTCTTCTTTTATACGTTTTCCATCGTAACGTTACGATCTTGTAATTACCCTTTATCCGTTCTCGCTCCGGCGACGTAGATGAGAGTAGACAAGATTGAACGCTGATGTTGAAGATCAAGATCAAACACGTCGATCTTAAAAAAGATATCGTTATTGCGTTGTATATATTCGAAACATCGTTTCGAGCAATTTGGCTTCGTTGAAACAGTACAATGTTTATTCTGAATAGATATTCTAAATGCTTCAGAGAAAAAATGCTACACGTTATCACTTTCATATATTACGTTAAAAGTAACTTGTTCTGTTAAAAAAAAATTTACCAAGTTCTTCATAACGTGTTACAAATATTAATTCATGGAAAGCTATGAATTTTTCATTGTCGTGATAGAAATGAACAGGAACTCCTATAATTATATTCAGAATAACGTGAATTTAGATAATATGTGGAAAGAGTGAAAAGTCTTCGAAAATAATAAAAGAATGTCTTATTTGGTTATGTGAAGCCTGCGTATCTACCATGCTTATTCTACGCCAATGGGTCTCGCTTTTCTCCGTCCAGCATTGGCTCCGATTAAAAGTCAGAGACACCCCGAGAGTGGAGAGATCGAACTGGACAGGCCAGTTTCGTCCCGTGCACTTCGGCTTCTAAAATAAACCCGACAACGAATAAGTCTTTGGCCGCGTGTGTCGCCGTCTCGCGTTCGCGTACGCACAGTCCGGTATCAGGTGCGTACGCAGTGCGTCATTTCGATAGGATCTCGGTTCTCGTATACGCATCTCGATTCGATACGGCCTGGTGAACATTCCGCCCACTTGCTGACATCCGTACCCTCGTACCAGAAACTCGTGGGATCTTCATCGAATTTCGTCGTCTCCAGCCCGCGTCAGATCTATCCTAATGATTAAAACTCTTTAAGATGTTTCCACCGCTTACGAGTCGATATCCATCTGTAATGAGGGTTATTACGAGGATACAGATTGATACAAGGATGTTGTATTTTGTAATTAAGTGGCGACTAGCGACGTGCGCGCGTTTGATTAGTAGAATATATTCGATCGTTTCGACTTTCAGTTGGAATGGTTCTGGTCTCCTTGTATTAACTCAGCGTTATTTCAACACCGCCAATGGGCAAAAAAAAGATTGTTGTAGTAGTCGTTAAAATCAATAAAGTTCCTGTACGAAAGGGATAATTGGCGAATAAAGTGAGATTTAAGAGGTTGTAGGATACTCTAATTTCCTTAATCGCAGAAGCTGAAACGTTATTAAACACGTTTTTCTCTTTCGTTACACAAATTAACTGTATCTGGCTTGAAATGTAGAGTCCTAATGAAAATGATTCAAGGAGGAACACGTTATATACGTGCATTTCTAACTTGTTTCAATATTCAGCTAGAATTCTAACATATTTACCGTATCCTTTTGATTAACTGGAGATTAAAACGTGTACACGATCTCATCAAGGCATGCTCAAAAATTCGTAATGGCCGTCAAACTATTTTCAGAAACCTACTCAGGTATTCTCCATCAGCTGAATCAGTCTTAAATTTGTTTATCGAGCCGATGAACACTTAACGATCGTTCGTTCCAGCAAGAACCGTATAGGACAGGTAATCAAGCTGCCTCTGACACTCGCTGTTTTCTTTGTTATCTCATACTCTGTTACGCGGACAAGCGGGGGACGAAGGGAGGAAAGCAGCTTTAATGGCGACTATCAGATCCAAAACCAATAACCTACGCGGGATAAGCGAGCACGGAATGGATGGTGTGGGCAGATAATCACGCGAACCAGAGGCATCTTTGAACGCCACACGTCTTTCGATCACCATATAGTCCTTTCTCTTGCCGCGTGGCCACATTCAATCGCCTTGTATACTAATACACTCATACATATACCTCATTCAGGTATACCTGCTTGTGTACACGCATTCGAAAGAACGTGCACTCGTGTGTATTCGAAAAAGCCCGATCCTCTATCCGACGCAGAACCCCGATGCGTCGATCTTCCCAGCTGCCGTGCCGATCAAAACTTTCGATATCGATTGGATATAATGACGCGCTCGTAACTATTGGATACTGTGGCGAACCGCAGCCCTGGGTTATACTGCTGGTAGACCTAAAAGGTAAGAAGAAACTGGCTTCCACGCAGCGCGCACGCACTTGCATGAAAATCGCCACCGCGACGAGTGCGTGCTACGCCGCGCCGCATCGAGCATACCGACGCGAGCCCAGCCAGATCGAATTCCATCCGACTTTCAGAGAAAGGGTAATTATTTATACAAGATATAAAATATGCGGCGGATATTTATGGGTTCGAGTTTAGATCAGACGTTAAAACAGCGAAAAAAGTTCTACAAAAATGCCGTTCGAGGCTTATTTTTCAAATTACAGTTGACATTTCATGATAGAAATACATGTACCGGTATCAGTAAATGGGCTGACCAACTATTTCGCGTTTCATGTTTCTCGCTCTGATATAACAGACGAAATCCTATCCATGTTTTATGTCATTTGTTTAAATTCACGGATCTCCCCCACATATACACGTATTTTGCGACACCCTATATTCAGATTGCAGAAAGGCAAATGTTTTTAGGTATAGAGTAGAACTTCATTTAGACAAATTCCATTTATTTGAACGGAATGTTAGTTAATGGCCGATTAAATGATTTCCTGTGAATTGAGTCCAACTTATATTTCATATGCACGAACGTGAACTTCTACTATATAAACGAAAAATTATAATAGTAGGGAAATCAGTGGACTCCTATTATATGAACTTCAATTATACAAACTATTTGTTTCCCCGTAAATTGATGTAAATGGAAGTCTACTGTAATTCCTAAGTCGACGTATATGAATCGAAACGTGAACGCCCATTAATTACCGATAATGAGCTGACAACGCAGTAATTACGAGCAGAGAAATTACTATCTGTCTATGTTCGAATTTTCTATTATCTCATTTTTGCGACACCTTCCAAGTATTTCTGTTTTTGTGAATATCTTGTTATACGGAATCTTTTTATTAGCATCAAGCGTTTTCTTTCTATCAATTAATCGTGTTCGTTCACATCGATAGTATCAATAGGTATAAAGGCAGCAAGTATTTACAATCGGTTTTTACGTAATAATTTTCATTCAACTATTTAGTTGCTTCTTTGTATGATTTCTTAGAGGTACGACTACAAAGAGAGTCGTCATTGCTTTTTCCCCCGCGACACGTTCCTTTTTTCTCTTCGTGCTTCGAACCACTTCGATTCACTTCTGTTTTTGTCTCGTTCTTCACGGTTTGTTTAACCGGCCACGCTCGCTGCCGCAAATATTCCACGTTATATTCGTAGATTAATTTTTTTCTCATCGCGGCACGCTCTTATCGATGAATACACTGTGGATGGGGCGCGCGTTCAGGAATCCAACGACGCATTTTTACGGATTACAGCGTATAGAAAGCGCCGGTCGATTTGTTCGTCCTCCGTATCCTTCGCGGACGAAACAAAAACTCTTCATCGAGCTGGCTGAGCTGGTTCGATCCTGTTCGTACGCCACGTGACTGGGACGAAATCCGAGTTTCTCGGTAAAAGTTGGCCTCGTTGCAAGGAAAGCGTGTCTTGCTCGTACATCACCGAGGATTACCGATGAACTCGTCACTGCACTTCCCCGTCCAAGACCTCGAGAATAATGTTAGAACGCTGTGTGTGTCCGGTAACGCGACGATAAATTATTCGAAGAATATTTCCTGACTTTTGAAAATCTTCGATAAGGCACGTAATAACAATAAACTCGGAAGACCAAAGCGAGTAGCATTCAGGTAAAAATATTTTAATCGACGTTAATGCACACTTTTGAGACATAGCCCTTAGACCCATCAGTTTTATGATTTGCTGGCTCATCCTTTGATGACTCGCTCTAGATCTTTATCCTTATTCTCGATCGCCTCGTTCTTAAATACAATAAGTGGATTTCTGCGAAACAAACAGCCCAATATTTATTATACACACTGAAACTCATATCGTTTATTTGTATAAATGCATCATACTGTATTTATATTTGTTGATTTAATCCTTCCCATGCTAATAAAATATAATCTAAAAGTATCTTTTACAAAAATTGCTAGATTATTGCAGATACGTATCTTCTTTCGTCATTAGTAAAATCTGGGAAACATGTAATCATCCCATTGTAAATAGCACTACATATCCCATTTTTTAATCACTCTTAACCTATTCGTAGTTTTTAAACTTACACTTGTTATAATCCGATTAATTTTACGACCATTTTACGAAAAACATTCACCACAGAAAACTCACGTTATCCTACTTGTTTGTTCATTGAGTTATCGAATTATTAAAATTCAGATCTCTACATCTTTAACCACGTAAATATTCGAGATATCGAATCGGGATATCGAACGGTACAGCTCGGGTGCGCGAGTAAGGCTCATCGTCGTTCGTACACGACTGTTCATTTAAAGAAGAAAAATATCGTTGGTCTTTGACCGAGCATGATGAAGTACGTCGCGAGTAAGCATGTTTAACCGGAGGACCGTGGACATCTCCATTTCCTGGTTAAACGAACGACCGTCTCTTCTCACCGTGACGCGGCAGCGTTCTAGCCACCGTTGGTCAGACGGTCGACAAATTAATGTCAAAGGCCAGTAATTGGAGAGACGGCGAGGCAAAGAATGTCTGTCCTTGTGTACCCTACGAAGCGGAAGCTCGATGGTTTAGGATCCTCCATAATTCGACGCTAAATCTGATCTAACGTCAGGAATTGTTCGGTCTCCGTGGATACCACGTGAACGTATATTTACTACACCATCACTGGTCAGTTTGGTTCGCCTGTACTGACTTCGAATTTTTCTTGGAAATGATCGCGTCTTAATCACGCCGCACCTTATCCGAACGGGATCTTCCTTTCTGCCCACGGCTTATGTGACTTTCACGTATTAATTAGCGGCATACACGCGCGACTGGTCGGCGCTAGACAGTGCTCGTGGCGTGGGCAGCGAGTTCATGTACGTCGCGTCGCGTCGCGACGGTGCTACTACCTGGACGTTCACGTGCTCGCTGCGGGCAGGTGATTCGGAATTTTCATCGCTCTTTTACGATCCGGTGCGCTTTCGTAGCATTTGTCTTAATTAAGCTACTCAGAAACTTGCCGATCTACCTTACATTTTGTAACTTCTTAAATTTTATTACGAGCATATCCGATTAGCGTTGAATTCTTAAAAACTGAGAAATCGCTGAAAATAATATCTCAGGGTTTCGTGCGTGTTTACGTATTACATCGTATTATACATACATATGGAATCATCGAGTTTATGATATGAGTTATAAACGCTAAATGATCACCACCGGAAAGGATTATACTTGACAAAGTTAGTGAATCGTAACCACTTAAGATATGAAAGATTCGCTTCTGCGAAATAATATCGTATAAACGTATTATGTATATATCGATACGATGATCTTTATACCCATCTAGGGATTATCGTTCTGTCCACAGAGGCACAAGGTATACGAAAAGTAAGCCAGGTGCTAGTCGTTTCTGATGTCCTCTCGTGGCCAGGCCGGATATTAAGTGGTCCGTTTAGAAGAACATTTAGATTAAAATCAAACCGCGATCGATTATTAATCTCGAATGAATTGCCGTTCCGACAAGCAACATTTATTGCGGCATCATCAATAATTATCGGCGCATTAACCGGTGTTATTGCGGCGACCGGTAATTCATTTTCTTTCGGATCGATGTAATTAATTACCGCGAACCGAGTCGTCAGTGTAATGCCTTTATCGGTAGGTATAAAACGCCGGCAAATATTGTTCCCAGTGTACGATCCGTCGATCCGTGGATCGATCGATCAACCTGTGTGCGCCCGACGTTCGGTGCGTGCACGGACTGCTCTCGTTTCGACCAGGTAGCAGCTGCTTCATCATCATCCTTGTCCTGGAATAAGGTTGAGAAAGAACTGGTGGAAAGAGATAGGGAACACGGCGAAAAGGGGAGAGAGAGGAATGACGGTGCACACGGAACGGACGAAAGGGAGGAAAGTAAATGAATCGTCGTTATCAGCGTTTCGTAATTAGCAGTTTCTTCTTGCAAATTACGCGCATCGATAATGCGAGTCGTTTAATTTCGCTTCTTGCTCCCGCCTCGCTGTTTCTTCTCTCTCTCTTAGCGAACGCCTATATACATATACGTGCGTTGAAGAAAAAATTCCGATCGGTTGTTTCGGGAATTAAGGAAAACGACGCACCGTGTGCGTTTCGTAACAGGCACAGACACGAACGATGATCAATTAACAAGAACGAGTGGCGAATAAAGGACGAGTTTCGAACGAACGTCATCGCAGCTGTGTGCAAGGACGAGCACACGGTACATACGAGGACCATCGGTAAGATCATAACGATAATCGCGCCGGATGGTGTTTGGGTGCGTGAATTCGATAAGTATATATTTATTACGGACGGTGTATCACAGGTGTATATACAAGTAGAAGTTGATGGTGGTAAGTCGCGTGCGAAGTCGAGCGCGCGTGAGTCGAGTCGACCGGTCGCATTTTGTCTCTCGCCTCGATAAAATCTTTCAATGGGAATCGTCGAAAGTAAGACGTCTCTCGCGACCACGAGACGCGACAAACGACCGTTCTTTTTCTCGTCTGGCCGCGATAAGCTGGCGGACGCGCGACGCTTCGATTTCGCGACGATACACGCCACGAGGGACCATATGTTGTCGGGCTGGAGTTCGCGTGCCGTGCTTCGCGCACATGTTGCATCCAGCGGCGCTACTCGCCGTCTAAACGCGTTGGTCACGCATAGATTTCTGGTCATTCACTTCGTATGCTTAATAGTTTAATTGATTCGCCGCGTATCAGCGAATACATTTAAACGTAGATGGAAGAATCGTTCGTAGAAATTTCAAGGTGTAGAGTCTGGTGAAAAAAATTTATTCAATTAACTGGAAGATGCTTTCTCTAGATTGTGCATATAAATTGTCTCGATGAAATTGCGGCCTATAATTTTCACATCGATACGATCAAACGAAACGAATGGAGAATTTATAACGGAGACAAAATCAAAAGTTAGTAACTCGTACGTATAGCCTTGGGTGACGTTGCTCTTTAAACTGCCATGCAATTCGAATTTTCGAGCGGGCCTGCAACCAAATGTTCGTAAGCAAAGAAGAGCAAAGAAGGATGGGCGAGTCGCGTTTTGTGGCTCGCGTGCGCATGATTGCACCCTCGAGCTGGCGAGTCAGGTGGCTGTCTGTCCAGACCTTGAGGAGTCAGAATTCAAAGACCGAAGATGAAGCGTTACTTCGAGTCTCCGACATAGTAGTAGACTGCCTCGCAGCCATGTTCTTCTGACTCTGAAACTCGTGCTTCGTTCCGCAAAACTGCCTGTAAGATTCGGTAGTGATTGTTCCCTTTTTTCCATCGTGGTCGGCCGCGATTGTTCGACGATTATTCCTTGTAAAACCCTGGCAATTTCGTTATTAAAGCCGACTTTCTTCGAGCCTGGAGCCTTGCCCACGGATACCGTGGCTATTGGTTTCCGTTCGATCGATCTTGCACGCGTCAAGACGCGGTTCAATCTGTCAAGTCGTAAACAATGCAGCGTTTCCGTATAAATTAGGCAGTTGTATCGAATTTGGAAAAATAGACGATTTTGCGAAGTGGAATTTTATATTAATTTCGTTGGATCGCTGATAAATGCATCAGCGAATAATTCAGTCTATTAAGTAACGAAGGAGTGGAAAATAGCATTTTCAAAGAAATTGGGTAACTAAACTCAATTTTGATAAAGAGTCGAATCGAGCAACCGTAATCTTATATTAATCTTATTGAATCAGTAACAGTTAAGAAATGGTCCAACCTATAGAAACTAAATAAAGTGGAATTCTCCTAAGGAATTATATACTTAAATTCAGTTCGATAATTAAACCGAAGAGAAGATCATTTGGTGAATTTGAATCCTGAAATTCTGTTAGGTCAATCATGTCGCAATGTAAATTCAGGCTACGATTGAATCAGTCAAATAATAGAAACGAAATATATATCTCTTTGAAAGTTTAGTAACCTAAATCTAGTTCGAAAAGAAAAGAAAGGGGAACCGAAGGACTCGAATCTTGCGTCGTCTCGTTCATGGTCAACTTTGGTTCCCCTGGTGTTGGAAGTTCGTCCTAGAAAGGACGAAGGACACAGACCGCTCGTCGGAGGGTCGCACGATGATGGATGCGCGTTAGCGCGGGAGTGCGCGAAGACAAAGATCCTACGGATTCCCTCCCGGCGTGCGCAACGTGCATTAGTTCGTGTCGCTCCTGCTGTGCGCAAATTAGACCTGCGAGTATAGCGGTGTACCGCTGCACCTCGTGAAAACGAACGTGCGGAGAGAGGACGTGAAAGAAAAGAGGAATACGAGAAAAAGAAGAAGAAGACAAGGAGAAGAAGGAGACAAAGCCGGTAGTGGAAGCAACGAAAGAAGAGGACGACGAGATCCGGAGAAGAAAAGGCGAAGGAAGAAGAAACGGAAGAAGAGAAAGAGGAGATTGTGCAGGAAGAAGGAGAAAGAAAGAAAAGAGAGGAACGGAGGCGAAGCCGCGATGAACGACCGCAATCAACGCAACACCGCCCCGCGAAAATTGCCTGGAATACACCCGGAATATATTATCCACACGGGTGTTCCTGCAGGCGGCGTCCTCCTTCGGGTCAAGAGGTCACGAGCTCCGGAACGGACACGGCCTGAAGGAAGAGAAGCGTGCCCGTGAACAGCCGCACGATCGGCTGTGCCGCGATGGATCACGAAGAAGAGCCGCGGTTTTACGGTTGCGTTCGCCAAGAAAGACCAAGACCACCCCGAATTATTCGTTTGCACGAAGGGCGGTTTAACGTCTTCTCCGTGTCCTCGGTATCTTTGAATCGTCGGTAAATCGTTTTAAGAGTAATTATTAATCGATCGTTAAATTAAATTACGTTGCTAATCGTGTTTCGTAGACAGCAGGACGATTAGTTACGTATGGCTGAAGGGTTCGTAAATGTTCGCTTTATTATATCGAATCCCAGAATTATGTGCTCGTAAAATGGTAAATGGTAATGCGAAGAGTATTATGATATACAGAGATATTAAAGTTACTAGAATTTTGGTGGCAATAAACAGGTGTAAAACGTGGCGTAATTTTGTTCGTTAGTAGATGTAAGGGAAAGGCGAAGCAGGAAAATTTTCCCTCGTTCCGATCGTATCTCGTAAAAGTCCATGAACCGGTGAAATCGAATCGATTTAAAGGCAATCCATCTTCCTTCTTGGAATTTTTGATATTGATTTCGACGATGCCTCGGGGACACGATCGCGTAAATCATGCGAACACGTTATACGAGATAGCGACTCGGAGACTCGTAGCGAAACACTCGAAGTACGCCTCGTCCAGATACGTACACTATACTCATTATCGTGACGTATGGCAGCCGCTGGTAACGCGGGAATAATCCATGCGATGGTTTGCGCTCCAAGTAGCTACCGCCTGTTGGTGGATTCCCTACGGGCGATTTCTGCTCAGTTCCAGCGGAATCGTTTATGGCCTTCGTAATTTTCAGCCGTTCAATACGTTCTGCCTGATCCGCATCGACTAATGGCCCCTGTCGTACGACAGCCATGGAAAACGTACTCTCTCGATTTGCCCGCTTTAAAAGGACTCCTTCTCGGACTGGATAACTTTATTTAGCGTGCATTCAGTCGCACTCTCGTGCGTCCTTTGGCCCGCCAACGTTGAGCGCTTGATTGCGATTAAGTGGCTATTATATGTAATTCGTGCTACGTTCCCTTCCAAGGTAGATCATTGCGGCTTACGAGAAATAAATATAGCACGCGCAGGATGTTGCTCCTAATGGCGCCGCGCGTAGAAATCGCGGAATCGTGTGTAGCGCGATCTGAGTTATAAGATATCGTCGTGCACCTGATTACTTTCTGTCAGGCGAAACGACAATGCCTTCCACGATGGTACGTTTCGTATTAACATTTCATCGCTTTCGAAACCCGTCGAATCGTTCAGAAACACCCTGTACACGCGTGATCGTAAGCAAGCTGGAAAGGCGATTACGAAAGCAGTCGATATTGTCATTAGAGCCGGGTTGGCTTTTGCAATTAAGCACCGGGCTTCGAGAGAGTGAAACGCAGGCCGCGATGAATGTTAAATGTAGCGTATAAGATTCAAAGATAAAGATTCATAATAATTTCCCGGAATTCCGGCCAAGGACCGGTATTTTCGTACGACGCGAGCGAATTACGACGGCGACGAGGTCGTTGTCAGGGCTGACGTATACGGGAGAAAGAGGACAAGGAAAGAAAACGAAGAGGGTATAGAGAAAAAGAGAGGGACGAACGGCGGCGGAACTAATGATTTTTGCGATGAAACTCACGAATTCACGGTCCACGGGGGGGCGTCTGCCCTTCACACCTGCGCCTTAACCTTACCGATTTATCAGGGCCGGTTCACAGTTAGAAAGAACCCGTTTCTCGTGATCGCGTTTAATCCACCCGCGTGCTTTCGCGTGAAAGCTCGGCTTCGTGGAAAACAGCAGACTCGTTTAATGCCGCCGCGGCTTTATAAAACAGCGGGCGTGCCGCAATTTCGCCGATGTAACGAACCAATTGAACACAAGGTCGGCTTTGCTCTTTTGAACTCATTCAAAGTTCCTTCGCGAACGATGATTTCCTATTTTATCGTGATCCCGATGCGTGCATCCAATAATCACGATTGATCACAGCTATCTCTATTCCTTTCTCTCTCTCTTTCTGAAGATTCAACTCTTGCCGGAATAAAAGATTAAAATAATTAATAAAAAGACGTATTTTTCGTCAGACGTTTGAAGCGATGCAACGGAATTTCTCTTTTCCATTCAACTGGCGTAATTTCGCTTTGAGTCCACTTCGATCGTATCGCCTGTTAATCACGCCGAGTTTTCTCGCGAATAGACGACGTCGGTTGTGATCAGCCAATTTCACCGTGAGAAACTTTTAACAAACCATAAACGTTTGGAACGCTTTGATCTTTCTACGAGACGCGCCAACTATGCGAGACTGGTTGGTTTGGGTCCGGACGCGTGGGCGTTCGTCGAAGCCGTCTTTCGGCTCGTCTCTTTGAAAATAGGCGCCTCTTTAATGGGGCGTACCTGATATTCGGTCGCAGGTGCGCACCTATTTCGAGAACCCTGTAAAGTGGTAGAATGTTTCGAGAGTAGGCAGAAAATGGGAACGGAAGTTTGATGTTGTATACCTGTTAAGATACTTTTACCTGTCCTTCGAACGCAGGAAATTTCCTTTTGGAAGAACGTCGCGTTACATTTGGAACATAATTATATTATTATATACACACGTAGGACATAATATTCTCGTTGATTGTGAAATCGACATTGTTCAATATAGTATCCATTATCGTGGGTAATAAGCGGCTGCTGCCGAGAAAATAACGGAATTAGTTGAGCGAGTCGGTCGACTCGTTTTTAATTGACAGGCCAGCCTGTCGAATAGGTTGTGCCAGAGAATCGACACGCATCGAGGGAATTCATAAAGCTTCGACCCGGGGGGAATGTGATTAATTGATCTCGGGTCACGGGTTCGATACGCTGTTGAGAATCTCGCGGTCGGTTTCGTTTCACGCGTATGCATATGAGCTCCTTCCATCGTCGCAACGCCGCGCCGATCAAATGGAAAAAAATCAATTTCTTCAGTCGACCGCGACTGTGTATGTCTGTCGATCGTGTATATAAATGGTCGAATTAATTGTGAGGCGAAAGACTCGGGGAGAGAGACACGCGTAACCTATGCGCTTCGATCACGGTGGACGCGCGATCCAACCTTGTTGCGCAATGAACGTGTTCCTTTTTTTATTAGGGATTGGAGGTAATCGATTTGTCTTCTTTCTTTTTCAGTCAGTTTCTTTTATTTCTCCCCTTGCCTCTCGACGGCTGTTAGCGCCGTTATACACCTGCATAACGACTTGGAGCCGCTCGTAACGACCAGATCTATCGGCGACAAGTGTAAAATCTCTCGTTCCTCGTACACTCATATCGCTCCCAGGCATTTTTATTATCGCGCCACGACCGCGTTCCCGCGTCGTCATCGCTCGAAACGTCGACGTTGACTTCTTTCGACTTTCAACCACTCCTTATACCTATGCACGCACCTATATTGGTTTCTCGAAATCTAACCCACTAACGGATCGTTTCGCGTTCGAAAGTCACGAAAAATTTATCTCTTTATACTTTTCGTTTACATCGTTCGTCGTTTTACTATCTGACTCGGCTAACGTCTCTCCTACGAGATACGCGCTTTCATTTTCCTAAGAAAAACGTATTTACCGCTCGTCTAATATCTGACCAACCTGTCCAGCTTGGATCGTGCGATGTATTTACGAGTATCAGATAAACTACCAAACAATCTGTTATTCCATGCACACGGTCACCGTCCGCGTACAATGTCTTCTCGATTAAAATTAAAGAGCTCCCTATACACCGAACGAATATATATTCATGGGACGAAAGCGAGGATACCGACTTGGAGACACTCCTGGAATTTCTCGTATCGACGTAATCCGCATAGATTCGCCAGAATGCTAACCGAACCACGAATCGCTGCTAGCTTGACCTATCGCGTTGACACGCAGGCCTTGAATGCCGAAATTGAAAAATAACTACGACGAAAGAAATCGCCCGAGCTTGTAGCCCTTTACGGTTAAACGTATTTTACTCGATTTCCACGGAGTTTCCAGATAGCGTATACGTTCAGCGATAAAAACGAAGAAACTGGGATCGAGTAACATTTATTAGATAGCGTCAAAAGGATGTGTTAATGATGCTCGCGTGCGTGTAAATGAAGTGCATATACGATCCAAGTTGTTAGGTGCGTTAAAAAAGGTGACGGACAACTTGGTAACTCATGGCAGAGTCGTAGCAGCGTTTGGAGAACGTTTCAAGAAGAGGAAGCGCTTTGGACGGTTGCTGGCGAGCTTCGTGTCCGGTGTTGGGAGCGGTCAGTCGTTTATCACCTTCGCCACACGCGAAATATAAACGTGTTTTCTAGTAATCCCTTCCATTCGCGACGTATCGTGTACAACGATGCAACCGGGTCACGCGAGCCCGCGTGATGACGAACGAAACGGATGTTACGACTAAGTTTACCGAGGCGGCCAACCACTTCACGAACGAATCGACCTCGAACGTACTCACCCTGTGTGAAATATGGACCTTGAACGAGTAGGTTCGTTGAAAACAAGGATAAAATAAGTAAAATATAAGAAGAAAGAGAGAGAGAGAGAGAGAGAGAGAAGGGAGGAAAAAATGACAGAAAAATGGATGCATTAAACATGAGAAATTTGTGCGGCGGCGAATCAACCGCGAGGTGCATTCTTTCCGCGAAAGAAGCCGTGGATAAAAAAGTGAATTCTGCGTTAATTATATATAAGCGCGTCGTGTACGCGACTGTGTGAAATGTAAGCGTATAATCATTCATCGTTACCGGTCGATTAATTGAAGCGTCCGAATGTTGTTGAGCGAACTGGACCGGTCATTAAACGAAGCTCCGAGCTTTTTCCTTCCTCCTTCCAACATCGACGTCACGGCAAACGATGCAATTTCATTTAATGCACCGTTATATAGCGTTTTATAACTATGTTGCTGCGCTACAAGTGAAACAGCTCGATTAATACGCGGGCATGGACGGTGTCCACAGTGAAGGATTTTCTGCGTCATTAACACGAACGAGTTCTGATCGGCAATTAACACTACACGTTCGCGTTGGGGGAATATACGTTGTTGGAAGTACGAGCACGAATCGGTAGCAGCTGTTCCCCGGCATCGGGAGCAGGTGAATCCTGCTACCGTTCTCTCCCGAACGGCAGACTCGACAGTCGGCGACGCTGACCTAATCACCATCGCGCCCCTAATGACGTCCAACCCCTTCGCCACACGGTCCCTTCGAAATTCGCTTAATTGGCGGTACGATGGTTATTTATCGCTGGCCCATGCGCTACCTGCCCCGAAACGGAGCGAAGCCGGGGCCACGATCCATCCGTGTAAACTAAAGTACCCAACTCTCCCGTCGATATTCCTGATTCCATCCCAATACTACTCTCTGTTCCCCGTTTCTGAAATCTTTATCAACGAAGGTGTCCTTCGGGTCCCGATCTACGGATTCGAGAGCAACTGGTAGCTTCGTCACGATATCCCGAGCAATTAAACAGTCTCCACTTATCTGAACGATTAACGCTTTCTCCCTTTCGGTTACGTTCCATCCGCAGGTTGTGGCACTCGAAGAAGATCGCGCAACAGATACCAGCATCCTGCAGATCGTGGTCGAGAGCGTGATAAATAGGAACGCGATCGGTGAAAGTATAAATCCACGAGACGAGAAATCCACCGACGAGAATCCAGGGAACGGTCGTGCCACTTTATATTTCATTGTCGGCCCCGTTGGTTAAAGCCAGGGAGCATATAGCGCCACAGAGACGTGCCTCGGAATCTCGTTATCAGCCGGTTGGCGATCGCGACCGAGCAAGAGCTCGCGGCTGATACGGGTTAAGCCTTTTCAGCGAGAAACGGAGATTCAGGGACGCGCACCGCGACAGAAACCTGCGAGGAGTGAGGGCAGGGACTCGGAGGCCACAGTCGGTTTAAGGCACATCAAAGGACGCCGGCAATAATTATAGAAATATGCGCGTTGATGCGTGCCGCTTTGTCGGGTAATCCCCGAAAGGGGGTTGCGATCCTCCTGCCGCTGTTCTCTCCCGCTGCCGCGGATGTTATCTCTTCTTCGTGCTCCTCCATCGCTAATACAGTTATTTATTCGCCACCCGGTATCATGCTGTAATCTATAAACGCGTTGTTCCTCTTTTATTCGCCGGCTTGCCCGCTACCTTCGACCACCTTTCTTTCTTTACTGTCGCGGGGAACAACGCGCGAGTCTCGAACGAATCGCGGTCTTTGTAGTTCGTGCGCCTGCGATCGTAGTATACCGCCGCGGAAGTTACCTTTGGCATCTCGATTCGTAATTGGTGTGCTTTTTCTTCTCTCGACGAGTTCGTATGCTGTTTCGATCAACAAAATCGCGGCCGAATGCGCTGGGTTTTAATCGAAGATTAGCTGCAGCTGGTACGGTTACAATTACGGTAATAAAATCGGGCTAATTTCTTATTGCATCGAGTATCAATACTTGCGTTTTTAGAATTCAAGGCGATATTGGCTTTGCGATGAAAATTTGTGTGCGATATTTATTTCATTTATAATATACATAAGCGGTGAAATTCATCATATTGGTAAATTACTTCTTAATAGTAGATTAATTGCGACAAGGAAACGTAAGAGGCCTTGGCAATAGCGAACAACAAAAATCAGATTCTATATTAAATGGAATAATATCTTAAATCTTCCGATAATTAAAATTCTCGATAGATAAGTCATAGAACCAGTTAACTAGGAAATAGTTGCATGTCACGCAGAATTAGCCGTAAGCCTCGCGTTCATCGTATCTCCTAGGCTTATCCAAGCAACTAATCGTCAGAAATGGTCGCTTTATCTCGTCGTCAAAATTCCAGCGATCAAATTGGAAGGAAGCTAGGAACTTGATCGCTGATACACGCGGTACGACGTAAAAGAATGTTTCGCCGCAAAGGACACCTCGACGTCTCGTCGCGGTTCGAACGGTTCGGTAAAAGGGTAAAAGTGCTTCATTGTTTCGAGTCACGCCATCTTCAGCCGGCTTCTTCTTCTTGGTTGAGCGTCGAGGTTGTCCGGCGAACAATGAGCGGCGTGCATTCGTGGGGCACAGGTGCGTATTTGGACCAGAGGGGCGTTAAGGTCCGTTTTCTCCTAATTGGCAACATTTTTCTTATTTCTCCGAGCGGCGCACTCCGCGTCGGACAATTGCATCAGGCAGCAGCAAACAGCATTGGAAAGAATTCGTAGCCAATTGCCGTTGCAGGCTGTGCAGGCTGCTGCTGTCGCCGCTGAAAAAAAGAACGCATAGATCGTTCTACGATTATTTCGCGCGGCGATTGAGCAAGCGGCGCAGCCGTCGCATATTTCTCCGGCTGTCGAGTGGCGAACGAAACGCCTTAAATCTTATCCCCCATTGAGCGTAGTTCGGTCGGTTTAGTGCGACGGGTATCGTGTGTCTCGGCTTCTGGATTATTAACTTATTCCGGGCTACGATACGTGACACCGGTCGATACCGGTCCCTAATGATAGTAATAGCACCCACAACTCGTAACAGGCTGTTCACGCAGGTTGAACGCGAACATTATTGCGTTTACGAGACCCTCGTGACCGACCCGTTTCCAGTCATCGTAATAACCACGTCCTGAACAGACTTGCAGAAACCGAGCTGCGAGACTTGGAGAATAATAACTTGTTTCTCTTCTCAGCTGATTTAGAATACGTAAATTAACTATTGTATAGTTACACTTTATGCGTAGAATAAGACAGGATTATTCGAGTCAAGCTAGGTAATATGAACAATTGTTAAGCGATTTCCTTGTAATTGGATTCCTATCGAACGTTTCAAAAATTTCTATTTGATTATTCGCAGAACTTTATAAATTTGTCGCTAATTTCGGGAAGCTTACATCTGTGAATCACACGAGTTCGAGATCGAGAGTGCACCTGTCATTTTCTTCTCGTGCTTTTCAATCCTACATACAATAAATTTACCATTTCGTAACTTTAATCAAAAAATGATCAGTCGTGCATGGTTGAATCACATTTTTCACGAAAATTATATGAAATTACACAAAATTTCGAACTCGTAGAAATCGTGGAAACTGCCATTCCTATAATATCGGCGTATGTAGATTTTTCTTTATCCACCGATCCACTCGTCGTTCACACGGTTTTAAAGGAAATACGTATCTGGTCTGGTGTCTTATCGTTTTACCAGCGAATGTTGTATGGGCGAACGGTCGATTCGCTCGAAGCGCAGATTAAGATTCTACAAATGATCATTATTATGCCTGTCCAATACCAGGAAGCGAGTATCGCAGCGCATTCTTGCTTGCTGACCCCGAAACGCAAATTAACATTATCTGGCTGTGAGAGGTCTGTGGTCTGGATCCCATGGTGGCGACGCGACGACCAAGGGGAGACCGATTAAAATTATTCGATCGGAACGTTGATCGACAAAACTGGCAAGTTCATTAAGCAGCCTGTTTTTTATCTTTTTTTCTAGAGTTTCGAATCGGCCAGCACGATAATTTGCAATATGCCGGCTAAAATTATCGGTTACATTATATTCGGATGATTCTGGCCAATTTTAATCGGAAATAAAAGAGCGTGTTTGACGAAATCGTAATCGTCACGATTGCTTCATTAACGTGCGCCTGTCAATTCGCAAAACCATTATCCTCGCGTGATGTATTGCTCGTCGTAATAAAGAGATTAAAATGTTTTTATACCGAAATCGTGTAAAAGCGGGATCAATAAAATTTTACCTATGTTCCCCTTCAATGTTCGCGTTTCAAAGCCCAATAAAGCATGAATATACGCGCGACTAATACGAACACTCTCTGAATTTAATTGGCATAAGCTTGGCTAAAAAGACGAATGACAGGGAATATAGCGAGCGACAGTAGCTTTCAGCGACAGTACGCCGAATGTTTTGATACTCGGTGCGAAAGCTACTTATAAATCGTTTGTACGACTGACAGGCGAAGATCGATCATTGTCACATTCACGCCTTTCACACCTATCTAAACACAATTTTACAGATTCCGTAATTTACTTTCAAAGCGATCGCTGAACTGTCGTAATTCATCGCAAGACTAATCCCATTTTATTATAAATGAAAACTCGAAACACTAAATTCAAAACCATTACAAACGTTTAAGTAACATGACAATTTTCAAAGTGTCAACTATTGAAATTCCAACGAAAGGAAAAAAGCAAAAGCACGTCGTTTCTATGAATGCAAACGGTGAAACCAATTTCCTTCCACTTTAGGGCAGTTTGCAGTGGCGATTAACATGAAACTTTCCTTCCGTGTGAATTCGGGCGCAACCGATGACCTGGTTTTGCGCGGCTGCCTAGGCTGCGCCGAACAACAATTATATTTGGCGCCTACGGGGTGCAACGGGAGCAACGAAGAGGAACATGAACCGAGAAAGACGAAAACCGAGGGAGAAAACGTACCGATATTAATCTCAGCCGCGCGAGCCTGGACGATCCTCGTGACAAATGCGGAACACGGCGCGATCGCTCGAATTTCGACGAGCAGGAACATCGAAACGGGCCACTCTTTACTCTCGCACGTTTATTTATCGAGTTTACTCGCTTCTCGTTTATTTTCTTTCTATCCTCGCGAGCTTCGATCGAAGCGTCACGGTCGATTTTACCGTGATCAGAGTTCTTGCGTCGACCGGCAATCACGACGATAATTATGGTCAGTTTTTTGATAAGTTTCGTTTGTTTTTCAGTTGAAGTGGAAAGTACTTAATGTCTGTATATCACGTTTTTGTCGTTGGAGAAAATTAAGATTATTATGACGATTAGGTAGAAGATGTTGTACGAAGGAAGAAACAGTTAGAAGAGCAAATGTGATTTTATTAGTGGAAAAGTTGGAATGGTAATAACTAGAAGAAATCGCTAAATCGAATCGTGCATAAAGTTTAATTGCTAGCTTCTGATGGTATAACGAGACGTGGCTCGCACAGATGCAGCGATAGCGGTGGAAACTCGATTTATCATACTTTGCATTAAACTAACTACGACTATCCTCTAGACTTCTTCACTTACTGTCAGACTGAAATCGTCGATCTTCAATATCAATTCTGTACTAAGACTTAACTACTGATTAGGAAGAAAAAATACTTCTCGTTCGTCTTTGCTGTACTTCTTGGTTGCTCGTATCTTTTCGTGTCACCGTAACTGGATGAACAAAAATACTATAACTGTTATGTAATTTCTAGATCCTGTTAAACTGTATTACTTTGCTATGTTAAGTACACGCTACCGTGCAAAACTATGTCGAGGCTCGCTTGTTTTAAAAGGTAAATAAAAAATGTAATTTGATTACGAAATTACAGACAGAAAAACTCGAGGTCTTTGATTAGCGCTGCCGTAGAATATCATAAGCCGATAAAATTTATTTTTCAAAATTCATAGACCATAAAATAATTTACATATATAAGTGGTAAGCATTATGGAGCAGTTTTCTGATTTAAGGAATTCATTATCCTCAGCTAGTTTAGACATCAAGTTATAAATAAGATAGAGGAGGTTCTTCCAAATTAATAGAGAGACTATCGTAATTGATTCCAGTAATGATATATAAAACCGGTTAGCGCTTTATTTCATCGTGTGTTTAGTCTTAATATATCATTGATAAGATTTAATATGTGTCTGTGTTTGACAACAGATTATTTGGTTCGTTTGTGACCACGTCCCTGCGACTGACGTGGTAACGAGAAGAGATACAATATGTAAATCGAGTTACTCGTATCAAGTAAAACTTCATCGATGTTGACTCGAAGAGACCGGCAGGGTTAATTCGACGTCCGATCGTCCCCCTTGTACAAACGATTAGGTAAATCTCAACGTGGGTTACAGTCGAAGAAACTCGCCCTGAAGCTGTGCTCTGACGAGCGACTGCTATCACTTGATTCCTCGTATTTATCCCATCGGTATGTCTAGTAATTACCGGTTAGACCATTCGTTAGAGCTGTCGCGCCTTCGGGACGATCCTTAATGCGCGGTGGAAATTGTGCTTCGTCGCCGAACCGTGCGCGCGATGTGTCGCTCTTCAGCCTCGATCATCTTTAAACTCGGCGAATCGCAGAAACGATCCTCGGAGCGAGGACTTGGCGTATCTCGTTGCTTTATTACAGGATACATCTGTTTCTGGCCAACTTGGTAGCGTGTAATCACGCGCGTAATTCGAAAGCACGAAAGGGAAATTGCCGATTAGCCGCTCGCGCGTTTCTTAATCGTCACCGACATTACGCTTACGGAGCAGCGGTTTCACGCTGTTTCGACGAAAGGCGGATACGCGCCCGTCTTTTTGGAGCTGCGGGCGTATAAGGTGAGGGAAGTGATTTTCGTTGAAGCTCGTTAGGTTTGCATAATAATTTAGTAATTAATAACATTAGTTAATTGGTGAGTAAGGAATGTACGTAGATTATAAATGCTTGTTGTATAGAGTTCGTGTTTTCTTTTTTTATGATTTTACAATTTCGTGTGAGATATATTATCCGAACGAACTTCTTCTTGCAATTTGTAAACTTCACTTTTGTATCTTTATTTTATTCGATATTTATTGTAGAAAGTTAGTAGCATTGGAAACATGTAAGAGAATGAATCTGTTACAAATATTACTTATTTAATTTCTTCATGCCGAATGTAGATATAGCTTGAATAGGTAAATATTATTATCTATAGTATACGATTTATTTATTATGCAGCACAAGTTCTTTGATATCAGATATATAATGGAAAGAAAAGAAGAATAAAAGGAACAATTAAAGAAGACAGTATTATTATCCATAGAAAGAATATCAAAGCGTGTTTGTTTTAAAGGTACACATCAGGAAGGAACGTTTAGCAGAATTTCCAAGTTTATCTGATGCGTAATTCACGAAGCGTTGTATATCAGTCATGTAATCAGTCATTTTAGTACAGTGAAAAATAGTGGACGATTTGCGAAAGAAATTACCATCGCATCGTATCTTCTGGTTTGACCATTAACGAGTCCAGCGAGCGTGTTCCTCGAAGCAATGAGCAGTTCCGTTGCATGTTGGTTTCCCAGCCAGACGTATAACGAATGACGTCCTAAATAACGCGGCCTGCTGGATTCGCGAACGAAAATCGTGCGTCTTCATCGCGAAGTTCTCGTTTGCTCGGTCGTGGCTGCATCCGCGCATCGCAGTCACGCGTGTTGCGTTCATACTTGCGACGATTACGTTTCGTAAATCGTCGTAAAACACGTTGGCGACACGTGCGCGGACGTTCGACTCTCACGCTGGATCCTTTCGACGTTCACGCGAAAATTGTTCTGTAAAAACTACTGATTTATGTGCACCATCTTCGCCAAACTCGTTTTCCGATCTCTTCTCTTTTCGTTTTCTAAAGAGAGAAAATATTTTACATACGTGCATTAGTATCGATAATTATTCGAACGATTTGAAATATTACTGTAGTATCGTGGACGAGGGGCCTGGGGGGTGTCGTGCGAATTATAAACAAGTGGTTGCTGAGCGTGTGCGTGGTGGGGTTAAGACAAAAGACAAGGGGTTGCTAAGGGACATAAACGAATTAACAGCAGTATGAGCTGAGAAGCCAGAGAGTGCGAATTGCGTTGTCGACATAGTGTTGCTAGCGTTGTTGAGAGAGAGATGAATCCGTGATGACGAGAGTTGCAAATTAATTATCTAATTGTCTTAATTATAATACGTTATTGTGATTAGTTCACGTTAAACAACCATCGTTTCCTGTTCAATCAACATCTGTTTAATCCATTTATTGTAAATAAACTAATTATAGTAGTACGATACTACATTACTTAAATAATTTAAGTCTGAGATACGTGTAATGTTTAACTAATAGTACGAAAGAGTATTCATTTTTCTGGTGAAGAATCGTGTGTGCTGCCAATAGGATAATAAATAAGGAAACCTTATTTGGTTTTTATAATAAAAGTAAAGTAAAGTGTAAAACTTTAAGGTACATCGCCCGAAGCATTACAACTATACATATATTAAGTATACTGTAAGTATAATATATACCACGTAGCAGATTACCCATTAAAACGTAAACCCTCGTGGGACACATAATTTGTAACACGCGACAACATTGTGGCGTCGTCTTCTGATGTACTTTTGAGCTCAAAGATTGTATATATACACCGTAGGTGAAAACTTGAAACAGAAGACGAGGATAAAAAAAAAAGATCGAGATCGAGGATCTCGTCTTCAATTAAGGAGAAGCCGCATAAAAAATGTAAATCTCGTAAATTACAAATTGACGCGTGAAGATCGAAAGTGTGGAATGAAAGAGGAAATCACTGCGAAGTGCACATGAGTGAATGATTTATCGTTTGTATTCAGCAGTTGGCTGTGATCAACGTAGCTGTCGATTAATTTCTTCCCTCTAATAAAATTTATTGAAAAGCAGTATCTGTTCGTGTCCGTGCGCATTAAAAGTCAAGAAAATTACGATTTATACGCGAGCGCTTATTACACAAACCATTGACCATTAACCGTTCTTCGATGAAGGTACCCTTAAAAATTTCACGCGAGAGAAGTACGTATTTGCGCAGGATGAATTGAATGGCAACGATTATATCACGAGCGACAGCGATAATTTCAAATCGTACGGTAGCTGGAATTTCCCGGAACCGGATGGCAACGTATCGACGAGAAATTTGCATTCATCGACACACCATCGGTGTACAACCTGTTATTACTCACTGTTAGAATGTCACGTCTTGATATCGGGACTGTTGCAAATTGCAAGGAAAAATCGCGGGGCGTGCATCACGCTCATTCGTAACCACGAATCGCGGTTTACATTTTCCTGATGCAAAATAGACGCGGCACTATCAAAACGATCGACGAAGATTGCCTTTTAAAAGGATTTCAACGAGACGAAGTTTTGATACGAACCACGGACGTCAACGCGGACAGGATGCCATTACGAGGTAATAACTGTGCATCAAACGTGGATATGATCGTCATCGATCGACAGAGTCCTACTATTTGTGCATCGTTCGGCGACGTATCTTACAATGGCAGGGAATCTTGGGGCCCATTGATGCGTGAACGACAAGCCGTTCTACCCTGGCCATGGGCAACTCACTTACTCATTGAGATTTCTAATTTCATACATTATAAATCCTACATTCGCGTTAAGTGTATAATTCAGGAAGAAATCGGGTTTTACGAGACACGAACCGTTGCTTATTATTGGAATTTGCAACGGGAGGAGACAACGATCGACTTTACACATTTATACAGTAATTACGTACTACAAACAAGGTATTGTTGCGTGCAATATGTCCGTTTTTGGATTCGAACAATGAACCAACTTCGAGAAAGGATGTTGAAAAGTGGAAGTATGTATGTAACATATTTTTATCAAAGCCACTTTAACTCTAAATATTTTATCATCTGTATTAGTTTGTTTTGTACCATTACGAAACAGGATTGTTAGGTGATAACCAGTTAATTCCAATGATTTGATTTCTAAGGAATGAAGCCCATATCCTGGTAATTAATTAAGAATTTCTCAGAAAGTCGAGTTAATCGGTTTGATTTCCCAGTGAATCAAATCCGAACGATATCTGCTAAACTAACGTCGTTTAAATAAGTAGTTACAGATAATGGTACAACGCATTCGACTGCTTGGTTGTATCTCTGTAATAGACGCGATATGGCATATTTATGCGTGTCGGCCTGCCCACACGTGACGGTCACGCAGATCGTGCGGCTCGAGGGAGTCTGCAACGGTTGTGGACGTGTCGCGTTGCGCGAAGAAAACGTTACTTCCGCGATAAATTATTTCGCCCTGTCGACGGTGCTATCGGTGTTTGTCGCGCGACAGGAGAAACGGTGCGCGCCAACAAAGTCTTCCTGACGAGTGTACAAATCGATTGCGGCGGCAGAGACGACGAAACACGTTCCCCTGCGTGTTGGAGGTCGTCAAACCTGCGGAGGTTACGTAAAACCTTCCACGCTCGCATCCTGGTACCTACGCACCGGAGATATACGACCGGCACGTCGATAGTATACGTCGCCGTGGCAATCGATCACGAGCCTTTAAAATGTGGAACGTTTGTCCGTCTAACGTTTTCTGCTGACTCTGATAAGCTGCTGGTGCCTGGGCTTGCAGTGACTAACGTCCATCTTGGATACGAAAGAAAATAGAATGCTGTACGATGGATATATCAGTAATTTGTAGTCATGAGCAATAGTGACGAGGGTCGTATAGGATACCACCCTGAAGTTCCTAAAATCATCGACGTCTCTCACAACTTTCATAGATTCAGATTATCCCACAGCATTCAGATTATCGCAGTGATCGTTTCGGAGTTGATCGTTCCCCTTAACCCTCGTACGCTCATTTTCGATCAAATTTGTATTTATTCATCGTTAGAAAGTTTTAGAAGAATGGAGGAAGAATTATTATAGAAGTTGTTTCCTCTGCTAAAAGCGAAAGATTGAGACATAAAAATTTCGAGGACCGCAGCAGGGTTAAATATAAACTAGAATCAACGATAGAATATAGCGTAGGCGTTTGTTATCGATAAAAGGATTTTATAATTTAATATCTCTTCCGCGTTCGAAAAGAAGAAAATGGTCGACGTACCGCGTGAAATGCGCTTTCCTCGAGCGGATAATCCCGCTTATTACACGACAAAGGTTCAACAGGGCGATTCGTGAGCATTACTCATACGCCACGTCGCGTATTATATCATCCGTGGTAAATGTATCATGAACGTTATTACCAGCGGCCGTGGTAAGGAGAAAGCGAAGGAAAGGTAGGAAAAAATGGCGAGGCCCGGTGGTAGATAAGAGTTTAATTATCCACGTAGAAGCTCGGGGTTTCCTCCACGTAGGCTGGCTTAGGGAGGGTCGATTAGGCGCGTACACTCGGCACCGGAGGTCCACCTGCGTTCGTACGCTCGTACGTATCCTCTCTACGCACGCATCGTGAGCGCGATAAATCTCGAGGAGTCAGGTGGACGATGGTCATCAGCTAGTCTCCGCGTGTAAGAGCCGACTGTGCGCATGGTACCGGGTTTAAGCCTGTTCTCATGAGGCCGGACGGCCTAGCGACGACCCACGACCCTGCTGACCACAACTTACCACATCGTACACCCGCAATGCTTCCTACGATCCCCCACGCCGCATTCCTGACCTGGCCGACCAGGTCGGAATACGCAATTCCGACGGGCAGCCACGTCGAGAACATCGGAACAGAATGCGGCCTGCGGTAGTGCGGCTTTGAACGGTGATTTGTATGTCGACACCTTTGGTAATTGAAAAGAAATTTCCTTGCGTAGGCGGTAGTTGTATATTTACAGAATACTCGAGTTTCGAGGTTGTAATGAGAATTTAAAACGTGGAAATTAAATACCAACGAGGCAACAAGACTTTCATAGTCTCCGTGTTGCGTAATTAATTTCTTTAACTACTATTTTGAAAGGAAAAAAGATTTTTCTCATTTTTAATTCTTCCTGCCGTTTCCCTTTTTTCGCTTTTTATGTTACTACCATATGTACCGTTGTCTATCTACGTAATAGGGAAGAATAAACCTTAGTGGAACTTGGATTGAAGTCAAATTTCGCGATACAAAGATTAAAAAAAATTCCAGCCTTAATTCTCCGCTGATGTCATGGGATTTCAGTCAAATTACTTTTCATTTGTATTCCATACTTTGCAAGATAAACGTGATTGGTCTTCATCGCCTTAATTTGCTTGAATCAAATGTACGATTGTAACTTGGATCAAGCGGCAGGGGTACGAAATACTAAGGACAAAGGGCTTACTTCGGCGCGATATCTGGCAGAGATCTTGTCACATTTTACGGTCGCTATGATCGCGAGGATCTGGAGTTGGTGAATCGTGAGACATCGAGAGGCAAGCGGGAACCCGTGGCGCGAGATAGCATCTCGACGAGCGGTCGCACAATACCAAACATATTAATTAATATGCATCGCCATGAGGGCTATGCAAAGGCAACCTGATGGTGGTATTTCGTATTTGTAGGCTACAATGCCGTTCGCAAATTGTTCCCTTCTAACGGTACCATGAAAATCTCTGAAAGTTAAAACACTTATAATATATAAATCTCTTAATCAAAAAGATAAATACGTTGAGTGCTCTACGACAAGAAGCAATGCTTCCAGTGCCTGGATAAACATTCCTTGATTTAATAGAACCAAGATGATGGATGATAGGAAATCTCATTTACGTTTCTCTAAAGAGGACAGATCTTAAAACGAGCATCTGTTCCAGCGTGAAAAACACTCAACGAAATCACGAATTAAGGAAATCATCTTTCACACTAATTTTCAAGTTGAAAGTCCGTCCGCGGGGTACGTTCACGAGCGAACTTGGTGATTATAATTATACGCGAGAATATTATCTGGCTGTTTCGCCAAGTAACTCTCAGCCAGAACGTATGAACCAGTAACGTTCAGGGTGCGAATGCTTACGCGCCTCCTCGTTACACCTTTTTACTGCGGCAGTTTCTCCGAAGCGCTACAGGTCGTTACGTGGATGGCGACAGGACACGTAGACTTCATCACTCGTTCACGTATCGCGTCGCCTTGAACCCTTGAACGAGATACACCTTTTGTTTATTGCGGACAATCCGATTAAACATCGTTGATTAACATTGTAACGGCCGATGATTAAAGTATCTGTGGCAAAATTTTGTACGCGAGAAATCAAAATGAAGGATATACATATAAAGATATATATGTATGCAAAGGGAAAATGAAGCCTTTCGTCAAATATATTTTAGAAACAAGTTAGTTAAATTTTTAAGAACACAGCGTTGTAAATGCGTAGAATTTCGATAAAAAATTACGAATTAGTCACTTTGACTAACCATAGTCAGAGATAAAATGTGCAACATTGTCGCATAAAAATGAAAATCTATTGAAAACCGTCAATGTTACGAATGTTTGAAAGTAACGCTTGCGTTCTAACAGCAGTCGAAGAAATTGGATAGAGAAATACAGATAAAAGTACGTTCGATCCCTGTTGCACTTTTCTGTTTTCTCGACGGCACGCAATGCCAGTCTCCGCGCGATTTCTCGTTTAGCCTGTTAACGAGACGCGATTAGTGGTCGCGCGGCCCAGAAACGAGATTTCAATATATTCGCACTTAATATTGTATTTAAAATGCGCGACAGAGAACCGCCTCGATAACCGGGAAAAACGAGACTTCGAGGCACATAGAAGATATTTTACGATCACTCGAAAGGGCGGTGTTGGACGTTTTCTCCGCGTTTATCATGCGTCGTCTGTGATTTTACTTATTTATCGTTCGCTCCTCTGCCTTCTCTCTCGCTCTTTCGCCCGCGTTCTTAACGAACAGGCCCACGAGCCGCGGAAAGAGAGTTTCGTTTGGCGGACGTTAAATTAAAGAGTCTTCACCCAGCTTCTTCGGCTGCCGCGAGCGACGTAATGGGCCAGTGGATCGTTTTCTTGCGTGTAATATCGCGTCATTAGTCGCCAAGCGAGAAGAAACGAAGCAGCACGCTTATCGTACTCCCGTTACCCTTCTGTCCTCTTCCTATAGCCGGTACGTAGCTCGCGTGATAGTATTGCCGCGACTTAGCGTCTTTTACGACGCTTTAACGCAGATGAGGAGACGCGCGGTCGTTTCCGGCGCGACCGGATAATCTCAAAAAGCACCGTGACCGTGCAGGCTTTTTGCACGCCAGCCTTTCTATGATTGTTTCCGCGAAAACTATGGCGCAGCTGATAGGACAGCCGCGACTGAACGTGAACCATGGGGATCATTTAGATGTCGTTAGAGGCGCCAACGCTCGAGAGGCATTACGCGTTTGTTTAAGAATAACCGTGGTTCTCTCTCCGACGTAAATTTCCTCTTTAAATCGGGCTTCCGATGTTGTTAATCGATGCCGTTGAATCGTAAACGCTTAATTCTGATCGCTCGAACGATTATAGAGAATTATGAAATCGCTGTTGCCTACTGTGCTTTAATGCGAACTCGTTAAAAGTTAACTGACGACTCGTTATATAATAAATTACGTTCGCGTCGCCTGGCGGATATTATTGGGTTATGATATTCCTTTTCACGAACAGCTGATGTTTAAATTTATCGCTATATAGGTTCGACAGCCGCGTTTATAGGCAATATTCACACTCCGTTAAATTCAATTTTCCTCGAACAGACGACACTGCCCCGTCACCAGTTTCCTTGTAATAAAACGATCGCTGGTTTATCGTGATTGCCAGACGTGTTTCTTGCGAATATTTGCGTAATTGTATCGTACACGTTCTCACATGTACAATTATATAGGTTCGTTTGCCATGACGCACATTGACAGAATTTATTGTTTAAGATATTTCCAAGACCTAATCGATAACTAATCGCCTTCGCGTCGTGTTGTGATTTAATATGGTTTAATTCTTTTTCTAGTTTCGTAGTTCCGTATTCGTTGTCACCTGCCACGTTTCTTATATTTTATGTATCCTATAATTAAGCCGAGTTTATATAATGCAATTTAATGATAGGCTGTCTGCGAAACTCGATCACGGATTGGAACTGAAGGATGAAAAATTTCGCTATTACCGTTCTTGATCGGAAAATCGACGTGACAACCTATCGAACCGTGATAATTTGCCTGATTCGGTCGTCCTCTTTCTTCGCTTGGTCGCCGTTCTTTTCTCGGAATCGGCTTCCTCCGCAGGTGGGTCGTTCATATTTATAGTTGGAGTCTAACGTACAAACATTATGTTAATATTTGTTCAATATTTGTACGGCCTACGTGGGCGTTTAGTGTCGCCTACGCGTGCGCACGCCTTAAAGTGTGCCTTCGTCGAAAAGACCGACGTAACCCATTATGTGTCGCGGTTGAACTCGATGCTTAAGATGTCCACCTCCATTCAGTTCTTTCAGCCACGAGAAAAGGAAAATATTATTCCGATGTCGTGACATGTGTAACACTGTCACTCGTGGCTCACTTCGATGCTCGCGTCCTTAGCACCAGGAATTCCTAGTGTACATTTAACTCAAGATGTTGTAAAAGTGTCCCGTCAAGGAGAAAATTGCAATTTCATACGACGAAATTGTTAAGAATTGGAAGGAAAGGAATGGGAAAGAAGATACGGGAAAAAGTGAAAGGAGGAACGGTTAGGGCAGGTAAAAACGAAACTCCGATGCTTCAAGCAAGGATGACTTAATGTCGGTCCGACGTACGGCTTTTATATTCTACTTTCCCACTAGATTTTAGATCTAAAAGTCGCTGCGTTCCTATAGATACACCGTGACCTATGATACAATTTTTAAGACTGCGATTTCTGCGGAGTTAAGCTAACGATACCGATACATATTCCGATAATACCTATTGTCGTAAGTTTTATTGTTCCGAAGATAACGTTTGTCTGCGGTTCGACTTCACCTTATATTTATCGAAGTCGTTCGAAGAGTATGTTTCATCGAGTTTTCAACTGCACGTGCGAACGTGTGGGTGTCTAGTGATTTAAATGTCTCGACCGGGTCACGTCATAGGCGATTTTCTTCATCTACTACGAATCGCCCCCGTCGTTGCGAAACCGTGCTGTTACGCTTTATACGGATCTGACCTATCAGTCTTTCGATTATGCGCCTAATAACGCATATTGTCGCTTTCGTGCACGTTCATCGACTGTCGTCCTACCACTTAGTCCGCAATCTTTTTTACAACGTTTTCTGGCAAGTTATTTCTTATCAACAGTTAATGATACTTCGTTATTAAGAATATTTCTCTTTTTAGAAAGTCCTAATCGTTCTTCTATTTACCGAAACTTTTCATTTCGCGAGTTAGGATAACAGTGGTAATTCGTCGGTATATATTTAGAGAAACATCAAAGAGACTAGTTTATTTGTATCACTGTACATGTACGTACAACTGTGAATTACGCGAATTTCCCAGTTAAATACGCATCGATCGCTTTGCACTTGTATATTCGGCATTCCTTATTCAAATTTAATGTTACTTTGGAACGTGCCCGTTTGGAACGGTGGCGGGTCGAAATGGCTCGACTTTAATTAACGTCAATTAACGCGCGTAAATAATTCCGTATAGCTGGACATTCAGCGCGAAATTACCATCGACAGGTGTACCATTCGTTTTATACCTCGGCAGGATCATCCGACATAGAAAGTTATTCGCGACCAGGTCCCCGTTACAATTTCCAGCGGTAACGATGCCCACTCTCAATATAACTATTATCTTGAGCCTGGCGAGTCACGGTCTCCCGGCCATAGAGTGTCCACTTATGCAAACACCGACGATCGTTGTCATTCAAATAGTCACCATCCTCGTTATCTCGGAAGAAACGTCTACCAATCTGCACTGCAGCTTTCCCTTTCCTTTTCATCATTCTTCGAATACATATTTTCTTCGCGATTCGCCATCACTGAACGCATACCACAAGTACAGTAGCAATTGATGAAGAAAAACGAACATTCGAATACGTCGATAGACGAGAACTGCGTATAGGGTGTTCCAAAGTTCCCGGCAAACTTCAGAAGCATCAAAGCAGGCAAAAGTGTTTCGAGCAACGTGGCTGTGAGTATCATCGGTCTCAGAATTATGAGATGACATTGTGTTATAATTTCGTTCCACCGTTTGAAAAATTATGCATCACTAATTTGTGTCTTCTTGTCATACAACTCCAGGTAAGCAGGTAAGGCTTCTCTGGTAAAAACGTCTTATAACGTCGAAATTATTATAATTATCGATATTTGTAGGCCGGTTCGTTACAACTTTTTTGCTTACTTTAACGAGATACTGTACTACGCTCCTGAAGATTGGTTCCAATTTTTTGAAACATCCTGTATGGTAAATATTGGGTCGTCCGAAAAGTTTATTTCGTTTTATAAGAAAATAGTGGATGCACAACATTTTCCGTTTTATATTATTTTATCGAATTACGTATGATCCATTTTGTTCTATCAAAATAAAGACACATTCACGTTCGATAGATTAGCTTTCATGTTTGTATAAAGATGCATCATTGTAAAAGACGTGTTTGTAAAAGAAAGACACTTTTCGGACAACCTAATAGGATATAATATAGGAAATAGTATATAGTGTACACGAACAATGTCACGCTTTGAAATCAAAGTTAGGTTGTTCTTGTAACCAATAATTGAAAGAAACGATTCTCCCTTTGACAAACTGAACTCGGGAAGCCAGTGCGTGGCTCGCATTCCTGACACCACCCGCTGCTCCAGGCCCTAATAAATACTATCCAGCAGCCTATTGTTACGTACCCTGACCCATGATTTGTGGCAATTAACGTATGATTTGCTTGTTCGCCGAGAGACACGGCGGGTCGAGTGTTTCTATTCGCTCGGTCCGGTCGTCCCGTTTGTTCGGCTTTCAACGATGCCGACCGATCGCGCAGCTAATTTATGCCCTGGTTCCGCGCTGCGATCGGCTAATTGTTTTTTCAGGCCACCCTTTCGCCGTGCATCTCGTCCACGTAAGATCGTACGTCTTGTTGCGTGCGGACGACTCGCTGATTGCGATTGCTTATAGATCCTCGTGGCTCGCTGCCGATCGAAACGATTCACTCTGAGGTATTTGTATCGGAATGCTGGATAAAAGCCAGTTTAAATAATTTTGCTCAATTTAAAACTTTTTTTATTTCGAAATAGGGTGAAATAACAAAGATTTGTTCGTTAACGCGTGCTTGAATTAATACTTTGAAAGTTGATACTTGATTTATTTGATTTTCTGTAAAGTGGTATGACTTTGAAACGATTCTTAAAGATTTGTAGAAGATAATATCAAGGTTTGATTAGAAATTATCAGAAAATTGTCATAGTTTTATTTTGCGTTACAATGATAATAAACTACTTCGATTCAGCGTGAATTATGTGCAAAAGTAATTTTATGCATTCTCAATGTAAATAACCGAGTATGCGCTCTGTCGATTTATTTCTCGTAATGGAGTAGTTTTTTTTTTTGTCGTCCCGTTTCATAGAACTCTCGCTTTTTCTATATATCGTGTTTACGTGGAACGTTCTAGTTTTTCGTATAAATTGGACGAGCAAAGAGGCGTTTCAGATTTTTCATCGGCGCTCTGTTAATGAGGACGAGGATCAAAGTGTCACCTGTCGGTCGCGTGTTGTCAGCCTGTGATTAAGTCGGAAGGACGACCATGCAAATAGAAAATTGCCTCGTGCATGTAACTTCGATCACGTGAGATTTTTTTTTTTATTCGCAGCCGTCACTCGTCGACAACGTACAGCATCGTTCGCACCTTTTGATACGTTTAACTTAATGCGTCTACTCCAGAGGTTTTTCTCGTTGGCGGTTCTTCTCCTCGATCCGTGGACAGAGAAATATAATTATTCTATATTTGCCTGAAGATACGAATTATTCGATAACCATAATTTGTATTAATCATAATCTATGATATAGGAAAGTAGCTACAGGATAAACTGCATCAGCTGGTGATACTATAATCGTTCTCGACTCTGCACTATTTGTTTTTAAACTTTCATTACAAATTACTACTGACAATATGTCTAAAAATGTTGGAAGATATATTCAGCGAAGGCTAAATTAATTTAGATGTACCTATACTGCCTGAAAATTGCAAGATAATTTTTCTACCAATTTTGTTGTTCTTCGTAGTAGTGTTTACGCTAAAAAAATGTTTCTGTTTGCGTAGTTGGAATAATAAATGGAACAGTAAACAGTGATATACAAATGTAACCAGCATGTCTATCCAATTTAAAGGTCGGACAGAGACTGATGTTATAAAAAGAAGAATTCAGAAATTAAAAGACTCGGGAAAGGACATTCCACTACACATCTCCACTATGTCTCGCATATCAAGATTATTAAGATGCGGATATGTACTTCGATTGTTCTTATCGTCGTCTTTTATCATACAATCAACGCTTGTATTAATACTTACGAAATATTTCGAAACGTGCAACTCGCAATATTCGCCTTTTGTTATTCTGATAATACAGTTTATCCCACATAAATCTCGCGATAAAGGTACACCAATTGCTTCGTATCGTACGACGTAAAAACGTAAATTTGCCTGGAAAAATTTCTGAATTCTCGATCGCATGACGATCAATGATTATTCAAATCCGGGCGTCCCGTCAGCATCGACCCTCGGCGATATCCGTTTCCTTCGATTTCGACTGCAAGCACCAGGCTGTCCATTGCCCGGGGCAAATTTCGTACACGGTAAAATATGCCCGACCGGCATCCAATCCAATTAATCACCGTTAATTACGGGCGCGGGGGCAGTGGCGTGGCGAACGAGGACGATTAATGAGTAATTGATTTCGATCACGCCACTCGCCGACCGAGAAAGAACGCGCCGAGAACCAAGAAGTTGGCCTGATCGTAAATTTTCTTTTCCTGCTCCCGGATGACACGTTGCTCTACCCGATAACCCTTGTGATAACGTTTCCGAAACTGTCTCGCTCCTCTTCCACAGTATCGAGCAGCGTCTCGATAATTTCATCGATCGCTTGTCAACCGATCAATCGATCTGTAATTAGATTATCGAAGATTACAAGGTTCAATTACTCCCGGTCATCCGTATTCGTATTTCAATTTCGGAAATGTCGTGTTTCGACATACCTGGTCAGAAGCGCGATTGAACGCGCTGATTCGGCTCGTTCGTTGAGCGAAATTCTCGAAATTATGATAGGGAACGGTAAATTTCCTATTTATGGAACGGCAGATTCGATTCGACGAAGCTCAAAGGCCTGAGCCGACGCAAAAACGCGGCGAATAGTAATAGTGGCAATTATGTTCTCGGATATCAGTCAGCAGAAAACATTGAAGACGTATACATCGAACGTTCCGCGACTCGTAAAGACAGGCCCATAAATTATCACCACTTTACCAGCAGCCTGTGTCGCCGCGTTCACCGACGAAACAAAGAACCTCCCGGTTTTGTTACTCCTTCCACCTTGCTCGAATCCCGTTTCGCGATAATGATCGCGAGGTATTATTGGCCATTAACGATCGTTGTCGCGGCATCATTCAGCTACCAGATGGACTAATCTCGGGTCAACCAACTCCCCGGAGGCTTACGCTTGTTCTACCTGGCTCGATTAACGGCCAGCTTGCTCACCTGACTCGCCGATAATTCAAATTCGAAAGAGGTCGAAGGCCCGCGCCGCGTGCCTACGTATGCGGCTCTCGTGTTGCGTGCCAGCTCCGAAAGTATTAATTCCTCGGCTTTTTTTTCATCATACCCCCGCCCCACGCGTTGCTATCCGACTCGATTCGACCGGCTGTTTTCACTTCTCGGACTGATGCGAAGCGTGAAAACGACCGGTATTCTCGTCGAAATCGTTTCTAATTAGATTTTACGCCGTCCTAGTTCCATCTCGTCTTACATTATAGCGCGGTTCGGGTCGTAAATTTTTGACGATCGACACCACTTACGAGATATCACAGCTAGAGGTTCTTGCGATCGTTTCACACTTCCAGCGAAATTTAGATGCCTCTAGTCGTAACTTATTCTTCGAATAATCGCCACCATTATCTCCCACGTCGATCGGCTGCGAACTTCCTCCACGTGTGACTTCCCACGAGCGAATCAGTCCGATTTCACAAAAGGGATCGTGGACGTACAACTCTAACTTGGAGAGCACGGAACGGTGGACAAGCGGTTAATTAATTAACGCGAGGATTCACGGACCATGAGACGTTGAATCGAAACCGGGATCCGTCGATCAACGATCGATTCATCGATCGATAAGAGAACGTCGCAGACGGCGCGGAAAGCGCTGAGTTGTGATTACATTGTTTGGAGCTGAATAGAGCCGTGTGTACGCTGCGCGGATCCATTGTGGCTACCCGGGGAACCTGTAGGTCCCTTCTCCTCCTCCTTCGTGTCCTCTATCCTTCCTCCTCCTCTCATCCGTCGTTACGTCCTCGCGTTCGCTGTTGGTTTATACTTTATATAAATACAAGACCGGTAACCTCGGCAGTTCCGTGCGGATGGTTGCCGTTTCCCGCGTATCGGAAGGCGAGTCGGTATTTTCATACATCCTTTTCCCCTACCTTCTGTTCTTCCATTGAAAATCACTTCGTTGAGTTACTACATATAGGCGAATCTTCAGTGGCCGATATGACACTCCTGGCTTTTTAGTTTGCGCTTATCGTCACGCGTGATAAACAATCGTACGCGGAGTATTCAGCGCCGAACGAACAAGACGGAAGAAAAACGAGCTCGCAGGAGCTCGCTAAACACTAAACGGTGTATGGTTTAATACATCATAAACAAACCGGCTGTATCGATTTTATTTACATGATCGACCTGGTATGCGCCTTATTAAACGTTTAATTAACCGGCTTCAGCCTAACGCGAGTCCACGCGACTCGTTACTCCAACGAGATGGAGCTCTGCGCTTTATCGATCAGATAGCTATTACCTTCGGCGTGTGTCGCGACTCGCAATTGTATACTTTTGTTCTGCTGTAAATCTTCCGCCTAATTATTAGCTTCATGGCATTATTATAATTTTATTTGTAATTTGCAAAATTCCCTTCCAGTTTTTCGTTCATTTCATTATCAAACTTGTTGATATTATACAATGTTATTTACCTATATCGATAACTCGTAGCTCGTCTACCATGTAGATACACGATCTGATAGCCAATAATTTCACCGCAAAATACTGGAATAGCCGAGGAAACAGGGACCAAACGCGAAACCGGTAATTAATCGCGATCAAGTAATTTTTCACGCGCGTAATTAAAATTCATGGTGCTAGATCATTGAAAAACAGAGTTGGTCGGCGACGTTATCGCGAACGACATCCAATTTCAGTCGTTAAATGACGATGCAGATGCAATTCGCTTGAAAGAAAGAACGCGGAAGGAGGACCGGTGCGCTGCAGGACGAAGACGCCTACACCTAGAAGCGCAAAAACGCCACCCGTGTGTATTCGCGGCTGCGTCGCAGGTGTAGCCTTCCCTTCCGGTCGACCGTCGCTCTCTGGCGATCGCCGCGGCAGCCTACGTAATTTTATCTCGAGCACCGTTAAAACGAAGTTAATTAGGCCTCCAGATAAAATAATTATCGATAGGGCTTCCGGCGAGCGTACGCACGACATCCGGGGGTGGTGCCAGCTGCAGTCTGCAAAGAGACAAATATCTCTGGCTGTCACGTTCACCGTGCCCTCGCTCGTGATCTGCCTTTCTGGATCTTGGAATCGGGTGGGTGTACCGCAATTTGTGGCCTCGCGCGTATTCCATGCACCTTTCCTGCGTGAATGTTATACCGTTGCTTTGGAGAAGGTTTGGGAGAGCTCGACACTGGTGGTACCAGTTTTCTTTCGTTTCACTCGGTATATCTTTGTCGCATCTTCGAAATAATTATCAATGGAAAGCTTTTTTTTGTATTTATAGAATATAATTTGCTGTTATTTTGAATACAGCAAGATACCTAGCAAGCTTGAAATATTATCTCTGTCGAGTAGTATGTCGTGAAAGTTAATTGAAATAAAGTTATCCTGTGTTTATATCGAAATATGTAGATGTTGTAGGACGCTATGAAATTATCGTGGCTATGTAAGAAATTAGTTGCCTTCTCTATTTTCCAGACTTGAACAAACTTACCTTTATTATTATTCGGAGAATTGAAAAATGTGTTAACAGTCGAGCGATGTTTGCGTTTCATCAAGCTGATGAACTGATAACTACAGTGAACAGTTACTTTGTGTCTCGTTGAAGTGTACCCAGGCTGAAAGAATTCACAATGAAAAATAAAAGTAATTATAAATATGCTTTGGTCGTTAAACCGTGAATTTTTCAAATTGGCCGTGTGTATTATTCGAAACAGTACCTTATACACAAAATCACCCCATCTGATGTACTGAATTGACTTTTCACACTATCTTACGCAATTTCCATTTATGACAACAGAAAAAGCAAGTATGTGAGAGAACGCTTCCGCTCTGAAAGACGTTCCTTTCCTTCTATCTTCGAAGCGTAGTCTCAACAGGTAGTTAATGAGACCTTGAAGCTTTATCGTGGTCGATCTGGTGCACACCGTTTCGCACTTTTTCCCTGTCGAGCTCTATATAGAGAACACGCTATCGATGGTAAGAATAATAAGGATCCAGGTAACCATTCGAGGAGAAACGGAGCTTTTACGCGTCGTCTCGTTTTCATTTTGATGGAAAACGCGCGATCGAGGCCGCCGACTTACCTTCACCCATCGGCCATTTTTATAAACGTCCGATCGTATCTTAACGATTCACTAATTCGCTATAAATCCTGCGCCGATATTATCCGCCGACGCGGGCACGTTCGTTACACGCGAATCCTTAATAGAAAACTACGATTCGACAAATCGGTCATGAAAAAGCGACCATGAGACGAAGCCATTGATAATCATCGTACCGATCGGAATTAACGGCTCATCGTTGCTCGCGATCTATCAAACCGGAACGAAGATTTTCAACGTGTGTAGATTTTTCAGAATATTACCGGTTTGAACACGCTCGAATGGTAATTATTCATCTTTGTGCTGATCTTGCCTTCGTTTACCCTATTGAGAATTAATCCGGCTCGATCGAAGAAAGAGTATAAATTAGCGAAACGAAGAATTATTGAATTTCCAGGCGAACATATGGCAAAATCACTAACGAATATTTATGTTTCACTCGTATTTAACCGAAGCTATAAACTTTCCAAATCAACATGCTCCAAATACGCTCGTGAAGCTACATTTGAATTCGCGTAGGCCGCAGACTTATGTAAATTTATATTTCCATGAACATGTGGAGATTTATGTCAATCTTTAAACGTTATGACCAATTCTTTATTTTGAATATTTCGTGTATTTTTGCACGCTATAGGTACGCGCTGTATACGTTCTCGCGTTTCTAAATTTTGCCATAAATGCATAAATAACCGCAGTCTAGTTATGAGAAACGTTCAAACCGCGTATAACAGGATTCACCAGATAGCTCATTTCGCATACGGTCAATTCCTATAGAATGACTTTTAAAGCAAAGAACTCACACTCGATTTACGGGTTGGTGCGAGCCTGGCCGCGTAAATGCATTTGCGTAAATGAATAGCGAGACTCATTACAAATCCCGACACTCGGCCCGCGAGCTTTGCTCATCTCTTTATAATGTCCCAAGTAAGATAAAGTGGACGGGAAAATAATCATAATGTTGAGCTTACACGGCCGACATTTCCCCGGCGACTAGCCCCGGAGACCATTATCGGTAAACACACTATTAACGCAGCCGTTGGTAGCCTTTGCCCGGCCTGCAGAACCGTGTACCAATCTAGACTCATAAAACTGGCCAAGTGTCCGGTAATAACGTGCGAACGCGCTATCCATCAGCCGGGACAAAACAGTTAAGCGGTTGTACGCTTGCTCTGTACGCGGGCCGACGCTGTAATGAACGCGCGGTCCGGTGAAATGTCGGCGAAAAACCCTCTGGAACACGCGCTAAATCTTCTTCCGCTCGTTGTGCCACGAAGATGCAACTCTACCGCAACGTGGACCGTTGTTCTATTCGTGTAGAAATTCTTCGGTCTTTAGGCGTGGATGGAATCGTGTTTGATACAAGAAGAATCTCAGCAGCGAGAGTAATTTCATCGTTTCTTACGATTATCCGGAGATCTTCAACTCCTATTCTGGAATGTAGACGTGGCCGATTGATTTTAGGTTCGATTAGATTTCCAGATTTTCCTGCCTTGATGAAAATTTATTTTTGAGCGTACGCGGAATATTTGAAGAACGAATAAGTATAATACGTATCACGAAGGTTTTAGAAAGCAGGAATTTAGAAAATCCGTTACGAAATAAAATGAAAAGAACGGTAATTGCGGTCGCATCTGCGCCGCAATTAAGCGCGGTCACCTTTCGTGGTGGCGTCGCTGTGAGATTCTTCGCCGGCTACCGCGCCGCGAGAAAGCGAGGTATCGTTCGGTAATCGGGCGCTGAGATCGCCACCTGCTGATCTCGTATCATCGACCTAGCCTAATTCGAGCAGCCGGTAGTTCACTGCCGGTTATCGAACGCGTAGATCGCTCGAATTAAAGTTTCTCGCGTGTGGTCCTGGTCTATTAGCCGCGAAGGTAGCGACTAATTAAGTTCCTCGAACTAGGTTGGATTAGATGGGTTCGCACGGACCAGAACCAGCGACCATGTCTCTTTGAAAGAGAACATTCAATTGTCTTTCTTCTTCTTTATCGTACACGTGCGCGTGTTTACGCGTTAATCGGCCTGATGCATCGTACGAGTGTCTATCCGAGTCATGAAAGAGAACTTTAAGTTTCTTGTGGTTTCTTCTTCCGTAGTCAATCTCTATGCTTAATCTATACAGCATCTTCGATGATTTATTCCTGATTGCAAAGTTCAAGGAAATGCGATTTGAAGGATGAAGCGCTTAATTTAATTTACCTTATTGAAAGTTCAATATCCAAAGCGAGAAATAAAGTTGCAAGAACGCGAAGAACCGTTCGCTTCGCAACCTCAATTTCATTTACAAATACGCCTGGAAATATATAGCGATTCTCTAGGAGTACTCGGTAAATTAACCAAACGGTTTTTCACTCGGCAGCAATTTACTTCAATACGCGTATATTCGCGTGCAGCGTACAGCGTGCAACCAAACGCCTAACCTAACCTCGAGCTGCCTCCGTTTACGTAGAACATAAATTTACCTTAATGATATCGCACGTAATGCCAGGGTGACGCTATCTCGCAGGTTGATACACGTAAGAACAAGGCTGACACCTCGATCCACCGTTTCGTACGGCACTTCGTAAGAGGAATTGCGGCGCGAAAGATCGTATCGTCGAGATTTTCTGCGGCCCTACCCTGCTTAGCTTCGCGTAGTCGTTTAAGGGAACTCGCGTCGCGATGACCCGTCCACCTCGCGAGACCTCGTTTGCACCGTTCAACCACGAAATTTTCAACCTTTTCACTCCTCGCCAGCTCGTGTTTCTGCTCGTTTAAGACAGCCAGAAATGATTCCAGCCGCGATTCGTCTTCAGATAGCTTGGAGATCCGCCGGCCATTCGCGTCGCCCGCGCTTCCTTCAACTTTTTCTCCATTTACTTTACCGGCCATTCCGTACGCTTGCTTCACACTCCACGTTGCAGATGGTATCTCGACTTTCGCCACTTTGTACGACTCTTCGACGCTTTCACGAAACCCTTTCACGATCCTCGACCTTTTTTATTCGGTGCATCCTGGTTTGCTTTCGATCGCAAATTAACTTGCTGATTGCAATTATCGGCTCTGTAGTTAATAATCGCGTAATTAATAGTTCATACAGATTCTTTGCTTCGAATTTTTTAATTTTAACATAAGCTTCGCGAAATTGTGCCGTCGTTATCTGTATTAGAGAAACATCGAAACAAATGGGGCATTCTCAAATAATAAATAAATCACGGAAACACTACGTTACAAATTGTTACATTCAAGACATTAAAAATTCAAGCGAAGAATTAACAGATTAATTCTATATCAGAATGGAGAGCCGATTAAGAATTTACTAAAAATATGAAAGAGCTTTCAGAGTAGTGTACGCAAAAAGCACGCGTTGCTGGCAGGTGTAAGGTCTAAGGAAGCCAAAAGAGTTGGTGGCCAAGCACGCTGCTTCCCGGAGACGCTGTTCCTGCGAACTAATTGTGAGATCGGTGGCGTGGAAGGGCCTGGGATACGGCGGGACACGAAACGATAACGGGGCTTTCAGCGTGGAACTCGTAAATTTGTCAGTGGCGGGTTGTATCGTGGATTTTTAGGCCGCTTCCCTCCTGCAAATTATCCCCCCTTTCAATTTGTTCGGTTCCCCTTATCGACGCGGAGGCGAGGAGTCGCGCTCGTTAAATAGTAGATAAGGTGTAACGCTGGAACGAAGGAAGGAAAGGTTCTTCCTTTCTTTCTCTCGACGTTATCTTATCACGAACCAGTGCTCGACCCCTTGGCTTGTGCGTCGAAGAGGCACGGCGCAGGTTCCGTCGTGCTAAACCAAAGAGAAGTTCGTTCCGCTCAGGGTGGCATCAGTCGAAACAATCTGCCAGAAGGTTCCTAGGTGAAAAACCCGTGACAAACGATTTCGTGCCGGAGCAACGTTCTACCGAGTGTGTAATAAACGATGTTATGATATTTGTGGTGTCATCAAAGAAAGAATAATTTCATCTTCGAAAATTCACGTCAGAGTATCAGTACTATGATACCGTAGATAATACGAAATATCGACGGTTTAAAAGTTTTAATGCACGGCGAATTCTTTGTGCAATCAGAAAATGTTTTTCAATGTCGTTTTGTTCTATGTACAAATCGTATCTCTTAAGAACTACCATCAACGGACATAGCGTTGTTGCTGTCATAGGCGAAATTTCACCCAGTGTATGTTTTTCACTGTAATTGTGCGTTACGATATAGTTATTGATAAAAAGCAGATAAGTGGTTAGAAATGACAGGAACGAATAATATTAGAAAAATTCGAGTGAGTTGGAATTTCACCCCTAATGGTCTTTACCGAAGTAGAACTATAACCGAAATTCTTTAACTTCTTCAAACATCATAGCTTCTTCTCGTAATTTGAAACAGGCAATTTCAAATCTGATCTGGCTTTCTCAAAGATCTCAAAGAATCTGCTATAACGACACCTATTATTGAAGATCCACAGACTCACGTTTTTGAAGCTCGTAATCTCAGGATGCCAATGTATCGACCTCCCATAGGTTCGATCCGTTCATTAAGAGAATAGAATAGGCCAGTACGATGTGCTGTTGCTCTTGTAGCTCTTACGAAATAATAAGCTACGTTATGGCACACACAGCGAGCGATTATAATGCGCGGGCGCTTACTCGTTATCGCGCACAATGGGTCGCATGTTGAGCCCCGAAACTACCGGCTGCCAGAGCCGATTTAAAGCAGCCGCGACCTCGTTCGTCCTACGTTATCCGTGGACACGAAATAAGAGAACAAAAATGAGCGAGAAAATGAGTCAGCGAACTACTGTCCGTTTTATGAACCGTTGTTTCCTGGACACAGGTAATCATCTCGTGAAACTTGAGGACGATCTCATTTCTCAGCTTCCTTGCTTGTTTGCGATTTCAATCGTGACAGAGAGATTTATCTCTTTCGTGGAAACTTTATATTCGAAATTTTATTGTCTCTATTTATTTACATTAATCGAGTCTCTCAGATCGAATCGAGCAACTCCACTTTTTTTCTTTTTATTCCTTAATTTCGTAAGCATACGACTAACGTTCAATTCTCGATAAGTTCATTTATCGCAAGAAGGCGAGCAATAGTAAATTCTAACGTAAGCTTAAAAAAATAGTGTTTTTATTATATTTTTAGTTTTCCATACTTGGCTTGTGAACGGTTCAATTGATCTTAATAATTTCGTATTTTCTTGACCTCAACTTTTTGTATAGCATGTTACTGTGGCTGTCTGGTCGCATTCAAAGAGTAGCATATTTGAAACAGAAAATAGCGAAGAAACGCAAAAGTAGGTTCCGTCGTGTCGATAAACAAATCGACGGAGATCGAGATAACCTCGCGAAAATCCTTCGATATGAATCCTTTTCATCGAGCTACCGAAGATGGACCTCCGAAGAAGTTTCGGGAAAGCGAACGGTGTACTCCGCGGACGTGGAGGGAAAACTCTTTCGTACAATACCGATACTCACCGTTAGAAGCACATTAATATCGTCCGATGAATTGACCGGTAGTGTCACGTCGACCTCCGTGAGAGTCCTGCTGGAGAATAGGGAGCAGTTAGATCGCGATATTGTGACGCGTACGCGGGTCCCCGCGGGACGTCCGAGCGGTACCAGGAATCGGCAGGCTCTCTCTCAGTGGGGACCGGTAAATACCACTAATCACTTCTCGATCCTTTCTAACCCACCTTGACCCCACCGCTGGAAGAGTTATGGCCGTTGGTTTTATTCAGGCTACCTCGGCCAAGGCCCCGACCTCAGTTCTCGCCTGGAACCCCAGCCGGGGTTCGCCAGACGTCGTGAAAAGTTGTATGTTGAAGAGTCGAGGAGAGAAACCGTCGACGATGTGATTCATTTGCGATTCTTGTGAATTCAAATTCGGAACAGCCGTATATTCGAGTCTTAATGTAAAATAGAATTCTATTTAGGAGAGCCGTATTTATCGGAATTTTATTTAAATGAATACTCAGAGGATCCAGGAAGGGTTTTGTGATATTTTCACTAACAAAGTTGTAAAAGATTATACATACTATCAATATACAATCCTCGTATCTGAACGCAAACCTGCGTTGTATAATCTTGTATTATCCAATTATCGTGTACTTATTGTTCATCCCTAGCAAATTCTGATAAACGAACTTTCACTGCCTAAAGATAGAGCAATAAAACTACATCTATTGATACATAGTGCCTATTTATTCGTTCGAATGTTACACGACGAAACTGAATCAAAGTACACTTATTACTTGATAGAATGATTGACACGAGCAATAGATCTAGTAATACGATCAGTAAGCTACACGATTTAGACAGAGGTGATGAACGACAGGTGACGCTCCGAGACGCGAGCGGTTCCATTCGGCGTCGATCATCACGGGGATGTCGATCGACAAGCCGAGCGTTGTCTGACAACGCGCCGAGAGATTGTCACCGTTAACGATGCACACACGCACGTAGTGTACGAACCGACTTTCCTGATCGATTAATCTTGATCATGGATAGGTCGTCGATCGGTTATGGCGCCATCTCGATCGCTGTTTGCCGATGATCGACTACGACTCAGACTATGATCACGACTTCTGCTCTGTCTGCTTCGGTTCTCCTCGTTACTCTCCTTCTCGCACGTACACACGTTATCTGGCTCTTGTTGCACCACTGGATTGTTACTCAGAACGTCCACGTTCCTGGTTCTCTTGGTACACCTGCATCTAGTGCACCCAATTCGCCTGGCTCTCATAGTAGCGCCACGTCTTCTTCGTCTTGAGCGACGACGACTACGACGACTTCTCCTACGCCTGCCTCTGCTACGTCGACGTCCTCGGCGTCTACTACGTCGTCGTCTGCTGCTTCGTCGTCGTCTGCTTCTTCGTCTTCCGTACCTTTCGGTTGGCGTCAGGTTCGACGTGAGCTGCGGCTCGACTTCCGTGTTCAAGAAGTAGTGGCCCTGCGTCTTCTTCAGGATACCGCAATCCAACCCACGTTTTAACGCTGCTTGCATCTGGCAAATGATTCCATCTTGTTAGCAACATACATTATTTACAGTAAGGTGATAGAGTCTGGTTTTGTTTAGTAGTTTCAGATTGCTGGAGACATTGACTGCCAAGTAAGATTACCGTATGGATTATGATAAAATTTTCATTATTATTGGTCTGCGGAGAATCGAATTGAGTAAACATGAGCAAAGTGCATGTGTGTGATATGCGGAAAGATACGGAAGTACTCATTACCATAGATATGACCTTTAACATTCATAAAAATACGAATTAGCATAAACACCTGCAGGCATATCATTATCAATGTTGTTTGATTTACATTTATCACAGTGATAGGAAATAAATGCTATTTTTACTCGATGATGTATATTACGCTTATTTTAATCCTTCTAAAAATATTAGTAATACTAGTCGTCGGTGACCAGCATGATGACCAATGAGTTTACAAAGTATGGCATCTAAAGAAACGTATATTTTTCAAAAATACCTGTCTCTGCACGGTCATCTCGGGGACGTTGCACTGCGACATGATGTAATTCATGATCTCCTTCGACGTGGAGCCGTGAGCCTCTCGTAGATTTCTAATGGCATTAACCACCCTGGCCGACATTTTCGGTGCCTGTTTCCCCATTTTCCAATTGTTTCCTTCGTTTACCCGAACGAATCTTCAACGCATTGACCCTCGGGTCAGCTCTGAAGGAACCTCTAGTCTCAAAACTATTAATTTGGATTTGATCTTCACGTGGAATTTTAACAATCGCTCTATTAGTGTTCTTGAACTAGGATTTTAATATCACGAGAAAATTTGAAGAAGTTATGCCAAAATCATCGTGACCCTGAATCGATTTGCGTCTCGGAGGTGATCCGGGAACTAATTGACGACACTGTTTATTCTGGTATCCGCGTTTCGATTTTGTCAGGAGACGCCACGCTTCTCGCTCGAAAACGATCGCACTCGCCACTAACGTCATACGATGTAACGAAAAATTGTCACACTTGCCAGAAAATGGCATTTATATAATTTTTGTAAAAAAAGAGAACTTGTTCCGTGCTGGTTTGTGGCTGGACGAGCAGGAAGATTAACTTATCGCCGGCTTATCTCGTCTACAGGATGACCGGGAAAGTGGAGCTGTTTGACTCGAGGATACAAGGATTTTCGAAGTATACCGCTGTTAAATCGAATTACATGGCTGAAATAATAAGGAAAGAGAAATGAAATCATAAAGATAGCGACCTGTCAAACGAACGCCTTCGCTAACGTTAAACAGTCCGAAGTTTCGCTGTTCTTTGGATAATTCCTCTCTTAGTATCTCTCGATAGGTGTCTCTTTTCTGTAGATTCTTTGCTTCCATTGCTTCCATTTCAAGCATATCTTTGGATGTTTCGTTAGATTCCAGTTTCGTTTTACGTTAGATTCCACCAGGAATGACGTGTCGATTAATTAATTGAAAAATTGATTCGAGCATACATTATGGCCACAATATAACGGGAATGATAATAATTTAAAGTAGTCGAGCCTATCTCGTATCTGACTCGATTGCGCTTTATCTCAAAGTATAAGAATTCCGTTTCAGATTCGTTTTGTTCTAATGTCACGTTACTTAATCATTGCACTTCCTTTTCGTCGATTAGCGATCGCGCTTTCTAACTATTGATCTCAGGGTTTCTTATTAGAAATTTATCAACGACGCAGGAAGAGGTAAAATATAACGTCAAATGTTCATTCGAGACCTAACTATGTCAACACCGCTATCGGTTTCGTTATTGCAAGTAGGTAATTCGAAACACGAGCATTTCACTGAATACAAACGACCGTTTCACGCCTTTGAGCATCGAATATAAGCACCCAGCTCGAGGTAATTTTCACTAATCGATCGATTTTCGAATTTCTCACCCAGTTCGCGTCTCCGACGGGCATTCACTTTCGTGATCGATTAATAACAACGAGGTCCTCTCCTGAAGAGAAAGAGAGAGAGAGAGAGAGTGAGAGAGAGAGACGCGAGCGGAACGATCTTTAAGGCCTCATCGTGGTACACGTTAGTTGTTAAATTCGGTGATCCGGATGGTAACGAAGGCAGTTTGCAGCCGGCTCGGTGCCACGCCAAATTTGCCGATTAATTTTTTCCCCCGAGCTCATTAGCCGCCCTTAATGGTGTCGGCAGCGTTAAAAAAGCCGCGATTCCGAGTCCGTGGCTGGAACGCGTGTATCCAGCTCGGGACATCTTGCCACCTCGTCCAGTAATTGGATAGTCGGGAACGCCGCGGTTTACAAGAATAACGCGGCAATTTAGCCGACCATTTAGCCTTCTACCTGACCAGAACCGATTCCCCGATTCGTTAATCAGCACCAGGTGTCGCGCGTCGCGTCGCCGCGCATTCGCCCCGGACCTGCACACCTGCATGTAGATGCTCGCGTCTATACACCAATGATTATTTATCAACGTCGCGCTTAGACAAGAGGAACGCGCCGGTGCCACGGGCTGAACGTCGCGTTTACGCTCCTTTATCGTCGTCAGCCGGAGCGCATGCTTCGGTAATCGCCGCCACTTTCGTCCCTTTTCTTCCGATTCACCGACGTTCATCGCGCTGATTTCATCCTCGCCACCATTCCTCCTTTCTACTCCTTTTACCTTTCTCTCTTCCTTTTTCTTTCTTGTCTTCTTTTCTTCCCTTTCTTCCACTACACAGACAGCTTCTTTTGAACGAACCCTACGAAACGGTAATTCACGCGCCGTATATTTACGAGCAACGCGGAAGGGAAATTTATACCGCGTTCCATTGCAACCATGCATCATCCAAGCGGCCAGCTAGTCAAGCGACAATCCTATTTCGACGAATAGAAACGCCAGCATTTATTGATATCTCCGTGTAGCAGGACTATTTGTTGTTACCTGGAGCCGATACGACGTGCACAGCCGCATTCCGTGACCGATAAAACCGTCATCACGGGACATTATTCCAGGCAGCCGCGAGATATTGCTTCATCGAGGCGTCATGTACCGGAGCGTCTGACAAAAACTGGATCCTCTTCGCGTGGAGAATTTTGTTGTACGGTATTATGGTACACAGTGTTCGATCTGCTCGCGAATTCTCGTGTTCCACCGGTTTTATGCCCACCATGCACCTGTTTTCAAGACGCGAATCAAGTCAATGGCGACGCTGGTGTAACAAATGTCACGCGTCAACGTAATTACCGCGCGGAATTCTCCTCTTCCATGAGAGTTCTCCGGGTCACGAGCGGCCAGAAAAGAGAATCTCGTGGCCTCGATACGATCGTAGCAAATGCCGCTGTTCGAGCGTAGTCTCTGTATGCAGGAGCCGTCACCCTTCGCCGCAGGATGTCCGTTTGGATGGACACGCGGTCAACTGACCCTGACGATTGTCTACTACGCTATTTTTACACCTACGCGACTTACGCAACTTCCTGTAATCGATCGATACATTTCCATCCTAATATTTCTTGCTTCTGAAACAATTCAACGCCCAACATTTTATGACCGTTTACAGTCGATGACGATACGCGGTGATCACAACAAGTGGATGATTGTATTTTTCGAAATCTGTTATAAATGTGATAAAAAGTATCGCGTAAGAATTTTAAGACGATTCCAGTTCAAGATGCGATCATACTTCGTCTTCGTACATTTAAGAAAATCATGGAAATTGCACTGACCTATATATGGACAGGCTGTTACGAGCGCTGTAATGCATCCAATTTTCAAATATCACGTTTATTTGTTCCGTGCCTCGATAAAAGGAAACGAAGATCCTTTGCATATGCGCCGTAGCCTCTTTTCTAACTGCTGATTGCCATTTTACAGCGACTTATTTAATTCCAGTCGTATCACAGGAATCGTACTCTCTGTCTTTCTTGCACTACGTAGAGTATGCATCGACGTTACGTGTCTCGTAGTCAACGCGTTTTCTACTTTGCCCACATATGCAAGTAAGTAGAGAGTGAACTGTTTCTCGGCGAACGAGTTGACGGTGCCCCCGTCGCGTATCGATGATATTCAGCCGGGAGGCTTAGCCTCTATTTAAAAGCGGATACTGGCTGTCGCGTGTACAGGGGCGACACGCGAACAGACGGCTGCTGGTCGATCGACCAATCAACGGCATTGTACCTGTGCCGCGCGATGATTGCAATTGGCTGATTAACGGCCTTTCCGATCGCCAAACGGTGGCCGGGAGTCGCGTAACCCGTAACAGAAAACTGTCCGTTTTGCATACTCGATTGCATCGAGGCGAGCCTGTGTCGCCTTGCTGTCCATTATCGCTGCGTTTTTGCCCCGCGTCGTTCGCCATTTTGCTTATATTATCGCAGGATCGTTAGGTACCGCACGACAGAAATTATCGATCGGCCGGTGCGCGCTCGTATATCAGCTTATAAATATTCGTGGCGCAATTAATAATTAATATTCCGCGAATGAGCCGAGATAAATCGCCGCGTTTTGTATTCATTAGAAGGTTGGGAACGGCACCGAGACACGGCGTGCCGAAGGAAATTATTCGCGGTAGGCCGCGCAACCAGACGAATTGATTGCCAGCGACCAAGGCCGGATCCAGTGGCTCTGGTTTTTCTTTCGTCGATCGTCGTACGATCGTTTTCACCTTGTGGAATTCCACGGCAGCGTACTGTCGCTCCGTTTTTCCTGCGCTCGTTTCACCCTGTCGGCTGGACATCAATTACGCGGAAAATGGAGCTCGTTACAATGCGAAATACGGTTATCGATTCTTCTACAACAGTTCTCCCATACTCGTCATCGAAAGCGTTTTCTATAGCTGAAACCGATATTGCGTAGTCGTAAAATCGATCAAAGCTGTAAAGTTTAAATTATGTAGCTACTATTCGTGCAAGAGTGCTATCAGTGAACCTTTGACCCGGCACTGCCCATCTAATAGTCAAACACGAGCCTTCCTCGTGAATCATCCAAGTAAACTAGTACCTGGCTTCGGAAGGAATTTTCCTTTTCTTCGTTCATTTATCTATCTCTCTCCTTCTTCCTCGTATCTACAATACCGTATTTCATGAAATTTCCCATTGAATCTATTTCTCAAAATCTGGCAAGGAAAGTCGATCGAAGCTTCGAAGTCGAATGTTCCTCCCTCCGAGCGAAACAGTTTGCTCGCGTTAAACCTGTTCCGCGGTTCCTCGAATCTCCCGCGTCCTTTGATCACGGCAGCCTTTGAGTCTGGAACGGTACACACGTGGGACGATGCACGCGAGCAAAGGGACAGCTCGCGCGATCCTCCCTATTCACTCGTTCTCCCTCATTCCCTCTTTGTCTCTTTCTCGTCGTCCGTACAAACCAGACAGATTTTCGGTGCACGAGGTTCGCGGCAAAGGGTGAATTAATGCCGATGAGAGCGGGCGCAGTTAATAAACCGGACTTATTAAACGATTACATTAACGCAACCGTCGCCGGAGATTAATGCACTCGGCTCTGGAACGTCTCACTCGTTCGCGAGCGGCGAGTATATACATATACGAAGAAAGGCAGAAGCCGACAAGAAATATGATCTACACGGTGTGGGCACCGTATCGCGGTAGCCTCGAGATAATTACGGCCACGACCGGCGATAATTTTTGCGTATCGAAGGGCTAAGCTCCGACGCAAAAGTGGGCCGATAAAGGATCGCGTTAATGTCCTCCATCCCAGTCTCTCTCTCTCTCTCTCTCTCTCTTTCTTTCTTGCCCTCCCTTACTCTTGGACCACCCTAATTGGAACGAAATCCATTAAAAAGGTACAGAAGGTATACGATAATTAGCCGAAGGACAGTCTCGTCTGTTCCGTAACGATGTTGACGTAGTTTTGCAAGTTCCAGAATTTATTCCTCTTTCTTTCTTGATTTCTCAACTTTTCGATATTGGTTTTACAATTACAATTCTCGAGCGTATTCTCTTTCATGTTTTCTCCGATTAATTTATTCCTTTAATACCATATAACATAGTTAAATGTGAAAACCTATGTATCAAAGATGAAAGATACAGTCCCTCTATTAATGTTAGAATAGACACGAAATTCGACTAATCGCGACACCTGTTCTTATTATTATAGCAATTAAAAATGAATTATTCTCTTTCCTCGTAAATACGACAGATATATGTTTCCTTACATTCATCGCAACGCGTTCAATTGAGATAAGAAACGGACGAGGATCGAACGTTTCTAAACGAAGCGAAACGCCGAGGAAACACTCGAAATATTCGTATCGGCGAAAACGAGAGAAGTTCGCGTCGGAAGGAAGCAGACACCAGTGTCGGGAATGTAATAAGACGGACAGGGGAAAAGGAAAATATGGAATCAGACGAGCACGGAAGAGAATATGTACGTAAGAGGCTACTGTCGGTCGTCGTACACGCGAGCAGGTGGACGAGAAGAGGCGAGAATACGAAACTGCTCGGCCCACCCGCACCAACCACTCGCCCCGATGTCATGTGTTTATAAATAGTGCATCAACGTAATGCCTGGCGGCTGTAACCACGCTGAAAGATTTACGCGCATCGCGGCCGCCGTACGCTTCTCGCGGACGCGCTGAACGCGGAAAGGAATTCCGCGATATAATAACGAGGGTGTCTCATCTTGTACCTAGTTAGGCGTTACCGATGACTGTCCGAGATTTCACGGCTGCTTCGTTTTCTATGATCTACGCGTCTCGTCGCGTCGCGACGTTCTTCGAATTCAGGTTATGGTACTCGTCGCTGAAACGACGATGGTTTATGGATTTTTCAGGTCGTATAAAAGGTTGAATGAAAATTCCCGCATTTTATAGGGGATGAAACTGTGACGTTTTATCAGAGAATCAGTATTTTGTTCTTGGAATCAAAATTCTCATTGTTTAAACTTCGATGGTTTACTTTTTAGGTGTTTGTCCCAGTGGGTTGAATGGAAAAATTGACTTTTTTAACGAGATGTCCCGTTTGTGTTGTTGTTGATGATGTCTCGAATTCTCAGACGTACGATTGTTAGAAATGTATTTTATCATCTTTATGATTATACTTTTACATGTTTTATTGTAATTTATGATTCGGAGGAAATAGATCGGAGAATGAAATTAGAGAATTATACAGTATTCCTCTTATTTACTAAACATATCCTTTGTAAAGTTTTCAAGATGCAGAAGATAAGGAGTAATGTTCCTGCGAAGAAGGAGTTGAAAATCTCGTAAACTATTGAAATAACTTTCGTCTTTATTCAACGCAATGTCCCTGGTATTGAAACGCTGTCTTTCCCCGAATCACAGTTTCTCGCAGCATAATTTAGGGCACGCATCACGCGGGCGGACAAGCGAAATGCGTCTCGGAAACCATGGCTTACGTTCCACGCTGGCGACGTTAACGCACACGCGACAATGAATAATCTTGTCGCGTGTCACAATTACGCGTCCGCCGGCAACCGAAAACAATCCATTTTTCACGCTAATCCGCCGTCATAATTTTCCGAGAAGCGGCATTTGATACTCGGTGCGGTACGATTCCGACGCGTTTCGCGGCGAAGAATCGAAAACGCGCGAAGGATGACGCGATGGCGCATTAAACCGAAAGCCTGGTAACAAACGATGGTCGAAATTTTCGAAGTTTCTATCGTGGAGGCCGCTTTATCAACGTAGTAACATATTTCACGAGTCCTAACATTGCTGGACGCGTGCTTAGCTATTTCTGCGGTCCGTGACACAAGCGTTTGAGGCGTGTTCTCCCGCGCTACGACGACAGCCTGTCATCCTGTAACGGTTCCTCGACGAAATTGTTATCGCTACTACGTATTTTGTCCTGCTCTTCCTCGTCCTCGAATTTATCGTCGAGTTTCAATCTTGCTTGGTAATCGAGTGAACGGATCTGGAGCTGGCGGCGAAATTAGTCAACGTAATTAAACATCACGTGGCCGCCTGGCGGGAATGCAGATTGAGGCGATCAAAGGAGCCATCAGGGAGACGAACAGGGATAGAAAATATTCGTCTAGATTCTTGGTAACTGCGTGATAATGTTTATTGTTACGTTGAAAGGCATACGATGCATAGGGAAAGTAAAAATATATTTATCTTCTTGGTGAATTCGTAAGGTTGTTCAGTTTGGTACGCACGGATGATAATATAAAATTATTTGTTCATTTTTCTAGCAATAAATTTGCAATGAAGTTTATTAGGTGAAGTTGAGCGAGTAGGTACGATTTTTTAAACGGAGATACCTTCATCGATAACGCAAGACGTGACGTAGAAGAATTACAAAGAAAAAGTGCACGTTGTAACGCAATACTTTGAATGGAGATTTCGATTGGCAATGAAAGACGCGTGAAACGCCTCGTTTAGCAAAAGCGAACAGGTCCAATGATTTCATGGAACCGTCACGGTGCGCGAAAGTTTAATCTGCCGAGAATTACGAAAGCGGTATCGTGGTACGCATGACGAGTTTATTCGTCACGACATTTTAATACCTACACATGATCAAATTATTAAGACATCGTTTCTTTAGTGGTGGCTCGACCATAATATTTAATTTCTCATGCTTCTCCAGGCCAGTGACAACGGTCTACATTCCCTTTTCTTTATCCTCCATAATACCAACACTTTCATTCTCCATGCCAAAGGGATACCCCCAAGCACATACCAATCCTGTCAAATTTGAATTCATCTTAAGAAAACATTTTATCCTTTCAACAACGCTATTCTCATCTTTCTGTTTTAGAATGGAATAACAGCGAGTAACGCTTGAACTTGATGTACGGCAGACGCAACAATCAGCTTGCTAGACGAAACAATCGAGAACGTTCCCTCTGTGAGAAATGCCCGCGAGAAACAGACACCAACGCCCTGGATTCCCCTGAGATTATGTACGCGTACATTTGTTAGCTTAATGGAATCCAACATGTGTATTACAATACGCCCGAAAATAATGGAGTACGCTTGTTGAGACGCGACCGGCACAAAGCGACCACGTCTCTACCATCTACTTGCACGCGCCTTCTCGCAAGCGTAGAATATCCATATTCTCGTAGCCGAGGACACTCCCCCGGTCTCGGGGAATCCAACGACACCGTCGCTTCCGGGTGCCTCCTACGAAAGAACCCGTCGACCAGTTTAGAAACAACCGTCGTGGATCGTTACTGTGCCTACTGGGAGCGAGACGAGCGCCAGATGTTGTCAGAGGGTAGATATGGTTTGTTTGATGTAAATGTTACAAAAGCTTAAAGTCGGTGCAGTTGGGTGTTTAGCGATCGTAGAAATGGTAATTTGTCTTCGCGATTTACCGTGGATTTTTGAAACAATTTTATTGGCCACATTTATTTTCTTATAAAGGATCTTGCTCGTGTACCGATATGCATTAGGTTGTCCGAAAAGTTTCTTTCGTTTTATGAGGAAATAATTGACGCACAACGTTTTTTGTTTTATATTATTTTGTCGAATTACGTACGATCCATTTTGTTATGTTGAGATAAACACCGAAACATTTCACAGACTTGGTTTTACGTATACATGAAGGTGCACTGTTGTAAAAAACACGTTTGCGAAAGAAAGGCACTTTTCGGACAACCTAATATATATGTATTTAATGGTTATACGAACCATTTAAAAGTCAACTTTATTTTCTGACAATCTTCCCAACTTTAGAAGCAATACGTACGATTAACGTGATATTTATTGGAAGCGAAGCAAGAAATTCCGATAGGCCGATCAACTTAACTCTATGAGTGTAAGGAGTGGATGTATTTAAGTTTATGAGAAATTGAGTAATATCCAAGGTAATTAAGATCAAAGGGAGAGAAATTAGTAGTCCAAGAAATCAAATAATATCCAAGTTCATCGACATTATAGTTATATTATTCAAAAGTTAAGCGGCACTTTGATATTTTAATACCTTGAAGATATGCTTTATTGCGAGTTATTTTACCGCCATCATAGGTATATTCTAATTATTCGGTCGAAAAAACATTCTATAGCTCGTTCGAAAGCTAAAAATAATATGAATCGTATAAACAGATCCAAACACACTTAAAGTCTAAAATTCTCAGTAAAATACAAAGTTCCGTTGCCTCCAACGTATATCTTCCACCAAATTAATTTGCACGAAGACCTCCATATAAAAAATTTCTATTAAGAGGCAAGATTGAAAACGCGTTTGCAGCGTATAATTCGTTGATCGCTCAATGTCACGGGCGATCGATTAAGGAGAACAGGCGTGATTCGACGCCAAGGATCCAGTCGGCCTGGGTGCTCATTCGCGGCCGTCGACGCTCTCTAAAGCGAACGACGCGACGATCTCCTTCCGTGGCCAGTAAATCAGCCGATTCCAAGGCTTACGGAGGAGAGTTTATAAATGTATCTCCCACGCCCTCCACTGTCTGGGCCGGATTTCTCTCTTTGCTTCTCCGCTCGTCGCCACGCGCCGCTCCTCGCGGCTTCTGTTCGTCGCTACGCCGTTGTATTACGCGCGAATGCTTCCTCGGGGTAAATTAATTTGCTTCTTTGCCTCGTTCTACGCTCCGTTTCGAGGATGGAACGCGTCGGTGTCTGGGTTTAGAAGATTGCTTCGAAACATTCTTTTCTTCGAGAGTAAAAGCGCGTCGATGTGCTTCGGGAATGTTAGTGATAGAGAAAAAAGACTGAGATTTAGACGTTTTAATGCGATCAACTCGCGAAAATAGGTGACGAGGACGTTGGATGTCTTTAAAGGACGAATTTATTGCCGACACGATCGTTGCAGTGAATTTCTGTTAAAACAAGCGAATTAATCTTTGAGGTGTTGGTACATATGGTGGATGTTAGATAGTAGAAGGAGTTGACATTTTAACCAGCACTTTCAGGGTTGTATACGTATATGTGTGTATGCTTGACAGGTATGTTTTATGAGTAACAGTATTTTTTAATCGTTCGCAAAGGACGTTAATTTGAGACTCGAGTGGAACAAGTAAAAAATGATGCAGGTAATGCGCAAGATTGATTAAAATAAATATGCGCAATAAGAAAAAGCTGGCCGTTTTTTGCCTGTGTAAAGCGTGAATATGGTTGTTGTTTTATACATTCTAATGGTTCGACTTTTTACGTCTTTGTCTTTTATTGATCTTGATGAATGTAAGAAATTCATATATCCTCATATCCTCACATGATCATCGTTTTTTATCGCGTAAAATTAATATCCAACTTCCGCCCCATCAACATCGAACGTATCTTAGTTTCTGGAATGTTATAATTACATATATCCTACTTTTCTCCCTGGAATTTATAATTTCATTAAACACGAAGAAACCCGTCTTTATCATCTGCTGTCTGCTTAAACCATTAAACTCGTGATTTCAGGGTATCACATCGTGATTCCAGTGGCTGAAATCGTAAAGTAGATTCGTTATCGTTCTAATTCATCGTGACACCCAGCTTCAACGCGGTAAATTAAAACGCTGGAACGAGTCGCAAGAGGAGCGAAAGAGTAAGAGAAACGTAGTAGCGTGCGAGCTCGCTAATAAAATTATAATTGAAGTATTAAAAGACGTATAATTAGCGGCGGTGTAGTTAGACGCACGTCGGGGGTTGACAACCGGCTCTCGACTCCTCGGACGTTCGCGGTCACTTAACGACACTTACGACAGTCGACTATGCTCGAATGAAACGCTTCGTTGGCCGTGATCGCACATGGAAGAATTATCACGGAGTTATAACAGATTAACAAAATGTACGATCCTTTTCCTTGCAATTAGCAATTCGTTTGTATTAGACAAACAAGGAATATTTTTGTTGGAATTGTTGAAACTTGGCAAATAATTAGTTAAACGATGGATGAAGATCTGTGAAATTTGGGAAAATTCGAGTTCAGGCAAACTCTTATTCCCAATTATAATCTTTTTCTCAATTTTCAATTTTAATTACGAATCGATCGTTTTGACTGTTCTGATTATTTTTAGTGGTCCTCGAGAGTTACAATTGCAACGATCGTGTTATCCAAAATTCATACGATCGAAGTGTCTTTCTTATTCCTCAAACGACGTTTAAAAATTTCTAGACGGACTAGATTCATACACTGCTCCCATAAGTTATTTTTAAATATCAATCGAGTCTTTTAGAAACCACATCGATCAGTCTCGTAAATTGAAAAGCGCAGGGAAGCAGAGATATTGCAAATATGATTTCCTTACAACGAGTAAAATTATGAAAGCAAGTCATCCGTTTCTCAAGAATTGGATACGAAATTAATAAAAAGTGGCGACAAGCTTGGTTTCCGAGAGGCTCTAGTATCGCGAAACAATGACACCAGATATCACAGAAACCATTTGTCCGGTGTAATTTCGAAAGCATGTAACCATTTCGACGTTTGTTTCGGGTTCAGAAATTTCTTCCGCTATGTAGCTTTAATTGCCGCCACGAGCAACGCACCAGTCCACGACTGGATACTTGTGGATCACGCAACAAGAAACGACGCTGTTGGCGACGCTCGCGTGAAAATAGACGCTCAATGCTTCATAGTCGCGAGACGCCGTGCGACACGCCTGCCTTGAAGTCTCCCCTCGATCCTCCGGGTCAACACGTTTCACTGTTATGAGCAGCTATAATAACAGTGGCGGCTAGCCGCGACGAGGAACCCCTCATTAATGGAACACCCGCGAGACTATGAATCGCCATGGTAAGTCTCAGTGAACGAGCTACCGTCTGCTGACGGTCTCTTGAACGCGAATGAATGTACGCGGAGGACTCGTCGCGCTCCTATTGCATCTCCGATGACAATAATAGACAGGACCGGTGGTCTACGACCGCGTCCAAACCGACGACCACTGGATCACGCGCTCGAAAATCGGACCTAATTGGTCTGCCAAATGGAAGAGTTTCGGTTACTTTCCTTTTCACTTCTTCGCTTTCTGCTTCTTTCGATTCTTCGTTTTTTTAATGGAATTGCAGGGTTTCAGGAATGCTTGGTAGTTTAGGGAGTTGATATCTTATAAATGATATTGTTGATATATCTCATTGATGTTTATTATGAATATCCGAAATTAAGAAAAATGCGATACATCGATGTCTTTGAAAGTTTACGATAATGTCTCGGTGATCAGAAATTTTACAATTTTTTTTTTAATGCCATTTATTTTAGTTCTTTCTTCGTTTATAGGTACAAGCATATTTAGTTTCTTCTCGTTTATTATTATTTAGTCGAATAAATGTTTCACTTCTTTTTTATATTGACTTTGTAATTTGATTAATAATTTTAATATAGTTTACTTTTAAGTATACGTATCTTTGATATAATTCTAAGCGTTTTTTAAAAATAATATGCCACAATGAAACGTTTATTTTCGTGTCAGAAAATTCTAACGCGTATTTGTGTAGTAAGATATAGAATATCGGATTCCGTGCACGGAATATTAAATATAATTGATAGAGTTATCTCCTAGTTGTTTGGGATAATAGATTGCAACATTGATAACAAATCACGGGGTTAAAAGGACGCCTTTGAAAGAAGTTTATTTAAATGTATATACAGTACGTCGCAAAAAGCGTCCGCGAAATTTATGGCTCTCTTAACGGTCGTAAACGTCAGAAGGCGGTTCAACGGGCTACGTTCTGGAAGGCTAAGCTTAAAAAATAGCACCAATTTAGACATAATCTTCCTATGCTCAGAACAAAGCTACATTCCAATGATTCTTCACAACGACACTTATACCGATCCACCAAACTTTTTTATTAGCGAAAATTATTTCCTTTTTTAACTTGATAACCAACAAGCATCCGAATACTTCAACTTCGGAACTAACTTGCTCCTAAACTAACAATTTGTCCGTCACTTTCGAAAAAAGACACTCCTGTAATCTCTCGTAATACGTAATCTCGTTTATAACAAAACTTACGTAAGAAGCAGCACTTTGGAAATGAAATTTGCCGCCCTTTAAACAACCTTTAACATTTCGCGGCGCAATTCGTCAGCGTCGTTCGAAGAGCCGCTACCAAGATCGATGGTTAACTCGTTAACCGGCTATACGCGTCCTTAGAAAGAGGAAAATTGAAATCGACGCCTCGTTAGTCGTGCATTCCTCTCGCGATTTCGCGGCCCCGCGAAATGATTTACGCGCGCGCTTTTTCCCCCGGCTAGGATGAGGAACGATCGTCCACCGGTCGTTAGTTATTTTTCCTCTTCCTTCCTTCCTTCCTTCTTTCGTTGCTTCGTTTCCACCGCCGACGTATCGATATATAAAATTTTTGACGCATCGCGCGCCGCGAGGTCCGCAGCCGCAGAACCCGGGCAGAAGCGACACAGCCAGAACGAATGGTATCGTTCCGTCCGTTTTCAGCGCTTTGATTTATGACCGTCTTATACGCGCACTCGTAAACGTTATATTGGTTTTCACAGTAGCCACGTTCTCCGCGGCAACACGGAGAACCAATTAACTTCGCATCAGCTCCGATAAAAAGCGACATGGTCCGCTACGAGGGAAAAAGGCTGGCGCTGCTTACCGAAAGATATACGTCGAGCCGCGTCTCGCGGCATCGTGAAAAATTATTGAGACATCGAATTCGCCGAACGTAACGAGTTCATGACGCGGCTCGTGTCCAACTTTTAATTCGGTTGATTAAACGCGGACACGACAATCGAAACGAGCATGGCAAAGAACTCAGGACGAATTTTGTTGCGTCTTGTCTGGCTGCTCCTTCCTCTGTCTAGCTCTTATTTCCTTTCTCTCTCTCTCTGTCTCTCTGGTTTTTCGTTACTGTTCGAAAAGAATCGTCGTACGTTGTTCAGAAGTATGCTCGATCGACGAACGAGACCACCGAAAGTTATTTCATGCGACTCTTTCTGCCAACACTTACCACGCTGGCGATTCGAGCGAGGGCGTGCTGACGTGGGACGCCATGACGCTGAGTGCGTTCCAAAAATACGACTGCACTTTGGCACGGCACACCGCACCCGGTGAGTTTAGCGGTTGTTTACATCGATGAAGAAGCTGTTGCGAGTGATTCCGGGCCATTAGTGGCAGTCTACGATGCACCCTCCTCGAAAGGTTAAAGGAGAGTAATCAATCTTTCACCGTTCTTCCGAATACCGAATAATCACGTTCTTCGTATTCTCTAACCCTTTTTCCACTTTGATTCGATTCATTTTTGAGTTGCGTTTCACGAATAGATGCTCCAAAGGAATCGTAATTTTTCTTCTTGACGACAATGCTTTCAGGGACGTACTTTATTCGTAACTCACCGATTAGTTTAGTAAGTTCGTGAGGCAAATTTATAGTTCGTTCAGTTAATTATTTACAGTAATTAAATTATACTTTTAAAGTGTCTAATATCTGTCATAAGCGAAGGATCATTTGCTGAAATAACCGAATTTAAATTAGCAACATGTGACAATAACCATATGTCACACGTACGTTCAGAATATCTTAAATCGTAGAAAAAATTAAATTGTAATCGACTTTATGGAAAGTATCTAATGTTAATGTATTTTATGGAAAGTTATCAAGTTGCTGCAAAGGATCACATGTTTGAAAGAGTTAAATGAGTCGATCATTAAACATGGCAACACGAAGATGCATCTCGCGTTCTCGAAGAGAGCGTCGACTAATCGATGTGTTTGTCTGCGTCTTGGAACCGTGAAAATGTACGGTTAGTCGTTTCCATTCATTAGCGGCGTGCGGGAAAATTAGATGACGCATAATAACAATAACATATCTCAACCCAGCCGTTCATAGATGCGTGTGTCTGGCGGAGTGACGTTTAGTGGGTGTTTTTGGTTTCCATTCGTCACGAAACGAGGTGTTAATTCTCCTACGTAGAAACTACGATGCGCCGACAGTTCTGAATTATTATCAACTCGCCTTGTCGACGCTGCTAATAATTCTACGGCGAACAAGCCGCGATTTCGATGACTAGTTTCTTTCTCTTCTTTTATTCTCCCAGCTTCCCGAGTCTCTTTACGCAACAGTGTAATGATTCCAAGATCTTAAGCCGATTCATATCCAAGCGAAACGATCAAATAACCTTCCAACGTATTAATCAATTTCGAAAAAGGAGAGATAGATAGATAGATAGAGATAGAGATAGAGATAGAAAGAGAGAGAAAAGCTACACTCAACGTGCAATCATCCTATCGATCGATTACTTTGTTACTCGCTTCTGAATTGCTATAATTGCCGCTTGCTACGTCGTCAACTAAAGCAGAAAACCGTGAAATCTGTTTATCGATTAAAAGTTCGAGCGTAATAACGCGTATCGTTGCAACGATTACAACGCGTATCGCTGGAACGATTACGACGCGTATCGCTGGATTACAACGCGCGGCGTCCGAGTAGCCGATGTCGGTGCGGAAATCCACGCGGTGTCATTATAATCCCATTACTCGCGTCGATTCCTCGCCGTGGCTTAATTACAGTCCGCATGTAAATAACGTCGGATCGAGCATCGTAGATGCAGTGAGCCACTACCACAGAGACTTTCTAGCGATTTCTAAGACCGATTGGGAATCGTTCTCGAAACCGTAACCAGTTAAGAAAGGACAAACGTGTCATTTTCGTACAGTTTGGTTTTATAACGTTTCGGAGCTCTCGACCGGCCAATTTGTGGCTGGACACAGTAATCGAGTTGAAACGGCGTTTGCCGTTTAAGACGAGCGTTTCTAGTTTTTTGCACCGGCTGGCAAATCTTCTTTTAAGTGTTACCCATAATTCATCCATAGTCAGATGACCGGTTAGAAGAACGCCGAGGATAAAAGATCGTTTCATTTAAGGATGCTTTTCATTTACCGTATCTTTGTCTAGTTTCGAGAGACCAGTTTAAACGAGATTATTATTAAGACTGCTAATCGATATCGTCGACTGTTGAATTTCAGATCGAAAGGTAGCAGTATATTGCGCGAATTGAAACGCGTTATTGATATTACGAATCGCACATTATCGACTCTTTCGATTCGTAACATGACCTGGCAGTTTGAACCACTTGCGCGTATCGTGTCGAGTCTATCACGATTCATTCAGCCGTACCGATTTGATCTATAGCACGATCCATCATGCACTGTGTCAAGCAATGTCACTATCATCATTGTTATTGGACAAACACAAAGGGAGTGGACAGGCGCAAGTACAATTTGTAACATATCGAACACGTTGACCATCCTACACATATAGCAATCCGTCATAATTTGGCACGAGTGAGGCAACTTAGTCCCTAATTGCTACTGTTGAATCCTGGAATGCTCAGATATATTAGAAATATCGTTATAATTTCTCAAATGATACGTGATGCTGCATCTATGTATATCTTCAATTAGAGCAAGCCTTATAATTATAACTCGACCGCGGAAGTTAATGCATTTAGAGGAAATTTAAAGATGCAAAAGTAGGCAATATGTATACGTGATATGGAAATTTTTCCAAAAGTAAAGGATTATAGTATTTAGAAGGTGAAACAAATTTCTAGCTACTTGTAAAATACGAATTTGCATAAACGTCTGTAGTTTAATTACAACTTATAAAATTAGGTTCAAATGTTTTATCGAGCTACGTATCTTAGAAGATCCGCGAGAACTCCAAAAATTATATAGAATTACCTACCACACTTCATTTTTTAAAACAAACCGTTTACAGCTATTCGTAATTCATTTTCAGCTCACTGCAAGCATTGATTAAGTACTTATATAATTGTAAAGCAATATCTCAAGACTATTCTGAATGCAGCTTACAATAGCATCAAATCATCAATCATTTCCAGATTCTTTTCAAACTGTAAAATAATCTCAGTAGCCGAGTGTCGTAACGATTAAACTTCAAAATGTCTCATTTATAAAACGCGTGGAATATTCATGAAATTTATCTACAACCGTTCCAAAACATTTATGGACTTGTGGATCTCACACATCGTATACGAATATCTTCCATAAAAGCTTCGTATGAATATTTCCCCATAGAAGTTACATTGTACAAAGTTATGCATCGTTTCGACGATTTTTCACGAATCAATTTCTCTTCTCGGCTGTCAACGACGCGCATTTTACACTCGTCGCGGAACATAAACGAGTCGCAAATTTCGCGCAGTTGAACGCATCTGCCATGTGGGTGTTACCACTAAATCTCGTGTGCGCGATATGTCGCATGCCTGTGTCACACGTTCCCCGTTCACAATGGCAGTGACAGCGCGTCGGTTGGCGTGGGTTCGCTCGCGTGTTACAAGAGCGTGCAAGATGAGCTTAATGCGGCCAACGACAGGCACACCCTAAAATCGAGAATCGCGACGCTCGCGACGGGGTATCGCGCGTTGACAATATACGAACCGCAGAATACCTCCCTGATGATGTGGAAAAGAATCTTGGACAAATGTCCCCCGATGTCTCTTGCTACGTTGGGCTTTACGAGCCTCTTTGTTCGGGTTTTGACGTTGGTGTGTTAATACCTTCGCGTATGCCGTGCTAATAACTCGAAGCTTCTCGCACTTGACAAATATTGCTCAAGGGGCTAATAGGAATGCTTTGTACGTTTAATATTGTTATATCGTGTAATAATACTGCAGCTCTTTAATAAGTCTTGGCAGATCTTTTATTCTTAATAAAACGTCAGTATGCGATTCGAATTACGAAGTTCAAATTGCATTTTAGTAAAATTATGGTATATTAATACCTTACGCGTTAATAGTTTTCTTTGTCGCGTGATATTATATCTTTAACGGTTAGCTAAATTTAACAAATTTCGATGCAGATAATTGAGATGATGTTTTGGAACTTTTGAACGGGGGTGTAGCATGCCATGTAAATCTAATTCAAAGTGAAATATTCGTTACAATATCGGAAAGTGAAACAAATTTCTGTACTTATGTTCTGACAATACTATTTTCGTTAAAAAGAAAAGATTTGTACCTATTTAGAGAAAAGCATTGCTCCCTATTATAAAGAAGTTTTTTGTCGTTACACAACGCACAGTGCGCAGACACAGAGATCACACAATGGTTTTCTGAGTCAACATTTATCACCGCTATACTCTCTAAGAGAGTAAAACAAATGCAAAATATTTACGCTTCAAGTCGCCGAATGTATGTCGCCGTGCGTGTAATCCATTTTTAATGCGAATATTAATGTAACCGTAGAACATGGGCAGCATTGGTCGTCTGAGAACAGACGAAAGCTTAACGAGCATTAAAAATACGGAAACTTCTTTTTCTCGAGTTCGCCCTGTTCTGTTCCCGACGACGACGTTTCTGCGAAATTCTCCGTCCTCGATGGAGACCTCGAGAATCTTCCCTCCTCCCAGCGCCCGCTCTGTGAAAGTCAGACTAAACACTTTATCCCGGGGTCGGCCACAAAAAGAGTGTGTCACCCGCATTTTCGCGATGCGTGCGAACAATATCAGCAGGAAAAAGGAGGGGTGGGGGCGTGTAACGGAAGACGAAAGAGGAAACACGAGGGACGAACGAAACGGAGAAGACGGAGGATGTCTGGGTCCTCTCTCCGTTAAACTCTTCCAAGACAACAGATGTTCCCTCTTTTTTTCGACGGTCTGCGCATGCCACGCGAAAAAATTCTTCCTCTCACGACGCTGTCAAAATCGAACGAGGAGGTCTTATTTATCGGGGCCCCGTGGTCGTTCCCGGTTTCCCTTGCAGCTCGATTTCTTCTTTTTTTCCTTCGAGCCACCCGGCTGAACGGGATATCGATATTATCCTCTCGTTTGCGTGTTATAAAATTCCCCCTTAATGAACTCGTCCCGCGGACTTATTTTTAGTGCGTGCCAGGCCATCGGGCCACGCTCGTTACGTGTCCATCGTTTCCATCGGAGAGAAACGAGCGAAATCCTTCTCGCATCGCGTTCCTTTCGTTTCACTTCCTAAAGCATTTATTGGATACGCTAGATAACGACTTTGTACACGAGAAGTTTCTGGATTGAGTGACGCATTGTTGGCCGTTGCACAAACGTAACGCGATATCCAGTCTGACGCTATTTTGTCAAGTAGATTTTACCGAAGATTCAGTAGTCTTTCTTCGCTCATGGTGAAAGGCATTTTGGCAATGATTAATATCATAGCGTAGATGTACCATGGGCTGGACCGATATAGCGAGGTCGTAAAATGGGTCAAAAGTTAAAGTTCATACGTTTTGAAGATTCAAGCCAATACGTTGTACGAAGTATTCTGGAAAAATATTTTTGGCTCTTACTAACAACTTCGTAGAGCGTACAATTTAGAAAGCAACTTTCAGGAATATGTAAAGATTTCTGCTTCCTAAATCATAGATATATTGCATACGTACACGGAATTATAGAAATATACAGGTAGAAAAGGTAAACAAGTAGTATAGTCATTCACGATCAGACACGTACAAATACGCGAAATTTAAATAGAAGCTTCAGATCTAAACCGCAGCTATAGAATTCCTACAGCTCCAAGTGCGGTTACATTCACCGTTAGTGTACCTTTTTATTCAATTTTTATCAATTGTAAAGTTGATATATATAATTCAAGAATTTACTATATCAATTCCGCTATAACACACATGGAGAATATCAAAATTCCACATGTTAATCCTTTAGGCGATCCACACAATTGAAAAATAAAATGAAGGCCTAACATATCGCATTTGTACGAAACAGAAAGCGCGCGGAATAACGAAACGTTTGAGTTTCGTGCGACGACTAGTAGCGAGCGAATCTGTTACTTTCTGCATTCTTTCGCGGAGTCGTTCGCAAGATCGGGGAGACGAGGCTTGGCTCGAGACGCGCGGTCTAAGTTTGCCACAAAGCCGGACAACTCTGATATATTAGTTTCATGCGTGGTTACATAACCGCGAAGAGTTGTTCGCCATCGCATACCCCACGTCAGCCCCGTCGTCGCGGATGAAAAGTCGTTGTTGTCGTCTTCGTCGTGTGCGAGGCGGCGTCATCCGCGTCGAGCGCCCGCGCGCGTTCTGGCGTCGTTGCGTCTCACGCGAATGTCACGCCATCACCGTTTTCTATCTTTTCGTAATATCGCGTCTCAACCTCTTGACAAATTTCTCAATTCTTCGTAATCGTAGACGCTAGCAAATTTTTAATCGGAATTTAACAATTCACGCACGATTCTTCTGTTCGTCTTCTTCGTTAGAAATTGTTCGGTGGGTTGGCCATTTCTGCGTATTTTTATCTTGCGCTTTTCGCTTGAACGTTCAGTATTGAATACTAGTCAGACTGTGTCGTGACATGTATTTTTAAATTTAACATGTTTAAATTACTTTAGGCTTAATCGTGAGAAAGTAGACATCAGAAGATTAAGATGCAAAATGCTTTTGGATTTCGCTAAATTTTAAATAGCTACAAAACCGTCGAACATTACGCTAAATTTTTAAATGGCACGTACTATCGAACGAATACAAATAATATCGCGTATATGATATTATCGATATAAATGGGTAGATTGTGAATAAACCTAACGGGAGAGAAATATTTTAGTGAAATCATGCACGGAACGAGTAGAAGAATCGTAGGTGATTTTCATCTGAAAAAGGGAGAGAAGAAACGCAGGGAACGAACTCTAGGGGAGTTGGCATAGTAGGACGGTCTCCGGGTTATAGTTTCCATGTAAATTAGCGGTCGAGGAAAGAGAAGAAGAGAAGGCCCGCGTCTTGGCCTGCAGCGGTCTTTTACGCCGTGAAACGATCATCGGCGTATGGTCGCTCGTAAAATTGTCAATGATGATGATTACGGTCCAATTACCAGTTCACGTATCGACGTTGTAAAGGAATAAAGAACAGAGAGAAAAAGAGAGAGAGAAAGAGGGAGAGAGGGTGAAAAAAGAAATACCGAGCAGAAGAGTGAAAGAAAAAGGAAGAAAAGAAAGGAGGACGGAGAAAAGAGTAACGGGAGAAGAAAAATAACTTTTCTCCCTCGCCCTGCGGGTCCAGCCGCTAAACGATAATCGTTCGCAATTTAGCAATCAAAAATTCGAAATAAATTCTCTTCCCGTTAGCAATTAACTCCTCGTCGCACGATCTTACATCGTCCTAGATACATATGTAATACTTAGGGTTTCGATCTCGTTTTATTTATGACGGAACAAGACATGAGCACGATCGAAATTAGAATCGTAACACGTTCTAAATATCGGTTTCGCAATTACTCGACGAGAGAAACGACGAGTGGAACAAGAAATAGATGAACGCGCCCTACACTGTATTTACCAGGACCACACGTCGCGTTTTCTATTGGCCACCGATTATCCGCCTCGCGATCGTATCTCGTCGCGCGTTTTTCACCGCGGCACGTTCGCTTTCGAAAACGCGCGACGTGTCTCGAAGCGGTCGCACGCAATGACTGCGCCACCAGTATGTTCGTTCTCGAAACGAGTTCATTATCTACGTGAAAAAGCGCGATCCATCATCGTGCTCGTCAGATTAGATCAAACGGAGAAACAACGCGCGCCACGTGTAACCGTGTGTAACAACTGGTAAGAAGCAGCCGAGGAGAACGCGCGGCCAAGCTCCGTTGTTTCGTTAGAAACAACATGACAGTTTGGCATGATTAGTACACGTGTACTATTGTTCATTCATCCCGAGGCCACCCACCATAGTGCGCACAAAGGAACGCGCCAGTGGTCCACCAGTGTAGAGACAGATGTAGATCACTCTTGTAGATACCGAGACGAAAAATAAAGAGCAGCAAAGCCTTCTACTCATCGCCGACGTGTTCCTTCTACCAATCGTCCAACCGTCTATTGGCTTCGCTTCTATTTACGAACGAGGCATTATCAGTCCCACCGGTTCTCCGCTATGTCTCGCGAGCAATCCATTTCCATTTCACAGATCAGATTGGTATCGCGCCGGGACTCCAATATCCCTTGCGAGCAACGAGTTCGCGCTAATAGAAAATAGAGCAGCAAACAATGGATAGCGTATAGGCGTGCGCTTACGGAAGGTTGTCGGGCTCTGTCGATTCTTAGGTCGCGATTAGATGGTTTTGTTGGCTCGATGTGTCGAGAATAAAGGGATAGGAGAAACTAGTTTCAAGCTTTCATAGATTCAAAATATGTTCAGCTTTCTCTAAAAAGGAGATGAAGTTTTAAATGATATTTGAGTCGTTCATAGGCCAAACTAGATACACATAGGTGCAATGTTTCAAATTTTTCCAATTTTCACGCTACAGCACCGGATTAATTTTTACGTTACATCGTTTCATCGATTTTCTCTACCTCTCGTCTCGTAGTGTTAGCCGATTTGGTAAATAAGTGGCACATTTAGAAATCTTTGAATTTACGTCACGGGTTTTTGAATCTTAAAATTATTAAATCGTATCGTTGTACTAGATCCAAGTAGCCGGCGATCCCAGAGTCACGAGAACGAAGCAGAAGACCTTATTAATAATCGTAGAGTGTCACGGGGACGCAAGCGGAGTTTCCATCTTGGAGTTACTAGAAAAAGATCACAAGGAACCGGGATTGTGCAAAAGGAAGAGACGGAGAAATAGAGAAAGGAGGAGGCAGAAACCTGTCTGTCGTACTGTCCGTCAAGACGTTGCGTCTGGGGGGTGGCGAAGGCGTAATAATAGCGACGATAATACATGCGCTCGACACGGTGAATCTCGTGCGAGAGTCCAAGCAAACGGAGTCCTGGCTTGTCTCCCTTTATTTCATATCTGCCTGACTTTCTCTCTGATCTACTCCATCTTTCTGCTCTCCTCTGATGCGTGTACCACGTCTGAGGTGGGTGGCCACGGATTCAACGAACAATAGTACACGTGTACCCGTCATGCCAGACTGTCGTGGCTATTTCAGACGAAACAACGGAACGCGACCAGACGTATCTTCGCGGCCGTCGCTTCCCCACCTTGCGATCCGATCTACGTCCACCTGACAAATTCTCCTCCGTTGGAATCTCGCGCGCCTCGATTCGTCTGTGGAGCAAGACATTCTACTTATTTTTTTACTTTTCGTTAAAATAATAAATACGAGAAACGAATTATTTTGGTACGAGCTCCTTGGAACCAGCTTTTGAAAGTACCTCAATTTCGTTATCTGGTCATATTATTAATATCCAACTCCACTTAATGGAACGAAATTTGTAATCAGTATGTAACTTGAATGGTTTCCTGATAATCGGAACTATTTATTCGAAATTGGATTCCAATTGTATGAAACAGAAGTAACAGATAGCTTATTACGTAGACTCCAGCTGTAGATCGATCTGCTTGTTCGCTGATGGGTTTGATGAATGAATGAAGTTCTACTTATCGAACAACAAAGTTCTGTAATTGCTGAGAAATAATTTAGGATGAAATTATTAGACAAAGTTTGCATCGATAAATAATATAATTTTTCTGCCGATCTATTAGTATATCAACGCTGCGCTCTCCGAGTAGTTTTGGACACGAAAAACCATGTTCCTACCTGGCGCCATATAATGCAAACATAAATTACTCTCGTGCATAGACAGAACAACGTGCCTCGGAGTAGAATGTTCCTCTTTTTTCTCGCCCCCTTCCATTCGATAATTTTCTTCGATCCTTTTACCTCTTCGCCCTTCCTCGAACATCCTTTCTTCCGCCTAGTTCGTCCGCCTCGTACTTTCATTTTTCTCCTACAAACAGCTTATGGTGTATCTCCTTCCTTGTTTTACCAGGCTGCCCCCTCGGCGAATCGTCAGCGCTCGCTTTAGTTGCATTCCTCTGGCAAGAGACCTTAAGCGTAATTCCGCGAGCCGGAGCCCGTAACGCCTGCTACGAACTAAGGCGGCGTCGATGACGGCGTTATTGCCACCCTGCAACGCTGCCGCTTAACGCGATCGCTGACTGAGACCAGCCGTTATCTGAGAATAGGCGGAGAGACCGCGGTAAAATTGGTTGGAAAATTATGTGTACGCGCACTGGCTAACGTATTCGTTTTTCGAGTTCCGTCCCATGGAACGTCGTTGTGGCGCCGATATGCAGCTCTCGGCACTGTTTCAACATTCTGCACCTTCTAATAGAAGCTCTTATTAAACTACATGTTTATAGTAGCGGCGTATTAACTGGTTGGGAATTTGTTTCGTTAAATGGTCATTGTTAATCCTCGACAGTTCTACGGACTGATTTGTTCAGGAGCGAGCACGTGGTGTTGCGTGTAATAATTTGTGAAAGTGTTGGAATACTTGCTAGTTGTATCCACTTATATGTTATATTCATTAAATGTTTCTCTAACAAGTGTCTTTGCCCTCGAAAAATACTTTTGTGGATTAAATAAACAGATATGCCAAACATCCATACTCAACTTATTCTTGAGACTTTCTAGAAATATATCTACCTCGATAATTGAACAGACAAAGTCGGATCCATGGTCGGTTAACGAAGCATTGCTACTTTAGATAGAATTTTACTCCATCTGAATCGAAGGATAAACATAATTCTTCCCACTACCAACGATTTTACGTTCATATTATAGTTCACATTCGATCAAACACTAAATAAAATTTCGTTTCAATAAACGAAACTCCACTGCAACGAAACATTTCTCACATCAACGAATTAGAACAAACATACAATCCAGCCGAGTTTTTCAAAACTACTCCAAAGCGGTTCCACTCACGCTCGTACAACTCGAAACACGTTACAGCTGTGTATGTATAAGCACGACTCATTTGTCGTTGCACCGCGTAATCGCTCCGTCCACCAGACCACAGACTGTTTCGAACTCGGCACGTCGCATCGCGTCGACGAAAATAAGCGGCAGTGCTCGAAACGAGAACGACGATACCTGTCAGCGTGGCGGAACATCCGCGGAATTTCAGGAAACGTGAACGCAAGGTCCCGTAACGTTTCGCTGTTCGTTTCACGAGGCATCATTACGTAAGCCGCGAGACGGAACAATATTACTGGTCGCATTTTAGCCACAGACAGCCACCCACGCAAGCTGGTTGGCGTTTGCCATTCGTCTTCCTTCCGCTCTTTCCACGACGTTCTCTCTCGATCTTCTAGTTTCCTTCTGCGCTTTCGATCGTACGGAACGACGCCGTGACGGACGTTCATCGCAGCTTTTTTTGTCGTTGCAGACGCCGCGACGATGCACAGACCGTGCGAAAACATTACGATCATTCCCCTCCTTGCCTTGCACATCGACCATAGCCACCGCTAATTCCTTGCTACTATTTGAAGCGGACGTCCTGTACCTCGACTCGCCTTGGTCTTCGTCCAGGACGTTCGACCAATTCTCTTACTATGAGATTACCCCGGGATGACCAAATGGAACTTTCGATGGAACTCGAACTACATCGTTAGTTTCAAAAGATAGAAAGAAAGAAAGTATCGGTATGGATACTGTTTTCTTTCTTATTTCTTCGGATATGAGTTGTCTAGATACTTACACGGATCTATAAATTGGAAAGTACAGCAAAGTGACGATGGTAATAAACGTTAGTTTGCTAAATTTGCCTGAGAATTCTTTACGTCTTTACGTTTATTTACGATCAATAAACTTGCAAGTAAGTAGTTAATTTTTTAAGAAGTTCGACGTTAATCTAAAGTGTCAGATTACAAAGGCGAAGTTCAGTTGATTAACTCGACTTCCGAGAAGCTCGTACGGAAACGAAAGTGGAGTTGAAACGCGATAGGAGATTCTTCGCGAATAAAACGACCATCTCCAAAAATACACGACAGGAAATGCCACGTAATCTATTCCCTCTAATCCCCATCGAAGCCCGTCGATCGTATCTCTCCAGGAAGCCAGGAACAAGCCACTCGGTTGCCGTGAAACTTAACGAACAGTTCCGCGAGAGTCGTGATTTTTGCTCTCCCTTGTAAACGAGATAACGCGTTTGAATAACGGGTCTCCCATTCTGCTGTGAAAAATCTCGTGGCATAGACGAAAATAATCATTGTAGTTAGCCAGTGACTACGTCGTGGAAATTACGTAGAAGAGGAACTGAAATTCTCGCGGATGCTCGTTACCGTCGCTCGATTATAAGTTCTTTTCGTCCTTCTGCCATCGCCTGGAATTCTACCACAGGGTCACGGATTTTTCTTCCGTGTTTTCTCCTTCACGGTGAAGAGTTTGTCGCCAGCGAAAGGTGGAACGCGGTGAATCGGAGAATTTCGCGGCGCGAAAAGGTGCTAGTAGAGAAGGAAGAAGGAACGAACGAAGCACGGGCCGCGCGCGTTGGAAAGCCAGACGTCGCCGGCAATAACTTGTTGCACCCAACCACTTGTTGCACGCCTCTCAAAATTCTTCACGCCTCGCCGAGCAATTTTACCGTAAATTGCCTGTTCGGGAAAAAAATCTCTTCTCGTGGCGTATCTCATTGGCGCGAAGCCGGCACCGTGCAAGAACTGGTCGCGAAAGAGCATTGCTTATAAGATTGCGACCAGGAAGGACCAAAAAGGAACCCGATAGACGGACGCCGCGGTAACAAATTGAGAGATTTTACTACGACGCCGGTTCGCGCGACCGCCGCGTTATTATCCGTTCACCACCGCCAACGCAACGCGGCGCCGCCATTCAATGTCGTTGGTTGTTCGGCGCAGCGTTTCTCTTTTTTCGTTTTTTTTTTTTATTTTTAATTTCGAAGATTGGTTTCACTGGTGTATTAATTGCATCGTTATCCTAGAAGAAACGTATTTATTGCTAAGTTTGGTCGTAAAGTATTTAGTTTAAGAGGAAATTCGAAAAGGCTGGAATTTTTTAACAAGTTGATTAGTTAGCTAGAAATTGTGCATTATGTAATTTTGACGTGACTCGATCGGTATCTAATTAAGGAAATGAATAGAAGGGAATAGAATTTTGTAAAAGTTAACGTTAGTAGAAATTATACTTTTTAGATAGACAGTATACAATTTTAATTTAGATCGATCTGCACGAGTCGTATCATGTATATGTATGCATAATAAAAGGAATCAGAAACTGTGTTCGTAGAAGTTAAATAGAAAAGGATAGTAGTTGTAAAGTCATAATATGTCTTGATGCGGTTGCGCGTACGTTTAATTGAATGGTAATTAACTACCAAGCTTAATCCGGAACGCATTGGAACGACGAGGAAAACAAACTTGATTAGGATAATCTCGAACCCCAAGAACTGAAACGTCCTCGTGATACGGCATATTGAAACGAGCGTTAAATTCTGGTGCTTCGCGGCGTTATTTTCAAGTAATGGGAGAAAAAACAACATTTCCATTAAAATCCACCGGCTAGGTGATCTACGAGCAGGGAATATTAATTTCAGTTGCTCGCGAGGCCGCCTTGATAAATTAGCTCTGCAAATGACCATGAATGTGCCAGCGTTATTCCAGCGAAAGAAGAAAAAAGAAGTGAAACGATTAGATTGTCATAAGGAAGTGCGAATTCTCGTTTCTTTGGGTTGTGCGCGCAAACGTGATGCGATTAGTCTTCTTTTTTAACTAAAGCAGTACCGTACGGTCAATTGAAGCCTGTTGCAGCTATCGTTGCTGCGATTGTGGATTTAACTTGGCGATTTTAATATCGATCAAGATGAAAAGTTGTTCGAATTTACTTTTTAAATATACGTCGTTATCTCGAACGACGATATTCTTTTTCTGTTTGCTGCCGCGTTACAGTAAAACGACAAACACGAGACTAAATATAAATCATGTAATTAATTTGTTGCGAAATCATTATAGCAAGAAAAGTTTTATATTGTTGTAACAGCATCCATTTATCGTTATTTAATAATATACATTATGCAATAGAGTAGCATTTAATGGAAGAACTGGCGCGTAGTAAGTCGATAGAATGTGGTAATAAATATATAATTAGTGATTAGGCTCGATATTGGTACTAGCTTCCAACCTGTTTTACAAATAACATATTTCGTAAAATGGATGTTAAACTGTATTTCATTGCTTCTATGCCTATTACGGCTATTTTATCGGAACAGCGTTTTTGCACGTTTCCAAATATGTATAGTTTTACTAGATTTAAGGAATCCGAATTATCTTGTTTGCTTTGACGTTATCGATATGAGGCAAATTTCAAATCAAACTATCTATTATGGTATTTGAAAGATTTTACATTTTTATATAACGCATCAGTTTTAACGACTTAAATATAAATAAATTTCTAACAACATTCAATTTCTTGGTAACAACGATGCAGTAGAACGGGTATATTCACGCACAGTTCAAAGTTTCCAGTTTAAAGTTCCACGTCGTATCTTGCGATGTTTCCTCGACGAATTAATATTTCGTTTTGAGAGTTTTACGACTTAGGTAACCTCTCACGTATAGAATTGTGATTCGCGGGTCGGCTTCAAACCAATTCGATCGAGTGGATCTACTAGCTTTCGTTTTTCGACGTAGAATGGCGGCTTTTGAAAGGTGAGCGGCTGTGAGCGGATTGATTGAACGTTGAACGACGACGAGTACATCAAAGGAAATATTATTAGTACGTGACAGGAACTCGCAAAAATAGCAACACCCCCGCAGCTTTGTTTCAAATTTCACTTAGCCTGTGGACAGCAGTCTGACACGTATATTAGAACCGTGTTATAGCAAAGTCTTAAATTAAAACATCGTGCAGCGGTGGCACCAAGGGTGGCATGTAGCATTCTTTAGAGAAAACGAGCAGTAGCTGAAGTATATTCCAGTAGTCAAAATTAATATTTAGGCTCGTGCCTTTTCAAGTTTCCACCAATTTGTTCGTTCGGAACATTCGAATCTATTGAGATATGTATAACTTTGTGCGCTAGACTAGATTGGCCGCGTAGTAGTGACACACGTATGTGAATATGAGTGTGTGGAAGTATGTGTGTGCGCGGCGTCTCGAAAAACAGATGAATGTAACTGTTCTGTTGGCAGTGTGATATGAAAGATGATGAGACAAAGAGAGTGCTGAGACGCGTGCAAATGTATATCGATCCTAAATCTAAAACTATTTTAATATGAATTCCAAGTGTAATCTTAGTGTTCCTTTACTTTTATTTCCGCGATTAAGATCCACAATTCTTAACAGAATCATTCTCCTTAAAGCTATTCTACTTAACTCCATGATATAGAGTTACGTAACGTTCAAAATCAGTTCTTGGTACTTAACGATCTTTGTAATATTATCTCTACGTTAATTTTATTCTTTGTAAATTTGCCAACTTCGTTACGTGAATAGTCCAGTTAACGTTCGATTATCAAGAAGTAGACGATTCAGTTTCATAAGTTTGTTTATCACAAGGAATATTTGTACCATCATTTATCTCTACTTTTGCTTATTATCAAATTCAACTTCAAGCATGTTACTCTATCGTCACATATCTAATTTCAATGAAAATTGTCCACCTGTATAAATAATGATAATTTGAAACCTCCGCCCATCGTCTCGATACAATGTACGTTTCATTCCCAATTAAATCTGAATACAATCAGGGACGAACGAAATGCGATGCGACGCCTCTGCAAGGCGTATCACTCACTGGATCCATCGATAGCGATCTCGGGTTCGCGTTTACGTTCGAACGACATTCGCCAGGCGACATAGAAGGATCGATCGATCGTCCTCGTCGAGTCGATCTACGCTGGTTCAGCGGATATCTTACTCTCGATCCTCTTCTCCACCTTGCTCACCACCCACCCGACTAACGAACTCACCGCGACACAAGACACTTAGCACGGCTCTCCGGTAAAAATCGTTTTCACGCATGCAAACGAGCGACTCAGCATTAATTAGCGTCAACGTCATCGTCGTGGCGCACCGCTGCTCACCTGGCTGTTATGCAAGCGTGTAATAGCTCGAGCACGCTTCTGCGAGCGAGTGCGTGCCACTAATGACAAATGCGAACGATCGAACGATGATTTTTCGTTGAGATTTCCTGGCGACCCACAACCGTTTCACGCAAACCGAACGTTTCACCGCAACACGATGCGCTAACATGAACCGTAATCATCGTAATTATTTTATCGCCGTGCAAAGAGAGAGGCAATTAAATCGGCTGACACGAAGGTGCGAATTAATTTAATTGGGTCCTGGTAATTTGTCCAATTTTTTGCAACCTAATTTCGTTATCTCCTTTTACTAGCGTGCCGCTGATTTATCCGCATGCTTGATACGCTCAATTTACGCTTGATCGATCGGATGGTGTCACGGGGTCGGTGTGACAACCGATTACGATCGTTTCTGACGTCGATTGATGCGGAAACCCGGGAACATTGCCGTCTAGTCAACATTGTCCCTCCGACAGCGGAAGAATCTTTCTTATTACGAGATCTCTGAGTAAGCAATCGGAGAATTAATTTGACAAAAATTCATGAATTTCACTGAACATCGAAACCTAGGTATCTTTTATACTGATTACGATATCTCATAGTATTCTTAGCTATAAGCGCTATTCTCAGAAGATAAATTTCAATTCTTCTAATATCCAAGCGAAGCAATCGAACAAACTTCTACAAACCTACAAACGAAAGGAATCTGTCTCTTACTAAGAGATTTCAAATTATATCATCCTCGACTTAATTTGACAACAATTTCAAGTTGAAACGTATTTTCCTTAGGACGTGGTTTCACAATGCCACTGTAACACTGGCATCGAAAGATAAATCTCGACCCTCGAAACAACCGAGCGAAGCAATCAAACAAACCTCGGCAAGCTCGCAAACAAAAAGGAAATCTCTCGAGAAACCACTCCTCCCTTTTGAAAGACGCTGCCATAGAATCACCATCGTCACTTCCGTTTCTCCCCTGTCGTCTTCCCACGTTCACCAACGCGTTCGATCGTGACTCATGACGCGCCACTCGCCTCGAGACTCGCGCGTCGGACGGACGGACAAAGAGAAGAAAAAAGTGCGCCGGTGGGTCGACCGAGGAGGAAAAGTATTCGCGAGCGGCGCAGATATATCAATCCGAGTCGGTATGAATCCCGCCGACAGGTTTAAGGCTTGCGGCTCCGACGAGTCCTGGACAGGTGCGATTCCTATGAAAGACGCGCGACGCACACGCATGCCCGTGCGTGTGAGCGCGCATTGTCCGCGCGCGTTGCATTTCGTGTTAGCTGGAAAGGCGAACGAGAAGCTTGACTGCTCGGTGACACTAACCCCTGAGATCGTTAATAAATCGAGAACTTTTTCGTGCCATTTGGATAATATTTTCGTGAAGTATACTTTCAAGAGAAGGATAATGATAGGTTTAATATTTTTGTGGATTTTCGTTTCAAAGCTCTATGAGAAGGTTTGTAAGCGTTTGGAAGAAGATGAAAATTTGATAATGAATTTTAGGCCTCCATTATACGTGATGCAATATGTGTTCATTATGGCAACGCGTTAGATTTTATAAAAAGAAATCGATATGGACTGTTTCTTTGCACGCTGTTGCTTATTGCTAATTACATTAACTGTTACAATAAATATCACTGGATACGATGGATTTTGTACGATATATGACAAATTGTCCTCAATAATGAGCTTTTATTAATTATTCTTTTTATATTTGCATAGAACGTGACACACGAATCCTATCAATATCTAAGACAGTTTGGTTTATATTTGACTCATGTTAGATAATTATGGTGTATTTAATTTATCATCTTGTATTCTACGTATTAGACTTGCATCGTACAGGATACAGAATACACGTCAAAACGAAGCAAGTGATTCCAGCAACTGCAACTCGCCTATTTACGACGCAGTGAAACCACTTGAAAATTTAAAAAATTATATTTCTTACCACTTTGTCATGTTACATATAATTGGTTTTCTTACTGTAACGATGTGCCTAACACGATAGATGGTTTGAAATTAAAATACTCTCATTTGACACGTAATATACCGGTGCACCATATTACGGAAACAGTTTTTCTTTCGCTCGTAAGATTTGGTCCTTAGCCGTAGCCCGATTTAATTACACGAATCGATTCGACAGAACCGACGTCGGCTGACGACGAAGTGAAAGCCTTTCCGTCAGCGGAGACGCCAATTAGGACGTGTTAACCAGCTCGAGATCGTAAGAACCTTATGTCTGGCTGAAGTGCGATCTCTTTCATGTCAATCGTCACGCACCATGGCAGCAATCGAAACGCACAAATTACCAGCCACGATTATACCTGTCCGTTAATTGAGGGGAAAATTACGTTACGTAAAATTGCATAAAATAAACAGTTTTTAAATCTCCGTCCGGCGAAATTATATTTCGCTTTCGAATTTTAAAAAGAAAGGGAAACTCAACTTTATCGATATCATTTATTATCCAACGTAATGAATTTGTATTATGCGACCAGAGAAATTCAGGCAGGTTGCTAAATAGGCTACTATAAATTTCACATCTTGGATGTCATCATACGTAACGCAATTATTAATATTTATCTCCTGTTGTAAAGTTGAAGATATATATTTGTATACTCGATACTAGGTCCTTCTGCGTAATTGAACTAATATCATTAGCAGAACTTGACACGTTGTACGTTACAAATTAATATTATCAATAAATATTCCTGCACGACAGCAATTAGCGTAGCAATAAAACGAAATGCAAATTACAAATTACGTAAATGGTCTACAACCTATAATTTCAAATTTGTCGTTTCACCGGTATTGTTGGTTAATCAATTACTATAGAAAGGGAGGCAGAAATTCAAGAAATCATAATAATAAAAAAACGATTTCAAACTCTTGGTTATTTTCATTCACTGTCAAAGAGTTGATATTATTTTTCTATACATTTTTTTGGAACCAAGCTGAGGATCGATTCGGAGGGAAGAAAATGGCGACGTTTCAGCCCCGAGAGGCAAGTCGAAACGTTAGAAAAGGGGCAGGCCTCGCGCTGTCTTTCTCGCACCGCGATGACGTACGATAAAAAATCTCATTTTCGTTGCACCTTGCGTGCGGTGGGCCACGCCTGCTAAATTATGTTTTTCCCAAATTGCCCCCAGTCACGCCCACTCGTACGTTCTCGACATCGAGAAGGGTTGACGGTCATTAAAGCGTACACGATCTCCCAGTCGAACAACGATCGTCCGTTCGACTTTTAATCCCTCAAAAAAATCGAGTCGTTTGTAGAATCGTCTGGCAAATTGTATCATCCGACTTTCGCCGTTTTCAACTTCGTCCAACCGTATTAAACAGTCGATGTCGGACGCTGATGCGAAGTTACGTTCTTTCATTAACGATGATCGAGCCTCGTGAAATGGCCAGTATTTGTTTGATACTCCTCGTTGTTGCGGAAACAGGCTTACAGGGAAGGTGGAGTAGCGCGTCAATTACTTGTAATTGTTCGTCAGCCTTTAAGACGTTACATAGCGTACCCAGAATGCTCTTGCCGTGGATAAACATCGCGTGGACGTCCGCTGCGCAGAAGTTTCCAAGAGATAATCCGATCGTATCACGTCGGAGACACAATAAAACCGATAGATCGCCGGTGATCTCCTCGCGTCGCAGTTCAAGCGTTTCACGAATAAGGTGAAGAAATTGAACTTTGTATATGATAATAGAATTTATTATGCAAATCCAACAGAATTACGGTTCAAGGTGTTACAGAATGATTCAAAATGTTACAAGAGACTGAGTCAAAATATTTTAACAAACTGGGGCGAGCGCTTATTTTGAAGGGTTTTTATATTGTGGTTTTAATACTTCTGGAGGGGTTGTCGTCTGGTGTATCTCAGAGGCGCCTATTCCGTTACTATTTGGTTATTGTTTCGATGGCTGTGGTACACAGGATGTCTAGCCTATCCTATTACTGTTTCTGAGCGGGTGGTCTTCTCCAGCGTGTGACAATCGCGTGTTTTTCAAAAAGGGATGTTGCGTTGGACAGTTTCGATCGTTACATCGAGACAAAATAACTCAAAGAGCATATTAAAAGTATAATGGTAGGTAGCTCGACGTCGTTATTACAGCAATGTAGCGCAAGTATATTATAATATAATGAAGTAAGAACGTGGAAATATGAAAGTTAAGGATAAAATTGTGAAGATCGTTGGAAAAGAGGACAAAGACTCGACGACAACGTAGCAGCTTCAACGTTCTATTCTGAAAAGCATGCGGTATATATTCAGAAGCCAATCGATCGTCCATGAAGCACCGAAGAATTCAGATACCTTACCGAACGTTGTTGGAAATAATAGCCGAATTAGCAAGGCCATGCCAACGTCTATTCTTAACGTCCATTACACTGGCGTCTCGAAATCTGCCTGTAAATCTGTTATCGCGACTAAAAGCCTGCTCGTCGTGCGTCACGAAGTGAATTATGATCAGAATATGGAAACTGTCGCGCGTCATTGGTAAAATCCATTCACTATTAACCCACCTCTTAGCATCAGCAATCGAATCCACCTCGAACGATCTTGCCTTCTCGAAGGTTTCGGAGCACGTTTCACAATCTACCGCGAGATGCTCCGAGAATCTACATCGAGTCAGCGAAAAGTGGCGGTTGGACCAGTCGTTTCGAGCGTTTTGACGAGGTAATCAACCAGAATGGGCAACCTTGTTTCGCGGTGGATGTTAAGAAGTCGCGAGATGGACGCGAGGCGGGTTGAGACGCGCGAGGTTACGACAGGTGCGTGCTGTGTTCGACGCTGTCTCATTGTTCACGTTTGTTAAAAGCGTTAACGCGGTAATTAATCACAATTACCGAGCGGCTTGTCGAGGTTAAAATGACGAGAAGACTTTGTGAAAGCGAGAATTGTGTAGAATCGGTAATTTGTTCTGTTGGTAAAATAGGTATTAAACATACGACTTAGTTAGGGGCTGGCTTGCAGATGTTGGCTTTTGTTTAAAGATTGATAGCCGTTAACAGAAGTTTCAATAAATGGGTTTTAATAAATTTCCTATAGCGTACGTTTCAATCTACGACGAATGAACATCGTTCCTTAAAAAATATAATTTTATCGTAAAATAATTTTATTTCGTGACTTATCACAAGTACTATTTACATTTTACATTATTCTCTTGTTTCAACAGTTGTTAACTATTTCTTTTGAAAATTATGTAATATACATATAATACAATAGCTTATATAATTCATGCAATTTAGATTCGAAATGAAATGGAAACATTATTTTGGACAACGTAATAGAAAGAAAATATCTAAAAATGCATTTCTGTTCCAATAGACGCGATATATTCGCAGTTCATTAACATATGTAGAAACGACGCATGGAAATCTCAATAGGATTTTCATGTTCACCATTTTCTATCGGTTAATTACACGCTCCAAATGACAACGACCAGCTTCATCTTGCGTAAGGGGAAAGCAGCGTATGCCATACGGGTGTTTAGGTATGGATTTATGAGCGGCCGTGACCGAGGAACGTTGGAGATGTTCACGTGCGAGCGTCTGTTCGCTGAGAAAAGTTCATCACGGGTTAATCCTGAAATACGGCGATCGGACATCGGACAGCGCGGAGAAAATGCTAAGCCGTGTTAAACGATCGATCGTGGTTAACTGCCGGTGCATACGTTGGACGAGTCTTTGCGCGGGAATTGTGCCGTGAAAATACAACTAATTTATCGTGGCATTTTGTAAAAGCACGTTTGTGTGCGGCATCGTTCAGTTGTATGTGTCACTTGATTATCTTTGACAGGGTGTAATTCAATTGTGACAGGATGAAGAAAAGAACTCCGGGTGATTATACTCTTTTTGCTGTCACAGTTATTGTGTAGAATATAATGACACGACAAAATTGATTTTTAGAACTAGTAACGTAATAACAAAAATGAAATCCATAAGTGTCGAACGTCGTGCATTTGCTTGGTTTTGTAACATGTCTGTTACTTTAAAAGTAAAGACTACCGCGATTGATTCAAATAGCGATATCGCAAACTGACAGCTACTTTGATGAATCGTGCGTAACTTTCACACGCGTACACTATCGCCACACGTTTTTATGTATGATCGAAATTTATAACACGTTGGTTCGATAAGAATATGACAAGCATAGCCTCTAGTTATTACATAATTCGTTAATAAGTTACATATCAGAACTATCCTTGTGGCGTTACTGCAAATCAACAAAAATATCTACAAATATCATATCTACAGTCGGTTTTAATTTCTTCAAATTAATTCTTCTCCTTTTTGCAGCTGCGTTCTTCTTCTTTTCTCTACGTGTACTGATTCAGGTTTGTCAGATTCTACAGTCCAAATGAAAGACCATTTTCTCTTCTTTTCACCGCTTTAACCGCGAGTCCGACTTGCTGAAGTATGGGAAGGGCTTAATCTTCTATGTCCTGACAATCCAAACATCGCACGCTAATCCAAAAATCTTCGCAATACATTGGCAAATGAAGGGAATTATTCCAAGTTTGGAAAAGCTTTTTAAATTCAGGAGGCAAAATCCACGCTCTTCTATCCCTTCGTTCGCATCGTTCCCCTATTTCATACCGGTTCAATCTCCGGACGTTATAAGCAAACTCATCGTTGAACGCAAATGGTCTGCGGTAACTACAGGTCCGAGCAGAAGCGTGATGTCTGCTCGCGATCGATTCGCTGGCCGAGCTTCGGATGAATGGAAATCGCGTGAATGACCGAGGGAACGCCCTGGGTGATTGGGGTGATGCCAGAATGAGCGGCGAGCCGACATGCGTGATCGAGGATGATCGGTCGACTCTCCGGGAATCGTTGGGTCCTCCGGTTTGCTCGCGCAGCGGCTCCGAGAAATCGTCGTTGAAATAATCCTCCTGGAGGCATGCGCGCGAGCGAGCACACGTGTGCCGTGGAAACGAGAGAAAGACGCAGAAGCCGGGAAACGGACAGCGAACCTCCGACGAACGGCAGAGAAAAAGAGAAAAGAAATAGCCAAGTGGAAAGTGGCAGGCCACCGTTATTGGCCGGCCGAAAACGCGCCGCCTCGAGGCGCAATATGCAAACGACGCTTTAAAACGGGATATTTGCGCTTCGCGCGCTCTCCGCCGGATAGCCACGCACACGAACGCGCCAAACTCTGGCTCATGCGAGTAACCGCGGTTTTACTGTTTTCTTCATTCACGCGTCTCGCCGACGCGGGTCCAGATGCGTGGGCTTGACACGGCGGCGTCGATGAAAAAAAAAAATCGTCAAGCACCGACCTGCCGGACATGCGACCTGTAATCAGTCCGGGACCAAAGGGAGGAAACAAGATGGACGTGCAACCGGCAGATTAGGATTTACATTTAATCGAGATCGTCCTTTGGCGAGCTACCGCCCGTAAAATTGATAAAGATTAGGTCGGACGAGTAGTCTTTGGTCGATCGCTATTCTGTTAAGGGTGTAATAGTTTCGTTGCAGCGAGATTCCTGATTTACGCGAAAAGAGAATTGCTTAAGAAAGAAACGCATCTCCCTCAGCGGTAGTTGACCTGGTTCAAACACCTGGATCACCAATTGGCACGGTAAAATAATATTCCTCGAATACTTTCAGGAAAAAAGCGGACCACCTGTGTAATCTTACTCGAAGTTCGATCACCGAACCGAACGTTCTTGGACCTTTGAAAATGCGTCTCGTTACTGATTCCAGAAGGGTTCCGTTACGACTGGGCCGATGTGCTCGAGGTTTGACGAAGCGGCGTCCGAGCCTTGGGGGAGGACCGCGGCGGAGGAAAGAAAAGAGAGTAGCGAGATGCTGGGACGCGGGACAGGTTGCGGGGAGGTGGTTGCTCCACATATAAAAGAGCCGTAGCCCGAGGCGCGACTCTGCTACCGACGTTCCTCCGTTGTGCTACGTGTATAAGACTCGGAAGAGGAGCGGCAGAAACAGCAGCGGAAGAAGGAGAAGAAGAAGAAGAAGGAAGAAGAGAAGAAGAAGAAGAAGGAAGAAGAGAAGAAGAAGAAGAAGAAGAAAGAAACAAAGTGGGAGACGAGAGGGGAGAAGCGAAAGGAAGGAACGTCCATCTCATCCATCCTCCTACCGTCCCCTCATTCTTGCTTCTCCTAATGATAGCGTGCACGTTGTGCCCCCTTCGATGCACCGCGTCGACTGCACCAGCAACAACAACAACAACTACGACGGCCGACAACAACGCGACCGACCGCTGCTCGACGAATATATACACCGAGAAACGACGGTGAAGGCGAACCTAACTACCAGAGCACGCCTCCGCCTCCGTGCACTAAAACATTACCACGCCGCCAGCGTCGGCTGCCGTTCCTGCTACCTTGTAGGGTATCATCCGAGGCACGTATAGGGCCCTAAGTGCTATTCCAGGGCCCCGAACCAGAGCCACCCTTTCCTCGTTCCTCTCCTTCCAGCCAAACATTCTGCTCCTTTCTATCGTGCCCGAGAGGGAGAGACGGGTAATCGAGCGAGACCCGTGATTACCCATTGAGGGTGGAATTCATTATAGCGAAATCCAGGCTTGATACGCTATCCCCCCTCCCCTCGTGTCCGTTTCTCGTCCCTGCTCTCCCCAATTTCATCTCTGTCCTCGTCTTTCGCTCTTCTTATCGTTTCTCGACGCGTTTCTTCTTCTTCTTCTTTCGAGTCTTCTTCTGTGCTGTTCTGCTTTCTATATTCTTTTTCTTTGTTCCATTTTTGGTTTTCTTTTTGCAATTGATCCACCTCGTGTTTCTCTTTCGCGCTTTCTGCGCTCTTAGCGCGGACCAATTAATTTTAGCAGCAGTGATTTAAGAGCGCAGCGTTCGTTCGGTAGATTGAGTTTTGATTCGAATAAGTAGCATCTTTGAAATATGGTTTCTCCGTATTTTCTTTTCTTTTCTTTTTGTTTTTTATTTTGTCGCGCGTGAGAAACGCGACAGCGTCGATTTGTTTTCTTACGAGCGGTATGGGAAAACGATGCAACACGAGAGGCAGAGCGACAGTTGTTCGGCGATCCGTGCGATTTCAGTATCGTGTCGCTGCAATTTACCCCAGAGATGGCAGAATTCCTCCTTAACGACGTATTCGTTGCTTGTTTTCAGGTTGACCCGCGCAGGATCGCGACACGATTATCTGTGACCACGTCCTTAGAGCGAACTTCGATTTCGCGAAGTGGAAAACACCGTTGCTTTCCTTTCCCGAACGCCGATTTTCGTGACATTCGAAGATATGCACCAATAAATACGGAGAACACGTGACGCGAACAGAATTTTAATGACGCCGAGTTAATAACCTTCTCTCCCCAATCTTCTTTGCCACGAAGCAAGACAGATTTCCAAGGAATCCTCTGGTCGACATTAATTCACGATTTCACAGAAACGCGTGAAAGAAAGCACGACATGCACGGGTCACCGGCGGTGACTAACGAATCCGCGAAACGTGTATCGAATGCCGGATATAAAAACAAAATTAATCAAACATCCGAGTCGAAGCGAGGAGACGCGAGTCGAATCGGTAACCCGCGCCACGAAGACGAATCGAATACCCCAAAGCAGTGACCGCGCATGGAACGCAATCTCCGGGTAAAATTAGTCGAGTCGAATGCTCGAATCAAACCGAGGAAGCGCCTCTAAATCGACCATTAAACCAAAACAGACTTGAAAAACCAAAAAAGAAGCCAAGAATAGAAATAAAAGCAATTTCATCCTCTAACTCTGGCTGTCTCGAAATTCAATTTATCGAAACGGAAACGACGGACGTACCGTGATGGGGACTTGCGTTCTCTTCTGGTCGTCCCGTCCTTTTCTCCAGTTTTTGCGCGTCGCTTCTCCCGGGCGGAGTTTTTGCGAGCGCTGGGCCAAGGCTCGTTTCTCGAGCACTCGCGGACCAACGACGCGGAGTACGTGACAACGATAATCAGCGAGCTTAAGTGGGGTTTAATTTCCCTTGGCGCGGGCGGTGGAGAAAGGTGCCGGTGAACCAAGGGGAACGGAGAGGGGATTGGGGCAAGGGGTAGACGGTCGTGGGGCGAGGCGACGGAAGGGAAATGCGTGTATACACCTGCCAAGAAACATGCAGACTCGTACACGGCATAGGCGGACCTTACGGTCTCGAGAAAAGGAGAGGAACCTCGACGAATGGACAGAAAGAGAAGGGATAGGTGAACGAGGAGAGAGAGGATGGTCGGACGCGAGCTGCGCCTCGGACAGGGACACAAGAACGTCCTGAGCACGCCCGCGCCACCTGTAATTGGGTCCAATCATCGTGGTTCTCATGCCGACCGATCGTTTCGATCGCCAACCGGTAACCTGCTGACCACTTGGTTCAACGTAGATCTAATCTACAAGGATCGGAATTGGAATTCTTGTTGCACTTTTTGTTCTTGCTTCCTGTTTTATGGGTGTTGCTCGAAGGAGTGAGTTTCATCGCTGGAGGAACAGAGTGATGTGACAAGTGTTCGCTTTTATTTTTACTTTGTTTGTACGATTATCTTGGATTTTGAAAGGAGAGGTAGAAATTTGATGGCAAGTTTGATCGATGATGGTTTGACGTGGTTACGAAGAATAAATTGATTTCGACCATTTCGGTTGGTTTCGCAACCTTTTGACAGTTTGATGTCAATACGGAATGAGAGTTGCTGGTTGGTTGCGCGTACAGGAGCCACGTCGCATCTCCGGAGGCAGCTGCCTTGACTCCTTTGCCTTGCCTACACGGACTGCATCTATCCTCCGACTGGACGTAGCGCTGGATTAGAACGATACTCGAACCTGTTCAAAATTCTCTCACACCGTCTCTGCTTTTTTCATCGAATTTACTAAAGTGTAAGGAATACAAAGGAAATGCGATATAAATTAACGTATGCAAAGACAAATCATAAAAACTGATCACAGGTATCGGGAATGTCTTATCTTCGATCTATTGCGATCTAGCGCGGATAGTTTTCTCATATTTCGGATTAACAGCGTACATCGATCACGACGATCTTAATTACATTTATTAATTTGCTTCTACATAATCTGTCACGACATAGGATTCATAGAATTCGTTTCGTATTTGTGAAAATGATTTCCGAATAAATCAACTAGCCATCTCCTATAGATTCAACGCATTAAGATATTCATAATTTTACCAAAACTCTTGAATGATTTTGAACATTGATACAAGAGGAGGGAAAAATTACAAATCACTCGATAATTATATGATCTCGAAACTCTCAACGAAACAATGCAATAAGCTCACGTTCCGAATCAAATTATCCCTTCGTCGCTGCGGATCAGCGCAGACAGCCGCTCTAAAAACAGCCCGAAGTCAACCGTGTTGCTTCCGCGCTTCCATAAATCGGCGATTCGAAGCAATCGTCGTACCGGCGCGTAACGGCCCGCGAACATCCTCGGGAAAAAAAAGAAGTTCGATCGGAAAAATCCACATACCGGCGGTCCTCCTCTCGCTCGGTAAAGATTATCTCAATTATGAACGCGTAAAAGAAGCAGACTCATGCCGGCGTGCTCGATCATCATCGTCGTGAGAGCGCAATCGCAATGCCTCCTATGTCCGTGCGTGCGCGGTATAAACCGCTTCTCCACCTTTTCCTTTTCCTTCTCCTCCTCCTCGTCCTCTTCCTCCTTTCCTTTTTTCTTCCCGTTGGTACGCGCGAACACGTACATATACGCCTCCACCTGCCACTCGACGATGAACCGCCTATAAAACCCCGACGAAGGGAACAACTTTTAGCTCGTACCTCCGTAGACAACGTCCACGCTTCTTCGTTTCCACGAGAGGGAAGACTCTCTCTTGCTCCGCTTGAAAAATTTCATCCAACAGGGAGACGCATTATGGTACCTTTACGACCGCGCTCAATGGCACCTGAATCGACGAGATGAAGACGGAGGTTCTCAGGAATCGAAGTCGATTTCAAGTAAATTCACGAGACCAGTGTAATGATTTAATGACTTCGTGGTTAAACGTCCGATGCGAAAGATGAATCGGCAATGGGAAGGAGTGATTATTCTCGGTTGATAAGGAGATGATAAATTATTGGGGTGTGAAATTTGAATTTTATTGAAGACGAGCTTTAGGAGAGATTAAGCTCTATGATTTCTTTGGCTAATATATACCCGTTAGTTGTTTGCAACACGTTAAATTTAGTATATAATTAATGTGTTTAGGAAACATAATTAATGTTCCAGCTGAGATTAACCTCTTACCATATGTTTTGTCTAATTGATATACACATACGTGTTAGCTGTTTGCGATATTAAATTTAGTACATAATTAATGCGTTTAGAAAACTTTAATCCGTAGTTACAAAGAATTGACATTGAGGTTAGAGTTCAAATTAGAATTTGTTGCAAGTACAAATTATCACTTATAGTTAGAAAATTGACTAGCGGAAGGAACGGAAGTCTGAATAACTTTTAAGATATTAATATCATTTTCTATTGCACGATCTCAAAAATAAAGCATAAATCGCACAGATCGCAGGAATGGCGAGTTGATACTTTTCTTTCATCCGTATTCCGCTAGCTATCTCGTCAGCCATGCGTAGTATTTTCATCGAATGGCTATCATTATTCTAGTTAGAAAAGTAACAGGATATTGCAAGCCATGCCATGAAAAACTAATTCCGATATAAATCGTCGATCCTCGATCTTCGTTCATACCTCAGGATACCTGATACAATTTACATCAACAAAAGCGATCTAATCGTGAATACGAAACAGCAACTACTTACAAAATACCAATAAATAATCAAAAATACTCCAAAGATGTAAATTCTAATTAATGGAAAGTTGACAAGAAATCGCTACAGGTAACATTGGCAATTAGACGAGGACCGAATCGGTTGGTCGAGATGGCGAGCACGAGGGTGCGATTATTTTTCTCGCGTTAGGCGCGCGCGAATGCTTTCGATTCTCGACGACCCTTTTCGGTCCCGCGCTACTGGCTCCATATCAGCTGGCGTAATCGCTTGGCATTCTCCGTGTACACCGCGAAAGAAACGAGCGAACGGGCTGGAACTTATGGCGGCGCCGTGCAATGACATCAGTAAGCTGGAACGGGTCCGTACGTCATCGTCGCGTACGCGAGATTCCATAGATGAACGCTCGATACGCGCTTATTAATGCAACAACGCCGAGGATCGTCCGGCGCCCAACCCCGGTCGATGGTGGGCGAGAAAAAAAAGAGAAGGAAAAGAAAAGGGCGAGAAGAAAAGTAAAAAAGGGCAAGCGGAAAAAAAGAAAGGAACGAATGGCTCGTTGAACAACTTCTTCGAGCGGTGAGGCGCCGATAAAGTTTCACCTCGCGGTGCAATCGCCGGCCAGGATCGCCAGTTGTCGCTGTTACTTCTTATTCGTGCGCGGGGGCGAGCTTATCTGCGCGAACGACACCCTTTCTCCTTGTCTACCTGCCTCGTTGCCTTGTCGCGCTTTTTATTCCCTTCCGGTTCCCAGAATATCTCCGTCTCGCGATCTTGTCACGTTCGGCAGAAGCTTGCCGGTTTCTTGGAAACGATTAGTCCGCGAGACTTTCAATTCTGGTAGCATGAGGTAAGCATCCTTTGTAGGCATTCAAAGTAGCAACCCGTAACCGATAGTTTCAATTCGTTTAAAAATTCTCTCTTTACGATACTAGCTATTTTTCATTTATTTATAATCGTCGTGCAAGCGTGTTAGATTAGACGCAAGTAGTATATAAATAGCGTTTATCAAATAGTATTTATCGATATGCGTCAATACAAAGTATTAGGTTGTCCGAAAAGTGTCTTTCTTTTACAGACACGTCTTTTACAACAACGCATCTTTATACAAACATGAAACCTAATCTGTCGAACGTTGTAATTTTTATCTTGGTAAAACAAAATGGATCATACGTAATTCGACAAAATAATGTAAAACGAAAAGTGTTGTGTATCCTTATTTCCTTATAAAACGAAAGAAACTTTCCGGACGACCTAACAGTAAATACCTCGGTAACTCGTTCACCACGAAGGTTAATATGTATATTACGCCACCAAATATCGCGGGAGTTTTATCGAATATTGATAAGTGAGTAATCATTTACTAAATTCACACATAAATTCACATAAGACATTATACATTTAATTATACAAAGTACATTCGCGCATACGTGTTCGTATCTTCTGCATAATAACAGGATATTCCAATCTCTATAGAATAACATCCTTCTAACCAACTCTTTAATAAAGCAAGAAAGATGGGTGTTTTAAAAATGCTCCGAGCTTATCTATTGAACATCGCACCCCCTTCCATTCTATTTCTTTTACATCAATAAGAAAATCCCATTCACCCTTAATTCGCCGTCGCTTCGTCGTTTATTCATCTTTTCTCCCCCTAAACCCCTGTATCCATTTTCTTCCTTTTTTCGGGCGTATCCAAAAGTCGTTGGAACTGTCTTTGACGAACGGTCCGTACGGTTCGCCGCGCATTCCCCGATAGTTTCGCAGCCGCGTTAAAAATACCGTGGCCGTCGTGCGGAAGGTCAAAGGCACGCGGGGGTCATAAAGTGTACGCGGTGCCGCCACCCGCGTGCAGCGTATAATAATAATTAAAGCCGCTTAATTACCGGCACGTTGGCGGCAAGGATTCAGACGGGCGATAATTCAGCGGCGGCCGAAGAATCCCGGAGGGTTGGCGCGTCGCCGTAGCGCGTGCACCGCGAATTCGACGCGGGGTGGACGGTTGTCGGTGTCGCACGGGGCAAGGATAGCCTGCAGAAGCACGAAGCAGTTAATATTGTCCTCCGAGGGCATATTTTACCGAAGATACGATCTTCGGGATGCCTTGCTAAAAGCTACACGTGTTTATCAGCGTAAGTTCCTCCTTTCTATCCTCTTTCGCCCGGTCCGTTCCTTCCTCTCACCCGACCATCGCAACTCTGACTTGGTCCAGTCGCCTGTTTTCGGGTAACGTCGCGTCCAACGTTCCATTCACCTTCCTTCGTCTCCTTTTTTATCGAATCTGCATCTTCCGAAGTGTTCCTTGTACCCACGACATCGAGTTCGCGTCGATACGCAACGGTATAAGTACACTTCCATTCATAAGTATTGGTGTACACTTGATGCTGTGTGAAACGTGATAATTGATTTGGGTTGTTAGCATTTTTAGCTGCTGCAAGATAAGGAGCGAAAGTATATGATAAAATTTGCCAGTAACTATTTTCTTCATCAAGCTTTCCGATACACTATATGTAGCCTTTAACTATCTTCTTTATTTATTGTAGATAGACTGGAACGCATTGTAGAGGTAGCAGCGATACTCACAAAGTGATGGGTCACCCATTATGTTCTTTGCCCCATGTATTGCCAAAATAGATAGTTGCGGTTAAGGAAAGAAACTAAGAAAATAACGAGAAATAAAGATGCTAAAGTATCTTTCTTTCCCGCCTGGAAATCTTTTATATCTCTTCACTTTTAAAATCGAATACTTAGGAGCATTCTAGAATTACATGTCCATCGGTTATAACCGCCGATCGACGATTATACGATAGATTCGAGCCTCTCGCAATTTGACATTGCGCTGCTTTTAAGAGTTATCGAAAAATCCATACGTGTATTCTCCATATGTGCCTTGATTTATGAATAATCTCGCTTATATCGATACTCATAGTGTGCGGCACCAGGAGCAGGCAACAAAAATAATAACCTATCATCAACCGCGGTGGGGACACCTCAGAAGTGGTTCGTTTCTGATCGATGCAACTCGTTTACGGTCGCAATGGTTGCCGATGATAAAGCTCCTCGCGGGGGTTCTAGATGTCGTAGGAACCGGGCGATAACGAGCCGTTTCGATTACCAGCGGTGCCCTCCGGTACCACGGCACTGTGCACGCGAGATAAATGCGCCAGATAGGAAAGTACAAATGATCGAGGGCCGCGATTGAACGGCGCAATAGCCGGTACTGAGCGTGCCGCGAAATGGCTCGCGTCGTTTGACCGTATGACGGATTTCTGTGGAAGCGGCAATCAGCCAGTTAGAAGCAGTATACGATACGCAAGGTGTTGCCACTCAAGATCGATCTTTGCCGGAATTCCTCTCCTTTTACCCCTCGTGATTAACTTGTTTGATGATAGAACGTTTTCGCCGGAATTATTATCCATAGAAGCTTCAGCCGGATAATCAGCGAGAATTCCAAGTTGAAACCCAATAATCAGTGCAACATTGACGAATCTTTTTCAACTTTCTTTCGCTGGATTGCTCGCCAGTCGTAAATATGAAATTACATTAAACGACAAGCTATTAGGCATCTATACTATAGCATTTACTTACAGTCGATTCTTTCACGACGTTACGAAGTATGTCGAGACAGATTAATAAAAAATTCCATAGTTTCGAGTTAAAGACACGGCTAGGGAAACCGTTGCGCCGATACTTCGATCGGATCTCTGGAACGAATCTCGTCAGTCTCCTAGATAGATGCGGCGCGTATTAAATCCCTTTCCAATATTATAAGCTACGCGGAATTTTTTGCACCAGCCTGAAAACGCCAGCAGGATAACGTGTCATTAGATGGATTATACTGTTTAACTTTATTAACGAATTTTTTTACCACGGCCGGCTGTTTGGTCTCTTAGCGCGCGTGCGCCCCATTCGTTCTGACGCCAGACTAAGAGAACGCAGTGAAAAAAGGAAACAGATCGTTCCATTAAGGAACGAAACAGCCGAAAAACGGTGAATTATAACTGAGAAAACTGACAACCTGCTTGTCCGAGTGAACGAACATAAAATTACACGAGAATCACTGTGATTAAGCAATATAATTCATTATTTCGATCCTCCGTTACGCTGAAATAATTTTGTTCAAATAATGCTGGAATTTGTAAAATACATATGGGATGATCGTAAGTACATATATATCGTTGTGGTAATGATACCTTCGGAAAAACGATACGCATCTATCATTGCTATCAGCGGCCACTCCCGATAGCCACTGGTTCGATAAAAACCGAACCGTTGCGTCGGTAGCCAAATTTTTACATATATTATCGTGGTTCGACGCGACGGCTACGCCCATATCACGATGTTCCGTCGTGTTCCGCCAAACTAATTGTTTATAATCTGCTTACCTAATTTCACCGATGAGATTGCACGTTAGCCCCGTTGCGCACGGTGGCCGAACGTTATCGTATATTTTTTAACGCGCTCGAAAATTATCCGACGAACCTAAAATTTCGAGCCGTGAATCGGGAGCTCGCTCGTTCCGTAACCTGACGGCACTTTTGTTCGGTTTGTGCGATCCTCCGCGTGTTGTTTCGTCTGGGAATACGGGCCTGCGACTCTCTTTGATGATACGGTATGATGTGACTACTATCCTGCGCGTTGTGAATATTCAGATATGCGGCAATGCGCGTCTCTTTCGAGGAAACGGGCCGTATTTCGTTCACCTTTTTTCATTTTGTAGAATTTGCTTTGGCACGGTGCCCGCAAATTTGAACGATAGGTGGTAGCTGTTTAGGAAATTTTATTAGAGAAGTCGTGTGGTATCAGAGTAAAAATTTGTGATACGGCTGGTGGTGAACTATATTAAAAAAATGTATATTTCCAATTCTTTTATTTCTATTCTCGCATTATTTGTTTATATTCTTCGCTTATTCATTTACACTTTGAATCTACTTACCTATAACCTCGATTTGTTTAATTACGTTTTTATTATCGTTTGTTTTCATCAGTGGTTCGTTTATCTATTATCTACAATTTATTTATGTATTTTCTTCTCATACTATATCGTACACAAAAATTTATTTTATTTCTATCGCCTTTCTAAAACTATAATAAAATCCCCTTATATAGTTGATGTAATCCTATTCAGCATATTTAAATCTCGTAATGCTTCAAACCTATATCTTCACCGTAGCGTTTAGCAAGAATTTCTAGAAAATTATTCAACTCATAGCCGTATGTCATAATCGCGTGTCAAAAGTATACCGATAAAATATAACGCCTAGCTCAATCGATTTCGTAGTGAAATCTCTTAACGACACTCTCAATCGAGTGTTCTTCGTGCTGTCTCGATCGTTAAGCAACCACCTTGACCGTACCATGAATGAATTATCGTCATAAACGACAGCCGTTAATGCGCGAAACTTCAGAAAAAAGGCAACAATCAGTCGCGCGTGAAAGAGAAACGCGTTTAATGGTCTCCTCATTAAGCACTTCTAGCAGGCTATAAAATATGAACGATAAAACGGAGAAATGATAATCGTTAAGGTCAAGAACGACGATTGCATAAATGATAGGCAGGAAGAAATCGCTAGACCGTGCAATTAATCGTGCGTGCAGAACGAAGCACGTAGAGGAAATCGCCAGGAGGTGCCAAAACGAAATCGAAGGTCGCGGCTGGTCAACAGGTAAAACCAAAAGGGATCGTTCGTCCGCGCACGTGGTTCTCCGTTTCATTTGCATATTCAGCTCTCGCCGCGTTACAACAATAAAATACCGGTAAACACGTGTTTCACGGTACATTACAGTCTGATTTTCGATAGTCCAGTCGCATTTTCAGCCTGTTCTTCGCCGTTTGTGCCTTTTCACGTACGGCCAACATGAACGCTACCGCGACCGTAATCGCAAATTATTCTCGTATCTTCTGATCTCCTTTCGTATCTTCCTCCTTCTTTACGTTATTTTATTTTTTAAATTATTGCCACACAATGCTTTCTATTGGATCCAATAATACGTAAGATCCAAATAGAGAGCATGCAAAATTTAAGATGACGTTCTGATACTTTCGAAAGAATATCATTGTGCCTTTTCAATTGTATAATATGTATGTACCTTCAATGTACTTAAAACGATAGTCTCAAAAGCAATAAGATAACATTTAATAACGTCACGGTGAAACTTTTGTCATACAAAATCTACAATTCCTATTCGCAGTCATAATTTATGATAATCATAATCATATAGATGAAATCGATATTTGTTCGTATATGTGTAGTTAGCAACATCTTTTTTCAATAGCGTTGTAATATTTTCTCCGTGCGTAGGATACGCGTCTTATATAAATCAATACCTACTCTAAATAACTAAACATATTAAACGACATTACGCGAAACTTGGCAGATCTAAAGCTAAAAGCAAACCTTACCCTCGACGCATCTCGAGCCGCCATAAACCAATTTACAAAGGGGAACTATCTAAACAGTGCAGTAGCCTGGTCACGATATTCGTACCTGCTTCCTAGAAACTGCCTGCTAAATCAATATTACACCCTCGTAAGTTCTGCGCAACGACGTGATCCCGGATAAACGTCCAATTATCAAAATCGTAGCTAGCGTGCCACCGACAGGATAAATATGTCGGTGACACGAAGGATCGCGGGCCCGACAAGGATCCTGCGTGCCAGCTCTGCGCATAGGTGTTCAAGTTGCGTGGGCGAGCAGACAATCGCCCGGCCTGCGTTCCTTTTTGCACCTAGGTAGCTCGCGGCAAAAATCAGAATAGCTCGAGCTCTCGCCGCGAGCTAAGCCGAGCCGAGCCGAGTTCTCTTTCGTCCCAGGAGCCTACACGAAAGGGTAGGCAGCGGTGCGTTCGCGCGTTGGAGACGCGTGTACCCCGCGTCCAACGTGAACGCGTCGCCTTAATCCACCAGGTTGATTTACGCACTGATTTACACTCTCCACCGCGTGGCAAGCGAATACCAACGCGAGCGGGTTAATACCGCGACCCTTTTGTCGCTCTCAGTGTGTACAAGGTGTAAACCCGCTTGTTGTCTCCTGCAAGCTTGTTCTACGGTGTCGAGCAGAGGCGAAAAGCCGCGAGTTATGCGACCTCGAAGAATAAATGCCTCGAGCAACGTCGTGTTATAGATGGAGGTGTTTATCGGATCTTGTTGTAGAAGTAAGGGTTCCTTTGCATGGAAGGGAAATAAGGGGTGAGCATGAGTTGATAATGGGGACTTTTTTGTTGCTTGTTTGCGATCATTGAAACAGTTTATGAAAGATGTAGTTAGTTAATCCATTCGCTATTGCCAATGTATATGACGCAGTCGTTTTTGGTTTTGTACATTTCAATAGGAAGATTTAGCAACGTAGACACAGATCGCCACTTAGGTTTTACAGCCTTTTAGTAATTGAAACTCTTTCTCTGTTTTTCATTAAATCGTATAAATATTTACAATGATAAATTTTATACAGTTGAGATTGCATTTATTAAGAGAATATTTGGCATATGTTCGTAGTTAAGTAAAATAGTAAATTCAGGAGGATAATCCAATAGAATACTTTGTCAAATGTCTTCTTTCAAAATGTCTCAATATCTAATAACCAAATTAATCATTTAAATATTCCCACCTTAACAAAGAAAGTAACCACTTTCTCTTTCATTTTCAAATATAACAAATTAAGATACAATCCCATCTCATACCATTCACAAAACACGATTCATAATACACGACCCGCGAAACAAGCAGAACAGTAGCCGCCACTCACGCGAACTCGCTGCAAGGCGCGGCAGCTTTCGTCATAAACTCCTTTGCACGCGTCACGCGCATAATTCGCGCATATTGTCGCTTGTACGCGACATTTCGCATTGGGCGTCTTTATGCGTGCAACGTAACACGGCCATACGTTGATATAACGCGTCACGACGCTCGCCGATACCGTAGAAACGCGGACCGATCGTCGACATTTTCGAAACCGGTCTTCGAGGTCCTGCAACGACTCCTACGCTCTGCTCTCGCGGATCGGCTGCGAATCGCGCGCGACCGGATCGATCGACGTGCGTCGAATTTTGCCGACGCGGCGATTTCCATACAGGCGGCACGTGTAACGAAGATAAGGATCGATATTCGTTGCGAATGCGTTTCCTTTCTACGTCCCGAAAAGATATCGCGGCGATAACGAGAGGCCTCGCGCTCGACAGAACGAGAGGGCGAGTTTCATACGGAGTCGTCCCGGCAATTTCTTCTGGTTTTTGCTCTTTAGGGAAGCCGAACGGTTCGGGGGCTGTTTTTAAAGTACACACACGGAGCGCATCGTGTTATTACGGTGGCGCGGTGATGATAATAATTATGGAGCATAAAGTACGTAAGTTGCCGTGATCTTTCGCGATTCCAGATAATACCAACACGTTCGGCAGCCGATGGGAAGTTTCGTTCGGAGACGATCGTTTCTCGGTCGCTGTCGAACCGGAATGACCGCAAAATTTCCCAATACGAGTCCAAGTTTCGCGAATCGAATCGATAGACCGACACGGGTTTGTTTAGTTTACGAGACATGAATTCTCACTAGGCCACGATCTTCGAACAGAAAGATATCTCCTTTTCCATTCTCCTTCACCTTTTTATTTCTTGTCTGTTTTTCTTTTCTCTTCTTGTTCTTCGTTCCTGTTGCTCTTGCACACGCGTACGCGAGACCGAATCAGTTCGATGCATTACCATCTTGACATGGGCGCCGTCGTCTTAATTCCCATCAAGCTTTTCGTTTCTGATACTAATCTGGCAGCCGGCCGATTGCCATACGATCACGATGACTCGCGTGTCTTTCTCTCCGCCTTCTTCTTCTCTCGTTTTTTCTTCCCTCTACTTTTACCGATGCCTTGTTCCATTCGGTCGTTCCGAACGAAATTCAAACGTCTTAATCTGACGTATAAATGAATGCCAGGGTGGTTTCTTTCGTCCCAACACGCAACCACGGATTTCACGAGCGTCCTTTCTTCTACAGAGTTCTATCCTCACGGCTCGATGTCCACAAATCCTCGGGTCGATCTCGCCGCGCGAATCGGACCACCCCTTACGTCTACTCTGCGATCGATCCACTCGCCATGCATGACTTATCCTCCGACGAAATCTTGTTTCTTCGTTAAACGAGAACCGATCGAAACGATCGCCGTGTCCACTGGCTTAGGTGTATATGTTCGATTTTGCGATTTTCGGAGTTTCTACCTGTGGGGCGACTACGTGTCCAGGTACCGTACGTGCATTCGTCACTCCGCAGTTGAGCGTAGTTCTAATGTTTTGTGGTTGGTTAACGAAGATCTTATAATCGCAAGATGATCTACTATTTTTGCACTTGGGATGTAATAATATTTCGTGAATATAATAATAAGGGATTATAGTACTGTTCTAAAGAGTCAAGCTTTTTTCTAACTACTAAAGATAGTATAAGAAAGAAGATGAAGGTCAAAAAGAAGGAAAAGATGAGAAACATAGCAAATACATTGCTTAAAATAATCGAAGCATATTTGTTACGCGCTTTACAAATTTCTAGACACGTTCCTTGCCCTTGTATATTTCTTAAATGAAGATTTTAATGTCAGTTTTCGTTACAGCATCGTATGAATAACATTTCGATCTGTCAAACCCATACTTAGGTTGATCGGTGCAATAATTAATATCGTTTATAGTAGCAATTTTCCAATTGTTTGTAGCAAAGTAAATAATTGGAATGATAAATAAGCCCGTCAAAGTCCAACCGACAATTCCACTTTTTACGAATATTTAAATCTCATTACATAAGTAAACGATTAACTATCGATTCTCAATAAACAAGTGGTAAATTCTATGGTAAATTTGAAAACAGCGTTTGTAGCTTTTCTGTACCTTCTAATTTATAGAGTTGATCGATATAATTTCTAAATTGCTCGAACAATTAACATAACAATAATTAAGAATACTTGACCCTGTAATTATACAAAGTCGATAACCAAGCGATGGACGATTAGTATTGGAGGAAAAGCTCCCAATGTAGAAGCACTGTGTGTCACTGAATTTTTCGACTTCTCACATCTCGTGTATCTTTGAACGTTATCGCGGATGATACGCGTGGGAAGGTAAAGATTGAAGATAAGCCGGAACTTCGCGCGACTCAATCGAACCCCAGTAAGTGCTGCTATACAGAGGCTATTGTGCCCGATTCGATAATCGACGGTTGAATGAAAGAGTCGATAGACGGGTAATCCACGTGCAAGCAGAAAGGTGCAAATAAGGGAGATTTTTTTCGGCGGCAACAAGTCGCCTAGCTTTTTCAGTTCTCGCTGGCTTCTCTTTTCTCCCTCTTTTCTCCCTGCTTTCTTCCGTGATTGCTTTTGACTGAACATGCGAATATACTCGATACCAGCTCGCTATTGTGTTCTCACTATTGTACAAATATGCGTAGTTATTTGGAGATGCCGATGTCGATAAATTACTGCAAATGTAACGTCACTACAAGATTATTAGGCGAGCTTGTGAAACTTGAATGAAATTTGATCAAAAAATATTGTGAAATATAAAAGTACAACGATATTTAGAAAATTTATGAAGGAATATTTTTGGACATTTTGATAAAATATGTACAGACATTTGTACTAGTCATCGTCTCTGATGGAACAGTGAGCTGAATTCCTGTATTTGGAATTATCACAAATTTCCTCAATCCTACCAATGCGTCGGAATATTTTAGTATTTTCAAATAGATTAGATTCTATTTTATACCAAAGTATTTTAATTCAATTTTCACTTGAAATATTCGGCGATAGAATAACAATCTACAGTTCGAGTATGCTACAGAAGTCTAGCTTGATCCACAATCAGTCATATAATTTTCACTATGTTTTTGGAAATTCTCGTCAACCTAATATAGCTCCAAATGTACCGTTCAATAGTTCAAATGGCACGTCTCTGCCGCTATTTTCACCGCAACGTACTCGTAGATTGATCGACAGATACCAAGTCTTCCTCAAAGAATTTCTCTCGTTCGTCTTCGTCTTCGTCTTCGGGGATGTTCTCTCGATTAACGTCTTATGCGAGCGCAACGTCCATCGAGGATGAATTCAAGACGCATGATAACGAGCGAATAATGGACACGGAGTCTGTTTAAGGACAGGAAGATGCAGCTCGAGAAAGCGAGAAATTCCCAAATCAAGAAATGCCAGCGAAGACCGTCTTCACGAGTGTATCTCGATGACCTTTCGAGAGAAAAGTTCAGGCAGAGAAGAATACGCCGATTGTACTTCGTCCAGCGATAACTACCGCGTATAGCGCGGGTAAAAATTGTCGGTCGTGAGCTTCAAAGAGAAGTATCTTTTGAAGTATAGTGAGAAAGGGCACTTTAGGTACGTAGAAAATTTTATAAGATAATAATATTCTTATTTTAGAATTCACTAGTGTGTAATGTTTTTCCTCTGATTGATTTTCCTTCGTCTTTTAACATCTTCTCTTTTCTTCTTCACGCTGCCATGTTTCTTCCTCCCCCGCATACTCTTTTCAAGTTATTTTTTATTGTCGTTCTATTGATTATCTTAGGTGATTTAATATTTCGTGAAATCCCTTGAACGCAGTTTCCAATGTATTTCAAAGTATTATTAGCGTATTTTCTTATTTTTAGATATTTATTTCATTAGTACTATTACCTTTCTCTTAACTAGTTCCTTCGGTTACCACTTCCTCGAACATGATGTTTCGAGAGAGTAAAGAAAGAGAACACTTTTGTTGTTAAATTTTTCAGCATATAGTCTCAAATCATCTAACCTGTACAATTAACAAATTATATCATAAAATTATATATAATATAATAACATTAACAAACCATCTAACCTGTACAATTAATAAACATACCATTGAATTAGAAAATTTCTAACAAATAGGAACACACAACGACATCTTCGACCACTCATTTCAATCTGTCAATGAAATTAGCTTCCTATCATTGAATCTTTTAACAATCTTATTTATTACACCGAAGATGGCCACCTACGGTAGAAAGATAGTTGTTCGTTAAATTCACGAACGACCAACTGATCCAGTCGCGAAAATACTCGTAACACTGTCAACCGCATGTGGCCACCGCGAGAAAGAGAAGGAAAGGAGAACAGCGGAAGAAAAGTGGACACGGGGTGTCAATCACTTGACCGCCTCGGGATCGGTCGTTTCCTCCGAGAAATGAAACGAAACGGCGTTCGAATCCGCTTTACGAGCGCAATTTCGCGAGGGGAATTACGGCCCTGGCGAAACGAGGCACTTCCGTTATATTTTTCTCAGTATTACACGGGCGGCGCGTGAGCCGTGCCGCGCCGAGAGGTGACTAAAACTTTTCACCTCCGCCTTAAACGGGATAATTAACCGTCTCCGGCTCGGGTTAACGGTAAAAACGCAATATTTCAGCCAGCTTCGGCCCTCGGCGTCGTCGGTACGCCACGGCCACGGTACCGTACGCGTCGTTTCTCCGCTTCGAAACGCTCTTTCCACACGCCCCTGCAAGCACCTTACGCACCTTGTAATTTCGTCCAATTAAAAACGCCCGATAGACGCGGCGTGAACGCGCCCCTGAAACCATCCTAGAGCAAGCGTTAACTATTAGCGCCAATAATTACCAGCGGAGCCGAGCGAGAAAAATTGATCGTGCCGCGAGTACAGGGGGAAGAGTTTCATGCCGCGATATACCTGTAATCTGCACCGTTTAACCTTAATGCCGCGTGCTCGCGTTTGAAGCTCGGCCGCGCTGTGAATTAAGCGTACGAGGTCACGAATGCGCGCCTTCCGGCGTACAGCGTGCTGGTTTTTATGGGTTTCGAGACGGTGTCATGGAATGGATGTCATCGTCGTTTGTTGAACGTTAGGACGATCGTTACAGAAGATAATTACAGTGAAATTCCACTTATGGCAACGAAATATTCATTGGGACGAAATTTTACTTCGTGTCTGACTTTTGATGAATGAATCCACTTACACGAATGTAAACGTTTATTATTTCGTGGATTGTGTCATAGAGCGGATGTTGTTATATGGGTAATTATAGTGAAATCTCATCTATTCGAGTTCTATTTTTTGGAACTAAACGTTACTTAGCGTCCGACTCTTGACGGATGAATCTACTTGTATGGATGATATACTGTTATTTGCCGAAATGCGCGGAATTATAGCGATTCTTATCGATTCAACATAAAGAATAATCGTAATAATTGGTGTTCGAGCTATTGCAGAGAAGAATTTGTGATCTATCTGATATACCAATATATACAGAACACTGCAACAAGATTCTGTACCGTTAGCGTAAATCAAGTAGCCCACAAGTCGATATTACTATACCATTAATATTCTTCAAAAATACATACCCGATCAGCTTCTACCATCAAGATGATCTCCTTTCAAGATGCGGTTCAAGATGTATCTTCCGCGGTTAAAGCGAACCAAGCTAAAAATAGGTATAAATTACCACAAAGATAATCATCTACCCAAGATTCTAAGATCGAACGAAGAATGGTCAAACAGTAAATCGAAAAGGAATGGAAATTATTGCCACTATATAGTGTCGTATAGCTTATTACCAACTAACAACTATGTAGGCATTTCAGAATGATTTACCGACTATCGCAACCCATTGGGCTATAGCACTTGAATCGATTCACAAGGAATTGCCAATTCTTTAGAGGTAGACCAGGATAGTTGGTTGTACCGGCGTATTTTACATTATGTATATATACCGTTAATAAAATTCAGTAGTCAAAGCAGCTGGTCAATTACGTCAGCCCCGGGACATAATTCTGACAGTACGATCAATTCCGGTGAGCGATTGGTGCTCCCGATGACTACAGAGTTACGGCGAAAATTATCATGCTCTCGTCTATACTGGCGGCGGTGCACCTGCGTTCATTATGTGGCGCGGCTACCTCGAAACGCGAGCACGATAAGAATATCCAATTTATACGATCGTTTCATAATTCTGATATCGTTGGATCGGTAACCGGAGAATTAAATTTCCACTTAACTTGTCCAGTTAACCGAGGTAAACAAGGAAACGCGTTGCATCGACGACCGTTTCTATTTCATATCCTATAGAATCAACGTGGCTAGCAGCTCGAAACTTTCGTAGATTTTGCAGAAAGAACGCGATCCAATGCCCGGCCATAACACTTCGATGATTACCAGTCATAATTCCGATACCAGTTGCAGAAATAGCAACTTTCTTGCGGATAGTTGCAGAGCTCAAGTGGAGTGAATGTTACTGGCTATAATGGGTAACTGGTGAGGCGTAGGCCAATCGAGTAAGAACCGATAGCCTTGGGTCAAACGAAAACCGATTGGGTCTAGGATAACGCGTTTTTGATCAATAACGAAACAGTAGGTTTAGAGTTTGGAATTTTGATTAACGTTTGCAGTAAAATTTGATCAGTTATCGCTTATCTTATTTTAGTAGATTAGATTAGCGTAGATTATTTTAATGCTGAGAAATATTATTACAATCGCGATGGAGAACATTAAGGCGTGCGTACTCGTAGAATTAAGCTACTTAATAAAGTAAAACTAATAGAATGAAATAACTTAAATTCAAGCGATTTTATATAGCAAGTGTTCCGACTAATGAATATGAGAATCGAAACTCGAAGAGACATATATCACGTAAAGTAAATAATAGATTTATGCTTGAATGTGATGACTCGAATTCAAGTAACCCGACTAATTTGAACGAGGCTTTACTTCATTATAGTTCTAACGTTAAATCATAGTTTGTTATTCCAAACGAGTCACAGAGCATTTTTCGAAGTACGAGGGGAGAAGCTGTGAGAGTCACACGTAGTGCTCATTAATAACGCGATTATTAGGCGCCGCGCCAGCCTCGTTACGCTATTCGGATCCTAACCTAATTGGCATGGACAATCGGCCACACCGTGAGCCGTTTCGTGCACCGATGAATTTATCTTCTTCCCCGCGGGCCGCGATGCGAACCATAATTCTCCGCTGCTCCGTCGCTCCTTCGACGAATAAATTTTTCCCCGTCTGGATAGGCGCCGCTATGTTACGCCCACGCCCGACGAAGCTATGAATGACCCCAGCTATTTACTAAATGATCCCGATCGAAACACCTCCGGGGAAATTCTTTCAAACCGAGAACTCCGAGTTTCGAGAATTTTGTGGAAACTTTCTTTTTTTGTGGAACAAATTTCACTCGCGACTACAATTATTTTTATTTCGATAAAAATTCAAAATACATCCAATAACAATGTCGAGGAAGCGTACTCGCGAATCGTGCGTTATTCAAACATAGAATAAATCAGCGACAAAGCTACAAAGATCCGTACACGATAGACTCGCAACGATACTTCTCTTCGCTCGAATCTTTCGCGAAAACCGACACCTGTACGAGTAGCTTCCATGAACCAGGCTGATTTAGACAAAAATTTATACCCATCCGAACAACGGTCGTCTCGTTGATCATCGCGGCGTTCCTTTTGCGGCTCGTTTCTCATTGTATCGGGCCAAAAGTTAGCCGGCAAAAAGTCGTCACCTGGTCAGAATGAAAGGGCTTTCTCTCTCTGTCGTTGGCGTACGATCTCGCATCCAGGGCGGTGTGCCCAGAATGCCGGAAAAGGGATCCATGGATCATTGTTTTTGCGGCGGGACGGGAGACGGGACAGAAACGGAGGGCATAAATCCCTCGAGAGACTTTCATTGAACGTAATTGGATCGTGGCCAATCGGCGTGGTCGGTCGGTATACTCGACGAAAGTTTTCCCCTCTTGTCAAAAATTGAATGGCGGCCAGGAATCGTAGCTATCGTCCAACAAGCCGAGTACTTACTTACGTATACTCGTATAAACTGGCGATATCGACTATCGGCGAAAGAAATCGCTTATGTCCCAGTGGCTTCCGGAAACGCGGATGGAAAGGCTAAGAAGTTTGCAGAGCGAATTCTATTCTAGCGATTGGATCTCGCGTGGTAACGAGCTTCCGGTCGATCGCGGCTCGTTCCATGGCCTTATAATTACAAACTGGTACGGTTTCTCGTGGAACGGCCACGGTGAGCATCGAGAGCCGGTTATCACGGCGCTGTCTTGTTAGGACCGTATACATTTCCGATGATAACGATTGCGATTAAACCGCTGGAATTAATGTTCGCGACGGGCCAGTGCCGCGGGCAGATAATCGCACGGAAAAACGCGTCGCGTTCTCTGTTACTCACGCGCCTGGAAAGTTTCTAGTCGCCGCGGCTAATTCCGTTTCCGGCGCCTCGCGACCGGCGACTTAATTCACCGTTCTTGTCCTACGTGCGCTTTAGGTTATCGGTAATTTACTTGGGAAGCGAAATTATTTATCATCGTTGAATGGAACCAAGTTTATGTCTCCTGCGGTGTGAAAAAAGATGATATTAACATGGCGATAAAGAAATGGCAATAAAGTTTAGTAACTCTGTTAAATATCTTACAACTCTTTTACATTTTGTATACGCTTTTGTGTACTGAATTAATATCTATATATTACGATAGTATATATTGCTTGAATTATTATAATATCTACTTCGTAATAATTCATGCGAGGTATCAAATACTCGCGTTTCATTAAAAAATATTAATTCTTAAAAAAGTGCGAAGAATTGTTTTCGAATATAATGATACATTATTTCCTTTTTCTTAATCGAATTGATCAAGGCAAGGGAAATAATTATCATAAAGGGGATCAGAAAAGAGAATCGCGTTTTTCTTCTCAGATTCTACATTTTCATAGAATCAAATTTCTCTAGTCATAGATACAAAATTTAATATACCTGGATCTAGCTAATTAGTGCATAAACGTTACGATAAATACAATGGTGTGAAGATACATTTTGTAACCACTGTACGTAACATCTTTACGTAATGAAAACTCAGTCAATAACAGTAAACACGTTAAAGCACTTAAACCGTATAATCGCCGTAACAACAAACTCTAACACGACCATTAACGTCCCGTTTCTCAATTTGCGTGCAACGTGAGCCGGAATCACGGTTCTATTTTCCGCGTTACAGATGTTAGAAATATATCGGGGCCGCCGTTATTCAGAGGCCATTTCCAGTCACGTATTCCTCGTCTAATAATCGGTTGATCGCGGCGCGTCCGCGCGCAAAACGCCCCGCACTACCGCGAACGTTGACGCGATTTGCATACAATCGCACGTCGCATGGCTTCGACGTATCGTTTCGCGCGTTTTCAAGACTTCTTCTCTCTACACGCGCGCACGTACCCCCATCGCGTTTAACCGGCCACCTTGCGTCCCACGAACCAGATACAACGCGTGCAAGCGGCTGCCAGTCATTTATTTTTATCGACCTGTTGAAAAGTGCCGATGATTGTACGCGACGCCTGTTTCATGCTCGCGTTACGATACAGCTATTATTATTTATTGCCGCGTTACGATATACCGCCCCATTCGACGCCAATTTGATCGAGTGTTAAATCAATCATGTATAATATGGCTCGCTTTTTGCTTCCTTCTTTTCGCACTCAATGGGATTGTTATGTGCGGCTTTATGTAGTGGCAATTGGTAATACGATATAGCGCTACATTCTGTACTTTACAGAAGCAGGAGATTGGCGTCTGTTATTAGCAACCAGAATATTGGATCCTATCATTTTGTATTCAGAGTTAAATTATCGGTGATAGGAAAAAATTCCGAGAGAAAGTGTCGTTTTTTTAAATGAAATTGTACTATTGAAGTACAAAATTCGAAGGGAAATAGAACATCTTTTATTTGTTAAAATATAGGAAATATTTTCTAAAGACACGTTATGTAGATATAACGCTTTGGACAAATTTAAGGATGAGTAGATAAAGCAAGGGACCACGCGGAGCGAAGAATTACTTATTCATACAAGACTTTCGACGCGAAATTGATTACGATCGATAAATCAATCAGCTCGCGCTCCAGAAGGAGCTAAGGAAGATCAGGACGAGAGGAGCAACACGATCTTTACGTCAAAATTAATATATCGATATAATTGATTTAATAAGTTCATCGATTTATGGAAGCAATCAGTGTCGATGGGCAGATTTATTGCGGTAAAATCGTTCGCCAGTGTAACGGTCCGCGAAAATGAAGCATCACGAACCTTTTTTGTCTTTCTTCTAAAGGGGTTGTATATCGAAGTATTCCTGAAAAATATTTCTCATTGAACGAGCTCGTAGTAATTGCGTAAACGATAAAATCATTAATGAAGCAAGTTCTATATCGCGGGTGTTGTGCTTGGACCGTACTGCTACTCGCAAGCGGCATAATATTTATACAGGAGGATTCAGAAGTAGAGATGCAAATTAATTTTTACGTATCTCAGCGTAAAAAATAGAAGAGGATTCAGAAGTAGAGATGCAAATTAATTTTTACGTATCTCAGCGTAAAAAATAGAAGATTTTCGATTATACATTTATCGAACATATTTTTTCTTTGAAGACATAAAATACCTACAATATAAAAGATTTTACGATTTATGACTTTTGAATTATTACGCATTTGTAGCATTTGTATCTCAACGAAAATTCGATCAAGCACTTAAATCTCCCTAAGTACATGAAATATGTATCGCACTGTAAACGTTCATATCCACCAGTCATATCAATTAGACGTGTTCGCGTTTCCGCGGTGTAATTCACGAGCGATCGTTCGAGCTATGGACGCAACGGCGGGCCGCATCGATCATTCGGACTATCGCACGTCGATCGTGCGTTTCTCGAAAGCATCAAAATCTTATGACTTCTATATTGACGTTCTAAAAGGAAAAAAAGGAGAGAGAAAGAAAGAAAGCTCCGCCATTCGTTGGATATTTCGGCGATCTTATCGATTCCCTCGCCCCGGGCTGTTTGTATATAATACATGCGCATCGATCTTGATCTCACGTATCGATCGTTTATCGATGCAAAGATAACGAGGACGTTTAGCGCGATATTGTAGCCATGGTTTCCGTTGTCATCCTCGCTGCTGGAAGCGTGGATTCCTGTCGATGTCTATCTGAATGGCACCCGACTGTCTTCGAGTGCTCCAATTTGTTTTCTGGCACACACGAGTGCCACCTCATTCGACCTCCCGCCGTCATTCGCTACTTAAGTCGCATTCAAAACTCTTAACTCGCGACCCCGTATCGATGCCAACGTATTCTTCTCAATATTCCACCGGGGCATGTGTCGGCGACTTGATTTTTAAATGGCACCCTGCTGAGTCCAGATACATGATAATGATATAATGGAGGAGTCTAGAGCGTTTGATCGTCGAAGATTTTGTTTCTTCTAGAGAAGGATCGATTAAAAAATATAATTTATTGCCAATATTTAACAAGAATCGTTGTTAAAATGTCGCATGAATGCCAAGAAAATTTCCATAGTTTTTATGTGCTTAATACGAAGTACGTAAATCAGAAATAGATAAAACATGAACATTGTAGTTAACTTCCACGTTGTATATAAAACAATGTAATAGAAATGTATGATGTAGGTATATAATTTTCAGTCTGCTTTTTTCAAAGTTCTTTGAAGAAGGGAACATTTAAACATGTATTTTGTCGTTAATATTTATAGTAACAAGTACCTACGCCTTACTAAATTATCGTTTTTATAATGTTTCATTATTTTTCAAAACTCATGAAACGTGATTATCAATAACAAGCTGATTTTCCAACTTTTAATCTCCTTGATGATAAACTTAGTAATTGGAAATAAATCATAGACGAATATTAGTTTTCACGTTGCCAACTGGTCAGAAACGTGGTAAAAAGGAAACAAGGTTGAATACAGTAGAATCACAGCGATTCTCCGATTCACCTGATACGATGAAAGCGGATGGATTCGAAAATAGCGGTCACTGTGAACGCACCTTGAAACGTCGGTCCCTGCCAACTCCGTGGGATGCCATGCTTCGAGTCAAGCATTCCTGACACCCTGAAGTGGCTGTCGGAACCAGAAATGGAAAGAGGGAGAGGCAGCAACAGAAGAAGACCGATAGTCGATTCGCAAAACCGAGAAAATATCTAGAGTTCCGAGATAACGAGAGAAACACTTTACACTTTTTCTCATAGTCAAAACTCGCAGGAAACTCGTAAAAAATGCTAACGTTATCTTCTTTGGTTCCTTTGTTAGTCTGTTGCTTTCGGCTGGTTACGAACGACCCAAAGGAGAGTAATAACGGAAGATAACGTAATTGAAAGATATGAACTGGCGCGTGTGGTTACTCTGTACCACTTTATGAATCGTTACTTCACCCTGACGCAGATTGAACGAGACCAAAAGGGAGGACGACGGTGGAGGGGCGCGCGAGGAGGACGAATCTCATGGGAATGCAATGCGGAAATTTCAGGCTGGAACTCCTCCCCCTCTTCTTTTCCTCCATCCTTTTTGGCCATCTTCGCCTGTTCCTTCTCGTAGGTTGGAACCTCGCGATACTCCGAAGTATCCAACTGATGTCAAAATCTAATACGACACTCGAGGGAATGTCTCTTGTAGTACGATACAAGATCATTTCTCTCACAATGCTTCAAATATTCTTCGTTCTTTTTGATGAATTGGTAGCATTGAGAAATTTGACGAAGATTATTTAATTTTACAAAATTTGCACGCGATTCCGTTAATCGATATCGAGACTAAGCTAGAGCAGAGTATTTAATTGATTGAAAATTCTAATTCTATTGATAGAACGATCATTTTAGACAAGTTCAATAGACATAAATGACAAAGAGCTGCCATCCTTCGGAAATATTTGAATCAGAAATGAGTTCGCCATGCTGCGAATGTATTTGTAGTAGCTAATAGGAAACCATTTTCATGATTTCTTTCCTTCTTATCAAATCATTCCGTTTTATAATTTCTCAAGCAATTTTGAACATAAACATATAATATACTTTATTCAATATGTGGTTCCACATGGCAATCCAGTAGGTAATGAAATAACATTTCGAACCCCAAGAACACCTCCCTATTAATAGCGTAAAAAAGAACGTGAACCACGTTGCGCACAGGAGGCAAAAATAATAGTCAGACGACAGACGGAGTCTTGTTGCGCGATATTTTAAGTGATATCGAGTTATTAATATCGAGCGTTAGGTGTCCCGCACCTAAATATACATTTTTGGCGCGGACCCAAGTGATCGCTGGCTGGTTTTATCGCGGGGGGATAATGTTTTACCCGATAATTAGAAACCGTAGATCTCGGTAGGCGGGGCCTGTGGACCGTTCGATAACTTTTAATTGGGACCGAACCGGTGTACATAATACGTCTCCTTGCCGTGGCCGCGTACTTTCAGCATTCCTCACGGAACAGCCGCGAGACCAGCCTCAGATATCTTAACAAATCGGTCCGAGCTCCCCCCGTTCGACTCTTTTTTTCCATTCCACGCTTTCTGCTCTCTGTGTGCCCCTCTTTCATTCTCGTCGTCGGAGAACTTCGTTCTCGATCCAACCTGGACCCAGAGTGATCTCTTCGGTTTCCACGGGAACTCATTAGTGCTGCCAGGCTGCCCTCTTCAAGACGGAAGATCCGAGATCCTCGATCATTAAGACAATGTTTATTAGCGAGCTTTGCATAAAGATATTTATTGCCTGGCGTCTACGGTTCTCGGCGTTCGTTTCTAGATAGAAACGACGACGTCTTGTTCCTTGAAAACCGTGTGAATTCGTTGATTCTATGCTTCTCTAAGGCATCGTGCGATTTTCTAGCGATCACGCTATGGTATTCGGCAGATTTACATTTAAATGGTAAAAGATAGCTGTTTACAAGTACGGTGAAAAATTTAGCCATTAGACTTATCGTTCTATCGTGATAGAGGTATAATTTTGAATTCCGAATAGACAGTGGTTGCAAAAGATGGAAGTATATTATAGAAAGAAATGAATTTAATCAATCTCAAAGTATTCATTGTCGTTTATTTTCCTTCCATATCTATGAAGCTGTGTCTATAAACGTTGAAGCTGTGTCTATAAACGTTGAAGCTGTGTCTATAAACGTTAAAGCTGAAGATTTCACACTGTCATTACTGGAAACTAGTAGAAAACATACCACCTAATCTAACAAATTGGTAATATTTATGGGAAATTTAACAGTACAGAAATGTACAGAATTCAATAATACGTAAAAGCACATGCAAGATATCTAAAATTGCTCATTATAATATTTAGCGAGTGAAACAAGTCTCTAGTTAAGCTCCATTTCTTTATTTACAGTCGTAAAAATCTAAATTTGCATAAGTATCTATAATCTAATAAAATATTGATATCAACAGGTGTATACACATGCACTATATTAACTGTGATTTACGGCCAACATTCGCTGCTCCAATTAACAGAACCTACTATGTTCGGGAAATGACTTCATTTTACTACTTGTAATTACATAGGTGGTTAAAATACTTCCGTCAATCTACCTATATACGTATATCGCCATATATACATATATCGCCATAGTTGGGAAAATTCGTCGGAGCAGAGCATGATCTTGGAACAAATGCGAAAGGGCCATCAAGTCCCACGAAGGGAGGTGATCAACGTCGAAAAAAGGATTCCGTGGATCGTGTGCGAATCGCGCACAGTTCCCGTTCTTTTCGTCGTTCGTCGTTCCTTCTCCTTTCTTCTTTATCTCGGCCCCTTCAAACTCGACTTACCGGACCCACGATCTCGACGACTCATTAGTGCTGTCAAGCTGTTGAGCCCGCAACAGAAATCAAAGCTAACTAGGGTGCTCGATCACTCAGACTTGTATTAAGGGTATTTGCATAAAGAACGCTTTTATCGGTATTAGAAATTCCATTCGAAGAGACAAGGGGTGGCTCGCCGCTTCTTCCTTCTTCTCTTTCTGCGTATCTCCGCGAACCACCAAGTCTTTTGTCTTTGCGTATCTACTTACGCTTGGCGCGCGTCTAATTTTCAAGGGACATGTTACCGATTAATGGGACTCAATTAACTCGGTTTCTTCATCAACGTCTAAACCACGATTACACCGAGGTAAAGAAGAGGGGAAAAAAGAAGGAAACGAGGAGACGCTACCAGCAGACCCTTTCAAGTAGACGAAGGTTAATGGTCTAGCGAAAGATGCTCGAAGAAGAGGTTTCTGTGACAGGTCCGATAGAGAGCGGTAAGAGAGGCGAGCAACAGACAGAGATGGTTGTTAGTAACCGAAGAAGCGTCTGTTAACGCCTGGTATTCACATGTAAATCGACGCACCAACGAGAACGAGAAATATATTAAAGCGAATAAAAAAAAAAAAAAGAGAAGGAAGAACAATCTGACGGCAGTTACAATATGAGAACCCGTGACCACGCTGCATAAGAGAGAGAAAGAGATGCGAAAGAAAACGATGTTAAGTGTCGGTTATGATGAACGCATAGGTGCTTCCTGACTGAAACGATCGGTTCGAACCGAGAGTTGTCTTTCGGCCGATCGACCAATCCTCTTCGTAATAGTATTCCCATTCGGTAGCGTCGATCGTCGATACGCGGATCGATTTTTCTCAGGCCTGCACGTCTTGGGAACAGTGACAGCCATCGAGTGCACGCTTCACTCCAAGTAAAATGATGGATCTGATGTTCAAAGCGCTCGAGATTGCGGGATACCACTGCACAGGGTTGGAATTGGCGGCTTGATCTCGATCGGCAACGATTCAAAACGCATTTTTGAGGCCAGACGGTGAGCGAAGTTTGAGGAACGCTGCTTCTTGGTCAGCAGAAACGAAAGTAGGCGCGATTGAACAGTTGGCGAATGATTCGTGACGGAGGGTGTTAAATTTATATCTTTGTTGGGGAGGTTAATCTTTTTTGTAAGATTCATCTTGATTTTGAAGTGTCGAAAAATAACTATTTTAAAATAGAATACAAATTTTAATAAGTCGAGGTAAAGGATGTTAAGTATTGCGTAGAGATTAACCAAATGCACCTTTAATTTTTGGAAGGACAGAACATTTCATTATAAACGAAGCCACGCCTAATTAAAATCCTCGAATACAGGTTCAAAATACACAGGTTCACGTTTTCGACGTCCACAGGAAATCCCACTTTCATCGATGAATCCAATAACAGACACCTTCACCTTCCTCTGTCTCATGCTTCCATTTTCCTTTCTACCTTCTACTTTCATCATACAACCACATCCTCCAAACCAGAAACTCTTCACCTCTTCCAATACATCAGCCCACAAAGTACCTAAAAAGCTCCCATGACCCCGCTACAATGTATCAATATCGTGCTCTGAAGTATCATCGACATTCAATTACGCAATATTCCCAAACATCGATCTCGACCCCGAGGCACGCGTTATTGACCCCTGCGGTCCGGGTCTCTCTCACGAGGTTTGCCTTGGCGAAACGCGATAACGCGCAATCATGATCGCGGCGTGACGAAACCAACCAACAAAACAAAGGGAAAGAAAAAGATCGAGACAGGAAGGTGGGGAGACGATCGTTGACGATAATTGCCAGGGCGAGGTTATGTGGGCGTAGAGGAAAATGCGGACGAGTAAGGGTGCATCTGTAAACGAAGGTGTAGGAAAGCGCGCGCGCACGCGAGCGTACCCTTGCCTGTTACTTGCATTACAGGAACGTGCACCGCTTTCGTGCCGCGTTCAGATAAGTGGTGTATGATTTGGCGATGATTGATGGGGTCGTAGGTCAAAGTGATCAGCGGCGCTCTGGGCGCCTCGGCTCACCTGACTGCGCCGGACCCGAGCCTCGAATACCGGGGGCCCCCTGGCCGTGTAATACGCCCTCGACCCGACCCTCCTCCCACTCGTACGCTCCTCACAGTCTGTTGGTATTGCCCACGCGCGGTTCACTCCAGGAACTCGCTGTTTCGTTTCTTAAAGGGAATTTGGAGGCAGATCTAATGGCTCTTAAAGAGGGTGGTTGGTTCGTTGATTATTGGTATTGTAGCATTTGCGAGGCAGCGATCGAGTGGTTCCAAAGAGAAGAAGAAAGTGGGAATTTTCGGGAGATCGTTTAAGAAAGTTCTTGCAATGTTTTGATAGCACTCCAAAAAGACTGGAGAAGTACGAACGTTGACACATAATATGGCTATCCATCCTTGAAGGTGCATTCTGTTTCTTATCAGATACGTATTATCGAGCGATAATGTTTATGTCATTACGTATGTTTCTTACTGCTTTGTTTCTCTTTACCATTCTGTCGTCAAAAGTAAAATATAGTGGGTGTAACATTCGTATTACTTAAATAATTAAATCAGTCACAATCCAATGGCATAGAGCTTGGTTTGAATTCAACAAAGTATGTTTCCTTACTTATGTAACCTTAATTTTGTAAAACCTTAATTTCAACTTCAATTGCCTAGTAACAATTGATATAAACAACTAATTTAAAATGTTTCAATATCTCGTATCATAATAAAGTTCAATCACGACTTTTTAGTAACTACTTAAGATGAGGAGTTAATGCAATTGACCCATTTCCAATCCAGACTCAAAATTTCCACATTATGGCGAACACAAACAATTAGTGGCAGAATTACGACAGCTATGTACGGTGGGTGCGTGTCCACTAAGTCAACGAAAATCATCGTCGAGATGTTGCGGATCTTCCGTCGCGTCCGCGTAGCCGATGCAACTTCCGAGAAACTTCTCCTCTGTCTACGACAAATTGGTATATCCACCCGCCCCTCTAGAGATCTTTTTCTCTCTCTTTGTCTCTCTCTTTTTCTCTCTCTCCACCCTCTCTGTCCGTACTCTGACGTAGCACGGTGAATATAAAGCAGCGCCATTAGTCAAGCTTCTAACTAATTCGGGCAATTAAGATTGGAACGGAGATCAGGCATGAACCAAAGTCGCCGGGATCCAGAAGTGAAAACGAGCCCCACTGCTCTCCGAGGATCCAGATGAAAGCTAGAGGGGAAGGATGCTGTGAATTTTCACTGGCCACGGCGATAATTACGTATAATTCGAGGGAGATGATCAGGAAGTTGTTGCTATTAATCTTGCCGACTGGTTGTTCGATTTGTCTTTAGAAATGTGTTACGTGGAGCCGGGTGAAGATTGATGGGAACTGTTACGACCCCGTGAATTAAATAATTTTAGGCACTTCGAATATAAGTAACTTGTTCTAGATCGACAGTTCTTTGTGACATCTTTGAATTTTCTATCGTCGAGTTTGCAAGTCTGGTGAATTTTTAAATTTATTGGTTAAATTAGTTAATCTAGAATTAACAACTTTAACAAGTTGCAAATTTTTTATTTTGAATACGGATTTCCCTAATTCTTTCGTCGTCACAATATTCTAATTCCTTCGCGAAAAAAAACCTACGATTTTAAGAAGATACTTTTCCTGCTTAACCTTGACTACGTACTTACGTAGCAGGAGCTTATCTCAAAGCATATACTGTTGGATGGTAGCTGTTTGAATCAGTAATAAATCTTAAGCTACTCACATCAAAGTCCAATATTACAAACTGGATTCCACGAGTCTAGAGTTCAAGAATCCGCGTAATCCATCACGTGGAAAGATTTTCCTTTACGTGGGCGAGTGGGTGCACGCGGATTCCGGTAGATCGACAGTGAGTGATCTACAGACAGTGTAGCGCGAGACACCGTTTTGTAGATGAGACGCACTCAACCATAACTAATTAACCCATTCGCGTGCAGCTATTACATCTTGTCTTTTCGAACGTCGAAATCACGATAACGCGTGAATTTACGTCGTTGGTAATTGCTGACATCCGTTCAAGCACCGAGTCGAGCTACTTGGTTCGTAATTTTCGTTACGGTGGAAGCAATGGTCGCAATCTAGAAACATCGACTGAGATCGTCGAATTATTCTGATTATCCCGAACGTCTTTTCGTTCTCGAAGGCTTTCTATTTTACGGAGCAATAAAATATAAGCCCACGTTTGACTATCTTTTGCACTTCGTCGTTTATCGACTCGGAGCTTGTCACGATATGCCTTGATCCTCGTTTAATGGTAGATCGTTGTAAGCTGTCGCTTTTGAAGTATGCTTTCTGGAATTCGATCCACGCATTTATCGATATTGTCAAACATACGGTATTGATTGGTTTAGATAGTATCCTATGTTTTTGCGAACGTTGATGATCAGTCATTGCAATAATTTTTTGAACGTGTCTACGGATAAATCAGTCTTTGACATCGGATAATGCTCTTTTGTTTCTATTTCTTTATTTGGATAACGTGATAATGACGAATTTACGGACACGATGAATTAACATTGAAACAAGATTAGCTATCTACTATCTTTATTCGCTATAAAAATCCTTGTTCATTTTCAGTCTTGATCTTCAAGCCTTATCCTCATTAACTTTACCCTAACCTTCCCTACATTATGAATCAAGCTTTATACAATTTTTATCAAATCTTATTCCTTTTTAATCTTTGCGCTCAATCTTTATCAAAATTAACGATCCTAATCTTCCTCCCTGTCACAGACAATATATTGTATCTAAATCTTCATACTTAATCCTTATTATTATCAATTTTATTAAATCATAAATAATATGCAAACATAATTTCACAAAATTCACATCCGCTATAATTCCATACTGTAAATCCTTGACCTTTCCCAACTTTCATACTCAATCTTTATTACGATTAATTTTATGCTAATTCGTCTCTATAACGTAATCAATATTTAAATACACTGTCACAAAAATTTACACTCAATCCCCGCCATAAATTCTAGTCCCTTTTGAATCTCCATGTTCTGCAAATCTTATCACTACCATATTATCTTCATCTCTGGCATAGTCCTTTTTTACATTTTTAAAGTATTCGACGCGGTTCCCAAAGGTTCACAACAAATCCCTTTAACGCTCGAGCTATCGATTTCACTTGGCGTAAAAAATGCTTGGAAAGAAAGAATGAACGCGGAAAAAGAGGATATTCACCGGTAAACGTTTTTCGTTCAGTGTTATCGTCGGGCTGGGCCAGCAACGAAGACGCTGGTAATCCAGGCTAATCAATTTGGGCCTAATTGGGGATTACGGCGGATCCTCGATTCCGTTTCCTGCAATTCCCCTCGTCGAGTTTCTTTCCCTCTTTTATCCTCGGTTCGGCGTGCTCGAAGCGGCGCGGAACGGGCGCGGCGCTAATAGATTAATTTATTACGCCAAAGCCTTCAAAGACACCGCCCGACATTGCAGCCCGACGACATATTAGTATCGTGTCACGACGATCGTTAAATAGACTCGAGGGAGGGGTGCAATCGTCCGGCGGCGGAATGTTAATTCCATCAAGATTCGCACGAGCGATCGCGATGTCAGCCGGAATGCAACGCGACCGCGTGGGTGAAACTTACTACCCTTTTTTTACAGCTTCTTTCTCTCTTCTCTAAACGGCAAACATTCCGATGGACCCGACCCAGAATGGACCTTTTCTTTGCCTGGAGAAAGGAATTTTTGCGTATGTAGGTAGTTGTTTGTTGCGTTTTCGGGTTTTGGGAGAGCGGAATTTTATTTAGGAGGTCGTAGTGAAATATCGTAGCATGGCATTGGGAGCGTAGCGGAGGATAGTGATCATAAATATGTTATATTTAATAACGAAATGTAAGTATGAATCTCCTTTTTGTTTTCCTGGCGCCGCTACTGAAAGAAAAATTATTATTTGGTTTTACCTTCGTCCATAAGGGAGAGTAGAACGATTATAACTTTGAAACAAAGTTTTTGTTTTTTTTTAAACAAAGATCGTATCAAAATATTTTGCAATTTATTTCACAATTTGCTTATCGCTTAAAAATCTCCATTCTACGATCTCTCAATCTCTTTTAGATTTTTCTAAATTAACGCTGTTATACATTTCTTAAAGCCCATCTTTCTTACAGCTACTAACATGTATCAGTGATAAATAAAACTGTTATAAAATTAGCCGGAGATATCTTTAAGCTTCGCGACAGTTTTATGCTATGGATCCCAATAATTTACGATATCATGACAGTCTTCCATTAGAATTTTAAGTGGATATGGAATTTTTATTAATTTGTTTTCCGTAAGATTTTATGCGTACAATATTCTGATGAAATTAAAGTCATGAGAATATAAAATAAGATTCTCGGATATTCCTTCGAATGAATCTTTTAGTAGCCATTACACGGAACGACAAGACGAGTTCATTCGAGATCATTTATATACGTGATTTCGAATCTTCCGTCATATATTTCATATTAATTATGAATGATCTCCAATAAACTTTTTAACTCGCAATCAAGCAGTTTACATTCAATTCCCCACTCGTTAGTAATCCATTTTATAAATCCGTATATCGTGTATAAATTTCATTAGCTGAATCGAAATCTCAATTAATCAATAGAAATTTGTTTTTCACCGCTCAGAATCGCAGAGCTCAGTTATTCTGTTGCGATTAAATCGCCCAAGAACATGCTACTACTTGCGATAATTCCGGGATCGAATCAATTAGTTCTTTCGCGATCTCCAGCGCCGGTTATGTTTCGATAAATAATCGGCGCTGGAACTAGCGTAGTCGATGTATCGAGGACCCGACGTTTATTAATCGCTAGTTACTTGGCCAATGATGGCGTCATTATTGAACTATTCGCTTCTATGCTTCCTTCATCGTTCGTTATTTAGGTCTGTCGCATTTTCCACGATTTTACGTAACTCGACTATTAATCATTTATAGACTGATGCGTAGAACATCCCAGGAATGTTCAGGAATTTATAGATAATTAAACGAAATAAATATATACTCGTACTCATAAATATATTATGAAACTATGAAAACAAAATGTAGAGCGTAATAAAAATGTGCTTCTTTAAAAAAGAAACAAATCTCAAAAATATGAATTTATACAAACGCTCATAATCTGACCATAATTGACAATATGCATATAATGTAATAGAAGCATCGTACAAAAATCAGAAGCCACCTAAACAATGATTAATCAACACTTCCTCAAGCACGGTTCGCAACCATCGCTTGGATCGCTGCAACAAAACGGTATCTTCTTTCCCCGGTAGCAATGTATCCTCGAGGAAGAAGTGGGACCTCGAGAAAACAACAAAGAACGAGTCCCTCATCAGTCTGGAAGTCTAGGAATCAATCAATGACCGTCTTTCCATGGAATTCAACTCACTCGTAGGCGTACACTTTATGCTTCCTTTCTCGCTCTTCATCCTCTCGCTTCAATATTCGCTTCCATCTCTGTTTTCCATCCTCGTTTCTCTGCACAATTCCAATTATTCGAGGTGCCCTTGGTTTTCATGGAATCTACCCTATTCTAAGAGGTTTTTGCGCATCGAGGTTCAGCCAGAATCTGGCAATCGCTTCATTTCGCGCGACATTGAGGATAATGGGTGTTCATGATGGTAACGAGAATGAGGGTCCTTTCCTGGTATTCCGTGGTTTTTGGAAGATTGGAATCTCGCTCGTTGTGTTGGCCACCTGTTTGATTGGTCGTCAGAAGAACTGAGGTGACGAAATGTCTACACTTGTATCGATTTATTTTAGTCGCGTAATACTTTTTTCTCATGTACGTTATTACCGTAATCATTTTCTTGCAAATCTGAGGAAGATTTACTATGACGAGTATGTAAATAGCTACAAATTCTTCTGACGATTTAACTGAAATTATATGTAGTTTATACACAGCTATACTTCTGACTAGAGCGCTATGTATTTGTTGAATAACCATTACAGCTTTACAGATATTAATTTCACGGTATAGTGATATTAATTTAGAAACAAATATTTTACGTTATTATTTGTTAGGATTATCAAAAACATAATGTCCTTATTTATACAGCTTCCAAAATCGAATAAAAATGCAAAGGTCCTCATTTACTTATTACATCAGCTATATAGTTTGTTACGAAACGTGTATTTTTAATAAAAAAGAAGAGGAGAATTTCAAAGCACTGACCGATTTTCCAAGCAAATGTAATACGACTGGCCTGGAAAGTTGGAAGGAAAAGATCGTCGCTCGACCATGAAGAGCTGACAGCCGCGAAAGGGAGAAAATACGCGCGGAAGATGCAAAGAGGACCGCCTCTTTATTTCTTCCAACGGTGTCTTTCACTTTTCCCGCAGCCTTAGATGCACTCGACCTTCCGCACCTTTCATCGTCCGGTTATAAAGCGCTACAGAGCTCCAGTTCCTGCAAAGATAAGAGAGAAGATGTTTACAGCAAGTAACAAGCGCGCCAACGAGCATCGCCGATAGCGAGCTGAAATCCACTGCCTCGTTTTTTCTCTGACTTCGTCGACGAAATACACGCCTGTGAATTTATTCTCCAAAGGCACACTCTTCAGAACTGTGACAGGGAAAATACGTATCTCGTGCATTGGATTCATCGATAATACGTTAATTTAATGTTACTCATCGTGAAATTCTTACCCATTTGTCACATTGGCTGTTACGGAGGTCAGCAATGATTAGAAAAAGCCCGAATTAAATAAATATAAATTTGTATTACAAAATCTTTACCATTTTTAATGTTACGATACAAAGCAGACTGTAATCTCATCAGAAAATGCCTAATAACAAATCTGCTTTTCAATAAGATATAACGTAATATAACGTGAAAAGAGATTTATTTATACAGAAAAAAAAACACGATGTCGATCGACATCTTTTAATATTACAGGATCTTAGTTTTCCGAATACGGTACTGTCACGTTAATCCAACAAAAATTTTGTTTTGTCAACTGGCTATTTGTATTCCCATCGAATTCAGAAATGGATTCCTCATGAAGTGAATTTCTGCTGTTAGACACGTCAGCCACTTGTACTTAGCAAATATACTTGAGATTTTTTACAGATGTACCACGCTCGATAGCGAAACAAATAAGGTTCCAAACTGTAGCTAGTTAGTGAACTAGTACGATAGAACATACTGCTATATAATAAACTATAAAGAGAACCAATAAGATTGTAACGCATTTCATATGCATATTACAATGTATCCTACTGAAATAAATAACTTCGGTGTAGCAAATAAAATATATAAAATTCACGTGACAGTCAACATATGAGACACCAAAACCATCAAAATCCGTTTTCAGTACTTGTAATATTGTATCGGTACACAACGCGCAATAAACATGTGAAAATGGGGCGACACATTTTTCTCAAATCGCAGTATGAGATCTCTACCTCGAAATCTCGATTTACGCGAGTATCTCGCCCACGCGAATCGCGCGTGAAATTCGTGCGACCCTTAAGTCTCAACACCATAAATTCAGCGCTCGTGGCATCATTAACACCGAATAACGAGGCCGATGTTATGGTTGCTCCAGCTGGGGACCCCGACGTTGGATCCACCATCCGAAATAACGACACCCGTCGCCGGTGGAACCATGGGGTGCGTCACATTCCCGGAGATCCGAAAATAAGTAGTTTTGCCCTTCTTATACGCGGCCCATTTGCATGGAGATTCCGGGACCCGGTCTGCGCGGAATCCTCCATTCTTCAAACCGGCTATTCCTCTGGCCGTTTCACGATGTCTGTTGACTCTTAACTCGTGAAAGGCTTGCGAAGTTGCGAGCAGCATTTAGAAAAGTTGGAGAGAGGGTACGCTGTGTTTACGAATTTTTGACCCGTTTAAAACGTTTCGTTGCATCCACCATTTGTTCCCTTGAAAATTTGGGGTGTAGAGTAAGACGGAAAGAAAAAGAGATAAATAAGTAAATAAGAGATAAAAAATAAATACGTAAGGTTATAAGAGGTTTCGTTGTTTCGCTTGTTTTCCTGAAAGTTTAAAATGTAAACTGAAGAAAAAAAAAGAAAGTACAAGTATTGTAAGAGATGCTTAAAAATCTTTCCTGTTGATTTCAAAGACGTAAAATATTGCTTATTTTTTGCATGAACTTCGTTCGTACGAGTCAGATTCGATATCAATATTCGACTTCGATTTCCAATAAACTGCAATTCGTGTTAATTTTTTAATAAAGCACGGAAATACGTTCGTCGATTTACAACAAACAATATTTGCCACTCTGAACGATGGTATATGTATTTATAAAACTGCGCTTCCTACTTACGATACGAACATATCGCGGATAATCGTAAAGGAGACGCGGAAAGCGTACCGAGACTCACTGTTTGTTAGGCTTTAGTCGTAACCACGTATCTATAAATTCTCGCCGTGTTATCCTTCGTCGTGATCGCTCCCCAGGGAAGAGGAAAAGGGAGTGGAAAGAAGAAGAAGCGGGTGCACGTGCTGCGGGCTTAAATCATAAATGAGAAGGAAGGGGTGCAGCTGCAAGACAAACGCCCTGTAAACGAACGTTGCAAAACCGACTTTCTCCTGACGTACGTCACATTGTTGCATAATTTTATTGGGACTCTACCAAGTGTTTGGAATGTTTTACACGTGGGTTTTGCAAAACATAGAGTGACACTGTAGCTATCTTTTTTTATTAATGCATGACACTTATCTTGGCTACTCTACCCTTTCAGCAAACTACGATAGAAAATCAAATAAGAAACTTGCCTGTCTTAGTTAAAATATCCTACCTGTCATTTTAAAATTCTAATAAACCGAAGCTTTATCATTTTCTTCGCTCGATGTAAAATGTCAGTCATTGTTTTGTAATAGCCTGTATAATTTTTCTCGTCAGAACATTTAATTTTACCAGTACAATCTTAATTACTGTCTCTTATCCAGTTTACGATCGGCGCTATATTTACAATGATCATAAAGAATAAAATTATTTGCAAACTTCCTTACATACAACGTTATTATATAGTAATAAATTAGAATATTGAATTTGATTAAATTATAGTGTGTCAAAAGTGAGTAAACCTTCGAACGGTAGTGGTTGGAATGAAACTGGCGAACGTACGAGCGGTAACACGCGTACCGCACGTCTTAATCATTCTTTAATTATGCCTAACACGATAGTAGCCGTGTAACTGCCGAAGGCAGTGGTCGATACCGTGGCTATTCACTGTCGAGGTTCGCGCGTCGCGTTTTCATCACGCGGTATCCAAGAAAACGAATCGAGTTATGAAATACGACTGGGAATGTTTACGTTAGCGTAATTAGAAGAAGAGCGGATTACGCCGCTAATTTATCTCCCTGTCACGCACGAAATAAATCACTTCGCAATGCATCGACCACTGTCGCGCATAATCATCGATAGCCACAGTGAAAGTGTATTCTCACCGCCAGATTGAATTCTGAAGCCAGTCGTCGTATTTACTCAACGGCGTCAGATTTAATAGCTTCGTTTAAAATCGAATAAAAATTTATGAAGAAAAAATAATAATGAAATATAAAAATCGTGCAGGTTTAATGATTTTTTAACGAGGGTTTTGACATTCAAATAAGTCATGGAAAATTTCAAACGGCCCAAAGTCGCAGTCACATTGAAAATCCAAGGGACAAACTTCTGTTTTTTCGTCGCGATATTTAAGAAAAGAGAGAGGCTTTTATCTTTTTATTAGAATATTTGTAGCTTTTCTCAACTGAAATATTTTTTTTTTTTTTAGTTTTCCTTGGAATTTACTATTATTTATATTATTCACACGCGATGAATGAACTTGAGAGTAGTCACCTATTTTTTGAGAATTGAACATTAGTTTTTCGGATAATAAAATTGAAGAACTTGTAAGAAATGAAGTTATTTAATACTACCTATATAAATAAATTTTATTTCTCTTATCCTCAGGGTTTATTCGCCATTATCCATTCTAAACACGTTTCGTTCGTAGCATTATGTTCACCGCGTGATCTCGGTAGAATTAATGGTACAATTTCCAATGGAGGCCACCCCCAGAGGCGTTTGGTTCCGCGTCAGGAGACATCTTCCTCGGCAAGGTTCAATTCCGCGTATCCGGCGCGGCAATCATCGTGGAATTTTAGGCGGTCATGAAAATTGCGCGGTCGCGGTCGTAGCGACTCGGAGCGGTTCGGAACGGCACCTAATCTTTTTGCGGCGTTATTACGGTAATCAAGGTAGTCCGTACGGCCATTATCGATGCTCCACATTTCGAACCCTCCCCCGCCTCGCGGGCCCAACTAGAGCTTCGGTGTACACACTGGCACCGAAATCGTCGTGCAATTACTCGCTCATAAACGAGGGACGCTAAAGGAAGTTATGCGCCTGGCCAATAAAAGCAGCGTCAATGACACACGCACGGCCGCCAGCAAAAAGCGTTAATGGCTGACGTACCATGCCGGGGCCACGAGCACAATGTGTTCGGTTGTACAGGCCGCGTCATTTTCACCGGACCACTGGAAACACAGTTGGATGACTAGATCTATAACTAGATGTATCAATGATTTACATTTATCCTTTGTGTATATTGATTAATACTGAAATAATAATATTATTTAATTTGATTGCAAATAATGGTACAATTATTAAAAATATACAGATTCATTCTGTAAAAATAATGGTGATTTTTATGGGAATAGGAATACATGTAATTCTGTACAAGTATTTATTTTCATTATATCACTATGAATAACTTGTTCGGGTATATAATATAAGTTCGTATCTAAACCAACCAAAGTCTAGTACTTTCATACTAACTGTTATATGTATATATGTGTGTATGATAATATCGTTACAAGATATTAACTAACTAAATGATAATTGTATTTGATTTAGATAAAAAAAGTGGTTCTAATTCTTATAGTTTGTCTTTTTCATAGGAACATCCAAAAATGCCTGACTCCGTTGTAAACAATAATTGATAAAAAAAGAAATTTTTTCCATCGTATCTATATATTTCGAGAAAATTTGTTTAAAGAATATAAATATAATTATACTGATTTATTCACATAGCTTCATATTTTTAAGTCTTTTTGACAGAATTTGAGTTAGCATTGGGAGATTACAATAGCGATGAAATATTTTTAATAATCGGAGGACCGTGGAGATGAAAAAGCTGCTGTCATCGAATCATTGAATTCCAAGTGGCGTTCCAAGGATCGCCCTATGCAGACACATATACACGGGCAGTTAAACCTTATCCAAAGTCGATGCCGAAGAGTACAATAACGACGAAGACGATAGCCGTGTCTTGTGTGCTGCCCATAAAAGCTTTCCAGTCGGACTACGCGGATAATACCCGCATTAATAATTTATAACTCGGCCGTTAACAGTTTTTTTATCTGTTGTTCGTACGTTTTGTTCCTCTCGAGCCGGTAGGAAGAACGTCGTCGCTGGATCTTTGTGCTTTCGTGCGACAAAAGGCTCCCGTCATCGAGCATCTTCGTATCTTCGCTTTGCGTTCAAATACTTGCTGTTAATCGAGCATAACAACCAATCAATTCCATTAGAATTCACGCATTCCCATTGAGATTTTCCAGAAAAGCGAAGACATTTAAAAAGTGACCAGTTTTTAAATAGCTGTGGAAATTAATTCTAAAAGTGAACTATGTTCTTCTTATTTGATAAAATTATATCATTAAACAACAATAACATTACGATTCAAATAATTGGTAACTAAAGAGTGAAAAAATTGCTTTAATTGCTAAACGAATGAATTTAGTAATTTTGCTAATTAATTGTAATTTAATGTTACTATCGCCAACGAATCTCAATAACCTGACGCATTCTTTCCTCAATCCCTTCTAATCAATCTACGATGTGACGTATGATCGATCGCTTATATAACTGTAACTGCAGATGTAAACGAAACTGCATTTGCATGCGCAAGTGTAACTTTGACTACGTCTCCAATTGTAAATGCAAATGCAACTACACGATGGTAACAAAACATTGAATATCCACGGGTAGACATTCGCCTGTAGATATAATTCGCATTTTAATCAAAAATTTTGGCCGGACGACTCCAATGACAACTCTGGTTCCGTAATCTTTATGCATCGAACGGTTCTTTCTCTGTATTCGTTCTTTCGTAACTCTGGCCCGAGAAATATCGGTTGGTACGATTTTTGGAACACTACAGAATGTCTGTAGGGTGCAGATTCGCGTGATTACGTATCGGTGATCAGTCATTCGAAGGGGCCTACGGTTCGTTTCGAGTCGCGGAATCACGACGATATCGTATACAGGAGAAACGAAAACGAGCGTACATCGCCTACCTCCTTGTGGTTTATTTTGTCAGATAAATCAGAACGGGCTACGCGATACTGAAGGTAATAAATTTATTTTACGTTCGGCTCCGGTGATCCATCGTCTTCTTTTTTCTGATATACACACTTAAATGTTTTTCGAGAAGACGATTGATATAATGATGAAGATTTCTCCCGGACGATTTCGTAGTAACATCTTGTTTTTATCCATCCCGATGCGGGAACATTTACATTTGTGATTAAGGTGACTGATATTGAGAAAAGATTTAATGCTCCCTTCGATCGGTCAAGGTATATAAAACACGTGGGAAATAACTCCCGAATTTCCAAAGACGTACGATCATGTGTATTATCGACGCTCTTATTAATTTAATTTCATTATTTCCACGGTCTTAATACAGAGGAAACGATTAATCGTCGTTAAGCTTTTACTTTACGATATTTTTCATATTATATACGATCTGAGGAGTCAAATTGATCGAATCCATTTTCTGAAAATTTGTTTATTTTAATGTCGATGTATGCGATTAATTAATTCAGAAATCAGATAATTAATTTTTAACGAAGTTAATCAATTTGGTTTCTATAAGGCTGGCATGTAGTATGATTTACATTGTGTCTAAAGTAATGTATTAAAATATTACATACAATTCATATTCAATAATATGAAATATGCGTAATAAAGCAGTGTTATAGCGTAGAATTCAAGTTGGAGTTAAGATTAAACACGCGTAATCTATCTTCATTTCATTTGCCCCCTTAATTCACGCCTCAAGTGTAATTCAATATTAAAAGACAAGGAGTTGTAAATATCTCGGACAATCGTTAAAAAAACATCATCGTAAATTATTAAGAGGATCGTGACAACGAAACAGTGTTCTCGGTGTGAACAGCGCCTCAAGAGAACAAGCAACGCGCTGGCAGGTCAACAAAGGCATATTTCGTATTCGCTGGGCATAAGGAGTATTAACTCCAAGAATAGTGCGCGTGGGCAGCTCTCCCACGTACGCGTCATACGCGCGTCATACGCGGCAAAGCGGCTCTTCGAGATCCAAGCTCGACAGGTAAGAGAGGCCTGTCTGTGTCTTCGACCACGAATCCCGCGGTAGCCTGTAAAATTAACAGTTTCGTGAATTTTGAAACACAGTCTCAACTTCAAACATTTGTATTCAAATTCGTCTTAATTGCATTCTTACATGTGAGAAATAATTATTATCTGAAGATTTTTCTTCAACAAACGTTTGTGAGCCTCGATTGAAAATTAATACAAGTGCACTTTTTCTAAATAAGATAGATATCTAACTTTCGTGTTTATCTAGAAGATTTTCACGAAAAATTTCACGTTTTTTTTTTATATTTATGTAACGTTTGGAAGTATATAGAATTTTTCTCATTTTTTGTCATTTCATATATTGAATCTATGTTTGAAACCTTCTTCAATCTCTTTATATCGAATATTTTTTTTTTCTAAACACTATAATGGTATAAAAAAGTGATAAATAAATAATCGCAAGGCAAAAGCGAAAATCTGCTACAGTTTTTTTCCTAGCGGCCGAGCAAGCAAATTCAATGTAGGTCAGCAACAATTCAGCTCAACGTCCGACCACCCGTCACTCAACTATTAAAGTGAAGTCACCCACAGTTTTCTCAAATCAAAGTCTTTGTCTCGTACCACTTCTCCACCGAGCTTTTCAACTGTGATAATAGACGACCTATTCGTTTCTATTAACTCCTCTATTTCTTGTTACAAATACAGTAGCTACATGCTGATCGATTCATCTACGTTCTAATGCATCTAATTTACGCAATTCGCCATAAATTTCACTTGGATATATCAATTTTCCATTATCCTGTCGTGTTAAAATGACGCAAGAAATCGTCGGTTGCTATCGATTGCGTAACGGGTCAAACCGGTGGCTGGCAGCGTTGGCGGATCGATGCTTGATTTACAACCGGTCGGATGTCTCGCGTGATCCACGAGAGAAAATTGACCACGCAACGCGTAATTGGTTGGTCGTTGCTTATCGTGGAAGGCAACTGACTTTGTCTGTTTGATGTGGGTGTCGAGCATTTTTTATAAGAGTCCTCTTAGATTGGCTTTGCAGCACAAAGTCACGGCGCGAGATCGTTGGAATACTACAGCCATATTACAATAATAAAATTTCAAGCTGATCGTACACGTAACAATTGGTTGTAAAACTTGCTTCTTTATTTGTTGCGTTAAACGACAACGGCGACTTCGCAAGAATGTAACACTGTTTGTACTGCGCTTCGTCTTGTTGCCCAACGAGATAAAATTAGTATGTGTTTGTTTGTACAGATTTTATTTTTAGTAGACAGAAATATCGTACGAATGTTCTATTAGAATATGTATAATAATACGGTCTCTCTAGTCGACCATTTTCAATTTCTTGGACAAAATCAAATGATTAATTAGAAAGATTATAAATAATATTCATTTTGCGGAATTTATGAAGGATTTTCTTTGGTTGTACATCTACAGTGGAAATGACATTAGATATAATTAAAAAAATGTAATTAAACTCTATTACATATATAAGTAGGTACATTATTCCAATCACTCTATTTTATATTTAGATCTACCAAGGACAGATTTTTGATTTCCATGATACTTCTACAAGGTACACAAAATTTAATATGACGGTGAATCAGAGCATTCGATAGAGATATAAACACGTCTTGGGGAAATTGAAGTATAGCTGTAGAAAACAATGGTTAACATATTACTTATAACCGAGTGGATCTTACGCCTTAACATTTTGAAGTTCACACGTATTCATAATCTGATATTCAAACTTCGACGATCCTAAAACTCAAGTTCCGCGTACAAAACATGTCTTCTGCTACAAGTTACATGAAACTCGGGTAGTTTAAGTAATCTTGCTCGTATCCACCATGAGGGAATTCTCGTATTTGGGCGAGAAAGGTGACAGAGGAGAAGGCGAAGGAGGTTTCCTGCGAATCTCTGGCAGTTCATCGCGGCAAACAGCGGTCGGCCTCGATTAGAGTCACAGAATAAATTTCTGCAGAGTGTGGGAGCGAGGCGGTCGAGGTCCGCGTCTCCAATTGACCCCACTTTGCTGCGAAACTCAGGCAACTCCGCGGGCAGATTTGTCAGTCGGGACGCGACCATGCCTAGATTTTCGCAGATTACGCGTGTTTCCGTACTCGAGACACCGACCAGGTGAACCACCTGGTGTGCTTACAGCTTCCAGTAAGACGACGTCTCCTGTGTAACTTGTCTCAGTTACTCTCGGTGCGTGTACATGTTTCGAATTTTCTCTTTGGCCCATTTCCCACTTTCTTGGTTATACCGTGTCATAAAATATCGTCTAATGAGAATTATAAATTCTACTCCGGAGATGTATGCTAAAATTACCAAATTTTACCTTTCGAGTCGAATTCTCCGTATCAACAACGCTTAGCGGTAAATTATTTTATAAATATGTATGAGACTGTGATGGGAATGAATATTTTTCGTATTGAGAATATTTAAAAAAATGATACAAGAAATGATATTCACCTTCTGCAAATTTCGAACCTTGAAATTACGCTGGAATCATAAATATCAATAGGATGAAACTAAATTGGAAAGAAACGCTTATACAAGTAGAATTTATAACGATTCTTATCGATGGTCGATGTCATAGTGATGTATACGACATAATGCAGAATATTCTGTAAAAGATATATCGATTATATATCGTTATCTGATATTATGTAATTATGTCTATTATAAGTGAATGGAGATGTAAATGAACTTCTTCACGCGTTTCCGTAGTTAAAGGCTTTTTTCTTTTTCTATACAATGTGGAACTTTAACACGGCGGAATCTTTCGACTTTTAAGGATTTTCATTTGTAATTAAATTTTAACAAAATTAACCTATACGATCAAGTTATAATTTTATTACGTAAATTCAGCAAAATATCTCGCAGTGTCATTGTGAAATTAAAGACAAATTTCAATAATTACAACAGTGAAACATTCGTTTTAGCCTATTTGGGAGAACGGGAAAGGATAAAGCGGCGTGGCAGTGTGATTTACGGGCCACCATCCTCGATCTCGACTCGCGGTTACGAACGAGCATTATTCCGCAGCGCCGTATGAATCAAGATCGGTATCGTCACTCAAGCTCTTATAAGATAACAAGCGCGACTCTTGTTACGAACAAACACAGCGTGTCGAGAGGCGTAGTGGGTGGTGGTTTCGTGTGGACGAGTCTTTAAGCGTTAATTGAGACGAGAGCCGCGCGTTGGTGGTCTAAATTCTTCGCTATTCCGGGAAGGCTATTTTCAGTTGTATCTACGACAATTCGCCAAGTCTAAGGAAATGGGGGGTGGACGATGACGTCCGCGGATGTATAAATTCTCTTCTTTTACCAGGCGACACATTTCTCCAGTGCCTATCGTGGACTTGTTTGTTGCCATCGCCGTGGATTTAGTTCAGATGCAGTGAGAAATAAGGGCATCGAAGTTCCAGGAAAGCTCTATAGACTTATAATAAGTTTTTAATCAAAGAGAAATATAGCTTTCTATTGTATAAGAGCTATTTATAATTGAGAGATAAAAGTACACAGGATGGAACTTTTCTTGTAAGACCTTTTTACTCTTTTAAATTTACCTAAAGCTATAAAAAGGTCGTACACTTTATAAAAAGACCATTTTTATTTAGATAAAAAATATAGCTACATCGTCGTGACATTTATTTTTTAACTTACCAAGCAATAATTAAACTTTCTTCAGCCATTTTCCTATAGAATGATGTATACAACTATGTAATTTTGTTGTATCTTATTCTAATAAAAATGACCTTCCAAGATTTTACGAGTGATCGTACCTTTTTCATTTGAAGTTTTATTATTGCCCCCTCCGCTATCTGTCAGCATCCTCGTCTTACCTTCAGTTACTATAACTTCGAGAATGAATCAAAGAACCCTCTACAGAAACACTATCATCGAAATAGCTGAAATAATCGAAGTAACTAAAATCCAAAGCCTACCATCACCGGAATAGCTAAAATCTTCATCGAAATAGCTAGAACTTGATATCTAACTTCACCAAAATAATTATATAAAAATTAACTTCTCCACTAATTATTTCACTATCCACCATGAATTCGAAGACAAAACTGCAACGTTGTTGGAAGCTGTTGTATTGTGTAACTCATTGCACATAAGGATCAGTGAAATTATGGCCGTATAAGCAAGCTTATGGAATAAGTAATGTCTATCAATTTTTTTCTCAGTTCATTTTTCAGCTCGTTTCGAGGTAGCTGCGTGGGAGGGTGGGGTTGTAATGACCGTCAGATAATAACGAACGGATACGCATTCGATCGACCGGTGAATCAAGTACGGCTGCTTAGTATTTCACGGTTTACGGGTTACGAGCACAAGGATTATCGTTACTATTATCGTCGGACCACCTGCGTGGTCGGAGAGGCCGCTTTCACGCGAGCGCTGCCTGCAATGAGGAAGGGATTTTATTTTCGTTCGTTGAAAAGCCGCGTTTCATCACCTGTCGAGAAGATTCCCCGATGGGGGTGAACATATAATACTTCGTAAAGAAAGGGAAGAGTATGGATGAACGGGAATTTAAGGAAGAAGTTAAAATTGCTATGCAATTTTTTACGTAATTATTAGCAGACTGTAGACGTTTGTGCATTTATGGGAAATTTAAATGTACAAAAGTGTACAAGCCAGCAAAAGTACAGTGATTCTTCATATTTTTAGACGTGGATATTTAAGGAATGATAGACATGTTTGTAAAAGTTCTACTTGTTTAATCGTATTCAGAAAAATGGATTTGCAAAAATAATCGTCTGAATTCTCAGATACTAAATACTAATCGCGTACTTTGCTAATAAAATCAGATAAGATTAATTAAGCGGCTCATTTAGAAACGCAACGATAGAAATATCTAACTTTCGAATCTGTCTAACAAAATCTGAAGCAAACTATACGAAGGCTATTTAGAAAATTAATAGGAAACTTTCAAATGTCAAAAAACATCAAACACCTTCTTCCGCCGCAAAAAATGTTTCTCCCAAGCCGTAATCTCTCCTCATTAAGGTTACCAGTTAAGATAAAAGCGTTCTCTGCTCGTACGATAGCTTGGTACATAAACATTTAAGTACTCAGTTAAATTAATCGTCACGCGCGATTTAAGCAGCCGCCATGACGATAATATACGACCAAATTTCCATGGTGGATCATGCTTGATGTCGTCCCGGTCCAATATCGTTTAGATTAGCTCGAAATTGTCGGGGCGAGGCGAGCTCAGTCGATTTACGTACGCCCACACGTGAAACGCCGTCGCATCTTAAGTGGTCCCAATGAAAAAACGCCAGCCAGTCGTGGTCCAAGCCGGTTGCATTATAATTACTACAAATTGAATCGTTTAGCCGCTTTTAAGGTCGTGAGATAGTGTCCGGGAATGCGACGCTCGAATAAATCAATTCACGGGTTCCTCGACTGCTGCTCGCTTCTCACTTTGCGAATTGAATGTAAGAACGACGAGCATGCTTGTTACTTTGGAAGGACAAAATCGGTATCGTTTACAAGAAAGAAATCTATCGGATGGTATGAATTGCAGGAAGAAAACTTTATTTTGGTATAATTAGTTTGTCCTGATGATTCAGCTTTGCAAGATTTTTGTATTAAAGAAGTATTAATTTAATAAACGTACTACGTATTACATAAAGTCATTTATTTACAGGTATGCACGTATTAATTGATACGTAGACGTATCCCCAAACAGTGAAGTCTTATTAGTCGAGGCATGGATTTTCAATTTTCATTTCGTATATACTATCCATCAACCGCACACATTTACTAAGGATAGTGGATATTCTTACCTTTTTGGATTTAGCGAATGTATTTACATTCTGCATTTAGTAGAAACCCACAAACAATATTTACTAAATTATAGGTATATTTTACATGCATATAATATGTTACGAAAGACAAGGAATTGAAGTCGTAGCCTAGCAAAAACATATTGGATGATTCCTCTAATCACCCTGACCACCAACAACCTCGTCTCAAGATACCAAGCGCATACGCACAAACGCATAACAATTAATCGAAAGAAGAGCCCGCAGCTACGTCGTATACAATCGACAACTCTCTCATACCTTCCGCGCATCTAAACTACAGAATCCAAGATATTTAAAACTAATCGACGCTAAACAAAAAGCACTTCCCTACTTAATATCCTAAAACTAATCTTTCTGTAACGAGTCGGGAACAAGCGAGGGCTTCCGCGCTCGTCGCACGCGTTACGATCGAAATCTGATTATTTTCATACAGGAAAAATAACTGCTTCCATCGTACGATCTTCCTTTGATCTTTTTTCCTTCGTTTATTATGCCGCTTTTTTCTTTCGCTATAACACGTCCGCGGCCAGCTTTCTAGTTTACGGTCGATGAAAGCTGCGTCGTTGGACGCGCGTTTAATCGAAGCTGCGTTCTCTCCTATGCCCTCTCTCTCCTCCGTTGAGAGACGAGCGTTTCATTTGGATATTTCGCGGCCAGGGTCATCGCCTATAAACGTCGCGGACCAGGAGATCGGTAATTTACGGCCGGTGCCCTGGAAAACGAGCGGACCAGCGATTATCGGTCTAATTGTAATTAACGTCTCCCGGCACCGAGGCCAGCGCGCCCGATCGTTTATCGTCCGCGCATATTTATGAGTGTTCGCGAATCACTTGTCGCTCGCCCTGATACGCTTCGACCAGATACATCTGTTTACGCTCTTGCGAGCCTTTACTTGCTGTCCGAGATCTCTCTGGTCCAGAGAGAAACAGAAAGAGAGAAAGAGAGAGAAAGTAGAGTGGAGATCCAGTCTTCAGCGCGGTTTATTATCGACGAACGAAGAGGCTGCCGAGCGTAGTCCCGAGTGTGGGCGGTTTCGGGAGGATGGGATCGGGATTGGCGACCGAAAGTGATTGAAAGCGATCGCCTTCGGAGATATTCCGCCGAGGGTGAACCAGGAGGAGTGTAATTATGGTCGTATTAAGGCTTCTTCGAGCTCTTTCGAAACGCTCCGACAATGTACAGGGTGTTCCAAATAATAACAGTTTCAAAGATTTTTGTTACGTATCTCGTAATGTGCTGAAAAATTAAACTCGATCGTTATACAAAAGCATTTAGAATACTAGAATTATCTTATTGTATGAATGGAGTCGGGTTAGAATGTAAAATTTAATTGTTGATGAAATACTTTGAACTTTAGGAGCGAGGATTGTTAAAATTATTGAACTTGATAGATATTTATGCCGCGAGTACATCGTGCTATAATGTTAAATTTAATTGTTGATTTAATATTTAAGGCCCTAGGATGAGGATTTTTCAAGAATATTTATCTTCAATTGTAATTAAGGTTATTCAATATCAATGAAAGTGATCTCGTTATTAATGATTACGTTCTATTTTAAGAGATCATGTGAGAAACATTCTGTCAAGTTTCTATCCGGTACAAGTTGATTAAGAACGCATACGTGAAAATAGACGACGGTGGACTGCTGGCAGTGATCAAGCAGTGAAAACGAAAAACAATTTGCCGATGCAAATTCGCGAATGTCTGAATCTTAAATGGCGATGCATATCTGTTCTAAATACCGCGTATTATGAACTGTCCCGCAAAATCGTTTAATTATACACGACATTCCCGTTGCATGCGTATCACGAGCTGTTGCTTCAATTAACATTCCAATCAATTCGTAGATATCATTGATGCGCACTCAAACTTTGTAATTGCTTAAAGGTGTGCATTCTACCGTGAAAAAGATGTTATTTAATACTATTCAAATTGATTTTCCAGATTCATACTTCGATAAATTATCAACGTGGGCGTGAATGGTACAGAAAAAGTAAAAATAATACTTATCTATCATTACATTGGACGTTTATAGTAATAGATTTGAAATACAATTTTAACCACATTTGAATTTAAAATATGTGAAAAATGTAAAGTACGTACTGATGTTACGTGTTGGTAAAGTGATTCAACTGAGTTGCTATACATCGTATTCTTTTTTTTTTTTTTTGTTTCAGGCTAGTGTATATTGAACTTGATCCCATCACTAGTAATTACTTTCCCTGCGGCCTTTTTCGCCGCGTCCTGATGAATATTCATGTCGGTAATGACGCGAATAATTGCGCGCCCTTTAAGGAATCTTAAGAGATCTACGAGACTTGGGCCCTTCGGCAGATTCACGTAACACGGTGGTTCGTTTGGTTTCAAGCCCCGAAAGCACGCCGGTTTACAAATTATGTCGAGCTTCGACGCAGAATATGATACAACGAGCCGATGATTAATAGGCGAACGCAAATTGTACGGGAAGTATTGCTGCTTCTGTTTCTGCACTTTTCTGTCATTATTTCACTACGTACATACAAATATATTTATATGGAATTATGATTATATAAAAGTTTAATAGAACGATCGAAGTAAAATTATTGAACTTCGCGCACAGGCACTCGCATATAAGAAATCTTCCAAAAATGATTTAAATTCAAATTCAAATTTAGATTGCAATAATATTTTTCAAAAGCCATATTTCAAATTGTAAATCTCAATGAAGATCGGTTAGGAACAAAATGAAAGATATTCTAAATAATGTGCCTACATTGTTTAGGAAATATTTCGTCGAGTCAACTGCAAATCTTCGCGGCCTCTGCGAAACATTTCTCACCCCCTGTGAGAGCAGAGAATCCAACTTAAGACGTCTCGTGAATCGCGGATAATCGTATGGTGTGTCTAGGGAGGGAAACATTTGCTAAAACGTAGAGCAGAAAGACGAAGAGATCGACCAAAGTGAAACGTTTGCGGCACCCACGCGACCACCAGTCTAGATGAACTGTTTGTTGTTGCGTTTCAGTGAGTTATGACCGGACCGCTGCCCCGTGCTACGAAACCGCCGTATATTAGCGGCTGAAAGCCAGCAAATGAGATCCGGGAAACATTACAATTACCATCGCAAACAATATTCCGTCGTACGCAGCGAACCTAAGAAAACGGTAATTTACTACCCATTATATTCACGAAACAGCTTATGGTGGCGCGTGTTCATTCGACAATTTTTAGGGGAGGATCCTTGACGCTAGACCCAGTACCAGACCAACGTTACCACCAGAGATAAAATAAGCAATTAAAAATTCTTTATAGAAATTTTGCAGGTAAATAACGGTGCATTTTTTAGAGATACGAATAGAAATGAAATAAAACTTTTGGAAATTTAATGCAGTATATGAAGCAAGGATTTATTTTTTTTCTCCCATTATGTATTACATATTTTCATATAGCTATTGATTTTTTTTAATACTTTAACCATGGGTAATCTTCGTATTAACTTCTCAAATTAATTTAGATCGAAACATTAAAATATCGCATGAAACGTAAAAAGTTTCTATTCTAAAAACGAGAAAGAACATTTTCCCAGTGACTACTTTGCGGGTAGGTGAGTACATTATTTATCTCGCATCGCCTACCGTTTTGAATAAGTCGAGAGCCCACAGAAACCCGATGGATTTAATCGACCCAGATCGCTGACAATGCCGCGTCAATACTCGTAAATAACTGGCTAACAAATAAATAACAGCGAACGTTTCAATACACAATCAATACCTTTCACAATACTAACCAGATTGCATTCAGAAATTCGTTCCACCGTTTGCCTTTTTCTATACGCTGTGTTTGAAGTCATCCTGATTTTTGCTACCGTGTTCAACGAAGAATCGGTTTGTCGCACCGATCTTGAGATACAACCTCAACCGGAAATACCAGGCGTGTCGATCGGAATCTCCGCGTGTTGGAGTTTCCTAAGCAACAGGAAAAAGAGGGGTGAGCTTTGTTGGCGTCTAGGCTGGACCTGGCGCGAGGAAAAGTCAATGTCCGGCATTAGGCGCATTCAAAGCATTCCCTAATGTTTCACCGGAGGATTTATAACATATTTAGCGAGCGGTGCCGCGATACATCGTCAGATAACGCCGACGTCCGTAAGCGTACGCGGCACACATACGCCCGTTGTTCGGAGATTTATGCGCAGCGCATGGAACGCGCCGTTGTCGCCATTGTGCCAGCATTAGGTAACCCGGCTGGCACTCCATCATCGCCGATATAATAAGCCGGCAGGGAGAAAAAAAGTAGTATGCGTTGGAAGCTACTCATGCAGAGACGTTTCTTCGTAAATCTTGTTTGTAGGTACTTGAAGTTTTGTGAGATGTACCATGTCGAAGTAGAGATGACGAATATCGAATTTAAGGTTCTGTAAAAGTTAGGCTTCCAGATGAGGGTGGATGTTAGGGAAGGGCTGTATATTAGTTGTTGGTAAATTAATGTCGGTGAAGTTTAGCTTTGACGAGAATTCTCCGTAAGGTTTACGATGTTATTTCAAATTTTTGCGAATACAACTAAAGAAACGGAACCTAAATTATTGAGAGTTATCTAAAACTATGACGGGAGACTGCGGCACGATATCTGTTTACGTATAATTATGTAAATCAAAAGAGAAGAAACAAGAGTATAAATATGTAAATTTGTAGTAATAGGAATTTCAAAGAAAAAGAAGTCCAAATGAAGAGGCATTGAATGGCAGAATACAAGACTAAAGAACAGGAAATATTAAATTCTGTGCTATCGTTACCTGTCAATTATAACGAGAGAATTTATATTCCTTTATCTTATCCTGAGCAATTAGGTAAACTAATTAATAAATGAATAGATATATCGTTGTCCCAACGATTAATGGAATCTTTATTAATTAATTAACAAATAATTCAATATCATGTTCCAGCGAGAAAATAAAATTCCATGGTCAAAAATAGGTAGCCTAAAAAGGACATCGTTCTGTAAATTCAATTTCAATGTCCACTTGCGACAAATCACTCGATCGAGATCTAAACTAAATCAAAAGTATGAATCCTTGCTGCATACGCTGTAGGTAGGCGCGTGCCAAACAGGAACTTTGTGGTCGATCGAACAATGGAAAACTGTATTGTATTCGAGTCCAGTAGTTGATCAACGGAAGTACCTGGACTATAAGATCGAACAGTAGCAACCGATCACGGTTACGATCGAGCTGCGTCACGAAAAAAGCTCGCTGTCACCACAACGAAAAGAGTAGCGCGGGCGCGGTCCTACAACGACAGAGACGACCACGGGGAACACGAGAATGCGGCAGGAATCTAAATAAGACACAATCGTGGCGAACAATCGCATACCGGTGGCGCATTGGGACTTTCTAATAAGCGCTTCTCGGCGCCGCGCCGCGCCGCGTCGTGCTGCGCTGGTCGGCCTTGCTATGACTACTGCTAGTCGAATCGAAACGGGACTGTTCACGTTCAACAACCTGTTGCTCGTAAGCTATCTGTCTCACAATCTGTGCGTAGTCGCTGGCGGAAATATTAAAGAGGAAAATCGAAGCTGATTGATAGGATGAACGTTGGAAATGTGTAGCATGTTCCTCGAGTGTCAATGAAAACTGAAGCGTAGTACAAAGTAGCTACGGGAAGGGTATTATTGAAAAGGAAACGGAGGAAATCTGATTAGAGTGATGGAAGTAGTTAAAGTGTTCGAAGTCTTGCCTTTTCCGACTACCTTTATGTTAAATGCTCTCTTATGAAAACAATTTAAGGTACAACTGATAAAGAATTCAGAGTTTGAAAATTTAAAAGATTCAGTTTCCCATTTCATATTTTTCATTAACTGTATTAATTATCCTTTATTTAGATTTAAGCGTCTTGCATTCTTGAGATTAGTTGATTTTTGTAGGACAAGATGAATGAAGATACACCTGTTTGATATTTTATGTCTAAAGTAGGAAAGGTTTAAGTAGCAATCTACGCCTATTTAATAAATCTACGAAGTTTGTGGATCTACTGACAATAGTTTTCCTTTAAGACATTAGTCTTCTTTTCTGCACATCGTTTGAAAGTTAACGCGAATTCTCCTATTGCAATTGTTAATTTATAGATTCTAATTTATAGATTTATCACGGCTATAGGTCTTTCTCATGATGGCGAAACGTTTCATGATGAAGTTTGTGAAATTGATATTTATAGAAATACAGCTAAAGGTATACGATACGTACGACGAGAAATAAAATTGAAATTAAGATATGTATGCTGGATGTTTCGCTTAATTGAGCTGAAAGGAATCGAATATCAAAAATGATTCTTAATTTCCAGCCAAGTCATGTAAAAAATGTTAAATGGATTTTGATAGATCGTAATTCTCACACTTAATCTTTGATTAATAATTCAGAATCTCGGTGTATTCAACGCTGTACGAAATTTTCGGCTCCGTTCCGGGATAGCCTCATTCGCACTTCATAACCGCGTGGCGAATGCAAATGCGAAACAGCTGGAAGATGACTGGTGATCCGAGATCGGGTTCCACTGGTTTCGAGGGTCGCTTAATTGAATTTAAGAGGTCTGCCCATGACTGTGCGCAAACAGTACAGCTCCTGGAAGTCCCCAGACAAAATTCCACTTGCTCGATTAGACATTATCTGCGGTTAATTTATTTTAAAAATAAATTTTGCAATTTCGACGTGACCTTCGCTTTTCTGTACCGACGCACCTTGCATCACTTTTGTTTTCTCACCCCTCGTTCATAACTTATCTTGATCTAAGACATGATAAATATAAAACAGCAGTATGGCTTGCACTTCGTTGCATGGTCGTTGAACGATGCCGATAATCTTATGCCCGAACACAAAAAAATCTCATTTCTCTAACAATAGTTTTAATGAAAAAAGGAAACCCAAATTTATGTACAACTATTTGTCTTCTCGTCATATTGATGCTTCTATCATTAGGTTTGTAAGTTTGATTTTAAGAGACAAATTACTTTAAGAAAGTAAAGGATGGCCACTTTGAAATAAACTTTAAAATAAAATAAATCGTTACAATTGTTGTTCTTTCCATCTTTCATAAGAGTGTAAATAGTATGTCATCGTCGTCAAATCTAATCCACCCATAGCATGATATTGACGCGTTTAAAAAAATGCAATAAAATATTTATTTAATTTAATAAATATAATTTTAAGCAATTACTTACATAATCGTGTATTTCACCACTAAAATTAATAAATTCTTAGAAAGTAGAATAATATGAAGCGATGTTGCTAGTAGCCAATATGAGAAACTCTGTTAGACCTATAGACGTAATAGGAGTGGCGTTTTCCACCCAAGTGTCAAGTGAAATGAACCAGGTTTCCGTGATAATTCGATATTTCAGCTGAGAAATATAAACGCGAGTGGCTGGCACGGGTTGACTTTTTCTCTTCCACGCGACACGTCGGCTTTTTCACGCGAGCAGCTCGAATATTAGCCGAACACACGTAAACCTCGCTTGCTTTTCTCTTTTGCGACGCAACCAGTTCTCCGATGTTCGATAACACGAGTCATCGTTTTCATAAGTCAACCACCTTCCTTTTTTCCCCTTCTACCTTCAAGATCAGTACGGTCGATAGACTTAACGCGGTTAAATTGTTTTCCGAACTGCGAACAAAGGGAAAAAAAGTAGAGAAATTTAAAGAGCGCTAGTTCGAAGCTTTTTAAACACCTCGTACGAGCTCTGTTTTGATTTTAATTATCGACAACAAGTCAAGGGGATAAAGGGGTTGAGCGTTGAGACTCTTAACGTTGTTTATGGGGAACCGATTAATTGCCCGCCTGACCACACAGGTCGTCCAGCGAAAATAATCCCGCAATTATGCTAAACCATTGTATGGCAACAACCTGAAACTACCCATCATCGTATTTTGCTGTTCTCGTATCTCACCGTCTTGGCAACTCTGAATTTTCTGCGATCTCACGTTGCGAACTTCATTCTGTCATGTCTATAATGTGCTTTTTTCCCCACCCTTTCTTTTTTCGACGTCAGCAAATTTTTTACTTGTCCTTCGGTGTCTCTGGAAAATAATTCTGTGGAGTAAGAACCATCTTGGTATACGATACGACAGTTGTATATTCTCGAGAATTAATGAAAATTGTATGAGATAATTGGTAAGGAAAATAGTAGGTAAAACATTCGTTCATTATATTACTTTCTTTATTCTCTCTTAGGTCCCTCTTCGACCTTAATGCACCTGTTGCGTCCAGTTTCAAGTCGTTGCCGCTACGCGGTACCACCGATCAACGATTTCATAAACGATGTTTCGAATAGACGAAATAAAATAAATGGAGATTCTTCTCGTAGATAAAAATTATCATAAATAGTTTTCAGGAAGAGGAATTTAATCTGATAATGAATAGATACTCCCAAACATTTAGGGAACAAATTACCCGCTATCAGTTCCTTAATCTCCTACTTTAAGAGAAAACGAACAGCAACTAAACTTGTTACTAGCGTTACGTGTTTGAGCGGAGATCGATAATTTTGAAATCATACAAGATATCCTTGGAGATAGAATAAATCGTAAATAAAACAGAAAATCTCCCTTACTAATTAAATAAAGAATTATGTATAGGAATAAAATCTAATCCAATAGGAATCTCTAGAATTCCCACATAATCAAATCACATTCCAAAAAAAAAAGAGAAAAGGGAGAAAAAGATTGAAACCATATTCCATACGTAACTTGAGAAATAATTCATTTACTATCATTCCACCTGTTACATAAATTTTCCTTCAAAATCTTTGCTTCAAAAATTGAAACTCGTGGAAGAACTCGACTAACGTTAAGCGACGCTCTTAAACGAAGTAACACAAACGTTCTTAAACGAATTCCAACGATCGGAATCCTCGTAGCTCTTTTTGTCGGAAATAAAACACTTTCATCTGGCTCCTTCACTCAATTACGCGGCGCGGCGGTCCGATTTTACGTTTATATCCGTAGCTGGTACCTGGCATGGCAGAGGAACGCGCACGTCATAAAATGGATCGCCGTTTGCTCGGAACTCGTCTGCGTTCAACCGCGGAATTTATTAGTTTATTAGACGAGGCGATAATACACGTTCGAAGACAAGACCGCGCCTTGTGCGTTTAGCCACGGCTAGAATTTTTATTGGAAACAAAATGGCTCGTTTCTGCTCGTGCATAGGTTACGACACGTTCTTGAAGAGTCTGGTATCGACATAACAGGCGTTATCCAGTAGAGAAAAGGGAAATAAAGTGAAAGAGGCGAGGCGTTTTCGGTCTCTTCGCTTGTTAAAGCGCGCCAGACACCTGTCATTAATTACAAGCCTACGTGCAGCGATGCTACCTTGCGCTTTCCCGGCGTTCAGAATATATCGCGTTCAAGCGAATCTGATCGATTCGCTGGGCAATCCTTAATTGATAATCTTCAGCTGTGATGAATAATTTGAGCGGAACGAGCCTCCTCTTACTGTTAGTCTTACGCGCTTCAGATTTACAGGACAGTGGTAACGCTTAACATTAAAACGTCGTGGGTTTTCTGTTGTCGAGGTTAACGAAGATAACTCGTTACTTGTAAACTTGCTCTGCTTGTCATCTTATATGTGGTATCAGCTACCGTTTTAAATCACGCTGTCACTTTGATCGGCAACTATCGCGGCACAGCAACGAGTTTTTAAAACCAGATACGTTAGATTAGTATAAAATGTAAAAGAAAGTATAATGTGAAGAGAAACTTGGTGAACATGAGGGTAAACCTAGATGAGGGGAAACTAGGTAAAAAGTAGGTAATTACATTTCGTGACGTCCTTTTTGTTTGAAATGTAAATAGTGCTTCAAAGTAATTGGTTGTTTAGACAGGATGCTACTTAATAGGAAAATTTTAGAAAAAGGAACACTTGGAATACAAAGATCGTAAAGTGTAGGTCTCGACATGTGCAATTATGCAACAAGATGCATATAACTAGTTTCCCTATTTTACCACATCTAGTCCTACGATATTTTATAACACACTCTCTCTACTTTGCTCTTACTCTGTAACACTCTTTCGAGAACGCAATATCCGCTTTTTACTTCTCTCCACTTCTCCCGCATTCACGGTATAACAAAATGCATACAACTGTCTCTGTTTCCTATCAAATCTGTGTCATTCAACCACTCACATTGAACTATTCTCTTCAAACTGATCCCGCTTGGAAAAAAAACGAAACGTAGCCGAGTAAGACATGGTCATGGTTTAATTGACAGTAGCCGCGTTCGAGGGGGTTATGGTGGTCGGCTACCTAGCGTCCTTATTATCGTTAATTTTAATTAGAGGTTACTGCCGGGTCCGCGGCGAGAGATACGCAGCGGTCACGGAAGCAGCGGGATGCCGGGAAAGGAAGGAGATTTCTAAGCTGCGGGAGGAGACGCGAAAAAGGACACGCCGGCCGATCTTGATTATAAACGACTGGCCCCGTGTGGACGCGGTGTCCCGCCGCGAAAGAACGTCCTCGGCGGCCGCGACGACCGGACGAGATTCCGAACAAGACGATCCTCCCGCAGGCCAGACCGACCCCCTGCGTGAATCTTCGACCGCGAGATATCTGATTCTGGGACCGAGGGACAGCTCCTGGATTCGTACGAGCCAGCGTGATAAGAATCCTGCGGCGAATCTAATTTCTCTAATTTCGACCTCGTGGAATCGAAGTTTCCCGCGTGGAAACAAGTAGACAGAACTTTGATTCGTCGCTGGATTAAATTGGAGTTAGGAGAAATGTAAGTTTATTGGCAATGCTTGTTCTTGAGTTTGCGAGTTTCATTGGGAGCGAAGGGAGTGAATGGTTGCATAAATATTAAGTTAGAATATAAATTCGTCTTGTTTATATATTGTATAATGCGTGCGTAATAGATATAAAATGCGTTGTGATAGATATAAAAATAGGACGAATTTAACCCCTACGATGTATGTTCGAGAATTTAAGTTTGCTCCGATCATTTACTACGGGCTATACTCGTAGTATTTACATTTTGCTCGATCATCGTACTACGGGCTATGTCCATAATTGTAGGTTAAGGGGTTAAGTTACAACTCGATATACACATATCCTACTATTAGGCAATGGAAAAATGAAGTTTCTCAGATGGCAACAAAGTGATACAGCGACTTCGCAACTTGATGACTTCATATTGAATGTTTTCGTCTACGCTATTCTTCTCTACTTTCCCTCATTGATCTACTTAGTTGCGACTGTGGAACTCTTCGGCGATGGTTAAAGAGAAGGTTAAAGAAGAATAATTCGTGTTTTAGAAGTTGGACAGGTCAAACATTGTATTTTGGTAAAAGAAATTTTCATGAATTCTGTCGAGTATATATCACTCCAGATGATTCCTTTGTGTTAGTCCAAGCCCTTTTAGGACTATATTCTAAATCTTACATAATTTTATAGTAACTGCAAGGCAAATATTACAACTCGATTCGCTTCTATTGAAATTAGGTTTACATTTGTTACAAATGGAAAATAAGAATAACCCAGATTTTTCAAAAGGTTCTTCTAAATGGTAAGAATATGATTCAGAAATGAACTTCTGAAATGTTCAAAAAGTATGAATCTTCCTTAACTTTCTTCGCACAGTCCACTTAGCTTTCGAATTCCTTTTCCTCCCTCGCAGACAGGGGGCGTCATTCGCTGCAGGGGATTCGTCGCGTCGAACAATTAAATCTTTATAATCGTCCCGCGTAATTGGACCGAATTAGTGATGCCGTCCATCCAAGAGCGAACTCGAACACGCTGATTATCGTTGGTCGCTCGGCCAAATAACAGAGAGATAAAGCAGAGGTTCGGGGACGGTCAAATGGAAAGGAGCGAGAGAAATAGGAGCGTGGCGGCTCCATGAAAAAAGAAAGGAGTTTAGAACAGAGGGGGGCACTTAACGGAATACGTCCCGGTGATTATTGGCTGTGATAATGATCGAGTCGCTGCGAGTTGTCTATGGCGTGATTGTAGGTCGCAGCTCTGATCCTTAGGCCATCTGCGAGGGTGGTTATTAAGAACGACCGGTTCGAACGGAGAACACCAATGACCGTGGATTAGAGATGAGACCATAGTACCCATGGTGCGTATAACTAGTGTATTCGTCACGTTTCAATATTATCAGAAGAAACCTTTCGGTTCTATTATTCGTATCTCTCTGAATTTTTCTGCATGAACAGTTACCATGTACCAATTGTATTAAATTTGTCATCCAGGTTACACTTTACCAACGTATGTACCACTGTGGCAAGTGGTAGCCTTGCGCGCTGATACACCAACTAATTTTTTGTTGAAGGATTTTGTTTGAGGATTTTTCTTGTTGAAGTGGTCATCACTTCTAAGAAAACTTTACATCTAGTCTTTTTAGCTTTCTCAAGCACTGAAGCCATCGACAGCGTATAGACAATAGACTGGGACGAAGGCAGACCATAGACAGTAGACAGGCGACGATGGCTTCGGGGTTTTCAGTTATAGGGTAACACTGTTAGCGTGCAGAGACCAGCTCAAATTATATTCCTACTTGTACTTACTCTTCTGTATTAAAATATATTTTCTACTTCACAATTTATCCACGCGTTTATACATCTAACAAACTCAACATTTCTTTTATACGATATAGCATATAATGTAATATGGGAATAACCCAGTGATCATCAGCGAGTGACAGAACGTATTATATTAATGGAATATGACATTTTCTTCTTCTTCCTCTGCAAAATACAAAACAGTGACAAATTATTCCGTACATGTATAGATATCTTTGTTTCCTCTCGCAGCAGGTACAAGAGCAGTCACGTAACTGCATGGCAAACGCATAAATTTCATTAATAACATCGCATCGCGCGGACAAGGGCAGCTAACAACTCGCTGATCCCCGATGGGAAGACGCTCGCAGTCAGTGTTTACACGCTGATGATTTCCGAGGGCTCGAATTCTTTCCGCTGACGGGGGTATTTAGTCCGACGTATTTACCCTCAAGAGACAACGTAATGGGTCGGCAATTAGACGGCGAACGATTAAAACCGACCCTTAATTGGCCACGATAGAACGTACGAGAGGATTCACACTCCTGCTTCTTCATCCCTCTCGTTCGCGATGGGCCCTACCCTTCTTTCCTACTCTCTGCTTCTTCCACTATGTTAGTCGATCCTTTTTTGTTGAACGTTTAGTCGAGACGAATCCTTTTCTCGCCGCCTCCGCATGCCAAGCCCGCGGCGATAAATCACGCGAGCTCATGCAAGTAGTAACTAGTAACCGATTCGCGTTTGTACGACTCCTGTGAGATATTAGCTATTACGGAGAGTTATGGCGCGGTGCCACCCTCGCCCTGTGGCTATGGCCGCGGGAATCACCGTGATCGACCTTGATTAATTGCGACGCGAAGATTGCCCCTCGTAACCGCGCTGTGATCGCGCTTGGCACTCAATGACGAGTGTTTTTAATTCCAAGCAACGATAATCGTAATAGCGTCTGTTTTTGTAAATACATAGTTCTGAACGATTAGGAAAACGTAGTATTTTTTTTTTTAATTACTTTTATACGTGGTAGACGTTGGAATATAAAAAGTTTATAGTTACAAAATGGACAGTTCTTATGGGTAATTACTGTTTGTGAATACATACGTCGTATTGCGTCAAGTATTTTCTTTAGTCGACGTGCATATTAATCTATATTACCCGCCTATTAGATACACATGTACGTTCAGGATGAACTATATACTCAATTGTTTCCAGTTATAGTGCATTCTTCCAATGTAATTGAAATGGAATGTTGGAGAAAGATAATAAATGATATAGAAATTATTACACGTGTAGTCATATATTTTTTTCAAATATAAAGATGAATGTTTAATTAACAATTGTATTGTTATTTTAAATGGAAATGTATAGTCTTTTCCCGGATTTTCTCGCTATTATTCGTACATAAGTGTTGGAGCGAGAATTATTAGTTATAACTTTTATTGAACCTAGGTCTTATTCTATGAGTCATTCGCTTTACTAAAGTCACGAAATAATTAATTTTTATGCGTTGATAATTACTGTTCATTGCTGTTATTTTCTAACCAGTTTCAGCACCCTTTTTTGCCGATCCTCGCTTCATTTCGGAACGACGCTGCACGAACAGAGGTAAATTAACACCGTGATGGTCATTCGCTCTACTAAAGTCTATCGAAAGATAATCTTCTTCCGTTTTTCCATAATCAAGAAATAATTAATTTTTATGCGTTGATAATTATCGTTCATTGCTGTTATTTTCTAACCAGTTTCAGCACCCTTTTTTGCTGATCGTCGTTTCATTTCGTGACGACGCTGCACGAGCAGAAGTAAATTAACACCGTGATGGTCATTCGTCGTAAATTCATGCAAATACTTTTACAAAAATACCTATAATAATCTCGACCCGTAATCAGCTGTTTCTTTTTTTTTTCTTGCCCATTAAATTCCGTGCTGTTTCGTCTTTTGGTCTGCACGACCATCTGTTTATCGTTCCTCGTCACGCGACGCTCTTGCTTCGCGTTCTTAATCACCGTGTTTAAAGACAAAGAAATTCGTTTTTCGCGGAAATCCTGGCGCGTGGTGATTTGAATAGGTGCGACGAACGAGCCATCACGCGAAATTATACGTGTTTCGCCGTATTATATTACAGGTAATTACATTCTTTCGACGGTGATTTCCGTTTTTTGTCAGTTTTCAGTTAATAGCGAGTTTAAAGGCGAATCTAGAATTTCTAATGGGCCAAATGAGCTTCTATAAACAGGCACCTACCTTTTGAAAAAATTTACTCTTTTACGAACTAAATTTAATTATAGTATCTACCTCTCATTATAGTATTCGATGCTCTAATCGCTTTGTAATAGATCTTAATTTAAGATTAATTCCTAGAAAAAAGCAAAGAAACAAATAGACGTGAAAAAAGCTTTGGAATGTTCAATGCTAACTGTCGCGAATTACGAGCACACAAAAAGATATTTATATACTATAATAGAGTAAGGGAAAACGTTGTAATTTATTTAATTCCTTATTAAAATCACCCAAAGGACATTTTGATTTATTTTACATAATACTTGAAATGCATCGTGACAAAACTAAAGAATGTATCTGATGATGATTGTTATCAGAAATAATAGAGAATTTTTTAAAGAACGATACAAAATCACGCTACGAAACAGGTGAGACAAAGCTCCTATTTCGTTAAAAACTCAATACGATATGTCTCAAGTAAGGAAGATAATCGTCGCAAGGAATGGAAGAAGCGTAATAAGAGCGAATGACGAAAAAGCGTATGGCTGTTGCGGTCGTTGAAATCCCCCGCGGTCGCTGAACGTTCGTCTACGTCGAGCGCACAATCGGCAGTGGCGTTTTCCCTCGCATTTCATTCTCGGGCAGATGATCGTGTCTCTGGTGTGGCGCCCCCGGCTTCGACCCCCGGTGATTATGAATTTCTGGTTTCGTCGTTTAACTGCGGTGCCGGGACAGAGAAGCAAAGGAGGACGCGGACGAACGTCGACGAAATCATCTTAAGCGGCAAATTACACGTATGCTAAGTGGCCACGATTCAAATTATTATTATCGTCATCATCCCCCGGCCCCAGCGGACTCGCCCTTCTGAGAATGATTACACGCGCTCATCTTTCTCTCTGTTTTTTCGAAGTCTTCTTCTCGTTTTGCCTCGTCCCTTTCCTCATTTGAATGCGATCTCCACTATCAGCGGTGCGCATGCATGTCTTCCCAACGTTTGTTCTGACGAGTGTTGAAAGAGACGAACGAAGATCTAAATAATATGAAGTATCGAAGACTCAAGCTAGACGTTTTTGTTATCCCTGCAGAGGGATGATCGCAAAATCTCACACTTATTCTTAGTAGTATTGTTCACATTTAACATTATTCTTCTATTTAAACGATCGGAATAATAAACAGGCGTGCAATAATAATACACTAATTATTGATTATATTTAATCTAAACCTCAAACGAAGAACGCAGTTTATCTTGAAAATCGTTATGAAAAAAGAATTTAAGAATATCTTAGTTAAGAATGGCAATGTTCGTGAAAGTAGTATGACTTCGCGTTCGGTGCAGCTTTTAAAAAGTTGTTCGATTTTTTAAAACGCTAGCTTTTAATTTTCTTGTTGAATAGAAGTTATATTACGGGAATGTGTGAGAATTTACATAACCAGAAATAAGGATTTATGTATCTATATTGAATAAAAAACCTCACAAGGATTCACTTCTACAAATTACTAGCAATAATAATAAATAACGATTATACAGTCCGATCTTTCCTAAATATCAACGATGAGCGTCATTATGATTTAAAAAAAAAAACCTGAAACAATGTATTAAAAGGAACGCCCAAGTTAAATGGAGAACCACTGCGGAAATGATAGAGTATACAAAGCAATGCCTGCATTCGAGCCGAATTGGAGGCGATTTCTGTAATACGTTATTAATTTGGATGCCTCGCGCCCGATGAATTATTTAACGGCGCGATTAGCCTAATGCATCGCGCGTCCTCTTCTATTAAAACACGCTGAAACGATGTTTGCGTCATGATCGACAGGCAAGGAGGATCGTCTGCTGTTCCGTAATTTTGTTTACGCTTTCCGATCCTTCAAATCGCTCTCCTCGATTCTTTTAATCGCGAGACTCTATTAGCCAAACAGAACGCAACGACTCTTCCCGGAACCGTGACCGGTTGATTATTGTTATTACATATCGGAAATTGAACGTGTCTCGTCTCGAAAATTTTACCACCGATGGAACATTTCGCGGCACGTGCCAATTACTCCCTCCGTTATTCTCTTCTAAAGTCTCCCAGTCTTCGCTCCATTACTCTCTTAACTTCTTTAGTCGAATAATTTGCGCATGACGAGTTTTAAATTTGTGCCTTCGAAGAGAATTAGACGACGTTGATCAAAAATCGTAGACTCTCACAAGTACGTCCGAAGCTTGCTTATGCGAAAGTAGCACGTTAACACCGTAGAGCTCTCATAGCGGTCAAATTGATATTTCAAACTCCTAATTACTTTCGTCTATTATAATTATCGTCTGATCTACTTTATTTAAACTTCGCTCAATCCAATCGTAGCAAAGTCACGTCAACTACACGACTGTCTACGTTGAACAGTTTCCAAGACCTGCAGGGTTCTGCAGAAATCATCACGGCAGTCGACATTCAGCGTCAATCCACGAATTACACGGCCGGAGGATGCTCGAGGTGCACAGACCTCGTCCGTGTCGCTCTCGTCTGTCTAAAACGTAACATTACAGGATCGTCGCAGCTCCGGGGGCATTCCTAAAGCCTGTGCAACGTTGTGGACGCGGTATGGCCCAGCCAGAGGATGGAATTCCGATCGTAGGTGGTGCTCGAACAAGAAAGGAAACGGTCTCTGTCCTCGGGGACCAACAGACCGCGTATCCATTGGCGCCCCGGCAATTAGGGTGCCTGGCCCGCGGTGAGGATTTCGAGGATATTTGTGAACCGCGAACCGACAGAGGCGAGTTCGTCGAATCGACGGATGCCGCCGCCTAAGAATTTCGTGGGTGGGTCTGCACCCCGAGTGCGTTTGTCCTCCGGCACTATCGAAGACCTGGCCTGATTCATGAGTATTAAGACACCAGCTGGTCTCGAACGAACTGTCGTAATTGACATAGATTATTGGGTGAACGATCGACTGGTCTGAATTTTGTGATCGTGCTGCAGGTAGATCTGAAGTCTATTGGAAAAGTTTGTAGGAGTTATTTGCAAGCGTATATTGTGAGAAAGTAACGAATTCATAATTATATTGCTTTAACAGTTTTGTGGTCTGAACTTTAGCGGAGAAAGTTTCGACTGATCGAATAAGAAATATTGCCTCTGCGATTATGTGGCTTGAACTTTAGCGAAGAAAGTTTCGACCAATCAAATAAGAAATGATGGTTCTATGATTATGTGGTCTGAACTTTAGCGAACAAAGTTTCAAATTAAATAGGAAATTTTGAGAATCGAGACTCGAAGAGTCGTTTATACTATGCATGGAACCAAATAACAGTAGTGTAAATTAATAATAACTTAACAGTACAAGTATGAACATTTGTGAATGCGATTGTCAAAAACTGGAGCAAATATAAACGAGAGAAGAAAAAGTTCAATCCTACTACACGCACATAATGGATACAATTTTTCTTTAGTTCTTAAGTTAACTTAACTTTCTTTAGTTCTTAAGATCTGAACAAGGATTGCATATTAGAAACTATATCCTGAAGAGTTTAATAATTTTCAAATATAAAAAAATTTAATGTAATATTCCCAAGGATATTTCCATTGTTGAAATCCTTTTTTACTGAATTTCTAATAATGTAAACTTGTTCACTGAAGCGTTTACCTATAAAGGTGGCTCGTTTTAATTTTTTGCTGGGTTATGAATTTCATTTTTCGAAATTATTGGTTCCACAGCTCGAGGGTGTAATGAGGGTAAATCGAGATCCCCTGCCGTGGATCCGTTTGAAGTTTCGTAAACTAGAGCGTCGGTTCAGAGAATCCTGTGGTGTAGCAATGGCTATTTTGCCATGTATTTGACTGCGTAGAACGCGCGCGGGTGGAAGATTACATGATTGCCCGGTAATTATGGGAAATTTTCAAAAAGACGACGATCCAGGTACCTGGCACCCTCTCAACACTCGATGTGATCGGTTTTACCGGGCTAATTGCGTCTATTACTGGAAATCCCGGAAGGCTGATGGTCGATTAACTTTCTTCATGGTTCTTTGATCGCACCGACCAAGGAATTTATTCAGTGAAGTTCTTCTTTTACGCTCAAACGATCGATAATGTGTTTTTAACCTGGCAGATTTCGGTTCCAACCGAAATTTTTGCATTAATCTGAGTTGCTTAAGACTTATACTACGTTTCGTTCTCCATTGAAAAAAATATCGTAGATATTTTTATGTTCGAAATCTGAAATTATTTTCCTGTCGTCGACACATTTATAAGTTTGTAATTTTGTATTGTTTAATTCGTTTTATTAACAGATAAGATTCTACGCCATAGTACACTCTGAACGGTTAAATGTTTCAAATTTTTCTTACGCGAGATACCGCGTTACAGTCGTAATCAAACGAAAAGGGAGGAATTGCATGGCGAGAAACCACATTGTTTAATAACGTAAATTTTATTGTTTAAATTAGACGTGACAGTATTATGTCGTATCTACAGGAAAAGTACAAAGTTATAAGTTATGCTATATGTATATCATATGTATATATATATATATATATTTATATTAGAATACGGTAATTATCGTACGAGATAGCGAAGAGATTTTTCATTTTACTTCAGCATTTTTATGACAGTTCGATGGGATGAAGATATTCTCAAGGATCGTCGAACGATCGTGATTTATAATATTTCGAAGCTGGTGAGGAGTGAGGTTGGGGAGGGGGGATTGATGGAAACGGGGGAAGTCGAGGGGTGAGGACGAAAAATATAAAAATAAGTGTGAATCGTCGAAAGCAGTCACGACAGAAGGCACGACAAATTGCTACATGGAAGCAGATGCTCGCACGCGTTCTCGCGGACGCTTCGTTTCTTTCCCTTTTTTCTCATCTGACCAATTAATCTCTTGATCGATTTATCGCGAAGAATGCATCTTATACGTCACGAACGAAACGAAGTAATCGATTATAAGGCAGCATCGGGAACAAAATATCACTTCTGCCACGAAGCACGATAATTTTCTCCTCTCGACTGTTCACTTTTCAGATCGCTCAAACGTTTACGTCTCTAATTCCTGTGATCCATTTTTTCATTTATTTTCGGTACCAAGCATGTGCATATAAAAGGTTCCTAGGTGCGATTTAATTGCTAGATGCGCGGATGATGAATAAGGAGAGACAGACGATGCTTGTTACCTTATCAATGTTCATTTTCGAATGAAAACAAAAGGAGAGACGCGATCACGCTTGCGCTGATCAGGTGAATAGTAGCTCGAAGAAACGTGCGTTATGTACAAGGAAAAATTGCGATTCGTTCGCTGGTATCTCGAGCAGCGCGAGACTTTCTCCCTCTTTTCCCCAATTATCCAGGGCTAATCCGACAGCTTTGGCGATTGTGACAAGCGACAACGTAAACCGAACCTTCCTCGTCCGTGACGCTTATCATGCTACATTTATTGCGTCGTACCGGAACATCAAGTTCCTTTCTTCCGAGTGTTTCCGACACGCTCAGAGAGAATCCCGTTTCTCGTCTTATCATCATGGTAAAAAATAGCGATTAATAATGAGCGTACGTATATGTTGTTCTTCTTAATATAAGATAGGTATCTATATATTATAATATGCGTAATATGCGAATATTTGGCGTGACTTCGGGGGATCGATAAGACAGGGACGATGATTTGGTGGGAAGAAACGCTTTAAAACGATTTAAATAAGAAATAAACAAAAAAGGAGAATGAAAGAACGAAACAGATAAATAGGCAGTTGATAGTTAATCGACTAAAACAGACGAAGAAAAGAAAAACAAAAGACACAAGCAAATGGTAATCAACCAACGTCGTAGATAGATTTTACAAATGTTATCCGCAGGTAAATCTAGAAATATTTGCAACGAGAAATAATAGGGTATCGAGTAGAGAGAGAGAGCATTCAAAATCTAAAAGTTACAGAGAGCGATTAAATATGTATCGGGAGCATACAGATTTTCGTCTCCCGCGAATCATCGCCCTTAAACCTATACTAAACTTATGTACACTGGGGCAAAACACACGACCGCGAAGAAACTCTATAAAAAAAAAAAAAAAGAAAAAAAAATGAAGAGATAGACGTTATACAATGAGTCTACAACGAAATAAGCTCGATCTGAACGCTCACGATAGTGCTGCACTGTCGTTTGTTCTAATCGAAAATGTTGCTTTTGAACAAAAGAATCTTCATCGAAACGATGTACGTTTCGCTATCGTGACTCGACGTATTAAGCATATATCTCGAATGACGAAGTTTTCTTGCCGGTTCTTCCGCAGTCTTATGATTCCTAACAAACGACTCACCGTCGTCGACAAATGATTAACGCCTAGAACGCTCGTTACATCGTCTCTACGCGAAAATGCACTTTCACTCTTTCTCACACGAGGTTCTCGAAGCGTGTAACGTTTACTTAGTAACGCGTTAACAATGTTGCTCGGCGTGGCTGTAATTGTTTCTCGCACGCGTCGTCGCGCGTTGAGTCTCCATTACGCTCGACTGCTGCCGCGGTCTGTACTTCAGGAAGCTTTAATTGGTCATGGTTGAATTATGCTCGTACACGCGATGAACTTTTCTTCCTGTTCTAATACGCCTCGCATCGATAACGTTCACGATCGCTCGTTCTCCCGTTTCCGGCAACGACCATTTCCTTCGCGGATTAAAAAAATTACGTTTCAACACTAAAAATAATATCTACTCTCGCTTGATCGTGCCATCGATTTCTTATTGTTATAAAAAGAAGACAGACTCTCTGATGTTGATTTAAATAAAAAGGAAAGAACAAACGATCGTAACCGGGTTAACGCGACAGTTCCTGAAAATGAATGTTGAATGAACGACAAATGCGTGCCATCGACGTTCGCCTGCCTAAACAGGTGGCAGAGCCCACAGAGTCGCTGTCTTGTCAGCTGAAGTACTGAGGAACGAGAATTCCGTCGGATGCCATCGGCCGGAAATCACCTTGTCTTGGTGTTGCGCCACAACTACGCTGGGCAAAGGCATCGTTAAATCGCCTAAAAAAAGAATTTAAAAATTACTAATACATCATACGCACAAGCACTATTTTATTATTAAATCGTATTAGATTATGCAGAGTATCTTAGGCTAAACCGAACATCCAAATATCTTCCTTGTTTTTAATGAGAAGGAAAAATGTTTGTAAACTGCGATAGGAAAAGATATGACTTTCCACGATATTCCTCTTTTGAGATTGTTCAGACTACACCTCATTGTCAGACATTTCCCAGTATTATTAAAAAAAATATATGCATTTTGTTATTTAAGAGCTTGGTTTATAATAGTAACACTACTAGGCGGAGAATTTAATCTCTTAATAAATTTAGAAAAGAAATTTCATTTCTAACCATTTGGTCACGCATGATCTATATACTAAAGTAGCATAAATTTACCTTGCAGGTCAGTCAGAACGAGCTTGTTATCGTAGCCACCGGTAAGCAAGTAGTATGCAGAAGGGGAGAAGCGTATGCTTCTGATATCAGCAGCGTGAGGTTTGAAGCATTGAACGGTCCGACCGCCCCGGATGTCGAAGAGGACGCAGCTGCTGTCCTCGTGACCGGATACCAGAAGACGTCCGGATGGATCGACGCAGAGAGCTGCCACCGGACTGCCAACCTGCAACGGGATCAAATGCTAATCAGATACGCGATACCGATTCCGTTCCAAATTATTTTCGAGTACGTCCGATAAAAATTCGATCCTGAGTTGAAGAGAAAGAGCAAGAGTGAACTAGAGGAAGAAAGAAATGTGATTCGTGAAGGGGGATGTATGATCGGTGCGATTCAAAAACGTGGGTCGAAATTTTATCGGACGTCGAACGAAAAAACGAAACTTAAAAAACTGAAAAGTCGATGTCGTCATGCATGCATATGCTGGGTCCGTTATGAATCATAGAAATCCTTTCCACATTATGTACGAATTATTTATCGTTGATCGATGATGCCTGGATTTCTTATGAAGTGATAGAATTAATCATATGTATTACTAATACCTTTTCTAATAACTTTTCTAATAAAGACCGATGACAGGAGGAAAGCGCTAATTGAGAAATAAATTGACGAATCTGAGAGTCAACTGTGATACAAAAATATGAACTTGCGGATCCACGATATAAAAGTCTCTGTTTTAGTTCAATGAAGAGAAAAATTGAATTTAAAGATACTTCAACTGTAAGATTAGAGTCTGTTTAAAATTAAAGATAGTAAAGATCAGTAAATGTACATGTATAAGTTCACATATATGTATTAAAATATAATATTACATAGCGATGTTACACAACAGAGATACAGCAAACAGTTACTGTAAACGATACGGATAATAGATTTCAAACAGACTGTCTTACAGAAAATCAGCAACTTGAACAAAATTTACTAATACCGTTTGACAATCAGATTCCTCGCTAGGTATTCTAAATACACAAGATCTCCGTTGCAGAGGAACTAAACTAACCCTGCTGCCAGGAACCGTAGCTGGTGTGACCATATTCACGCAACCTCTCGTTCGAAGATCCCAAAATCTGACCGTCTTATCCTGCGATCCGCTGACGAACATTGCTCCACCCCAGTTGTAGAGGGTGAGCACGTGGCCACTGTGACCGCTCAGAGCCTGGAAGGGTGTACCTGTCGCGCAATCGGTGACGTAGATCTTGCAGTCGCCGGCACCGCCACTAATCAGCAGACTCGACTTGTTCGAGGTGTCCTCGAGGAAGCACAAGTCGCGAACGGTACCGTCGTGCATCGTCAGCTCCACTTCTTGTCCTGGAAGGGACACAGGGTTGTAAAGAGAACAATGTTTTAATACGTTAACTTGGATCATTTTTGAATCGAACACTTTTATAATGAAATATCTCAGGAGTTAAATTGCTAAACTTCAGTTTTTGTTAATTTCGTAATTTCATAGCACGAGTACGCTATTAATATTCAATTTTCAAGAAACAAACGGTTCACTTTCTTGAAAGAAGCATATAAGAAGATACGATAAATAATCTAAATGAATTCTAAGGCCAATTAAAAAATTTTCTAACTTTTCCGATTTATAAAGTGGGTCAATGTAAGTTTTACACGGCTCGATTATAAAATTAAGAGTTAACAGAGGCATATTAACTTCAGTTGAATCGAGTTTATTTTCTGCAAATACAAATACGATTAGTTTGTTTTCAACATAAATTATACGATGCATTAGAAGATAGGAAATCTATAAATAAAGAAATTTTGATATCCTAGAGATTGGAAATCAAAGTAGTTTAATTCTCCCCGGTTAATAGGTTAAAGGGAGAAAGTTTTTTCAGGCCACGTTGTTACACAACAGTTATCATACACTGCGACAGAGTGACAAGTAGGAAGTTGCAAATAAATGACTGCCACTTTGAGAACAGTTTCTGTGAGGAATCGGTGTAACGACTATCGTAGTTAGCGTGAAAGTTGTGATAAATGTTTACAAAATGAGAGAAATGTTAAAAAATTTTCGAGAACGCTTCTAGATTTACCTTCGAGGTTTGATGTATCGGCATTGAAGCGCATCAATTTGACAGTCTTGTCGTTGCTTCCGGTCGCCATAAGCTGTCCATCCGGCGTCCATGCGAGACAATATATCGAGCCCTTGTGGTGTTTCGTTCTCTTGAAGAGAACCGTGGGCTGATACGTCTGATGATCCTCTCTGAAGAAAATCCATTCCAGCATTAGTAACAGTTTCTTACTTTTGTTATCCTTTTTACCGGACGATTGGAATACGTTTGTTCCATTTCACCGCGCAAGTATTACTAAAACAACTAAACCACTAAAAAGAGTCACGCAGCTTACGAGTCGTTTCACTTTTGTTTGAACTGTTTGCTCTTTCACTCTTCTTTTTCAACAAACTTTCCATCTCGACGCTATAAACTTCAGCGTGAACCACAAGCGTCTCGTCGACTATTAAGTGGTTGACTTACACTTTGAATTAAATGCTTGACACAATATTTTATTGCAAATTATACAAATATAGTACATGTACTGTAAACTACTTGCTATTTGACTTGTTCAAACGTTGCCAAGTGAATTGCTATTTTAATTTATCCAATCAGATTATGGAAATAAGATCATCGTCGAAAGACATTTCAATAAATCGCAGCGTATTCAAAATACGCTAAAAAGATAAATTTTAAACTCTTCTCATACAAACTATCTGCTGTGTAAACTTTATCATATATAAGCCCCTCAGAAGCCAAATTCAGAGAAATTCAATCTTCTTAAAATGTATCAATTTGCCACGAAAGAATTGATCAGTTTGGCTTCTATGTAACACACATATATATACTTGTACTTATATACGTGAGCCTGATCGACATACATATGTATACTATGCACATAGCTACTGCCATAAAATGAAATTAAACCAACGTCATCAAATCATCAACATCGACCTACCTCGCAAGGGAATAAAGTTCTCATCAACAGAGTCACTTTCCTTGCAACCTCGTTTCCTTCCTCGTTCCCAGCCCCGACGCGATTGCGCATCGTCCTTAATTAAACGAGTAATACTTAACACGGCGATCGTGTTTCGGTCGTGGAAACGAGGGAGAGGAGGATCGTCGATACGATTTTAAACAGGAGCGACGCCGCTTTCACGTCGCTCGCCTTTTTACGTCGATTTTAATTAGCTCCGAGTTTTCCCAGACACAGCGCATGTACGCTATTCGTCGATCGAACCTCGGTCCTCAAAACTCGCCTCTTTCTCGAGATTCAGAGCTTCTCCTTCTCGCGCTTCTCTCTGCTCTTTCACTTTCTTCCGTGTAAACACGAGAATCGCGTGCTGGAAATTATCTACGGTCCGGTAATCTCGCCTCCCGAAGGAATCTCGCCGGGGATTTTCAATCGCTCCATTAGAATCGTACACGCGTTACTTTCTCTGCGAAGATTCAGAGCAACGTCGAAACGATGGCTCGATCGAGGCGTTCTAAGAACACGCGAAATTGCTGGCTTCCTTCGGGGGAAATTAGAGCGTTGTTACGATACAGTGGATATAGAGCAGGGTAGTTATGTGTTTTCCTCGATATTTGATTCTCCACGATAACAGAGCTTTTATTCTTTGTTTCAAAGAAGAAAACTCGACGAACCTTTTAGTTGGCGAAAAGAAGTAAGAAACGAAGAGTGGGACTTCTGGTTTCTTATACGAAAACTAACTGACGTCTATATTGGCTCTAACGCACAAGGATTATGAGTCAATGTTGTGAAGTAGAATAAGTAGTAGCGTAATTGTTTCCATTTGTCCGAGTCGTGTGTAACTGCAGTACGAAACAGTACCATTTCCAACCATAATAACCATTATTATCGTGAAATTGAAGGAGCCATTAACGAACTTCGTGATTGGAAACTAATTGATCTCTCAAATAATTTTTTATACGCTAATACGCAAGAATGCCACGAACAGGACATTTTTCTCGTTTTCCAAATTCCTACTCTTCTGCAACGATTCGGTACGTCAACGAATGAAACTCAAAAACACTGTACTTAGCGCGACAATCATAACAACCGAAGAAATGAAAGAACAGTTAACATATTTCAACTCGTAAAAACTAGAAAATTCTTCCTCGATTATTTCTGGTAAATTGTGACGTGCGAAGACGCTGCGAACACGAGCGAACATTAGCAAGCGACTCTACCTATTTGCCACATTCCTATATCCCAACGTTAGTTCGAATGAAACCCAAGCCAAATACTAAGAAGTCGAATGGTCGGTAAACGTGTCAGTTTCGTTTACACGCATTCTCCTCTAATCCTCCCTCCAGATCCAAGATTTTGGTCGACTGTCATTTCGAAAGTGGACAGAACGTTCATTGGAAACACCGACTAAAGATAATGGCAAAGAGAGTTGGTTCTGATACTGTTTTTCGAAACGCTACGCGACAGATGAAGAAGCGCGCTCTCGCTTATCAATCACCCGCTGTCACGGGGCCGAGCGTTTATCACGTTCCACATAGCCCATTTACAAGGAGAGGACAGAGTGAAACGCTTGTCGTTGCTGGCTTGTCGAAGTGAACACACGGAAACACGGATACCGTGACGGATGAATCGAAAATGATAGATCGCTGCTCGGGGGTCTCAACATATTGGACCTTTGACGTATTAGACACCTCGTCTTTTTCCCTCTGTGTTCGAGTATCACATTAGCAAAAAGTTCCCTGTTGATTCTGTGTGGATTCAAAGGTGAAAGAAAGTGGCTGAGAATGGAGGAATTCGTGTTTCCAGAGAAGTTCCGGGGTAAATCGAAAGGCTTTGAGAGACGGTTTCGAGGAACAAAATCTTGGAGAAAGGTTCGAGTCTTTTCTGGTATATTTAAGGAAATTGTATGTTTATGTACGATATACCTTTTGATACGGTTCTTGGATTAATGATAATAAGAAGGAAGTTTATGATCAGTAAGTTAACGAGTTCACTATCTCATTTGTTATGTGTTGTAATTGAAGATCATGAAGCAGAAATATAGTTACATAGTATTTTCTAGTATGCTGTGAGAGAGTAATTTTTAAACTGGATATGAATAGAATTAAGATTATAGAAAATTATATGTATCACGGGAGAAGAGCGTAATTTTACATTTTTCTACGAGAAAGCAGTCGTTAGGTTGCATATAAATATAACTAGAATTACGCAAATTTGTATAGAAAATACAAGGATTAATTTTATGTTGCTCAAATTGTATCATTATTTAGGTTCATAAAGTTAAGTATAGTTTTTTAACATGTTTGTAAAGATTTAGAAAATATTCGTAAACTAACTTCATAAATGATCTTATAAAACTATCGTCTATTTTTAATATCCCAATTATGTCATACTAAAATATTGTCTTTATTAAAAAATTAGAAAGTCGAGAAAAAATAGTTTCGTTCTGTTTTTCCCATAATGACATTCGTCTATAACTATCAATCGAAGAAGAAATTATCACTGTCAATCGTTGCCATCGATTCGAAAACGAGAAACAAAGTCACGCAGATCGATTTCACAGCACCTGCGCGTGAATTAGCTTTAAATTCGATCTCGAGTACCTGTCAGAGTAAATGGTTGCTGGGTAGATGATAATTGAGCGATCAGCCTGCAATCTAATGACCGACTTCGTATAAACCTTGCCTTTGACGAAGTCGTAACCTGGCATTACGTTGCAAAAATGATTTCCTGCAGTTCTGAGACTGCAGAGCACCTGAAATTCGACTATCGTGTGCAACTATCGCTCTCGATTACCTCACAAACATAAAGTTACACGTCAAACAATTTTTAAACGAAAGTCACGCGCTAATACCAGTTTACGATCTTTTTCGTTCATTTTTTTACTAGTAGTGAGTTTTTTAGTATGTACTCGTAGAATGTTGATGAGAAGTAACATACTGGAGAAAAATTTTCGTAATCTACGTTCGTTGATCTAACTTCGCCACACCGTAATACTATATATATATTTTGTACTTTCACTCCATTTTAAATATTAATTTTACAGACAACGCAACACATGGACTGTTGGAAAGTGCGTTATTTCATTTGTAGCAGACGTAAATTTTTGAAAGGATTACGTAAAGAGAGCTATTGTATCGCGACTTAGATTTAACTCTCCAACTACTAAAGGAGTCCGAGTGATTGGTTTCTGATTTCTTGTGTATTCGCAATCATCAAAAATACATAAGGATTTCTGATAAAATTAATATCATGTTTTATTAAGACAGAAATATGACTACTATATATATATTTATTTATTTTTATAATTATATATTTAAACTCCCTAGAGTTCATGTAGGATAGGGATTCTTTTTGTTTTACGGGTAACACGACAGGCTGTGTTTCACGGACAGAGCGATCTTCCTTTGTTTTACGGACGACCATTTGAAGAAGCATGTTTTTCCCAAACGAACGGACAGAGAGTTACATTAGAGACAGACAAGGTTACAGAATAGTTATTTAAGATTTTAAAGATTGAAGATTTAAGATTTAAAGACTGAAGAAGAAAGATCGGTAGCTCAGGACGTTGAAAATCGATTCTCGATTTTCAGGTAAACATTGTACCAGACTTGTTATTTCCCGTTTAGATAATTATCGTTATTTATTGTTATAGACGCATATTAATTGCTGTTTATTTTTGTATTTTTAATTACTTCATAATAAAGAAACTCGATTTTCAAACTTCAGAATCGATCCCTGAATTATCCAATTATTGAACCTTATATATATATATATAACACGTTTAATCACAGATCAGAAGCTCGTATGTAGTTGTAGCGCTAAACGCTTTTGATTCTTTATGATGTCATTTAAGAACTGACTCCACGTCGTTTCACATGTACTTTTCTTACTTTTTAGCTCACTTCTTACTACAATTAGTGCGAGTATAATTGTAGGAACGTATGGGAGTTATCACAGCGCGAAATGTAATAGAATTATTGTTGATAAAGTTCTGAGTTCAATGCCAGATACTCGATCGGAGCGAATATAGATTAATCGTTTTACGAGGCAGAAATAACGTATTATACCGAAAGTTGCTAGCCTTGATGAAGTTTCTGTAGACTATTAGAAGAATAAAAAGAAACTGAAACAAGGTGAAGATTTAAGAAATGGAATTAATCCCGAGCCGTTGGACTTTCACTTCAACTCGGGTGGAAAATTCTATGAAATAATTAGAAATATTATCCATCAGCTTCTATCTGTAATCTCATCTACTAAATGGTAAAGTCGGTTAAACCAATAAAGTAAATTGCATGGCTATTTTCAACGATATTAATTAATTTATTTCATTGTTTTTACTAGCCAGTCGTTACGATTATCAAATTACTTTCTAACCGAGAAACCTTTTCGACCTCAACCAATAAATTGTTTTTAAACAGAATTTCTCTATTATCGATTAAAATAACTGTACTTTTGCTTTCCATCGGAGTAAATTTATTAACTTGTATCCTATCATGAAGACATTATATTTGTAATAGCACTTTTGAAAAATATTATTATCATTCTTGAAAATGTTATCGTCAATGAAAAATTCGTTAACTGTGCAAAATATTGTACTGCTACAAAGAGAATGTTTCAATACTATTTGATATAAAATACACACGAAATAAAAAGTACATAAATCGATATTCGATTTTACAAAAATTCTGCTCCAAAAAAAGCGATACACACTTTAATTTAATTAATTAATAATTTAATTTAATTTTGATACGATTTAAGGTAGTTTCAGAATTTAAATGGACGCTTTATGTATTACGAACGGATATATCACTAAGTAAATGAAATGATGATTAGCAAAGTGTACCGCCGAGAATTGAATGAATTCACGGTTCTGCTCTGAAATTTTGATTGAAATTCATTCAAATATAATCAAAGGAAACAAAAAATGTAGAGAGAACGAGAGGAGACAGATCGGAGAGAGAAAGAGAGAGAGAGGGAGAGAGGGAGGGAATCGCGAAATCGCGATAGCAGATAATAAAAGAATCGCACGAAGGATCGAGGGATGCTCCGTTTGGTATGAAGGCCTCCGTCGTTCGTTAAGTCAGCAGGCTTGCGTTAAATTAGTCCGCTCGACGACTATTCGTGTACAATCGTAAATAGCGCGCGGATTGTGATAATGACGTGTCAATTTTTTTCTTTTCTTCGCGGAGAAAATTTGTGGATTTAGCGCACCGTCTAAGAATATTACGGACAACCTCTAAAGAGAAAGAACGAACAGTAGTCAGAAGAGAAGTTTGATAAAGAATAAGAATATAGGAAGTATTTTTCACAATTAATTTTAATCTGAAATTAAAATAAATAAAATAAAGAGATAAATAAAGAGATAAAAATAGCGGAATAGAAAAGTAAATAATCGTTATCCATTTTTAAGGGTGAAAGAGAAGATAAATTAAGTGATAAAACATAGAGGTCTTAAGCAATAAATAATTGGCACCTAGTTGAGATTCATAGCTGTTCAATATAAATTCGCGTGAACATGAATCGATCGAGTATCGAGAATCGTTTTGCGTAATTACCAGTGTTGGATCATTCCAGTGTGCTCGTTAACAACGACAGCTTTATCAATAATATGTAATTTACGATTACTACTGCAGCTATTTTAGCAAAATATATCGCTCGTACCCTTCACTCCTATTTCATCGTTTCTTCACGCTAGCCAATGTAAATTTCGAAAGATTTCTCTTTGCGACATCCCATTTCGAAATACAAAATGCGCGGTCCAGCTTGATTAATCGTTTAGATAAAAACATAAAAGTCTACTATTTACTATGCATTTATATTTCTGAAAACTGCTTTCTCGATTTTACGTTATGTATCCATTAAAGAGAAACATTTTATATAAAATATGATATTAGGTGCAAGAAAGTGTGATGTCCACTGATGGAAGATACGAAATTACAAATAAATGGCGATGGGAAAGGCAACCGTTCTTAATGAATAATGTAGCAGAGAAGAAGAGGTATGTTTAGAAAAAGATTAAGCTATACGCGTTGTAAAATATGAATCAATCGTTCGAGACATCGACGAATTCGTTTTACACGAAGAAGAAAAAGAAATTCATGAAAAAATCACGTATTAAAAAGGGCAAGAGGTAAAGGAATGTAAAATATGAAAAAAAAGACTAAAAGATCCAAAAACATTATATTACCTGACATCGTGAAGCTTTGGATAAGAGCATATTCTCAGCGTCTTCGAGTTCGATCCCACGGCGTACAATTTTCCATGGGGGTGGAATTCCGCGCATCGAACCGCTTGCACGTCCTCGAGCGCTGTCACAGGAACGAATCTCGGTCTTCCGCCATTGCTATTTCCGTTGCTGGCATCGAGTTCCTGCCTCGGTTCTTGCTGTAAACGAGAACGAAATCCGGTTACGAATTACATTTCATATTGGAGCTTTGACGTCTGTTCACGATTAACGACTAATGAATAATTATGACTGTGACCAATGATTAACGAGTAAATTCATAATGCAATAAAGAAAAGTATCGATAAGATCGATACGTTCGAGCCGTCATAAACGTTAATAAGTAGAAAATCGTGTTAGAGTGGGGAATTTTTAAAGAGTTCTCGTACTGTAATTACCTATTAAAGTATGTTGCGATACGATAAGAAAATTTATCATCATGTTCATGATACATCGATAGGCAAACTGAGTAGAACTTATGCAACGATAGGCAAACGTTTCTAAAATTAATCCCATGTGTGCTAATTAGAAATTAATAACTATTCCGAATCATTTGTGTCTTTACAAAAGGTGTCTCATCTAGATCTTAGATTTTCAATATTAAATTATCATTTTGATGAGGAAATTTTATTACATTATGATATCCAGAAATTTTCGATACTACAATTATGTCTTAAATAACACTCGGTACATTTTTGTTCTAAATTATATATCTGAATGGTTTCCATGCGTAACGGACCTAATTCTATACTTGAATAACTACTTTTATTTTACGTATCCATTAAAAAACTGTAACAGGTTGAATTTCACTTATTCGAGCATACTTTTTTATTCGTGACACTATTACGCAGACCCGCAAGTCAAATCATATTTGAATGGCAATTTTACTGAAAAAAGCGTCTTTCGTAGTGGTATACACGGTGTCAAAGAAAAATGAAGAATTTAATTGCAACATTCGTCAAGGCACACGCTCGTTAAGATTAATATTCCTAGCGTTTCCACGTCAAAAAACAAGGTGGAACCTTATAATATAAAAACGAGACCCGCCTTGACCCTTTCGTGTACTTCGCGCAACAAAAGTCACCGTTTAGGAGCATTTTTCTGCGCGAACTAGTTCGTTCGCGACAGAACGAGCACCTTACCAGCAGGGAACGTAACGAGCGACGAAAACTTCAGGGGAATTAGAAAGTCAGACCTTGAAAGGATTTCAAACGCCTCTCTTTTCTACACAATCACCGTGTTTACTTGTATGCTAATCTCTGGTGAAGTTTCCTGCTCCAGGCTCTTTATCTAAAGACCCATTCATGTTGCAGTCTTGTCGATGCAATCTTCCTCTCTCCTTGCCGTGCATTATTTTATTATTATTGCTATTAGTATCATTATATCATCTGTGACGAATTTGTGCTCGTTCACAATACGTATTCATTTAATTAAAGAATGTGTTTAAACATATCTTTTAACCCACTTGAACAAATCGTTAGCAACAGGTAATTACTGCGGGCAATAAACGAAATGAAACACTCATGGTATTAGTTAATAGGTGAAACAAATTGCTGTTTAGGCTTCATTCCTTTGGTCAGCTCCATAGAACATTAAGTTAAATACACTCGTTACTGTATTTAGCATATGAAACAAATTTCTATTTAAGTTCCACTTCTTTACTCGTGTTCGTAAAATATATAAAATACATAAAGCGAGATATTCAAGGTATTTAATAGACAGAACAAATTTCTATTAAGGTCTCTCTCTTTTTTTTAACTGCACTCGTAAAAATATGTATTTACACAAACATCGACCGTCTAGTAATCGTCGATTTCCTTAATCCAACAATGACGTTATGTGGATTCTATGCAGGCTTAGTATCTAACGATCGAGAAGAAAAGAAAAAGAAAAATGGACAAAAAGGAACATTCAGGGTCCCTGAACGGAACAACGATCTTTCAAGTATCGCGTAACACATTCTGCATACTTCTTTTCCATATAGCTCGTAAAATTCTTCTGTTCTTAATCGATCTTTACTTTGATTTGTTTCTATGCCGTCATGGAATGATAGCTTGTTCTGACGTAGTAAGATTGCGAAAAAGTTTGCTATGGAAACATTCGAGGGGAAATAAGGAGCTTGAGAATGTTTTTCAAGCTCTCTCCAGAGGAAACCGAGCTGATTTAGAATCGTCTTGCGACTCTTCTTGCACAATAATCTGTACGCCTCGCCACGCTTTTACTTTCGACTGCTACGAGTTTTTCGTAATTATCGAGATAAGGGCAATTAGTAAAACAAACGAGCAGCACTATTTTTCGTTATGATCGTCTAATTTTTCCTTAACTGCCTATAAATCAGACTCTGGTGTGAGGAAACAAACTGTAATTTTAAGAGTTTCTTACTTTGATCTAGTAAATACAGACCGATAATGTTATGAGCAGACTGCTTGGTATTAGAGTAACGATGATACAACGATAAACGAATAAAATATAGATAAAAACTATGTGAAATGGAAGAAAATATAGAACTTAAAAATGATGATTTTTTAATAACGTGTTTACTAACTTCTTTTTTACTCTCTTGTTTTATCTTTGTGGAAATATTATAAGATAAATCGAGTCGATCAATGAATTTTATTTTTAGTGTTGGAAATTACAAACCGAGCACGAATAAGTTGAAACAAATGAACTAACTGTTTGCTGAAGCTTCACATTGCTACCGCGAAAGCAAATATAATTACGAAGAAGAAAATTTCAAATCGACAAAGATTAGGAGTCAATAATCGGGACGACACTATGATTGACGCAACGACGATTATTTTCTCGAGCGTTGCGCCTATAGATCTTACACACAGTTAATAATTTCGTTGCACAACGAGGCAGAAGTTTGATTACCGCGACACTGGTAACATAAATGTCCTGTTCGGTCGACATCGTAAACCTTTCGAAAGATTTCTACTTATATGAGAATTCTAGAAATCGAGTATTTCATTAGCTAAAAGGAAAAAGTCGATCGAAATAATTTCAATATCTTAAAAATATTTTACAGAACGCTTTACTTTTAATACTTTGCTACATGGTATTTCGTTGTGAGAAATAGAAATTTATCTTTCAAAAAATCGAGGAGGGATTACCTTCGCAGTAATTTCGATGATTGCAAAATAGAGGGCCGAGGCGAAAAAAATTCGAAAGATCTAGGACGAGACAGGTGTAGAATGATCCTGAGGAATCGTGAATCAGAAACGCTCGCTGCTTAGTCACGAACACCGTTTCTCCATCGATGTTCACCACGGTGTGTCATTCGCGAGGGGAACGCTAATAGAAATCGACTAGATCATAAGCAAAGATACACAATTAATTTCTCCTTTCTTATAAGATAAATTATACGTTTTAAAATACGGTAGAACTCAATTTATTCGTACGAAATTTCAGTTAACGACATATTGGTCCACTCATATGAACCTTAACTCTTACCACGTAAACGAAAAATTATAATTATGGGTAGGTAGTATGGAAATCATTGCACTCCTATTTATGAACTGCAATTATATAAACTTTTCCTCGACAGATCCATGTAAATAGAGTTGTACCGTAGCTATGCAATCTTCTGTAAGTGAAGAAGATTAATGAAACGCGAAGATAATGGAGTTACAATCACAATACGCTTGTGCGCTGCGTCCTTTGCAACTTTTATGAGCCATCATCGGACATAACTGTCGATAAACTTTCGTGTTAAGCAATTTCTGTCTTCTTTGGTAAATTTATTTCATTTATTCTTTCTTTCGCATATCTTGAAAGAATATTGCATGTTTCTTTTTTCAAATGCTGTAAAGAATTAGAAGAAATGGCGTTAAGAGGAAAAATAAATGGATTTATGATGAAAAACGAGGCCGTCGGAAAGATTCATCGTTGATCCATTTCGAGGTAACTTTGTGAAAATTTCATCGATGATACGGCTTTCTTCCGGAGGACGTTTAACGAATCGGAAACGGCACGCCAGTAAACCATCCGGGAACGACCGATAAATTTCAATGGACCTGGTAGAAGCCTAGTTTCACCGGCGCGACGGGTCACTAAACCCATGAGTTATTGGCCGTTTTTTCTTTTCTAATTGCTTAAACCCGGGGTTCGATGATTTTTCGAGATAGAAGCTGGCCATGCAATTGTACCGTGAAAATGACATGGTTTCTGACTTTCGGAGTTAATTTGACTACTGACAATGGCATCGATTAGGTACGTTAAAAATTATGATCCAGGAAAATAAATTGTTTTAACAATGTTCAGAAAAAAATGAACAAGGATGAAATACTGGGTTTTCATATTGGAACTGTCAAATTTGTTTAAGTGAAGGGTTTTAGATCTTTCGCTTTAGAAATTATAAAAAATTTCAAAGAAATAGTGAAGTGATAAATGTATCGGAAGCATATCGAATCGAACCGATTCCATCAACAAAGAGATAATGTCTCTGTTAAATATTGGCAAGGATAGTGAAGATTGCTGAAACCGACCGAAGACCCATCAACGTTAAGAAGGTAAACGTCTCGTGAATTAATCAAACAATACCATTCTTCGAGGATAGATGCGTCGTATTTATTCGATACGTTCTCCTCGTGGGACATTTATTCCTGCCTCTATGAGAAGTAATAATCGCCGGTAAGATCGTTTTCTCGCTGTATTCATAGTTCTCAAAAGAAGATTGATGGCACCGTGGGCTACTAACTATGACTCACTGCTTACGACTTTGAGCGTCAACGGGATTTCCTGCGTGCAGCTTAAAAGCATCCGATTCATTTTCAGAATGACGAGAGTACATTTTGAAGACAATTAAACACCCATTTCCTAAAATTTAGAATCACTTGCCCCTAAAACACAAAGGTTCGTGTAACTTTTACGCCTGAGAGAGCTTCCACGTGACACAAACAATAGGTCTGATTATTACATATATGTTAACTAAATAAGATGTTAGACTATTGATCGTAGATAAAACGTGTAATATTTATCAGAAAAATCTGAAGAAACTAGTAAATGTTACAAGCATTTACGTTGAACGAATGTTGAGTAGCGTTTTGTATTTCAGGATGAAAATTTCGCGTAGAACGCAATCTTCTGCTTTACAATGTAAATCGCACGAGTAATTCAAACGTCAAATTACCATTTTAATCACCGATCTTCCATTGAATTGTCGAATAGAATCAAGACTCGAGCGGCAATCAACCGTCTGTTAATTTTCGACCGATGATTAGATGCGAATTACACAGAAAATTTAAATTAAAGCTACGCCGTCTCATGAATAATTTATGTAGGTCCGATTATCAAGTAACAAACAAAATGATTGAACGTTGCTCCCGCTTTCTATTGCAATTATTCCGTCGCAACTATTAGCGTTTTTTGCCACTTTCGATATTAAAGCGATCACGATCTTTAATCACTTTCTACGCACGTATTACCATTGATTTCGTTTACACGCTGTTACTTGCACCGATATATAATATTAGCAACTAGAGTTCGCGATCGATCTAAACGTTAGAAGATAGAAGAAGATAGAAGAGCCCTAATCGATAGCATTCAAACGTATTACGAAATATTTGTTGCAAAGGATGCTGCGCGAGAAGAAACACGCTAGTGTAGAGGAAATCGCGAAGGTCTTCGATCGAGCGTCCACAAGGACTATCTAACGACCCGTGTCTCGATGAAAAGCAATTACCGATTACGAGAACCTTCGCGCAATCTTAGAAATTGCAATACGCCGAATAGGCAAGAATCTCCATGGAAATATTCGAAACATTCGACTCGTTCTATATCGATAAATCCGCATTATCTCGCCGTGTTTATCGCCACATAAATTTCCTACGCTGTTCCCAAGTGAAATCGCTTGATAGAGATGTTCGAATTAGTTGGAAACGGTATTTATTAAGGCAGCTTTCTTATCGCAGTTTTCTTCACGAAAGATGGAGAGAAGCATCATAACGTTTTGAGTTTGAGACAGTTTTGTTTGTGGAGCAGAGACTTTTCACTTTTGACGAGGAACCGGTCGAGCCGGAAACTACGTCCTTTCTCTGTCTGCGGCCCAACAGATCGATCCACTCGATGATAATCGTATGATCTATGTTTCACCAAGTCTCGAAATACAGAGAATACGTCGCGAATTCCGGTGAAACCAGTCGCAGCATCGCGGATCTGGGTTGCGACATACTTTTTCAGCGTGACGCTGTTTCAGGAAATCGAAGATGTGTGTGGACGGGGCTTAATGGCAGCGCGCGCCGTCGCAGGGTTCCTTTCGGAGGAAGGAACTTTCGAAACTTGTACACCGGAATTTCACCGTTCGAAATTGTTCAACAGATCTCTGTTCGAGAAAGAACGAGAGAAAAATCGCTCGTTTATGATGGAAACAGGCGTGGAAAATTTATGTTAATTTGAAGATTAGTAGATAATTATTGGAGTTTCTTAAAAATTATTCTTTGTAGAAATTGTTTCTGTGCTGCAAAAGTGTTTGTTCTTCAAGAAAAGTATCATTCATTGAAAAAAGTGGAAAGATATACCTATCTTCGTTGAAATTCTGCCTTTTAACAGAAAAATTGGTCTTTTAACAAAATTATTTACGAACAATTACTTAAATTCATCTTCTACGGCAAGAGTTTACCATTTAGAGTAAAAATGCCCGTCTTTTTAAAAGAAAAAAAAGGAATAATTCACTTCTTAATAATTTAGCTATTGTTTCAAAACCCTCCAAAAAAGTTATACATTCTCTCAGTACGGAAAGAATACTTCATCAAATAAACGTTTCGTTCCAAATAGCAATAATTTCAAGATCAAACGATTTGACGTTACAGAAATATAGCGACGACAATAAATAGCAGTTCAAGCTCTCGACTGGACTACGGCTATCGTTAAAATGTAGCGGAGATTAAAAACTAGTTTGCACGACGAATGGAAAAAAAATGAAACGCGTTCGAGCCGATCCAAAATTCAGAACTAGAATACAGAAGGAATGATATTACTGTGGTGAGATTTTACAAGAGGTCACTTGCATTCAACGAGTTCTTATCGAACGCCTTGCAACCGGTGTCGGCGTAAGAGAGCGTGTAAGTACCTTGCTCGGCGAAGCTTAACATACTCGAAGACGACTTTTTCAAAACCAGAGGCCTTTAGACCGATCGATCACGTAATAGTTCAAAGGATGGTCCCCCTCGGGCGTAAGATGTTAGATGTAACTCGCGCACGTGCCAGATTAGCCACGGCTCAACATTCTCTTCTTTCTATTTACGAACAAACTCGAAAGTCCGGCGCAGTTCAGTGGACTGGATTGCGATAGAACGTAGATCGTCTGACATATCCTTTTAAATTTATGTAAAAAACTACCATTAAATTGCGCGTGGAAATCATTTTCTTGCTTCCTAAGAAAATTTTTAATTAAAAGAAATTTCAGATGGAATATTACATAGGTTAGAAAAACGTATATTGATGAAAGTTCAAATGATGAAAAAGCTAATGAAATAGGAAAAACTAAGAAATTATTATTCTTACGCGAACACGTTTGTTAAGCCGTAGAGTATTGCTAATTAACCATTAAGATTAGAGACCTGGATGAATGATTTAACGATTTCACGTAGGCCAACTGAAAAGCGAATAACGGCTGGTCTTTTCATGTTTCTACGTAAGATAAAACCACCGTTTATTATGAACTAACAAGCGGGTTTGAATTGTTTGTAATTAACCATCCACCTATCGCTTGATTGTTGAAGTTAATAACTCGATACGGATAATATTTCTTTCATGTTTCTCTATCTAATAACGTCAGACACTTCCTTTATTTCATGCCAACAACAAGAATAGAATAGAAAAAATAGCAAGGGTAATGATAAGACCAGCGATTGCAGACTGTTGCAATCGAGCCACGAACACAACGTTAATTAAGCAGCTCATCGATCGAAACGACCACTTTTCCGTAAGCTACTTCCACTTTCGTTAATCCAGTGGATCGCATGACGAACAAAAACACCGAAAAATTGCGTTCTAACGGTTCACAGAAACCACCAGGCGACGTGATCGCTCGTCCTTGTTCGCACCTCCATATTGCGCAACCAGCGAATTCACTTTCACCAGAAAAATGCTTTTTCGAAAGTGTCCGTGTTTTAATTGTTCTCAGCAGTTAGAGTTCTCCTTTCCGAGGAATCTCTTCGAAGCACTAAAATTTCAGCGAACGTCTCGTTTGCTCGAGCATTGAAATCGCCGATACTAAGGCGTCTGACTATGAAGGGACCGATCTACTGTATACTATACATGAATTGTATACAGATATAGAAGAAATGTAGAACAAAAGATATGAATTTTGTTTCTTTTGGATAATTACGAGAACTTCTGATATTGAAATTATAGTTTTCTTTTTGATAGTTAATTAGATAATTGTTGAAGATTTTAGGTAAAAATATACATCGAAAATTCTTGAATGAGTGAAATTCTTTCATTTTAATAAGTAAAGTAGATAAAATTCTCGAAGGAATATTTATAGGAAAATTTACATCAATCTAGCAAAAGGTACATACTGTTCAATGTTTTGATAATATATTAAAACGATAAAGAATTCAGAATGAACAATGTACAGAATAATTATTCCATTATCTTCAACCACAGAATCACAATGTCTCAGACAAAAAATATCTACTTTTAATTTTTCCTACGAAATAAGTACTTATCTACAATAAAAACTTGAAATTTATAGTGTCATATTTAATGGCTACACTATGCAAGAATTAGATAATCGATCCAGTTCGACAAATTCGAGCATGGCATGTATAACTCGTTAGAAAGAACGTGTTTCTATTTTTTGTCTTCTGTCGATCATTGATCTAAGTCGTCGTACAAATTAGTCAAACGGAAACTATTCGAATTCTGTAGAAGATTTCTCCTTAATATGCTACATCGTAATAGATAGATTCAAATATATAACTTTCTAAATAAACATCGATAATCTAAAACAATCTAAACATCTAATTATTGATTTATGACAATTCTATTATCCAAGTGACTCAAGTTTCTAAATGCTAATGATGATCGATCAGTGATGCGAATCAGTGAACGAGAATTCATGATAGACAAAATTCACGGTGGTCCATCAAACGTGAAACAGAAGATTAGGTTTGAGAGAAGCTACCGAGGTGCATTGTTCCCGATGGATTCGGTTTCTTTTTTTTTTTTTTTCGTTTTAACGAAGAAGTAACGGTGGATTAACTCGAGGTCACCAATCGGGAACACTTTCTATCTGTGACTAGTAAAATTACGGTTCATTAATACCGGCTCGTTATTTTTTAAAAAGTATCGACCGATATGAAGATAAAACATGTAATCGAACGTTTACGAGAAAAAAGGACAAGATCGCGTGAAGACGCTTTTTCTCGGCAAATTACAGCGATTTCTGCGATAGATCCTCCAGCCAACCGTGTCATCGGTGGTATTTTTATTAATGAGTCGGAAAATCGAGGCTATTTAGAAAACAGAAGGTTAATACTTTAAGACACGTCTCATTTAAATCTTATATATCTCATTGCAAGATAAGTTTCTATCGAAAACTATAGTGACGGACGAAAGAAGGTTTAGAAAGGAAGCAGTACAAAGAAACAATTACAGAAAATGGAACCATAATTCATAAGAGCAATGAGCAACTACAATACATACAATAACTTACTATTACCAGAGTAATACCAAAAAAATGTCCAATAAAAAAGTTGCAAATTTTCATATACAAAAATATCAATTTTAAATGTACTTTTGCCTGGCACTGTACTTCAATCTTTTTACACCGATCTATTGTATCATATTTCAATCAATTTAACTATACCGAAGTGATAAAGATAATAGAGATTATGTTGCAAAGTGAAATAACACTAAAGTATAGTAATCGTACATGAAATAGTAAAATAATACTAGAAGATAAGATTTTCCACGATAGAAGTTTGATCGGACACAATTTGATGTTTATCAAAGCGAGAGGAAAGCCGATTATCTCCTTTCTGATACGATCATGTCCGGACCAAAGCAGGTGGTTAAATGCGATTCAGCGATCGATCATCGCGAAAGCGACCGTTTTGAAACAATTTCTTTCTGGGCAATATATATGCGTTAAATCGCGTAATTGATGCGAACGTTTGTGGACTTCCGGGATCAGGCGTTGGCACCGATTAGAAATGGCGAAACTGGAGCAATAAACTGGCGGAACACTTTCCATTAAACACTGTTCCCGTTAATCTACATACAAGACGTGATAGGTGCAACAAATTTGCGGAATAAATCGAAACGAAATTTCCAGTAAAAGCGGTTTTACTTTTTATCAGCTAACAAATTTAGAAAAACAAGCGAGAAAACGGGATATGGAGTGGGCGGAATTTCGTGTATAAAGTACCATTTGAACGAAATTCTTTTCCTGTATTTTATCTATTTAAATCCGACCGAACAGGCAAAACGAGATTTTGAACACGAAAGTACAGTAATAATTTCAACTGTTTTAGTAATATCTATTGATACGGAGGTTTCTACATATTTAATTAGCAAGAAAATTATTGCAGAAACGAGCAATAATCTCCAATGAATTTGTTACCAATCCTGAATCATTCGTAAAACCAATATCTACAAACATCACGGTAACTAAGCTTTCTACGAGTTTAACTTCGAAAAAAATAGTTATCAATTTTACATTGGAATCCAGACGAAACATTTACTTCAACGAATCTTTATCTTACAACATTAATTTCTGTCGCAGCCTAATCCTAAGATTATTTTCTCTTATTTATCCCCACGAAATCCCTAAAAATCAACAAACCATATAACTGCCGCGCCTTCTTCCCGGCCTCTCGTTTCTTCTCTCATCCGGTTTTCTGCAAGTTCTGCCAATTCTCTCAAACGTGTTCAATTCATGCTGCTCAGCCGTTTCAACATCCAAAAGGTTCTCCATGGACCGTCTAACTTGTCTGCATGCACCACCATTCTTAGGGCTCTTCCTCTGCAGATGATTTCCATTTTCATCGTGATAATCCTCCCATTCGCTCACTTCGCTTCTAACGTCCTCCAAGGACCTGGTCCTGCCTACTGAACAGGTGCATGGAGGTACGCTGCTTCTACATAGTCCTCCAGAGTTTTTAGTCCTATTTCTCGGTTCCATCATCATCATTCTTGGTGAAACAGCCACGGGTGGAACTTGAAGAGGTGACATGGCTTGTGGCGGTGGAATTGCGTTTCGATATAAAGGCGCCAAATAATAGTAATCGCGACCTTTGTTAGAATTGGATGCGCTTATTCTAGTTGGAACGTAATTGTAGTCAGCTATATGAGGTGTTACCCATTGAGTCATCGCGTCCATCGGCATAGGACGATAACAGAAGGATGGTCCTCTGGTGGCTGGATGACTACGGTACATGGGGGGCCAAGGACGAGACTGCTTGAGATCGAAGCGAGGATCCATCCGCGGATCCAGCACTCGGATGTCGCCCATGTCGTACGCCGCGATCTCTTGACCGGGTTTTGAATGACAGCTGCGTATCGATGTTGAAAGTGGCGTCAATGAACGACATAGACGTTCATCTTGAACTACCAGTTTTGATACTCTTGAACGATCTTCATAGCGGTCGAGTTACCGTTCTCGAACGAGTTCTTTCGATAGGATACAATGTGTCTGGAATATTTATGAAGCAGAAGTAGGCCACGTTTATACTCCTGTATGATCGAATACCAGGGAGTAGCCAAGGAAAAGTCGGAAGAAAGCGAGGAAAATCGGCAACCGATGGCCTTCTTCGAACGAAGAATCGGGGAACAAAGGATGATCCAGTCGTGTTCGCACGAATACGGGATTTTCACCACTTTCCACGCACGCTGGGAAGTCTCTCGCGAGCTCAGGCCCTGTCACTTTCCTCGCGTTTCCCTTCCGACACTTTGCACTTCACCTGTGGAATATTCGATATTTCCTAGTTTCCTAATCAACTCGTACGTGTTACCCTTGTAACAAGCGCGTCACACTTATGACGTTATTACGTGCGCGCGAATGGCAAACCCGGTACCGTTACGTCTCTCACCTTTCACCCGTTTTTCGCTGAAATCGCGGTCGGAAGCGGTGCTGCTCGCCCCCGAACAAACGTACTTCCGCCGTGTTATCAGGGCGAACAATCACCAGAGAGGCCCGTGGATCGTGGATCGTGGATCGTGGATCGCGGATCGGAGACGACTGTGCTCAGCTGAGTGCAGCGAAGGAGTGCGTAGCCGACGCGTTCTCGTCGAGTGACTTCGCCTCTCGTTGAGAAACGACCCACTTCTCCTCACAGGATTGAAACTTCATCTCCCTACCACGATCGTGGCGCGGCTCTACAACTCATCTCTGGCTACCTCTTCAACGTCTGTGAGTTTCCAACGAGAATGCATGCCGCGCCGGTTCCGTTCGCGGACGCTGCGCGTTTAGGTGATATCGCAACAGGTGGTCCACCGAATCAAACGTGACTGATTATTATTGATACTCGAGGGATTGAAGTTGGCACATGAGATACGGTTTCTTTGAGGATGACGAGTGAATTTTAAGTTTAAATTAAGATAACTTTGGAACGGAACGATGTTTAAGGAAAATTAAGCATTTAAGATTCTAACAGGTTAACCCCAATTCTCCTCGAGTCTGCATCACCTGAAGCGAATATTATATTGCGATAGATTTTAGGTCTCGATATTGCTCTCATTTTAATGAAAAGAAACTAAGATGACGTAGCAGGAATAAGTTGAAATTTGAAAAATTAGAGAAGAAAGATGAAATAATTTAATTTAGAATATGAAACAACAAGAAGCTTGAACTCTGTGTCACTAATAATTTAGTATGTATTTTTTAAATACTAAATAATCACTAATAATATTAAGATAATAATAATCGTGTACCTTTGTTAATCGTAAAATCAGTTACTATACAATGGAACCTAGAAGCTTCTCAATCTTCATCGCACACACAGGAATCTCACCTCGCCGAATAATTTCGATAAAATCGAATGATGGAAAATCTAAATGCTCCGGAGGATATTCGCGAGAGAGCTTTTGATAATCAAACACGAGGATTAAAAGGACATCGCGTTCCTTTTCTGTAAGCGCTTTCACTGAGCCGCCTTGATCCAAGTCCACGACAACCGTGCCCATCCTTTCGGGTTTATTTTACTTCGTACGGAAATCGCGCCATTATACGCCGGAAGTTGGAAACAGGTGGGTGTAAAGAACAGATTCAGTCGCTAATACGAGCCGCGTTAGCAGATTTTCATCATTAAGAACTTTAATTACGGATATAAAATAGATTTGCACGAGAACTCGAAGCATAGAAACGCTATTTTTAAGCTATCTTTTTCCTGGAAATCAATCTTCGCTCATCGTTTCGGTCGATTTTACATATGTACTCCGTTTCCTAGAAATAATTCGTGTTTTTGCAATCGAAGATCTCTTTCGATCGAAGAATATTATTAAAATAATTTAAATATTTTATTCAAAATAATTTTCGTGGTCTATCTATCGTATCTATCGTGGTATAAATTATTCATAGCTAAAGTTTTTAGATGTAGTTTCATATAATTGTAGCGTGGCTCGATCTTAGAACGATATGAGACGATTTATGAGATTATTCAAAACAGAATGTTTAAATTTCCTCTTTGTACCATGTAATTTTATTTTTTCCGTGTGATGACTTGTTTTTTAAATGTTGGATGCCTCAAGGATCGCCATGCTGGCGCACGATCACGCCGTCTCAATTTTCCATCTCAGCTTTCTCCGATACGCTCCGTTAATAATTCGTGGCGATGCGGCAATTCCTCTCTATTTTTTTTCCTTCCCGTATTTCTCTTTTCGCCCTCTCTTTCTTTTATTCGCGGGAAACCATCGCGTGTCGAAACCCACGCAAGATTTCCTTTCGCTAGAAACGGACCTGGCGCGATAACGACGTGGAACCACTTATCGACAAGATCGTGGACAACTCTGAATTCAAAGATCGGTAGAATAAGCAACGACAGGTAATTATTGTAACTCGAACGAAATCGCGTGGAAAACTAGCCGTAAACCGGTCAAGTCGATCCGCGGAATAATTCACCTCGTTGCAATAGTTCGCCGGATGGTTCCATTATTTCCATCGTTTCTATCATTTTATGATAATAGAAAGAAATCGAGTCACTTTCACGACCTAAACGGCATCGATAGTTTTCTGCTCTGACGCGTAATAGATCGATCGTCCCGAGCAGAGGAATCCGAATCGATTTAATCGAGTAAAAGTGACGCGAAGACAATCGATTTCGTACGTTCTGATAGTCAACGAACTTTTCCTTTATCGAAGCCAAATACAATGAGAAAATGGGTCGTAACGTATGAATGGAGAATGCAGACGTCAAATCAGACGCAAGATCGGTATCGTGCACATTTTAGAGAAAGTTCGCCGCGCGACACGAAAAGTAAATTGCTGTGATCCGGTCGTCCGCTTTTATGCCAATCGTATCTGATCAGCTTCGCACCAAAACGACAAATGCTCTCGGTCCTCGTCTTATCCGTTCGAATAAGAAGCCGCTATTTGTTTTATTGAAAATGAACGTTGTGTCAGACAACTTTGATGAACGTCTTCCCATTGAACCTGTTTACCGATTCAAAAAACAGTAGCTTTATCCAACCAAACATATTTTTGGATGACGAATACATTCGCTTCAGAAAGTTACGAAATTTAGAAAGACAGATACGATAAATATATTATAGAGGTATCTGCAATAATAAAAAGAAATATATATATATTTGATCGAAATATATAGGTATACGAATCATTTAGAAATCATCGTTTTGACCAATTCTATAAATTGAAAGGTAAAGAACGAATGATATCGTAAACATTTCTTTTTGTATTATTTTAGAATTTACTATTAAATATACATTATCGTGCGTGTCTATGTAATATTAGGTCGTCCGAAAAGTTTCTTTCGTTTTATAAGGAAATAAAGGATGCACGACATTTACCGTTTTATATTATTCTATCGAATTACGTTATAATCCATGTTGTTCTATCGAAATAAAGATCACAACGTTCGACAGATTAGGTTTCATGTTTGTATAAAGATGCGTGTTATAAAAGACGTATCTGTAAAAGAAAGACACTTTTTGGGCAACCTAATACAGTTCAGAAAAATTGACAGATGGATATCGTAATCGATTTGATATTTGGAAAATCTTCCATATCGTTTTCATTTCTTTTCGTTCATTCTTTAAGATCCATTCTTCAAAGTCCACTTATTACTTTCCGATTGTTTCTATGTTATTCTAAGGCAATTAACTTTCCATTGCGACTGTATGTGTTGCTTTTTTCATTTCTGACATTGCTGTCTTATTTTCTAGAATCGAACATTGCGCCAGACTTCATCCTGAAAACTGTGTCAGCGTTCTAAAAATTTCGAGTATTTAGAGTGAAAGTAGATGAAAGATCTAAATTTAGAAATGTCTATTGCTGAACGATAAAATCGTAGCAAGTATCTAACGTAAAAGACTTACTTTACATATTTTACGTACTTTAACCGCGATATCGATGAATTATGAAAGTACGAATACAAATTTTGCTTCGACGCTTAGCTAATTTTCAAGGTATAGTTCGTAAAGCATACGATAAAAGCAAGTATACTTCGTAAGTGGTAAGAATAAAGCAATCGACCGTCTCAGAACAATTCGCGTTAGCTTTCTAACGTTAATAATTACGGCATTGTTCCAAGTTTCACTGTTGAAATAAAATCAACGACCTTTCAATTTAATACTCCATATTCTTTTTCACTTTCGTACGATACTTGGTTCGTTTATTCCTCTTCCTTATCGCTGCAATTTTACATTATTTTTACGTTTTGCATAATGCAAAAAGAATATCCGTAAATACGAAGATCGGCAAACTCTATACAGAGGATCAAACAGGAATTGTACCTATTTATCCTACAAGTATTATTATATTTTCTAAGAAATAACGTCTGTATTTTCTAGTAGATATCAAATTAATTCACTGTATATTTTATAGATTTTCTACATCCGTAAAAGTTGGTTAAACGAAATTTTATACGTGCTTTCAGTTCAATGAAATTATCATAATAGTATACGATAATGTAGGAATACATATGTATTATAGGAAACGGTAGTTTAAACGTGTTCAATAACCTTTCTCTTTATCCGTCAAAACTTTCATCTGAGGATGTGATTTATTACTGCTTTGTATCGTAATCCACGTTCTCGCGTCACTTTCCATAAATGCAAAATTTACCAGTTCGATAATTACCTCAGAAAACTAAAAAATCTCGAGTCTACAACAATTTAAAGCCAAGCATGAAAGTGTCTACGTAACATCGGACATGTAATATCGGTAGAACAGTGTAGCGATCGCGTAATACGTATCGATCCTGTGTCACGAGTTTATGCTATCTATTCACTCGTTTCAGGTACTGTAATTAGGTCGCGTGACACAATGAAAATCAAACAAGGATATTAAACGATCCCACGCATTACCTTGCAGAATCGTCGAAGGTCGAATGCACGCTCGATCGAACAATCTGAAAATCAGCACGATTTTTCTCTATTTCAATGTAATGCGCGTTAAACGTGTCTCATGAGGCCAGATATCGATCTTTTCGCTCCAAGAATGGACAGGTAACAGTTTCGATTAAGCGGTTCGGCTATTCGATTCAATATTAGCATTAGGTGCGATTCGTGACGCAATTTAGCTGCTCGCGAGGGCAGAACAAAATGCAACCTGCTCGTATGAGACGAAAGGCACGGTTTGACGAGAATTACGCAACAAACTCGTACCGTTTCTTTCCGATTTTTCTTTTCCTGTCGTTCGCTGCCTGGCAAAAATCAGGTATTACCGGATCACCGTGTGGCCGCGCGAAAAATCTTAATAACAAACCCGATACGCGCGTGTACGCGATAACAGCCAAGTGCCACTAGATCTCGGTGTGTTTTAGTTCACGTACGGCGCTACCATAATTGCTTTTCCGTCCGGTCGTGGTACGTGGACCATGACTCGCCACCGCCGAAAAACTGCGCGCGAAAGCGATGCTGAAACTCGTGTGGAAACGAGACGAATCGAGTCTTCGCACGGCCTCGCATCGTAATTATCTGGTTTTGGAAATTTTCGCTCGGAACCCGAGGCGATCGTTTGTCGATGAATGAAATACGCCGGTTGCATAATTCTTTGGTCATATGAACCCATACAAGTAAATTTCATGTCTGTTGATTAACGAGTCACTGTTTTATTAAGGGTTTTGAACCTCGTTTCAGGCGTTTCCGGTGAACTTGCGTGTTTTCAATCTCGTGTTTTTACCGCTGTTATGCTACGTGCAACGGGACTCGTTTTGTGTGTAACATGTTTGAGATATTGCGTATCGAACGCACGAAAGTTCGTGACGTTTCTGGGAATATTATTCAGAAGATTGCGTGCGTGTTAAAGTGGTTCGTTTTTTCCTATCCGACCAATAGAAAGTCGATCGATCGATCAGAATGCTGGTATTGTAAACGAATGTTCTGGATCGTTCGGTGCATTTTAACATGGGTTTAATAAAGATCAGCAGTGAAATATCGCGTTGTTGTCGTTCCATGAAGTGATATAGGATACGAGGCAGCATATTTGGAACGATGCAACTCGATTATATACGAGCCTCGAGAATCGCAACATGAATGCGCGCTGATCTGTGACATATTTACAAGCTGACGGTTGTTAAGAAATACGAAACGCTAGCAGGATGATTGGGAGAAAAGAGTATGATCGTGAAAATCACAAAGAATTTACAAGAAAGTTGATGACCATTAGATCCGCCTGGTCGGACTTGTATCCGTTGGTGCAACGATCCTGCCCTAGATTTCTTTCACAATCCAAGTCTTAAATAATATTTTTTTTCTACTTCTCACGCGTATTCGAACGTTTACTTTCGTTGTATAATAATTAGAACGACCGGTGTTCGAACGGGAATTTGTCAGTCACAAAAGGCGCAAAACGATCCCTGGTGAAATCGAAAGTCGCGGGACTGCTGCTTAACGGGTAATACAGAGTGAGTTTTAAGCGATCTTACTTGTAGTCGGTAAAACAGTATTCATTGATGCATGATTAGATAAGATATGTAAATAAATCGTGAGGGCCTCTGTGATCGAAAACTGAAATACCGACCTTAGAAAGTATCAAAAGTTTGATTTTACATTTTAGACATTAATCTAATTTTATTTTATTAGAATGTAATATTATTAAGACCAATAGAGCTACGCACTTAAAAAACAAACTAGTAACAAATAAATATAATAAATTCTGTTCATCACTTCTGAGACAGGATTTATTTTTAGGTCTCTGATCTTTTAATTTTCTACGTATATAATTATTTGATTATCTTCGCGAATATTTTTCACATTTGAGAGAGAGAGACGATACTAATTACTAATTACACTTTCTATCGACTAATGGGGTTAGGTTTATAGGATTATATAATCCTACTCGACTGTCATTCAATAATTACTGCAGCTTGTCTATCCAATAAATCAACTTAAATTGTCAAATATGATTGAATTTTATAATAAGGAACTAGAAACTTCCTATCGAAGCGAAATCGATCAAAGATATGGATTTATGTACATTAAGGTTATTTATGAACTGATGATTGTAATGTGATGAAGTAACGAATAGAGATTTATATTTTATTCACCTAGATGAAGAAAGTCTTTTGAACCAACACAAGATACGGGAGTATCATAATAAAAATTGATGTATCGTGAACATATTACATTTACAATTAGAGAAAATCCTGTAATTTATGCTGTGAGAATATAAAGAAACTTATCTGTTCAATAAAGATAAATTATTTATCAACATAAAAATATCTCGTTACAAACCAAATTACGAGTTGGCAGATGGAACGGTAAACACTGAAAAACCGCAAAGAAATCAATGGCTGTTGCCAACTATCTTCATAAACACGTTGCGGAGCAATACCCACGCGATTTATTATAAATGGAAATCCACTGACTGGTATATGACGAAATGAAATATGTAATGAGATAACAAATCTTTGCAAACGTGATCACAACTAAAATGTACTTCTTATCCGATACGTAATTACGCGACCCTTAAAATAGATGCGTTTTCATTAGCATGAAGAAACATGGTTTAATATTATGATATGTTGGTGGATTAAGATTTTCAGTGCAATTTATTCTATACAAATTTCACGTTGTGACTTTATACAACAAGCGCATAAATAATTGTTAATAATTTTAGAAAACGTTTATAATCTTCATATGTATTTCTAATTACATGCTTCGCACGATTTTAAACGAAGTGCTACACTATTTCATTAAATCAATTTCTATATAAATGTATTTTACACCTTAAAAAGATTCACCACAATTATCAGTGCAGGTCTTACGAACTCGTTTCTCAGTTTCCCTGAAATGAGAGAAATAATCATAACTTTTACGTGTCTAATTAAAGAACATCCTTTCGACTTAATGTTCCACATCTTCTCTTTTTGAATAACGTGTTTTACGATGCATTGTAACCACTATGCGAATGTTTATACATTTGTGTAAAATTTATGGATGAATAATGTACTGAATACAAAATGATATTTCAATATATACAAAATATTTATGATTAGACCGTGGGTACCTGAAAGATCGGAAATGGAAAACTTAAAATTATGGAAGATACCAATTAACCGATTATGGCGTAATATTTCTTATCATTCTCTACCATCGTTAAAAATATTGCAACGGTGAACTTTATTTTTGCGTTGGTCCATTAAATACACAAATTCCACGACCGCCCATCTTTCCAGTTGACTAGAGATTCTGTTTGATTTAATCGACGATTGCCACGGAGGAAGATATCATCGATAATAAGAATTTAAATAAGAAGAATAATTACTTTAAACAATAAATCGAACTGTAGCAGATGAAAATGGAAGAAGCGATCAAAGAACGACAGTGGAGGAAGGTGCGATTTCACCGAAGTATAAACACGTAGAACTTCAAACACGAGACTTTCACCTAATTGACAAAGCATGACGGTGTCACTAGTCGAATTCATTTCCCTTAATTTGTGCAATGAAAAAATTCGTATCTTAAATATATCGATATACATACTTGGTAATTGATAGACATGTTCCTCTCGGCGTAATGACTCTATCGCGGTCTGTATGACGCTTTAATTATACTAACTGACATCGTTTCATCGATATTTGCCTCTATAGCGTGCTTATTTATTTTCCGTTAACGAGCTTCTCGTATAATTTATGACACGATATTTAGAATTCTAAACAGCTACGTTTGGTATCGTACATTTTGCATGTTACTTTTAGCAAACTTATAAAAATTCAATACACTGACCGTGATAATTATGTAGAATATTTCACAGACACGTATTGCATAGAGATGTATAGCGCTAGAAAGGATATAATCGAAGACTAGTATGCAAAATTATATTTGAAAATTATAACTGGAATCTCAGTTGACCTAAAAAATATTAAGAATTCCGTAATCCGCAATAAGTCGGTAAGCTTAATTAGCATGCTAATGATAAAAGTAGAGAAAAATATTTGCCGGAGAAATGTCAAGGTTCGCTAGCCCTGGTTTCTAGATTTGCCGCGTGAATCACCGATTTCTTTGCACAGTGCCACTTCGAACTTGACCCTATTCGGTGTATTTACGCTCGGTACATTTCAATTTAATCATTTTGTTGAAAATCTCGCGATTTTTTGTCTCCTTGGCATGCAGCTATCTCATTATCAAAATGTAATAACCGTGGGAGAAAACGTAATAGTCTTGCTTAAAACTTTTATGCTATGAAACGAAGAATATTGTTGTCACGATACAAAGAGACACGATATAAAGAACTTTAGGTGTATTTACGTTAGTTGATACGGATAGATATAGAGTCATAATGTATTCTCAAAGACGATGAATATATCTCAAGGGAAATAATATCTGATTTGTTTAAACGTATGATTTCGAATCGTATGGGTACGATATTGACAATTATAGATACACTGTATCATTGACACATGGATGATTTCAAGTACTTTGTAAACAGAAACTAGTCTAAAGCAATCGCAATTCGATACTAGTAATTCTAGATTTTACAAAGACACTGTCAAAAGCAGTAGACTATCAAAGCATATCTTCAAGGTATTAATGATTCGTTTGGTCTCGTTAAATACAAAACCTCCTCGGGATCTCTAAGATCTCAGCAGGTTGCACAAGCTTCAGCAGTATCAGTTCTGCGAGTATCGAGGATCTTAATAGGTTTCAGGTGTTTCAAGATTTTCTAGACTTTCAATGGATTTTTAGAATGATCTAAGTCCTTAGTTGCCCTAAGCTTTCAAAAGGTCCTAGAAATATTAACATCCAATGTCATTCAGTTTCCTAATTCTATCAAATTTGCCAGATTTAAGTCTCTAATAACAGAGCAGAAATTATATGCATTCAAATTTGGAATTATATGCAAATGAATCTAACGTTATCTGCAATGGTAGCAAAACTCATAATCGATATTTTAGCTTAAGTTTTGTGAAATAGATATTACATACACGTCATAGTTAAAGTATATTTAATGCTTTGTTACGTTATAAACGTAAATCAAATTTCACTAGCATTCAATGGAATAAAGCAATAAAGCAACTTGATAGAATAAAATTTATATTCTTCGATAATAAAACCAATCCTACTATAAATGCAGAAAATATTCTATCTTTGGTCAATCCATCAACGTACACCAACTAGTGCACCGCGAGACAAATCGTTTCGCGAGCGGACGCAGTTGTGTGCGTTCGTACGTCAATAAGACGTCAATTTTTGTTAACGGTACCGGTCTGTTTCGGCCAATCATCTCGGACGTCGTACCGTGAGACAAAGCGGTTCCGTACAACACGGCACGAACGCGAAATGCGTGTACTCGCAGCGCAAGAACGCGATACGCGTGCAGTTGAAAGCGCATCGCGGCCGATGCACGTGCATCGTATCGAGGAAGTAAGCCGTGGCGACCGGGCAACGTCACGTGCCATTCCAGACGGAAATTGCCAACGCCGCGATTTCAGGAATTAGACCTATTACGCGGACCGTCCAGTATAATGCCGGAAAATGACGCGTGCAACTTGTCGATTCATCCCCATTACGCGTATTTTCGAGAGCCTTTGGAAATCGGTGCTGCCGATGTTCCCGGTATCGGGTCGACGACCGAGATTGAAAGGAACCAGTGGCACGTTAATTTCTCTTTTCCTTCGGTTTGACTCGGTTTGAACGGTGTGCGAAGTTTAAATAAAATTCACCTGCGTGGAATATTTAACGAGATTTTAATTATGGAGGAGATGATTATGGGAGTTAACAGGAAGGATGTTATTTTTTGGTTTTGACTTAATTAACAGCCACTGATCTTAATGAAACATGATAGAAATTGAGGGATAATAACGGTATTATTTACGAAGAAAATTGTTAGGGTGTTATTGTACAATTATTCTAACGCAATTAAATATCGTATATAAGTTAAAATAATTGTCTAAAGGCTTTAATATAAATTTAATATTTTCTCTTTCGCAGGATGCTGTTCACACACAAAACACGGAAAGGACGTTTCGCATTGTCCGCGCTCGCACAGATTTTTATCCCGTAAACGAGCAAAAACCATCGTCTTGCTAACAGATTTCGTGTCATTAAGATGTTAGGAAGCATCTTAGAGTCGAGTAATTTGTTCCGTTATCACGGTTCGATGGTACTTCTAATTGGATACGAACAACCGAATTCGGTGCTAATTAAAGCTTAATTTACATTCGATCGGTCGCTACTTTCTCGATACTAACATCTTCTAGTTCCCCTTTCCGACTCTCCAAGTATCCTTTCAATTTTTGATGCATACGCTACGAGTTACGTAAAAAAAACTTTCTTTTCGATCGCGAATCACGCTCGGATTACATAAAAGAAGTTCCTTTAAATAGAAAACAAATATTACGATAAAAACTGCGTGTGCTATTAATGCAACATGTCTGCTTCGATTTTTGTTTCAAACATGCAATGAGTTATAAAACTCATGTTTCAATCTATATGGCTATTTATCTGACATCTTACAGTATGAAATTTTATGTTATAATAGGCGATACGATATTTGCATTTCCTTATTAGCATCAATATACAAATGGGAATTCTAACGTAAAACACCACCAGCAAATTTATTCTACCAGACCAGTAATTGTAAACAGTGGAAAACAAACAATGGGCATAAAATTCCACTCAATCGACTATGCAGTAATAAACGCTCCAACGAATCAACGAAGAACTTAAAACTTCAGTATCCAGCATCTATTAATAAATCCACCTTGCCAGACCATGGAGCATGAAAAAACCAGGAAACGGGGAACGTAAAATTACACCCATTAATATCAGCCTACTAAAAATAAGTAAAACAAAATAATTAGTGAAGGTAAAATTCTATCCGAATGACTATTAATAATCATTCAAAAAATTAAACGAACCTATCAACAAATCCATTCTACCAGATTAAACATCGAGAAGCAAGAAATTCTCATTATTAATCCATTTCAACACCACTAACACCCAACATCTATCAACAAATCTAATCTGTCACCGAACATTAAAAAACAAACATCTCAATAAATATAGTGCTTAACGCAAATGGCCATGAATAAGTAATTAATCAAATCGTTAGGTGTTTTATCCATATAATGATGCGATTTTTCCAGATTTTGCGAAACAGTCGAGTGTCACGACGACACAACGCGCCAAATAAGACGAACGATGGCGAACATTAAATACGAAACGATCGGTGGATGGATGGGATCGGGTCGACATTAATGACGCGAACGCTACTTTTAAATCGTCCTGGCGGTGTGGCCATATCGAGGAACCGCGGCGTGGGTCGCTACGCGTGATCGCTGTTTACATACAAGACGAACGCGAGGTGGAAACGAGACAAAAAGCTAAGAACGCGAGGAAAAAACGCGAGGTACAAGCGCCGTGCAGGTGAGTGTGGGCAGCTCATGGCCAAACGACGCGTAGGCCTTACCTGCGCCAATCTTGTTTCAGGAAATGCGCCACAACAGCATCGCGTTTCACCATCAAGAGCAATGCCAATTCAGGAAGATTCAATGAAAATCACGAAAATTATTGTTTCGTTCGGGCCACTTAAAACTTTAAAATTGAGAAGCAAAGTGATACTGTTAGAAGCATTGTATTTTTTAATTTATCTGCAAATCTATTACTATCTATGTTATCTTTTTCCAACAAATGGACTTTGGTTTTAGAAAATTGAACAATAAGGTTGTGATACTTGCAAAGAGTGGGGTTGAGATTTTGGCTTCTGAGAGGTGCATTTCATGATTCACAAATTGAGAGATGAATGATTTTTGTAAATGTTCTAATGGGTGAGCTATCGCGACCTGTGTCTACAATTCTACTTGTTAGGTATAGAAATTGAATGATTTGTTTCTTTTAATGGACGATGTAGCAGAATGGTAATTACGCTTGATGTATTATGCATTACGTATGCAAGGAATGCTTGTGTATCAGATAGAGGCGCGGTGAATAACAATGATTTGAACTCGCTTCTTAAATAAGCGAGTTACATATTCTCAGCGTTTGTGCTCGAGAATTACGGAAAACGAAAGCAATGGCGTATGCTGGAATGATGATTCCACCGCACCGATGCGAAGGAGGAATAGGAATTACGTAGCTGCGAATCTAGGAGGTATGTGTGCGCGCGTATGTGTATTCAGCAGGTGAAATGCATCCAAGAGTTGTTCATACGAAAGAGGAATACAAATATTTGCTAATAGTCATAGGCTGTAAATAACCGTGACGTCTTTCCTTGGAAATACAAGTAGCAAAATTTATTTCTTCGAAAGTATTACAATACAAGCAACACGAAGATCCATGAAGTTTGAAAAACTGCGTGTCAAAATCGAATCGAAGCATCGTCATGTCCTTTCATCTATTTTTAATCAACCTACGTGTCACGAATTATGCATACACATTCTCGACAATATTCACGCTTTCATAAACAGTCGATGTTATTTGATCTCTAGCAAATGTAAAAGATCAAAGTCGAATCAAAAGCATTATCACAATTTTTAGCCTATCTTTGATCAACCTAAGTGCTACGGATTTTATCAAGAACGAGACGCATAGATATTCTCGATGCGGTGGACGCTTTCATAATCAGTGGATGACTAACAGCGTGTCCATACCGTGGAAGGCATGTCGATGACGTAAGTACGCGGCGAACACTTTGCATGTGACGGCGCCACATGGAAAGCACCTTAATGTCGTGAAACATTAAAGCCGTTGCACGATTGACACACGGTCGTAAATCAACGCTTTCGCGAAATTCAGCAGACGTTTTCTAACGACAGATGAAAGTTTTGTAAAGTATTACGCCGTCTTTATCGACGTTTCTTAGCGAAGTTTGAAATCTCATCGGGAAACTTGTCCACAACGTTAGCGTATCCTTCGGCAGAAATTTTCGTTGCGATAAACTTGCAATCCGATTGCGAATGCTTGGACTCGAGAATGGCATTCCCACGGCCGGCCGAGTGCACCTTCTAACACGGGACGATAAATTCTGTCCGCGTGTGCAACGACAATCAAGCCCCGCACGTTTCACCACGCTTCGAGATGGTTTCTCTTGTCCCTCGCGGGAAAACGCCAGAGACAATGAGGCAACGTCATTCGGCTTTCTGATCCGTTGTTAATATCTGACGGAATTTTGACAGCCACAATGGCTTGAGAAGACAATTCCAGAACAAACTTTCTATCCTTCCTTCTTTCAGTTAGTTATTTCTAAGCCAGGTTTTTCTTCATAATCGTTCGTAAAAGACAATTCATTTTGGAGTTCCATATTAACAAGTTAGAATATTTTACCTGATCGACGCAATCGAAGGTTCCTTCCTCCCAAATCGGATCGTCCCATCCTCCGGATGATCCGGAAGAGCCCCTGCGACCCGGATCCCACGAGTTTCTCTTCGTATTATCCAAAGAATCTGTGGAGAGTCTTCTCCTGTCGTAAGAGCCCCTTCGACTAGAAAGCGGCGCTATGAATTTGCCGTCTTTTTTCAAGTTTCCGTTGGAACCCATCGAAAGATCAGTACTGAGCGTCACGTTCAAGTTGCTTCTTAAATTTCCACTAGATCCGGCCAAGCAGCTCTTCAGGTTCGACGTGCTTCTCGCCTTTAGATCGCTGTTCGACGAACTCAAGTTAGATTTCAAAGAATTCTGCGATATCGGAGAAGTCGCAAAAAGGCTGGCCAAATTGCTGGTGTCTCGTCGTGAGATTGGTCTCTGAAGACTCGTCATCGATTTTGCCACATAATCCCGTCTCAGTGGAGAATTGTAGCTTGACATGGTGTCTTTCTTCAAGCAGCCCATTGATCGACCTATAGGATCGCGTCTCAGCGCCGAATTAGCCAAGGTGGACATGTGAGGATCTTTCTTCGTGTGATTGATGGCGCTCATTGACGAGCCCAGGTGATTTTTCCTCAATGTATTGGGAAAACCAGAAGGATGAAGCTCCTTCTTCGGTGGTAGAGAACCTCTTCTACTCGGAGATGTTCCTGGGTAACCGTCACGACGACCGAGCGAATCTCTCCTGAACTGATACGCAGCCCCAATGGATCCTCTACGATTCCAGCAATTCTCCTTCGCATGCTTGCCGTGGATGTCACAACAGCTCGTGTCGATTTCCACCTTCACTATCTCGGGATTATACTGCTGTTGTTCCAGTTTCACGTTTCTGAAGAGAGCCTCCAAACGTCGTATCGCTGCTTGCTGATGCGCCGCGGTAGACATGTTGACAACGGACCAATCGTTCAATAACACGTCTGATATCTGTTTTATCGAAATCGTTTCCTCGACTTCTCGACGCAACAGCTAGTTCCTCCGGACGCTGCAACTATACTGAACTTCGTCGATGCACCGCATAGCTACTGCTTTCTATCGAATACAACCTTCCTGTCACTTGTTTCCCGGTTCGTACCAGTCTTTGACGCGTGTGTTCTACGCGAAAGATCGAGTCTAAAGACTAAACGATAAATAAACAATCTAATAACAACGATCGAGTACGTTCCAAGATATCTTATCTTTTGTTTTGTATCTCTCGTTGATAGAAAAATCTGATCGAAAAATCGACTTCAAGCAGTATAGATTCCAATTCAGATTATTTTCTCTTTCTAGAGTCATGAAAAATGGCACACAACTCACTGACAACCTTGCGAAGAACGGTAATGTTTCCCGTTGAACGTTCCACGGACAATTTACGGGACGGAAACGTAATCGTAGTTACATGGAAACGCGTGTGCGGCGTAACACACGTCCGGTGAGGTACTGGGGAACTCCGTGAGGAGAGAGACCCGAAGGCCTCACAGGAGCTCTCCATACGGATCCCCACCCGACCGGTGGCATTCGTAAAGTCCAAGTCTCCATATTAGGTCAAACCTTATGGGTTTGTCGCGCAAAACTGCGGGAGAACACCGACACGTCCCTGACGGTCGTTGTAATCGGGCCGAGGGCCAACTCTTAACTTTGCCATTGCGAACTTTACTTTCTTCTCTTCATGGCTTGTCTACCGCGTTCAAAGCTTTACGCTGTCATCGACACTGGCTGTGCCACGTTCCCACTGGTACTCGATGTTTCAGCCGGTTGGAGACGCGTGTTTCGTTTTTCGTTTATCCACTGTACTCTTTATTGACATGAACAGATATTTCGAATCTTTGAACGTTTAACTCCAACGGATCTACTATTTATTCAAAAGGATGCTTGTGAAATAATCTTATTATATTTTCTAAGTTTCATTACATTGTTTATATTGTTTAGTATCCTGTATGATGGATAGCCATTTTTTGAATACTATGCAATTCAGTTTGTAAAAGAAAAGTAACATTATTTTAAAAAATATCATTGAAATATTTGGACACATCTGAATCAATTATTTTATTGGTTAGATTGTACCATTTATAAATATTGTTATCTTCGAGCTTCCTATAAAATACAGTTTTGTATATTATTATTGTAACGTGTTGCGTATTTGCCTTTATTTCTTCAGAGGAAACAAAATGAGCATGAACTATTTTATAAATAGTGTCTTACTGTTTCGTTATTCGCAACATCTTTGCAATCTCATGAATCACCTGACAATCATATTATCTCCGCATAGAAACTATTATTTTTCATTTTGTCATTAAGAACAGTACCTTTATATCAAATTCGTCCAATTCTAAGTTCATTGAACAGATTATCAATCTCGTTGCGTTTAACAACGAGTTCTTGGTTTTTATCCAAAATATATTCGATCGTAACATAAACTGAACGTTCAAGAAAGTTTTCCGATTCCAACAGAATTCCATCGAATTCTCGAGATGTCTAATACAAAACTCGAATTTACGAGTGTTTAAAATCGACCAGTATTCTTGGTACACCGGTGAACTCATTCAGATGTTTCTTTTTTTTTCTGCCTCGTGGTTGGTATTCGAGCTAAAGAAGGCTTTGCCTTCGGCAGACAAACGAAATGGAAAAAAGATGTTTATTGGTCATTACTAGGAACGTGTGTGAGTCACAATCGACTGTGTCGAATATAGCGCTACACTTTAATGTTTCAAGAAAATGCTTGAAATCTAAAGCAAAGTAACAATGATTTACAAAACTAACAATGGCTCTTTGAAACTTTGAAACTTTTCATATGATATATGGACGTTGAATTCAAATTATCAAGGTAGTGTTAGAGATATAATAAGAGATATATGTCATCGTTATTCTACTAACGTTAGAAAATAATCCGATCGTTCATACAGTACATAGTTACACAACATTTCTTTTGAATATGTTCCATAGCCAGGTTACGAAAGTATTTCAATGCTTAAAGGTGAACGATGTTTACAATGTTGAAGAGATTTAATGAATGACAAATTCAGTTGATACTATCACATCGTGTTATTATCATTTAATTATGATTGTTACTACGTATATTTTGGTATATTTATTAAATTAGACTTGACATTAATACCCTATAAATAATTAATCCGTTCCCCAATTATGCAAATTGTCAACCGGGGATCTACTACGTCGGTAAACTCATTCATGATCTGACGCGCTGATATTCTTAATTAATCCCTGCATCACCAACGAAAAGCGTTAATAGAGTAGTGATATTTGCAGAAACAAGCTCTCATGCATGTAACGAGATGGAGCTGCGATTCTATTTCACATTCTGTATGCGCTCTGTATGCACTGTATGCTCGACATCCAGAGCAAATGATATAAGACACCGATCAATATAAACGAACATCCCATGAATTATACATCGATCTGTTACGTTCTGCGTACAAAAAATTTTAATTCAGCTACGAGATAAATACTTATGGAAATTTGAAAATTTCCATAAAAATAATTACATAAATTGTTAAAATAACAAAGAAGTTTGATGGTACCAATTTTCAATTCTGTAATACCATGACTGTGGTATCGTTTCCAAATATTTAAAAATTGGAACATCAAATCTTCGTCAATTCTAAACCAAATGACTGTCAACACTGCCGTTATACATTAATCATGAATACTAACGAGTACGTGCCATTATTAAGTTACTAGGCGTCTCTTCCACACCCACATGGCTGTCGATTCCAGTTCACCTTGACGGTCGAAGGTGTATCACGCTTTTAATTCAAGTAGGAAAAGGTGTACCGTTTCGGAAAAGTGATACGTTGGCAGGTGTCCAGTTTCCAGCGGAACATGTGACAATTGTTGCGATTTATTAACAAACATAATACTCCGGTTTTCTCGAAAATGGCCACACGTCTATTCTCGAAAACATTTTGCGCTTGAATAACGACGATTTTTTTCACGGAGCTATACCGTCATGATTATCTTGTTAAATTCTGTAAACGTTACATCGAACAAACATTAAATCACAGACAGCTGTGAAATGTCTGATTAATATGACTTCATCTCACACACATATTTTCCCTTTACTACTTACTGCGATATATGATAGTCGTAAATATTGAAATTAGAGTTTGTCACAGAGCGATCGCCAAGTTTGCAGCTCGGCAAAAATCTCGGAAAACAGTGATCACCTACGCGGAATAGCCATTTTTATCCGTGTTACGGCGCGTCTTCGAATTGTGCGAGGAAAAGACGCATCAGTGCGCGACTACATGTCGATTTGCATCCTGTAACTGCGTCATCGCGTAACATAATCCAGCGACGCTCAGGAATGAGCATTAGAATTTCGAGTGTGGGCGCTTGGACCTTGTCTTGCAATTAATTCAAAATCAAAGTACGTTCCACAGAAAATTCATGTTTCTAAAGAATTTGATCGATTTTTTCTCACTGTACTTTGAATCTTTTCATTTAAAGGAGTACTTTTTATTCTTTTATATAACTGTGTTTCTTCAATGAATAATTAAGAAACAGAATAGTTTAACAGTTGCATACGTTTTGATAAACACTCATGACTTCTCTCCCACGCGACGTAATTTATTTTCCTTAAAGAATGCGCGACACGCACGTTTATCGATGTCGTAAGACTTCTGTACTGAAAAGTAAATCTAATATGGATCGATGAACCGGTTCGTCCGCGATACTGGAAACAGACAAAACAGGCCGTGACCCATTACGACCACCAAAGGTAGACAACGTCGCCAGCTGTTGTTGGCGATCGAGGTGATCACGTACGGGGACACGACGTCGAATCGGAATCTATGCATAGTTCTGAATGGACACCTGGCGAATCACTTGGATCGAACGTTTCGCAGTTCTATGAGATATTCCGTGTTGTATAATCGAATATTATTGATATCGTGAATTTAATTTCAAATAGGAGATGATTAATCGATCGATCGATGTATATAATAGTAATCGATGTAGAAAATTTGAGAATGGAACAGGAAAGAATTTGTGCTTCTAATTATTTAACTAGAATTACGTAAAGGTTAATTCGAATATCAAAACATTCGAATAATAAAGGTATAAATTTTTGCGATTAATTCGTCATGGAAGCGAGTCCTTGCTGACTAAACGATGATGTAACGTAGCGTATGAAAAGATTCAAACACCGAATAATTATTACGATGATTACATGCCATTTTATTTCGACAAATACTCTTCGACACATGGTTCATGAACATGATAATTGCCCTACGATTTTGTCAATTCTTCTCTATTCGTGGTTTTTGTGTCGATGGTGACGCGAAGGAACATTCAAATGTAAACTGACAAAATGACGTCAACGACGTATTATCTCTACGGATCTTCAACAACGGAAACGTGTTACAAATAATCGTGGAAGATATTCGAAATGCGCAGCAACTTGCCTCGGTTACGTCACTGGCGAACTTTGCGGAAAAGAATTTCGACATAGTTGACGGAGGACAAGGGAAGGGGGAAGTTATGAGATCGAATGGCTAATTGCGCCGATTAAAACGTCTAATTGGCAATTCCTCGATTAACCAATCGATGATTACGGGAATTAGAGTCGATCTGGACCTGGAACACCGAGAACGAAGTTTCTCCGAATGCTCGGCACTGTAATTTTCCAAACTCTGACACTTTCACCGGTGTAATTTGATCGCTGATTGAATTATATTAAATTGATCTTAAATCAATACAAATTGTTAACAGGCCGATAAAATGGTATCTTAAAACGGAGCATTTTTATGAGATTTAATTATTAACGGTTGGAATATTTTGAAATTACCTGTTCTTAATTTGAAAAGAAGTAGATATAGATAATTCAGACGTAACGTTTGCAACTATTCGTGGAAATTGCTGTTAAGCCAGTTTCTCTGGTGCGTTACGAGTCGAACCATAAACGAGTCACGGGTTTATGCGGGCGCTTACGGCAACAAGGAGAGACAGATAGAAAGTTAGACGTTAAATCGATCCTTTTTCCCCAATTATCAGATTGTAATTTCTTGATGCAATAAACGTACACAAGAACATCCGTTACAAGGCTACAAATATATTTTCTATTTTATGAAATCGTTTCTTAAGAAACTTATCGCTAATTACGAGTGACTGGTCGAAACTTCAAATTGGCGTGAAAAGGCCGTTGAACGGTTCGAATCGTCACGATACGCTCGTTTGCAATTTTTCGTATTAATAACAAATTTCATCGAGCTCCTACAAGCGTTATTATCAGCAATGTATTTGCAATTCAATTCTGATAAGCGAGTATATAAAGTATAAAGAACGATTAACAACTGGAAGCAATAAACGTGTAAGTTACTTGATTCAAAATAAATCAACTGTTAAACGTTGTTCTTGTCAGTTTGTTATTAAATTACATCGAGCGTCGTAACGACGATTTCGCGCCACTGCTTGCGCAGCAATCGTAAATTAATTGTATCGGTGGTCCGTGAAAGCATCAACGTGGTTTAAAATAGCGACGAGTTATTCCTCGTGAATCTTGTATATTCGGTGCAATAATCGTAAATGAGTTTATCGACTTACCTTCATCGGCTTGACGACATCGTAATGACTCTCCTGTGCTCTAACGTCGTAAGTATTGCCCAGCGCCGAGTTCTGTCTTCTGTAAGGACCATTTTCAATGAAATATCATGACAAATCGTTTCCTTTCGAATCTGGTATTTGAAAATTGCTGAACTTCCTACGTTACGCCATTGCGTATGCATAGAATACACGCGAAAATATATAAAATATCTAAAGTCTAGTTTTAGTGTAGCAATCGTTACGCTAAAATAACTTTCTTATCCGATTTCCACTTTTTAAATTATCTTTACAATAATAGAAATGTATATAAATACTTATAGTTTAAACGTTACGTAAAAATGTGAATGTCTTTTTCAGAAATTTTAATTCTACTACAATTAAATGCAAATTTACGATTATAATTTCTTTCGTATAGATAACTAAGTAATGGAAAGTAGCATGACACTTACACTACAGGCTCAGATCCATTAATCGTAGGCTTTGGTGACTGGATACCAGATCGAGCAGGCGTGCTAGTGTGAACAGGTGAAGGTCCTTTACTCCCCAAAGGTTGCTTTATACTGTAATCGCAAAAGAAAGTATACGATCAGGCTCTGTCGTGACCGTGATTTTCTATAAAATCGTCGCATATTATATGCGATTGCTCTTCAATTTCGTAAAAACCATCCGTAACCAGTGAATTGATAAATTATACCGTTCGACAAAAGCGAAATTTCCATTTCGTTTAAAGTGACTATCTGACATTGAAGGATACCGTTGTTCTCATGTTGGTAAACGTTTAGAGGCTCGACGGCAATCAAGATTTCCTTTGGAACATCATCAACGGGGTTAGGTTGGGGTTAGAAAGGTTATCCGAGGCATTGGTCATTATTCAGGCAAGACGTGATTCATGGAAACAAAGCATCCCACATCCTTTACAAGCCGAATACAAACTCTGTCCCCAATGGACAAAGAATGCGATTTAAAGTAATTGATAAGATACACAAAATATTATAGAATCAAAATTATTATTATACCAATCTTTTTCCTAATCTTTTAAATATCTTGCACAACCGAAACAATTCCAAACGTATGTTTACAGAACGATAGACGTTTCGTTCCTGTGGTACAAGTTCGTTTCTTGCGAGATTTACAAATACTTTCCCACATCAGCGTTAAAGTAACGCGAGTGAGTTTCTCAATACTTCTAAGCCTACGACTTTATTACGTTGCATTTCGTCGTTTCGTTTTCATACACAGTGACAGGTCCGAGAATCAACACGCGTGCTATGTGAACTGGCTGATGGGAACTGGAAGCGGAAGCTGTTCATAATTCAGCGTCGCATTCTAAATGAACGACACTCAACCAGTGAGACGATCTAAAGAGAGGCTACCCATTCAGATGCTAAAATCCTTCAGAAACTACAACCACGAGTTGATCAAAGATACATTTATAAAAATATTTTTTTTCTTTGACAATATAAAATATGAACCGTGAAATAAGAATTTACACCAGAGGTTGCAAAAAATATCTTATCGTGTACCGATTGACACATGGCGGCGTGGAACCGGCGCTCCTCAAGCTGCACGTGCTACTGTGGTTGTTCTGTTTCGTGTAAATCGGTCGATTGCTCGGAGCCAAGCTGATACGTTCGGCAATCCGAAATCGTGGTATCGTCGGTTTGTGATAAATCATCGTTTCTTCCAATCCAGAAAATTTCGTCGATCAAAAACTCACACTTTCATATCTCAGTTCGATTCTCCCTCGTATCACGAGGAACGAAATCAAACTTCGTCACGACCAATCCCTTTATCCTCGTAGTCTAATTGCAAAGCGATCACCACTACACACCTGGACAAACTCGAACGATCGGATGTCTCATAGACCACGTAGACAGAAACGATCGGTTCGTAACGATTCGACCGCGCCACGGAATTCGAAGTGTTCGTACCTTATTTAGGGAGCGTGATCAAGGACCGAATGGAATGTCGAGTTCGCGACGATCCAACGTACCGTCTGTCTGTCCGTTTGTCCGTACGTATCTATGTGTATAACCGCGTCGCAGCCACAGAACCGGGGGAACGATGCTGCTGCGGAGGAAGCCCGACGTGAAGTATCGAGGGAGCCAAGCGTTGGCTACGATTTCGCCCGCCAGCGGCATTAGACTCGACTGCCCGTCGACCGACTCCGCTCGTAATAACAAAGCGTATCGCGACCTATCAGAGGCTGCTTTGATTCCCGCGGCCCTGCGCTACGTTCACGTTTGCACACGCGGTCTGCGATCAGCTGTGCCCGCAACAAACATACCGATCGAAAGATGCAGCCGCGAGCATTCGAGGAATCGTCTCGCGGTTTTTCTTTGCGCATGGATATTCAGAGCGTGATTCAAACGAAGCATGTTTCAGCAATTGTTAGGCCTTTGTGATCGGTTTGATTGCTTTCTGATCGAGCGAATTTCGCGGTTACCTCGCTATGGAATCTTCGATAATTGGATATCTGTATGGATGTTTCGATTATAGCATTCTAAATGCGGAGCTCTTGACAGAACTTGAGAAATATTCGCTGAATATTGCAGCTTTTAGTAGATATAGAGGGGAATTCTAGAGTACGTGATACGATACACGCAGAAATGTAATTTTTTATTTATGGATATTCTTATCAGTTAAAATCTTACAAAAGTGCTAGACGGCGTGTGCAGTAGATTTTATCAAGAGCGATAAGATTCATCGATGGCCGACAAAATGCACATCATAGACTTATACAAGATGTATTTTAAATAGGTAACTAACGCCTTTCAGGTGCGACAGGACTTTTAGAAGCAGTAGCGTTTGGAGTTTCGTTTCTGCCTCAATAATGTAGATTGGTTCTTCGACGAATTCGAAGGTTAACGAATATCTTTCACTGGAATTCACTGCAACGAGAGAGTAGTGTGGAAAAGGGTGGATGACCCTTTTTGGAGGAATCAAGAGAAGAAACATCTGGCAGATGTGGTGGCCCAAGAACAGAAGGGACAACAGACGTAGCACAGTTATTTCTCGCGTAAAACTACACGCGCTTTTACTCTAAGCGTGCAGCGAGGTATCCTGCACGCGCTGTATTTCACAACAGGTTGAACGCAGAACTATACTTTCCGCCATACACCAACGTGCGAATTCCTATAAATTTTCAAACGTCGCCGTATTCGCGCATAAATTATTCATTCTACTTTCTTGAGTTATTGTTCCCATAACATTTATATTGCTGCCTTTCTTCTTTACTTGAGCCTCGCATTACACAGATACACAATTTTTTAATATTCAATTCTCAAGAAACAAATTACTTCAGAAATTTGTTCATCGCAAATAAGGAAATTCCAAGATAACACTATAACACAGGGTTACGTTATTTTTCAACTTATAAAGTTGATCAATGCGACTTCTGATTCGCTCATCTGAACAATGATATTATTACTGCAAAAAGAAAAACAAATATTCTCATGAATATGCAATAATTTTCAAGCAAATCCTACATTATCAAAGTCCAGCCGTGCAAAATGTAGATTTCGTAACGAAGCATCAGTGAAAACAAACTATTGCGAGAGAATGGGACACCATCGTCCCGTCACGGCACCTGCAATCGGTTCACCTTGAACCAATGCGAACTAACCTACTCCCAATGTACTTTTCCACTTAAGAACGTTTACAACACCTGCTATTCTTCGATGCTAACGAGGCGATTCGATTCGAGATGGACGCTCATTTCGCGATTCCCTCTCGTTTTAATCGAGCAAGTCTCGAACAAAGCAACGTCTGTGGCCAATCTCGGCCGGTCACGCGTACTAATTGCGCGCTGCATCTCGTGGTCGACATGCGCAAGTAGGTGGACTACCGTACTTACGCTGGTTGAAAGCTTCGTTGGCTGAGGAATTGAGAAAACGCGGTGTCGTGAGCCAAGAAAATCCACGAATGACTGGCACTGTCGACGATCTTCACGGAGAAAGCAACGTCCGTGACAATCGCGCGCTGACCGCTCGACAGCTCGAACGAATCGAGAACGTGCGTGTGAGACATTCGCGAATTTCTATCTTTCTACGCTAAATCTGTCTTCCGACGTGCTTAAACTCGATGCCTCACGATTCATTCGACGACTCTGGTCACCAGAGTTATTCGAGGTAGCTGTCTCAACTTGTCTCGCGTAATTTGTATCTTTGAGAGAAGTTAATAAACTGTATTATGGATACGATTTGTGTCTGTCACGCGTGAAAGATAATACGCGGTTGGTAAGTGTGTTACCACGCAGAAGAATGCTTTATCCTGAAGTAATAGCATGGACAATAATAAAGTAATTTCTACGAAGAACGCGAGTTAACTGGGGATTGCTTCTAATTCGAAAATGTGACAGCGCGTGGCCATTTAAAGGGATTCACTGGAAAGAATCGAGCGCAGTGAATCATTAAGAACGGCCTCGTTTGTTGAGCCGGTTGAAGGATCAAGGACTACCGTACGCTCCTTATTTTAACGACCGCAAAACGTAAATTTTACTACTTCAAATATGTTCGTATTTTGTGGTTAACGAAGTGCCAGACATTTGAAATTCCTTTGGCCCGTTAATTCCACGACTTACGTCTCAGACGCGTCAACGTGATTGCTAACAAGTCTCGTTAGTATCTGCACAAATGTACACTATCCAAACAGTATACCATTAAAATATACCAACTCGCTGTAATTCGATGTAAATGGATTTCACCTGCCCTTTTATTTTCATTCCTAGTTTGATTTATTTGTTAAAATTCTTTGATTATCAAGTTTAAAACAATTGAAGTGGAAAAGAGATCATTTATTTACTTATTTATTCGCGCAACAAAATTCTGTTATGTAAGATGTATCGTAGAGAAACATTTATCGTTCCCTTTTTTTAATACAATGAAAAGAAAAAGGAATATCTAGTAAATTCAGTACAAAATAAAAAAAGATTATAGGAATAATCATTTCTGATGAAAAACTAATTTTAGCTTAAACTGCTTGACGCGTGCAGTTTTACGTTTGTTTGCAAAAGAAATACAATATTGTCACTAATTCTAATTTATGCCATTAACATACAATATTACTGTAATGAAAATATGAATTACATACTTTCACACAAACAAAGAAATTTACTACGCAAAATATTGTTAAGATCTTTGTATGAATCGATGCTTGCAAGTTACTTTTAAGTGCATTCAATTCTTTACTCTCCTTTCATTCAACTTCTAAGCTTTTCATTTTTTCATTGAAAATTCTATGAAAAATTCGTGTTTTGACAGTAATGTGAGATCAGAAAGCTCTCCATGCACAAACATGTACTGGGATTGTGAAATATGAACAGTAGCAGGCGACGGCGACAGCGTAGTGGGTAACGTAGTCGGCTATAAACGCCAAGGGACTCGGATTCGATTCCTAGAACACCATAGTCACTATTTTTCACGTCTCAACAGTAATGAATGACCTGCAAATGCTCTTCTCAAATAGTTAGTAGAAAATGCTCTCCTCAAAAACAGATACATCTGCTCTTGAGAAGCGTATTCTTTTCTTACATTCTATTGGTCTTCTTAAAAACATTTTTCTTTAAACATTATTAACATATTCGAAATATTTTTGCATCATTCCTTTGGTCCTTTCAAACGTTTCGTTAAATTCTTTTGTTCTTCTTGAGTTATTCGATCGAAATTAATCCACTTGTACTTGAAATACGTCAATCGATTCTGTTAATGACTGAGTCACTCGGACGTTTCTTAAGCAGATATCAAGATCTTACGGTCCCTTTCAACCGAATAATTGCATGATATCATAGATTATAGATAAGAGAAGGTATGAATCAGCTTTATGATACTGAATCTAAAAACTGTCATTGTCAATAGCAAGAGCAAATAAAAGCTCCCTAAAAATCCTATAATATCTAAAAAAAATTGCTATATTGTCCGAACAATTGGTGATAATATCGAATAAATGTTCAAATGGATATTTGAATAAATATTCGATGTATGTAATATCCATTCTTCATTGTTTAAGAACCGAATGCAGTCATAATACGACACCATTTGCATACGTATACAAGAAATTGAAACCGACTACCGCAAGCTCGTCACGTTGCAACCACGATATTGTCGCCTCTGAAATCAGTTAAACTTTGTTCGCCAGCAATCCACAGTAATTAGCATTTTGCAGGCTGAGGATGCCCTTCAGGCACAGTTGGTATCTGTTATTTCGCTTCATTTGCAGTTACGATTAATTTTGCTGAAACGAATTCCACGTTGATGCACATCGAATTACTCTTCGCTACGTATTAGGTTGTCCCAAACGTTTCTTTCCTTTTATAAGGAAATAATAGATGCACAACATTTTTGTTTTATATTATTTTATTGAATTATGTATGACCCATTTTATTCTATTGGAATCAGAACAGAATGGATCATACATAATTCAATTTTGTTTTAATAAAATAAAATGGATCAATAGTAAAATTAATGGAGTGCAATTCAAAGTAATGGATACATAATTCAACGAAACAATATAAAACAAAAAATGTTGCGCATCTATTATTTCCTTATAAAACGAAAGAAACTTTTGAGACAACTTTATATATTTAGATCTCGTTTCAATAAATTGTAGCTAAAAATAAAAGAAGTTAAATATGTATAACTATTAATTTCACCTGTATATTCGATGCAGTGAAATTATTCGTCAAATTTACGAAATACTGAATATTTGTACGAAATAATTTACCCTTAGCTTTATTCAGAGACCGCATTTACATCGTCAAAAAAAAAGAAACGTCTAGACGATACACCGCATACCAGAAATTTGCACATTCATCTGCGTTTTATGAGGAACCGGTATACATGAATGAGACAATGAGACCATAAATATGCAGAACGAAACCATGAAGCGAGAACCTTCGATGGGGCCCAAACCAATGACGAAGCTGTATGGTCACGATTTCCCTGTGACAACGTGCGCGTACTTATTCTCATACATCCGGTATCCGGACTCGGAACAATGTCAACGATCGGTGCCAATGAACCGTGTTTGAATTCCACTTTCATTTCTTTGACGCATCGATACCGCGAACTGGCTTTTTCACGACAGCGTCATTGAGAATTATTTAGGTCATTTTACGTTATCGAACCGCATACACACGATGGCAGAAGATACGATAAAAGATTAGAAATTACATGCTCTGACCCGTTACAAAATAAGCAAAGTGAGTTCATATCTAGAAATCTATGAATCTAAAAAATGGTAAAAAAAAATGATTCATGATTCTGAATGGTAAAGTATAATGTAATGTTACTTTTATGTAAATATCTTGACAAAGTGATGAACTAAAGCTGATAGGATAGCATAGAAAGTTCACGAGATCGGCGTTTAAACGCCGTTTTCAGTTATTATCACCGGATGCGACCGATATGCCTTTGCAGAAAAGATACATTGCACTTGACATCTCGTGGCGATGGTAATTTTAGCTCGTTACAAGACATTTACGAGGATACAGCCGGGACCGTTTATTCGTTCGCGAAAAGGAATGTGCATGACACTTACGAGGGATGACTTCCCGCCGCTACTGATTTGTCTACGGTGAAGTTTTCGGTGTGTAAGCTCGTGGGAAAACAGAATTGCTACGATCGGCAACGTTCAAAAGAAACACGTTTTCAATGAACTATAAATAATACACGAAGGTAAAAAGAATAAAAAGAACATTTTTTACAAATAAATATTTTTATAGTCCCTGCAGAATTTTCAAATTCATATACGGTATTGAGTATCCCAGTAAACTCTCGTCTTTTAGAAGTCGATAATTAAAGAGAGAAATAGAATTGCGATAAGAGAGCAAAGGTCAAAGGACATCGTCAAATCAACAAAATAATCCCGGTTTCTTTTGAACGTTTCCTGTGGAGAATTGCTATTTCGATCCGCGCCACACGTTGCTGTCTAGACCGAACAAGTTATTCTCGGCCCACGCTTTAGTACCATAATAAGCGCGACAAAGGCATTCCTTTGCTGCCATCTGTTAGAGAATGTAGCCAACTACTCTGTTTGATTGACTGTGCTCTGCAGAACCTGCGAGACACCACACGGAAAACAACAGTATTTGTCTGCATTTTGTCGCACGAGCAACTCGCCGGGAAGCGAGCCAATGTTAATTCGAAGCATCGTACCACTTTTCCGTGATTGCCTCGTGGTGATAATAGTCAGCACTCCGGCCACTGAATAGCGGCGCATCGAAACACGACAAACAATACGCTTTTGTTTCTCTGTTCTCCTATCGTTTCCGATCGGATTCTTTACATTTAAAAAACTATCAAGTCAAACAGTGAATATTTATCACTGTCGAAATTATACTGGCGATATGAAAGTTAGTTATACTGGCTAACAATAAAACTTTCACTTACCCATCTCCCTGAAGTCTATTATCGACGACTTGAGAGGGTAACGGAGCCGACAACTGCCTGACCAAATCATCCCATTCCCTTTCTCTCTGTTGGAACTTCTCCTGTAGCCTTTGCTTCTGCTTTTGGTACTCTTTAAACAGGTCGCCGTTATAACTCTGCTCGAGATGCTCTCCACCTAGGGAAGCTCGAACAGGCATCGCAGTAGGTTCCGTGATCTTTGCCGCGACTCCAGTTGGTTTTTCTGCTAAGGAATCTCTTCTCGAACTTCTAGCCGTCGATGGGGCGGGAGATTCTCTGCCTGCAACTCTACGCTCTGGCGTGGAGGCTGCAGAAGGGTCAGCTTTGATACCTAAAATGAGACGCATGTAAAAGTATTAAAAACAATAATTTATATGGCATATTACTGTATTAATAAATAAAAACAAAAATAAATAGGCTTACCCTCGGGACTCTTCGATTGTCCTCTCGTCCTCGGCGGAGCTTTCGGCTGGCTGTTGGTCGTTGTTTCTTGTATAGAAGGCAGTTGCTGAAATTCAGCGTAGCTCGAGCTAAGAAAGACATCACCCTCGTTCTCAAAGAGTCTGTCCACGCTGGTGTTCATTAATTTGTTATTCTTAAAACCGGTTAGATGAAAGCTCGCGAAAGATGATCTTGACATCGGGTTTATATCACCGGTAGACAGAGCCATTAGCGCCGCAGATGGTATCGGTGTATTTTTAGGCCCGGGACTCCTTGGTCCAAGCCCAGCTTCTAAAGCGGGCACTAAACTTCGTGACATCATGTCAGCGGCGGATCTTGGCCTGGTGAACGGCATCGCGCTATGCGGGAAGGTCTTCGGCTTTATGGGGGTGATCAACATGTGTTCCGTCCAGGAGGTCTCCAAAGATGGTCTCTCGAGCCGTTCCACATCCACGTTTAACGTTCGTTGAGCGAAAGGTACGGCGAACGTTTCCGGTGGTATACTTTGTAACCAAGAAAGCAGACTTAAGTCAGAATCACTGAAACCAACTGAGCCGTCTAACAGTCTGGAAAAGTTCATTTCCACCTGTAATACAAATTTATATCTTAATTATCGTTAATTATCTTTAAACTATAAAGAGAAGTAAAGTTAATATATGTCTGATAGTATCTACGTACTTCAAGTACAAATATAAATATTACTCGAAGTATCTGTTCTAGTATTTCAAATAAAAAAAAATAGTCGACTTAAAGATAAAATGAAAACAAATGTTACCTGTTCGCTCTCCTTCGAGCCTGTAGCTTTGGCCTGGCAATAGTTAACGCAAGACTCGTACAAAATGCCCTTGATGATCAACTGTATGAGCCGATCGTTCTTCGCAGAGGTGACGGGATGAGCAGGGTCGGTGCTCTTTCTGTCGCCAGGCAGAAATTTCTCAACCAACGGATGCACCTCGCGAAAGCACTGAACTCTGGCATTGCTAGGATTCCAGTCCTTATATTGCAAGTGGTCCGTGAGTCGCGGTAGCGTTAGCAATAGACACAAGCTGCTGTACTCTTCTTTCGATGGCGCGACCTTCTCGAGGTCGCTCAAAACCTTGACAACCTCCTCGACCGCATTGTCGACACTCCCGTTTGTCCCGGCGGCGATCAAGTTCGCCTCGGACTTGATACATAGCAACTCCACGTACTTGTGCCTGAGGATCGAGTAGGTGAACTTTCTCATATCGAAATCCGGCAGCGCCTCCAACGGCTGAATAAACTCGAGCACGTCGTCCCATTGTCCATCGAGGATCAGCTGACGAAGGAACAGGACGTCGTCGCTGTACTGACCATTTATCACGCCAGTCTCTCGTTCCAACGAAAGCTGCGAGATGTGAAGGTCACGGCTGTGGAGGAACTCCAAGGTTAGTCGTACCACATCCTCCTCGCGCAGCGTCAGGTGCGCCGCCGGCATCACGTACCGAATACGCAACCTGGACAGTTTCCAGAGCAGAGAATTACAGCATCGACCTTTTGTATCGAGCGTAACGAGTTACAAGAAATTTCATTGATAAACGGTCGAATGAAATACGGCTCGACAATTTCGATGATATTGTAACATCTAGCAATTTTATGCAGCTTGCATACATAGGTTATATCTGTACATTATATAGAATCAAGGGAAAAAACGATTTTCTGTTAATATAAAAACAAAGACCTACATATAGATTATGTGAGTCGAGAATGTGGGTAGGTTGATATCGAAATTGTTTTGCCCAATGCTAATTTAGCGATCGATAATACTAAGGTTCAACGCATCACGATCTGATTCACCGGGATTGCTGTTCGGACGATACGTGTTATTGCAAAACTGAGTAATGCTACGCTCGTAAGGAATGTGCGAAATCCTTGCTTTTATAAGTTCGTTGCACTTCGAGGCCACCGGCCCTGCTGACACGCCCTGATTGTCGCACGAACTGGGTGGATAGATTCGGACGTTGATTTGCTATTCCCCTACTAAACTACTCTTTCCTGTGCGTGAATATTTCAAACATTAAATCGCCCGCGTTTGCTTCCGTTTGTATATCGTTTCGTCGTTTCTAGCTCATAGATTCATAGGTCGGACGATGAAATCGCACGAGTTGCTTCTTGAATGAAATATGCACAGCGGGAAGGCTCGGAAACGTTTAGTAGATTGGAACGATGACATGGATTTACACGAGGGCCGTTATTATGCGGCCACCATATGACGATGATATTCCATTTCGTTGCAAAATCCTACAGAATCGATGCAGCAGGGAGAAACTTGATATTTCGAGCAACCCCGTAAAATCTCCTACTTTATATTCCTCTGGAAATCTCTTTCTATCCAACTTGCTGGGAATCGAAGCGCGAACGACGTTGGCGGAGAATATGGGTATGAGGAAAATTGTTATCGACTGCCTCCATATGGTGCCGAAAGTTTCTTTCGAAACGGCTCTTGATCAAAGGGTGTGAATTACGAGATTTGTATTGCTTCACCGACCAGATGAAATACGACGAAACGAAAGGTGATTTCTGTGGCTGAAAGCTTTCTCCGAAAATACATTTTTATTAAAAATAGATATATAGGATATGAAATCGCGATGAAAGCAATACAGGTGTCAAGCGATACGTGAATTTCGTAAAACAGTGACCCATAAAAGTCTTCTGCGAATTTGCTAAATTTCCCAAGTTTGTAACATGCTGGCTTGACAAAAGTGCGTGCCAGACGAAATACGTGACATCAGCACCTTCGTCCATTAATTTATGTGTCTTTAAAGCCCGCTGCGCAGATTCGATCGAACTGTTGAACGATTAACGGTAAAGTACAACAATGGGGCAATTAACGATGGTAAGATCGCAATAATTGACGTTTGAAATCTTAATATGTACACTAAATTATAAAATATCACGCTCATACTTGATAATATTTGATTTCAGTTTTTAATGGCTATTTTCCTAGTCCACTATGCGCTGGCTGACATTATGGTACAACCTGGATACGAACATTCAGAGTCTACACAGAAATCACATTTGGAGAAAGAATATCAGCCCATAATTCAACCTCCTGAAACTCTTCCAAATTCGGAAGACAAAGACCATGAATCACAATCTCAATCACGCAATTCACACCAATTAGTACAACAGGAATACATGGATCCAGGGTATCATTTGGAACTTTATCCAGTGTATTCGGATTCATACCATGTTCCCGCCCAAGCATTGTCGCCGATGTTTCAACATGTAATATTGCCACCTATGTCAAAGATTGCTTACAGGCGACTGCTGTCTGATATGAACAGCTACGGAGCAGCAGGAATTCCCGGGGCAGTTCTACCCTATTATCAATATCCTCCTACAGTGAGCACGCAAAGTTCATTATTACCTTCAGCACTGTCTCCTGTAATTATCGATTAACCGATCATTTTTTAGGCAGCACACAATCGATACAGAAGATCTAATCCAAGCGAAGAACCCGATGGAAAACAAAGGGCCGAACACGATGATGTGGCCACGAAGTCGCCCTTAGATGATTCGTTATCGGTCGTTGATTTGCAAGATCAAGAGAGTAAGATAATTATTTTCAAGTACAATATTAGTGTTACATGTGGAATGTTGGCTAGTTGAATGATACAGATACTCTGATTCTTATATATGTATAGTAGAATTTCAAACGAAATATTAATTATGTCTCTGTTCAATGAATTCTTATCAATTCCATCTACATATCTGGTCATGAGCTCCTATTATACGAGTGAAAAATCATAAAAAGAGATAAAATCGGTGAACTTTCATGATATGCATTGCAGCTATGTGAATTCTACTACAAATGATCCATATGCAAACGTGATTATTTTGATCAATGACAAAAATATATTCGCTCTATTTTTCAAATTATGTTACAAAAGATAGCCCTATTATCTACTATATTACCTATTATAAATCAACTAGACTTACATATCTTTCACTACCTAACTTTCCACCTATGAATAATCTTCATAAAAAATCGCGAATAAATTCTACTAAATAATGATGTTTCCGCAGAGAAGCGCGTGAATACCCGTCAGAGTGTTTCGCTGTTGGGCTTGAATCCATCGAATATGTATCCTGTGCAGCAACAATACCGTTCTGTGAATTCGAAACCAACCTATAATCAACCAATACCACTCGAACTAAAGCAAGAAACGCCACGACAAATACCAATTGCTACTCCTATACAAAAAACGAGTTCTTTATTAGGCAACAAAGATCTTCATCACGCATTATTATTGCAACAAACTTCCCCCCAGGAACAGCAACAGAGAAACTCCTTGGATTCTAGATTGGTCTCTGCTTCCGTTCCATCGTCGCCAGTTGATAACGTGGGAAGTCAACGCAAATCTAAAACATCCACGGTAGGAATTTTTGTTTTATCTACACACAATGAACCATACAAAAATTGTTTCATACAAAGAACTATTAAATTCTAATGACTTTTTATATGTTCATTGCGGATTTGATCTTATTATTACTAAACTAACTAAACTAGAACTACGAATACTTTTTTTCTGCAAATTTCTACTTTTATAAACGCAACAGAAATCTGTTCCACTTACTGAATGTCATAACGGATACTATACTTTGAGTAGTTTGTATTTTTATTGTATTTATTTATTTTTCTTTAATTTTTAGGTATTATACCTTTAAATCTCGCATAAATCATAGTTCATTCATTATAAATAATTCTCCAACAAATAATTTTCATACACAATGCCTGTTACTATTATCGTATAACTTTAAATTATAAAATATTTTTTCACATTTTCGTGATTTTGCATCGCGTCTTACATAACGTATGTGATATGCATAATCTAAAAATAAGTACTTATTGACTCGGATCATGATAAGACATAATTGATAAACTTGTTAATTGACAAAAAATAATGGATATGGATTTATTTGCATATACCTAAACAGGAAAAAGCTGATAATCATAAGGAACTAGTGGGCATGAAGGTGGGGGATATCTATAAAATAAAGGTGCACCAACACGTGCATCAGCACGGGAAATTCAAGGATAATATGTCAAAAGAAAGTTACAGCATCACAATTCCTACTAACGCGCACCACGACGCTGAGCCATCGAATAATTTAACACCGATACAGCCCGCTGCAGAACAAGTCGTGCAAGTTTACAGTAATCCAACTGACCTGGGGACAAATTATTTGCCAAACACTCAGTACACCGTTGCACCTCAATCTTATACTGTTAGCGATTTCGGTAATTATGTAGGTAATTATGTTTGGTCATGCCCATATTCGTCCCCCTATTCGCCATACAGAATTTGTTTCGATACCAATGATATACAACCTGTCGTATATCAGTTAGTTTAAATGAATCTCGACTTTGCAAATCAAACGACCACGCAACTTAACTACATAGTTATACTTTTTAGATTTTGTATAAAATGTTTATATCACGATATTTTATATTTTTCCACGGATATTACACGTCAATTAAGCATCTATCGAATATATATGTAAATTTCATCGTTCTTAATCGATGATTAGATGAACATTCTTCAATAAACGTATAACCATAAACACCGTCAAGTTTATTAAAAGCTTCCCTACCCATAAAGTGTTACACCTCGTGCCGTTAACAAGAAGGCTGCACATAATCGGACCTTAATGCTCGTCTGCCAACCGGATCTCACTATCATCTCATCAATCGCTTAATCACGGAACTAATTCGAAAATACGTCTATCACTTGACACCCCTCTCGTCAATATTTATTAACTCGTCGGTTTTACGCAAACATTTCCAGAGAAATAAGAAACAATTTTCCCCAATGATCCACGAGTTCTCGCAGAAAGCCAAAGATTACCTTTTATTCCGGTTCGTTTACGGTTTCCTGACTCAGCTCGTTTCCAGATCGCGTAAGATTTCCCTGCCATTAACTCGACTATTCCTTAATTAGTATATTAACGCTGAAGACGGCGAACTCTCGTCGAGGACACGTTTCACAGCCCGGACCAGGCAGCAGCGGTTGCGGCTGCGAGACAACCGAGCGACTGAACGAAAATTCAATTTCGGACAATTTGCCGGCAGCGTTAATTGACCCGAACAGAGAGGCGAGAAGTATGGCCGGTGCACGACGAGGGCATCGAGTGTCTGCAACCGGAAAAGGAGGGCAAACACTGATCGAGCAATTTCTGATTTCTCGCTCGGGACCCGAACTTTCGAACCTTGTATCCGACCCTACCGCCCTTCGTTCATCGTGAAATGCAATTTCTTCGAAGCTGCGAAATTTCAACAGTGTTTGCCATTCGTTACGCTCGTCGAAAGTGCAAGCGACGAGATAAGGAAATTACTCTGTGTAACGAAGTTCGGAGACGTGCCTCGGAGAATACACGGGCTATGCAGATGCACTCCAGCGATTACGGGCAAGCGGATAGGCGAGGCGAGAACGTGAACCGGGGATAAATTCAGCATTTACGAGCGAGCTTCCCGTCCGCGCGTTCTGAAGCAGGACGGTGAAGAACGAGCGGGAACGAGCAAGTTTTTGGAAAGAGAACGTTTCACGGGCGCCCAGGAGATTAATTTTCGCAAGGAGAGTTGCGGCTACTTCTTGCCGTGCAGCCACATTTAATTTCCCTTTAAATTGTGAAACTTGGCGAGAATTGGAAAAAATCACATGCCATGTCTTCGCAGTGGTATAATTCGCGTTCTCGATGCGGTAGTTTGAAAGGTAAAAGTTACAATCGAGATTGGAATGAAAGAAATCATACTTTTATTCGTCGATCAAGTCCGTGAGATTTAATGGTCGGTTTTAACGGTTGAATCTAGCAATCGTACAATGTTGCGCGAATAGAGGGTATCTGTCTGTTCCGCGAACAAGAGTATCGATGTCTGTGCTATGAATAGCTGTTGCAGTTGACAACGAACAACGGTTAGGTATTTTTACGAAGCTATATCGTTGACCCTTTTATTTGCAATTTTTCAGCTTCGAGACTCGAAAAAAATTATAAAGAATTGCCAGTGAAAGGGAGCCAAAACGATAATTATTCAAAATCGAAGACAGTGCAGCCGATTTCTTTTTTTTTTTTACTTTGGTAAAATACAATCAACTTTATTGAGATAAAAAATATGAAAGTCCAAAAAGTACAAGATCGATGTAACTTAATTTAGTTACAAAAAAAGAGAAGAATACTGTCAGACGATGAAATTAATTAAGAAAAACGATCGAATAATCGTTGACGATTCGTGTTATACTTTAAAATGGTCGTAAACCCACGTTGGAAACGCGATGGCAATAAAAAGATGGCGAGACGTTTAAAGTGCACTGTAAAATTACAAAACACAGGACGTAAAACGCAATATAATTTTAGCCACGCGATTATCGATGCTTCGTGGTATATAATCGAAACTAAATTTCTCAGCACTGTTCCGCTTACGTTTCACCCGGCTCCGTCACGGGTTTACTCGGCTTTCGTTACCAGGCAAACAATTCGACTCCAATTTCATTTTAATTACGCCGTGATCCTTGTATTTCGATCTCAAACGAGCAATTTTACTATCGACGATTGGACAGGTTATACGAATCCGCGTGCTTTTCAAACGAAGCGGATTTTGTAGAAGTTCGGAAAAGCTGAAGCTCACAGCTGTCGGTTCTTTTTTTGCGATAAATCTTTTGAAAATTCCATTTATACTTTAACGAGTTTGTTCACAGAGGAAAAACTCTCTTTCTATCATGTAGAACTCCATAGAAACTCTTGTGGAGCTGTACGATAAGCCATCTTTATTAATCCCTCTCTTTCTCTCGTTTTTATCATCTGAATAAAGAGATATATGTATGAATTTGATTTTTAAAGAAAAGGTAGTAGACGAGAAACCTTAGACAAAGAATTCAGTAGCGAACTAAACGGTGATTACATCGGAATATAACGTTGTATGAGAGTCAATAACCAGACACGATTGTCAATAATGGGTAAATGGAACGAAAGTTTTACCGATGAAAGTTTTTGTTTTTTTATAGCCGTCGGTTCTTAGTGTACGTAATTCGCTGCGCAAACCAAGCAGCGCGCTGCCAGTTATTCATAAACGTTGATCGTCTACTTATTAAAATGGCTAATTGATACGAAATCGATGGGGAAGTGCGTTTATTGAGCGGAAATTGCGAATCGTCCACAAATTGTTCCACCACGTTTACCGTCCTATAACGACCTATGCAAACTCATCGTTATTCTCGTAACAAGTGACTCTAAACGACTATAATTAGATACTAGTTAAGGGGAGTCGGCATTTACCAAACAAAACTATCGATCGATATTTCGTTCGCAAAAGAACAGTGAGTAACAATGCCACGTATTTTGATACACATATACGGCCTCCCATTGTAAATGCGTTCAATTGTTATTTGTTTTCAAAACAGCAAATGTTCAACATGATCAAGATCGATATATTATAATTTTTATAAAGCAAGATTTGTGAATAGACACACGGAAAAACACAAAAACCTTCATCTATGATATATTGTACGTAGAAGATGTACAATTTCCAATTCCAAAAAATATAATATTTATAAAATTCCAATGGAAGGGGTACTGTAATAAAGAAATAGCTCTACTTTCCAGTAATTTGAATAAACCAACAACAACCAACCGAAGATCAACCACAATCAAACCACTTTTTCAAGCGTGTCATATATTCATAGTCAACTAATATCCATAGTAATAAACTTTTCCACGTTTGAATATTCGCTACAAATAAAATTTTAATATCGAAGCTGCCCCTTTATTACTGCAAACTCTTTAATTCCCAACTCTTTAATTCTCAAAAGGTAGAATTTCCAGATGCAAATATAGCAGAGTTTTCAAATGCAAAAAAGTACAGAAAATCGATACTATCAAATATTACAAGCTTGGTGTAAAAAAGGTTTTCCTACCAAGGCCAACATATAGAGCAGTTGTTAGACTGATAACGAAAGTAAAGAAGAAATGAACACGCCGCTGAAAGGAAGAAAAAATAGAGAAACGCTCTTTAATTTGTATTCTTGAACGAAGGTAAAAACAGGTCGGTTCTATGGAACGGTTCTATGGCTCGTGAAGCGCATTGCCCCTAGCCAAGGAGCAAAGACACAAAGAGCGAAGTTTAAAAATCTCTCGGCGGCTTTGAAAGCCCGGTCATTCCTCCATCTTTTCGATGCCGACTGGCGGCGTTTAATGCCAGAGTCAGTCCACGATCCTTTACTATCGGTGTTTCTCGGCTCCTCGCTGCGTTCGTAATTCCGGCTTTCAGACGTCCAGACGGCCACCGTGACACTATTACGTATGCGCGATTCAAATGTCCGATTAATTTATTCGATAACATTCACGGAGAATCGATATACGTGTGCCTCCTCTCTGATTAATAAATCCATTAATAAAACGCATAGACGATCCAATGAAACGTCAGAAATTTCATTTTTTTTTCGATAGTTAGATTAGAAATTCTTCGTGTAAATATAGAAATTTTATTCTTGGGGTTCGTCTTATGAAATTATACGTTATGTCGTTTCACGTAATTACAGATATACGATCGAAACGTAACCTGATCGTGCAGTAATCTTTAATTAAAACCGATTCACCAAAACTTTCACAACTTCACAAACCTCGTGTCTTCAGCTCAAAACTTGTCCCTAAGTATTCCACTCATTCTCCAGGATATTTCGTCAGAAAGTTCGGGTAAGAAAGATACGATGTTAGTGACTGCGTCTTATCTACCGACACGATTTATACCTGGAAGCTTCGAGCAGTCCAAGTTCTTCTAAAACACCACACGTATCTATCTAGCACAAAAACTACATACTCGTAAAATTCTCTGTTAAAATAATTAGCCTGTTTTTCGGACCACCTTGAAATAAGGTGGATAACTTGGTTCTCCTAGTCACGGAATATTACAACGATGTGGACCAACGGCCTCGGACACGGCGTCGGACACGGTTCGATTCGGTACGTTTACCTGCATGGAGCGCCATAGCGATTTATAGAAGGGTAGTATCCGGTCTCTTCGTGGTTCAAAGCCGTATGGCGTGCTTTCTTCATACTGATGCACGAGTAAAGGAACCATTACCCGGTCTGTAATGGAGGTATTCAAGCAGCTCACCTTTGACCCGAAAGCTCGTGGTACCGGTGCGAGTTTACTCAAGAAGATAGCCAGCCAGTGACAACTTTTTCCTCCTTTTTCACGCGACACGAATTCCTCGAGAAGGCTACCGCCTCCGGGAAATCTCGAAAGCCTCGTTTAACCGGATGAAGACCGTATGTGTCGTCACGAGACATTCGTTTCCTTGTAAATCTCACTGCGCGTTTACATTAACGGTTGCTAAATAAATGCGAGTCGATTACGAGACGAACAACGTGAAACTCGTTGTTGCATGCGTGTCACTCGCGTGATTAACACGTTTGAGAGTTTCCTATTTTCACGATGTCTTCGATGGAAACAGAATTTCCCCACGATGAGTTTGGCTTTTTAAGAAAATCGATGTACTATCGCGGATCGCTTCGAACGTTCTCGAGCTACGTTGGATGCAAATAGGTTAATCACTTTCGAAAGACTGAAAGCGAGCCAAATCGGCCGATCTCTTGTTACGCTTAAAAAATTGCTTCTCTAGAAAGTCAGTTGTAACACGACGACGTATTATATTAGACGAGATTTGTCTTAACGATATCATCGAGAAAACTTCAATTTGGCAAGTTTTCAGTGTAACAACGCTTGTATAATGAGTTTTAGCGTTTTGGTAAAAGAATTGCTAGAAAGTGGGTGAAAGATGTGGCGATGATATTATTAGATAGGCTGCTAGAATGTATGAAGTTGTTCGTCAAGTTCGGACGAGGTAAGCAGCGATTGCAGAAGCAGGGTCGAGCGTGTGGGAAGCGTAAGATCGTGGGAAGCAGAAAAGTAGCAAGCATATTGTAGGACTGTTTCCCAATCGTTGAGACGATAAAGTGGGAAAAGAAGGGAGGAACATTGCCAGGACAAAGTCGGAATACTCGTCGTCTTCCTGAGTAATTTTACAAAGTGGTTGTATACGAGATCTGGCTTGCTGCTATTTCCATTGTCTGATGAACAAAAAGACCAGGAAAATGATTACACAAGCTGATCCATCGAACTACATTTCGATACATCTTCTTTTATTATTATAATTGCTTCATCGTATTATCCTCGTCGTCTTTATCGTTCAGAAATAATCCATATTAAAAATTAATTGGCTTACTTCAGATTAAGTCTGCCATAGCGAACATTATTAACTCCCAATCGCTGTTTCCATAGTATCTATCGATTTATCCGTTCATCTACCACAAGTATCCTCAACACTGCTACATTATTCGACATTCATGGGACTACTTGTATGAAGGAAGAAGATCAACCTGTCAATCCAAGATTAACCATCATCGTGCCTCTGTACGCACAGAAGGAAGAATGACAACGTAATTCGTCAGCATCGTGGCATGCCATTCACTCTAGCGCAATTGACGGTGCCCTTTTGTTTACCGAGTCCCCTGCCTACAAACTGCACGGTTCATGGATTTTTTAATTGCCAGCAAGCTCTGAGCGTGGATGAGCACAGAAGGGTCTGTTCACGAGTTAATTCTTCTCATTCAACCTCACATTTTATACATGTGAAACGATTTCTTAACTAAATCTTTTACATACATTTGTTGCATACATTTTCGGTCATATCTTTCAATATACATCGGCCCACGAAAAAGTATTTGAATTCCTGTAGATATCCTTCGTGTATTATATGAAATTTTTTGAAATTTCATTAATACATATCAGTGGATTATTCATTACATTAATAAACCTCCAACAATGAGGAAGCCCAAATTTAACACTTACATATTTAAGATGACTACTTATGCTGTATAATGGAATTTTAAACATATAACTTTGTGCATATTTGCAATAAATATTTGTTTAATAATAAATAATTTGTTATAAATAAATAAATATAAACGCTTAAAATAATAAAATATAAGTTTTCCATGGCAAATGTTCATATATTTTTGTAAACCGCTACACATATTTTTCGATATTACGAATATCTTACTGAAGTCATAGTCGATGTCAATATTCATCAAAACAGCAAAGCTCTTTCTCTTTAAAGACCCGTTTTAAGCGTGGCCTTGCTCTTGGGGTATATCGAAGCTTACTCGAACGCGTCCATGCGGCACCCTTACTTTCTAACGAGTCCTCGCCGCCCTCGTCCATTGTCTCGCGGACGAATCAGCCCCGACGTGGTCGATAAAGCGCGAAAGTAGCTCGCCGTGATTTATCAAACCGTCGCTCTCTATAGTCGTGTGGAGAATTGAACAGAGAGGATGAAGTTCAGCTTAGGAGGTCGTCCGATAAACCTCCAGACTCGTAAATTACCGCCATCGCGAAAAGACACGATGTCTCGTCGATCGTTCATCTGTATTAGCCTTTTTAGAAAGCATTTTAGAGCACCTCTAACGAACACGTAATATTTTACACCGTATAAAGAAGTTTTGTTCGTTAAAATAGTTGACGACAACATTTTGTTCTCGTTTTAGCTTACAAAATATTTTATATTTTGCACGTTTCAAGCCACAACCATCGTAACCACCGGTCGATGCGTGTTAATTTAATTTTTCAGGCGGGTTGTGACGTTGACAAATTTCCGGAGTGACGCAACAATTCGGGAAAATTTTATACAAAATGGGTACAAGCGAATTTACACGGTACATCGTTGGAACGTTATCGTACGCTGGGGAGCGACGCGTTAGTAACAGCAACGCATGTATCAACGAAGGCATACAAACCGCGACGCTCGTGCCCCTGCAAATCCAATCTGTCGATTCGCATCCCCTGTGCGATCTTTCCACTGTTTCACGGCCGGATCGTTCCCTAATACGGTCGATAATACGTGTCGGAAACAGCTTTTCGCGACCAGTTTGAATGATTTGTGCAATGCACGTGATTATGTAAGCGGATCGTAAGGGTGGAAAGCAGATTTCGCGGTTCGCCATGTAAATTATGCGTATCCCACATTAGGGCGAAAAAACCCTGCCCTCCGCCCACATAGGAAGCCCATATCTCGATCTAGAAAATGGTAGAACGAATCCATAAAAACCGCTGGAACCTGCGAGGATAGAGTTAACACATAACACTTGCTATGTAGAGTAGAACAATTCACGCGGTGTTTCGCAGAAACTAGCCTTCATTAAAACAAATTAACCTTACATCGTCTCGTCAGGGCAGAGAATAGATCTCGTGATACTTTGTCGTTTCGCGTACGGAAATCATAATATTAGTCGAGATACGACTGCCGTTGTTGTTATCTGTGATCTCTCGTTATCAGAGATATCCAAATAATTTATTAATTCATTCGATTGATATTAAATCTACATCTTGGACGAAACAAATTTGTATAATATATCAATTCATAATTCAAATATTCAATGTTTGATTATGAAATAACGCGATCCAATGTAAAATTAAATTTCGTCGAAAGATAAATGTTGGAAACAAATTACTGAGATTGGCTTGTACAAAGAAACTACGTATTTACTTCCTCTTGATCGTCTGCTTGCACGTTGTGGACATTCACGTAACACGTAAGAAGGTCGAACGACTCAGTGGAACACGCATCACAATCTCACACGAAATCTTACGGCGAACGGAAGCACAGAACCGGAAGCACGTGGCTGAACTGCACGAACGACGTCGCAAGAAACACTGACTCGACGCCTGGCGTCGAATCGCTTCTGCGACGGCGCCTGTATCTCCGAAACGCGCGTCTATACGCAGACCGTCGCACGCGTCGAAATGCCTCGCGGAAGATGAATGCTATCTCGAAACTCGGAACTGCTGAATCACAATGCTGTGATTGAACGCTTTGTGAACTATTCGAGCTCCTCAAACAAATGTTTCGAACGAACTGGAGTTTCATAACGATAGATCTATTTGAAGGAAATGCAAGTGACAAATTTTTATGAATTTTTGGAATTTTTATTACATTAGTATTTAAAAACGTGTTGAAATTTATTTACTTTTATTTAATTTCGAATTTTGAAATGAGTTAAGATTTCATCGAGAAATCCAATATTTAGATAATGACCTTTTTTATTCCACTCTGTAAAATCACAATTCAATTAAAAAACGAAATAGCAGACGTGTAAGAGCTGATACTTTCGTATTAAATTTTAAATAGAAACAGCCCACGCAACGTGAAACAAGTATACTATATGGAAGATGGTACAGAACAGAATCGATCTCTAGAGAGTCTGGCATGGTCTAGGTGAAGGATAAAAAATGTCTCGATTACGTCACTGGAGAATTCTTGGAGTACCCTGGTCCATATTGAACGAGAAAGGAAGATGTAATTAATGGTAGAGAGTAATTTGATGAGAGACAAATTTATATTGAAATGAAAGTTATACGTGGAAAATACGTAAACTTTACTTATACTCGATATAAAGAAACGAAATAAAAAAGATATAACTTAACTCCTATTACAAAGAGAATAAATAATTCATAAGCAAGCAATAACAATTAACTTCGTCCTGTTCATTAAAAACTTCATAAATAAATAATCCCAGCGTTTTTTATCTATACTTTCGAGATTAATTTTCCTTCGCGACTACTAATTTACCGCGTAAACGAAACGGTATAGATCTTACCACTTTTGAATATAAAAAGAACATAGGAACTACACGCAGGATTTTGATCAAGATCAAAAGTTTCCAGGCGAATCGAATAATTTAACACGTAACTCTTGTTATCTCGCAACTCTACCGCAACTGAAATTAATTTAAAGAATAAAAGTCTATTATATCATAACTTTTTTTCTTTTTGAAGCATATTACACGTTCCTGCTCCAATTATATACTGTAACATATAATGCAAACGGTATAGTTGCGCTAAACTTATTAGAGCCTTGAAATATTTTTGAACGAAACCTTTTCTTCGGAGTATTGTTTCACAATAGGGAGAGTTCGTGTCTTAATCCTATTGTTCAAGTAACGAAAGGGTTAACAAAGAAGCGTGTACTCTCGAAGAAAGGAGATTCAATTAAACGACTACCCCTCGCTCGCTATTCCATCTACTCGACCACGCCAACTACTTATCTGCCGGAAGTACTCGGCACGCACTGTTCCTTGACACTTCGATTAGCATATAACGTAGTAAGCAGAATCCATCCGTTCTCTCCACGATAATTACGATAATCGTAATCACCTAATCCAAACCAGCCAATTTTTCACGCCACGATTTTCACGGTTCAATTATGATACATATAAAGTCAAAAAGCGTACAAAGTGTAGATGATAGATTGAACATCTTGTAAAAACGAGCATTTACAAATTGTTAATGAGATTAATCAGTTAATTGGAACGTTCACGATTATCAGACACCAATGTTATGCAAAGTACAGATAAGGTAAGTGTGCACACAATCACGAAAGTATTCGAACATTTATAGACATCTTCTATGCGCGTGTGTATTACGTTACAGTGCTAATGCAATTTCAAAATATTGTATATAGCATTATTTGCACATAAAGATTTTCTATGGTATGTGTGCAAATATTTTTGTGAGTTTACTACTACCAGTGTAGATACAAATTGCAAAATGATAACAAGTTTGCAAACATCAGTCGTGATGCGTTAATAAATATGAATGGCGACGCGAGCCAATTTCTCTTATGGTATAACGTTTACGATGAACAATAGAATTACACGGTTTGACGTATGAAATAACGTCGTATGCTAATTCGTACATACGCCACGTAGCCCCGCAAGTTTTCGCTCTGAAAGAGGATTAAATGGTGGTAGGCGATTATTTTGCATTCTATGTAACCGCACATTCCTGCGGTACGCAAACGGCGACCATCATCAAGGAATTGCAGCCTCATTCGATATAAATGAAGTCTCTCAAAAGAAACGTCGAAATTCCATTACTTCGAAATTTTACTCTCAGGGAATCTTGTGACAGTAAATAAAGAGCAACGATAAAACATAACCTGACTCGACTCACGATCGATACTATTCGCAATTTCATTCACAGCGTGATGTATAGCGTATCAATCACCATCAAACGAGGAATCACCAAGTATATTCGAATTATCATGCAATTGCTGTTTGTTACTATAATCTCCGGTAATAAAGAAGGAGATATGATACTGCGATAATATTTTCAAGGTTAAAGAAGAAAAGGAGAAAGAAGCCGGGTACCTTACATAAATGAAGACACGCGAGATCTACGGAAGAAGGTTGGCTCCGTATACTCCACGAAGTTTCATGTCTGATCGTAGAAAATCAGATTATTTGGTGTATAAAATACGTGTCCTGAAAACGTATCGACTTCCTCTCCAACCATTCCCCACCCCTTTGTCTCCGAATGACAAGTACGTTTTATTTACGCTTGCCACTCGTGGCGACCGAACACCAAAAAAAGATTTACTATCGTTGACTTTCGTTTCGTCACGGATTTTAATCTTTCCGTGTGTCGTTCACCCGCAAGAAGAGTGATTAAACAACGAGCACCAGATAGCAGAAAACATAATAAAAGCTGAGAATTAACTAACAAAAGTTCCACCAAGCAAAGACGAACAAAGTCTGAAGCCGTCCGAAAACCACAGTGCAGCCATTTCCTAGTCGATGTAACGGTAGAGACTTAAATAACTCACGAGTAGAGGTCACAGCAGCGGAACCACCGACTTTTTGGTGAATCTAGAATGAAAATAAAGCTCACGTAGCTCACCGTCGGTGATACTTACGAGAGCGCCCAACGTTTAAAACATGATAAATTGAAGAGATAATTTCGAACTCCATTCTACGTTTCCTAGAAACTTAATCTGTGTATTGTATTTCTTCTGTGTGTATTATCTAGTCGCAGAGACTCTGGGACTACAGACATATTTAGTCTCTGTGACTAATAATTCATATTAAAGACTTGTTTAGTCTCTGTGATTAAATAATATCTGCGTATCGTTATAAGAGGTTATTGCATTATACACTCGGCTAATTCAGTACATATACTCTTCTCGTATACGCTTCTCGCTCAAGATAACAGAGACACTAGTTATCGATTTACAAGATTTTTAGTATTACTTATTCACTGCAAGCTCTACATCCGGAAAAGCAAAGTTTACCAATGTCGACGAATTTACTACTGAAATTTTCCCTCGACCGTCTCTCGAAGCATTTCGTCCTTCATCCTGTGAAAAGACGGGATATTCTAACAGCCTCCCATGGACATATTAGCTACCGACGTTGCTCGGGTCTGACTTGCATAGCGTTATCAACATCGCGATAAATATAATCTCATATTTCCTTAAACAACGTTCTATGAGATTATAAATCTTATATAACGTTCCGGAAAACTCTAAGAAGCAGTATCGCAAAGCATAACACGTTTCTCACATAGTATACCCAATCTCTCTGACCCTTCTTTGACCTTCACCTACGCATTGAACTTTATTGCTCACGGTCAACTTCTATGTAAGGAACTTATAGGTGTATACGTTTGCGTTTGACGACTTGTATTCCTTCCTCGAAATTCCACTTTGAATGTAAATTTTACGGATGTTTCACATCGAAGAAGGAGCAAAGGTAGAAAGTAATGACGTTCTCGTACACGATTCGCTCGATTACACTCGTGGCCTCTTTATAACCGGCGTCTGTACGCTTTTAAACGACATCCGCACGATTATGGATGCACGAGGGCACGGAAATTATTTGCGACCAGCTGTCGGCGGCAGTTTTACGGTGAAAGTGAAACGTACGAGGCAGTCGATTAATAAATAGAGGGGCCTTCCCTCGAACCAATTTCTCGAACGCATCTGGAACTTCCTCGATGTTTGTCTGAACGATTTAAGAATAAGGCAGATTCGATGAAATACGCACGCGATAAACAGCAATTAGCTGAACAAGTTGCAGAGAGAAATTTCTGGATAAAAAGTCTCGACGGTTTCAAATATTCAATGGAGAAACTCTATTGGAAATATTAATCAACGAGGCGAGAAGAGACTATATTCCTCCTTCTTTATGCGCTCTATTCTGAATGGGAGATATTGAATCAGTCGGAGAAATCGAATCGAACGTGTTAACAATGAAAACAAAGGGGGGAGATGAAAGATGTTTCTACGTTCATATACCACACGAACAAAACCCAGGAACGAAAAGTTCAAGCTAATTACTGAAACCGAAACGATATCTGTTTAAAAGTCTTATTACGCGATTATGTCAGACATTTCTGCGCAAACATTTATTATCCATTGTTCGATCCAATCTACTTTTCGAGTTCCTATAAGGAGATTAAAACGAAAGAAGACAATTTAAATTCGGCTTCGCGCGGATGTAACCAAGAACTGCGACGATTCGCAGAGCAACGTTCGTTCCGGACTGTGTACTTCCTTTAATTGACTGTGTGTTTTTCCTCTCCCCAATACGTTCACACGTTCCTTCCCATCTTCGACATTTCCCTCCTTCGATATCAAAGCGTACATGCAGCAAATCATGTTTCCATCAATGGAAAATCGTGGAAACGGATGGGAGAAGACAAGCGGACAGGAAACCGTTTCTGTGCCGGATATGGCACAGAATACTAATAGGTTGTAGGGTAATCGTTATACCTGTATCATTTCCGATTCCTTTTTCTTTTACTTTGTATTGTAAAGCGATATAACTCAGATGAAAAGGAACCAGGTATATCATACAACTTTTTACGATTTAGAAATTTCCGACTATATAGAAACTTCCTTGAAACTACGACTGAAAGTTGCTTACGCAACTCTCAGTCTTCAAAACTTAGAAATTCGCTTAATGTCAAACTTCTCCAATTAATCTAACAAAGACTCATAACAATGAAGTATCTGAAAGTTTCATTTTCATATCAAGATATACGGCATTCGTAAGTTTCGAGAAGTTATCGCGTATCAACAACTAAGATTTATTCGCGTTTCACGACACATAAAATAAAGTCAATAAGCAAGTACATAAATCAAAATCAACAAATTCCTTTTCATACGATTGAATGACTGTAATTTCTTCATTTAGCAAATGATATTTAAATAGTTCAAGCAAAAAGTGTACAGACTAGTTTGAGCAGACCCAGTTAAATTATGATAAAAAACACTAAGAATCGAGAAATTATCGAGCACATCCAACATTCCTACTAACCCGCTCGTAATCGTTAAGTCTGCGTTATATCAATGATTCTTCGTCGATGGGCTTCGCGTACATCGATTTTGCGTAAACATGCGTATCAGCGCAATTCGTATTGAACAAATAATTCTCCCCTTCTCGCTCTTAGCAACCAGTGGTTTCAACGAAAATCGTGGAGGATAAGGCTATGGTTACGCTGAATGCTTTTTCTGACGAAGTGGCATGAACTGAAATATATGAAGATGATAAGTACATTTTCCTCGATTTTCTGACTTTAACGTGACTTCATGACTAACAGACATTTTCATTCGTCAAAACGACAGTTCGCTAAAAAAAACACATCCATTATAGCCATAGTTCAAGAGCAGTTCGTCGTCTATTTACCACCTGACTACATACAGTTCGCAAACATGTTTGCGAAACACAGTGATATCGCGTAGTGTGGATACAAAAATATTTGCAAACATCTTGCAAACGCTGTGCGCAAACAATGTTTTTGAACTGTTCACTAGCGAGTACGCGCCTTAACGAGTGCTCAAACGTTCTCGCGTACCGAATGGATTTTCAGTGACAAATGACGCGTTTGATGCAATATGTAAACTCCCGTGGAGTAATCGAACTCGAAAGAAAAATCGACAGATTACTGTTTCGTATACACCGTTACTCATCGATTTCGAAAGAGGCAGACAATTAAAGAAATAGGCAACAGCACTTGGAAGGTCGAATCAACTGGCGCGTCGGCGCCGCGATCGATGTTTCGGAGTCGCTATCGGCTCTGTGCTTCTTGGTTGAGCGACAGACCGATAAATGAGGAACACGAGCGTGCATACGCGCGAGAACGAAAGAACGAACAAACGAACGAAAGAACGAAATAACGGACAAACGAACGAAAGAACGGACAAACAAACGAACGAACGAACAGATAAACGAACGATTTCAACGTGGAAGGCCAAGTTCGTGGCGACCTTCGTCTGCACGATTTCAGGTGAGATCGTGACTAAAGAGCGCGATCGAGTATACTTTCGATCGTTCTACCAAGGAATAGCATGCTGGTTTATCCACGATGGAGAAACGAAAGATCGTTGAATTTCACCGACCTAAAAAACGTTCGTCCACGTTGCTTCCTGTCGTTTGAATTTCGACGATAAAACGAGCAATAAAAACAATTTCGCGTGAAATGGAATGCTCTCGAGTCGAGGCACACGTAGGATTCAACTTCGTTTTTCTATCGACGATAAGTTTAGATCGGTTAGAATGGTTAGACGGTCACCTCGAAGTCATTCGAAAGAAGTTATTCGCGCGACGCGGCAACAATACCGTGAAATAACGTTGTTTCTTGCAGTGCAGCTCCGACCGCAGAACCTCGCGTAACGTTAAGTGCGGCTTTTTTAGTCTGATCGTCGTGTCCGTTAGATTTCGTGCACCTATCGGGGTAAAGGGGGACATTAGTGTAATTCCGCGTAACACGAGCAGGACTTTAACCCTTAACTGAAAACATCCGTGCGTTACGGTTCTATGGTAATACGAACGATTATGTCGGCTACGCTGATGTTTCTAACAGTATCGAACATTTCCGTATATTTTTTGAAAGCTTCACTAAAAGACATAAAGACTACTGTGTTAATATTAATTGTAAAACGATTTATAGAGTACATAAGGAGTAAAAGAAAATTAAATACTGTTTAAATTTGCAGAATTTAGTTAAGACATTTCATATGAAATATATGACCATATTGTACCTTCCTAAGGTGTCTTTGGAAAAATCCTCAACCACAGTAATCGCCGATGAAGCCACGACGACCATGGTAGAGCTTCTCTCCCATATCTCGTCGTTGACCAAGTGTTTCTATTTTGAAAATCTTGTTCTCAAACCGTAACACTAATAAACAGCATCCACTATCACTTCTAATGAAAAAATTGCTGCTTCATAGACCAATGAAACACCATACGAGGAAAAAGGCATTCAAACAGTTTCTGTCCACTCTTCGATTCTCGTTTTCAATTTGCAATGCAAAAACACTAGCAGACTTCACCGTTCGAAAGCTTTATCAATCATTATTTTCGAGACACGTTTACAGGGAAGTTCGTGTAGTCAGTTGGTGGCAAAGGGCTAACGACGCTTTTAATTAACAGCGAGCGAAAGGATACGCTAATGCGAGTCAAGAGCCGACATTCGTCAGCGCTTCAACGAATCAACTCGTCACTCGATATTCATCAAGCTAGGTCAGTTACGAACTACATACTTTTCTGGCCGTCACGAAACTTCTAATGACCCGAGATACTCGTCTCACAGGAATACACGACGTTTCGCGAACATTTTTATCGACACTGCCGTCTAAAGCTCACTCGTATCGAACTCGATCAAATACTTCGTATCGTACGATCTCGGCAAAGTCATACGGTCGACGATTCGCACATTGAACCTTTATCGGTTCTGTGTCCGTTTGCCTCGCGTTTGCTGAGAATCTTCGAGTCACGCGAACATTCCATGTATTACAAAAACGTCGATCCCTCTAAATATAAAACGAAGAACGATCGAAGCTGAATCACGGTTTCGTGGAGCAGTTCGCCATACGTCTCTTTTCCTCTCCGATCCCACTTTTGGATGCTCGACAGGTTTGGTAAACAGGAGCGTTCTCGGTGGCTGGCCTGATCAAAGGATGATTCGTGAAACGAGCAACGACGTCTCGGAAACACGGCACGGGAGCGCGCAGAGCCGGCGATACATCGTCTGCAGTGTTGATGTGAAGAGGAAGAAGATACGACTGAAGGTGCTCAGCGGCGTTCAAGGCGCATTCACCTTGGCTCCACGCACCTGTGTGCACGCGTGAGCGAATCTGCGCGCTTTCTCTCTCTGTCTGTCTAGCGGATACACGGCGTGCACACGCTCGTGACCGCTCCGGCTCGTGTCCACGCGAATTTTACGCTCGCCCTGCGAATCGCCGGAGAGTTTCACCGCGACCGGCATCTACGGCCTTGATCTTGGCTGGCGATGTCTTGGCCACCGATGCTCGGGGACACAGCTCGCGGGTCACGATCGCGGTTCGAACGACGTCGTTGTGTCGGTCGCAACCGGTTCGAGATGGTAGCAAATATAAAAATCCGAGAGTTGCGCATATCCGTGCTGGCATTCGAGTGTCGCGAATTTTTTACGTTTGAGAGAACACATCTCGTTATCGAATTTCTTATCAAATTCTACGCTTGTAGGATATTTTTTATTCCTCTTCGAAGCTAAGCTAATTATCCGCATGCTCGTTGTAGATTATCGATCATCACGCTCGTCTGCTTTTTCAACGATTTTCCACGTGCGTACGTCGCCTAGTTTCTCTGAAAGTCAGAATCTTGCACACACGTAAAGATCGACAGAATAGAAGATGAGAGAGCGTGAGGCAGAAAAGGGCAATTAAGCTCATCGGAAAGAGGCCAGACTGGCGGACGCAACCTTAAATACCTCCCAGCGCAATTAAAACATCGTTAATCTCAGTAATGAGAGCGCACGCGTTGACGCATCTTTAACGCAATTACAATATACCGTGCGCTGTCACAGTCTGAATGCGATGAAACTCAAGATTTAAATACACATCTGCGATCCTGATGAGTGATACGACTTCAATCAAGTCCTCGTATAGTCTACCGATATAACCTTCCTACCAAATCCGTTAACCATGAGGTTCCCTCTTCAGCGAACCGAGGACGGAATTAATTCGCGATCGAAAGTCATTTTGCCGAACTCGTTCCTCATTGGAATTCGGCCTCTGAAACTGCTCATTTTTTCTATTCTCACTTTGTTTCTAAAATAGAAATATTCTGAAATGTTGTGTTTCTTCTCGAGGATACCATACGTCGGGGACTTCGTAATCGAAAGATTATTAATAATAATTCTAACTTCGGACTGGATTTCTTTAAATTTGGATTGTTTTTATTTGACTATTGTAATTTCTCAAATGCGTTTCCAAAGATATTATACTCATTAATATATAATAATATATATACAATAAGAAATACTGCAATATTATCAGAGATTCCAGACATACCATACCATACAGATACCAGATTTTGTTTTAATTCACGGATTAACTTATTTTAGCTAAAATCCACCATTAGATCTAAACGCGTATTTCATTTATTTTTCAGTGATAAAACATTACTTGATTTTTTTAACGATAATTAATTATATTTCTGCAATAATTTTTTCGATTCTTCGTCAGTATATACCAACGAATCATTTGAATAATAATAGAAAGATTTTAGTATAAATTTCCACAAGCTTTCATGACTAAATACTAAAATAATAACGTGCCTTAATATTTGATCCATTTTATCTATATTTTCCTCAAACTATATACTTCGTCACTTGTACCACTTTTTCTTGTAATCACTCGTTTATCTCGAGCCATTCATCGCTGTGAGCGACATGCGTCCAATTAATGCACTGGAAGTGTCTACCGACGCATTAGTAGCGTTTTCAACTTTCTAACGCGACAAGCAGAAGATAAAGGGAAGAAAGCACATTTACGGTGAAAATTCCGAAAGAAACCAACCATGCTTCTGAAGCTACAAATATGTGCCGACCTACGGAGAAATAAAACTTGCAGGAAAAAGCATCGTTAATTGGCATCACTGATTGAAATATACGATTAAATCAATGATAAAGACGAAGCTTCCAGATTGTCAGTCTAATAGAGAATTTCACGGTGGATCCAATCGCGATAATTCGAGTCACGGAAGCTTCTAATTAGAAATGAAAATTATACGATGGGGAAAATGTTTGTCTATCAGATCGAATGGAGCAGAATATATGCATAGTGCGGTTAGACAAACACGCAAGCTCATAGATCTAAGCCGTTAGAGACTTGGAGGAATATAGGAAGTGTTTAATTAAGATGGACTTTAATCTTGAAGGTAAGGACGATATATGTGATGTGCATGTGAAACGTGATGTGCAAAAAGAATATTCTTGTGTAGAATTGCAGTAGACTAATTTTAGAGTGCTAGAATTTGATCTAAGAAATGGCGACGAAGGCAACGTGGTTTATGACACGTATGAATTTGGTAATTTAGTTAATTAGGGAATAACTAAACACGCTTGCTTCTGCCTTCATTTATTACATAAACATTTAAAATAGAATAATAATGAGCAATTTATAATGTATCCGGAAGAAGTGCAAAACTTTAAAGACAATAAGAAAAAAAATAGATATCATTTGTAGCATATATAATAAATATGCACATTTTTTTCTAGTTTATTCATGCAAATATTTCATCATAAAGAAATTAAGGAAAGAAAATATTCGATAAATACCAATAATAGCTGGTAAAAAAACTAGTAATACTTAATCTAAATGAATACGTCGAAAAAGTTAAAAGACATAACAGCCGTGTTTAGTAATGTCCGAATTTAAGGCCGATTTCGGTGAAAATCGTAGAAAGTATATGTAAACCTTTCGACACATAGTGCAGATATCGGCTGCGACATATGGCACTGACGCAATGCATACGATTCAATAAAAATAACGGGACACGGTGATCTCTCGCTGAAACTGGTTTTCCGGGGTACCGGCGATGTTACTTCAATCACGATGGGGCCCCAAGCAGCGTAGTAATCATAGAAATTACTGTTGCACTAGGCATTGACCAGTAGTATTCGGATTTCACTAAACACGGGTCATCGGATTAATTGAACGCGAATGTAAGCGCGATACTCTTCGCAACAGCACTTTCATTCGATCGTAAAGGACGTAATAACCAATGTGAAACTGAATGAACTATACATACATGAGTTAGCTACAGAAGAAAAACATATTTAGACATACTGAGTATCATATAATAAATACATATGTATACATATATCACATGAAAGAAAAGCAATGAAATGCTATAAAATAACCTGCCGCGGAGGTTGATCTCCAACTGGCTCACCGGCGCAAGTAATGCCATTTCCAGAGAAAACGGAAACAGACAAGAACGAGTCATTCATTGTCGCCGACAAAGTGTACTTTCTCAAATGATTGTGTGCGTAGAACGATTCACCATGAGCGACAGGCGCGTGCTCGAATGCGTGAGATGCGTGAAATGCATTAGACCGCGTGGTACGCACGTGTTTAAAACCAGTTTCACGTGAATCTAAACGACTCCCGCAAAGCGTATTTCCCATTGGAATGCCACGGTCGCAATCTTACTCAGCCGGTAGTCCTGACGACCGGCTGATTCGTTACAAACGCGTCAGATCGTGTCATAACGTATTAAAGCATGAGCACGTCCAAACTGCAGAGGCCAGAACCCTCGCCATTCGACCCATTATTCTTTTATCGATAGTCGAGTCGCATGCGAAATAAAACGTGCTTTGCAGTATGCTCTTCCAATACCCTCCGTACGAAACAATAATTTATCGCAGGCATTATGGTTACGACATTGATTTTAATCATTCATAGCACGCAGTGGTTCATATTAAAGTTTGATACACACCGACTGACTCTATGATTTTCATGATATCGATAAAGAGCAAATACGAATATTTTTGGTAGAATTTAGAAAATGACCGTTAAGTATGAATTTCGAAGTAAAGTTCTATTATATCCAGCGCTAGACGATGAAACTGAAAGGCATTGTATCTATACATTATCGACTATCCGAATTCAAGGACCACTTAGCCTCGAAAGCGTCTATAACTTGACAGCACATCGTGTTAAGTGAGCAAAGTGAGGTTAAGTATCGACACAGCAGACGACAACTTGGCAGGAATTCTATGCCCTCACAATCTAATTTCGAAGAAATATTCCGGGAACGTGAGTCAAAAGAGCAATCTACGCGCATAAGAACATTGTCTGCACAGAGTTGATCTGTCTGTTGCTTTTTATAAAGACTTTCGTAAAGAATCGATCGGTGTGTTTAAATTCATGTAAATCTTGACTGGAAGATTCTCTTTTAAACAAGGAACTTGTGTAATTTCGTTCAATTAGGCTATCGCTCGGCTTGCAATTGGCTTCAATTCGTGGTAAAAATAAACAGAGCGAGTTGACAGTAATGCTAGCAGGGTGGCACGAACGTGCGTAGGAGATCATCTCGAACCAAGCAGTTGCTCGATCGTTTCCCACCAAGAAAGCAATTTCCCGCCAAAGGCCGTTCAATGGGTGAGTATACATAACTGACGAGGTTCAGGAATTATATAACTATTGTTGCACGACTCGCAAATAAAGGCTACTTACCGCTGATCAAGGCGAAAAACGTCAGGATCGCGCGCACACACACACGTTACACCTCGCACTGCTTAAGGCAAACTGCCGTACCGTGGCGCTGTTGTTCATCGCCATCTTGGATCGATCAGTCGGCAGTCGAAAAGTGCGCAGATTTTGATTCTCGAACTGTTCTGACGCCATATTCGAATAACGGCCGTTATGTTCGTCTTGAAATTAGAGGTGAGTAATAAACTGATACTTTTCTTCACGATCATTACTTTTATCTAATCTGCATTAAATCAAAGCACAAATAATAACAATCGACGCTTTATATGTTAATTACCGTCCACACGTTTTATTTGTATATGAATATACACAATGATACTATCATCTCGCAAATAGCGCATATAATACAAAGCGTTATACCGATAAATAAATAACGGCACAGGTTTTATAGTACACGATCTATTGTAGTACACGTTTGAAAAAATATAAAAACAAACAAGAAAATGAAAAACATGATAAATACAAATTTCATGACTATATTGAATAATAGTGCAAATGTAGTACAATTAATTCATTCCGTATACCACGGATAATAATTATTCATTCAAACTTCGATTTTTTTTTTTATTTAATTTATGTATTCTTCACAATTGAATTCTCATTTTTAAATAACACACTTCTTTCACATACATAATTTACCTACATACATAATTCATTAGGATCATTGCAGATAATAATTAAATATTTCTTAGGTGACGTAGAGAATTATATTAGGTATTTATATATATATATATTATTTTAAACACTTATAGCTAGAATACTTTACCAAAAAATCACTACACTTTGTATGACTTATGCACGTGTGCAAGTTTTCCTTTTTTTTTTTTTTTTTTTTTTATTAGCTTTGCATGGAAGTTTAATATACGCACAAATTTTCTTCCGCGTCTATGCGTTTTAGTAATCTCTATCTCAATAATTACCAATAAAAACGACTTACGTAATACTTAACAAATATAGTTTCACGCGTCACCAGATCCTCACTTATGATTGTAGCTAGATTCAGTTTTGTCTATTTGATTTCTCTTGCATCATTATATTGTATCAATTCCACTTTTGCGATCATTATAAGAATTCTTAAAAATCAATATACACATAGCACTTCGATACACATATTCGTAATTATGAGGATGGTTATATCGAACTATATATCCGTTTAGTCATATTAGTATATATTGCATCGATAAGACTCAATAAAGTTTTAAGAGTCTCTCTTATCGTGTCGAATGTAGCTCGTATAAGAGCTATGTCCTGTATCAATATGTTAATAGATAGATTTTGTAGATCATAGATTTTGTAGATCATAGATTTTGAAGATTTTTAGAAAGTATGCGCGTTGCGACAAATGCCACAGCCGAGAGCAAATTCTTCTCCAGTCGGTGGATGTTTCACGTGTAATGGACATTCGTCCCCCTCGAGTTGTTTTGCTTTAGGTCCTAATAATAAAAAATTATCTATATATGACATAAATTATATAATAACATTATGTAGAATAAATTTATATTTGATATCCTTTTCTATTAATAATTTGTATAGTATAATTTCAAAAACATATCATAGATAAAATTAAGGGGTAAAATTAGAAGGAGAAATCTACCTGCAGGGCACGAAGGCAAATCGCTCTTTGGAATGGTGGTGACTCGTTGAAAGTCGTCGTGGCAGGGGTTACAGAAGTGTGTAGTTCCAAAGCAAAAGAAGACTGCCACCGAGCAACAATAACGACACTTATACTCTAGGAAGTCTGCTCCGTGCTTCGGACACATCTGAGCCCTTGCCACGTCGCTGCAACCTCCACACACTAATTCTGTGGGATCGAACGTTTCTCCGCCTACTTGTGCATCGCATCGTGCTTCACCACCGTAATAGGCCTTCTGACATTTATAACAGACATAATATGCATAGCGTTCCATTGCGTATGCAGCAGAATCTTGGTGATATCTTCCACCTGTTCCAAATGCTGCTTCAGCCCTGTAACAATTAATAATCGTGTAGACATGTAATCCCATATACGTTTTGATATTCAAGAATAATATTCTTCTAATATTATCTAATATTCAGTATAAACTTGTACATACTTATGCAACCCTTCGTATTCTAATCGCATTAAGGCTTTTCTTCTGACATCTTCATAAAGTTCTTTTATACTAGCCAATTGATCCGCCAAAGTAGGATGTTCCATCGGAACTTTACAAATTGGACAAAGAGAGAATCCAAAAGTTATCCTAGGTCCCACCCACCTCTTCATTAAAACATGCCTACAGCAATGCAAATGGAATACGTGCCCACATTGTAACTGAATCGCAGGCGCAGCAGATAAAGCTTCGGTAAAGCAAATCATACACATGTCGTCAGCATCTTGTTTCAGATCACTGCCTGGTAGGCATCTGTGTAGACAAGGTAGACAAATATTCTCGTTTCGAACACCTCCACAAATATGTCCACACACGTGTACTTTGCTGCACGCATTTTTACCGTGCTCTTGACAGTCATGATCTGCACAAATATTCCCTACTGCTAGCAGCCCTGTATTACCAGTAGTACCACAAAATCTGCACATTCCAGATGTAGCGCCAACAGGTTTCCTTGGTGAACCATCACGAAACTCTACCAATGCTTTTAACGTTCTACTGTCGGCTAGAGCTAAAATCCAAAATAATTTTGTTCGACCACAGCCCTCGTGAAGGTCTACGCGTATCGCTTCTTCTTCTTCTTTGCAAACTTGTCTTATATGCATTCGTGTTCTCCTATGTAAATGCAAAATTCTATCACACTCTGCACATAAGTTTCCGCAAACGTTGCATTGGATGATTGCTGTTGTTTCACCATCGTCGTGATTACTACATTTTGGCTAAGTAAAAAATTTTTAATTTTTTAATTGGATATATCAAGATATATGCATATGTATAATAAACCTCTTAAAAATTAGTTTAATATTCTCACTCTAGGTGGTGGTGGTTGTCCTTCGGTACCGCTCCATTGACCAGAAGATAATCTTTCAACATGATCAGAATCCAATACACACAAAGAAGAAAGGGCGAGCCACAAAGTTGGAGTTTTGAGACATTCTGCCGGGTCACGACTTTTTTCATCCAATCTGGTGAGATTTAGAATATTTTCTGCTATCGCTGCTTTAGTTACAGATGCCCAAGCTTCTGATAATTTTCCCTGCAAAAATATATATAATATAATTGATAAAGTATAAATACCTCACAATTTTTAATCAATTAATACGTACCGACGCCATATCTTTCAAAAGTTGAATAATTACTTCTGCCAATTTTCGAGTCATACACCCTCTTAACCACCATCTTGCTTCAACTTGACTTTTGGGATGAATACTAGTAGCTAATGAAGCAGTTTGCAAAGCTTTTCCATTTTCTTTCCCTTTTACTTTAACTTGAACAGTTAGTGCTTTAGCAATGCAACTTAAGAAAACATCGAGAATTCCTGGGGAATGTTCATCAAATTCAGTAGTTTGCGGTAAACCATTATTTGCCGCGGATACAATACTAAAATCTGTGGGTGGCAATCGTTTGACACTGATAACATTAGCTAATGTTTCTGGCTTAATTTTTGGTAAAATTCTCTTCAATAAAGATGTTACCTAAATGATTAAAAATATAATATTAAAAATCAAAATTTAAATATAAATATAGATAGGAATTTAGAAAGAGTAAAATACATACTTGACGTTGTACTCTTGCTGACCCAGTATGTAACAAACTCAACAAATCTTTTAACAATCCATACTGGTGTGACAGATAATACTGTCCTACGGAACTACCACTTAAAGCCAGCACCATAGATAACATTTCAAAGCAATATGTATCGGCTGCCTTAGGCAAATCACTGTTATCACTCAACAAACTATTAGCAGGAGTTGGAGAACATAATAGCGCCTCCCATTCTTCTCTCAAACGAAGAGTCTCTTTTTGAATAGCTTGAACAATATGTGTACAGACTTGTTTTTGTAAATGCGTCAAATTATTTCTGCTGAACAAAATTCCAACCATGTGCTCGCGAAGATCGTTGCTATCTTCCAAGTCTTCGTTAGTACCTTCCGTATTATCTATTTGCTGTTGTGGTTGTTCACCTTGTATAAGCTTGCCGAATACCTGACAAATGAAACATATTAAAAATACATATTATACCAAGAATAGTGTATAATTAACGTACTTGAGAAGTAATTAAGCGGAACACTTTTAACGTTTCTGCTTCACAATTTCTTTGTTGAATCGTTTGTGTATTCAACTGTTTTCCAATTTTCAAAGATTCTCCTTCAATTTCGCCTAGGATTCGTATTTGCCGTACTCGCAAGGAATTATCAGGGCCTTTCAGTTTAAGACCGACGATAACGTGACGTGGATCTGCAAAAAATACGACAATAATATTCACAATAAAAGATTCATATGGTAATTTAAAATACATAATATGATGTTACCAATAACTGGACAACTAATCCAACCGGCAGATCGACTTTCAATTTCTTCAGTTCTCAATTTGATCATTTCATCTACATTATTACCTGACTGAAATGTAATACTAGACACTTTGTGCTGTAACATAAGTATAATGAATATGAAGACATAGTGGGAAAGTTAAAGTTCATCATTAACTTACCGTTAAGTCACGACAATTATCGATATGTATGTACACCATTCGAGGGAGAGAATGAGCACCACAAATGATGGTAATCGTCTTAGTTTTGTTTCGATCTTCATCACCAGATTCCCAGAAAGTTTCCGTCGAATTATCAGTCAAGCTACCGATCATAGCTTGTCTACTCGAGGCTTTTATTTCCACACCACACGTTAAATCTTTCAAAACTTCCACGCAACTATTAACTTGTTGAGAATGAACCGATTGATGGCTTTCATGCATGCTCACTGTAATATCTTCTTCTTCCTCGGATCTCGAAAGTATTTTACTAATGTTACTAAAAACGTGACTTCTATGAAGAAACATGTGATCCGCGGGTGTAAATTTAATGCCCCAACATCGAATAGCAGCTTGTTGTAAAGGAGAACCTAAAAATTAATCCATTAAAATTTTCTATTTTCTATAGAGAACAACAATTCTATAAATAATATGAAAGACATACCAGGTGGTGGTAAAAGCATCAAGTCTGCTATAGTTTGCAACAAAGTATGAAATACGGTTGGTAATGGATTAACAGATTCACCTGCTATGACAAGATCGCTTAGAGGGTGTTCACATACTCCGATCATTTCCTAAAAAATTGCTAGAAGTTTATTTATGTTTATGAAAGAAGTTAGCGAATTAAGCACACAATGAGTTTGGTAGTTTCTCTAAAGTTCCAGTATACGGAGTAGAAACCACGAAAATGTTATAATATAGAATTTAATTATTGCGTTGGTACGCTTACATGGTCATCCTTTTTATCGGTTTTGTTATCTTCATCGTTCGCATCTGGAATGTCAGACGATATTGTGGGTGTCAGAGACGCAACAAACCACCATAATAAATCATGGAGGCAAATAGGCTGTGTTACACTCCTTAGTAGCCAGTTTAATGCTTGCATTGCATAAACTCTGCAAGCAGCATGTCTTAGCGCTTGCTTCATTGCATATTGTAGATGTTGTAAATTGTGTTGTTGTAGGACAAACAGCATCACCGGTCTCATGAGGATTTCTATTTTATCATTACTCGTGACTTCTTCTTGACTCGTCGAGACAATTGCCGATTGATTCATCGATGGTACTAACTTTTGTAGCGCGGCAGAAGGATAGCATAGAAGAGATGATCCGGCGTCTACAACAAAAAAAGGAAATATTTTTACTATTGCTAATTTAAAATTAAAACTCTAACCGTAATTAGCATTCGATTGTTCACATACCAGTATTCATTTCACTACTACTATTGTTTCGTTTTCGCATCACGACGACTCTACCATCGTTCGAATTTCTGGTCCAAGGGGCACCGGTGGACATCGACACAGATCGGTGGAATATTCCACGGCCTTTACCACCTTCACTGTCGCTGTCACTCAAAGGGCATTCCGACAAAGGCTATACAATAATATATAAATACAGTCAAGAGTTAACAAGTCCTTAAACAAAGTTGGATAAAAAAATAGAAAATTTCTTACCCTTCCGTTCGTAGTATTAGCCATGATATTGCTCCCATCGTACGCTGTTTGGTGTCCATTTTGGCGTCTTAAAGTCTCCTCGTAATATCTTTCATCGTGACTCTGCGAATGATGAACCCCTAAAGCTTGCAAACATTGAAACGGTCCAGTCGGTGGAAATGGCCCAGCTGCTTCCGGAGGGCTGTAATTTTCTGCCACAGACGACAATGTCTGGGAAGGCCGTCTCTGCTGTTTTGGAATATTTAATCCGGACGCGCTAGCCAAGTCTAAGAGAAACATAGCATTGTTCTTCATGATTATATGTGTCTCAGTTGCACTAGGGCTATTAATTGGCGATACGATCTTGATAGAACCACTCTTTTTCTTCGTCATTCCAGTCAAAAACTTTTTTGCAAGCTTAAGTTTTCGGGCTCGTAGATATTTATCGCGACACGTATCACAGATGAGATACCACGAACTTCCACCAATTCCACCGTCACCACAATTCCCCGCCCAACCGATGCAGTAGTTCCCTCCGCTGTTGTAGCCTTTTCCTCCTGCGTGCCATCCGCAACCAGGATGCATCATCTTCATGTGATACGTCACTGGATGAGGAAACATCAGACCACATAATTCACAGATTGTTTCTCGTTCTATTCCCCCTAATACTTCAGGTCCATTTCCTCTACCAACTGGTTTCCATTCTTTCTTCTTTCTACTGCTTTTCTTTTCACGTTCTTTGAGTTTATCTTCCCGTGGTCGCTTTTCTGGTCGTTTCCCCAGTTTCATTGTTTGTATTTGTGATATCGGACTTGGCAATACCGAGCGTTGTTCTATTGTCTGAAGACAATTGGTACTAAGTTCCTCCCACAAGAATACAAGGCTCTTCAGTGCCGGTGGTAATACCGCGACCGTTTGAAATTCTGGCAAAGAATCCAACTTTCCATTTTCTTGTACTTCTTCTTTAATGACTGTCTTCTGCTTCTTTCTATTTCTATTTGCATTAGCATTCGCGGCAGACCGTGTTAAAGCTTCTACAGTGCTCGGTTGTATATACAAGTAGTTTCCAGCATTGATCACTTCGACGGAATGTCTTTGTCTGGCTTTCTGTTCCTGCTTCTGTTTATCCGTCGATTGTATCACTGTTTGCCTGGTCACAACAAGTGCACCCTGCTTCGGTAAACTAGGATGAAACTTAAGAAAACTGGCGCAAGCCATTGCATCGTGCACGATTCCTTCGTGCCAGAGAAACGCTGCAAATACCGCTCTCAAACATTCGGCCACAGATGGACTGATGGCATTTTTTACCTTATCTTTAGTTAAATTCAATGGTCTACTCGTGTTTGTACTTTGTTGAGTATTAGTTGGAGACATAGTACGTTTCGTTCTGGTTTTCACTACTTTAGTGTGATCTCTTCTGACTAACTTCACTCCTTCTTTTGGTCCAGTAGAACCTATACTAAAGTGACCTTTCATAGCTGTAGTCGCGCTCTCAGGACTCGTCTGCGTCTGTGCTTGGGAAACTTTCTTTGGACTTTCTTGGGAATCCTTGAACAAAAACAAACATCCATAATCTTTATTGTACCATGGTCTTTATATGGATAGTAAACATATGTTTGTTTACTTACTCCGCCTTCTTGCTTTGGAGTATCAGGTGGACTGGCTACACTACCCTCGGATCTCATGTGTAAAGAACTACAACTCGGGCTTGGGGAGAGGTCGCGAGTATTGGCAGTTGTGCTAACAGCACTTGGCGATTGCGAAGGATCCCTTGTTAAACTACTGACCAAGGCACTTGTATCGCTTTGTGTTGATCCCCGTCGCTGTGACGTCATACTGTCTATCAGCCCACCAGAAACTTTAAAAAAAAAGACGAAGTCTTCGTAGACGAGAATTTTAGCTTTTTCCAAAATTAAAAATTAATAAGTTTCTCCTCTAGCAAGGATATCGTTATCTCACCTTGCTTTTCAGAAACTATGGATATAACAAAAAAATGTAACAAATTTGATATAACATTCGTATAAAACTTCGTGCAATGTAATTTCGTGCGACTTTGTCGTGAAATGAATGAAAGAGCAATGAATTTATCTGAATAATGTATTAAATGCGATCATGATTCGAAAAATAATCGTTTCAATGCGACTAGGCTTATGTTAGTGTAAAGTTATAGAGTATTAACGTGTGTTGTTATCCTTACCTAACGGGGAGAGACCGACACTTCGGGGGGAGCCACACAGCACAGGGCTGCTGCTGATACTATCTCCCCCTCCTATCAAACTTCTCCCACCTGACAAGTTTTTTATTAGTTGCAGAATTCATATGTAGCGTGTTATGATTTATTGCTAAACTAGGGTCTCTGTGTATTTTATTAATGTGCACTATTCGATTCTCTATCTTAAAAAGGGGTAAAAGTGTACTTGTACGTGCAACGATTGGTCAGTTTTATCTTATATATTAATTAACATACTGTAATTTGCATGCATTTAAATCGTATAATGTTCGTACATCAATAAGAAGAGAAGTCTACGGTGCTATTACGTGTTTCTTTCAATAAGAATATGTAATTGGTGTTCGAAGTAATACATGTACCGAACAACATTAAACACTATACGCTATCGTTAACTGTTATCGTTAACAGATTGAGGGTTATGTCGAATAGGAAAGCAGCGAGTACCTGGTGCATGAGTAGCAGGAGGGAAGAGGCAATTACCAGAACCAACTGGCTGCCGACTGGACCCAGCTAAGAGCAACATTACTATTTTGTTATAACTAATCCGAGATAAAGATCTGTATATATTTATATCCTAAAGTCATTTGTTCAATGACTAGAATAGTATTAATCGGAGAAAGGTGTGACTTATTCAAACTTAATGGTTTCATCTAATCATCATCCATTTCACGGAATAAAATAAAAAATATCTGTGAGACGATATACATAATCTTACAAGTAGCAGTATCGGGTCTCTCAGCTTCTGAAATGATTCCCTCCTCAGACCAGTTACGATGCCAAAAGTGTGAAGTAAGACACACGCATGAATGTATGAGATTAACAATGATATTATCAGTTAAAAAAAAGAAAAGAATAGTAGATGTAAACTGATAATATATTTGTCGTATAGCAGCGATTCGTTTTGTCTCGTAAATAGTGTATACGTACCAGGTATTGGAACCGGGCTAGAGGACGGGCTGTGAAATCTTGGTGACCCACCTTGGGGATTCTTTGGCGACGAACTTCTTGATAATCTTCTTGGTGTCTCCGGTGGCGTAGGTCCATTACCGTTGGCTCTACTTTCTCCAATAGCTTTTACCAGTTCCTTCACGGATACTCCGACGAATTCAGAGAAGTCTCTACAAATGCCAAAACTATATAACGAAACTAATCTAACTGCGCGTGCCTTGTCTCTCATTTGGTTTTACTCACCTGCCAGGTGAGCTTCTTTTCTCCCCGTGACATTTGTCATCGCCTCTCAACCACTTTTGTAGGACACTCAACTTCCCACCGCCCCCTTCTCTTTCCCTTTCCTTCGCCACCCTCTCCTTAGAATGTGGCTTGGAGAATTTTGGCGAAACATCTGTTTTCTCCTGGGTAAATCTATCACTTCCTAAGGTGTACAATGAAAAATAGATAATATAATGCATTACGTACGATGAAGCGCATTGCCTTTACGCAATACCTGGTGAATCGTGTTGATTGTATGAACCGAAAACGAATGGATTTGTATTACTACCCTCTCCAGATTCTGCTGTACCTGGTGTTAAATTTTGCCCGGTGAAATTGAAGCCCTCATGACTCACAGAAGGCACGCAGAACTCGAAGCCTTTCTGATTGGGCAATTCGGACGGATCTGCTATCACGGATTTCTTTTCCACTGGGTCGGTTTCGAAGTCTTGCTCGATCTTCATGTAAGTAACCCCATGTTTGGTGACAGCGAGAGACCAGGCCTCACTCTCGGCTACTCGACCTTTTCGAAAGCAGTACTTCCCCATCGATTCATCGTCCATGCGTACCCAAGTACCTTCGCTATTGACAAACTGCAGAAAACATTGTTTAGTCAAATATTTAAGAAATTTTTATTAAATTAGCATAACAGAATAATATTAAGACATACGTATTCTTGAACGGTCACCGTGTTACCGAGGGCTAGCTTTCCTACCGGTGCAGCATTTAATCCTGGCCTACTTCTGATGTTATGGCCGGAAGCACCGCACTTTACGACGACCATATTCCTCCTACCGTCGAACGTTACCGTCTTCCTTTTGCTAAAACGAACAATTACGTTACGAAATCAAGTAGAACAACGATAAACAAATAGATACTCGTTGATTCCCATACTCGTCAACTACTTCCGGTCTTTTCCGTAAAATAGTTTCCTTGATTACTTGATCCAAAATTGATTTAGGCTCTTCGACGGGAAGAAGCAACGTTTTTCCCAAGTGCTGATTGTATTGCAGACACCAAGCTTCCAGGTGACTGCTGCTACAATATTCCTTTATCGTCTCCGCGTTCAGTCGTAGCCAAACACCATCGTCGTTATGAATCTACGGAAATAGTATAACAAGTCACAGAGAGATAGAACGTTTTAATAAAGTTCTAAGTATAACCTTCGAGGAAATTGAAACTCCGCGAAGGAAGCAGAATTGCATACTTCGTCTATGAAGGCTATGGTATCATTAACCAAAACGATGCCAATTTGCTCGCTTTGAAGAGACGGATGCGCTCTGATCCTTAAGCCAGCGCTATTCTTTGTCACGAATTTTCTTAATCTACTCGGCTGATGCTGCGGCTTCTTCACGATGTTTTGAGTCGGTGGCTGCATACCCTGAGGAGATTCCTTTACTTGTACTTTGTATTTCTGAAAAAAAAAAGAATTATAAAATGATTCACAAACAATTTTGTGGAATTCAATACGACAAAATTTAAAGGGATAATATTTACATCTTCCATGTTGTATCCATCGACTGTAATCATAAGAGAATACCATCCGACTGACGATGGTGTCCACGTTGCGCTGTAACTCCCATCGCTATTAGGTCTAACTAGCATGTTTTCGCTTGTTCTTTTTATAGTCGGTGACATAAACCTTAACTCCTCGAAGGAATAGTTTTGATAAGCTTTCATGACTGTAATCGCGTAGAAACAAGTCTTGTTGTTTATCGTGACTTCGTACGGTACATCCAATGGTGGCTGTGGGTGACCACCGAAGGTCATTGGGTCAGGTTGGGAAACTCGCTCGGAATCTCCTAAATCCTTCTTGTCTATAGGTACTGCCTTTACTTCGACCTAGAAAATTACGAATGGAAGCAATTTCGGTTAGTACGAAATAATACCACGCAATTATACAGTACTAAATAATATCTACACAATTATCGAATGCCTCTGAAATTAGAGAAGTAATTTATGGTAGAACAGAGAATAGTTATCGTAATACCTTCAAATTGGATACATGAACAACATCTCCGTACTGGTCTCTGGTGAATATGGTAACTATGGCAGGGCATCCGCACTTCATTTCGTCCTTGGAGTAAAGTGCCTCGCATTTCGAGGGATCTACGAAACTGTCTGGCTGTAACCATCTTGCCAAACGACCTCCGCTGGTGCCAGCCGAGCAAGATACGAAGTCTCGTAGAAAGAGTCGTTCGTTCGAGTGACCACTGCGGGCAAAGAAGATTCTCCAGTTACTTTACTTTATCAGACAAAACTCTACAAAACCTGCTTAACACAGACGAAGAAAGGTAATAAATTAAGAAATTTTCACGGAGAATAATTTTAATATCTGTCATCAGTGCAATTTTTTCTCTAGAAAATTTTAATCTTACATTTAAAAAAACCTAAAAGTAACTCTATTTTCTCGATTTGTATACATATATGTACTTAAATTCCACGTTATTAAATTACGTAATCGACATGTAACGAAGTTGAAATCGTGAAAGTCGAAGTCTCACGAGCATTTTCGTAGGTTAAAAAGCAGTCTCGAACGAGGTCACAATCATCACAGGTAGCCGTCTCGTTAGAACGAGTTTCCAAGTTGCGATGCCCCTAATTGGTGCTCCGTTTCGCGAATCTCGTCTGGGTAGATCACGAGCAGAGGGCGATGCTCCTCTGGCAGCCAGACAATCGCTGTTTTCCCCTAGCGAGACATCGTCGGACTCATCCCTAATAAGCCGCAATCACGTCGCAATTCTGTCCACTGTGGATCGCCCGCTGCGACGTGTCCGCTACCTATACGCTATCACTGCTTCTACCGATTTTGTTCTCAACGAGCTACGAGAACTACTTCTTCGAAAGCCTCGTACTCGGTTACTTTCAAACAAGCATGCGGCCAAACCGGTATCCGCCGAGAGTCGCCGCGGATTTAATCGGAACATGGCTCGGCAAAGAAATTACATTCGCACCGAGTAGTATCTTCAACTCATTCTCGCGGATCTCTAAATTTTGAACAGAGTTTCTAAAGTATTTGATATTATACGTTCTTAAAAGAACTAAGATTGAAGATTGAACGATCTAATTACGATTTAAAGGCGATTGATTTAAATAGAAATATTTTTCATATTATTTTAGAAATATTGTAGGAACATGAGATTAAATGTGACAAATTTTTACAATTTTCGTTTATTAGGTATATTTTTATATATGACGTAAATAACTCAATGGAATTCTTAAAAGTTTTACACATACAACACATATTCTTGCCACGCAACCAAATTTTGTGAAGAACCATATCGAAGCCGTGAATTCCATTCTATGTAGACATGGTTTCAACCAGTCTTTGCTTGCTATCTTAACATAATCATCTACTCAATTCACATTTCACATTTCCACGCTCATTTAAAATTACGTTTCTGCAACATTAAACTACAATTTGTATGGAATTAGAAGAAATGATTATAATTGAAAAAGTGATCTGATCGAGACTCAAAGGCAGAAGACTTTCACGTATCTTTAGAAATATTAAACCCCCATTTCCTAGTAGAAATTCTTCAATTGGAATTAGAAAAACGATGCCGTGTATTAAATAATTCCACCTCTGTCACGATGGAATTTGGTAGAGGTAATATTAAAGAAAATTCATCCGTCATAAATGTCGATATGTATTCGCTGACACTCGGATCGTGGAATATCCTTGACGTAGATCTCGTTTTACCGATCCACGACGAGTAATGTGAGATGGAAGAAGATCGATGGAAGGAACGTGAAACGAAATCGAACAGCGAGGAGCCACTGGCATCCAAGAGGATCGTCGGTTGAAATTGGGAGGGCGGCTTTAAGGTCGTCCCGATGTGACGTATGGTCAGCACGTGGTCATTTGGGAAATGGCCACTTCGACTGGCGTCAGGTGCTTCCTGGTTTGAGAAGAGCGTTATGAATGAATGGACGTTTCGCATGTGTGATGCGGACACGACGGGACGCCAACGAGCCCGAAGTTGCACGGACACGCGCAATTTCTCATGGGAAATTAAATGGCCAGGCCTTTTGCTCATAAAGCGAAGAGCTACGATGGCATGGCGCTTTAGGGAAACGCCATCTACCATGAAAAGAGACGTGGCTATGAAGAGACGCTTCCGATCTCGTCTCGTTTTCACGCTGCGCATTTCGCGTTAGGTTTCGAGTTTTCTGCGAACAGGCCAGAGAAAACGCGTAATTCGACTTTCAGTGCTTCCATCGCTCATTTATTTTTCCTCTTTGGTCATTTCTGCACGAATATCACGAGCCTTATGAGCGTAGCTTAGATTAGAGCCTCAGTTAAGACTTGAAAATTTCGGAACAAAATGATGTATAAATCTCAAATTGTTTAAAAATTCTCAATGTCTTTCTGCCTCTAATATTTCTTGATAACCGTCATAAATAACGGCCAAATTGTCCTACTTCAAACCGAGTGGATATAACTTACGAGCGAAGTTTAGACTAGGTTATTAAAACTTGAAGATTTTGAAGCTGACGAAGTAAAGCATGATGCGATTGTTTTTAAAATCCTCATTCTACATTTTTATATAACACGAAGTTCATATTTCCTGGTATTGCTAATCTCGTCTTTCTACTTTAAACCGATCAAAATAACACATGCAGAAACCACAGAAAGCGTATTCTAACATAGGAGAAAAGGAACAAACGAGGAAAGAGCAGTAAAAAAAATACGACTTGATATCAATCGCTCGTCAACAGGTACAATTGCTCTCCCACGAACATAACCTGCTTGAGTAAACCGCACACAAACACGTGTTACGTAAAGCACGGTCACGAGGATCCGTGATTCGCGATAGACAAAGCTGTTTGGCTCGGTAACTTGGTCAAGGTCAACCCTTGGAAGGCAGAAAGTCCGGTGACCCTGCGACCTGCACGAAAACCGGTGTCCCGATCCTACGAGCGAGCCAAGCCCTTCTCTTTTCGTCACGTCCCGAGCAGGAGGAACCTCGTCGAACCGGCGTCGAACAGTGCGCCCCTCCGGCCACTCGAACACGCTTCGTAGCCTGGCTTTTATCTTTTCAAAGGCCGAAGAGGGAGAGTAACGCAAGAGAGCGAACCAAGGCAAGGAATACGGTTCTTGGTGGGGAGGAGACACTGATCGTGCATGCCACCGACCACAGTTTGAAAGCAACCTCCGTCATGATCGCGTCAGCTGGCTTCTAGTTGCCCCACCTCATCGGAAACAAGCCGTCCGCGCGCGTGTTTGGATTAGCTCGCGGCGGGTATCCGCTCGAGCAATTTTCCGTCCACTTCTGATCTCTCTGTCCTCGAGCGCGTTCCGGATCACTCGACAGAAATCCTGTTCCGAAAGGATACAGGGATAGGAGCGATCGATAACTTTCTAGAGTCTAAAATCCAACGACCCGTGGTATTTGCCCTGACCTTTGTTCGTATCGCAGCATTAAAGCATCAAGCAGGGTGTGTCTATAAGAATTTTTCTTTAGAAGGAAAGTTTTCAAGTGTTCGATCAATCGAGACAGATGTAACCGACTTCGAAAAAGAGAAAGAGGGGTCGAGGAAGATCCAGATCGATGAAAGTGTGCCTTGCGTACGAGTAACGGTGTGCTGTAAACGATGTGAGGAAGATCTTCGCGCAAGAGAATCGAAGGCGATCGATCGCGGTCGTTGAACAACGCGGCCTTTTGTTCCCTCGGAGGATCGTCTTGGATCAACGAAGATGAGCGGCAGAAGAAGAGTGTTCAGTGCCCTGAATGGGCTAAAGTGTGATCGTGCTATCGTATGGTCGGTGTTTTTGTGGTGTCTAGTATTTCTGCCTGGTAACGTGGAGAGTGCACCGCCCGGAATATGCGCGATGGACGAGTGCAACTGTACCGTCAAGGCACACCGTTGGGTTAACGTCAAGTGTGTCTTCTCCAACGATCAGGTGAATGAAACAAACAAGTACCCTCTTCGTGACTAACCTGCGATGCACGCGATGCAGATATCCTCAACGAAGATACCATCGTCACGATGTTATACGTCCCGATTCACGTTGCGTGTAGATATCTCTGTCGTTGAAATTCATGTTACACGTAGATACCTTTGTCGCTAAAATTCACAACCGCCATGATAACGATGCTGGAAACGTGCGACGCAAATGCGCGCCCGATGACTAACTCTCGGCTTCCAACTTCGCGCTCTGCGCGCTATAACTTATTGTTAGCATCTCCCGTATATACGATCTTTCTTGCGCGATCTAAAAATGGAATCTTTTCGCGGTTCCACGGTCTAGCTAAATAGTACGTTTACTCTTGCTATAGTGTCAAAACTCAAGTAACGCCTTGTTCTTAAGAACAAAGGTTTCTTTCAAAATATTAGAAACACGTGTACCTCGTACACTTGAACTTTAACCTTAATGACGCGTTCTTTCTTTGACAAACTTCTTATCTTTTGACACTATTTGATAGATAATTTCCGAAGATATTTGTCTTGAGCTTAGAACATTTTCCAAATCTAATTTAAACTCGAATTTAACCGTAGTCTAACTCAAATTTGGCCTAACCTAAACCAAATTCAATATATAACATAACCGCAAACTCAGACCCAACCTCACCTGCACACTCGATGCTGTGATTTACTGTTTTGTAAATGTATGCTATGCCACGTGCAGTAACTCTTGTAACGAACGTAACTTTCCAACCGGATGTTTTCTAAACTTAAACTCGGTATTTCTGGATTTTATTCTTTAAAATTAAATCATATACTATTAGAAAATATGCAAATCGAAAAAACGTTTTCCAAATGTCCTACAAACGAAGTTTCAAATCATCCTTCGAATTACCAAATCTCTACATTTTCCTCCCAAAATAAATCGATACTGTATTCATAGTACAATTTCTGCCAAACGATTACTATTTCTAATTTAACCGTAAATCGTTACTACCCAGCATTTACGACAGTCGATGGTGAAAGTTTCTAGATAGACAGTGTGGATCGTGCTTCAATGTAGGAATTAGTGTACAAATCATTGGTCCGTGAATATGGCGGGAATCACATAGTAACATGCACATGGGAAACTCGAAGGCATAACGGTCTGTACAGGCGTCTCCTATGAGCACATTTTGGCACATTATACATATCCGGAGTCCCACTTGCCGTTCCCGTTGTCAGCCTCGCTTGGCTGGATACAGTCCAAGCGATCCACCGACCAGCAGTGGCACGGTATTCGTTGCGAGCCAACCAGGCTCGTTCTCTCACCTTCAGCTTCAAGCTGGAACTTCCGCAAGAAACTTGGAATCGAGTTAGAACGGATGCACCGGCTGCTAACCGGATAACAGATTGCTATTGTTGTTGGCCCGCGTTCTAATATGATGAAAACGCGATGTTTTCTATCGGCGATCAAAATCGTCAACTTAAAAATGGGATTACCAGCAAGAAGCAAATGACTCGCGAAAAGTTTCGAACCGATGCTTCTAGGAAATGGAAATGCTGAACAACGTAAAATTCGATCTTATTGATTAGGTGTTATACGGTGGCTCGCGAAAGTATTTGAACGTTTAAACATAGAAAACTTTTATGCGTTTTTACAAGATTTTTTGAAACTTCATTAGCACCGTAATGAGGCATGTTTGTCAAGATCATATCTGTTAAATTTGAAACCAATTGAGAAATATATATATAGAAATTATAGGATGAATTATATAGGAATTACAGAATGTATGTAGAAATTATAACTCATAGAAGGTACATATCTACAAGTATTCGAATGCTTTCGAAAGCCACTGTGTAGTATAACTGTTTCATTTCTCAAATGATCTTATTCTGAAGTTGCCAATGGTACGTATCGAAAGAAGATCGTACTTATATGGTAATAACGCGTCGCGTAATTGATGGTCTTGATTTCTATGGTTGATAGGCGGGTTAAGTATCGATGCACGCTACGCTTCTTGACTGAGAACTGGGTTCCTTATTATTACCTATCGTTATTTCGATCTGAATACCGCACGGAAATGCAAGGATAACCAGTTCTACATAACGTTTGCAATGCAGAAATCTATTCATGGTCCGTTAGCGATTTCTTAGATGTAGTTGAATTTATAAACGATGCTAAAACTCCTTACAGTTCTACGTATCGAAGTTCTTCGTTAAAAACTCTTGATACGCGATTAAAATATCGGTATGTTGCTATTTTGTACTTCTGTTATCATCGAAGTATAGTTTCTCTGTGAAGTGGCTGCCGAGTCGACTATATATAGTATGATTGAAAGTAATTTCTGTCGATCCGACAAACGCCTGACGCGACACTCGTAGGCGTGACACGCATTGCAATGTATACCGGGTGTCTCGAATTAAAGAATAGAGGAACGATCGACGATTAATTTTTCCTTTGTCGCAAGTATCGTAAACCTGATTCTAGTTCAATGACATCGTTCGTCCGCGATGGTCGCCGATGAAATTCACTTGTTAATCGAATCAGATCCAGCCACGACGTCACTTATCGTTCCAACGTCATTAATTCTATTTACAGACCCAGTACGGTTATTTGCGTTAAATGCCCGTCAGACTTTCTTTAATCGTGGGCTTTTGATTATGATAGTCAGTTGAATGAGATACCAATGGCATTGCAAGCAACGGTTACATCATGATAGCGTTAAGTCGACAATTGCAATTGCGATTTAGTCCCCGTGGACTCGAATTATATTCTTCCACGATCAATCGAAATTACTTTATCGTGGAAGAGTCAAAGATAAGATAAATCTATCTTAGGTAACACGTATGGTACCAAACTATTCGTACACATATCTTATTCATCAAATCGTTACGTCAATGCGATCGATAATCGTATTCCTGTTGAATATTAAGCGTTGATCGTCTCGTCAGGATTCTCGATTCTCGTGCGATAGCGAGAAGCCGATTGGAACACTTCCTCGACAACGCACGCGGAGTCGAGCACGTCCGTCATTCCCATTTGAACAGTTAAACGCCACGCCGGTTCGAGGAACCTCGTGGCACGAACCTCGTGTTTATACATTCAGAGAGGCACCGGAGCCGAAGGGCAAACCCGTGTAGATCGACGCGATAGGTCCCACGAAATCGTTTGCTGGTGCGTTCGCCTAAACCTAGCGTGGCTTCCGGCGCGCGCAACTTCCGGCCGAAGGGTTAACCATGCTCTGCAAGTCGGCGGTCGTACGGGGAACGAAGAGAGACCGCCCTGTATAACATGTTGTCGTCGATTCCATCACATTTCTCCGCGTCTGACCGGCGTCATTGTTCTCCCATCAGCCCCGTAAACAGTTTGATCTTCCTACTGGTTCGTAGTTGGATTCGAAAAATCGGTGATTAACCTTATCGCCGACCGTCGGGGAGAGGACGTTGACCGCAAATTGCTGTAGCGCAACGATTCCAGTTATAGAGCATAGGCGTGTGCCATACCGCGTCGTGTTATGCTGTTCTCCTTGATAAACGGGCAGCGTGTCGCAAATTCAATTGCTGGCCGATATCAATGGCCTGATCAGGACCGGCGTACTCGTCAATTAATAACGAGGTCAACGCGTGCCGCCGATTAATTCCATCCAACTTTCCTGGCTTTCGAACGATACGATACGATAACGATTGTGCACAGTTATGATCGTACAAGCAAGGCAAATAAAGCTGGCGATCGGATAGAACGAACGTGCAGTCGTGCGAACGATAAAAGCAGCCAGTTACAACGGAAGCGAACGTTCCCCGGTTATAAGCGCGAGGCTGCGTATATATACATGTATATGTATATGTACAATATATACAGGAGAATAATACATTCGATCAGTTAGTTCGTCGTCTAATTATCTGATCCAATTATCGCTCGGACGATTTCTGAAAATGGGGCGATCGTGACCTATAGACCGGACCACGGATTTCAACTAAACGACAACAATAACGACAGTTCGCGCGTTCATGAGAGCTGGTCGCACCTCTGCGAGGTCTTTCATACCCGCGCCGTCGGTCGTCCAACGTGGTCGTTGGATTAATAAATTGACGGTTCACGGGGTGTCAGAGGGAGAGAGGCAAGCCGCGGTGGGAATTTCATGCGCACAAAACGGACCACGCGATGGCGAGAGAACACCGCGTCGAACCTCGCCTCTGACTGCTGCCCAATCCTTGCTCCGGCTCAATTTATTCACAATAGGCTCTTTCAGCGAATTACACTTCGGTCCACGACGAATCTCTGGGTGTTACCGAGCGGCTGACGCGTAATCATGCGGGTGCGTTGTGTGGTGCGATGACGGGGCGCGGAGGGGAAAAATTATGGGTGTCGTTTATCGTCCGGACGGCGCTCACCCCGTACGCGGCCACGTTTTCCCATTTGAACCGGCTACAACCCGTTTCTTTCTCTTTTTTGTGTCTCTTCTCTTTCACAGTGCTCCATTTATCGTTCGGTGAAGACTCGATAAGAGTCAGTCTCCTTCTGGAATTCGTTATCGAACACCGCGGATAATCCAGTGTCGATATTTTTGACTTTCGAGAAGAAACTAGGAGAATATTGAACCTATTACCATAGATAAAGCTTCTTGCAATAAATATCACCCATTATCTATGAAGGGTTGCTGTAACGAGAGGCGATAAATCAACGTTCAGGCTCTATCGAACGTTAATCAATCTCTTCGTTTCGAAACAATTTCTTAAACAAACTTTCACCCCTTATTTCCTATTCCACGATCGAATACCGCATAGTATTCAAGCGAAGTAACGATCTTCCGTGTCTCGACGTGACTCTGTCCTCATCTTGTGTGCGTCATCGCAATTGAAGCCCACGGAAATCCTTGGCGGAGCTTGACGCTGGATCTAAGCTGGTTAACGCACCAGATAACTTCGATAACCCAATAAACCGCATGGATCGAGATTGCAGCATACGCAACGCATTATCAGCCAGGGCGACGATGCGCTCGTGTATCCCCAGCGGGCAGATAAATTATTTTAGGACAGTCCTCGGTACACAATACGTGCACGCGCATCTGGCCCGATTGCGGTTTGCCTGCTTTGTCTGGAGAATTCGCTCGGGGGCGTAGATATAGCCGACATCCTGCTTCGTTCATTCCCGACGATAATTCTCTGTAACACCCCGCGAGCACACTCGAGTTATCGCGATTGGCCACACGTGCGAAGTGGCCCGCTTACTCCATCTCTCTCTCACTCTCTCTCTCTCTCTCTTTCTCACTCTCTCTCACTCTCTCTCACTGCTGCTCCTGTTCTTGTCTCTTCGTATGCAATTCGTCGCGTATACGTTTGCAAAATCGTGCAAGAATTATTCATGAGGTATGTCGACGTCTAAAACAGTAATGAGAAGATTTGGAAAATTTTTAATTGATCATAGTTTGAAGTGTCCTTTAATCTTCGGCTTCAGATTTAATACAAATAGTACTATAATTCATATGATCTTTTATGTGTTTTATTCCTCGCAAGAAAACATGATTTATAGAATAGTATGTTTCATATAACCAGATATAAATTACTGCTTTACAATTCCGAGTAGAGATTCAATAATTGCTGAGATCATTTGTCGATCGTTGAAACACGCGATCTTGTCGAGATCTAAATGTGGCGTCGTGAAAGGAAATGTCGCAATCGAAACTTCACACTAGACATATGCGTGTTGACCGAGTCTCTCGTACCACGGCTAAAGTTCTCCGCGTTTAACCAGTCGATTCGTAACAGTTTGTGTAAACAGAAGTTTCTGTAAATTACTCGGTGATACACACCGAAACATTTTCGAATGAACGATGTATCGATAATTTTCAGTTTTTCCAACACAGCCATAAATTGGAATACTTTGCCAGCTTCTCTATTGTCCCATAAAGCAGATATATCACCATCTTTATATTCTAAACTTTCTTCATAATTTAAGTACGAAGTGCCGACATCATAGCAGGTGTCGCGCAAAATAATGTCACAGTAACTATAACGTATAACCTTCTCCCTTACGTTATTACGTTCACGGCGAGTGCTCATCTACAGCAGGTAACCAGTTTATATTTTAAACATATCTCGTGTCTTAAATACGAAACGTTGGCACGTTCTCAGGTGCTATGGATGGCACTGGCACGTGGCTAGCTCCAGAAGAGACGTTTAAGAAAAGTTGAGGAACACTGATGAGCGCGTTATTACGCTCATCTTTCTTTTTTTCTGAATATTATCTGAGTTACGTATCCTCCGAGGAAACTGGACTAATAACGGGCTTATTGTTTCGAGTTCCAGCTGCATCCACGATGACCTTGTGAGACCCATGGCGACGTAGGTCGACCGTGTCCGGACCTAAGTTTTTTCTACGTCTATTCCCGCATTTCCGTCTTAAACGCTGCGTTTCTCAAGTTTTCCACGGAAATAAAAATTCGTTTCGGGCTCGGTTTACCAAGGAAATGCGTGAGAATTGCATTTGTATCACTCTGTCTGTCATGACTTTATCGTGCACGATCTCGTCTTACAGCTTCCTTCCGAACGTAACTATTGTTGAAATGCTCGCATAAATCTTATTGCAAAAAATAGCTTAATGGTCTTCGATGTTATCGCGTTAAATGTCTAATTTTAGAGATTATCGGGATTGAAAATTAGTCGCAGTTAGACTGAAATGTCGTTGATTCGAAGGCAAAGCTGCTGACAGACGTATTATCCAAGTAGATTTAACTTTGGAACGGTACTCGACGTTTTCGAGTGTCTCAAGTAGTTCACAATCTACGACGCTGTTCATGATTTTAGGTGTCGCTTACAAACTGCTGCGATACGCTTGTCAGAAGCATCATATAGTTATGTTATACATTTGCAATTAATACAATTAAGAGCAAGCAATATATGCGAACAATATTCTATTAGAGAGTCGTAAAATTCAAATGATACTTGTTAAATCGCAGAAGAAAAAGGATTGTCATTATAAAGTACTTCTACGTAATTAATAATATTCTACTTCAAACTTTCTACATATTCCAAATCGATTTTCTTACTTGTATCGCTCTTCTAGCAAATCAACGATATTAACCCATCAAGGATCAGCGATTGTATTAAGCATTTCATTTATAATTTTGTTTCAATTAATTCATACAAAATAATTCTACTTTAAAGTATTATCTACATTTCTCTAAAAGTTTCAAAACATCAAAAAGTCACGATGCATTCGAGAACTTATGGCAACTAAGAGACGCTGTTGTGTCAATCCATCAAAGAGGAGCAGTTAGGTCCGCAGTGAAGGCTGGATGCTCGAACAATTAATCGAATTATGCGTGGACGAGAGGACGCGCCATATAATGGCGAGGGATCCGCGTATCTCACAGTTTCGTGTGCCGGGCGACCCCACACGGATAGGGCAAAAGTAATTTCGTGCGCGGGTAGAAGGAGCGGCGGCGCATACACCATCATTCCACGAATTAACTTCCGGCATTCCTATGACGAGCACGGCGCTGCAAGCTCCGCGAAATTCATGGGACGCGATATCGCGGGGGTGCACACTTTGGCGCCCCTAGCTGCGCCACACGCGTGTACAAGCGTAATGCAGTGGTTTTGCGGCCCCGCTCTTGCGGTCTGCCCGCTAACGATGTTATGAAATAATACCGCTGTGGATAGAATTTAAAATCTTCCCACTTCTGGTTTGCCAAATCTGACTAATTGCATTTCGAGTACTTTGGATTATTTTCTTTCTTTTCTATTTTAGCACCTGAAAAACGAGCGCCATGCATAGGCTCACAAAGTGAAACAGAAAAGATTAGGAAGCATCTGAAAACTTGTAAATACTATTTGTGAATATATTTCTTATTTTACTCCTAATATTTCGAAATTGAATTAGCACTGCAATGAGATCTAACTATCGTAATTATATCGGTAAAATTTGAAATGAATTTGGAAATGTATATAGAAATTACGAGGATTAGCAATGAAGAATCGTTGAAAGATTTAGATAAAACTTTTTCTTGCGAAGAAGAAATAGCTGAGGCTCGTTTAAGTTGCTAGGATTTTTGAAAGAATTTGATAAACGCAAAGACGTCACATAATTTCTACGACGAAAGCACGCGGCGTCGAGCACACGAAGAGAGTTGCTTGCAAGTTGATCCATCGATCGGACATTGAACCTCGACTACCTGGCGTCTCGTGTTCACGAGTCTCTCGTTTCGTACGTACATCGTCTCGCAACATGATTCGAAGTGAACAAGAGGCAGAAGCACGCTAGCCGATCCGATCTACAGGCATCATTATCGGTTAACACCTTCGAATCATTTTCGAAAACCTATCTCGTATTCCGTGTAATTCTAAAGCCTTACGCAACGTTAGCGTGGTTTCGTTAAACGAGTAGGCTGAATCGAGTACGTCAAGTTTGAAACGGAAGTTGCTCGACACACTTTGCGGTAGATTCTTTCTCCCAAGTAAAAGTCACGTTGTTTGTATCGCCTTGTAGACTTTTTGTCTCCTACATTTCGATGGAATTCGTTGCTCCATTTTGATTACATAGATTTATTACGAATCTTTTTCTTCTTCTCTATTCTTTTTATATTTAACCTAGAAGACATCGTGCTTGATTTGAGAAAAGGAAATGAGAGAGGGAAGAAGGGATGTGGCGAATTTTATAGATGTTTTATATATCTGTTAAAAGATGTTTTATATATCTCTGTCGATCTTAATCATCGACTTAATCTTCCTTAATTGTTCATTTTTTGTATTCATTTTGGTATTTCACAATGAATATGTCAGCTTGTCACAGGGAAATATTTATATATTGTTAAACAATATGTTGTATTTAATAATTATAAATTATATCTACTTTCATAAAATTAGTTTTCACATATTCATATTGCTTTCATACAAAAATTGCTTCCGTGGTATAGATTAAAATCACTATATACCTCAAATCAACCATACCAATTGGACTTTGTAAATCACAGGGATAACAGTTTTGGGAGTATTTATTAAAAATGTATATTAATAATTGGCGAAATAAAGATCAGATCTCGACCTTTACAAAATGCATTTCATACTTGTGAAATATTCCGCACCAATAGGTATTATTTGTAAACGAGCGAAGCTTAATGAATTGGAAAAACATTGGCTGTAACAATTTCACGGATGATGCTACCGATTCGATGCATGGAACGTGAAAATCGCGTGATTTTCGCTCGAACAATTTTTATCATTTTTTCCCCTTGCTGTTTTCCTACATTTCCATTTGATAAATATTAAATCATGGAGCGTACATCTACATATAATACAGTTACAAGGATTAAATTTTCAAAGACATTCAGAGAGCGATTAACAAATAATGCAAGGTACGCGTCATGTTCTCAGCAGCAACGCGTTAAACGACAGAAACTAAAAGACCTCATTAGTGTCGCGCCATTTTACGAATTCAGCAGAGATTAATAACCTCGGGAAGTACGCGGTGGGAATTTTAAAATTGTTTTCGAAGTTTAAACCGCGTAACTGGTTTCCAAGAGCTAACTAGCTTCGAGAGTTTCGTGCGATGGTGAACTTTCCTTACCGTACGATACCGTGTTACATTTTTTAAATATGCTTCAATGATCGTGATGATTCTCCCTTCCTGCGTCTACTGGAATTTTAAATTCGCCGTAGCTTCCGGGAACAGTAACCAGACCCCTTTTGCGGTTTCGTTGAGCGTTCGCTCGGTTGCAACTGTGTCAAGTAACGATCCTCCAACGCGACTTCGAGCACTTCACAAAGAGAAACTTTCGACATCTCGACGAAGGATTTACCGAGAAGTCGAACACTCGAACCCTGACTTCTTCGTTGTTGGTTCCACGACCGTGCAATTGCCAGAAGATCCTTTTCTGTTTCCTAGTTATTTCCACTCTCCTGTTCTGCCTTCCTTATCAACCTCGCTGATACTTTGCTTTTCTCTTTTCCACTCTTTTCTGTTCTACGTCACCTGAATCCTTCTCCTGCAATGTTTTTTGTTAGCTTCTTTCTCTCTCTTTACTTCTCTTTATGTTTCGTACTGCAATTTTAGTTCTTCCCATTCTTCGTCAACCTTTTCTATTTAGCTTCCTCTTCTACCTCCTCCGTAGAATACAAACCTAATTTTCTTTTATACGCTGCTTCGAAAAGACGTTTATCGACTTCGATATACTGCTCGACGTTTTAAAATTTTCTTTCCTAAATAACATTTCCTAAATTGAGAAAGGCGTAGTCTGTCGTAAAGATGATAACACACGTGTATAAGGAAAAACTTCGATAGTGTGATTATTCGCCTTATGTTTTAAATCATTCAGATAATGTTGTTATCTTTGTTATTAAGAACCGTGTATTTCAATGTAAATGTTAAGACACGTGAAATGCGTTGCTTCGTCAGACGAAAAAACACGTAGGAGAACAAAGTTCTCTCAAAGTGTCGTTATGGTGCGTGATAAGACGAAAAGAATGCGTTTCACCGGAAGTAGGCTTATAAGGTATATAGTTGCGGATTTTTATGCAAATTTATATTATCCTGAATATAACTAAAGAAAAGGAACGTATGGAACGTTCTTAAAGGGAAAGTAAATATTAAAACGAGCACTACACTTTGGATATTTTATATATCGTTTACATATTATATGTATTCTGTGAATTTGTCTACGTCATATATTTTTTATAAATGCATAAACATCTACTATTTATTTATAATCATTTTGTTCTTCGAATTTTATATTCCGATATGATCTTTTTCCATTGAAAAACTATTTCACTGATGAATCATTGAAGAAGAATTGATTAGAGTTTACACTTAAGGGACACTGTCCTCTGTCTCGTGATATATGTACTGAATATGATCAAGATGAAAACAGTCGACCAAATTATGGATATTAGTTAGTAAATAGTGTCATCGATTGCTATTGCTAACTTCCTCAACAAAGACACCTGCAACACGTCGGGTAAAGTTAGCCGAATTCCGAATAACTCGATTACGATTGTCTCAGGCTGAATTACAACTACAAAACACTGACTATCCTCGACGAGAAGAGAGGGTCTGTTACTAGGTCTGTTCCTAGGTTTCTTCAATTAGCCTCTGTACTTGCCGTCAAGTTCGCCACCGAGCGGAACTTTCGAAAGTTTCGTTGTTCTTAAAGCGACTCGACTTCTCTGTTCCCGATTCTATTGTCATCGCAGATCAACTCGAATTTCCATCATAAGAGAAACAACGTACGGCTAACAATTTTTAACGATGGAAACCCTTAAAAAAGTACGGTCCGCAAGTAATAAACTTGCGGCGTAAAACACGAGAAGCATATTACCGCTTATCGTCGTTTCACGTTGGAACAGTTTTTGATAAAAGCCAAACCTGATTTAGGTCTCAATTATCCCCTCAGTGAAATCTTGTATTTTCAAATTCAGTTCCATGCGATACATCGTCTTTGTGATCTTATCATTTGATAGAGTATTTAAAAAAAAAAAAAAACAGTCTGAATTTCAATATAATCGAAAACCACGTAACTCAAGCTCTACATCTGTCGAATTTAACACCATTTCCACGCACGTAAATTGAGAAAGGAATAAAGAAAAAAGGAAGCAAGAGGAAAGACACAAGTACTGTTCACGTAACTCAGGCGGATTTAGCATTCAAGAAAGAGCGTACAGTACCTTCTGTTCCTGTGAACGAGAAAAAATTGATTCGTACTGTCAGTTGCTGTCCGTGGCTCGTACATAAAATCAAGCTACGAAGCGTTAGTTCTCGCTGGGCTGGAAGCGCACGTTATAATCCACGGGAACGCCATTGTCGGTCGTTCTTCAATTTCGATTCAGCCGGCGGATCGCCGATAGTTCGTGACTAGACGCCTTAAAATGCTAGCCAGTTGCGGCGGCGCTTTGCTCTCCGGCATTCGCGACACGCTCCTCGATACTGCTTAATTATTTATCTTCTCGATCGAGTATTTCTTCAACCGTATAATTTGGGGGTCGACGGTACTTCGAAACGCGGCTCGAAGTGCTTCGAACGCCTTCTGCTGGAAGCTCGATTCGAACTGGGCGTATTCTCGTAGTACAGATGCCTCGACAACGTTGCCAACAAACGTTCGCGTTTCCGACATAATTTCTCTCTCGTAATTTATACCGTCGTGCTCACCTTTCTTGCTTGTATCCGTAAATTTCTACGGAGATTGTAAATTTCCGCCCTTGCTTTTTCGCACGATGAAATCTTTTACGGCAAAGAATCGCGGCATATCCGCGTGCTTCCATTTTTCCACGGTCTAGAGTGGTTTTAGCGATCAAAAGCTTCGTTTCGACGAAGTCGCGGTTGTCTTTCAACAACGCGGCTTTAATTCACTTCTGCTTTAATTTATCTCCGCAATTTATGAGACTTTGTTTAACGCCGTATACACGTTCCTATCTATCCGCGGTGGCCTATTTTTCCATGGCAAATAACGCCGGTTACGAGCTCCGAGCAAAGTCTGCTTAATCGCAAATTTAATTGATGGTTCGTTTGTTTCCCCGTTTACGTTCGCTGTGGATTTCGTCGTGATCTCGCGAGCACACCGTGCATTCGCCACCGTCTTAAATCGTTTATTTACCCTCGGGCAGCGAGCCACCCTTGTATAGTTTCAACTCGCACAGATTCCTTCCTCGCCTCCTCAGGGGCCAAGATCTTGGGAGACTCTGACTTCTCTTTCGTTTGTTTACCTTCTCCTCAGTCATCGCTTCTGGCGGCTAGTTCTCGTACGCAGCTCCTCCTTAACCTCCCCTTAAACGACGACATTGCGTTGTCGCGTCTATAGCTATCGCTTCACGACAGAAACCTTCGAAACGCGAAAACCCTACAGGTTAAGGGTAACATCATCCCTTTTGTCGCTTATGACCCGACTAAATTCGATTATTTCGCTAAGATTTCCTCGCCACTGCTCTTCATTCCCCTATTGAAACTGTACACCATACGCTAGGCATCCTTTTAAGAATTTTTTTTTCAAACACAGTGTGCTGCATGTGTTGCATGCTTTTCTAGTCTATTGATAACGAGCTGACAAATTTTCGACTTTTTATTTATATGTTGCACGGTATGTGGTTATGTAAGGGTATGTTAATGGGAAGTAAGTTTTAAGGTAATTAAGGCAATTTGGTAGTCCATTTAACATTTACATTTCATAGACAAATTGTGTCGTCGATGATCCTCTGCATTTTTCGTTTTGGAATTTTTCACCTAGGTTGTGTGAAAAATATGTTTGTCTATGAAGATAAACAAGTCTGTCCCATAGCTTGTTAAATATTTTTAATACTCTGTTGAACTTCGTAAAGAATAATTCTCATCTAATGATAAAGTAAGAATCCGCCATCGTCTTCAAAATTTGATATTATCCTCCTCGTGCACGAAGCAATTTAACGTTCTAGAATCCATACCGAAGAGGCCACAATTAATTGAACGATATAGAGACGATTACGGCGGCAGAGTTTAAGAGCCGTTCATAATTCGACCGCTCCTCTTTGTGTTGGCAACTAGGTGCAGAAATAGCCGACGTTATCCCTGTTCCATCTTTTGAGTCAGCGTGCGAAATGGCACGAATTTTAAGAGCGGTCTTAGTCATTCATCGAGCGTAGAGAAATGCACGGGTGTCCTCGTGTATCTCTCGACTTACGCAGGGAACTGCTAGGAAGAGTTTTCCCTCCTTTTGGTGGCCCCGTTCTTCTCTTTATTTCGGAGAACGTCCCAGCTGTTCCCGTGCGATGCACCGAGCCTGACGTCACCGATGCACCCGTGAAGACACTCCGAGTCAACCATCATACATTACGGGGAATCGTGTTTATAAACTTCCAACTTTCTTTGGTTTTTTTCCTCGAGTAGAAGTGATGAAATTTTAATGACATCAACGGAATAATGGCGTGGACATTAGAATTCAGCAACAGAATAGATTTTAGTATTCTTAGCGAAACGTAATTGAGAAGATCTCTAAAAAAAGGAAGGACCTATAGGTGTTATTGGTAGTCTTGTTGATATTATTATAGGCCTCTATCGTCGATTATGATTTTAAGTATTTGCATTAAATAGTACATTTTAACTCTTAAAATTATCGCCCCTTTGGTTTCATAATTAATTAAGTTGTAAATTTATTGAATTTTTTATAGTGATAAACGACAAACGCTATTTTATGAAAAATAACAATGGACTAATTATGATTCTCAGCAAAGTGTATTTTTTAATCAAATAGTTGAGTTATTGTGGAATTTTTATTTATTTGGCAAATAGGAAAAGAACAAAGTACTCTAATAGCTATTATAATTGCAAAATGCAAATATGGTTAACATTTTCCAATGCTATTCCGTTTTATTAACCAGCTAAAGAACTTCCTTTTTAATAAACTCGTAATAGTTCGTTTATTTTGTGTAATTTTTTCAAGATTCTACCAACATTGAAAATTCGAATTTGAAACTCTAGTGTCTTCGGAGAGTTTCATAATCAATTTAGGATTTTATTTCATTACTTTTGAGAGTAGATGATAGCATGAAATCATCATAATGCGGTAACATCGAGGATTCCAGGGCATCCAAGGGAGATGAAATGGATAAAACGAATCACGATAAAACGGTTTACACGAGTAGTGGCTTGCGGTGCACACGGTGCTTATAATGCGAAGATTGCAGTAATAAGCGAAACAGAAGGTAATTCGACGGTTCCGTTTCGAGTTCATTTCTTAATGGAGTGACGGGTCAGGAGTGGTCAGCAGGAAGTAATTGCAGTCGCATCGCCGCACCCTGTCCTCGATCATTTCTCGTCACGCGATCGGCTTCATCTTTCACGTAAAGTGTAATGTCAGTATGATTTCATGCAGGTTCGTTCACTTGATCTGAATTTCTTCCGCTTTGCGTTTCGCTTTCCATGAAAGAAAATCAAACATAGCCGCGATACTTCCCTGGAGCCTAAAGTCTTGCAATCAGATTCTTGAAACTCTAAACAAGATTTTTGCGTGACGTATTTTCTTAGATTTCATTTCTCTCGGAAGATCGTCAATCCTTTGAATGGTATTTGCGTTATTCATAATGGACGTAATTAAGAGACATTTATATGCTGTTATGTTTAAACATACATGTTGAAATATTTATCAAGAATAATACTTAGCTCCGATTTAAGACAACTCCTTATTTGAATAAAATTATAACGCTTTTATATCATAGGAAAAATTAGAAGTAGAATAAAAAGAGTCACGACAGTCCATTTCAAACATATCTATAAAGTTTCTTAATATAAAGGCACGAGATAAAAATCGAAATCGCAGGAGAAGCGACAGTAAAACAATTCAACTTCTTCGAAACTATCCTTTTACCAACATCAAAACTGCTGCATTATATAAAGACCCAACTACTTAATTCTAGTACATATTTGTCTTAATCCATCCACAAACTTCCTCTATTTATTTAAATATGTATTTCTCACTCAAACACCATGTCCGCGAGTTTCCACGAAGTAGAAGTAGCGTCCCACTACTTCACAGTAACACACGTACTCCTCTAATCAGGCTTCACAATCGAGAAACAAGTTTCGAGTAGTAATTTCAAGCAACTTCCAGACACACTAGCCGCATTGTTCTCGCGGCAGATTCTCTGACACCGTTCCCATTCCTTCGCTTGTTTCGCGTCCCGGTTTGCCCGGTCTAATTAACATTTGCGTGGGCGTTAATCCGCGCAACGAGCGTGTCGACGCGCGACAACTCGTTTCTACAAGACGTCCGATCGACGCGAGCCTTTTCTACCTGACCTCCGCCGATGCACGAGTTCAAGGTGAGCCTTACACAGTGGAAAATTGTGACGGAGAATTGCGTTAGAAATCGACGACGCGACGAGAAAAACAGATGGCGGATTTGTGTTACAACGATTTAACCGTGTCGCAAGAGACGAGATCGCGAGCGTGTGGATTAAAAGCAGAGACAGAGGAGCGACTATGTGAATCATCGGTTCACTGGTGAACACATGGAACATAGTAGCTGCGATCCTTCCAGTTGCTGTCTCAGAACCGAGGAAAACTCGGGATACTTGTTGCGACATTTTGTGGTTTCGATGTTATGCGTCAAATTGTAGAATTTAAATGGGAAACGATGTAGGGGCTAGAATAATTTATTTTAACCTTCAAGATTCTTTTTAATTTCTAAGATAATTTATTTTCATTTCCAGGCATCTCTATAAGTTTGAGAAAGTAAAAGACGATCTTTTTAGAAGAAAAGAATGTGAATTTTATGCTGAAGATAGACGTAAATCTTAAATGTAAAATGATAATTTACGTATAGCTTTTTAAAGCTAGGTACTGGAAAGCAGAGTTTAAAGTCGTAGATATCTTATTTATATCATACTTTTGCTTCTTTATTCTAAATATTAACAATGATTTCTTAAGTCGAATCAGGATAAGAGGGAAGTAATATTTTTAATGAACGAGTAGGAAGTGAAACATCGAAGTTTAAGTCTTCGTTAAAATGTTTTAAAGCAGCATTTGACGTGGTTTTCCACAAAGAAAGGCTGAAGCCTAGGGCTCGATGAGAATTTTTAGTGCAACCAGATGGCCGCGTGATTTACCAGAGCCGTGACAGAACAACAATTATTTAATTATCTGCTGCGCGGGCTTTCCATGGAAGAATATCGTATTTCTTTCCGGTAAGCCACGAAACGCATTACAATGAATCAAGACGTCGCTAGGAGAAATCACTTGGGCTGCTTACTCTCCAATGGATGTTGTGATATCTCGCGAACCAAAATATCCTCAGATAACGAATTTAGCTGCGCCACGAAGGTAAAAGGGGCAGGCCTTCCTCCGAAACTTACAGAGAAACGAAATGCGAGGATACGTACCGAGAATAGCGCGACGAGAAAGATAAACAAATTGTCGGAAATTCCGATCCGAAAAAGAGGAAGTTCCACCGTGAAAGTAGCAGAAATCGCATAATCTTCGAACGAAACCGCGATCAATCGAATGTGCAATTATCTTCCACAGATTTTCATGATCTTTCAGTAAATTCACAATTAACTCATATATACGCAATCAGAATTATCTATCAAACGTATATAAGTAAGTTTGGAGTTTTAATATTTCAAATTTCTATATAAATCTCGAAATATACATGTCCAACGGATAAAAACATGTTATCGCTAGAAAATAAAAAATTGCTAAAAGAAACATTGAAATATGTTACAGCTACACAAGGAGTAATCGTGACGAAGTTAGATCTGACCACAGATTGACGATCGTTAGAATTTTTTCTCGAGTTTTTCACTATAGGCAGAACGCAAGATACGAGGGTATTAAGGGATTACAGGAATCGTCTGCCGGAGGCTTAGCCGGTGAACTGACGCGACACCTCGATTTTCTCGTTCGAGGCTTACTAAATACAGACGCGAAGACTCCTCGAAAACAGCTTTGCTTTCCAACAGGTACAATGAATCCTCCTAAGGTTCACAGTAGTAGGTCTTGGTCTTTTGTGAGACGAACTGAACCGTCCCTTTCTTTAGAAATTCCGTAGTCTGCCTCTCTCTGTCAGTCGAAAAAAATGGGGTTCTACGTGTCTGTCTGATTCAACGTCACCCCTTACTCCAGACCCGATCTCAGCGTTATCGTTCCGTCGATAGACACTATACCGTTTCGTCGACGTGTTGCATTGGGGCTGCCACCACATTTTCTCATGTAAATTTCAAGTTCTGCTGCGGCTTATATCGTGTTCAAACGTCGGTCCAGAAGGGATTTCCTAGAGTCGACGTTTGCGCGGTCCAAACGACGTGAGAAAGCGTTCTGAAACCTTTTCCAAACTGTTACCAGATAGCTTTCCACCCCTTTCATAGTCTCTCCGTTTATTTCCTTTTTTCCTTTTTTTGCAAAGATAAACTCTACAACGATTGGAATATAAATCACGGACGTTGCACACGTACGGGGAATCCGAGGAAAAATGAGATACAACCAAGCCAACCGACAGACGTACTCCATTTTTCCGGCCATTTGGAAACATTAGGAAAAAAAACCTTCCGCTTGTGTCCTATTTTGAGTTTGTACAGCATGAATTTTTCTTACACGACTTGTTACGAGTAGAAGGATTGACGACAGATATTTGTTTTTTTCTATTGCCTTTTTCCACGTTGATGCTTCCGAGGAAATCGATGTTCTCTGGCGGTAATTGCTCGTACACGCGACTCGTTCAGTACACAATTCAAAGAGAAGTGGGGAACCAGCGGAATTATTGCTTAGCATGGCGTTCGAACATTTCATTAAACTGGCGCGCTGACAAACGTGCAGATAGCGGGGAACAGCCAGGAAGCCGACGTCAGCGGAAGTACTTTTAAAGGTAACTCGTCGTGGGCCAACAATTTCGCTCCCCACCGTCTCTCTCTTTCTCTTTCGCTGAGAACGTGATTAGTATGTCACCGAAAACGCAAGCTTCGCGTGCATGTCTGCGTGCTTAATGATGACGAACAAGCTAATTCAATCAACGTTCACCGGTCTCGTCGCTATCACCCAGTCGATTCATTTTCGTTTATGCTCGCAGTTCGAAGAAACAAATTTACATGCGTCTCGATGAACGCACGAAGCTACTATGAAATACACTTTTTGACGATAAAGTCACTTGAAACGTGCCTCGTGGACGAGCAATTAGAGAACGAGGAGGAAACAATTGGTTCGTTCCGTTGTTTAACAAGGAACCAGGGGCAATTCGATTTCTTGCGCTGTACGAGCACATTCGAATTTCCAGACCGGTTCTTGCGTTTCATTTCATCATCGTTGGTTCAAAGGGAGCAGAACGTCGTTAGCAAACCTTTTCGACACGTAAATGGCAATCCACAGAACGGCACATCGATCGTCGCCATTTCGTTATATAATACAAATCTGACTATGGAAAAAAGATGGGTACAGAGATACGCAACCTTGCACGCATAACCAATGATGTAGATATTTCTAGTAATCGTACGTGTTACAGTCGCGTGATTCATTTTTCACACGGACTCAACCCGCAGAACCATTTCCGTCTCATTATCGATTCACCTCGCGTTCGACGAACCAAGAACTCGTTCACGCTACGTCTAACATCGATATAATATTTCCGAGGACTTCAAACATGTTGTATCGGATACAATTGCATAGCATTTTCTGTTCTGAAAAGTTTGATACGACATATGACTTTTACCTTTGATAAAATGACATTTTGAAAATGACGCGATATCCATTTGGCTGACAGAATGAAAAATATACCTTAATTATAGGTAATTGAATTTCATACACAGAAGACGAATAGTATTGAAAATTTCAAAAGAGAATGAGAGTACAGTGTTTAATTAATAATCGCGACATTAATTCGTCAGTGATTCCAGGCCGTCGAGTTTCTCCTGTTCTCTCTCGTATTTTTTCTTTCTTTTTCCTTTCGTAGTTGCTACGACCAGTTAGCCTGGTAATTCAGTCTGATAGAAATTCACTTGTTGATTTTAAAACGCGACAGGGCTAAAGGACTTCCGTTTCATTATGGAGATTTTTAACTATCTGATTATTATTCATCGCTGCCCGAGTCGTAACACGTAAATTATTCCGAGAAATTATTCCCGGGGGTCTATTAAAATCCCTCTGCCTAACTCCCTCAGCCATTCGTCGCCTCTCTTTTTATCGTTACGAAATTACGAAGGCAGAATCCCATCGAGAAGATGATATTTGCAATTACATAAATTTTATGACGGTTGAAATTGAACTCTTCTGTTCCCATTACGTGGAAAACTTGGCTATCTATAGTACCAATAAAAATGGAAATATTGTCAACCTCACTTTGACATAGCTAATTACAGGTCATCTGAATTTCACTGCTAGTTTTTCGCAAATACCGATCATCCATCGCTCGATAAATTCTCAATTTTCCTCGCGCGTATGAAATGAGAACGAAGACAATGAATTTTGGAAGACGTATGAAATGAGACGTTTCGAAGTGCAACTACCTTTACTCACAGAGCTCTCTATACGTACAGTCCACTCGCAGGTTGTGTGTATATTTATCAGATATGTATCATCAGTCAGCTCTCGACTACGATTCATAGCAAAACATGATTTATATCCAGGATACACCTACCTACGATAACTCACGACATTCACCCGCATTGTAACCCAAGTCCCACCTCTCTCGACTCAGGTATAAATTTTCTAAACAACCCTTGTAATATCGAGAATTTACAAAGCCCCTTTACAGCCTTCGGAAACTGGCACAAAGATTAAAATACCTCTCTCCATCGTTAACGCGTCAACCAAGAGGATCGACATACTATAATAACCAATTTTATTTCCCTTTTCTGTTATTAGGACGTGGAGTTACTGGAGGGAACCATTCCATCGGATGCGATGGAGGTGGAGGTCTCTCACTGTAGGGAGTTGAGGATCCAATCGGGTGCTTTCGCGGATGGCGCACCTTTGAAACGAGTCCACGTATCGGGGATCTATAGTCTGGTGGCTAAGAGGCAAGCCTTTCAGAATCTGAGCGCCCCGAACACGCATCTCGAAGTGTCCGAATGCAACAGCGTGATCCTAGAGAGCCACGCGTTCAGGAATTCGCGAGGGACGCTCAGCGTTTCGATATCGAGATGTAGGAACGTTGGAATCAGACCGAATGCCTTCTCCAGGCTGCTCTGGATCACGATTAGGGAGGTGCCCACTCTGGAACTGTCCAGCAACGCGTTCAAACTCGAAGCTTCTCAACACGGCAGACATGGACCAGCGACCAAGGTCAAGTCTACACTGATCAAATTCTTACATTAAAAAGTAGAAAGGTGACGATATTCTTTAGAATTCACTTTGGGATTTACATGATCATTTACACGTCTTTCTTCCGTGATAAATTCGTGGAAGTGATTATACGTTTTTTGAAAGATCGAATATTATTTATGTTTCTAGGCAATGAAATTGAAAATTTATAAAAGTGGAGTCAATCAGTTTGGCTTCTGTGAGGCTCGTATATATTTAGAATTCCACCATTCTTTATCCGACAAAATTTTCACGGTGAATTTTGTGTCGTTTAATTTTAATTTTGATTTTAATTTGACGTTATACTAACAAAATGTGATATTGCTTTTTTACCTATGTTGAATATCTGAATTGAAAATCTTAATAGAAGTTTTGGTACACGTCAACAAATAAAAGAATTATGCATTATAAAATAATAGAATTCAAACTTCTCCGACACAATTCATTTTAATGGCTCTTATATTTCTCATTCGTTTCGACGTAACATAAATCCATCGCGATAAACGGAATACATACGCGAAATACGTTTGGCTAGAAATTGGCGATATTCCAACAGGCTAGCCGCCACAGTTTTCGACGAATTCGCTATAATCTCGATTTCTAATTCGGCTAGTGCAGATTATGTTCCAAACCGTGAGAATCATGGAGTTGCCGACAGCGGTATTCCCATCGGCGGTTGCAGAGGTTCGGATGGATGATATCTGGACAAAGGTGATCCGCAAGAATGCCTTCTGCGCGATGACGATTTTCAGTGTGACCATCAGCAACGCGACTATCTTAGAGATCGAGACCGGAGCGTTCAGCGACAGAGCGTTAATCCAAAGCCTAGAGTTCGTCGACGTTAGATTGAAGAGCATAGAGAGGGGAGCCTTCCGGGCTGGCCACGACAACCTCACGATACAATATTCAAGGTAGATCCGCTCGTTTCCCTTTGTCTCGCTTACTGTTTGATCAGGCGTGTTTGTATTCTTCCTCGCGATTGTTAAGCCGTTACTCTGTTGTGCGTTACAGTTAACGAACGCTCAGATCTTTCCAAACGTTAGAAACGTAAAAATAATGTACTACGTACTGCGTAATGTACGCAATGTCGTTAAATTTTCTTTTTTTAGTAGTGAAAACGCAACGTAATTACGTGTTACGCTATTATATCGTAATATAATTTCCTCCACCTTGAATATTTATCCCATTCGGTAATGTCTCGTGTTTGCTTTGTTTCAAAGTTGACAAGCAAAATTAATTACGCCATAATTTAGTGGAGAGATTAATATCTGTAACTCGAAGCGAGATAATTCCATTTTCCATTCGTGAAAACACGCGAACGTAGTTAAAAACTTTACGTTGAAACTTTTGGAGATAAAGTTTCTGTAATGTGCAAAGTTCAAGACAAAGTTTCCTCTCGCGTTTGCAGGTTGTCCGAAGTAGAGACCGGCGCCATCGACATATCCGCTGCCACGGTCAGCTTCAACAATAACGAGTTCTTAAACCTGCACCAAGGCGCGATCGTGCTGCACCAATGGAATCACATAGCCATCGACTACAATCTCTTCATCGATCTGGAAACCGACGCGATCATGGCAGAGGTGGACGCGACATCGGCACCCAACTTCGAGTTCTCCTTTACGGGGAATCACATAGAGAAGGCGAGACCTGGTTCCTTGAAATTCGCGGCAATCTCGCAACGAGTGAATTCTGCCAGAGTCGGTAATAATTACTTCAAGGAGAAGTGCAGATGTGGCCTGGACAGTTGGACACGTGAAGTGACGGGGAAGAACAGCTCTGTATCCTGGATGATGGATTCGAGCTTCTGTGTAGTTGACCAGCTTCTCGACAAGTGCTTCAATCTCCCTCAGGGCTATATGTCCATGAGCAATTTTACAAAAATTATCTGTCGTCCTGGCAGTCATATCATCTGTGAGAAGCCATCTGCTAAGCCAGAGCCAAGCGTCAGTCCACCAAGCGTTGGTCCACACGTGTATCCAAGGCACAAGGGTTACTTCGACGTGGAGATGAGCGACTCTGAGCAATTGCAACGCGAGAAGAGGATTATTGTAGTGATCTGTGTGGTGGCTGTATTCATCGTGTTGGTGGTCATCTTAGCTTCCGGAATTCTGTATATGCGCCGTAGCGGCGTGTGCCCAAAGTTAACTTCCGGTCATCTGATAAACTTTGCCAGCTGGTTGTCACCCAGCAGTGGAATGACCGCTGCTACTTCTGCCAGGTCGATATCCAGGTTAAGCGTGCACGAATACGCGGGACTTCAGCCGGAGACACGGATTCTGGAGGTTGAGACTCAAGCAGAGCCAGCGGAAGAAGACGAAGAAGATGCCGAAGGATTGTATCCTTATACCGAGAACAAAGCGACGCAAACGTTACCCGAGGAGTTAACGGAGGAGTACCTGAGGGATCTCAGAGAACGACTGAACGATCCTGACAACTACAATCAGGCAAGGGACATGATAGAACACCTGTACGATCTGATTAAAGTGGAAGAGAGCTGCAACAATAACAACGACAGACAACCATCGGGCAGGGAGGAGAACGCGTACGATGTGATTCAGCCGAGACAAAGGAGACTCAGAGGTGCAGCAAAACCTTCCGTTAGTGTCGGTACTAAAGCACCGTCTTTGGAGAAATTATTGCCCAGTGGAATACAACCTAGACCACCTCTGACGGAATACACGGAGCCACGAGATCAGAGGCCTAACGAACAGAATCACTTGTACGCCGAATTACCTGGTGACGAGACGGTTCCCAGTACCAGTAGACTATCTCAACCTATCCTGGCGACTTTGGCTGGAAGAGCGCCGCAACCATTGCCGCCAGACGTCGTAAACGACCACCTAATCAATGATCACTCGAACCAAGCATTCGGTAGCTCGAAGACTGAAAACCACAGGCCTCCAGACAGTCCTAAGTTCGAAGCTCCTAGAAATCAGGGCAGACCCATGAGTTTTTTAAAGGCTCTCGGCGAAAGTATTCTCGGCGGATCGAAAACCAGCAACAACAAAAGGCCCAATTCTCTGCTCTGTGAATACGCCGAACCGTCCGATGCGACTGCCCATCTATACTCGGAACTGCCCGAACCTCAAACGTCGACTCCAGCGAGCAAGATGGCCAACAGACCGCTACCCACCAAACCCGACCAAGATTCCGTGAACATGGCGAGGGCATAACGAACGCCCATCGTCGATTGTCTGTGATAAGTGTGCGAGAGTGGCAAGACTACTACGAAGTGAATCGTGCTCTCTCGTTCTTTTTTTTCCTAATAATCGTTCGTCGAACAACGATGATTTTCGTGCCTGGTGACCGAACGTGTTAGTAGAGTTTCGTCGAAGAGGAACAGTGCCAGATATGTAAGAATCGAACACTTTTTATGATTTTTATGATACTAGTTTAAGAAGCTTTTGTATAAAAAAAAGAAAGAAAGAAAAATAGGGAAATTCATAGAAAGGATGAACATTGTTCGGTTTCGTTGTAACTTTTCTTTTGTTTGTATGGAAGAAATAGTTAATTGGACGAGCGATGAAAGACGAGTTTTATTTAACGACTGGCCCCGAGACGCGAATGTATCATAGATTTATATATATATATATATATTTGCTTCGTCAGGTATTATTAAAAAAGTATTCCACATTCCTCCTCTGTCTTTCATTCGACCCGGTGCGGCCAATTACGCTCTCCTCTTCGATCCGCCTTCCACGAGTTCGTGGAATTATGTAGCTGGATGCGATATCCAGTTCCGATAATTTCCAAGTTTCAGTTCTCTCGAGACTTCCGCCATACTCTTAATCGTTTCATCAGAAATTAATTTTAGATATAACGTGACGGCACTGGATAATCTGTAAGAACTATAATCGTTATGGACAACTCCCTCGAAATATTCTTCCTCGACTTGTCAAAACCATAAAAGAAACTATACGTGTAAAGTAGCTAGAAACTTCTAAGAAATTTCATTTTGCCTGTGACGAAATCATGACCATGAACCTGGTCGCTGTTGCACGTTCGCAACTTTGTCTTTCCCACGAGGAAATCTTGTAGCTACGAACCCTACAGTTGTCTTTCATCCACCGAGTTTATAAGTCGTTTTTCCCATAGGAAACCTTTGCAATTACGAACCTCGCAAATGTCTTACGCCTGTAAAGTTCCTTGCTACATTTTCCCTTTGGGCCAATCCTGCAGTTGTGGGTTGCAACACTGTTTTCCCTTCACCGATTTTATCACGGAATATTTCGCAACTTCCATAACCAGATTCTTCGAAAAGTCTCGTAACAGCGACACATTCACATGACCTACAAATCCACTTTTCCACTTCTTCCATACCTCACAAAAATATAGGAGCCCTATAGGTATATATCTATAGCACATACTCTTACTTCTCACTTCGGAAATATAAGAATTATCTCTTTCACTGTTCTAAGCCTAAAGAAAAACTTGTTTAATTCCCAAAATTTCGTACGACGTTACGTTATCTCGAGAAGCTTTATAATTCCAACATCGTTCAAGACTCTCGCGTCCCAGCGTTTCTCTTGCTCGAGAACGCGGGTTTTGGGTTCAGGGGTCGACACGGATATTTTTTCTCATTCTACACGGCACAGTGGTGCTCGAGTCGTACGAAACATCGTCTGGTCGTTTCGTTCACAGTAGCGAGACGACCGAAGAAAACAGTCGTTTCGACGGCCACCGAAGACCCCGAAAAAGATATTCTTAATCTCTTTCGTTCTCTCTGGGCGTAGTCGGTGTGTATATCCGCGGCGAGACCAAACTATTCCACAAAGAATGTAAGAAGAGCAAATAGAGAAGGCGGCTAGCTGGGGAGGGCTGCGATGCAGCTGTTGATGTTCAAACGGCTGTTGCCTCTCTCTCCTTGGCTCTTTTACCCTGTTCCTCCCTTTTTCCCTGTCTACTTCTTTCTTTCTTTCTTTCTTTCCTTCTTCCTCTGATCCTTACTGAAAACCAGAAAAGTTTCAGCGAAAGAGAAAAAGAGCGCGGTGACAAGGGGAGAAGTCTGCGAATCTAGCCGAGAAAAATATCGACCACCGCTGAAATGTTAAGGTAAGCAGAAGGAAAATTAATTTATACGATTTAGTAGTTTCAGAAAAATTGTAGCGTAGTATAGCGTAATTTCTATCAAATAGAACTATGTGTGCATGTTTGAAAAGTATCCATGAAAGTGAATGGAAAGGAGAAAGAACTCATCGTCGCTCTTATTAGCAAGAGGACAGATGTTTGTTTAATTGTCCAAATTGGAGTACCATTAAAGTTTAGTATCTCTTTAAATATCTCTAAAAAAATCTCCTCGCCATCTTATATTCGCACTTTTATCAGGGTAGATAATTTTAGAATTACCAACCTGTAATGTGTACTTAGATAAATATATTAGAAACAAATTATACTACTTCATATACTTAGAATGAATCTAAATAGGTATATTATATTTTTATCTTAGTAGAAAGAGAACGTTTCAACTTTGCCAAAATTCGCATATGTCGAGTAATTGTAGAAGAAAAAAATCTAAAATCTATCGTTTTTATATATTTGGTAGTTTCAGTGTCAATTATCAGTAATTAAAATATCATATTGCCAATCACATTCATATTCATAACAAGTATCAAAGAGCTACAAAAGCACATGCAAGGGAAACTAAATGAACGAAATTCACGTGAAAATCACGGAAAACAGGTCAGCCTCGAAATTGAACGGACCGCCATTAAGGACAATGTAGCGTGAAAACGTTTTATCGAACGGTCTCTGGAAATCCAGGATAGCCGGGAGAAAACAAACGCGATATTTCTTCCATGAGCGATTCGGCGTACTTTCGTTCCGAGGGTGTGATCCTTCGCGTGTTTTATCACTTGCCACTTTGTCGACAGGCCGCTGCGTAGCGTCGTCGCGATACCGACGAGTCAACGTACGCGGAGCAATCACCCTATCTCGCACCGATTCCTCGGATACTTTATGGGCGCCTATTTTTCAGATAAGGATGTGATTTTTCTCGACGACCGGTTGCTCTTGGCGGTAGAATTATGGGAAGCATGTGACCGGCCGATTTTTGGACGACGCGTCGTTTGTTTAGTTTCGGTGCTTCTGGTATTGAGGAAAGCGTATTATAATTTAATGGGTCACGTTTCACCTACGAACTTGAAGTCTTGTTTAGATTAGTCAAGTTGCTCGAGTTTAAACAACCTGAAGCGAGTGATCAAGATGAACGTGGAAATTTGAACGGATATATCAAATGAGATGTATCACATTGGTCAATACTCTGTTTCAGTTGGAAAAATTATCGAATCAAACTTAATTCAAGATTAATTAAACGATTGAAACTGTTCTTCCGATCGTATTTTACTTCTTGAAGATCTAGATCCATATTCCAATTTGTTACAAACCTTCGTAAAGTAAGAAACGTCTACTGCGAATCACTATTTTCTGTCAAAATTTCTGTATCTTCTGTGCGTTACCCTGAAATCGGGTAACACAAATTAGTTCAGCGGATACATCGATAACATCACCATCTAACATTGTATTAGAAAGATAGAATTCTACGATAGAATCCTATAGAGAATCTCCTCAACAAAAGAAGAAATTCAATCTTTCAACTGTATCTTTCTGTTCCAACAAACATCCTCGAAGCCCGACTACGTCCACCATTCAGTGCATTATCTCGTTTATCATAAATCTACCACCTCTCTTCTCACTAAAAAGGGAAATCTATAGCCTACAGGACCTGTAAATCTTCCATCTGAATGGGGACGATGAAGAAGTGGCAGCAAGTGGTAGGAACCACGACGAAAGGTGCATGCTAGCCGGAAGTGTATACGGGATCACCGGCACGATCCATCGCGTTACACGACAGAATAATCTGCAACGAGGCAGTCGAGGCGAGCTTCTCTATCAGGTTTCATTAGCGAGCCAATCATCTCATCACTTGGATATGGTCGTGCTACCGTCGCCTGTACATAGGTTAACCCGTTTCTCTGGTCCCTGACCTAATCTCCGCGAGTCGGAGATCGTCCAGGAAAATCGATCGAGGATCACTTCGGTCGGCTCTCCCTTGGCGTAGCATGAATACTATCTCTCTCTCTCTCTCTCTCTCTCTCTCTCTCTCTCTCTCTCTCTCTCTCTCTCTCTCTCTCTCTCTCTCTCTCTCGGGTTATCGTAACATCGAAATCACTACTGGAGCCGGTCAACGGCTTATATTAAGCCCCAGCTTAGAACGTAAACGCGTTTTCCATTTCGTGGTCCGTGGAGAGCGAGAGAGAGAGTTCCGTAGTCGACGAAAACAGCTTACGTGGGATAGAATGTATCGGGACATTGTAATTGGACCGGATCTAATATATTCCACGACGCGTCAGCTAGTAATATCGTGCGATATTGTTTCTGGACCACCTGGATCCCTTCCGCCTTCCGATGGCAACCGGCTCTGAGATTAGTTTCCTAGCCGATCTAGTGGTCGCGGGGGGAGCGTCAATTACGTAGCTGGGAGTTTGTTTCGCGGAGGCTTGTTCGTTAAGCAGCTTGTTACTCGTGCGGGTAATGTGCTCCAGAATGATGACGAGAAAGAACTGGATAACTGTGTAATGAGCGAAAATGAGTATACAACTTCCGCATGTTGGAAATTTTGTCCGCAGCGAGAGATGTAATTGGAGAGTTTGGAATGTAAACTATGGACATTTGTCAATTCTTTTCTCTGTTTGAGAAAGCGAGGCGAGAGTACCGCGGTATTTTTAATTCTTGTCCGATGTATTTCAGAATAATGATCGGGGTGTGATCACGAATGTGATAAAATAACAATTTTGCTAACAGAAACAAAGGTATAAATTCTATTCTCTTAATGAGTTTCTTGCGAAAAGTAGATTTTTGAGAAGCATAAGGGTTATTTTCGTGGAACCGGTCCATTTTCGTTTGACACTAGAATGCATTTGAAAAATAAAAAAATCTGATTTTGTTGAAAGCTACTCAAGTATCTATTACTTTTAGATATCTGGAGAAAGTAATTTAATATAATATTATGAAACGTCGGTAATACGTGAAAATTTATGCGAGTCTTAATTATCATAGTTTAATTATGATAATTTATTAAACGATGTCAAGCTAATATTAATTTTGAGAGAAACAAGTTTGCCGTATCGCAACTTTTATTTTTTGTTCATGTTAATTAAATAGAAATCCATTTTGAGGGAAACACGTCTGTTGTTTGGCAACTTCTACCATTTTTCGCTCAACGAAGAGATTGTTTCACCGCGCTCGGCACGAGTTTTACGAGGCCCGTGACGTAACTTGTGTAGTCGTTTTAAATTTTATGGGAAAATGTATAAAATCGAAACGTGTTGGAAGCATACGACCAGGTGACATACTGGCCTGATCGACGAACTGACGGCCGAACTTTCTGTTCGTGCTTTTATTTCGTCGTGCTCGTATATCGAATGGCGCGTTCTTAATATCCACCAAGTGTTCCATACGAGCCAATGTGTCACCTGCCGCCAGGATATTAGACCGTCGTCCTAATGGACCTTTAAGCCAAAGATCTTTATAGAAGCTCACGTATCACCGCGATTCTTTTCTCAAGGTAATCAACTCAAATGACAGAGCTGTCACTGAAAAATGGCGAATCCCTGTTTCGCATTTTTGGGATTTTGTATTCTTGGCAGTTATTTATCCTAAAATGGCATTCTAAGACATCTGTATTTCAAATTGAAGTTAAAAGATAGTATAAATAAATATTTAAAATGCCTTTCAATTTTATGTTACTTTATTGATCAACTTATTGTTACTTTAGTAACAAATAATCTACAGTTTCCAATTTGATTTATTTTAAGTCACTACGGGCTTGCCAGTGAAACGATATGTAAAAATTGCACAAATGTATAAATAACATTATTACAAATGTAAATAAAATAAGTTGTTTTGTCAAGGCACAGAAAACTTATCAGAATAACATATACGCTATAGAAGACCACCAGAAGCCGGTGATACAAAAGGAAGCTCTATAAATTGAAGAAAAAATAATTTATTAAGTTCTTCATAAAATTCTAGATTTTAAATGCCAGGGAAAATAACAAGTTAAGAAGATACTGAGCAAATTCTTGATATTTACGATATTACAATACGAATTCAATAAAATTCAGTAATAAGAATTGATTAAAAAAGTTACAAATAAAACGTTGCGTTAATGTTAGTTCTTAATGGGTTAATAGGAAGATTTGACTCAAAATAATTGATCAGACACTTTCGACGAGGTGCACGGAAGAATTGCTGGTGAAGTTGATTCGCCAGCCACGGAAGGTTCGTTTGCGTTTAGTCGATGGTACGAACATCCGCGAAATGACGAAACGTTTGCCAGTCACGTGTTGACGGTCACGGGAGTCATCCAACGCGCGAGCCAAATGAAAAAACAACGAGTTGGAGAAACAGGATGTCGCAGATGAACGGGAAAACTTGAGTCTGTGTTAATTATAAATATGAACCAGAAAACGATGTCCGTTCGGTGCGCTCTAGAAATCCAAAAATAAGATATTCCCGACTCGTTCCATTGCCCTAAGTTCATCGAGGGAAGCAACAATTACGATCCAGTGTTGTAAGTTATCTGGCACCGTGTTATAGTGAAATCGTAGTAAATATATTTGATAATAACGCTTTTACTACTTTTATCGATATTCATCGAGTACAATATACGACTCGATAAGATTACGCAATACGGAGATATGGTTCCTCAATTTTTGGTTCAAGTAACTTTTTGTTTCTCTTTTTATTACAACAATTTCTTATTCTTATTATTTTATAATATTTTCTACTTGGAAATCCAATAGATATTTCTCGGCTAATATTCACGATGAATAATTGCAATTAAACTAAAACAAATTGATAAGTCAAACAAATCGATAAATGATGTATAGTCGTACATATATAGAAAGATATCTGCAATTAGCGAGAATAAGAGATGTTTAAAATTTTGCGTTAATAATGATTCAAAGTTCCATTGTTCGATTATTTTCCTTCTCTTTAATTAAAAAGAGATACGAGAAACTCAGCGGAGTATCGTATCGACAAAGAAGCGAATTCCTTTATTGCGATTCATTGCCGGGGTCTCGTGTACTTTACAGACGGCGTATCGGCCGTGCAACTCGTGGCCCCGCTCTCTCTTCCCCATTGAAATCTAAATATACCCCATGATATTAATAGCGTATGGTGTGGCGGTGGCAGAAGGGTCGTTTCATACGCCCGCGTTGCACGTAGTCTCTCAGACGAATGCAGAAAACCGCATTCTCTCCACAACTACATTGCACCCTCTGTCCTAACAGACGTTTCACGATTCACGAACTGCGATTCTTTTTCTTAGCGTAAAACACTGCACTACAATTTGTCAACATTAAATCTGTTTGAAACTTAACAGACGCGATTTATTATTATTCGATTCAGATCTTTTAATTAACGTGATTGAAGTTAGCGAAGGAAATTACACGTTGTGTCGTATATTGAAATTCCTTGAATATCGATTTATTTTGTCGCTAAATTAATAAGCTGACCGAATTGAACGGAATTCAGGTTCGTTTGAAAGAAAGCTCGTTACCTCGTTTATGTCGAATAAAACGAAAACCTTGAAGAAAATCTTATTGTTGGCCAGCGCAGGTAATTAATTTACTTCGCTAAATGAAAATGAGTTTCCACCGACCGTTTCAGGGCAACACCATGCAATCCAATCTGTTCATCATTACCTACTTCCATTTTACTTCCATCCTCTTCGATAATTAGTTCTCTTAAAACTCTCTCAACGCAGCGTGGCACGCTGGCAACAATTATCAATGTCGAATATTTCTTTTAATTCCTGGTTAACCTTCTTTGTTTGTTCCCCGCGCTTCCGCTTAAACCGCCTGAACCCTTTCGACGCACATATTTCTTTCTTCACAGAAATTATATGGTACAGGCTATATTCAGGATATATTCATATTGACACAATACACACAAAATATAAAAATAATGAATTATTTATTCAAATAAAGCTATTCCACCCTTGGAAATGCACATTTATACTCCGGAAGTAGTATAACGACTATCCTAACACACGTATCATGAATTTTATCTAATGAATTTTATGAAAACGTACGAAAAACAAACATACAATAATTGTGTCAGTTAGAAAAATTACAACTTTCCAGCAGTCCATGTAAAAATTTCCCTTGCAACGCATTGCTCATTAATCTTAAAAGGGGTAAATTGTAACAAGTTCACTGTGTGCATTAATCTTCGTTGTACATATCCAACGAGATGTTATGAAGATTATCGAAACCGGAAGACATCGGAGAGGGAGCGTAGAGAAGAGCACGGCGGGAATACTTCCGGAAAATCTAAACCATTCAGCACGGTGCTCAGAGATCAAAGAAACGCGTCACTGCCGTGTTAAAAAACCATCATCGTCGTGTCGAATGTTTCTCATCGTCACGGTCGTGTGAAAGAAACGCGCCGCGTGAACTATTCGAAAGATCCGATGGATCTTATGCGGGTTCCGGTACGCAGACCCTCTTGGAGCCCTTTCTTTCGTCGTCGCCAGTCAAACGACACCGGCTACACATTTCCACCCTCGATTTCCTCTTCCGGATCGATTTTCCAAAAGATCGTCTCACGTTGCTTCATGACGAATGAAAACATAAGAAATTGTAGTACGAAAAACACATGTAGCGTAGTTAGTAATATTTTATGGCCCATAAAAGTTTAAAAATATGTACTTTCTGTATTTGATCCTGGAAACTCTTGAAACGATCTATTTTATAACACTATGGAAATATTAAAGCTGGAAATTTATATAATACGTGTAACGTGAGAAGTATACTGAGTATCCAAAGTAAAGCATTTAATGTATTAAGTAGGCGAAACAAATCGTTAGTTAGGTTCTATTACTTCAATTCAACTTACTTCGAAATAAAACTATGCATTTGCATAACATTCACAATATAACACGTGTAACGTGAGAAGTATACTAAGTATCCAAAGTAAAGCATTTAATGTATTAAGTAGGCGAAGCAAATCGTTAGTTAGGTTCTATTACTTCAATTCAACTTACTTCGAAATAAAACTATGAATTTGCATAACATTCTAATATCATAATTGTACTATCGATGATAGTCATACTATAAAAGGAGGAAACCATATACGTCACATTAAATTTATAGAACTGCTAGAAAGATTTGGTCTAGATTCAAGTTACGCCCACCACACTTTAAGGTAACTTTTATTCAGTCCATTTTTCTCCGAGATAATATCGATGTAAATCAAGGCGGTAATTTCACGTATACTTTATCCCCTACATATATCCAAAAACTGTGTTCTTGCGGTTTCACGTCGTTATAGTTATTAAATCTTTCGCATTACGTATACTCGAGATTAAATTAGCCTCTTTAAAATGCATGGTAAAGAAATGTATCGTTAAACACCATGTTATAGGAAAAATGAACAAATTATCACATTCTGCTATCTCCTTGTTAGGTAACAGCATTTTGTTACTTTCTAGATTCTCTGATTGTGGCAACAAAATCTCATCGATGATCCTTTAGGCAAGAATTAGGAAAAATTAGGTAATTTTATTTCATTGACGTATTACAGTTGCAATTAACGCGGGTTTGTATTCGACCGGGAAATTCTTCGTTGTCGAGGGAACCAAGGGAACCGCATACTCGCGTGAAAACGCAATTTCCAGGCTCGTGTGGCATCGTTCTTTCAACACGATTGTATTACTTCGTTAAAATGAAACCAACTGAATATCGCGTCCACAGGGAAAGAAGAGGACATGGTACAACCATTGTACTGGAAGTATCAACGAACTGAGAAACCGAGATTTCGTCACTGTAAATAAGCACGTGAAAATGTGAAATTTTTGTTCTACTAACGAACAGTCTTCGTGAAGACCACCATAAAGAACTTTTCTATTACAAAAGCTACACGTATTACGTCATGGAGCTTTCGTGAGAGAAAAAATTCCTATGACTGAGATTAGTATTTTTCACATAATTCAAGCTGAAAAGAGGTGAAGGAAATATCGGAAAAACCTATTCTCTAAGCACCTGTCTAGCGTACAAATCTCGAATACGTGATCAGCTTGTTGAAATCTGGAATTAAGAATTAAGTAACTTCGGCTTAAAGAAAGGAACTATTTAAATCTTTCCTCGAGCTCGTTCCTATAGACTTTGTGGCGGTGAAAAGAGTTATGTTGGAGGATTCAAGAAAAAAAAAGAAATAAAGAAGCGAGAACGAAAGGTCGCAATAGGTTCCCAATTCTCGTTAACAGATGAAAGATCTAAAGACGTTTGAGCGAAAGTTTGTTTGGGGATCGATGAAATGGGTAAAACGACTAGCTATGAACAGACATGAATAGAAATTGCTAAAAATTCCTGGAAGTAGCATAAATTCCATAGAAAGTTTTTACCTTTTTGTACTTTTATTGAATATTTAAAATTTTGCCAGGAGTTACGATCTTTTAAAACTCTTTTATTTACGAGATCATATTTGATATTAAACGCAGACCAATTTATCATTTAACATTTTTAAGTACGACTATGATAATCTAAACGAGATTATTTCAATCATAAATCTTTGTAGAAAATTTCAGGTTTTCGTAGAAATAAAGCAGCGACTAAGTTAAATGATTTAAAGTTGAGTGGAATAATTCCGTGGTCGTGATACAACGTTCAATGAAACATTTTAACGATTCACTTTACAATAAAATTGAAGAAATCCAGTGAAAAAATGTTAAAAATAATGGAAACGAAGTTTCTTGAGGAGAAGTTGTGATTCCAGGGAATAAATCGTTCTAGGGATGAAATATGGAGGGAGATTTTTGAGAAGATGAAACGCACACGAACACACTCATCCACCGGGAAGCCATCCTTTCCTTCGGCATGATTTCGATAACGGGTCGAGAGGTATGGACGACTTGTATTCCGCGCTGATTGATCGCCCGGTTGTCGCGAAGACTTATCGGCCACTCCGTCGGGCTCGAACGAGTTATCGGGCCACTCGATTTTCACCAGAAACGCTCTTAATAGCTTTCCAGCCGTACCGACCCATTCCTTACGTAATGTCGCCGATTACGTCGATAAAATCGACTTTAATGAAACTACCCGGAGTTCGGATCACCGCGAGAAAAAGAACAGTGTAATCGCGACCGGTTTAACTTCGCGTTTGAGTCGTTCCATTTTGCTCGACACTTCGGTAATTCGGGATGGGTAAGAGCTACGAATTCTTTCAGAGGACGAAATTTCACACTTGGAATTGTAACTAGCGATTTGCTCTATTTAACCTGTACTACGCCGGTAATATAAGATTCATAAAAGTATTTGAACATTTATCGTAGAAAAATGTTGACGTTTATGGCGTGTGAAACATTTTGAAATCTCATTGGTACTATAATGAGACGACGGTCGTGATTATATCGGTCAAAATTGAAAGCAGTATGAAAATGTCCATAAATATTGCAATCCAAAGGATTACAGTCAAACAATCTGGAAATATGAGTATGAAATATGATATTAATTAAGGCAAGACGCCTTATTAAGTGATTTAGAAGCTACAGTATTGTAAAGTACGAGCTATTAGCGCGGCAATTAGAACAGACATCCAGAAGCTTCTTGGAACGTTACAGGAGGTAATCTTGGTATTTTAGAGAGTTTCATAATGCGCATATGTTGCTGAAAATATTAGAATGTTTATTAATAACGGGAACCATTAAACCGAATACGATTGACGTTGAAAATCCTTTAAGAGCTTTATAGAATTTCGTAACATATTGAACAATATATATTCATGTCCGTATTTAAGATATTAAAATGTCTATTCAAAGCAGGAATAATTAAATCCAATAACATAGACAAAAGACAATTACGCTATTTAACAACTTCATAATCAAACAAATAATATTTGTGCGTCTGTATTCTTAAAATATTAAAATGCTTATTAGCGACAGAGAATTGAACCTAGGACACAAAAGATAGAAAAAGTGGATCTAACATTTAAAAATCGTCACGCATGCTTTTAATGCTCGATAATACAATAAAATGGAACGTAATGCATTAGCCCTTGATGTGTTACTTCTATAATCTTTGTGATTTCAAAGGCAATCCAAAGTGGCGGTAACACGATCAGAAGAGCGTGAATATGGCGAAGGGCAAAGCCGATAAAATCGGCGAAGAGAGGACACCCTGTGAACGACGAAGACCACGGTACGGCGACTATTGTGTCTTTAATAGACTTTCCAGCGCGGAAAGAGGAGTAATTCCCCCTAATGGCAGCATGCGCACCGATCAAATTGTAGGAGGAGGGATGAGATCATCGTAGCGGAAGCGATCTTTGAATCGAGTTGAGCTGAGAACTTAATTCGTCCCGTTCCCGTGGCTGTTCGCTTTCTGTCGTTCTTCTTATCCCCCGTCGCCTTCAAACGACCGATTTCTATGCGCTTTAACGCGATCTGGAATACGCAATTTTTTAAAAGACCCATCTCGTCTAAAGATAGCAAAAGTATCGTTGTCAAAAGAGCATCGGTAGATTTTAAGATTGAAATCGTATCAAAGCAAATGAAACTTGGCATTATTCATAATTCATGAAATATTTTCTCGTGCAAACGTACTATGAGCGAATTGGAATGGTTTTTGATTTTTTACTAAGCGAGATAAGCTTGTATTTCGACGATATTCTTTTACGTACAACGATAGAAATAAAATCGGATAAAATATGTATAGTAGAAAACAAAGGATTAATGGGTCATCTGGGAATCTAACTTCAATGACGAAATAAAGCGGCAGCTCCAGAAATACATGGCGTCGGTTGAATATGTTAAAAGGCGAGGTCGATCACCGAAATTGTCGCCCTCGAAACAGAACGAGCCGCAAAAGCGAGTCAAGGTCTCTCTCGATTGCATCAATAAGGCGTTCGATAGAGGTTCGTAGATTCGTCCTGAACAGTTGTTAACCCAGCCGCAATCACGGGACTGTATTTTGACGAATAAAGAGCGGCCAACTGGAGAATCAGCCGTTTATATCGCCGCTATGGAATGTAATTCGTCGGAGGTTCGAAATAAATTGCAATTGTCGTGGTATCGAAGTTATTGCTGCGATCGCCTCACATCGATGCAATCTTCAGCACGCCACTAAAAACTCTGATACGACGATATTAACTGACAATTGAAAACTGTTTCAGGCACTTTAAAACGATATCGGAAATACATTAAAAAAGATAAAAAATTACACGAAGGTTTCAACGACGACATATAATCATCATACAATTAAAGATCGCAGGTGAAAAAGGCGATGAATCACACTTTTTGTGTTTTATAGAAGAACAATTCTTTAATTCAATATGTCAAAATTGCCTTTCTACTTCTTGATTTTCTCTCACTTTCATCAGCATTTATAAGAAATTGATAATATTCGTTATACAGATTAATATGAAATAAGTTAAGCTAACGCAACTATTATATAACGTATTTATTGCCTCCGTCGATTATTTCATGTTAAAATAGTTCTTTGTAGCCATCAAATATCAATGAAAATAAAATCCAATCCTTAACTGTAATAAGTAGAACGCGTTAAATTGCTTCAAAATTCTAATTATTCGAATTAATTTCAAAAATTACATAATCAAATTCTTGTCTCGAGAGATTCCACGGCCATATTTTCCTCTTTTATTTCCTCTTGGGATTATCAACGTCGTGCATCAAAGTTGCTCGGCAAGAACATGAAAGCGAAACGTTTCCCAAAGCGTGTCAGGAATTCAGCTAACCAAAGGCGACAAAATCTCGAGATCCCTTATCAACTCGCCGGTCAAGTGTATGCACTTTATACAGACAGTTCCAGAGGCTATTCGGCATGGTTTACGAGGTATCGATAGAGCGGTTGAATAAAGAAAAGTTCGTGTCGGAGAGTTTAATGCCTTCTGCCTAGATGGCAACACGATGCAGCCGGTGGCACTGAACGATTCTTAGAATCAGCTGCCGGAAATCGCAGGGTCAGAGGGCCATTGGGTCACCGGTAATAAAAGCTCGAAACAGTTGTCATCAAAAAATACAATTGACGTGTTGACAAATAAACTAACGGTTAAATAAACTACGTTACTTTTTAAATGGATGTATGGGAAGGTATAATTAGCAGATTAAAAAAAAAAAAAAAAATACACGGATGGATAAGAGGAAGTTACATCAATGATTTCTGGTAACGCGACATGCGATTAATATGAACCAAATTAATATTTTGATTATTAGGTTGATTACTGATTATTGATTATTAATATATGATAAGTTAGCGATTGTTAAATGAATTTGATAAGAAAATGAAAGAAGCACGATGGCAATATTATACAATCACGATAAAAGGCTGGCTTGAATCTTTTGCAATTTTATGATAACCGCGATTGAATTTTTCAGGTAGAATGGCTGAAAAATATCTTTTGATGGCGTATCAGAAAGAAATAACCATACGCAATTTGAAATAACAATGTCAACGTTGCATGTTGCGTTATAAATCGAGATTGCACCAATCATCCGCTAACTAAGCTGGTAACAAGATTTCCTCAAAATTGTTTGCCACGTTCAGTTAATTTCGCGCTAATAAAAAGTTTTCAAATACGTTCCCCATCGCAAAAAAGTAGATAAATTGAAATACCGATAAATAAAATGAATAAACCGCCGAATTGTTCCATTTATCTTTTAAAAATTTTGTTAAAAAATAAATCTTTATTTTCGTTATATATTTTATTTAACGATATAAAATATTTCTAAAAAAAAAGACTAGTACAAATGGAATTTTCGAAATTCATACAAAATGGAACGATGCCGAAATGGACGGAACAAAAAACGTCAATTTGCTATGTTAATACTTTTTGTCGCAGACGTATAATCGAGGCAGCAGCGCGCGAGAAATTGCGACCTGCCGCTAAATTTTTTTTTCACAGAAATATTTCAGCCGATTTACATTGCGATTCGCTGCGAATCCCTGCTCGCGCATATTGATGCGGCCCCCGTGTCTTCGCTCGTTTTCGCCGCTTGCAAAATAGGCCGCACCGTGCTCGACGATTATATTCGTTTACCGCGCACACGTTCGCCTGCCAAAATTCTGTTTTCATGGACTTTCGGACAGTCGGCAAACGGACCGAAGATAAATACGCGAATGTTTGCTAAACTCTTGTATGGCAATTCTTTAACAAAATACGGACGCATAATGGTAAACACGTAAAATATTCCGTCATGTCATGGTTTGTTGAATCGTCTCGTTGGATGGGTTTTAATTGGTCGCTTTGGTCGCTGAAGAATTTTTCTCCCCGTTTCTGTCCTTTTATTCTTTTCAAGTACTTCTTTTTGGATCATAAAAAGAAATTTGTTTTATCCGCTAATAAAGATAGAAACACGTTACCTGATGTTCTGTAAAAAAGACACACTATGCTAATATTTAACACCAGTTATACTGAAAACAAAAATACATTCATTGCTTAATTAGCTATATGATAATTTTGATAAATCAGGCACTGAAAAAATTAGACAGCGTCATATTATTTAAGATCGTTGTCATAGGAAATCAATCGAAATTTTCTTATGTCGCATAATGTGCTTCGAGACCATCCCCTTTCAACATTATCTGTGATTTTTTAAGTAAAAGTATTATACATCGCCTTAAAAACAGCGAACTCGAAGAGTCGTCGTTTTTCTATACGGCGTTTGTTTAACTCTACAAGTGACGATGATCCAAACTGAAACGTGATAGTATTATAAATATAAATATTGTTTACTGAATTCGTTATAAACTGATTAACCATATTTTCACTGGAAGTTGCGGATTACTCGCTGAATCCGAGATGCAGCTTGAAACAGAGAATACTCAGGGTACACGGACATCGATCGATCAGCGCAATACGTGTGAAGAATGAAAATCTAATATATACGTTACCACGAACTTGTTCGTTCCGGAAATGTTCCCATTGATACCGAGTAGAGACGCGTTTCTATAGATTCTCGATTATTTAAATTTTAATTAAAAAGAAAATGGCAACAGACGATTCAAACGTTGCGGAAGGGCCGTCACTGCCCTTTTGCTTCACCTGGTTTTATCGAACTGCAAGATTCGTATAAAATACGGTATACAAAGAATGCATTATATTCGGTATTCTCTTTTGTGAAATATCGAGGACGATTCGCATGCTGATTTATTGACGTTAAAGCAACCCCTGTCATTGGATAACGGATTGTTGATGACGTCAACTACAAAGAATTTCATAATCACTTTCTATGTTCTACAATTGCTAGTTAATGATTTTTGAAATATTTTACTTTCATTTTGCATACGGAAAATTCTAGATACTGAGATGAATAATTATCGCTTTTTTCGAGAAAGAAACAAGAAAAGATTGAATAATGTGATAAAAAGATGATGCTGTCTTATTTTCAAGCGATAACTACATAAAATGCAATGTGTCTGTAACTGCACTGTTCTTTAAATCTAATTGTTAATCTTCTATGCAATAATTGGCTTATTACATCGTTACATTGGAGATTGCACGAGTAATTTAATTTATAAAAATCGCAACTCCATATTGTAATTAAATTACCTGTCACGAATCTACGTTGAACCGTTTAACCTTCTTCCTACCAATTATATTCATTTTCATCCTTCGAAATAAACCAGAATTTTCGTACGTAAAAATATCTACGTAGTTTGTATATTGTAACGCGAAATTATCAAAGAGGCACAAGAGAGAATTATCAAAGAGATACGATCTGCACGGTTCGAAACTAGCGGCGGCGATTTGTTATTTATTTAGCTCGACTGGTGTTCGTTTGCACGAGATTTTCTACTGCAAAGCAAATAGAATCAATTCTGTGTGGTTTATAAGAGGGAATAATGCATCGAACATCGTTCGATTCATTATTTAACCCCGACGATTATGACGAGCTATGAAGGACATTGAATAATGCAAAGCCACGCCAGCTAGCTGTATTCCGTACAATGGAAAATGAATGCATAATGCGCGTGTCGATTCTGGAAATTACGTTTGCTAATCGTAGAACGCGGATGTACGATTATATCGACTGGTTAGAAAATCGACGAATCGTCACCAACCAGACGGAAACAGGCTTCGTTATTATTTAAAAAATTCGACTATCCTGAACGAGCTTGTTCGTAACAAATTCAAACATTTATAGAAACATATTTTATTAAGCGATCATTCATTAATTGCAGTGACAAGCACGAAAGAGAGTTAAAAACTTTTTAAATTCAAATATCTTTCGTTTCATCGTGTCTTTCTGTGTACGAAATTATTTCTAGGCGTCGCTCTTGAAATCACACAACTTCGAAAGAAACGGCTTGTCCTTGTTATTAAAAACAACAGGAATGTTTCAGGAGAATAGAGCTAGCGCGGGGAGGTTCCGCACGCGAGATCCGCATGCACAGTGTATTTTCAAAGTATTAAAGCGGAAAAAAATTCCAAGTTTTTAATCCGGAATAACTAAAACGGAATTTTAACCAGAAATAAGATAGAACCACGTTAATTGGTTAATGACTTATAAATTGCTCGACGATTCTCCAGAACCACGTCTTATTTCGCGTTACGATAATTAGCACAGAGAACGGTAAAACAGATAGCGCAAATACTTCTACTGATCGTTGTACTTAACAAGAGTTAAAGAAACACACAAAGTCCGTTTAAAAAGTATTTAAAGAATGCCTGGAATATCACCGTACGATATTCGTTAAAAAGATAGTAAGAAAAGTTTTACGGCGTGCACGGTCTAACCGTGTAACCACAGAAAGTAATAAGAGCTTGCGTTCTTATTAGAATCTTGCGAGAATCTCGCGGCTATGTGGAAATCAAATCTTCGAAAGCGGCGGTATCCATTTGAAAGCGGGCTTCGTCGTTCCATTAACGTAATCGCGCGGCGTACAGGCTACAAGAAAGATCAATTCAATTCTACGGACCTCTTAGTCCGCCACGATTGCCTCGTTTCTCCCCCAGGGAGACTCTCATCCTACTCATGACTACAAACCTCCTGCAATTTCACGAAAAAGTCACCCTCGAAGAAAAGGGGGCGCGGCAGCAACTTCTTCCACTCGCGAGTTGGTCTCGTAACGCGCGCAAAAGAATCGCGAGATTCATTATTCACAGCTTTTTCCCGGTTCCGTCGATGTTCCTAATGAAAGATAAACATAATCAATCCCACCGTGGCCGAAAGAGGGAATATTATATCGGATGGCCATGTAATTTCGTGGCCTTCTCCCTCCGCCGCCACTTGCCCCTCGTGTTTTCGTTTCATTATACCGCGCCCGGCGATGCACGCCACCGGTCATCATCTCGCTAATTATCCGTTCAAAGGGTCGAATCATACAGCCCTCGATCCTTCGTCAAGCGACCCTCACGAATTTACGCGCGAATTTTTCGGAGGTCGAAACAATCGTACTCGTGTAGGTTTGATAGGGTACCGCGGGGATATAATGGACGAACCGCCTCTGGCTACTGGATAAATTACAACAACGGAGAATTGTATTACTGTTTGCGTAGAATCCGAAGTAGGTAGAGTTGTAACAGGGTTAGCGAGCGATTCTGGTTAATTTCCTTTTTTATTGCTTATTATTCGAACTTGCTAATTAGTTAGTTAGTTGGTTTAGCGTAGGGCATATTCCTTTGGGATTCTGAATAATACGAGTTCCTAATATTATAAAACTATAAAAAGAACTCTTAAAAAAAAGTCGCGTAATGTTTTACATTTTTATTCATTTGGAGGGAATGTAGTACGATGTAATTACAGGTTGTTAAAAACTAATTAGCTTTAAGTACAAAGGGATAGGTGCTTTCCAAGAACACAGAGGCTATTTCATCGAACGAGGGGAAAATTTCATTGGCGCGATATGCAGGCGAATTTTACGAAATCGGTCAGCTGTGAATGTTAATAATTTTGGTGCACGCAGGCCTGAAACGTTTTCCGGGGCTGATATACGTTCGCCACGATGTGAAATGAATGACGTTAATATTGCATTACCAGCCCTTTGTCTATCGGGTGGCTGTCCGTGTTTGTTGGATTTCCGAGCGGCGTGGCCGATCGAAAAATCATCCGACACCGGGCTACGGTATTACCGAATCCACGTCATATCCCGTCATAAGCATCGAACTCGCGGCTCCACAATAAATGGACGCTCGAACGCCGCTACATTTGTTCAATGTGCTCTAATTAACAGTGCTGCCCGATCGAATAGAAAATTACACGATCGAGGAGCCACCTGCGAGTGACATTTCTACGGGGCTAATGATGTCCGGCATGGACACGATAAAATTAACGACTGAAGGGCGTCCAGGTGACAGAGCGCGTCCAAAAACGTGCTAGACAATTTTTAAGAAGTGAAATTTATGTTTTTGCAAAGCTTAATCGAGTGATATATTACGAACAGCTTTAGCTGAAATTTTACGCGATAACCAACGGGATGTAATATAACACGTGCATGCCCCTTTTACGCTTTGTATTTATTTTCCTTCCTGACACTTTTGTGTCATGTTTTCTGTCGTTTTGAATAATATTTGTAACATATTTAAATGCGATATTTATTGCATCTAATCGAACGTAACCACGATGGTACTATTATATATCGTAATTAATCCGAATATTCTTCGCAAGATGGTTTTATCGATCGGAATACGTAATGCGATACCGGGATTCATTAAAAATCGGTAAACTGTTTCTGGGAGTTTCGTCCGTACTAAACTCATCTGATGGTAAAATAATTCTCGTTTGATTTTTCTTTAACGACGTAATTAATGTCGAGAGCAAATACGAAGTAGAAATTGTATACCAACACACTTTGGTGAAAACGCCAAACAGCGAGGAAAGGGAAGATAGCAGAAAGAGGGAGGAAGAGAGAGAGAGAGAGAGAGAGGGAGAGAGATGAAAGTAACAATTAACAAACCCGAGAGAAAGAGTGGTTCGAATCTCACCTAATTCACATTTCCGCAGCGGACGGGAGCGCTTGGAAAACGCGAATCCCTTAATTTACCCTTCCGCCACTGGTCTCATGCTACGGATTCGCGGCAATTTATTTATCGGAACGAGAACAGTCGCCGCTGGTTGTAGCACGAACGTAACATAAATCACCGGCGAGTATAAAGCGCACTGTGCAGTTCGGGTAACGAGGAAACAGAAGAGCAAAAAAGTAACAGCGACAACAAGAAAATAAGAAACCGATAGATATGGCGTAAAAACGAGGTCATAAAGACTTGTTACGCTTCCCTCTAGTTCAGCCAGTCCCTCAATGAAACCAACATTTGGACCGTCTGTTCTTTCAACTTTCGATCAGCAACCATTTTCTCCAGGCTCCTTTTTAGCCCGACGAAGTAAAATGAACAGGAAAGAGAGAGAGTCGTGAGGGTTTTAAATGTACAAAAGGGTGAAACGGACAGCCACGGACCATTAACAACGACGACACGTCCATTGGCACTGCACGACAATCGTAGAATCGTTTTGACAAACGCAAAAATTCGTTCGAATGAGCCGGTGGCGACCTGCGAGTGTATTTATCCTCGCATCGTACGTCACCGGAGGGCACACGAAAAATGATAAAACTATCAAAATAGCAATGGCTCGGGGAAAATCAGGAATAAAGTGGCTCGGATTGACGGTGTTCAAGCCCCTTTTAACGACGAATTTTTGCCCTGCGGATCGTTAATGTCGATAACGTTGGCCACGTCGCGCTACAACGAAGCCTGGTGAACATTTCCTCTACGGCTATCTGTGTTCCCCATCGATGAGCACGCAGCGAAACTTCGGCCGCGCGAAAACAACAGGTGACAGGGGGGTGGAATCGGCTTTTTGCGGGCAAGATCGCTGCCAGCGCTTTTCATAGCGCTGATCCATTTAGCGTGGCTTTTTTTCTTTGTATCAAACGAATGGAAAGGGGATGAAAGTGCGATGGATTAGATCCTTCCTATTCGGAGCTGGTTATTCCAGTATCTTTCGAAGCTTTTGTTTATTCGATGGATCTCGCGCGATTTTGCTTGGACGTCTATCCGTTCCTTCGTGCATTTCGTCCTTTCAAGAGAATAATCGTGGTTTTTTCAGTTTCGTATTTTATCTCGGTGAATTGGATAATGGGCTTAAAAGGGAAGGAATGAAGACGAGGCAATATCTGGAAAACTGCAACGGAGAACTAGAATGACAAGGAGTGCGCTTGAACTACGGAGAGAAGGCATTTGCTTTGGAGAAAAACATTTAACTAGACAGTCGAGGTTGATACATTAGAATATTGAAAAGAAAGATTCATAACGCGGCTGTAGGTTAAGAACTGGGTCAAGCAGGCTACACGTCCGTATAAACTTTTTTTATTATACGTTCAACCCGTAATTTGAAGCCTTCATCTTGCACACAGATATAACCTGGTGGAAATTCTTTTCAACCCTCGTATTCTTATCGTATGACGCGTACAGAATGATAAAACAATTGGTAATCCAGCCGAATTATACCAACTTTCATGGCTTTTCGCTCTAACAAAACTCATCCTTAAAAAAGACGTTTGTTCTACTATCTGCGAAATTCTTTTAGATCCGCCGACTGGGATACGCCTATTATATTCCACGGTTCTAATTAAGGACACACCCATGAAAACACGTCGGGTCTGCAGAGACAAAGACGTCCATTCAATTCGAGACTAAGTACTGGCATAATTTTTTAAAAAATACGCTTGAAACTTTCATCCGAAACCCTCGACGTCTCAACAGCTCTATCGCGCTTTTGCAACTCTAGTGGCTAAATATTAATAAGTATAATTATGTCGGGAGTAGAGATGCATTTTCCCTTCGTTTACTCCTCGCTCAAACCCCATTCTTCAAACCCCAACCCTCACGGCCATTGTCCAGTTTCCCCTTAGGTTTTTACTAAGCCGTCCGTGCTTCCCTTCACAGTTTCGCGGTTTTCTCCGCGTCCATACATCCACTTGTTTCTCCTTCCACGTTCTTCGGTATGTTCGAAGCGGCTAAAAACCGTATTAACTACCGCTTTAATTACCAGAGGCGAGGCACGATGTTTTACGACGTTTTCGAGGCGAGCGTTTAATTCGAAAAGCGAACAGACCGGCAACGATAATTTTCGATATTACCGGGCGGAATCGCGCGCTCGTCCCCGTTTTTCACCCCGGCCTGATAAATCGCCGCTTGTCAATTAATTTTCTAATTAGAGCGTGGCACGTTGCCCGAGATCGGCCGCCACCGCTTCCACGGAATGCGGCTTCTTAGCCGGGAATTCACGTCGGTCCCTCACACCCCTTCCTGCCTTTTATCTTCTTTCACTTCTTCCGTCGAAGCCCGTTTCTCTGCTCTCCCTTTTTCCATGCCGGATTCCTGTCGGATTGCTTCCTCTTTTGGGTCACGAACCACCCGTAATTAGAATACGTTGCAGCTCCGCAGTTGGAAGGTTAATTGCATCGTTTAGTCACAACCGGGGGTGGAACGTCAGAAATTTTGTTTGATTTCTCATGAATTTTCGATCGGAACCTCGCTTTTACGAATTCAGCCAATGCAATTCTCCTAAGCAGTAAGAAAACGTGAAAGACTTTGGATACCACGTTGAATATCGTTGCAGCATGCGCTTTATAAATACTCGAAACTTGGATCGTTTACTCTCAAGTTTCGTCTCATCCTTATAATTCCATAACGAGCATCGATGACTTAGTAATATATACTCGCAAGAAATTAAGAGCATTTCTTCTTGTCATGCGTGTTTTCTCAATTGCATTTTCCGTGGGAGAAAGGTGTTGAAAAATTCATAGCGCCGCTACGGAACAGTGAAATTGAATGAGAAAAGAAGAAAGGAAGAAAGAGAATAGTGACACAGAAATGCTGCGATTACAGAGGCGCGTGCTCGTCAACGATCGTCCGGTTGAAACGCATTCTGCAAGATGCAAATTCTTTGTTGTTGTACATGATACATATTTATGACTCCGCGGGAAAGTACGTAGGATTGTTGTTTAGTACGCGTCGCTGAAGCTTTTTCAATGTATCCCACAATATATCACCGGTTTACGTGCTATCTTACACACGTACGAGTAAGATTTTAAACGTGCGTTTCGTGATTTTAATAGCGCTATGCATTTGTTTGTAAAATTGAAGCGTTATGTTTGTAGCTTCGTTTATACTTTACGAATCGGAAATTTATTAAATTGCGGGGATTAGATCTTATTTTCGAATTTCTGTGCCTAAATTTTCTGAAATACATAGGCAGAGATCGGAATGTCCGAAGTGATTCGTGAATCTAGAACGTAGTTTCAATGCAAAAATGGAGACTCTTCGTGTATTATCGTTCAATTGATCGTTCCCGGTTATAGACAATTTATCGTTGCGGAATCGATATGCAGAACAAGCTGCGAAATAATGGATCAATTAAAAAAGCGAGGCGGCAAAATGACAAATGGAACGAATGGGAACGAATACAGCTGATAGATTGAAAACCAATGTAATTTGTAATACGAATATCAAAAAGTAATTACTTATTTATATCAAATTCACGTATATTGTTTCATGCTTTGCAAATGGGATGCAACTATCAGTTGCAACTATCGACACAGATATGCCTCGAAACCATTGCATATCTACAACTTCATTTCATCAGTTACAAATTACATCAATTTCCATCCTTATATCATTCTAAATGATAGATACTATATCAGGTATCTCGATCAGTTAGAACTATCGACGTAAATACGTCTCTCGAAACTACTGAATATCTAAAACTTTGTTTTACAAGTTACAAATTAAATCAATTTTCATGTTCGTATCATCATAATATCTAACAGCCACTACTTGTTCCCCTCGTTTAGTTGGACCAATCAAACAAACACGTATTTCTCGAAATTATTACGTACTTAAAAGTTCATTTCATCAGGCAAATCGATTTTCGTCTTAACATCTGATTACATGTAACATTCTTACAAAATTGATTGCAAACCAATAACGAGAAAAGACTGAATTGATGTTTGACTCTCATATAAGAAATTCAAAAATTTTAATCCCTCGTCGATTCGCTACTCAGCTCGACCGTAAACAATTCAAGAAAATTCGAATTCGTTGCAATTCCAGTTGCTACGTTAATTTGAGTCTATCAAATCGATAAATTGGATGGAACTCTTTGACGATCATCGTCCACTATGGATATCCATTGAAATTAACGAACATTTCGAATATCCCTCTTCTCCGTTTCCATTCATCGGGGGCATCTTTTTCTTTATAAATTTACCAAATGGAACGACAAAAAAAGGAATGAAACGCGGATGCTCTGACAGCGCTTGAGCTTTAATCGTCGATGAAATTCCGCTGGTCTAACGGGCTAATTTCGTTTGGCTTAACAAAGTCGAGTTCATCGCGGCTTGTCTTCCCTCCCGCCTATCCGCTGGTTTCGTTCGATGGAATTCCAGCATTGTTCGACACAGAACACCGTTCGCTTGATTTCCGTGTTCGATTGATTGCGACGCGGAAAAATACGACTCGACGTAAAAACGGGAATCCGCCGCGGTGCAAATTAGATACACGACCACTGACTCCCCAATCGTTTCGTCTTCTTTTGAATTGCCGTTGTTTCGTGATAATCGGGAAAATATCGTTAAGTAGGATTTGCGGGTAATTGCATTTCTCATGGCATAAGGGAAAAGTAAGCGCAATTTCGCGCAGAAGATGAGAAATAGCGACTAAAAAAATTCCAAAAATTTGTTTCCATGAAAAAATATATTTTCGATTTGTTTTTTGCTAGAAGAAATGATCGATTTGTAATATATCGATACGCGTTCGTGTTTGATTTATGGGTTTAATAAATAACGGTTAAACAACGAAGCTTGATAGTCGGAAGAAGCGAAAGTGGATATATTGGCAGTAAATATCATAACATATAGAAGAGATAGTTTAAAAGAAAATTTAAAAATCTACAAATTATGCATTTTTCAACGTTACTTTAATTTTCCAGGATTCGCAATTTTTATACATACAGCTTCAATGTTCAATTGATAACTGTTGATTAACCTCGATTTCGGTTTTTATACATTTATTATCATTTCAGAATGATAATACAAAGATATTATAGTATATTTTAAATATTCCTACTCTGACGTAATATCACTACGGAACTTGGTAGACACTAAAATCATCCTCCATGTTAACCTTGTCAAATTTTAATTATCGAAATGAATTATGCAAAATATAAAGCAGCATTTTTTGGTCGACGCGATCGATCATCTGTACAATCTTCAGACAAGAAAGACAAGAAAGATTTACCTTGAAGAAGAATAAAATAGGATGAACAATAAGATCATCGACGAGCCTCGAACGATGAAGTCATCGAACGAGGCACATTAAATTACAGACCACTCGGAAATCGTGGTAATTTCACGTGGTCGTGATCGCCCGAGGGAGCGATTCCCCTGACAATAAATTCATTATAAAGCCGCTTCTAATTGTCGGCTGTATCGCGGGGCCGGAATGAATTCGCCCGGATCCGCCTACGAGTGAACCGCGCCCAGTTAGCAAATTGCAATCTTCCTTCGCGGAGCAAACACGCCGGGAGGTACGCTTCTTAACCGAGTCCCTCCTTAATCGTGCGATTTATTTATGCGAGGTAATTAACGGGAGAGACGCGTAATTTCGCGATCGTTTCCGCTACCTATCTTATCCCGCTTATCCTATCTTCCGCTTCTTCCGCGCATCAAACGAGTTTCCTTCATTTTCATCTTCTTATTTCACAGCCTTTTTGGCAGCGATCACGAGGTTAAGTACAAAAATGAAAGTCTTTCGTGTAGAAGATAGAGGTTAGATAAAAATATCGACATGTTTGAGCGGTGATTAGCTGCTGTAAAGCAACCGGGAATTAATCGCGTTTCGTACCAAGTTACACATTTTATGATAATTATAAGATAAGACTTGACAACTGTGAATCATAATCGCAAGAAAGATTGCAAATGTATTTTTATATAATGTAATCATAGGTCAGGGACATATAATTATTAAAACGATTAGAAGGCAAGGGATTAATCGCGACACTTCAAAGGTTTATGGCACCGTCGTAGGTAGTTTCACAGACTGACTCATAAAAGTATTTGAACATTTGTTATGGAAATCTTTTATGGGTATAAATGACTATCATGATCACGTTAGTAAAATTTTTTAGACAAATTGCAAGGTATTTGCTGCAAATATGTATGTGTCGATACAGACCACAAATGCAATTTTTTCAATAAGTATCTTGTAACACACACTTTTGGATTTGTTTTAAACATTATCAACGTAATTTCGATAGTTATAAACTCATTAAAGCGTTAAAATTTCTTAAAATTTTAAAATGCTTTCACATATGATATAGTTCACATGATATATCATAAATCACTTTTATATTAAGCGTTGAAATACTTTTCGCGAGATACAGTAAGCATCGATTCTACTTTCCGTATGTTTTTTACAAAGCGTGTCAGTCACAAAAGTATAATATTCGAAGGAAATTACAGAAATTTGCGACATGAATTGTAGTCCACTGACAGATAGTAATCACTCCGGCTACGCTGATATCGCGTTACGGGCCACGTATCGGTTTGAATAATTCACGTTTGATTGCGTTTCGTTTTCCAACGACGGCGCGGCGGCCCGGTTGGCTCGCGCTCACGCTCGAAAAGTTCATTTTCCCGTTCATCGATTTCCATACCACGCTCGTAGGGTGGTGGTCCTCGTGATATCAATTTATACCTATCTTCGTGAAAATAGAAACTGCCCGGCCTGCCACTCTTTCGTGTATCTTGTCCAGTTTTTCCACAATCAGATTTCCATTACTCTCTTTTTTTTTCCTTTTCATCGTCGATAGAGTTTCGTTTCGCTTAGAGTCCACAAATGTGGAAAAATGGCGGTTTAAGCCAGAAACAAGAGCGAAATCGAATTCAATGTCGCGTAGGTTCGAGGACAGATCGATCGTTTCGCGAATATTTTAATTTTGACGCGACCATGAATCGGTAATAACAAGCTTCTTTTAATTTATTCGACCTCTTGGCTGTGTTTAATCGATCGAAGACGGTTCTCGAAGTAACAGGCCTTAAAGAGCTTAATTATCCTCGTCTTCTGTTATTACGACGCCATCGCCGAGACATTAGAGTTATCGTAAACATGCTAAGCATTTTAATATTCATAACGAGAATAATTCTGTCAACCGTGTTAACGCATGATCATTTATTGCTATAATTAGACTGCAGATATTTATGTAAATTCATATTTTACCCGATATAAATAAATATTAGAACGATCGTGAATACTTCGGATATTTCACATAAATCCATACAAATACACAATCGACTTATACATATGTATCAGAAAAAAAGTTAATAAAGAATCCTTGGGGTAGCTCGAAAATTTGTTTAAACAAATTGCATAGAATATTCCACTGCGTATTGTTATTGCATAACCTACATGTTAATTATCGGAATCCATTCAATAGGAATCAATTAAATCGCCACCTCGTTGACCTGGTTTTAATGAACGTGCCGGATAATGAATATCGCGAGGTTGTATGAAAAAAGCGACAAATTTCCACTGAAAAGCGGGAACGTTGAGAGCGTCGATATCATAAGAAATGCGTAAAATGAATTTCCACTGGCAAACACTCTCAACGCCACGAGGACAGTACACAAGATTCGTGCAAAGAGACGTGCAACGCACACGACACGATTCCTGGTCAAGGAGCTTCCGTGTTACGAAACAACTCCCTAATGGATTCAAGATGCCGCCGCTGTGATAAGCTACATTCTCTCGAATGCGCTCAAAGGAGGCACCTTGCGACGACCGTCGATTCCTTTTACATATTCCTTTTGTTCGTCTTTTTCTCCTTAGACGTCAGCAAGAACTTCACTTTTCAGAAGAAATTGAGATTGTTCTCCGAGAAAGAACCGAATTGGATCCTCTTTACGAATGGAACGCGCGTTTGAAATATTTGTGCAGATGGTGAATAAGTATGCAGGAGGTAACACAACATAAAAGTGAAAGGCTCGATTTAATAGAATGGAGAATGTTGTACGTTAATTTCAAGTTTTATCAAAGATTAGTATGTTAATTGTATTCTTGACGTAGGCTTCTTGGAAAATAGGTAAGGTTCTTTTAATATAGGAGAAGTATATAAAAGAGGAACATCGAATAGGAATTAAATCGATTTTTTCGATTTATTTAAATTAATTCACTGTTTCTGTCAAATATCGGCATTATATCTTTATGAATAGAACGATAGGCTTGTTTTTCGATAGCTTTGACAAGTCCAGTCATTTCGAACGAATTATAGTTCGAAGTTATGTGATTTAACTCATTAAGGGGGCTAACACAACGTATCACTTGCAACTTATCTCGATCAATTTACATTATTTTACTACTTTTTTTCGTTTAGATTCTACATTTTTGTGAAATCTAGAAGCATTGCTAGACCCATAATGAATTAATAATCAAATCATAAATTAATATCTAACATGCTTGGAACAAAAGAATGTTGCTGTATAGAATGAAAAGTATGACTATGGTGTGAATAACGGAGCTTAATTCAGAGCCATATCGAGGCAAAGCTCCTGTTGGGAAAGTACGGAAACGGCAGCGTCACGTGCACGCTCATAAATCGTGTCGAGTCGCGAGGCATTGATTTGCACGCGAATACTGAATAATTTATCCGGTCAGTTAACCGAATAATTGCACGTTATTCGACTGCTCCGAAACACTCTCCCGATGAGCCGGGTAATCGTTGTGTTTATGTTTCACTATTTAGAGAATAATTATAGGATCAACCGGTGCGGTTCAGCGATAGTGAATTATTAATCGAACACGCGCGCGCAAACATTTATCTGGTCGGATGTATTAATTATTATCTCGACATAACAATAAAAACGAGTAACGTTATTCAGATCTTTTCATTTAGGTTGAAAAAATTTATTTATTACTTATAAGAAACGAATATCCGTATCTATAACGTTCCGAGGAATGTAAATTACAATTGTAATTGGAATCTTTAAGAGTTTCACGCAACAATGGGAATATTTATACAATTTCGATGTTACAATAGTTTTTGTACATTAAAAAATAACTCTGCCTTACCATTCCCCAACAATTCACGTCATGAAGTTTAAATCAACTTTTTGATATCCTAAAATTCCTTGTCTCGCAGTAAATATGTCTCTCAGTTGGTTCTTATCTCGAAATGAAAACGATTTCCCACGAAAGCGTAGGGGAGAATAAAGTCATACAGAGATTCGTTCAGCCGGGTCAAGTTTCCAATCGATTTTTATCGACGCTCGCCGAGACTATTCGATTCTAATTCCGTTTACACGAACAACCCTAAGTAGATCGGTCCGTGAAAGTTTGATACGCCTATCGCGGTGTAACTTCCAGGCAAAGTGCTATTCCGCCGCCACCCATGGGGCCTTATCTCCTCTGCTAACTCGAAAAGTTAACAGCTGACGATGTCCCACCGCAGGATACGTACAAATGCTACTTTGCATCCTGAACTGAACACCCCGTAACACAGAGAAACCTGGAACGATAATGACGACGCGGCGAATATCAACGCCAAACCAGATAGCGCCATCGTTCTTCGTGACGCTACTCCACTGGATTTTAATCAAAACTTCACCACTATTCTGTAAATAGCATGGAACTTCCATCCAAAAAAAAAAAGAAAAAAAACAAATTTACTGGAACATGATAGAGAGGATTAATTCGAATGATTTTCGTTGGTCGTTGATTTTTAACTCGATGTTTACAGTGGCTAAAATTTCACTCTTTTATTTATTTTTTGACCAAAAACCGTTCAAACTGTTTGTTACGACGATGGATAGAGAACATTGATATCGAAATTTTCGTTTGGACAGTATTTTGCTTTGGTCAATTTTTGCCGTGCATAAACACGACCACGGAATAGTTAAATAAGGCATGTGGAAAATGGAGCCATTTATTTGCTGCGCTTGAGTGCACCGTATTTTTGACTTGGAAAATTTTCAATTGCAAATAAAATTCTAAATAGACAATGTTAGTAATTATTTGATTAAATCGTTCTGTTTAATAATGCAAGTTTAGGATCGTCATTGCTGTATCAATTAAAGAGTACCTTAACCCAAAGTAACCCAAAAGAAGATTTTATTAAATTTTCCTCTGAATATCGTCAACATCTTCGACTCTACGATTCAATTAAAAGACACGGCCAGTAAGCTGTAGCAAGTTGTGGGGGTGAGCGATTAGCGAAATAAAACTTTCATTTCAGCGGGGCAAATGATCTCGGGCATCCGATGAACCTAACCCAAACCAAGGAAATCGTGCTCTCAAAAACGAGAGAGTCGACGAAAATTAGAAGAAAAGAATCGTCTCAATTATAAGCGTGACGAGGTGGCTCGAATTAATTTACAGGCTAACGCCGAGACCGACTCGTGGAAATTCCATTAATACGGACCCAAGTGTCCGGGATTCGAGAGAGACGCGCCCCTTTAAAGCAGACAGGCTTGTCCATTAAGACCGATGATGAAATATTTACGTCGCCGTCACGGACAGAGACTAAAGTACACGAAAAGAAATTGCGAATTCTTCGACCGACTGATTATCGAAAAATTGGGTTCAACGACTAGGTGTAAACCAGGAAAATAAAAACGTTTACATTCTTTCTTTGAGAAATTGGAAATGTCTCGACTGAGTATCTCGACCGCTCCTTTGTTAAAAAAGAAATACGATTTTATTTAGAAATGAATTCTTTTATTATTATTTATTTGGAGAAGTAAGCAATTCGATCAATTTCCGTTACCTAATGTACTCGTTAGTCGGATTTTTATTATTTTCGTTACGTAAATTCTCGTGCAAAATTTATTCGTACATCGTATAATTTTAGAAATCCAATTAATCATACTAATCATGGTAATGTATGATTATTTATTTTACGGTAGAAGAAAAGTTAATAAATTGGGTTCTTCGATTTGCTTGAAATTATTTGAAATCAATGAATGTGAATGTGATTGATATTATATGAGTATCTTAATTATCGAATGTCAGTTCGATCAAAATTAATTAAGTTACCAAAATAAATTAACTCAATGTACGTCTCACATTTAAATTGATATCATCAGGTACATTGTGAAAGTAACTATCAATTGCATTTTGTATTTTATATATTTTTTACAAACTGTTTATTTCCTTTCGATTAATGTTGCCATTTATTTGAAGAAATTGCGCACGGGTAATTTCTCTTGGAACATATTCCAGTCACATTGCTTTGAATAGGACGTGTTACACATTCGTGTACAATTCATAGGTATAACCGTTCGACTCGCAAGTTCGGAGAAGCACGAACTAAGAAATTCTAAAGTTGCTTCGCTAAATTATGATCTCGCACAATGTTTCCTTATTACCTAGCTACTTCGTGTTGCAGATTCGCACAGCTTTTGGAAATTGTTCTGAAATTGTCCTCGTCAAACTTCTACGAATTTCGTCTATGTATTCCAGTTGAATATTTCTTAATCGTCGAAATTTGTATATCCCTGACTTTAATTCATGAAATATAAAAAAATCTTAATTCAAATCAAATTAAATAGAACACGGATATTTATATTGCATTAAAATTAAATCAATTAATTCTTACCCTGGCAATTCAGATATTAGCTTCTGTTTTGTATTTGATCGAAATGGAAGAGGATTATTTTTTAAGGAGCAGCAATAGATTGTCTATAAAATATTATAGAAAAAATATTCAATAAAATACCAATTCTACGAAGACACGTTGCCTCCGAATTTTTCTCACATCTCGCTAAATACTTTCGAAACAACCTAATATTTTTCCTTATATTTTTTTATTGAATCTATATTGGACATATATTGGACATATTCTTTTATTGAACTAAAATCTAGTAAATTTAAATCCTCTACCTTTTTTCGGTTCTACACACCTTTGTTCGGTACAACAGAACGCTACAAAATTAAATTGCACCACCCATGGAAAAGTTAATCGATATTCCTATTAGCAAATGATTTAGTCAAAATGTTAATCATGCAAATTTCTCAAAGTTAGCGCGTCATAAACACGTTCAAATTGAATAAGTACAGGGATAAGAGCGAAAGAGGTAATTTTTATTAAAAATAGACCGACATTCTCAGGCTTGCACCATTGCCAGCTTTGACACAGACCAGAGTCTGGGAGTTTCAGAAGTTTCATTCTTCGTTGTCTCGGAAGTTTCGATGGAACTTCCACATCCGGGCGAGGCGTCGAACTTGTCGCCGTGTAGGCAGCTGCAAAAACCTTGGTGAAATCGACAGCGAGGTAGAAGGAATTCGTACGTAGTTAACTGCCAATCAGGATTAGCGACGGAGTCGCCGATTCCGGCGGTCGCTTCTTAACTACGTCGCGTAATTCCGTGTAAAGTTTGCGCGCGGTTAATTTCACCGCGAATAATCGACTTCCACGTTGTTGGCTGTGCCCACGGGGGAGAAACGTGGAAACGAGTAGGAAAGTAAATCCGTAATAGTTTTAAGTGTGTTAATTAATGCTCCCGTGACGAGTTTAAACGGTTGTAACCGACTAATTCGTAGTTCTTGTCCAGTTAATTAATTTGAATATAGTCGGTGTATACGTCGCGATTACGATTAGAGAAACATACTGTGTTCAAAACTACTGCCACAGTGGAACTCTGTTTACAGCAACAAAATTCTCTCTGAACGAGAATTTTTATTTTGTCTTTGTATGAATAAAGATTCATAGGTAAGTGATGCTTAATACGTTTGTTTCTCGGATAAATGCTGTAAGTGAAACTTTAATGTATCATAACGTCATTTATTTAGAAATTTCTATAATATTGCACTATGTTCGATTTGAGTGAAAAACGAGGCTGTAGAATATTTTACATATGAAAATATTAATATGTTTGTTATATCCTCGATCAAAAATAGAGAGAAATTTCCAGAGAAACTTAATGTACTATAATCACAGTACGTCAAAGTCACGGAACAAAATCTAGAATTCCCTTGAACACGAAGCAACCCTCACGTCATCCCATTACCCCGGAAGCCACTGGGAAGCTTATAATTCTCCCAGTCATGTCACGACAGATGGAAAGTCCCAGCACCAACCGCGACAAACAGCCATCTGACGAGAGCAAGATCAAGAGATACTCGCCTGCATTAACCATATAACACCCCTAAACTCACCTACGCGTATACACACGTATGTTTACTACCCCAAACGCGTCAACCCGTGAAAATTGAACTGGCACGCAACAGTCGGGATCAATTGGAAAACAACGCGACGAATGATTCCATTCCAGGCACGATGAATTTCACTTCTGTCCCTTGTCTAACGATTTCACGAGTCAACGAATCGTCCAGCAACTCGTGGCGCCGCAAATCGGATTGCAGGACACCAGGGTGTCCTAGGATGTTGAAGGGAGTTGGGTGGACGAGTGCCAGGCGATAACCGGCTTCCAGGAACTTCATTGGGAAAAGTTAGGCAATTGGACGCGAGGATGAAGTTACCGGCTAGTTTTTAACCTTGGTGCAGTCCTTCGCGATTATGCGTTCGTGCAACGAGCAGACGAGCATTCGATGTACAGGCTTTTCATCGCGAAGAGAAAAGAGAGAGCGAGCGCGCTTATTTCTCGCTGCAAATGAAAATCTCGACAGAGAATGTTTTTATTGGCCGGAGCTTCACCGCGTTTCCGTCCGCCTCAGTAATATATCGGTCGAAAACGATCGGCCGCTAGCATTTTTTCTTTGTCGTTTGACGCACACTCGCTTTTTAACGCTGTGCTCGTTTTAAATTATTTATGGGATCCGTTCGCGAGATTTTATTTTTCACTGACGGATTTTTATTAATTTTCCCCGGATCCTTGCCTTCCGCCCAGTGTAACGTTCTGTCCAACGCCCGCTTTTTATGAAAGCTTCTTTCTTTTCGTGTTATTCGGGCTAATGAAAGCACGGAGCGCTACGAGGGAATAGTTCCTTTGGTCTTCGCGTTATGCAACCTCGTAATGCACGAAGATGTTGATGATATCCTTGTGTGTGTTGCATCGTAAATGAGAAGCTTCCTTTTATCAGATTCTTCCGAAAACATTAACTAACTGTACTTGTTATTCCGACCTGGGTAAATTCAAATCGTTCTGTGTCGGATTCGATTAAATTCTTGCCATGACATCGGATAAATTTCTCCTCTGTACTGCATTTCTGGAATTTCTGCTATTATGGAATTTTTGTACTGGCATGTTTGGAATATTCGTACAAAATAGCGTTTTTGACAGTCGATACGTTCTATCGCGTATTTTGTAAAATTTGAAGAGCAGTGTTCATTACGAACTGCTAAATAACGAAATATCGAATTCGAGATTTCTAGCTGAAAATTTAATGCAGCCGTTAGAGAGAGAGAGAGAGAGAGAGAGAGAGAGAGAGAGAGAGAGAGAGAGAGAGAGATAAATCCATTGTTAATATAAAAGCAGATTTTAAAGAAAAAACTAATTCTGTACACGTATGAAATATAGATATCTTGACGTACTTAGATAATTTTTCAGGCATAGTGTATTACACTATCGTTTATTTTAATCTCTGCCAATTTTATTTTGACCACAAAACACTGAATATCCTAAAAATCTAATAGCAAAAAATATTTCAAAATAATAATTTTTGACAAATGTGTAACTTTCCAGAAGTCAATCACGAATCTACAAAAGATCGCTACAAGAAACGGGTCATATAATATTCAAGAAAATTCCAATCATACGAAATATGTTATCTTCAATTTTTCCTAAAATTTTATTATAAATTTTCCAAATAATTCAGCATTGATTTTTAATCAATGCTTTTTTCATTATATTAGGTCAAATCTCATACCTTTACTTATTGAATTCGCCACGATCAATATACAACGACCTCTTTCATATTTAACTGTCTACACACGGACCCTTTTATCCGCAAATTCCTTCCAGAGAATATCAAATCGAATTTTGGCTTCGCCTGTCTAACTGGCATCTTATCGAATCTCGTCGATGGTAGCCGAGATTCGCCAGCAGCCCCGAGGAACTTTCTTTTCAATTTTAAACCGTTTCGGAAGATCGCGTCGTTTCCTCTGGGAAACCTGGCCCCTCTAGTCTCGTGGATCGCGCAGCAGCGTTTCGGGAAAAGCCAACCTGGCTGCCCGTTGGATCGCGTTCGATTACGGAACTCTCGTGCTTCGAGAACCAGTCAGGAACAAAGAGGCGTACTCGAAAGTTCCTTTACCCACACCTCTATCGCATTGCTATCGCTTTAAATTCTCGCGGTCGCGGCCCAGAATCGTTTCCTCTACTTCCGGTGGCCGCGAGAATCGCTGTTATAAAAGCCTGGAATTGTCCCTGACAGTTCGATTCTTCGAGTCCCTCGTACTTTCTGACTACCGTGCAGTTCCCGATGAAACGGTCACAGTTCAAACTAAACTCAAAGGACTTAAGAACTTGTCCTTGGATCGCGAAGTTTCAAACTTATGCAGGTCAAATCTGCCATATATATCGGCCAGCAGGTGGAGATTCATAGAGAGGAAGAACAGGATTGTGAAGTTGAAATGGTAATTAACGTAAGTGGCAAAAGGAAGGATAACGATTTTCTTCCAATCAGGAAACAGTTAATTTTTATTCGATTCCCTTTTCTTTTTATAATCTTTCAACACTCGATACTTTTAAATTTAATTTCTCTCCTATTTATGAAGGATTTAAAACTGCTAAAATGCACAGAATAGACATAATTATATTTGAAATTTCATGTATTCGTAGTTGAAAATTGTATGCATTTGAAATGAGAGTTCTGACGATTGTTGGTTGATGAGTTGCCATTACTGCAAGCACGATTACTAATACCACCATTTGGATGAAACGAGCTAGTTAGCGCATGTAGATCGATCCCAAAAGGACTACGTCTAGTTAATTAGCTGATCAAGCGTGGTAATTACTCTATGAATTCGTTTGGAAAGAGGGGAAATGCAAGCTTTGTTAGCTGTTAAACGAACATGCTAAAAGCACAGTTATATCTCGGAAATAATAATAGCGTTAAGAATTTTTATATTTCTCTACGCATGTTACGCTATGAAACAAACTAACTAAGAGGAAATTTTATAACTACAAGAATATTAATTACGAAATTAACAAAGTTAGGTGAATTCCAGCTTGACTGATTAAAACTACAAATCCAAACGAATGTATTTTAAGTTGATACGACTGCTATATCATTTCACGTGCTATTTTAACTCGTAGAAATAATGCATTTCATTAACATTGGTTTTGCCATCGTTAAATTTTGTTCACTGTTCGCCGATAGATTCGAAATTAATACAACGTAAAGTTCCTACTGAACGAAATTGTATTCAACAGAGACGTTTTCAATAAATAGCCGCTAGTAATTAATTATAATTAATTTTATGGATAGCAGAGACCATAAACCGACTGACTTATTTTGCTTATAACGATTAATCCAGAATTTCGCTTCGTTAAAGTTTATGCTTTCATGTTATTCTTTAGGTCCAATTCGTTTCATCCGTTTTACTTTTCCACGAGATGTACGCAAATGTAGCAGTTTATAAGCGTCCCACAACCTTTCACAAACACTTCAAACAAGAAGAATCTCTAACTTCTCTGGATGAATTCACCAAACTCTTTAAATGTCTTGTGAAGAACAGCGAGCAATGATATACTCATAAATGTGAGAAGAACGAGTTGTGTCTTTACGAAGTAAACCATAAATAATATCGGTCACATAGAAAAGAGAAGAAATAATTCTTCTTATTCGTTGCCAGATACCAACTTCTCACAACGAGACCAAGTCGTTTTTCTTCATTTCCTTAAAGTGTGCCTCGAACGTGATCCTGTCGATTCGGCAAACCGAATATGTTGAATGAATTCGGGCTGGAACATCGATCCCCTTTGCACACCTGGGTTTTACCGAGTAGAAGAAGATTGTGCAACGAACAAACGAACAGGAGTTCTCGAGGGCGAGATTCAAGCAAGGAAAGAAACGATCGAGCCGGAGGAGACGCATCAACGAATTTTCTGTATTCTGATCTCGACGCACAGTCGCGTTTACGCTTCATTCTGCTACGCATTGTGGTTACGGAATACAGACGCGGCGTTTTAAACAATAAGACGAGACTAGTGATTTATTGTGTGAAAGGAAAAATAAGGGAGGAAAGAAAATAAATTGATTTTGGATTCTACGTCGATCCAATAATATTTTATTCCTCTCAGTATAAGCTGTTGAAATGTAGTACTGCAGATCCTTATCTTTTAATACCATGTATATATAATATTATATTTATATATTTTTGCATCTATGGTCGCGTTAAATTCTGATTGCAATATGGCACGCATTTGCAACCAGTATTTTCTCTATTCTCCAGTCCACTAAAAATCAATGGCAACAATTAATTTTATTAAAAGTCACTTTTGCACCCGTTTCTATTTAATTTAACTCGCGTTCATTTAATCCCCTTTATCACGGTTTGCGTTCGCTGTAAAATAAAAAAAATAAAAACGTGCTCGTCGATAATTCATACGCTCGAATTTTAATAGCACGCGAGTCGATGGAAGCGAGATCAACGATAAAAGTTACATTGAAATTAATTTTATACTACTGACAACAAGTTGTCCTATTTCATTATATGATAGGGATTTCTAGCGAATATGATAAAGTATACATTTACGTAATTGCTTGCACTTGATGGACAGATATGAATGGAGATTACAAATATAACACCTACAATATAGTTAGCAACCGATCGATATAAATCACTTCATACAAAATACACTGCTCAAACTTTCATCTCTTTTCATAACCCATAATAAATCATCAATGTTCCGAACTACTCGATCTTCAAAAAAGCAGCGTTCTTTACACGACGATGTGGAACAACTCGTCATTAAAACGTCGAGTTCTCCGCGCAAAATGGCCGGTTGATTGCAAAGACTCGACCCTCGTCGAAGATCCGTTCTCCACGTTACGAACGAGGGCTATTCTTCTCATGGATCGATCCGGTCTCATCCACGTAAGGAAACAGTCTAGTTACCAGCATTTTCCACCGTTTCATCCTCATCTAAAGATGAATATCTTTACAAACTTCATCGCTAACATATAGTATCAGCAAAAATCGACTAGAAACTTTATTTCGTGAATTTCCATTCCAATTATTAGGTAGAATTGATTTCGAGAGTTCTAATTTATATAAGCCGAGTTTTAATTTCTACTAGTCGAGTTTTTCGAATCATTATTGATGATTACACCGGTGAATGTGTTTCGAGATAGTAAATCATACGAAGGAATTGCATTGGATAGAACGATGATAGATGGAAGATGATGTGAAAGTGTAAATGTGAGGTTCGCTTGATTTCAAGCTCGGTAGTGAACTCATTGTTTACTTCCACCTGGCTTACCTTGCATTCAGCGAGGAAGAATCTGATTAGATGTAGAATTTGTGGAAAACAACGACTTTAAGATGATGGCGTGGTAATAGCCTGGGGCATCTTCTTTGTAGAATGTGAGAAGATTTGTAACCGTTGGATTTCCTAATTGAGGTCTTTCTATTCCTCTATTTTCGATGACCCGAATTTTGAGAAATATCGCCAAGGAATCACCTTAATGAAACTTTGAATTTTAGTGATCCAATCTTGTTTCCATTTCAAGAAGGAAATTCATCAATATTCTGATCTATTATCTGACAATTCTATGAAACATTGATAAAGATGAATCAACTGGAATTAGATCAGTTAAAAAAAGAAAAATTCTTAAAAAAAAAACACCACTATATTCGAAAGATTGATAATTCGAACGACAAATTAATTCGTTAAAAATTTACCAAAAACATTCTCATAAAATTAGAGCGAGAAATCACCCGCAACAATGCTTCTCGCACATTTTCTTTAAACTTAAAAAATTTATAATGAAAGAAACGCCCGGTCAGAATGGAAACGACTTGAAGTACTAAATTGGGCAATTTTGTCGCAAGGATAAGCCTCTGAAGGTGCTAAATGAGAGTGCATTTTTCAAAGGATTTGGTATCAAGATCCCTTGTACGACCAGTTCATCCAAATGATCGAGCACGACGGAAGAAACGAATTTCGAACACAGCGTAGAAAGCACCACCGAGTTGGATTCCACGCGACCTATCGATTAATTCGCGCAGTTGATTCGCGAAGGACTACAGCTAAAACGATTACTCCGATTCGAACGGTGCTCATCATCAATTTCCTATAAAAAGCGGGACACGAGTTGGGAATAGGTAGAAGCGGCCGTGCACCAGCACGGAACGAGTTTGTAATCGAAATTCCGCCAGGTAATCCTTGAACCAAAAAATATCGATTAAAACGACCTGAACGGCGACCGGGCGGAAAACAATATTTTTCATACGTGACTTCAAATTTAATCGTCGAAAAACGAGCGGGTGCAGCGTCGCGAAACGAGATGCCTTGATAAAATCGTCCCGTTTATTGGCTCGTTTCGCGAGATCTATAAACCTGGAGCGTGCAACGGGTACTTTATTGAGCTGTATAGAAGATTGTTATAAAGAAATAGGGTGATCATCGGTCCCAGAAAATTTGATCGTAGAACGTGTTTCTAGTTCGTAAGATTTTAAAGAAGACAAATTTCACAATTCGAAATTCTGTCAATTATTTTCATTGTAATTTGTTCGTAGATGATCGTGGTACGTAATTCAAGCTCATTTTTTAGAGCATTAACTGAAAACGGAAATTCACACTGTTGTGGTTTGAAATTATTATTGCCAGGAGGAAAATAAAAAATGTTTAATAACAGACGCCGTTTGTAACAGCGCTGTGTCCTATGATTCGATAAAATAAACTGTTATATTCATAACATTTTCAATGCTTTTACCGTTGCAGAGAAAAGTATTAAATAGACTAAAAAGCGTTGCCACAATTTTATCTTTTGATAAAATATGTATGTATGTTGTTCATAGTTTAGCAATCAGTGTAACGTATCAATCGACAACTCGAAAAATGTTCGCATCGTGCAATGTCAGAGATGCCAGACTTTTGTACTAAAATAAGAGATGCAAATCTGAGAATAAACTTCCGTGTTTTACATCAACAAACTTAATTTCTGGTTTTATGTAGATTAAGAACGTCTTACTTCTTTAGATGATTATGTACTACTATCTTCTAAAGTCTTCTAAAGTCTGATTCTGCATTTACACTGAAAGTTCGTCAGTGCGACACTCGACAAAGAGATTTCCAATTTGGTACTCAATTTCCTAATCTTCTTTTATTTGAACGTTTACCAAAAATAACGACAATGTACTAGATTGTATTAATTTTCTAAATTTCTTTCCCCATAAATATTTTTATCATTGCAGATCATTATGGCATCATGTGAAAACCAAGAATTTTCTCTTGCACATACAACTTTAGTTTCTCGACATTCACATATATAAACACATCCTTCTTGGAATTGAGTAAAACGTGTATCGCTGCAAATCTAAAATTTCGTACATTACAACCTAACATCACTCTTGAAACTCATCATCACCCTCATATTCCAGCCGCGAACGATTCAAGAACCTCGCGAAACATCCCAACATGTATATCTTGCATCACTATCGACGATGCTCGTTACAAAATTCATCGATAGGATTGCCGCACAGCGAAGTTCACCTTATCGCTCGTCCAAGCGTGGCTCGTTATCCTTTGATTCCATTACGGGGTTCGATGGGAACCGGTCCCGCGCATTGTGCCGCATTCTTGTCTCTCTAGTAGCGTGGCAACGCGTCCTCCAAGATCGATCGATCGTCCAACGGCCATGAATCTTGCGCCTGTGGAATTGCTGTCCCGTTTCGCCTTTTCCGTCGCGTCTCTCCTTTTCCGTCCGGTCAGCGGACTCGTTTCACGATCAAACCAACACGAGACACACTCGTGGATCGATCGTCGACCGACATCGAAGCTTCCGCGCGAATCCGAGCAATCGTTCGACCGATTAGCTGAGGCTACAAGGAACCGCCGGATTCTCCAACTGTCGGTGTTTATCTTCCCTCTGTGGCGTTGACCATTAAAAACACCTTTTTCGTCGTTGATTCGTGTTCAGCTGATCAAGCCGTGGCTCCGTTATAAGATGCAACGGAGACGAGCAAGATCAAAGGAATCCGATGGGCCACGATTTATTATGGGAAACGTCTTCATTTCTTGGCAATTCGACTGGATTAACATCTCGTTGTCTACTCGTGTTTTAATAAGAAGCGTATTCGTGGCTGGAAAGGAGGTCTAACTGGTTTAAGATACTTCGGAAATGAGAGTTAACTCTTTACGCTCTTTAGGATTTTCTAATGGAAAGTTTCTATAGAATATTAGCCTGAGAAATAAAGTGTCATATTCGATATAGGAGTAAGAACTTTTCATGTCGATGCAAACTTGGTAGATAAAAGGATATAGGATCAAGAAAATGCTGTTCTTAGAATAATTGATCACGAAGTCGGCAAGATAAAATGTGTTTTTTTATAATAGAATTGTGAACAACATCGCGATCCTTCTTCCAACATTTCGAAGTAGAACGCGTATTTGACAATGAATGATTTATTTAACCACACTATAATCTGAGTAATACTGAGACACCATATGGTGTAAACGTTACACCATAAAAAATGTCAAACATGGTGGTATCACGGGTAAAAGCGATTTAAGTAGATTCAGACACACATGATCAGCCTATCACGTTCCCAGCTCGGTTAAAGTCACATGTGCTGATAAATTGATCAAGGAAAGAAAAGGAAAGAAAGGTGTTTTCATTTCGAAGCTTCGCCCTTAACGCAATTAAACGCAACTGGAATCGAAACGGTTGCGATTGCACGGGCATTACACGATGGAACGAAAGTAACTTGCAGGAGATTACTTTGTCGAGTCGACCATGCTGCGGGAAAGATTTTCCGCTGTACCAGAGTAGAACGTGACCTGATCCCTCTGTCTCCGTTTCTCCTATCCTCTCGTTCCTTCCTCTTCGCTGTTTCTTTCCCCCTTTCTTCTTCCCAGAATTTTTTCCTCGACGATGGGAGAAGAGTCTTCGCGCACGAAGGAAAGTCCCCTAGTTACGCGAGAATACTCCCGAGACTTTAATGAATTCCGATGGGAGGAATAAAGAGGAGGGTAAGAGAGGAAGGATAAAAATGGTAATTACGATATAAAGGAGCCTCCCGGATAAGAATACCAGCGTAAGAACGGCGTAAAAAGCAAGACAGAGGGGTAACAGCGGGGCTGAAAGGGGTGAGAGAAAATAAGAGAAGAGAGGAGAAGAGACTCGAGTCTCGAGAATCGCCAACTTATGAACCATTCGCAGACATTTGTGAAAAAAAAGAAGCGCAGCTGGAGAATGCAAGGAAGAACGACAAGCAGAACGATGATGGAAGGGGATAAAAATGGACAAGGGAGTTTCTTCAGTTCGAAACTGGCTCAACGCGGATGATAGCCCGACAGTTTATTAAAAGTTGCTCATTATTCCGATCGTTTCACTCGACAAGATGGCACGAAACCACTTTCGAACAGTCGGTCACGCCTTTCAGATCTTCCTGCGGAACGACCCTTCTTAATAACGACACGGTTCCGCTGAATATATTCTATACAATGCTAATTTAATTTTGTACACTGCTAGTACAAAGTTTGGAATGTACAATGTATTTTATAAAATTGAAGAATTTGAAAGAACGTCTGCTTAAAATACTGTGCTATTTTAATCAAATAAAATAACATAGTTTCGTGAAGAATTTGTCGAATTAAAAAATTTTATTTATTTAGATTTCAAACTTTTAGAATGATGAGATGTCGCGAGATTGGTTTTTTCGGGAACAATCGTGTGACACTTGCGTTTTGTGCCAACGTCTCGTAGACATTGCGGTCTATTACTTCACGACAGACCTGAAACAGTTTCAGTTTTTATAAAATGCAAAATGCAACTGCAACAGCTACACGATTGCTCCTGAGAAAATAATATCATGATAAAAGAATATTATTATTGGTATCTATAATGTTAATTTTTAATTAATAATAATATTAGCAAAAGATTCAGTGTAAGTATAATCGAGAAATATTCCGACGATAGTGTACATTGACAGTTTATATAAAATACACAGGGAACAGAAGATTTACGACAATCGTGATGATGATTTAGTATTCATAATCGATAAAGGATACGACTAAATTGCTGGTATAATTTAATAATAATAAGAGTAGGTTTTGCTAGAAAAAGACGTTCGTTGTTACTGTTTCAATTCGTTCTAATCGATTTCTAAGTGCTAAAAAGGTTTTCAGGAATTAGCTAATTCAAGAAATGAGAAGTGTATGAGACGGAAATTACCTCAGGCCAGAGTTCCGGTAATCTAATTTTTCAAGGATCCTCTTAAGGGTACTGGATATAAATCTGGATATAAATCCTAATGCACTTTGGTCGCCATTAAACGACCAACCCTTAAAAATTGAGTTTCGACGATGTAAACAAATAACGATGTAATAATAATTGAGAATCGACGTTGTAAATAAATAACAGGAGATGTGAAAAAATGAAAAGATATATCAGCAAATTTGTGATTAAAATTCAGAAATTATTCATCTAAACTTATTTTTTAAATTACATCTATAAGAATATGAATTCGTATAAATATTTGTGTAATAATAATAAAAGATAATAATAATAAAAAATCTGCTTTGTAATCCGCTGCAATTTGTTCGCACTCGAAGATAATTCTCTGAAGTAAGTCTCGTTAATTCGAAAGTATGTACTGCCGAATATATGCAATAGCAGCTAGCCAAGTGTATCGTGGTAAACGAGTTCGAAGCTTACTCAAAGGTGCACTCAATTTGGCGCGGCAGGGCGCAGTGAGAAACCATGGGGATGGTAGAAATTATTTACGGTAATCGCGTTGAAGGCAAGAAACCATCGACGCGGGATAAGCCGCAACCGTGAGCCCGACTTCCTAAAACCGAAAAGCTGTTCTCTGCCGCATCCTCTGCGCTCACCGAGTTTCTAACGGTCTAACGAATTTACTATTTTCACACGGCGAGCATCGGGCCACACAGCTCGGGAAAATCGATTTTCGCTATGTCATATCGCACCAGCGGGCTTTCACTGATACGCGGAAACGAAAACCGACTGAAATCATGCCACCTAAATTTCGCTAGCCGCAATACCGACGGACACGAGCGAAATGCACGGTTTAGAATTCCGAGTGCGTCTCTCTTATATCTAACAAGTCAATTCACGAGGTTCGTTCGATTCCTCAGACGATATCATCTATTTTCGCAAGCCTACGAAAGTAGTCGAATTTCTAGATATCTTTGATGTACGTATTTATTATGCATGTTATATGGAATATTAACAAATTTTTCACGCTGCTACGAAGCTTGACTATCATAATTATATCAGCAAAATCTGAAATAAAACTGGAAGTATATATAGAAATTGCAAGATATTTAATGCAAACATATATTTAGTAAAAAAATTAGTAGAAAGAAATATAATTTTGTTTAAAGAATACCACTAAAAAGACAAGCAAAGGGTGTCTTCTGAATAACTACAATCGTCACAGTCAAGGGAAATTTAAAACTATAGAAATACAGAGAATACACGTACTGTTAAAAAATACAAAAAGATATCTAAAAAATAATACCGACTATAGTACTTAGAAGATACAACATTCTTCTACATAGGTTTCATTTCTCGCGGTACTTCTATCAAAATATGAATTTGCGTAAATACTCGCACTCTATTCATAATATTCACGAGAACACGAATAATTTGCCACGCGTAAATCAAAAACGAATTGAGCGAAAATCACAACCCACCTAACGTCATTAACCCCACGCTAATTCTTCGTTTAACAAGCATTGACATTCGCTATAAACGTCTCCCCGTACACCCTACCTGAAACATCAAGCAATCCAAGCAGCCTAAGCCGGCTACACAATTAATTATCGTGGTAGAAGGGTTGAAAGCCCGAGTGAAAAATCCATTCCGAGGAGCAACGAAGGATTTCGACTTCAAAGTGGGCGACGAAATCGAATCTGACTGCGCGATACGGGCTGCTGCGCTCGCTCACAGACGAAGGGTAGGATGACAGCGCGCACCCTTTAAGGCAATTACCAGAGGGAGATCATCCCTCGGTGTGTCGGGGCCGACGGGATAAACAAGACGCTGCTCGAAAGTTAATCTAATCCGTCGTAATAAGGAGGCAAGCGAGACGAAGAGAGACTGCAAGGGTAAAAGGGAATCGAGAAGGTCGCTGAAGAAAGAAGAAAAGGAAGAAGAGCAGGAAGATGTAAAGAAGGGACTGAGTTCAGGCTGGAGGAACGATTAAGATGCATCGGGTTGTAATGATATAGGCAGCCACAGTGGGGTCTGTTCGCGGCGGTTTTCAGACCGCGCTACTTAATTACCGTTTAATGAAAACGCTGCGCGAAATGAAATCCTTATCGGATCGAGCGACTCCCCTACGGGCGTGGTACGAATGGCGCAAGCGGATACGATGGGTCGTCGAGAGCCTCGGGTCTCCTGAAACTTGCATGGCCGAACGGAGAGAGAATTGTCGTCCATTGGAGCGTTTTCGAAATTCCTACCTGCGAGTGGAAGTGTTTTTAAGGATCCTGAAAGGTTTGAGGCTCGGATTAAGTTTCGGGTTAAAGTTCCAGTTAAAACAGGGCTTTGTTATATGATACTGTGAGCGTGGTAATATTAGTGCATTTTATAGAAACATTAATAGCTAAATTGCTATAATTTGGCGTTACATATTGGCATTTCAATTTCTTTCTTTCTTCATACTTATTTCTTTTTTATTTATTTCAATTATTAATGAATTTCTTTTACCAATAGTAGACTATTTTATCCGATCGTGTTACAAGGATAATTATTTCCGAATATCAATCCTTCACTTTTTAACATCTATAAGTCTTTTTAATATCTATGAATATTCTGATCGCGCTTTAAGATTTTTTGATATTTAGAATCTGATGCGATGTTTTTACTCTGCCTTCGTTACGGTAATACAGGACGCAGATTGATGCGATATTATATCAGGAGTTGAAAGAGTAGATTTCACCTCATTCAGTGACCGTGTTTCGTTTTTGTTTTATATCGCGCATCAAGTTCGATGAGACTTCAGTAGTCAATTTTCGAATCGAAAAATATTACATGTTGAGAATGTGTTCAACGGTTCGTGAATACGGTTCACGAAGCACCCGGCGATAAAAATCGCGTTTCGCGGGTAAAAAGATTCAAGCCATCGAGCTTGTACACGCGGCCGAACAGGGGTCAAATATTTTTCGATTTCCGTTCACTGGCATACTTTCGTTCGTGAATGGAAGATTACGACTGGATCGAGTGCTCTTTCAAATCGTACCAAATGCAAAATTTCGAGTACCATAGTTTTCAAAAAACCGTATAATACAAACCTCCAAATAACATGCCGTTAATAGAAACAAAGTTACATCAAACATTAATTCCTTTTTCGTTCTCGTCATTTACGATTCTACGCCGAAAGGCAATGCTTTCAAAGCATACGATTCAACTGGAAAATGTATGAAATTCGAGAAGCATACCGTGACACTGCTCGATAAAACCAGAATATTTTACATGCTCCTAATTACTTTGCACTCAGTTATGCATTTAACTAAAATACGAAAATGTATCATTATTTTTCAAACCAAATTCCAGCACAATAACTTTCAACGAACATTATATTATCAGCTAAGGCAAACTACCGAGAGTTCTCATGAATTCCCAATGAATCTTTTATATTTCGAACAATTTGCATACAACCTCTCTCTATTCCGAGCGTCGCATATTTTCGGCCGAATAATACGATCGATTTATCAAACGGAAATACGCGAGGAATTTGAATGGAGAAGGAGATGGTATAAAAAACCGGCCGATCCATTGGCGAACCGTAGGCTTAGTATCGGACGTGTTTATCGTGGGATTAGCAATTTTATTGCGGTCATCTTTATGCATACGGCATTCACAAGCGGGCACGTTCTTATTTCAATTCGCGTGCAACGTTCGAAAGTAGACCCTCTTTCCTGAAGAGGAAACCCTTTTCCTCGTCCTTCTGATAGCTCTTCTTCTTCCTTTTCTTTCTGTCTGTCTGTCTGTCTCTCTCTCTCTCTCTCCTCTATCCTTCTCTCTCCGCCAGGTTCTGAGAGCGCACTCTCGAAACCTATCCCTGCATCTCGACACTGCCGCTTTTATTCTTATTTCCATTAGAAACGTTGGATGCCAAGAAAGGACGATGATGCTACAGCTTTCCCTGAGAGAGGAAAATTCCTTCGTGTTTCTGTGCTTCTTCGCTATTCCTCGTTTTTTCGGCAGCGAGAAGATCGACACGACATGTCGCTCCTCGAGGAGATCCTCGAATGAAAAATGCTCGACTAAACTGTCGGTGGATACTATCGCACGTTGATGAGAGCACGCATGAAGTTATTTAGGGTGAAGAAGGTAAGAAAACCTGTCGTATGTCGGGACCACGATGTATGGTTGTTGAAAAACCGGCGAGATTGCCCTAGATTCCACAGTCTAGGCGATACGATGGACGATCGCTAGACGATGCAATCTTCCCAGAGAGCACGAATTGCGACGGTAAATTTTTAAACATCGAGATACACCGGTTCGATTTTGGTTGCAAATTTTCAAGGAAAAATCGGTTTTTCGGCAACCAAGTGATTCACATTTATTTTCCGAAATAAATGTGTAAAACTAGTTTCTGTTTTGTAAAAACTTATCAATGTCGTGACTAGGATGTTTTATTCACTTGTACAGAACGTAACCATTTCTATTCTGTACGGTTGCTCTAGTGTTTGAGTAAATATTACAGACAATATTTTGACTCTTGCATTATGCTTCAGGCACGGTGTATTGAAATTTTTAGAGACTCTTCAAATTTAAACATCGTTTTAAATAAAAAACAATATGAATTGTTTTTATATTGATTTTTAATTCGCTGATTCAAGTATATCATTAGTAACTGGATCGACGTAATAGTCAGCGACATAATGTACCTTCACAAACTCCCTTCTCATCAAAATGTATCTAACGATCTCAAGATCTTAGCAACAACAGTTATTCGAGAGACATTAACTGATTGAACGTAAATCAGACGTATATTCAAAGGGAGTAAATGTAGAAAGAGGGTTTTAGGGAAAAAGTGGACGAAATGCGATGGAGATGTCTGGGAAATTCAAGTTACTGAAGTGGAGCGAGTGTACTAATTGCGTAACAATGTGGGCTAGAGGGTAAAACGCGAGAGGATGAAAGCTTTCTCGTAATGGGGCGTATTTGACAAAGGTCACGGTCGTTTGGGACCCGCGATAAAGAACTTCTCACAGGATTACAGATGATCATGAACCAAGAGAAAACCCATGGGAATTATATGGAAACAGAAATATACACGTTATTCCTAAAATATTAATTCTAAAAAATATAATTTGAAATTTAGTTATAAAATAGTAGAGGTTATTTGGTCTATTTTCTTCAAAGAATCAAATAGCACTAAACGTTATATTAAATTGAACAATTTTTCTAACTCTTGTTTCCTTATATAAATGACAATTATTAAAACACTTAATAGTAATAAACCTATATATAATATTAATACATATAACAACAATTTAAAAACAGCAACATGATTTACAGAACCACTAATTTTATCGCCTACAATGCCAGTGAATCTTTGGTTTTACTGTAAGCTCATTCATTCATTTGTTCATTTTCTAATAAACATAGATTTTGATAGTTCTACCAATCATACAGTGACACGTACATATTATGAGCAGTGTAACAATTAGAACAGAATCAGAAAATTCAAACCATTCTCCACTTAAATCTTAATTAGACTTTCCATATATTTATTTTTGCCGAATAATACATTCATCGTTAATATCGATTCATTTATTTGAGAAATTAAGCCACGTTCTGACAACGTGAGAATTACAAACTCGTTAAATGTAAAGTCACAAATTGTGATTAACGAATGAATTACCTTCATTCATTGCCGAAAATAATTAACGAAATTCTCTCTATTAGTACGAGAGAAATTTTCGGAAGAAATTCGACGAATCACAACTACGCGTTATACAATCCGAATATTAATTAACAATATTAAAATAAACGACAAATTACTTCAATCGAACTGCTCTATTATTTCAAAAACGTTCTCGTTCAACTAACGAGGCGCAATTAATTGAATCCATTTACGACTTTTCACGGGGCGACCAGTTGATCGTCGACCCCGAAACGTAATTGCAAAATGGGACAGGTGACAAGGAAGCCTCTGCAATCCGTGTCACTGGATGAACAGCCGAAAGATTCGCTGCGCGCTGATTAAACGCACCATTTAAGGCAATTAAATCGTTTGGTACAATACGATCTTTCATATTTTTCGTTTCGAAATTCAAAAATTCGTGACACTGTAGTCGACAAATTCTTTTTTATTGATTTATAATCATTACTGGGATCTCATTTTTGTTTTCTATGTTTTTCTATTGATTATAATTACTTTATAATTACATTATTATCACATTATAAGAAAACATGAAGAAACATTAGCATCATAGTTGTTCAACCATGTTATAATTTTCTTATCATGATTATTATGTTAATCAGAACTTTTGCTATCCTATTACAAAACTGTAATGAAAAAAATCTGTTTGCACAACATTCAGAAAAGTGAATTTTTCCCATTGCTGCAGGATGCAACTTCGAAATTGAAGCTTTCATGGCGGTGTACACTATCCACGTCAATTCGAGCAGACTCGGAAGCGGTTGACAGTGTCCGTGGAAGTACATTAGCCTTAATTAAGTAGACACTTGTTGATTTGTATGCTAGCGAAATTCAATCGTCACGCTGCTGTGAAAGATTACACATCGCTTTCTGTTCATATTGAAACAGAGATCAGAAATGTCTTTATTTTAAATAATAATGTTTGCTTCAACATACTCTTCATTACCGTTTATTTTGTCTCTTTAAATCATTATAGTAAATTACACAGAAACGAAAATGCGACAGCTTCCATGCAACATTACCTACAATTAGATAATTAAAGCGATGCAACGTTTGCGTTAGAAACAATAAAAATATGTATTAAAGAATCGACGTTGTGACATTGAAGAACGAGACTGGAAATTTTTAATAAATTTTCGAGATACTTTGTAAGCTGGATATTTCTAGGAAGATAAATCGGTATTGCTTGATGATCCCGGGAAAAATATTCTTCGCGGTGAATCGGGGGAAAATACCCGCATACTCGTGGCTGCGTACAGCGGGAGCTTAGGAAGAAAATGTTTGGAGGAATCGCGAGGTAATTTCCGGTGAAAAATATCGTGTCAAGGTGTGAGTCTTACTGATTAGAAAATCAGCCGTGACATTGATAGTCGAATAGAAAAATTCGCGAATTATTTGTCCGTTACTATTTATATATAATAATAATTATTTAATATTTTATCTTAGAACATTGGACATTCTACTTAAAAGAATAAAATTGAGATTCAGATTTTTTTCTATATTTCTATTCTCCACGTTTCCTTTCCTTGCAATTGTGCAACTTTTACAACGGTTACGTTTATTACTTTGGACAGTGAGAATATTTGATGTACACAGATTTGATAAGACATCCTGTATAGAAACTACGTACATAAAGTAAGAGGGATTACATGAGTCTATACACGGCAAGAACTGATCTACTTGACTGTTAAATATTAGACAACGACCTGGTGATTCAAGCGCGTCTGACAAGGAATTGACTTAATCTACTTCACACACCGCTATTTAAGTAGAATCTTCACACTGAAGTAGATAATGATTGGTGGTCAAAGATGATGCAAGTACTAATATTGTTGTAACATAACTATGATTTACAATATATTTAATGTTTGAAAAATTACGCATTATTATATAAGCCTCTCAGAAACAAAAGCGATTAACTCGAATTTTCGTAAATTTCTCAATTTCATTACAACTGTGCAATCTGTGGAAAAAATGCAAGTTACTTGTTACTTTCATCCATAAATTTACTTATTGTCAGAAGCAGATGGTATAAATAACTTTACGTTTCGCAGTAGACCAATTCATTTCTACTTTCTAATTTATAATTAATAATTCGTACAGTACCTAATTGAATTATCAAACTTGAAATTTGACTTTAATCAACCAATTAATTTATTATTTTTCTCCGTACTAAAAATTATTTACAAGTTCTTGGATTACGGTCGAATGTATTGCAAAATCTCACAATTAAACGGCGAGCATCGTAGGTAGCTACACGAGGCAGTCGCACAAACAGCAGAAAGATCACGTCGAGAGAGAAGATCGTTAATCGCGATCGATCAGGCACTGGTGGAATACCAGGCGTCAGAAGATAAAGGCCTCACGTGAACGATGGATGAATAACGCTACTGATGGTTCTACTTGTGGAACTTTAGGCATTCCAATCGAGAAATTCCCGATGCACTTTGGCAAGTGCACGAGAGGAATGCACTGATATATCGATCGTACTTCTCTGCTATCAGAGCCAATATGCATGAATATGCACGTGATTCACGTTTAGTCGACGATGAAAAGAAATGTTCCCTTTGCAAGCCGGAAGTGCATCCAACCACTGCTTCGATGTTCCAAGAAGTCTCCTTTAAAACGCATGAAGAAACATTTCGGCCGGCGTGAAATTGATGCGGCTTTAAAATGTTGCGGATTCTAAAGGACTTTCGACTGGAAGTCGGGAATTTCGAATTGTTTAAGATGGTTTTATGCTTATACGCTATAAATGTAGGTTACTGAAAAGATATTTTCTGAAATATTATGTAAAGAAAACGAGTTGTTGAAATGTTGAAAATAAGTAGAGATGTATCTCTACTTAGATAGCTGAAGTAATTTATTTTGCTGCAGGAGCTCAGAATATGCCCTATTTAAATCTGATACGATAAATGATGTTTTCCTAGCAGACATTGTCTACGAACAATTTGCATACATTACTCATGGTGTTATGTATGCAGAGTATGATATTGCGCGTTGTGTATTATAATATATCGTATATTTATATTTTACACAACTTCGTCGACTGTCGATGAGCTGTCTGTAAACATCCAGAAACCTTGCATGTAGATGCTGTATCTGCAAATATTATCTGTAAATCTATGACCTTCTCGTGCAATTTGTAATGAATTCAACGACTAACGGAATTTAATAGTATAAAATTGCAATGAATAGGCTATGTCAAATGGCCCAGATCTGAACGATCAGATTTTTCTTCTAAAACTTATTCAATTTATGATTCTAAAAATACATTAATAGATCCATTCACTTCACAAAAAATCTTTCACGTTCCTTAAAAAAGAGAAACTTACTATTCAAACATCCTCAACCAAACTTAGTCATACGCAAACCAACTATTCAAAATAAATCATGTAAAAGATATTTCTCTAAATATCACCTGAAAATCGTGTAGCAACCCGTGGACAATAGAATCATCCCGAAAATGCATCAACGCTAAACAAGCTTGCAAAAAGTATATACAAGCATCTAGCTCTCTGTCAACGAGGATCGTCGCTTGCCAAACGACGTAACAAAACGACGCAACGGTACGAAGAATATTCACGGGCGGGCAACAGTCTGCCGGCAACGAACGACAAACATCAAAATCCAAAGCGGCTGGCAAACATAGTTCCGCGCGGATCCGCGAATCGGACAGGTAAACACCGGGCGGAAGAAAATCCCGTTCAATTTGCAGCTTCGTTAGCGCGCGAAGGTGTCGCGTTTGACGAGCCACGACGTTTCTCGGGCAAATTAGCAGTCGACATCCTAACGAGGGGATCTACGGATCCCTGGAGGATGGATGCAGCAACTCTGGTCACTTGGCTAGCTGTTTATCGACATGCATTATGGAGAACATGGCGCGCGTGGCCTGTCCCCGAATATTAATTAGGCCGATTAACTGGCCAATTAAATAGCGTGCGAGTACGAGCGTTGCGATATTTAAACCGACGCCAACGATTTATCGCGCGGATTTATCATTAGCCGATCGCAAATCCGAGCCCCGCCGGATACGGAAATCGTGCCCGCTGAGCCTGGAAAAAAGGACACAGCAGCCGTGGTTACAAATGGCTATGCTAAAACGAGTTTCCGGAATATTTCTTTTCTTTTTCATTTATTTACTCGCGACGTTGGTGTCTGTGAGTTTCTTGTTTATGACAGAATATAATAGAATCTCGTTGAGCGAAGTTCCTTTAGATTTGTCTCATAATTGTGGCAAAAAAAAAAAAAAGAGTAGAGGACATTTTTGAGCAAAATGACACGAGCGATTTAAGCAAAAATTGTAGTTCTATTTAAAAAAAAAAAAAAAGGTGCAATTGCACTCTGTGGCTATAGGGGTGCATCCGCGAAAAAAGTTGCACAGTAGTACGATAGAAATTGCGATTCTTCTCTAATTTCACTTGGAACAGTTACTATCGGTTTGGCAACTAAGTTATTGTGGATTTTGTCATTAGGTGGTAATGACAAAATCCGCAATCACATAGTTGCCAACCCAATAGAAACATCCTGTAGAGTTGGTAATTAAGGTACGGAACTTTGAAACTCGAAGTTGTGCAGGATTGTATTAATCAATAGAAAGGAAATTTGGGGGAGAACCTCGTAATGAGAATTTGGTGTAAATGATTATTGCCAGTGACTGAGTAGTGGGTATTAGAGATGGCTGAAATGTTCGAGAACTTAAGGTAAGTGCGAAGGAAGAATAAGATGGCTGGACTAAGTAAAAGGAACCGTAAAATACGTATAGAAAGAATAGAATATAACTTTCTTCAAAATCTCATCCATCTTTACGAAAATAATCGAATAGAAATTTCTACACTAATTAAAAATAAATAGCATTTGCTGCACAAAAAATCGACTTAGTCTTTTCACGATGCTATCACGATATTACCACGCGTTCTGAGAATTCCACATTCATGTACTTTTCTATACATTTTTAAATATAGACCATAGAATAAGCCATTAAATAGAAGAATATAAATTTCCACAACTGATATCAAATAAAATAAAATTAGTAGATCCGTTTTTAATTATTTTGTTCGGTTGTAACTCCACAGCAATCGCAATTAAATTACAAACAACGTCATTGACTATATTTCTACGAAGACTCGTACAAATGCGAAACACGAATTGCAAAAAAAGGCGACGTTCCGCGCGTTTTTTTCAAGATGGAGTATAACGTTTCGTAATTAATACCGAACGCGGTTTGCGCCGAGTATCCATGATACGAACATCGATTCTACGCTTTTTCCCGAACGGATGTCCCAGAGTATAATTAAATTCCGGCGAGGTGGGCGTGTGTTTAAGTTGGAAGAGAACGGAGAGGAACTTCAATACGGAAACTATCGGCGATACTCGTGGAAACGAGTCACTGGGGACACAATAAAAAGAGGGAAGAGGAATGGGAAATGGGGTAAAAAATGAGAATGGTTTCAGTCTTGGATTGATACGGAGTTTCGATGTAGGAAAAATGGATGAGATTGAAAATATAGGATCTGCTCAAGCAAGAGATACATGTACAATCGCAAATTTATTAAACCGTTTTTAATGCTGCTTTATAAAAATGGTAAAAATACCAACTATAAATCATAAGTACCTTTAACGTTATCTATAAATCAAGAACGCTTTGCACGAAATAATAAAAAATCTCGAAAAATATGTAAAACTAGTTTGAACCAATTTGAAAGATTCAAAATTTTAGAACTACAATACATACGATTTCTCGAAAACAACATTTTATATATCTCGTACCTATACAATGTATAACACGTATAAGAATATTTTATACGAGCAATAATTTAACACAAAGAGACAGAAAAAGAAAAGAACAGAAGGAACAGAAGATCTTCGACTCTTTCGCATTCTTTCGATCATTTTCGATTCAGTTATATTAATCTATCGTTAAAATATATCTTTCTAATTCTTTTTAATTCGTCGTTTCGATTACATGTTGAACATTTTTTAAAAATACTAAAGACCTTTTTTGCTTACTAAAACGAAATATAAAGAATCAAGGATTAGGGTAAGATATTTTAAAATTATGGAAGAACTAGGAGCAATCAAGAGAAGAGATCAAGAGGAACAAGGGAAGGACGGAGAAGCGTGAAAGATGGAAATCAGGTGGGTAGGTTCGCAAGTGGTGCCCGGAAATGCCTGCCGGATCGTGTTTTCTGGCCCTATCGGGTACTCGGAAGCCGTTTTAAACCCCGTCATTTCCATCGGGTAAACTATGATAACGATATGTAATCACGGCTGTCGAGTAGCGACGCTCGATTATAAACCGGCCAATGCTCGTGGGACATATAAATAACGTAAATAACATCTCGCGACACGCCCCTTTGGCCCTTTCTATGCGAAAGTTTCCTTCTTGGCTGGCGCAGCTCTCTTCTCACCCCTTTGCCGTTTCATCGAGATACGCTGTCCGATAACCCGACCGCACGGTGCTTGCTAAAGGATAAGCGAGCGAGCACCAGGATCCAACGACGAAGGTGGTCCAATATTTGTAGCTTGAGAAGTAGCAACCGTGTCAATGGGTCCGTGATATCATGGAAGCATCGTGGAATTTATCTTTGGAGTAATATACCCCATAGTAATACGAAAGTGTTAGGACAAAGGAACACCTATCACGTAATTTGTTGGTTGAAATTGGCGTGAACGTTTTAATTGAAAGGAGTGAAAAAATGGTACAGGGGCAATTGAAGAAAAAAGACGGGATAAATATAGGAAGTGATATGAAAGGTGTCTTGTAACAAATGGTACGACCGAGAAGAGGATAATCCTTTTTGGCAACCTAAATTAAAAATATAGAATGCAATTTTTTCAACAGGGTTTGCTCTAAGGAAAATTCACTTGAAATATTTGTCAGATTTTGTAACCAATTTCCAAATTTTTATGAGTACGTACAGCTGTGTTTAGAAATATGCAGATTTCTCTTCAACATTTTTATTTGAGTTACATATTTTGCAAATTCTTGTAGGAATTTTGGGTTGTAGACAGATTTTTATTACAACCGGAAGTATAGATTTGTGACGATAAAACGGTAACAATGACTAAAAACAACTCTCGATTCTCTTCAATGTTCGTATAAGACTTTATTGAATCTCCATTCGAAACCGATATGACAGCACAATCATTCACTCAACCCTTAATCACTCGTCATCCCCAAAATCCTCAATTCCACGGTACAATCTTTTATCGATACTCAAAGGTAAAAGAGCACGAGAATGCTCCATATTTCACCGTAACCTTTACTAAATACGAGAGAAAATAACGAATAGGAAAGAAAAAAAAAAAAAAGAAAACAGAAATCCTGGTAGCGTTAAAAAGAGTGAATCGTTTGAAAGGATACAAGCTGATAGTTTCTGCCTTTGGTAGGAGGAGAAGCTGGATTAAATGAAAAGAAGCGGACATCAAAATGTTTGATTTAATAAACGTGTAGTTTTCCAACATGAAAAAAGAACAAGATAGTGGAACATACAGATGGTAATGGAGCATTATTCAAATCTCTTTATACGTTGCATCCTTCGATGTTTCAAAGTCGCTTTTCCAGCTTTTCAAATGGAAATCGTCTCTCCGTGACAAAGAATACAGACGATATTGAGATACGTTCATCCGTGTTTAAATAACGCGAGTTCCTACGCGAATACACGTGCGGCACGATCAAAGGGGTATACAGAGTGTTAATTTCATGTAAACACGGTCCTTTGAACCCGGCTACGAAGTCGTTGGAATTTCACCGGAAATTAAATTTAAATCGATCGCGACGAGATCTTTCGAAATTTCATCCGCAAGACAACCGCATCGCGAAGCTTCTTAATTAAGAATGTCCATCCAGCGAATCGTGCCCTCCCTACCCTAAACACTTCCATAGTCTGCAAATACGCCGAATACTTCGCATATATACAAAATAGTTGTATACCTCTCCTCTGTTTTGTCACACCTTTGTCTTTCGTTCGCCGTTTCACTCTAGTTTCCTCTCGAATTTTCTCTCCAATTTCAATTTCATATTCTCTTATCCTCTTGTTTGAATCCTCTATTATTCCATAAAATGCAAATTATTCGAGTTTATTCCTCGTGTCTTCAATCTTTTCCTTTTCCGCCTTCTTCACTCTCTGTTCTCCGTTTGAATTTGTTTCTCTCTTTACTATGATATAAAATGATAAGGCAACGTTGTTCTGGTAATAACGATGCCTTATCATATAATGACAGTCGCTTTATTTCTCCATGAACAAGAGTTAAACACGAGGCAATTTGCGAGAAATGACGAGAGCGTGTGTTAAGAAAACCACGTTCACAGAAGCTTTATGGATCACCGAATAGGTTTATAGGTTAGACCTTAAACAATTTATGGGATAGCAGCAGTTATTAAGCAGAAACACGAACGACCAATAGAGGCCACGGTTGATGGAACCGCGGATCCCTGAAAATCCAACGCAAGACCCACTTCGCACGCGAATTTCAAATGTCTTCGGGTTAATCTCGCAGAGGTAGAAACATATTCACCAGCGAAACGTGGAAACTATTTTAAGCGGTAATTAAATTCTGAATTGTTGGATAAAAGAAAAACATAAGGTCACGGTGTTTTAAATACACACCGACGTTTGAAATTTTCAAAGTTAATCGACATGTTGAATAATTTCTCATTTTCTAATTTTATTCGTAGAATTTTAGTCATTCAGTTAGTTGTTATTGTGTTATTTTAATCAGTTCACAGAAGTTGCAATGTTGTACGTATCTATCGTGCTTGATATTAAGCAGATGTTACGTTGTACTTTAAAGAGTTATTAATTAATTAAATGACATATATTTTCACTAAAAGTGTTCTCGAATCTTAGTGGACGATCTCTTCTCTTGTAAAAATATACAAAAATATGTCGTTTACTATTAATATATTATTAATATAAATTCATCGTTACTAATTAATACGAAAGAATCTTTCTCACAGAATTGAATTCGCTAGACACCAAATCCCCCTCCTCTAACCAATCATTCCAAAATTTCTTTGTTTCACGAATAAAATTCACGATGACCAGAAAATCCATAGATTTCGTATTCATCGTATGAATGTTGACACTGAAAACCACAAATTGTTCGACAAGCAAATTATCAGTCAAACGGTTATCTGCATTTTCCCATGTTCGTCCTATCGCGAATAACGATCTTTTTACGGCGGTACAACAAGCCGGCAGCGAATCCATAGGAATTTTACGAGCGTGATCGCACAAATTGCAAACAACATCCTTATCGATAATGTTCAAACAAAGCGAATAATTAGGGTTATATATTAACGAGATTTGCGTTCGCCGCAACACGATTAAAACGGCCCGTTTAGGAACGGAGTTACGATTGTTACGGAAACAACGCGAAAAACGATAGAAATTGTCAGAGCCAGCCAATTTATTTATTGCGTTAATACGGTTCGTGGATACATACGTACGCGTTCTCGCTTTGAAAATTTGTTGCTTGATCTGCGTTAGCGCGCTGGCCTGCGCATTTCATGTAATTTTATCGAGTTGATGACTAGCTGGTGAGCTTCGCAGGATTTTCTCCATTGTTGTTATATAAAAGATCCCAGAATTTTGTTCTTTTTACTAAATTTCGTCAGAGTATTTGACAACCATAGACTATAGGCACAAATATAACAAATGTAAGATGAAAGTGTGAAAGATAATTTGTGTATATATCGAGTAAAATGAACGTTTGAAGTTTTATTAAAGAAACAAAAATAGAAAATACACAGAAACGATCCCACCACCAAGATCTGGGGAACTTGGAGAGAAAAAGTATACCAAACATTGAATTCGCGTAGCAAACTTCTGCAAAGAATTGGTTATCGATTGGCTGAAACGAGACGAAGCTACAGGCTTCCTTACAAAAAAATTAGTATTCTTGGGAATTGAACGTAATATTTGTAAAAAGATAAATTAAAGCTTTTACCTCTATCAGTCGTGTATTTAGTAACAGAAACAAAATGTATATTTGCATTTATTAACTGTCAACTTTCCATCAAAGAAATTGAAAATATCAATATTTACTGTATAATTGTATCGACGAACCAGAGTTCCAAACAATATGTTACACTCGTCATGTTTTCTAAAATGTTTATTCACGTCATATAAAATAGTCTCAAGGAGATATAGAGCATGGGGAATCAATTTCCAGAATCCACCGAGCAAAATAGAAACAGTATGTATGTTTCATGATGCTAGAATATTCCTTTCACGAAGTACATATTGTTTCTGTTCCACAGCTTCTTCCTTTAGCAAACAACCCACGGTATCTTCGAATTTTTGATAAAATCGAAGCAACGTATCAAAATCATCGGTTGAGGGTAACGAACTGCGGTATCAAAAACGTCTATCAGTAGATTACTCGCGAGGAATGGCAGTCGACGGAGCTATTAGCGTATTTCCACAACGAGAACGCCACGCAGCATTTAGCTTGTCGATGATGAAACGAGGAGTAAGAACAAGAATAATATGAAGAGAGAAAAAAGAAAGAAACAAGGAAAAAATAGCGAAGACGGCGGAGACGAGGCTCCAAAAGCAACGAACATCAATGTCGGCGGAAGAAAGGAAGCGTTTGTGCGGAAGCGGAAGTAATTGCGGAAATTGCTCGACTACTTTTCCTTTTGTGCGCGCGTATATATAGCTTCGTTCACCGACGCGGATCTACATACACAAATACATAGATATACATACTGGATGTACCAGTAATCGTGGTACAATCAGTAGGAGAGTGATTTTACGTGAAGAAATCAAATTTTTTCTTTTCCAATGACGTCTAGCTTTCGAGGAAGTCAAATTTACAAATTTGTCAAATGTACTTGAATTTGATACTAATTCCGGACTCCACAGAATAATCAACACCGAAGTTATTATACGTGTGAAAATAAGCGAACCCGTGACCCCTTTTTTATTGAAAACATGGCTTATACAGATAAATTTTAATCTGCATTTTCGACTGTTCGTACAATCACTTCCTTGTCGATTGTACAACGATTATTCATTTACTTGTTATTTCCACGACACCCTGTATACACAGATATACAGATATAAAAGCTTCTTCACAGAAGTCTTATCAGGAGAACAGGGATGGATTTTCGGAGGTACTTCATGGTAATGACGAGGCGAAATAAACAGAAAGACCACGCGAAATAAAAGAGCGCGATAGATAGAAGAAAGAAGTGCCCCCGCTACACCAGGAAACGATCCTTGGAAATATTCGCGACGCGACGAAATTAGGATGGAGAAGGAAGAACCAACTATAGGGAACGCCCAGCGTCGGGAAAAATATGCACCGACCATTTCTCCCAGTTCACGGTCTACGAATTTCTGATTAACGTCGTGGACGCCTGTTTTGTCGTTCCTAGCACCAACATATTTCGCTGATATCGCCACGTTCATATGATAAAATGCTGAAAAAACTTCTGCCGGAGAAAAACAAGAGTAATTAAAGGGATGTGATTTTTCTGGTTTATCTGCCTGCCTGTTTGGGTATTCCGATTTTGCAGGACTTTTTGATTAACATAGGTTCTTTTTCCTGTTTCTATTGAGACGTTTCATGCATTTTGTTCTACTTCTGTTTATTAACGATTTTGCATGAAGTGTTGTGCTTTGCGTGTAGAAATTACACATATCGTTTTTTAATTGTTCGTTCCGTTAGGGCGAATTTTAAGAAGAAAGAGCTCAAATTGAAAGCGTTTGTGACATAGTGCACTGTATGACTTTTATAAGAAAAAATAATGCAACAGTGGTAAATTAAATTATTAATTCAGTTTATTCGCGAGATTGACGAAAGGACTTGTGAAAGATAGTCTTCGAGATTCAGGAAAATTTTTATTAAAAGATTTAATTAAATCCTAAACCGCAGAGATTCTATAATCTAAGAAAGAGAGGAGTGCTGGAAAATAAAGAAGAATATGCTAACGATTTAATAATGTAATTCATGATTTTCTGTGGCCTCATACCAGACCTTGTTGTTTGAAAGAATGACGTAACTTATAAAATGAATGAATATTTCCATTTCTGTGATATCGGAATAATACGACGGTTGTTATTGATTCAGATAAATCATTGGTTCAAAGACATCTACAAAGAAGCTTTGGTAGCAATAAGAATTAAAGAACCGAAGAAGAGACACTCGAAGACTTCAATTAGTTTCCCAAGGCTTAATTAATGACGGTTCACGTGTCCAGCTCACGTAGCCTCTTTTTTTTCACCATCATTTTTCTTCCTCCCTCTGGTTTACAGTTTTTGCTCGGTTCACCCTGCTGTTAATGTCGCGAACGATAATCGACTTTTCCGGACGAAACAGAGAAACCTAGCGAAATTCCCAATTTAACTTACCTCGAGGAAAGCTGTAAATATCAATTTCTTGCAAGTTCCAGGTCACAGTAATTTTGTCCAGTAATAACAAGATCATCGAAACGACGGAAGTTTCCGTACGAGAATAAAATCATCTCGGGGAAACACGGAGCATCGTAAAAATGCGCGGAAAAAAGATAAATAAGGGAGGAAAGAATTTCGCGTTTCTTGCTATATACACCGTCCACCATAAGTATTAGCACACGTACTCGTAATATTTATCTAATATATTTTAACCTTATTTAATATTTTACGTCCTAACTAGACTGCGAATTTTTATGCTATTTCATATTTGTATAAATAGAACCAAAGAAATAAAATCTATGTAAGTTTCGTTTACTAAAAATTGTAACGATATAAAATATTCCACTCTGCATGTCTTATACATATTTTTTTTTTTTTTAATATTATATACGTTCTGTGCATTTTTGCACCTTTAAATTTATCACAAATCTATAAATATCCACAGTCTATGAATAAGGTACATATGAAGCGACTGAAATTACAGACCTATGATAAAATAACTATAAGATAAAAGCGGTAAAAAATATTCAATTTCTACTAAACATCAATAGCTGTCCTAATACCTATGACCGGCAATTTAAATTTCCACTCACCGTAGTATCGTGTCGCGGAAGGTTGCAATACGTCTCTTACCTGAAACAGAGAAAAAGGGTCGTTTAAAAACAGAAGACTACTTGCTTTTCGTGGCTGATACTCAACCACCGATCCAACCCCTCCGACTCCCGTTTCGACGAGGTTTGAGGATGAGTCGCGCCCGAAAAGTTGCCCGGCTAGAGTTTAATCGTTTCGCTAAATTATTCTCTTCTTTTTTTACTCCCTTCCCTCCCCCCGACTGTGGAACTGCCCTCCGGCCGGAAACTTTGCTCTTAATCGTCGCGAAAACTCATTCCGACGGCTGCGAAAGGGTTTAAACCGTTCCAAATAGCATCGTTGCAATTTCTTTTTTCCAGAGCGATAACCGTTGGAGCGTCTTTAAGAAAAGGGCGGCACTGCGCTTCTTTTGAATTTATCGCCACGATCGTGCACCGGTTAATATGAATATGCTTCGAGAAATTATTCCGATCGTAAACAGGTGTTTGGGGATTTTTAACACCAACTGCCACGGGAATTTTATATGTTTTACTGTGGAAATCGTAACGGATTGAGATATATCACAGTATATCGTTGATTGCAATACTGACAATGTCGTGTAAGTCATTCACATCGCTGGGAATTTTTTAGTGCTAGAAATTTATCTTATTTTGACCGCTTCAAAAACCTTGATAAAACGCGGTTCATCAATGACCATCAATAAACATTGTTATAAATCAATGGATAGTAGAAATCCATTTATCTGGACCCGTCGGGGAATAAATAGAATTCTATAATAAACATTCGCGTTTACTTTTGTTTTTCATATAGAATATTGTTCAAGAAATTAATTCTTATCTGTGTGATTAATGGAGGAAGAAATGGTGTTAAATATATCATTGTGATGATCCTTCTACGCTTGCTATAGATCACTGCCAGAGAGAAGTACATGGAAAATCGTATTTGTCGAAAGTAGCTAATTTTTCAATCTCTACATTTTCTAAGTTAGCCTTCACTGTCTTAGCATCCAAAGCTATGTGGCGGCATTCGACCACGGAACTTCCCAACGGCTTCGCGACACAAAGCGCTATACCTTCAAAGCGTAAGACCGACATACCGAATGTACTATCAATATTCCTACGGTTCTTTCGCCGAATATTCGGAAAAATGCATACGCAGCAACCGTCGCCGACATCTAATAAACGTGTGCATTGAGGGGATATAGAGGGGCAATAAAGAAAAGAATCCGTTTGGTTTCGAACCAAAAGATTCATTCTGCTCTGAGCTGTGAAGTGCGAAAGGTTAAGCGTCATAACGAAGCAAACACAATTTGAGATACATGATTATTGACTCTTGATAGTTAATCGTTAATCGTTAATTGTTAACGGTAAATTGTTGACTGTTAATTGTTAATAGTTTAATAAAGTTTATTGTTGAACATCAAGCGTATTTCTTGTGGACACCTTCACCAACATCCACCTCAGCTATTACTTTTAGGATGTAAATCCACTAGTATGGTGTACCGATTTTAAGATAGTCACTAGCAGACTATACTAAGCAGTCACGACCAAATGCATAGACCTCCTCCTTTCGATCTTTCTCGTTGCGGTCAACCGTTAGATGAGCTCGAATTCGTTCAAGAAGATGAGTGACAGGAACGTGCAGTTGCAAAGTGTTCCCAGATGGTATCAGGGTGATTGCATGGCGAGGGAAAGAAAAAGCGAAGAAAGGTTAAGGAGCGTAGACGAAGTGAAAGCACCGGGAAGCAGAGGTTTATAGGATGAAAGTTTAACGGAGTCGAGGAGAAAATCGAAGGATCTTATGGCACATGGACGAGATAAAAATTAAAATTGGTATACTGTACACGAATTCTTCAAATTTAAATATGCAATTAATCGAAAGGTTAACCGATCAAGCCTATTTCCTTTTACCGCATCGTTTCCACTATAAAATATCGAGCAAACAATCAACCAGGTCAACGTCGATGTTTCGTAATTTCCGGCTGAATGTCGGATCATATAGATGGAGTATTAGCTTTTTTCAATTCCATGGGGAATTGCTCGACCAGCTTCCCCACGGATCGATTCGACTGCACGAGATTAATATGCGGATACGATTTTTTCCTGTTTGCGTGAACACGATGACCTAACAATACCACGACGTCCCTGCGCCACGCACAATACACACATTGTCTATGTGATGTACGAGCGGACAATTCATGAAACGTCAATCGACGGACGCACGCGGCACAATCCTCGTCGTCTCGAACAATGCTCAACGTCTAGAGATATTGGATCGAGCCGGTAACCATAAACGGGGAATTAAAAGCCTATTGTAACGCTGTTAACGAGCAAAACTTTCCTTTATACGATGTTCTATATACTCGGCTCTCACTGGATTTTGATGAATTTTTGATTACATATCTGTTAGAATATTTACCTATATAGTTATATTTATAGTTATAACATTTATATTATTGCGGAATGATGTAGTCTTCTAAAAAAAAAAAAAAAAGAAAAAGAACGCAATATTGAGACTTTCTCGCCATACTGCTTCTCGTCTCAGGTTTTGCATAGACGCGAGTGATATTCAACAAACACAAATTCTAGAAATGTAATCTACTTCATGGCTATTCACATGTAGCATTCGAAATGGTGTCATGCCATTCATATCACAGGATATCGGGAAGTCCATACATTTCCATGATGAAAACGTAGGTAGCATTTTGCTAACTTTCAATGAGATCTAATCTGCGAAGCTTCCACATCAAAATATCTAAACATGACGCCGTGTCATTTTTCTGATCACGCAAATACTTCTAACTTGTCACTCAAAGTAGAAAATATAACAGAAAGTTATCATAGAGTCGCAGCTACGTACTACATGTAAAATGCAACGAATGCTTTAGCATGTCAACCTGTCACGTAAAAGTTACAACGTGTTAGTTTCGGCGCGAATTGTTACACGTGCTATCTCATAACCGAATTCACGCGAGTTAATAGTCTGAAAAGCAAACAGACAGTTTTAGTAGTAAAATGTGAAAATATGAAAATATGATTTATCATGTGCATTTCTATAGTTTTCATATCGATCTCATCATATTCTAAGTCTAGATTCTGGCTGTGAGAATGCATAACGACATTATGTACAAGCTTAAAAAATTTGACAACGTTCGTTTTTGTTACGTACGAGCGCTTTCAACGAAAGCACTGCAGAAAGATCGAAGCAAAATGGACGAGCAAAGAAAGCGTTATCACATAGAAGCGTGTTCCTTCTCGTATCTGTTTTTGCTTTCTTTTTTTCCCCTCCTTTTCATTTCTCCGTCTCTGTCTCCTTAATGAAAGCATTAAACACGTCGTCTAAGGTCTAAGCAGACCTCGTTTCTCGGACGATCTCATTTTCATCTCGAGCCCCGGAGAACTTGTTCCCTGGACTCGGCCACGCTTTTTCGCGGGACTAAAAAGCTATCACGCCAGTGAAACGGTTTATCGTTGAAACGGCGCGGCCGGCGATTTAAGTCGTGTCCCATGGAAAATTGTATTATCCGAGTCAGCTGCGCGAAAATTGCACTGTAAATTCGGACGGATAAAGAAAAACAATTAAGAATAGAATGGGGCCATGGAAAAAGAAGTATCTCCACTGTCTGTTTGCTATTAAATCTAGTCGGAGCGGTGTTCGCCTCGTTGGAAAAATACCTTTCGCTCGTAGTTTCGTTCGTAAACGTTCCACTACAATGGAGAATCGCGTTAGAGAGTGTATCTAACGCGAATCACTAACCTTTTCCTATTGTTCTCTCAAATTTTATGTTCCTGGGGAATTATGGAATTTAATATCACATCGTGTGCAGATGATGTAATTGAATAATTGAAGGGTGCATCGATCGAAGCTGTAGAAAGTAGATGACATTTGCAGGATGAAGTTTCACGATAAAGGCATTTACTCGTTATAATATTTAGAAGATGAAAGAAAATTTTATTCGGATTTCATTGTTTAACTTATCCATTTTTAAATATGCATACATGTATATTACAACATATTCTACGCATATTGGTGTACTCCTATATACGTCAACATGCTATAATTACATATACATGTTATATCACCACGTCTATAATGCACAAATATCACTAAATAATCAATTCCTTCATCAAGCATTTCTTCAACAACTTTTTTCCAAGAATCAACAGTTTTTTCGCCATTCGCAAATGTTCCTTCTTAATACACAAATCGAATTTCCCTAATATATCGCTACCCAGTGACACGGAAAAGGCAACGGGCCATCAATCTTGGCGAGAAGTAGCATGAAAAGGGGAAGTCCTTCGATCGATTTGAACGGTGCACGAGGACGGAATTAAAACTCGCGGGAGCGCAGCGTGACGCTATTACAGACGAGCGAAAAACGAGTAAAAGGTGCAAAAGGATCGGGGAATTCGAGCAAATTAATAGATCGTGCCAGGTGAGAGACGGCTAAGAGCGTCGCGTGTGAACGCGGCATAAGCTCTTTCTCGTGTCGGCGCGCACAAGGTGAAAAAGGAACGAGAGGCGAAGTACTGCTACGGGGCTCCGGCTGCATGTGCGCACCCATATGGCGACAGGGAAATACGTTGGCGAGGACCCGTTCACGAGGAAAATATTTTCAGCGTCGATTTCAGACCCGTGGATACGGTACGCAGCGCGATAACGCGAGACGATGGCCTCGCATTCGGAGCGTGCATTTGAACGTTCGAGCTGAACGATATACGCGATAGTTAGACGACTTCCTTGAACGTCCTGCGAATAGATCCAGCTCTGTGGGCGTATCCTATCTCATATGTGTAAATTTGAACAGTATTTTTTCTCGTCCAACTAGAAAAAACAGCGTGGAATTTAGTAGAAAATTTGGTAAAAAGAGGAAAATTGAAAATTATAAAAACAAACACGTGTGACCGTCTAAAAACATTCTTTTCAATAATCGAATAACTATGATAAACGAACGTTGCTGTATTTATAAGAAGAAAAAATAATAAATTCATTGCGCATATAATACGTTAATCATTTTAACGGACATTCCTCTCGTTCTTGGCAACGATTCCACGCAACTCACGTGTCGGTCAGGTCTTTGCATCAGCCGCGAATTCATTCATCGACGACCACCATTGTTAACTGGCAGTAGTAGTTACACGTACCAATTATAACTGGCAAACGGCCGAGTTCATTGCGCTTGGCTAGCTCTGCACTGGTCCGACCTTTCAAACCATTCTAGATGCTCGTCACGTCTGCGTGCGAATCATCGAATTGTACGCAAACCGCCTCGACGCATCGGAATTTCTTCCGAGGATCTAACGATTACATCGAGACTGATTATAACGGGCGAAGTTCGCCGAACAAACGTCGTAACCATGTGCGATACCCAGAAACGTTACGCGTAAGTGGCACTAATCCAAGTTAGATACGGCACTTGAACTGCAACTAACGTAGATTCTCAGATGTCTTGTTGTTAGTTCGAGAAGTTCCCGCGACAAACGTCTCGAAGATTGCGAAAGTTGTTAAAATATCAGGACTAAAAGATATAAATCATTGCACTCTCGAATTATTGTAGAATACCGTGAAATCGTGTTCAATCTACTTCGTTCTATTAGACGCTAAGTTTAAATTTGACTAACCGAATTTTCATCTTATGACCCGTGAAATTCTTTCTTGTTACATTAACAAAAATTAACTTCTAAGCCAAATATCATACGATATATAATATGCTCTTGCTTTATTATCACAATCTACCACACATCCTGCGTAACTTCCATTCAGAGATCTTCAATCTAAGTACAAAGAATCGAAACTAAAGATTTATCGAAGATTTCAAACTAGCCCATGCCATGAATACAATTCGCCTTTCTTCTTTACAATTATAATCCATGATCCATATCATAAGTGTGACACGACATCGTAAGGCAAGAGCATCGTACAAAAAGAGAATTCGACCAGAGAGAAGTGTCATCGATACTCGAGCGAAAGTCGAAGCGCGTAAGTAGCGCTCGGGACGCGGGCGTCAAGTGGCGCGAACTCAAACAGAAGATCCTCGTGTTCGAAATTAAACATGTGTAGTAGACGTGGACGGGACAGGGGCGAGCAATCGATAAACTTGACGCCATTTTGATGAAGCGTTAAGCCAACACGCAGCTACAAGCACAGCCACGACACAGATAGTGGGATCCCTGGATATATCTGGCCGGCTGCTAATCAACGCTTTATTGGCTATAGCCAATTAACGGCTGCAATTGGCACGCGAACAAAGCGAGCACGTTCCAATAGGTCGACCGAGGCTTTCCGTTACGCATGGGTCCTCGCGAACCGTACCATTCCGATTGTCCGCCGCCGAGTATTACCGAATGCCGTGCTAAACAATTCGATTATCTGAACAGCCGTGTTCGCAGATCGACGGATTATTCCTCGGCGTCGCGACCGATCGGCTCTCAAAGCCGTCATTAGCTCTTTTATGAACGAAAGCAGAGCTATGGCGATCAATCCCTCTTCTATTCAAGGGGGAGCGGCACGTGGCAGCTGGCTCTTGATGACCTCTTACACAATTAAATTAATATTATTAGCGAAATTTTACAAGTCGTGAATACATTATAAGTTACTGGTACAATATGTTACTAGAATGAACTAATTATACCATTTATGAATTGAGTTTTTTTTTAAAAAGCACTTGAAATTAATCAACTTCGCTTGTTATTGATCTCCTAATTTCAAAAAATTAAGAAATTAATTAACTACACTTTTATTGATTTTTTTATTTCATTATAGAAATACACGATTAACGTTCAATTTTTAAGAAACAAATGACTTGCTTTCATAAATTCATTTATCGTGAGAAGATGGAATAAATATTGATGATACTTTTTTCTATTTTTCAATTTACAGAGTTGACCAATATGACTCGATTTTTATTGGATTTTCGATCACCACGTGTGAATTTTTACTCCTTCCATACGTCGGTGTTAACGCACAGATCGAGGTACTTGTTATTGATTGCTTCTTTAGCAATCATACCGCGAAACATTATTGAAAAATACTTTCAGAGGCGAAGTTTCTCACAACTGTACCAAGTCGATCGTTTTCTACTAACAAATAACGGGATTCGCGTAGGGCCATTAAAAACCAACTTGTTCCTGCGACCTGTCGATCGATGCGAATGTGTATCGGTAAACAGCGAGTCAAACGTATGAGAATACCTCGATGGAAATATAATATTTATTTACGGCGAGTATTTCGGCAAGCAGCGTGTTTGAACGCGCAAAAATACCAACAATTTTCCATGGTAAAGGATACAAGAATTACAGAAGGAAATATGCGATTGCGAATCGCTTACAATATAATAATATAAATAATAATAATATAAATAATTATATTTCTGTCATTAAAATCAAGCATTCAGACAAAAAGGAAAATTTCATACAATCTTTAACAAAGCTGAAAACGTTGGATGATCCGGTTGGTGGGCGACTTTTCACAATTTTCGCCAACGAGGAACACGAAACTGCGAAGATAAGTAGTAAGACGAGCAAGGGTTCGTAGAATATTTTTCTTGTGTCCCGGGAAAGGTGGTATTGAGACGAAATAACGAGATACTCGCACGATATAAAGTAGACGTATGAAATTTTGCAGAGCTGACGCTTGCGGCCATCGTTGTCGTCGTCGAGAAGGATACAGAATCCGATATTTTCTTTTTAAGCCTGACGGAATTACGAGACCTGTCGGTGCTGGCACGTGCATAGAAAAGCATTAAATAAGGTCCGCCTCCATAAAACTGTTGAATATTTGAAGAATAAGTAGATTCAGTCCGTTGCTTTGACCTCGATCAAATATTCACGATGGTCTGCTAAAGAACAAGAATTTTCGTCGGCTTACTACATAGAAAATGATAAAATAGGACCCATATATGTAATTTAAAACACCGATGTGCTAAGTATTATGCTTGAAAAATTTTGCAGTAAAAAATAAATTTAAAAATATTTTGATTGCTCGTGAGAACAAGTTGTTGCGATTCATTATAATCCTTTACCATAAATGGAATTCTGAGAACTAATAATTTTTATTAACAAACTCGTTTGATTTTATTCTAGAGATAAGCAAATAAAATAAAATTCAAGTAGGAAACCAAAAATTTCGACAATCAAGACGAACTATTACTAATTCAAACAAATATAAGACATTGTCCTTTTCTTACAGACATCGATAATTAATCTAACTAATAAAACAACATCCGTGAAAAACGAGACATTAGCTTCCATTAATGCGTTAACCTGTACCAATTTATAATTTCGAGTACTATCACTTTCTCAAAAGACTTCTTCAAGAAGGTACGAAGAACAAAATTCATTCGGATGATTAAGCGGCAGGGAAGTCGAGTCATTTATATCACTCGGTTCCAAAGATCTTCCCTTTCGCGAGTTACCCTTTCTTGGTGGACAACTGAAAAGAGACAGCGAATAGGTTTCGAGTCGGTTGATACGGTCAGGCTGGCTGAAGGACGAGGTGAAAAGTACGGGAAACGGGGTCGAGCTTCGACCGTGCAGAGAAATGGAAGCGGTCAGACTAACCTCTTCTTGGGAAAACTGCAACCCCCGGACCAGCCCTCATTGCCTGCCGTAAACAATGAAAGCTCAAGTGTCCGGCTAGCCTAGAGGGGCTTCTCGAGTAGCTGCGCCGGGACTTCCGGTTGCCCGCTGGAAAATAAATTTACAGCTAAGCTCTGTGCACGTCCGCAAGTGTTGCACACGGCTCTCTCGATGCCCTGGCCCTGAAACCGACGCCAAAACATCGTCGGAATAAGAGGAAGAGAAAGATACGATCGTCGTTTGTCACCCTGCGGAACGGTCGGCGGAAAGATTAAGAAAGAAATTTCGCCCGAGTGAATTATTTCAGGGGACGTTGAGACGAATTATTTACACTGCGAAGGAGAATCAACGAAAAATAGGAAGCCCTAAAAATTGGATTGACGACAGCTAAAAGATCCTTGGATGACTAATTTGCCAACGTCGAAGGGTACGGAAGGGGTTGTTTTCTCATTTTCGTTCGAGAGACTTTTAATATCGAAACTCTCGAGGTTAACAGAGACCCTTTGACGAGTGTAATTATCTGACCGCTACTAGCGAAGGTAGAGGAAAAGCGAATAATATTGCCAGGGACGAGTAAGTAACATCCGTCAGAAAGCGCGGAAACCAACCAACGGATTCCCTTTGTGATCTCTCTAATGACGACCCTTATCACCCTCATAAACAGGGATTTACCTTCACATATTTCTAACGCTTTCTCCCTGTGGCCGGTCCCATTCTCACCCTTCCGGCATATATTCGCTCTTAAAGGCTGACGAGGGTGAAGAGGACGTTTTCGTCGCAGAACCTTTTCTTTTCTTCCCCTCTCGTGCGTTTCTCCGCGCTTTCACTTCTGCATGCTTTTCCTACTACTTCTCTCACTCTGTCTTTTTCCACTTATACTCATCCCACTTTCCTTCCCATTGCTTTGAAACGCCGCCATTAGCTGAGAGCAACCGTGAATCAAGGGAACGCGCGACCACGAGTAGCTAAATCATCTGTACGCTTGTTACATAGTGAGAGAAAGAAAGAAATCGTGGCTCGAGAAATGTTTCGATCGAAAGCCACGATCGAAAAGCCGTCGTTGTCTGTTATCGATCTTCGAATGGATTTCGTCGTCCTCGCGGACGAAAGGAAAATACGCTTGATCACTTTAGCCGCTAATGGACTACCGATTAATTAAACACGGTCTGGCAAGTTTCCAAGCGTTCACAGCGTTGTTTATTGTACGTACAAGTCGGTAAATGCCCGTTTTGCGTGCGCTATTATAGCACACATATCGCGAACGTGAACACGATACAGAATGCGTACGCTTGCGCCGATAAATCCGGGACAAGTTTGATAGGGTCCATATGCGGTGTAATGAAAAAAGTTTTCGACATACGCTCATGTCCGTTAGGACTTAGTTTTTGCGACATAATCGCTTTTTCCTCTCCGTGAATTGAACATGGTACATGCTTGCCAGATTATGTCGGTGCATCTGGTTTAGTACTGAACTCTACGGACTCTCTTTTACGATAATTAATAGTATTTATATGTATTTATATCTAGTCTAATAACGTTACTAAATTTTGACAAATTACAATCCTTTACATTATATGCATCCTGTACATTTTCGCACCGGTTAAAATTTGTTATAATTGCATAAACGTGCACGATCTAATTACGAGTATTCTACAATACATAGGATAGTTCATATATTTTTGATTATTATGTGCATATTTTTGCATTTTCAAATTTCCCATAGATACAATTTCCCATAGAAATCCATAATTTACTCACCCCCAAGTTTTCCATAATTTACTCACCCCCATGTTCTCTTTATTTACAAAACAATCGTACACGCACGTGCATTACTAATCCACGGAAGCGTGTAGGTATTTTCGGACAACGGCCGCAGCTCCTCCCAGTTGTAGACGTCCATATTTCACCCCGGTTAAATGTCTCCCAGGAGTACATCTTTGTGGGTACCGAACGCCTCTTCGAAGTTAGCCGGAGTTCACCAATCACCTCAAAGAGAACGGTCAACGTACGCGTGTTGACCCCGCAGACTAGTTTCGTACACGATGCAACACGCACTAATACACGCCTCGGGTCAACCCTAAATCAGATGGATCCGCGACAGCCTCAGGGTGAGACGGTCACACGGAATAATTATTCGACGAATTTGCATGCTGATTTTGAGGTCACGTTTACTCGAACGACGGCCTACGGCTCCATCCTGTTCCTGTATTTCGATGGACAAACGAACCATTCACCAGCCTATTATATATTGATGAGGATATTTCGTATGCACGTAAACCTGGATTACAGTCAGGGACTAGGGAAGAAGTTTCGGTCAGTAGAATTTCCTCGTTGCACGAATTGTACGGTTTACGTTTGAGAGAGAAGTTTTCGAGGGGAGAGGAATGAAGGTGAACTGGTTAATTTAACGCTGGAACTAGGATTGATCAAAATGAACATTCCTTGTAGAAATTTTCATGAAGTTTCTCGTAGGAATTTTATAGATTTATAAGGTCGTGCTTGAACAAAAAGCTCGATCATAAATTAAATGTAGATACCTATGTGTACGAATTTGAATGCTTTACGATTTACGAATTTACAATCGTAATATCACCAAATGTATCCTTAATTCTTACAATTATCGAGATCAACTATAAATTTGGAAATTTCCATGTGAATTTATATTTAGGACCACCGTTGCACCACGATTATCAAGAATATAAAAATCTTCCTTCATCCCTAAAGGTGAAATCATTCTCGAAATATTCGTCAAATTTAAAACCGAATTTTCTCACCCGATAAAACAGAAACAAATACAGAAAGACACGATTGTTCCTGATACGCGCGATAAACCTTCGAATTTCCATATTCAACCTCTTGTATCCCCTTTTGCGCTACTCAAAGCGCGGAAATGAGAGAATGCGAAGCACATCGTACGCGTCAACCCCAAACCATAGCGCTACTATTTAAAGCGAGCCGCAACGCGACGCTAAAACACGATCGAATCGGGGTCTATCGGTGTCGCGTGGCGCGAATCCGGGAACCGGTGGCCGAGTTCGCGCGATTCCTGGCCACGGCGTCATTTTCACCCGGCAATTAGATCAGGCGATAACGAATGGGAAGCGACGTTCGAGAGGTCGAGGACCGTGACACGAGAATCGTCGATCGGCGTTGGTCGCTTTTGAAAATCGAATTCGGGGCCCCGTGTTGACGCGTGTGTACAGGGCACGTCGATAATTGCTCGGAAATCGAGGAAGAAAATGAATCGAAACGCGTTCTAACCACACCACGTAAACGCCTCGTCTCGCACCCTTCTACATTATTTTCGATTTTAGGTGACTCGAATTCCGGCTGACCGGTTTCGAAATCGGTGCCGCGTTCGCTTGCCGCAACGATCGCTGCGGTGATTTCGTCGCGTATCGCGGAATATACGATTACAGGAGAGAATCAATGGCCGCGGTGGCAAGTTTGCATCCAGGCCGGCTTATTTGGCCGATTACCAATCCTCGTTCGACGATATATTCGAATTGCGACGGATTTAGACTGCTACGTCGAAAATTAGACAGAGAACATTTTTTTGATTTTCGTCACGATGTTCGTCTTTTATGGGTGGTTAAGAAATGGTATTATAAGAAATTCGAAGAATCGGTCGTACTTAATATATTCGCTATTCGCGTCTTTAATCTTCATTTACGGTAAGTACTATGAAACGAGAATGAGTCAGAGAATGTACCACCGATTGCTTTCTTATCGATCGATTGTCTTCTTTCCAATCAAAACGAATGCACAAAGGAGCACGAAAGTTAAACAATAATATCGTGTTATCTAACTCTCGTTCTTTTTGAAACTTTCATAACTATACTTTTTCATCTTGCACAAACCAAATAACACAATAAAACAAATTTATATAACGTTATAATGAAAAGATAGCACGGAGACAATATTGGATGTTGCTTTTATGCATAGTAAATGTATAAATAATTAAGTATAGCGAATGCGACAGTGAACGTGTGAACTTATTCGAATAGTGTAATTATGACTGGCAAAACGAGAATGAATTTGCATTATTGGTTCCAGAACCTGGTTGATAGCCGAGTCATGAATTGATCGCGATCAGTGTAAAATTAAAAAATTTCCGACTCGTCGAGGTCGCAGAGGAAGATTCACGGAGTTTACACGTTATATGGCCGTATATCATAACTGTAAACATAGGCGGAGATTATTATTTATTGCAACGATGCAGCCACGCCACCCAGACTGCAGAATCCGTGCTCCACCTACGAGACTTCCAGAGAAGATCACTTGTCAAATTTGCTAACCATCTTCCATCCGCATTTACATGTGAAGTTTCAACATGTAAAACTGAAAAAGACGCGCTCTCGACGCTGCAACCACGAAAGTCGTGATTTTTATTGTTCTTGCTCTTTTCTACCGCATTATTTTAGTATTTCTGGTCCTAGAACTTTGATCTTTTATATTTCGAGAATATATTATATGCATAAAATTTCTTAAAAAATTTATGAATAAAATGTATGAAAGAAAGAAACATTTCATTTATATTATTTAGATAATTAAGAAAATTCTGTTTTCTCCTTTATAATAGAAAAGGACGATACCAAGAAAAGAAGGAAAGCATAATTTTATTTAATTAGAAAAAATAAATATCAAGGAATAAACTAGGGGAAATCGAAATGGTCAGTAAGAAAATTCTAGGTGCAGTGAAAGTTTCTGCGATTCAAGTACTAAGCAACGATCGTCTTTTTATAAAAATAGACCGATACGAGTACAGAATAGGAAACACTTATCTCGTAACTTTGAGGCAGTTACAAAGTCTCGATGCCATCAGTTGGCCAACTTCTCCTCTTTTTATATTTGGTTGCCTTTTTCACTTTTTTTTATTGTTCTCCCAAGTGGATCGTCGTGACGTAAAGTTCGTCTTGTGATGTTCCGGCTTCAGAAAAGGAGTTTGCGAGACATTAAATATACTCGTCCGCGAAAGTGCACGCTCGAGAAGGGCGACGATTTATGATCCGTCGCCGCGGATGCGGCACACCGGAAGGAAAAACGTATTCTCTCTCTATTCGCCGGTTCCGAGCGTGTTTTCTTTTGCTCGTATCGTGCCACGAGAAAGGGGCCACAAGGATCGATCCATCCTTCGCGCGGGACGAATTACCTGCCAACGCGCCACCGAAACAGATATTCGCCTCTGAAAAAGAAACATTTCAGCCGTCTCGCGTCGACGTTCTTAAACGTTTCTACCGAACGTGCCCACCTGCTGCTCGATGCTCGAGATGCTCAATCGCGAGCCGCGAACTTGCGACGACCCTCACACCGAATCAAATCACGATATTGGATTAAATTACAGGATTTCGTTTTCATATTTTTGCTTTTATAAGTGAACTCAATTTATAATTTCTACCCTTTTGATCTTCTTCAGTTTATTGTTTCATAGCGTTTATAATTTATGATTTTTAATTTCTAACATTTTCTACCATGACGAAACAATAAAAACGAATAATGACAATAATGAGAAAATGTCTTCAATTTAACGAAAAAAGATGGAGATAGTACAAGAACGATGTTACAGGATAGCAGCTTCTTCCAGTTTGAAGATGGTAAATAAGGAGGATAAAATATTCATAGAATTCGACAAATAATATCTAGACTACAGAAAGAAATTTTCGACAGAAAAATCGCTAGATACGGTCGTGGAAAGCTTCGCAAGACTCATTTCTGCTGGATTACCAAATTTATGCGAACACGTGAAACAAGAGCCAAACGAGACGATAGAAACGCAAGCAGTCTTGCTGTTCGTCTGGTAGACTTTACGGCATCTCGCGAAGGAGGCTTAATTTATCACCGTCGAATCATTTATCATCGAAAACGCCAAAGTTCTCTCTCTCTCTCTCTCTCTCTTTCTCTCCCTCCTCGTTTCCCTTGTAACCTCCATACACCTCCGTAGAAACTTTCGGTTGGCTGCTTACCCTGGCTGTGTGTTTCTCTTGCGGGGACTCAATTCAGGAACGCTGGCACGTGACGAGAAACAATGAGGCGAACAATGAGTCGGGTCGACAATGCTGTCCTCAAAATCTCTCGGCGCCGCTTGCCAAAATCCTTCGGGGCTTTCTTGCAGCAGAACAGAACCGCGTCGTCTATTCGTCCTCGTAATACCGCCATGTGTCTGACGACTATATCCGACGTAACTTGACGCAGGCTGATGCATTCCTGACGTAAACCACGAATTCGTCGGCGACTGTGTTTTTTTTTTATTTTTTACAGAGAAAGAAAGCTTCTTTGAATTTTCCAAATTGCCATCGACTGTGCGTGTGTGACCCATGCTGTAAGTCTTTTTATGCGAAGAGAGTTTCTTTGAATTTTCGTCGATTCTCTGTGCGCGACGCATCCTCCTTTATCTTTTCATACAGAGAAAGCTTCTCTGAATTTTTGTTGTTTTTTTTTTCGGATCTGTCACTGAGTGCGCGTGCGCGATGCATTCTTTAAATCCTTTTATACAAAAAAAGTTCCTTTGAATTTTGTTTCGTTTTTTTACTTATTGCAGAAATTGTATATTTTATCTGAATATATATTTTTTACTTCTTTATGTTATTTATAATAATCTCTGTTTCCATTGGAGGTAGGATAGGTGTTTTTTAAAAAAATTTCTCTGATTATTTCGTAATCGTATTTTTCTTAATGAGAAATAAAAGATAATGGTATTCTGTGACTCGTTATAACGCGAGGTTTCTATATTACGTAAAATTGCATACGTTTCTATTCATACGCGGTCTCGTAATGAAATTTCTTCTGGATAAAGATGAAAAAGTTTAGATAGAGAGTCAGAAACGTAGGTACGTCTCCATGGAACCACGAAGAATGTCCCCGAGGCGTATTACGAGATAGCAGAATATTACCGTGATACTCTTCGACATTTTCTGTAAATATGACTCTGCGATAACGTCGCCATTCGTCCCTAATGTACACGAAACCACTCGTCTCCTTTCAAATCTGAATTTTTAATACAAATGTCTTTCCCATTACTTTCCCTCTTCCCTCAACTTGGTTCATTAATCTTCCAATTTTAGTACCACTAATCAAATCCTTTACAAAATTAAAAAAATAAACTCTGCGTAATTTTCCAACACTCTTACTGAATAACTACAATTCAATTATTACTGTTCGATTGTCATTGTTGCAAATGATAGAATTAAGTAACATAATCTTAAAGTTAAATTATTCAAATTCGGTAGTACCTCATTTTAATTCATATTCTGTATTTTATTTGACAAATACCATATGTTGTTACCATAATTTTCGACGAGTAATTTAATATTGTAATCTGCTGATTCCATAAAAAGGTAGTAAGTGTCGCTTCTAATGATTAATTTCTCATTCGCTTGTACACATTGACAAAAATCACATACCACGAATCGATCAAAGCATCTGAATAGCTGTGACTGACAGTACACTTCGAAATAAAAAAGATTCAGTCGAGAAGAATCCACAAGTCATATAAATCGGATCTTTTCTTATACGTAGACATCATCTGTTCGATATTTAATGGAGACACGAGATGGTAATTTGCAACACACACCTATGAGTACACACGTAGTTTCCTTGACGAGTAACTACCTCGAGATCGCGTAGCGCGAAATTAGACGACATCGCACCGCGACACGTCTCTAATGTCGGCCACGTTTCTTGCGCCGGAAGGACGACATCGTCGCCTCTGTTGTTTCATGCTTGACGCGTGACGACACGCACCAGACACATGCGACTAGCGAACGTACAACCCTCGTGTTATGCAAAGGAAAATGAAGTCACAACAGGGCGGAATCCTCGAGGGAACAGACAACAGCTGATCGAGGATAAAGAAGCTGCTGTCCAGACCGGAAATGGATGAAATTTAAAATGTTTTTTGATTTGATGGAAACTGAAGCCTGCAGGCTTGCGATATACATAATTTTGTCATTTGTGAAATTCTCTCTAGAGAAAGAATTTCTGTTATATTAGATTGCCCGAAAAGTTCCTTTCGTTTTATAAGGAAATAATAAACGTACAATGTTTTTTGTTTTATATTGGTTTATTGAATTATACACGAACATAATAATAGAAATAATACGAGATCATACTTAATTCAATAAAATAATATAAAACATAAATTGTTGTTCATATATTATAGAACGAAAGAAACTTTTCGGGGAACCTAATAGATATAGTTGAAAATCTTATTTCAGTCGAAAGTTGGAAAACTTGAGATTAATGGAATTAAAAGGACTGTTTAATGTAATTAGTTGAAATCTGGAATTTTGGTGATTGTCAAATTCTTAATGGGTTTTAAATACAAAATTAGACATTTGGCTTCTCACTCGATTTTCAAAGTTGAAACTTCGCTTAGACGTTCAACGACCTATTTTGTCTTCGAAGAATTAAATTATATCAAACATCATTCCAAACAACATATATTTAAATATTCTTAAATCACGGTCGAGCAACAATAGAGAATTAATCTCCGAAAATTTTTTAATTCCATGAGAACTCTCAAACCAGAAGATCGAATAAAACACAGTGGCATTAAAAATCCTTGAATCAGTTTTCTAGATAGATTTACAATTCATAAATTCATAAGAAGTCGGATATCATGCGGTCCGTAAACTCTATCGATTTGATTGTAATTGAAAGTTGCAGCCCTAAAAAGGGACGGTAAGTGAAACGACGCGCAAAATGAATTTTCCAACTTTTAGACGGCCAGGAGAGGAAAAGCAGGGTTATATCGGTTGCATTAATTAGCAGGGGTTCTCTTTCTCTGTTAGAAAATGCACGGCCATTGATTATTCATCGTTTCCCTCGATCGAAAGCGTTGCTTCCGCGGAAAAATTCTGCAAATTATATTTAATTTAACGTTGTCGATGTTAATTATTAGAACTCGAGGAGAAATTCTGGGAATCTTGGGTTGTACAGCAGGCAGGAAGCCATGGCTGCGTTTAAATTAGACATAAACAAGAGCAGAAAAGCCATTTCGAGAGGCAACTCACAGGAGACTTCATATTGTGTGAGCAAACAATTTGTGTTCCCTGTGTTTGACTGACAGTCTAAATTGAAACTAAAATGTTGGCTGCTCAAGGCTACCTCCTCATTTAGCTTTGTGTACAATTTCCTATTCCCATAGTGTCAAAATATAAATATAGGATTGTAACTACTCCTTGTGGTTATGGATAAAAGAAAAATTTATATACACAAAATCAAAGAAAAAGAAAGTAAAATTCGAAATACACATAAAGAGAACAAAGAACTAAAAAATATTTCAAGAAACGTACTCGGAAAAGTCAGGTTTTATCCCACATAAATTATAGCTCGTAGATCTTTACGAATAAAATTTTAAAAAAGATCTCTCAATTTTTTCGGTGCTAATTATGCATCCACGTATGTCACATTCGCACAGGTTAATGCGTTGGTGGCTAGATCAATGCATGAAAAGTGAAAAAACGGATTTAGAAAGTTCACGCACGGAAATTGTAGCAGAGGGGCTTACATAAAGGCAAAGTGGCGCCTCGGCGAACGTAAGACGGCGAAGGAGGAAGCCCTTGCTCAAACGTAGACAAACAGTCAAGAGAAACACGACTATGGCCGTTAATGGAGGTGCAGTGTTTACTGGACTCACCGACAATAAGTCCTCTTGCGAATCCCGTTGTCATAATCACCGCTATTTGCTTGATTAGCAACGGTAATTGCGTTTTATGTGTATACAAGCTAACGTGCTAAACAGTTACGTAAATTTATATCGTCAACATCACTCGAAATTTCACTGCTTTCTAAAACGTATTAATCTCCTAAAAACATATTAGCTAATCGGCCAAAAACCAATTAGAATAAGACTGTGGTGCACAATTTATTAGATATTTGGCAGACGAGAACGAATTTACGTCGCAAACTAATAAAGTTAAATTGTCTTTATTCGCCGATTGCTCGCGTTACAAAGATATTACATACATTATCCTCCCAAGAGAATGTTCAAAAATCCATTTTATTTAACCCATTATTTATTTACACATCCAAATAATTTAAATCGGATACTTAAATAATTCCTTGGGAAGCAGATACCGTTTTTCGATCATTGCATTAATCTTCCCCTATTTTAATAAAATTAAAGTATAAATAAGTATTTGTTTGGCATTTGACTTCTGCTCGCCAAATCGTTCGCTCTCGTTTACCCTGAAGAAGCTCCTTTGGTGTAAATATAATTGACAAACAAATTATTGGATGACTGATGTCATCAGATGAGCGAACGGTGCTCTCGTTCTTGTTCTATGCTCTTGTGCGTTTGACTTAAACGTATGTTCAGAATTCCGTGAATCTCTCGATAAGGATTTGAATACATGTATAGGTACACGATATAAGGAATGAACGAGACAGCATTGAAATTGTCGCACGCTGAGAAGCAGCAATAGAGTAGACAAAACATCCTGCATGCCATCGAAACAATAACCAGATAGTAACAGAATAGCCGCGTCTGATATACATCCGACGATAATCCCTCCAGAGGGACCAAACCTTAGTATAAGAACCCTGCCAAATCAGCACTCAACACTTTTTTTGTTATAACACTCTGAACCGTCACTCTGTTTTGGATTCGTACAATAAATTTTACTACCATATCTAAAGTTCAATTTTTTACCTTATTTGTGAAATGTTCGAACTGCGACGCGAGATCACCGGTGATCTGTTAATTTCATGATTTCTTATATCTCGTACATGACAAAACCAACGTCAGCCCCACGAATCATCAGACTCACCAAGGGATCATGACTACTCGAAGCGAAGAAATCGATGAATAAAATCACGCGATAGGGTAATAGGGATAGGATAATCAAAATTCGATCGTTTCTGGAACGAGCCGAGTGCAGCAGCTTCCGGGAACGTGTGGGCGTTCACTCTAGATTCGCTGGTCTACTGGAATTGATCCACCTCAGGATTATAGGGAACCTGGCTGGGTCGTTAACACGAGCCCTTTACCAACATCTCCTCCCACGATCCTAACATACAATGCAGGCTACCTTGGCGGTAGTGGCGCGGCCGCGATCGTTTTATTAGAAACGCCACGTCAGCTTCCGTGGTAACGGAGACACCTCGGCAATAACGCCGACAGCTCGTTACAACGTTGATAAAGCGCCGCGTGGCGGCTAAGCCTCTACGACGCTACGACGACGACGACGACGACGACGAAGATGGCGACAAAGACGACAACACACGACGATCTAGCAGTGAAAACTTTGTCCCTGTTACACTGCCGATCCCTCAAGCTGAGCCACATCCAGCTACAACTTTCACAGCCCTCGTAACATTGTAGGTATACCGCCGCTAATCGATGTTATGGACACCGATCAAATTTAGTGCGATTAAATTTAACACGAAAGCATCGCGATCACTCGCCTTCCTCTGTGTACCATCGATTAGAAAAGGTGAAATGATCCGATTTCACAGGGTACGGGATTAGGATTTGATCACTCTCTATGGCTAATTTTCAAAGGTTCTTTGCCGAGAGAGAAAGCGGGACAGGTTCGAAATAGAATATAAAAAATTCATGAATGAAATATAAGATTTTTACTTATTCCTACATCGTTAGAATTAGCTAGTAGGGTAGAAATATATAACGAACCTTTTCAGACTTTTCATTTTCTTAATTATTGAAAATATGCGGACGTGTTTGGTAAAATTGTTGTGTATATATTTCTTTTCGTTACATGATTTTAATTATAATTATTAATGCGTAGCATATTTATCAGTAGCTCTGGCGATGCATATCTGTAATATGTACACACTGCTTGACCTTACTCTTTTTTGCTCATTTGCGTTTCATGCAATAAAAGGAAGTAAGAGTCGCAATTGCATATTCAAAGTAGGGCACGTAATTACACTGATTCGACGGAAATACGAATATTGAACTGGCGAATCAGCACGATCTCACTTTTAGAACGTACCGATGCAAGTTCCGCGAGCACATTTCTGCCAAACATTTGCACGAGCACTGCCTCTGCGAGGACATCAAATATTTGACATTCGGATCTACATATATACAATCTGCCACCCAGCTGTACGGTCGTTATGTACGTCGTTCTATAGTCATTAATAAACAGAGGATAGAAACTTTTATCCGACCCATCTAACGTTAACGATTAATCTTTCCCTAAGGCTTTCACCTACCAAGACACACACTTTACGAAACCGTTCCCTTTAAACATTTACAACCCTCTCATCGTTCAAAACGTTGCTCTCCAGTCTCCTCCGGTGGTTGCATTAAAAAATTATCGCAAAAAAAATGCCGTGACATCGTAACTCTGCCTCTCGAGCCATTTAAAGCGGATATTCTGGTGAAAAAAAGAGGAAGAGAGGAAAGAGCAGAGGAGAAAAGAGGAAAAAAATTATACGGGAAAGTCGCGTGCGCCCAGGCCACGAGTATTACGTTAAAGTCGCTTCTTATGTCTAAAGCCTTTTTCATGGCCAATGCATGACCCTTGGAAGAGAAGTCTCTATAAGGGTACGTGGCACGCGATCCATCTTTCATGAAACGCATACCGCGGCGTGCAAACCGTCGCGCCGCAGCAATAACGACGGCTTAGAAGCATAAAGTCCGCTATCTTTCTCTCTCTCTCTCTCTCTCTCTTACTCGCTTTAGGCTGAGAAACGGCCAGCAAACGGGGCTGAAGGGGATCCTTACTGCTGCCGAGGTTCCCGAATTCCCGCGAGATTGAACCCAAGGTCGACTGCTTTCGAGCTATACTACCGGGAACACGAACGTGCCGCTAATATTGCATGGGAACCGCACCTATACACCCATCCAAATAACTTCCTCGTGCTTCCACTTTTATATTTTCTACTCGAATTACGTGTTCCTGAAAGATACATGGACGATTGTACGAGACAAAGAGTAGGACAATCTTTTTACCAGATGTATTCTGTCGAAGGATAGTTTCGTGTTGTTTGTCGTAAGATTAACGCGTTAGTTTTACAATTAGCTAGTTCCGAAGGTAATTTGCGTGGTAGGAATTAAGAGAATTATGAAAAAATTTAATGACTATGAAGAGTTAGAAAGTAAAAAGGTAGAATAAGTATGGAGAAGTTGAGTAGTAGTTGGTAGTAGTCGACACTAGTCGCGACAGTCATAGCGTTAACCTCGTTCAGATTAATCGATCTAGTTGAATTTCGTAAACCCGAGTTCGAGTCTTTGATTATACACGACAAGTTACATGGCTAGCAATTGCTTCAAAATAAATACCTAAAATACACGAAACTAGAATGATATGCATCAGTTACTTAGATATCAGTTGCTTAAATTAACTCGACCTTTTCTGAACTTTATGTTTAGTTTCGCTTCGTATGCAGAATATTTTTAGTACGTTTAATTAAGTACTATTACTTATTCTATTTGCTGAGAGATACTCTCTTCAAATCAAGTTATTTGAACATAAATAACTTCAAGGCGAGCGACAGAGATTGGCTAATATACTTGACTGAGATATTTCGAATTATATAGATTTAAATAATTTAAAGTCACCTAATCTGACTTAAGACGAGCGTACAAATTTAAAGGAATATTTCAAGTCAAGTCAAATAAATCAATAAATCTAAACGAGACTCCTACATAGTATTAGTCTACGATTGTGGAGTTAGGTAATTATTAAGTGCACAGGGCACATTCATAATGGCAATTTCGAATTTGCAAATTAGCTAGAATATGATCGGAGCAATTGGACGATATTGCAACCAAAGTTGATATATCTCAAACACGTTCTGTTAATTTTGAATACCAACTAAATTTTACATTAAATCTGTTCGTGTTGAAAACAAATGAAACATACATTGAGAGTATCGCGATTGTGACGATTTGACGCGTTATTTGTACCATTTTTCCCGGTAATGTCCGGACGAAAGGAATCAATTGTGTTAATGTAAACCGGATGTTCCTAACGCCATTCAATTTACGCGACCCAACCGATTAAACGTAAATGAAGCCACTTTAATACTGTTACGCGGTCTGCGTATCCAGAATTCATTACAATTCAATTCGGGACCGGTGGCCACGCCGATGGAATTTCGAAATTTCATTGAAAAGTCAACCGCATTACGAGCCTTCTAAACGAATAGCGTTATACGAGTATATGCCGAGAACGATAATCGACAGCGTTTGTCTGACCGCGATCAGTTAATACTAACCTGACCAACCGTTTAGTAAAACATCGAAACTTCGATAGTAAAAGCGTTATCGATTTTAAAATAACGAACGAACGTGAATCAAAATACAACGGTACCGATTCTCGTAGCGAATACATGGAATAGCTGGTCGGCTATTCTTTAAGCGTAAATAAAAACGGCCGAGCGAACCGATATATTTCTGGATTTCACGAATCCGTTTCGTCGTATCTTTCGACGTTACCGATCGGCAGATCTGCGTGCGACGATTTGTCTCGCGACGTCAGTCGTCGATCTAACGCTGATCCAACGCGGTCTAGAGAAAAAGCTTTTCCACGCGGGGAAAAAAGCACCGGGAATGTGATTAATCGAACCGATGGAGCCCAGCGTTATTTTGGCGGAAAAATCGAAATTAGGTTTTTCCAGTCGCCTGGTTAAAATCTAATTAACGAGCCGCATGAAACGATAATCGTCGATGGACCGCGTTCGACGAAAATTTTGCTCCATCGATGTTACAGTAAATTGGTGTGTGTGTGTGTGTGTGTGTGCGTGCGTGCGTGCGTGTGTGTGTGTGTGTGAAATAGACAGAAAAAGGAGAGGAAAAATGATCATATAGGTGAAGGGAAAAGTATGGGACGCAATTTGAATGCATATATCGAACTGGTAACGTTGAATTCATCAACCACGCGAAAAACGCGACAGTTTGACGAAAAATAATTGCGTGCGTTTCAGTCAAATGAGAATCCCCAGGCGGAAGTTGCGTTATCGATGAACCAGTTCCGAGCCAGAAACGAGGACAATCGGTGCTCGGGAATTAAGATTTGTCGCTCCCTCGGGAACAACCGAGCTCGCGCTCCGTTGCTGCGTCGTTATTCTCGATCAGCTCGTGCCGCAGCGTTTTCGTGTCACGAATCCGCCTGTATTTTACAATCATTCCGCAATGACAGGCTGTGCTACGCGTTAACCTCAATCTACGAAGATTGCATTACCGCCGAGATTGAATCACCGCTTCCGAAATATTAAGCTTTATAAGTAGAAATATTGTATGAAAACAGATTCCTTCATAACGAAATAAAAAGTACCAGGTATGTTTAAAAAATATTTGGCCAGTAAACGCTTCAGAATTCCTAGGAAGTGGAAAGCAAAATAAGTGATATAATATTATAATACGATTTTCTAATACTTTCTTATACTGCATAGATTGGAAGTATATTAAGAAACAGACAATGGAGAGATACAGTAGAAGTATCCTACGTTAAGCAGACATTAGGTTGTTCTTGTAGTAGATCTACAGGAAGCGTCTTTTCCGTTTCTTTATTTCCTTTTCCTTCCTTAGCTGTCGTTCTGTACTATTTTCGTTTCTTTCATTCTCTTAGTATCTTCTCTTTCTGCAGCTCTTTCCTTTAGGCGAACGACCCTCTACATGTATAATATACATACAATGGCGGAAAGAAGAAAGTTAAACTAAGAAGCATAAAAAGTCATCATAATTCTACAAAGTTGATTTACATTTAATAAACGTAATATATGCCATAAAATAGACGACTATCACTAACACGCTAATTTTTCTTCTTTTTAGAAAAGTTACTAAAATTCATAGTGTCCCAATTTTAAACTTTCCTTTCTTCTCGTCACAGTATCATATTCAAAAAAAACCCTTCTAAAATCTTCTTGAAAACCTATTGAAACTTTCATTCGCATGCTGCATCCTTCATCACCCTATGATCGAATTTCGAGGACGGTTGAAACACACGAGCGAGCAAAGGGAGAGAAGACCATCCGATAGCCATTGCAAGCGACGCGAAACGGAATGGCAGAGTGACTCTGGTACGGTGAGGATGGGGTTGGTCGATCGCGACCGGTCACCAGGGAATCTCCTCCGGACGAAAACAAAAATCGGGTTTAGCCCGGGCACAGGCCGATCGTGCAGAAGGTACAAACTCGATTTAAAGCGCGACACGCGACACGCACCGGCGATAACCACCACGGTTAACGACATTTCCCCGTTGGCGCGTCGAGCAGCGAGTAATTTGATTGCATTGGGACAGGATGTGGGCATGGTCAGAGGCGAAAACGGAAGGGAGCTCGGACCAGGGACAACGAAACAGAGAGAGAAAGAGAGAGAGGGAGAGAGAGAATGGAAGGAGAAACATCTAGCCACGGGAAATGGGAACACCATATTCACGGGGCTGATAATACGACGAGCGTGCGACAGAATTTTCCGTTTCGCCACGTCAATTCGTAGCATACGTGTTTTCGTATCAGTGGTAACGATAGAACAGGTTGTTCAACCAAAGAAACGTGTTCTTCGTTCCGAATCAACCAAGTGGTTTTCGGTATTTAGAGACGTTTTTGAGAGAGTTCCGTTTGTAGGTGAATCGCAAACATTTATAACTTTCGTTTAGAAAGTTGTCATCCTTCTCGCCTCTTTCAATTTCGTACAGGAACATGATTGTATAGTCATAGTTTCGTATGCCGATTTATCGATATGATGATTCTGTCTGGAGAGAAGAGGAGGATTGTGATAAAGGAAGGCCACGACGTTTAGTAGGTTGAATAGAAATATTCCATTTAAAAGAATTTAATCTAAAATTTAATCTTGTACCCTTCGTAACAAAAATGTACCATAACAATCCATCTGCAGCTCAACAATCATATGATTAAAAAAACTTCCTATTCAACCAGTCCAAATATATTTGAAGCGAGAACAAATTCAATCTTCAACTCTTTTATTAAATTCCTCTTGTACCCCGAATAAAGAAGAAAGAAGTCTCCCATAATATTCCACTCCTAATTCGACAACCATGATATTCAACATTCACAACACTTACACTCAACCCTGAACTCTGGCTGTTAATCCGACTTCAAACAAAACCTACCACCGAACAGAAAAATCGAAGCACAAGAGACTCGTATCTCTCAGCGACTCAGAGGCGCCATTCGACTCGATAATCACGCACTTCGGTGGGCAAAAACAAGGAGCCATCGTCAAGAGTAGCAGAGGTGGGGCTTGAAAACGAAGCTCGTATCTGATTAATCGACGCTGAGGCGGTAACGTGCTCGAAATCGCACGCCTCGGCTCGACCGTATCACTTTGTCCGTTCGCCACGCGTCTTCCACACCGAAGGCGTCACGTCGACGCGTCTCCTCAATTAGGAGAATTAATGTAATTGCACCGCGAGGCCATGCCTTTCGAACCGACGTCGTCGTCGCGTGCGTTCACGCCAAGCTAACAGATAATACCACCGTGTACACAAAGTATAAATATTTCGATTAATAACTCAAATGCATATTGCAACTGCCGTTGCAGTCGCCATCCGTTAATTTTTGTTTCAATAAAATCATTCAATGTTGATCTACGTGTAGTTTTAGATATTTCGATTACGTTTTTGTAATTAGACAGCTAAATTTTAGAAAAATGAATGGAGAACTCCGGTTCTTTCGATCTTTGCGCAAAGAGGTTGGATCTCTAAGAATTGAACTGTTGTTGTACACAATATGGGGCAAGATATTGTATACGCTTGTGCATAATTTATTGCAAAATAGATTAGACGGTCATAATTAGTATAATAAATGAGACAATTGAAAGCAATGGAATTTGCATGGTTTTTTGTGGTTTTTGTATAATGGCGCGCGGGGAAGTATATGGCGATGCATTTTTGTTACAATTGTAGTTTTTATCGTACCAATATTTTATCGTCTCAAAAAATAAATTAGTATTTAATACTAAATTTTTTATTCCCTTCAGTACATTTATTAACTATGTATATATCTTAAATTGGGGAACTGATTACATATACATGTTTGGAACTGGCCTATTCACAGTTTTGTTATGGCCTTTTGTTAGGATCCATAAACTACCCTCTATACAAAACACAAAACTAATAATTACGACGTTACACGATCTATGAAATTCATGAGGTCATAAATCCTACTATATTGTATCCAATATTGTAATTACTCATGAACTTCAATATTATAATTAATAATAACAATTTATAATAATTAAATAATAATTATTATTATTTCTCTTTTCTATCGAACTAGCAGATTTCAATCGCTCGTTTATCATTAATCTTTTTACTACAATATCTTTGTCGGCAATTAATTTAACGATTATTGCCTGGCAGTGCGCGAGACGCAAAACTGTCTGCATAAATGTGGATAATTGTCGATAATAATAACCACGTGGTCGATGAACGTCCTTGTTATTCCACGAGCGTCTTGCCTCCTGAAGCAAAGTTGAACGTGAAATGCTGCATTGTTCGAAATGCGAGCGGTTGCAGTGTATTATTCTTTCTCATTACGAGTTTTTCTTTTCAGATGAATTCCGTAGTCTCGTGAATGAACTCGCGTTTACCTCGCTCGGCTTCGTTTCATCGCGATTATCAGAATTACCGACATAATTTGTTCCAGCTACGAGATTTCCATTGCTTTTGTTCAGAAACATTTAATCCGAGGAAAACCTCGCGGATTTAACTGTCAATAATAAGTACAATTTGTAAAACGCGCCATGATCATAAAGTTCATTTTATAACATACAATTGACGTACAAACACGATCCTATCGAGTTATATTTAGTGAATAACGCGGAAGGATGGCAAGATCCGAGTTCAGTAAATTATGTGATTTATATAGTTACGCATTTATAAGTACCCTATGAGTCAAGAATATGGAATTGTCACGCGTTCAATAGAATTCCAGAATTTAACACAAAATCAGTCTGAAATTAAATGTTATGATTTTTATACGTTAATTCTGTTTCAATTTAGAGAAGTAATAAGGATTGTTTCTTGAATTCTGCTGTCCTGGTTACTACGACCTTTGGTCTTCTAAAGGTGTCCCGGAAACAGATTTGACCACAATCCTTGTGAAACTCTAGCTCTACTAGCGAGCCACCGTTTATTATCAACTATTAACCCTTTTGTTACTATGGAGAGTATGGTTACTCGCCGCGAAACCCTATTCATATATTAGGTGTGACTATAACCGCTCGCCATGAAGCGGTCCTCGTATGCTTCTAAACGATGTACGAGGTACGCAGAGACTAAAGGGATCAACCTCAATTTCTGCGAATTTCTCAATTTTAGCGCCTAATTGGTATTTAACTTTGCAAAAACAAAAGAATCAGCTGATCAATTTAGCTTACTCGTAAGATTTTAGAAACCAAACTTCAGAAATTTTTCGATTCCTTTAAACATTATTGAATAACGAAGAAGTTATATCTATAAATTTATCTATAGCGAGGGAATCGTAACAAATTTGAAAATATAACGCAGAAAAATAAAATGAAATTTTTCATATTCTTCTTTTTAATTCTAACATATCTTTTACATTTTATTCCATCTAAAATCCTTGGAGATAATATAAAAAGAAAGTAAAGGAAAATATCATGGCAAGACCAGCAAACACTATCTACGCGAAAAATACACGTTCATAATAGAGAGTACCGTCCAGCTAGCGGCCAGTTCCATACCAAAGGGGTTAAAGAAAACACCAGAGAATATCCTGCAGACCCTATAATGGAAACCATTTAAAGTAACTCGCCAACTACGAACTCAGGAAAACTTTCCGACTTGATCCTTAATTGTTTATCAACTAATTGTTTAGTCGTTTCAAGAAATCGTAACTCCTGATCGTTTCTCTCCTTATCAGCTTCTCTCAGTCATTTTCCATCTAATTGTGTTTTTCTAAGGTTAAAAAATATTTCGCGTCGGAACAAAACATAAGAGAATTCCTGAAATTATATGATACGTCATTTTCATTTTACACCAAACACCTTAAAATCAAGGATCGAAATATACAAATTCAAGAATGGCAGTAGGATTATATTTCCAACGATTTATCAATCGCCGGATCGTTTTATTCAGATGTTAATATCCTAATACTTGTGGACGAACATATACGTTCGAATTACCGGCAATTAAACCAAATCCTTCATCACCCCATGACTCTTCCATTAGAACCACAAACCCAGACATTTCAGTGTGAATAAAATTCTCCAACTTCGTCGATATTTCATCGTTTCGAGCGTTCCTCCGTTGAAGCAGAAGGCAACCGAGCATTCGTCCACTACGGACTCTCTATCCTCGCAATTTCTCTTCCAGCGGATGTTCTAGGCCCGCGATATCGTCGCTTTTTCTCTTTCTCTAGTGGGCATATCCACTCGCCAACAGGTCGACAGCGGCTCGACTGGAACAACCGACCCGAGGACGAGATTAAGGAGAGTTCTCAATAGCGGCCGGACCAGTCGTCGCAGTCGGTTATCCGGATTCATCGAAATTCAGTCCGGATCGTCCGCCCTCTAGACTCTAGGCTAATCCTCGATAAGGACCACTCGTTTCGTATTGGCCGTCGAGCTATCGCATCGGGACGCGCGTCCCTCGTTGATTTGCATCCGCGATTGCTCCTGTTCTTCCATTCTTTCCGGTACCTTCTCAACGAGCAAACTTTCTTTCCGACTTTAACAGCATTGTGGAACAATGCTTCTGACAATTTGTCTAGGATTGGCAAAGATCGTTTCTAGTATATGTTGACATGTTGGAGTGATTAAAAGAGACGATGACAATTTTTGATAAGTTTTTGCGATGATACTTATGAGAAGAAAAATGATTAAGATATTGGAATTTGATTCATAGATGGTGAATATTACTTTAATGCAAGATCTCATTCGCTATTCTTTTTTTTTCAGTCAGTTGACATTGTCGAAGTTTGTTTGTGAAAGGGAGTTTCAAGAATTTGTCTAATACTTTTTTCCACTGTTCTTGATTCGATCTAAATTCATCTAGACCGTGTCTCGTAGAAATTGAAATATTCATAGAGCTGTAATAAATTATTTCTTTTATATTTTGAAATTCCTTTAAACATTAACATATATAAAAGTTAAATTTTGTTACACGTGTGTTTTTATGTCTTTCGGTGACATTACGTTCACGGAGTAAGATGAAAGAGAATTTTTTAATAATTAATTTCGAGAGCAGGTGGTTACAAGAGTAGGGATAATTGATTGCAACACTGATAGCGACATTGAATCGTTTTACAAGTTGTTATCGAATCCTCTGAATTTGAAAGAAATAAAGGTAATAGAATTTTTGAATGATTTATGCAGCAAGAGTCTAAATATGACAGTTTAGGTGAATAAAGAATACTGATTAACTACCGTGTTAGAATTTTAATAATATAACGAGATCTGTCACGAGTTGTCGTTATATGTCTTCGATCAATTTGATAAATTACAGAGGATTTCAAGAGGACAGGAAGAGGATTATCGGCGATTCGGTAGACAAATGCGGCTACATTCTTTGAGCTGTCGCATTCTTGTCCGTTTTTTCGTTCCTGACCGATGAACTATGAAAACCAGGTCACGATTAAAATTCTAACGCCCACTGACAGAGACAAGTACAAGTTGGTCTAATTGCCGCGGACAAATGTGACAGGTGACACGGTATTATACAACCCGTCGGGTTTACGAGCAATGCTGATGTAACGTTAACATTTTGACAATAAGAAGTAATATTTCATCTTCCGAAGGAAATAAATATTTGACAATATCTGTCTTCTTTAGAAGGAACTTTTATCGTTTTGTTTTAATATTGATTGTTTGCTTCCTTTTTATTCTTAAGCTCTAAAAATATAAGTACTTAACGCGAAGAATATAAAAGATCGAATTAACTGAAGATTCTAAAAGGTTTCAATACTTTTAGTTCCGAAAATAATTTTCCATTTTCATTTTTGGAATATTTGAGAGAAAATGTGAGCAAAATTTACCCGTTCATGAGAAATAATGTAGTTCAATTATAATGAGTGGAAAATTAAAATGCACGTATTATATCAAACAACGAAAAAAAGATCAAGGACGTATTAATATAATATACGCCCCTCATAATTTACACGTATGAATATTGTATTTGGGTAGGAGAAAGACAAATGAAACATCCCATGTGAAAGAGGACACAAAAAAACAACCTTGTTCGGAGGAAATTAATTTTAAATTTCATGTTTATTAAGCGCTCCTACTTCTCCCAGCCTTTAAATCTTCAAACATTCGTCCTTTATTAATCTGCAGCACCGTTCAAAACAATTATCACGTTCAAAAAGCACAGTACAAAAATTGCAAATAACACGAATAACAATTAAATCACAGAATATATATTTTTTAAATAAAACATTATTCACACACTAGTCGTATAATCAACGTATTATTAATTTACTTAGTTTTCAGAATATTCTTTCTCCTTTCTCCTTCTGTACTTCTTCCTATCTCTCTGTCAGATGAGATATAGGTATAAAATTTGTTCACATCCACCATGCAATTTGCACGATACAAACGGCGCACAATAAATTGGTCATGGTTTCAGTATAAAACTCTCGACGAATGCTACACCACGCGCGAAGATTACCCCGTTTCCTCGCGTTTCCGGCGCGGATGAATTTCATCCTCGCGAGGCCTGAAATCCGGTAACGCGTCGGGCTCCGTGTCTCAGAAGCTTAAGAAAGCGCCCGGAGAGTCAGCTTTCTCTGTAATACACGGTGTCAATTTCATACACTGACCAGGCGTTCGTCCTCTTGCACAGCCACGTCTGAAACTCTTTGTATCGTCTCACGTGTCTCTGTCTTGCGGGTCGACGCCCGGGTGGACCGAGGTCGTCCACCTAAATGCTCGCTTCTCATCCCGCGATGTCACCTCGCGTGACTCCAATTCGAGATCTCCATTATTATTTTTCCCCCCAGCTTTTTTCACTAACTCTGCTTATAATTCATTAACTCAACAGAGATGGTAGAAAAAACTAAACTCGTATAACTCTCGTTGTCGTGCGGAATTTTAAAAGACTCCTTCATTATCCTATATTGGTAAACTCGAAGTGGTATACTTTGGAGTTTGAAAATTGTTTGATCGTTCTGATAAAGGAGAGACGATGCTCGTAGGTCGGGGATTTAGATATTAACGCATGATTTATTACATTATTAATGTGATATTGGAATTTGTAACTGTTACGATATTGGGTGATGGCAAATTTTCCACTTTCGTCGATGTTATACATCATATAATCTCATACATGTTCACTCAATATTTATACTCTACGCTGTATTTTATATTTAACTAAGAACAACAGATTAATCACTAACGGATTAAGCTTTAATCAAGTTACGTATTCCCTTTAATTTAATTATACATGATCTAATTAATTATGAGTTCAGTTACTTTTCGAAGTTTCTTGATCCAACTACTCTTGCTTCGCGTACAGCGATGTTGTGTAATTTGGCAGGTTTACATTTTTAACGATGCAATGCTCAGGTACTGCATAAAAATAGGAAATCACAAATCATACAACATCGTCTCTTTTAAATTACAATGATGTTGCATAATTTACTTGTATTAAATCTTGCATTAAAAAAGCGTATATATACCAAAAGTGCTATATGTACCAAAGATTTTCCAACAGTGAGTTTTTTGAACTTTTCGCACGATAGCTTCATGCCATTAACCGTTACTAACCCAGAATTTTTATTATTTTCCTCCAATCCCATATCAATCACCCATATCACGAAATCGAATCTCAAATGCTCAATAAGAAGTTGTAAATCGTTCTTGGATCTTTCCAGCCGATCGACGAGATGCAAGCTTACATCGAACGTCGTATCGTGTCGTTTAACTTCTCCTTGATCGTCGAAGAGGAATGTTCATCGAATTTGAACAGAACGAAGGTTGGTAAACCACTCGAGATGTATACGCTGTCCACATTGAGGGCTGCAGTTTCCCTTTGCAACCAGCTGGGGAAAGTAGCCGATGGAAAATTGATATGTATCTCGCGCGTCGCATTATGCAGTTTCGTTATCGCGTCGCACCATTGGGCAATTCGTAGCGTTGCTCGTAACTCACTCGAGCGAGTCGACGTCTCTCATCTTCGTAAATCTCGTGGAAACCGGACCGTAGGCGATGCTATCAAACGTAATTTAATTTGTCCCAGAAAACGAGCTGGCCTTCGCTCGATACAAATAACACACGGAGAATTTCGCGTGGAATTCAAACTCGATGGTAAACCAACCGAGGAATATTCGCTCTTTGTACGCGAAATCTTTTGGTAACACGGTATAAGAAAGATATGGTTACTCCATTCGAATAGCCGGGTGAAGAACGGGATTCGCGGGTTGCATGTAAATTAATGTGTCCCCTGGGAAAATATTCTTCCTCCTTCGCGTACTCCAGCAAGAAAAAAAAGAATGAGGGATGTCAAAATGAAAAATTCCAGGGACGTTCGACGAAGCACGGCGTGTGACGCCTACTTGATTCGCGCTCGAATTTTCGATTTGAGAATCCATTCTTGAAAATGAAGCGTAGAGAATCGTCGTCGGTTGTTAGCAACTGTCCGTAGATGTGTTTCATACTAGGAGAAGCAGATATATTCGCGATTGTCGCGATTGTGAGCAAGCCTTAAGGCCCGTTTCTCGCAGCAAAATCGTGGCGGGGATGCAACTGTGGCCCGCGTCCGGTTCTCCAACCTAAGAGACCCGCTTCGTGCCAGTGTCGACGATGCGTTTGCAGCGTCTGCTTCTGCGCAACTTTTGTATCGGTTCGGTTTCGATCTTCAAAGACCGCGAAACTTTAAAACACCGATGTACGATCCCATCGAATAGAATCGAATAATCAGTGCGTTTTCTCTGTCATTACGAAAAGAGTAAAAAATAAATGTTGAGATTTATCACTTGCTAATTATAAAGTAATAAATTCACTGAAACTTTGCCACGATAAACGATCGATATTAAAAACGTGACAATGTACGAATTTGCCCGATTTTTCAAACTGACAAAAGTGTGAAACTTCGTTGCGAAAACAATAAAATCTACAATTGCACCGAACTTGCGCGAGTCCATGGACGAAGTTGATTTTCGATTCGACCAAATAAACGTGAGCAAAGTGTGTACGTCTCGTGGAGGCGTACACAAAACAACGCGTTCTCGGAGAGGATTTCACGGCTGAGTCGGAGCATCCATTGCGGTGAGTGGTTCGCTCGTCTCTTTCTCATCTACCGGTTGCACAGCATCCGCGAAATGAATGCGATCAACCAGATCGAAATTCGATTTTCTTCCATTCGACGGGCTTTAGGGAATTCCTTCTCGCGTCACCTATAACGCTACTTTGGAAAGCGACCGTGTCCTAACGAATTCAGAAAGATAGAGACATATACGAGGATAGTAGTCGCGATATGGAAATCGTCATATGAAAACGGCGGTTCAGTATATGTTTATTTTGCGGAACGTGTAATGCGTTGGCTGAACGCTATTTCGGTGTCGTGCGGTTTGAGAACGGCGACGCTTCGTCGCGTCGTTACAAAACCAGATTAGGATTTTCCTGAGAATTGTTTCTCTTCATGGTGTTGTAGGAATTACAAAAGTTTTCAGGAACTGAGCTTAGAAGTTCTTAGTATTTTGATACTTAATGAGTTTCTTTCTTTTCTGTTGCTGTTGGTTCAAAACATAGATCGTTAGAGAACACTGTAAAACTTATACAACATTATAGAATTTTTTATAATTTTTATTCATTTGGACAATCTTGATTAATGTACACTGCTTTGTAAACCTTTAAATATTAAAGATTATTTGATCGCGTTTCAAATTACAATTACAAGCTACGACCGGAGATTTCAATAGAAGTCACGTCTTGATCTCTTGCCAACATGCCAGATAGCTTCTTTTATTTGAAACCTCGAATTCTAAGAACTATATATGTGTGCAATTTAGGACGTGAAGGCCTAAAATTCTCAGTATTTCAAGCATTACACAGATAGAAAGTTGGTACGCGGAATGAATGCAGGTCTGATTGCTCATAGAGTAATAGGTCCAGGTCCTGTAATACGATTATAAAGATAGAATATGTCGATCTATTTTGACCTTAATTTTTCTGCGGACCTCTCGAGCCGCGATTATTAGTTTAAAGATGTACGATTTTTTTTACGTTAAATTTCATTTTGTAACTGACCTAGTAATATTAGAGTTCAATCGTGCAAGACGAATCAAACGATAAAATGATTAAAAATGAAAACGACCGATCCAATCACGACCGCCACTCAAGCGCTACAAGTTTGAACAGACCTAAAAATCAACACACCATGCAAACCGTCAAAAAATTGGTCAAAAAATCTATCTAAAAAATTGAAAGATAAATCTTTTGTTGCCTATTGGCAAGCATTTCCTGGCGATTTATATAGATCGACAGGAGATTTTGCCGGTCGTATCTGCGTGTGCGTGGGCCTCGCGGGTTCTCCGACCAGTCTTTTATCGTGTCGCTGATTTATCGGGGTGCGCCCCGTCATGCGTGCACACGTGCATCTATTAATAGAAACCGGCGGGGACCACCGTGATCTCAACTTTTCGAGGCACTTGAAACACGCGTCCTGCTATCCCTTAACGAACCCGCCGCCGATCAATGAAACTGGAACAATATCGCTGGAGAACGATTCGTTCCAACGTTTCACGCCGCCTCTGGCTATACACTATACACGTACGAACGCATAGACGTATCACGCGTTGTTTGATTGGATTTTCATATGTTTCGCCAATCCGTTAAGCGTTGCAATTCGATGAGGATTTCGTTACGGATACATAGCAGGAATTGTATGTAGTGAACCACGGACGTAAATAGTTGGATTCGTGTTGAAAATATTTATCGATACTTAGTAGTATCAAGTAACCAAAAGAAAGAGCTTCCCTCGTTATTCACTGCCTTTTTACCCTTGTTTGAATAAAAGCCGAATTTTATAGCGGTGCAACGATGAAATCCTTCGTTCTTATTTGGAATTTTTTTGAACAAACTTTTATTTTTACAAAATGTGTACTTCCAGTATTACATTGAATATGTGTAAGATATATTTATAAATATAGAATTTTCTGGTTTATTTTTTACTATAAAGTCATAGTGGGGGACGTCTTTGTAAATCCGTTCAGTATACAGAATACCTGTTATGTTGTTGCTATCATAGACTACATCTAGGATTAATTTTTTTATTTTTAATTCTGGTTTAATTTTTATTGTAAATATCTAACCTGATGGCTAAGGTCATAATGGAGGACGTATTTTTGGATCTGATCAATATACAGAATACCTGCTATGTCGTTGCTATCGTAGACTATGTCTAGGATTAATTTTTTTATTTTTAATTCTGGTTTAATTTTTATTGTAAATAACTAAACTGATGGCTAAGGTCATAATGGAGGACGTATTTTTGGATCCAGTCAATATACAGAATATCTGTTATGTTGTTGCTATCGTAGACTAGGATCTACGGATTTAATTCCCACAATACACGAATCTATCTTGCGCAAGGAACTTCTCCATTGAATTTAAAATGTTCCTATATTTCGCAAGCTGTACGATATCGTAGTAATCTTCTTCCTTGTCGAATCGCTCTTTTATTTCCTACAATTGGTCTAATTGTTTCAATGTTACACTGTTCCAATTCCTCAGCTAATCTTCTCCCATGCTCGCTCTAAATCTTAATTTAACGATACCAATGTAAAACGTAACCATCGTTACTCGTACATCCTAATCTAATAATATCGAAGCCTGACAGTACGATGGATCTTCCCATCTTTCCGTGTTTCAAATTAACCGTACCAAGCTCGTATCCATGGTTTTTTTCTTCGTCCTCCACATTTTCTCCCATTCACTTTTATTTTCACGACGCTATCTGTTTTAATTGAGATTGGAACGATTTTAATCCGCGAGAATATTGCCCGAGATAGTCGCGCAGAAAAAATAAACGAGGTCACGAACGAACCAAACGATTACGAACAGCAATATAAAACGCGATCCGATTTTAGGAGAATTTGTACGGAATCGTATACGGGGTGTTTCAGAAACTTGGTGGCAAACTTCAGGAACATGTAGAGCTGATCGAAATAAGCAACTTATAACAAATGTGGATCTAAATTAAATCATTATTTTTTTAGTTAAAAGATGTTCTCAACTGTGGACTTATAACAGTATAAAAGATTTTATCTATATATTTGTATCTATATATTGTTTTGTTAGCGAAATATAATAACTTGTCACATTTTGGATATTTCATACATTCTTCTGTATCATAAGCATTCTACTCGTTTTTTCTATTTTAAATTTGCTATAAACGCGTAAGTATCCGCGATCTGGTAATATTTACATTCATGTATATTATCCTTCTATTTGAATGTTTATTCATATTTATTCGCTTTTTTATTTGTTTTAATAAGTACCAAATACTTTTCAAATTGAATACCAACTTTCTAAAACACAGTGTATATGAGGATGGATTCTGTCAAGGATGGGAGTACGATGAAGCGGTTGTAAACTTGCATCGTGTATGAAATATGGACTCGCGTGGACGTACATACGCTATCCTCTCTCTAGCGCACTTTCGATTTCACGATGTGGCTGCAACGTGTTTCGGTCCCGGCGTTTCCCGCCACTTTAGCGAGAGTTTCGACCACGCGTTATACACGCAAACAAGCACTTCCATTCACTCGCTAATCGCGGACCGGGCTAAATTGAATCCCTGGACAACCGCGCATAATCTGTTTGGTCGTCCGTTCGGTCGATCGTTGGGAACCACATTGAAAATTAGAAGAAAATTCAGCGACCAGAATTTTGGTCTAAACACAGTGTACGTTTGCTTAATACTGAAAATTCCAAGATCCAAAATACTAGAAAAGATACCAGTTCCTTTTTTCTGGTAATCTTTTCTTTCAAGTACGTTCTTTTATATCTGAAAATCAATAGTCAAAGAATCTATTATTTTGAGTACAATGCGAAGATCACACTTCATCTTTCTTTGCAGTTAGAAGCTCGTGAATAATTACATTTGTTAGTGAGAATAACAAATTGTGTCGAGGAGTCGAGATAATCTGACTAATTCTTCTGATATTAACATTCAAATTATTAAACTCGTCGAAACTATGAGTTCTAGATACTATTAATGTAAAAAGAACATTTTGTACGAAGCTATCTTGCATCTCTTAAATAGCATTATCTATTTTTCCTTTCATGTCCTTTCTGAATTGGTTTCCTCTTCGAAAATAATACGAAAGAATATTTCTAAGAATATAGGAGGAAGGAAACAATTGATGTCATTTAAAAACGTAAGATTATTTCATTCTTTTATAAATTGTACTTTTAATCTTTCTGTGTACTTATTCACTTTAATCATATCACTATCACGTATACTTTCAGACAGATTAATTAAGCTAATCTAGGCTAATCAATTTTAATTATAAATATAACATTTATATATATATATAATATAACGGGATTATGAAATACAACGAGAATAAGGTGATGTTTCCTTCGAAAAAGAATTCTCAATTGTCCTTGTAGCTATGAAAATGGAGAATGAAAAGAAACTGTATTCTGAAGAGCTAAAGTGGAAAGTACGAGGTCCTTTGATAACGAATGAGCAAGTTAACTTATGAGAATTCTTGGCAGAGTGAAATTCGTGGCAATGTTAAGATGAAACTTTTCTTTTAAAAACTCGCAGTAAACCACGTGTATGTCAAGAACAGAGATCTAAATTATTTCCTATACAACGAGATACAACAACTTCATAGCGGCACCTGAAAGAATTGAAAGAACTGAATTGTTAAAGCTATCGAAAAGTTCTGTATTTATACCTTTTATTCGCCATCAAAATACTGCTCGCCATTATATAGTACTATGTTTTCATCTTCATTGATTTGTTTCTTCGTACTTTTCAATTGTCTCTTACCCATTGTCTTCAGTTTTCAAACATTTTCCATTTACAAATTATCGTAATGATGAAAGTAAGTGATCAGAAAGGGCCAAGTCGGGCGATTGTCTTAAAAACAGAAGTTGTTTGTAACAACAGCAGCGTTACTTCTTTGATATTCATAAAGTAAACACCTGTTTTATCTATTGATTGCCCACCATTAAACTTTGAATAATAAACTAGAAGCTGCTACCAATATTCGCATTCCTGTCATAGTTCAAATTAGAATAATAAAAAGTTCTCTACAAAATAATAAAATCTTAATTAATTTGGAGTGTTGGTATTAAAAGTCCACAATAGACACGATAACCATGAACAAGATACATTGTCACGTACAAATCCGACATAATAAAAAAAATGTAGCGCCCGAAGACTAAAATCAAATCTGAAAAAATAGAGAAAAAGGCTTCTCTAATCGTGAAGTATCTCACGACACTACCTTAATAGTCGCTCTATTTCAATTAATCTCTATTATCTGAAGATCGTTGAAAAGCCGGCAAAATTTCGACGTCGATCAGGATCGATGCATCGGTCATCAAAACCATCGAACAAGTCGATCAAACTAGTGACACAACGACGACGGAGGACAGGCGAATGTGGCGCGTATTTAAAGTGGAATCGACGCGGCTGCCAGTCGCAATGTCGGCTCCAGGCCGAGCGGAATAAACGTCGCGTCGTGTCGCGGCGACGTAACCGCCGATATTTCCCGTCCGAGCCTATCGGCTCGCCAGGAGACGACTTAATAGAACGATGCCGGGGCACCCTCTTAATGGAATATCGCATAAAACCACGGGTGGCATTAACCCCCTTGTGGCCACGCTGCGAGAGCAAAAAGCTGATCGCGTAGCTTTCTGCCAGCCTCCCTCGTTGGATAGACAGTGGAGGATAAAAGTAAGTTTAAGGTGGATATGTATTTTAGTAAAAACTTTATAGCAAAAATTTGTTACCCTATTGGTAACGGTCGTCTATTCGGTAGAACTGCTTCTACGGTGTAAATCGTATTATTAGGTTGTCCGAAAAGTTTCTTTCGTTTTATAAGGAAATAATAGACGCACAATGTTTTTTGTTTTATATTAGTTTATTGAATTATGCACGAACATAATAACAGAAATAGAACGAAATGGATCACACCTAATTCAATAAAATAATATAAAATAATAATTGTTGTTCATCTATTATGAAACGAAAGAAACTTTTCGGACAACCTAATATATTTCACGAATGGGCGGGCAAAAGTGTATACAAGTCGGAATTATCAGTATTTAGTAGCAGAGAAACGTTTATAATATTTAATAGGTGCAGTGCAAGATCGAGCGTTAGATTTCGAACTTACAAAATATATCGATTTAAAAACATCCCCCCCTTTTTTAAATCATACTATTTTTACCAAAATTATTATTATTATTATTATCATTTTTATTATTATTAACATACACTATTAGAATTTGGAAAGATCGAGAAAGAAGCGAAATTGACTCGTACTATTAGAACCATGAGCAAAGAACTGCATGTATTCATCCTGCCTCGACCAAAATTTCCCCTACGCCTTCTTTGTCGACCCACCAGAGATTTATTGCTTGCTCTAATTAAATTTGCAAAATTATGATGTTACTTTATACTTCTTATTTCATAAACTTTCTTTTGTCCGCCACGGTAGTTATCGACGAGGACGCGCACTGAAAGCTCGGAATAATTGGGGCGTTGCCCTGAAAAACACGAATTCACCGTGAAATTGGCGAATCCACAAGACTACAGGGTAGAAGTCTCTAGCGTTCGCTGGTAACCATTCCGTTGAAAGGGGATGAGTTGGTTGAAAGAAGCAGTCGCTATTCGAATCGAGAAACCATGAAGTATACTCGAGGAAACTCGAAAGAAAATGAATCGCCCGACCAAGAAAGAATCCGGTTTATCGTCTATCTTGAAATCGTGGTTCATATTCGCCGTTAACGCCGCTTGGTCCACGAGTCGACCGTTAATGAATCGATGAAATAACAACCGTGGTATACACGAAATAATTAGTCGTATCCTCGGCAAGCGACGGGACGCTCCATTTCGTCCGCTTAATGATCCGCGAAGAGATCCCCCACGCCTCTAATGTCGCTCCTCCCTTCGTGAAATATTCTCGGTTCAATTGAACGATAATTAATTGCACTTGGAGGGTTGAAGGGAATACCGCGATCGCGAGCTTCTCCGGCCGATGCACTCGATTTCATTCGATCGCGCATCAGATCCAAAGAGACTCTCTCTCTCTATGATCGTCTTAATAGCCTCGATCCTGAATACGCTAGTATTGTGTTAATTTACGATCAACATCACGAAGCGTGACTTTATGTGGTCAGTTACAGAGGAAGGTTTGTTTCTAGGATAGTACTTTACCCCTACTTCATGTACCTTCATTTGCGATAAGACTTTTTACGAGCTACTCTAATGCTTCAAAATTTTGTATGAAAGGACTTGACCAAGAAGAAGATTTTATACGAACAATTGTACACATTTCAAAGATCTTTTGCCGGACTTTTTACCAAGATTTTGTATGATATTACCTTTATTATATACTTTTGGTTTTTTTAGAAAACATTGTCAATTTGTCAGCTGATTTGTATGGTTTACACCTTTGTTTCTTTTGCCATATATCACATCATCAAGTAAGATGTATTTTCTTTCTAAATGATTAAACCTGCCAATTTTGCGATTCAGTCTCAGAACTGGTAAGTATATCAACAGCCAGCTATCGAATCATCTAATTATCCTAAAACCATCCGTCTCGAGCATAGGACTAAAAAAAGAGGGTGATCCTAAGTTCGTCAGACAATCTCGCCCTTGAAATTCCTCCATGTCGGCGTGGCAAAAGCGTCTTTCGGCTCGAGTTTCGAAGCGAGCAGCTCGAACGAACACGAGAAGCCTGTCGGGAGGATAGCGCGCGTGCCGATGGATCTAATTAGCAATCAGGCTGGCGGCTTAAGAGGGTTGAAAGGGGGCCAAAGGGGCCGGAAACGTCGCGCAAAACCGTCTGCACGCCCCCATTGTCCCTGGTCCTGTTCCAATTACACGGTGAAATTGCGGTTCGATCTGAATGCGATGCGGTCCTCGACCGAGCTCCGATCGGAGATCGTTCGACGACACCTTTGTTTCACGCTCGAACAAAGTTCGATCGGTCGTTCGACCGATTGCCAACCTTCCTCCGACGCGCTTAAGACCGCGGAAACTCTCTCTCTCCTTGCTTGAACATAGGCAATCTTTGTATACTCGCTCGTGCGAGTAGTTGATCGTCGTTAATTAATCTAGTAATCTCGGACGAGAATCGTCGCGGATGCTTGTCCCAGGCTTATTAATGATCAACGACCGATTCAATGGACGTGGAAAAACGCGAGAGGGAATAATCTAAGTAGTAAGAAGCGTTTTAGGGACGCATTCATTTGCATTTTCATCAAGCTGATGAAAATCGATATGTACTGGGCGGGGGTTAACTATCTGATGAGGTGTATATGAGATTCAAGGTGTATAGCATGTAACGTGTAAATTTGTTTGATAGAAAATGGAGTTCAAGCATTTGGAAAAGGTTCAGAACGAAGACGATAGAATTGATTAAATTCTATAAATTATAGTGAACAAGTCAGAATTTAGATATCATAGAGTCACGGAGCAAGGATAACACCAGTTAAGGGATAGAACGAGATTTTTTAGTGATTGAATTTAGAACAATAATATTTAAAAAATACATTCATTTGAAATAAAGTACCATTACACATGGAAAAAGATGATAGTTTTATCGTATGATCGTACGATAAATATTGGATTAGATTAGACCGATTAACTCGGTAACGTTTGGTAATTCGTTTCTCTAATTGGACTTGCGGTTATGGTGTTGGCTAAATTGGATCGGCGGACTAAGAGGTTCGGCAAACAAGACTAATCTATTGCGATAGCTATTGGTCGAGTTACGTATCGTACAACGAGGTGTAATGGAGTGAGTTCGCTTAGTAGTAAGCTATTCCATTTGGTGTTTCGTTTACAAAAGTGCAAACATAAATTGCCTGTAATTTAAGATACTCTACATGGCAAATCGATAAATTCGAATGTAATAATCTACGCTGCAAACCTTCGAGGGCAATGTGATCAATCGATTGGTTTCAATTTACAAAACCAAACTCGCAATGCATATATCGACAAAATCAACAATCGATGCATGTGCCAGTGCATAAATACCGAGAATCAAGTGTCACCTATAAACCAACGTGACCGGAATTATTCAATGGCTCTTGATACGAGACCCAAGACGGCAACACGGTAGACGTGCTTCAGTCGCTTCGTTTGTATCAACATTTCTTCGTTAATCTCGACTGCTATCGCTGCATTTGCAGGTTATTATTGTCTGATACAGCAACTTTAAGCAAACTTGTTATATAATATAAATTACAAGGATTCAGAGATTGGAACATAGAACTGTTAAAAATTTTAAGTTAAAGATCTGGATTTGATGAAAAATAAGAAATTTGTAAGGAAATACGTCTCAGAATCAACGTCTGACTGTGTTCGTGTATTTACGTTCTTTGAGAGATATCTGATAGGAACACGTTACGTATTTCGTATAAGAAAGCATAGGATAATAGGCAAAGGACGACGAGAGACTCCATCGCATCAACATCAATTGCAACGAAGCGACGAGGTCCTTGCATTTTGTAGCAAGGCCATTCTTTCACAAGACGACAATGCACCGAACGAAGATTAACTGGATGTTTGCAAATAGTGTCAACGTAATATATTGTACTTACGAAATAAAGGCTTTCTAAAGCGTATTTCTTACAAAGTAATTTCTAAATGTTTCACGTCGTAGCTTTCCTCGTTAACAAAAATTCCTACGAAATAAAAATTATGAAACATTTACCGAATTTGGGTGAAAAAAATTTGCCACATTCATAGGTCAGCAAAGTTAGAAATACCCTGGTATCGACTCGAACGCACGACTTCCTGGCTGGATACTGAATAGCCGTGGAGATAGGAACGCGAGAGTTGGGTTAAATGATCGATCGGTTCGCGGAAACTCTCGTTAATCGTCCGTTTCCGTTCGCAGACGTCTCCACCCTTTTCGCGGAGGTGGCTTTCAACGTTTTCGACGGTTTCCGGCCTTTTCCTTGTCTCGTCCGCGCCTTCCATCGTTTTTCACATTCGACGAAACCAGCGAAGACGGATTAAGGGATCTCGCACGGACGAATTCGTTTATTTCCGATAACCGGCCGCCAGTAAAGAATTTATGACCGCTAAGGACGAGTCGTTTCGAAGTTTATCCGCGTCGTCCGGCGAACCACCCTCCACCCTGGTGGCTGGAAACGTGCCTGAAATTCCTCGGCAGCGCGCGAACATCTTCTTCTTCATCTGAACATTTCATTCGCGGAAGGGAAGACGTGAAAGTGGAGAATATCGTAAAATAGACGTCAATCGAGGTTCTTTCCTATTGTTTTTCTTGTATAAAATATTCTTCACTGAATGCAGATGCGTTTTTCAAGAAAATCTTCATAGTAGTATCGGATGGTAAACACTGCTATTTTTGAACACTGCAGAAAATCGATAAACGAAACGTATAATGGGCGTTTTTGCATTTACGAGAAACACGAAATTGCAAAAATGCATAACATGCAAAAAAGAAGATAAAATATCACGGTATTGTATTCGTTATATTCCATCGATGAAACAAATCATTGGTTAGACTTTGTTTCCTCGGTGGTAGCCATAAATATATGAAATCTCAACTATTTTCTCAGTCGCTTATATACGAAGGCTTATTCGAACCTTATTTAAGGCCAATTCCAAGTTTGCAGTCGGAAGCAAAATATAGTAAACTCAGATTTCAAACCACAGTAAATTTGCAGTCGAAGAACACGCAGCATAACTTCCACTTATACGTTAGATTGCCGGATATTTGTACATTTACACTGCATATCTGCTTAACATCAGTAAAAATGAAATTTCGCGTTATAAATTACATCGTAACACGTCCCAGATTTCCGAAATACCCAAAATCTTCGTCTTTCATATTTCAAAATTATTTTATCTGAAAACTGAAAAAAATTAATTCCAGTGTAATTGTAGATAGTCTCGTTGGCATCCTGTTTCAACGATTGCCTGAAACACATGAAAAATCGTAGTAGAACGAGTGGGAAAGCAACTCGAACGAATACGATCAGTAGCCGCGTAAAAGTCGCGGTTTACGATGTTGTTACGTACGTTTAATTCATGCGGTGGCGCAAGACGTGGTCGTAAAGCACAGAGCACGCGAGTAGAACGCAAAGAAATCGGCGACGTAAACGGCGACGAGGACGAATAGCGGACACAAGAAAAGAGACACACTTCTTACTTTTCATGAGCGATTTTTATCGTCGTTCTACGACTAGACCACGCGACGTGGTCGTCGTAAAACCGCGATGGCCGATCCATGCTCACGATCGTTCGATCACCAAGAAGCCAATATGAACGTAAGATATATCAACGAAGAAAAGATTTTAGAACGCGCGGAGGATGAAAGCGAAGCGTTGGTTCACGTTGGTGAAATACTCTGGAAATTTTTTCGGCGAAGCTTGATTTTTGCTCCCGAAAGAAATTAATTTAATACATTTGCAAAGACGATAGTCCAGTACAATTTGGAATAAAGCATTGGTTAGTGAGAAAATACAAAGAGTTGAATATCGATATATTACGATACGACGAGACCAATTTTTAAAAGCTAAATCTTAGACAAATGTTTTGTTAGTTAAAAGACCAGCACCTTGTTTTTATATTCTTTAAGTTCTTAATTATAATTCAGATCAATACTTTCGTAGTTAATGCAAGCGATAATATTACAATATTTCCGATAGATAATTTAAATTTATACTCGATTGATATCATACAAAGTTAGGGAATACTGCTTCTCATGGTTCATTAATTTACAGATTTTTGTAAAATTCGCATATTATTATTACAAGTTAATCGAAGTGTCTTATGATCGAATTCCTGTGAATTATAATAAAACCTAATTCCAACCGATAAAAACAAGATAATAGTATAACATGTGCTTAAAGATGTTACGAAATGATATGTGAAAATCTGACGTACCGATACATCCATCTATGAAAATGGCGAGGACATCTTTGACATACGAATATGTCATCCGTTTCAAATGGAATAATTCTATCTCCTTCGACCCGGAACGAGTTCTTGGACGAAACGATCGTTTGTAAAACGTCGTTCCCGCGAAATCGAAGAGATCGTTGAATTTTATTCTAGGAAAACTAATCGTCGAAACGGTTGCTCGATCCTGGCCAATGCTTGCTGCCTGTACTCCAAGCTTTTATTGGGGTTTCGAAGTCTTGCGCTGGACTCGTTCATTCGATTACTCGAAGGAAACAAAAATGGGAAGGAAGCTCTTAAAAATTGTTTAAAAAAGAGATGGGAATTGGAAGAAGATGTAAAGAAACGCTCGTACTTGATGTCTCGCTAGCTTGGTAAATAAGTTGAAAATAATAGATCTATCCGACTGAACAGACATTCATAGTAGCTTTTATTGACTATACACTCCGATTACCTTGTAATGCTTGATTAATATCGTTCATCATGATCACTCGACGCATGGCCTGCAATATTAAATATTTCACCTGCAGCCCGCGGAATATTCCGTATTTCCCATTCCACCGCAAATTAAAACATACATTATAATATATTACAAATAGCAAATTACAGATAATTATAATTATACGGAACCTCTGATCAGTGAACAGCTTTGTTTAATACATTTTGTGTCGCGTAGATCACTGGTTATCGATGATAGATATCAAAACCGAATGCACGTTCGTTAAGCAGAAGGAAATAAATTTCGAATCAATTTTCCAGCAGAATGCATACATATATATGAAACATTAATAACCAGAATATTAGGAATTTCAGTCGAAGAAAAGGTTATTTTTTAATAAGATAACACAGCGATATAATTCAATGTTAAGAAGAGATAGTTAGTGTTGATTTAGAAAAAAAATGCGCGTCTTACGAAATAAGAGACATCTTCTTACTAGAACTTAAATCGCACAGAATATTTTATTATAAACTAAAACGATATATCTAATTGAAAATAAAAATATAAGTATTTCTTTAGTTCCTAACATCAACTTTTTACTTTTTATTTCACAATTATCCCTTGTTATCCACGTTGATTTCTTTTATTAAAAGCGCCACTGTTCTAATAGAAATTTGGTCCACTGATATTTCTATCTTTTCACAATTAAATACTCTACTATAAATTCTCAATTTTCCACCAAACTCTTCCCACCAACTGTAATTTGCTCGTGACACAGAATGTGCAAACATAACTTCCATATTATACGTTACAACAAACCCGCGTCGAGCGGTGAAATTACAAATAAAATGTACATTGAAAACGCAGTGTGAATCAAACAGCAACAGCGGAAAATTCAAGCTGGTGCGTAATAGCGTTTCCCGTGGAACATTATTGCACCGTCTGGTACTACCGATGTGTGTGCAACGGGGGATATTAAAAGAAAAATCGTGAATATCGTTGGAAATTTATCGTCAAACAGGGCTACATTATCGTAGGGTATACGTAGCACAGCCCCTAGGGACCTAAGTTTAATATTCCCGCGTCTGTTTGACGATAAAATATTGAAAGTTGCAGGGTTATCGACAGTATACATATACACGTTGAACGTTTTCCAACGACGTGTCTTCGGGTGCAACAGTCCGTTTTCAACGTTTTCGCGTGAGCTTTCGCCGGAATAACGAGAGAGCTTTCGATTTCGGATACGTTCGACGTCTCGTCGAGAAATACGCTCGTTAATCCTCAACTTTCTGGCATCCGACATGAGACCTTCGATCGGAACAGGACAAGCAGGTCTTCGTTTGATTCTTGTTGAACGCGATTGTCTTTCAACTCGGCAAAGATATCTTTTTTTAGAAATTAAATAGGCAGAGACGTACGATCAGTTTGCGGGATGATCAATGTCGCATTCCTTCTGTTAATGTCAATTAAAAATAATTGAAATTAGGCGACTTTCGTTTTGGTACACGTTATACCAACTTGTAGATTTCGACATAATAAATTTTTGTTTCATATTTCGATAATATAGGTAGATCGAGCTTTGCCTAGACGAAATATCACATTTTTCCTAAATTGTGTAAGACAATCGTATCTTATTCGAAAGCAAATTAAATTATTAAAATTATTAAAATGATCAGATTCTAAGGCTCAAAACTTACCTTTTATAAAATAAAGAAATACCACGATAAATTTCTTCCTTATACAGTCTATAACATTAACAAGCCTTCACTTTCAGAATCATCGTCATCTACGCGTTCGAAGAAGTCAAAGAACTCTAACAGCAAACACGATCGGTCCAAAGAACGAGACTAATGGCTCCAATACCGCCCGATAAAGTCATTGTACCGCCGACCAGATAGTCGTTTTTTTGCACATCCTTCAGAAACGAAGTAAATCGAAGATCCTGCGACGGATTCGTCGAGTCTTTACATCACGTAGAAAAGGTGTACGTGAGTTTCGATGGGTGTGTAACGTACGAGAGGGGATGGCGACGCAGAAAAGAGGGATAATTAAAGTGACAAGGCAAGCACGAAACTGGACATTGGCCGTGTCTCTCGAGGGCTTCTACGAGATCCGAAAATTTCTGTGCTGCTGCTGCCGAGGCGAATGCGTGCAGATTCCCGGCCGGAATACCAAAAACCGGCCGAACGAGACGCGCGGCATGCGATTGTACGTGCACACGCTCGTCCATCGGCCTCGGAGGTTGCCAAAGAAATTTACATTTCTTGAAATAGTCGAGGAAAATCGAAACGATAGAGAGAATAGCCGGCAGGGGACGTACGAGAAAAATCGAAACGCGATGAAACGGGAATTCTGTTAGGGTAGCGGAAGAAAAGAAGAAGAAGAAGAAAAGTGGTCGATGGAAAGAGAGGTTGGGACCGTTGAAAACCATTCCGACACTGTACTGTATCCCGGTGCGCAAATAAGAACAATATAAGATCAAGCCGTGCTCCTTCGAACGAACAGTCTACGAAGATAGAACCTTGAGACGATCTTTTTTTCACTACGGTCGAAAAAGTCTGGCAAGATATTTGAGAAGAGAGCCGTGGTAATTATGGAGAATTGGATATACCTCGTTGATTGGAGCGGGTTCGGTAGTTTGATGTGAACTACACAGAAGCTGAAATTATCGAGTTCGTTGCGGTAATTCATCCGATTAAAGTTGATCGATCAATTGTGTATAATAGCGCAGTGAAATACATGTGAAAAAGTATACATCTAATCAATCTGATATGCACACCGATTTTAGCTATATTTCAAAATCATCGAACGTTCTATATAATTGGCAAGTCTTTTAGCTGCAATTACATGCAAAATGTAAAGAATTCGGCTATTTTTTTCGGCACCGTGATACTATCGTCAACGAGACAATAAAAGCGGGAAAGAAGTTTCTAAGAGCGACAGATTCGTCGAGATATGCAATGCATGCAAATATCCAGACAGGCACACAGCATTTAGCATTATTTGCAACCGGCTGCGTGAAAAATGATAATAGACAAAGCAAAAACGGTAAACCAAGCTCTCCTTTCTTCGTTTTCCTCTTCAGCTTCTTCTGTGAAGCCACGCGATAAGCTGACGTATCTGAGGAAGTTGGTGCAGTTACCAGCTCGGAAAGTTGGTTAGGAAAGAAGAAGAGAGAAAAAGGAAAGATGTATATAAGAAAGAAGAAAAGGAGAAGAATGAAAAAGGGTATATAAAACATTCGGGTAACCGTGGAACCGGTGAATAATGCATAGCCGAGGAAATGGACCGCTTAGGCGATTTAAATCTCATAAATGCATCGGCCGTTTGTTCTCGAGGACACGTACCGTTTTGTCAGGACATTGGACCGATTCTACTGTGGCTACGTGTCGCGGAACGCGACCGGGACTAAGTCAAGAGAAATCGCGACTATTTTTCCACACAGAAGTATGTACGTATCTCTAGAGAAGACTTCACCGGAGAAACTTCAAAGAGAAGACGAGATAAAGGCGTTGGAACGTGAAACCGGTCGAAGAATCAACCCGAAAGAAATCGAACAAGTCAAATGTTATTCGAATTTAACACGTTGTCAAATTCGGCCTAATTATTCGCTAATTATTTTACGTGTTTTGTAATAGTAACGTTCTAGAATTTAAGTAGTTGTAAAGTATGCAAGCAATTTCGAATAACAAATTGTAATTTGTAAAAGTCACATGAAAATAAAAATATGTTATACGATTTAATAATTGTCTGAATGGCGATGACTGAATTTGTCGATAACATTCCTCTTCTTTGAGGCTGTGTCTTTCTGTCATCGAGGGAAATAAAATAAGCCTTTAGTTCAAGGATGATTGAAAACTAATTAACAAGAGGTACATTATGCACGACGTATTTCATATAAGATGTATATACAATTCAAAGATATATTAATATGCAATAATATAATACAAGATCAATAGCGTACAGTTAATGGTAATAGCTTAATATATAATTAAAATGCAATAATCAAACAAAATGACTATCTTGAATCGCATATTATTCCCATAAATATCGCAATCATATTTAAAACCATATTGCATCCATACTAAAACAGGGTAGTATATCCTAAACGAAATGTGAAGATTACACAAATCAATAATTGAAGCATTTAACTCAAATTCGACTCGAGTAAACGTATTAATTTCTGAGCTACGCGTGTAAATCTCGAGGCGACAACACAGTGAACGAAGAAGAACACGCGAGCTGACGTGAGCGGAATGTTCGCCAAATTTTTTCGCAAACTTTTGCGGGCTTGATCACAGACCGACGTGAATTTTAATTCGCTCCACTGCTGCACGCTCAGATACCGGAGGAAAGCTTGAACACACCGGCAACGGAGAATAATAGAAAACATTCCGTAAAAGAACCGATGCCGGGTCGCGTGAAAAAGTTCAGCAGAGAGACCGAGTGGCTGATCTCGTGAGAGATAAACAGCGCAATTTAATACAATTCCGTTTCATTACGCGCCGCCGCGAGACGCTGTTAAGCCCGGTTACATCTAACTTTCATGTTCACGAAGGAAATGTTTCGTGTTCACTTTTTTCCTTCTGATTCGCTGTTCTCCTTTTTTCGTAGCTTTTTCTTCCCCCCCCCCCTCTTGTTTCGCGATATTTTATCATCGTCAATTTCGAGCTGCGCTACACGAATCAGATACCAGTGAACTTCGAATTAGCATGACTTCGATAACATATTTGTAGATCATTTAACGAGGAAACAGTACATTGAATTTTAGTATAACGTTCATGCAAATTCAACTTTTATGAATACGACTGAATAAACAGAACCTAGAGATTTGTTCCATCCTTCAATCCCCTTGTTTTCTTTTCATCATGTTTGACCGAAACGTATTTTTCTATCGTTAAAAAATGTCCTAAGTAAGGAAAATATGAAAGAGTCAATATTGATACGTTTGATATCTCCTTTCAATTTTATGCTAAAAATTCCCCTAGAACGCTGAAAATCCTTCTTCCACGTGGAATGAAAACGAGGTTGAGATACAAAAAATTTAAGTATCAAAACGGAATTCAATTTTATACCGTAATATAAAACATCCACTTTGCTTTGGATATTTTATATATTCTTGTATGTATATGTCACGCGCATTCAGTGCAATTTTGCACATTTAAATTTTCCATAAATGTGCAAGCATCCGTAGTCTATATGGTAATGTAATAAGATCGATTGGCGCTTCTTTCATAATGCTAAGAACCATAATCCACAGTCGTTCTCGAGAAAAAGCTTCTTCTTATCAAAGAAGTGCTCGCGAATATCATGTAAAAAAGATCGTAAAGAACGTGGATGAGTATGATGAATTTTTCAGGTGTTTTAGCCCTAATAGTAACGATATATGTACTCGAGCGTGTAGCTCGAGCACTCTTTCCAATCAGAGAATTCATCGCTGCAACGCGAGATCAAACAGTGCACGTTACTGGCGAACGTGTTCGTAATAACTTGGCGAGACGAACACGCCTGTTTCTTTCGATTTCAATACAAACTCGGACACTTCTTCTTCTTCTTCTTACGTTCCACTGTTTCAGTCTTCATTTCGTCGCCCAGCTTTTCGAAACATTCGTGCGCGATAAAACAGAGCTCAAAGTCGGATGAGACTCTTCTTCGCGGTCTAACTTTGGTTACCAGGGGTTCGAAACACGGTTCACCGTGGATATCGAGATGAGAATGTCTTTGATCCAGATTAGAATGTTCGAGAAGCGAGAAAATTGTGGTTGCTTCGAAAGGAGGGGGTGTTGATCAAAGTTCCGATGAGAGAGGGAGAGGAGAGAGAAAGAGAGAGAGGGGGGGAAGAGATAAGCAAAAGAGCGTTGTAATTTTGTTCTGATTAAATGCTGAAGAACTTTGAATAATTAAGCTTCCAACGACGACGATGAGCAAGGAAGGTACGCTCCGTGGTTACGTTAAACTTCCATGGTAATTGTTGCGAAATTGCGTTGGCTGAATTGCCGTTAACGTTAAAATTTAATCGGAAACAATCAGCGGTGTTTTCTCACGTGTGAAGGAGTATCATGATCTTTTCGTTTGACCATCTAGAAATGAGAAACATAATCGATTTTCTCAGAATGTTTTTAATTTAAGTAACACTGAGGTTTCCGAATGTCTAAATTCAAGTTCCAGTTCATGCGAAAGTTCAAGTTTAAATTCAAATAAAAGCTTTCAAATTCAGGTCCAAAATTGTTAAATATAAATCTAAGCCTTCTTAGATATACAAATTTGAAATATTTCTCTTCACCCACATATACATATAAATTAAAGCATTCGAGTGAAAATTCATATTCGCCCAAAACGACAGCAAGCAGAGACGATTAAACAGTTCTTTTATTTTTTTCGCTATCGTGATTCTCCATCGCTGTTAAAACCACATAAAGCTGACGCGAAACGCCCGACAATAACAACAGCTCGAAGCCAAAGTGAATCCGCGGAAACAAAGAACACGCCAGAGGAGACCGAAAAGGGGAGAAACGGAGCCGTTTAACCGAACTGCCTCGACAGGACTCAATGGCACGACGCGACGATGTCTCGTTTTCGGTAACTCACTTTCATCGCGAAACTATTCGTCTGAAACTATTCGTGGACGCGGACAAGCCGGTCTCGGGCTTGTGTGCAACGAGGTCGACGTAGCTCGCGTGGAAACGAGTTTGCCTCGCGGAGTGCTAGCTCGTCGAGAGAGGATCGTTTGACCCGAAAGAGAAGCGGGTCGACGATGCGCCCGAGCCACCGCCAAAGAATGGAAATGAACCATTCATTCGGTAGTCGTTTAGAATGGAAAAAAACAGACAGAAGAAAAAGAAGAAAAAAGAAACGGAAGGAATTTGAGACACGAAATAGGGGACAATGTTGTCAGGTTTGTCAATTTCACGTGACGAAATCCCATCCTCTTACCTTCTCGTTCTCTATTTTTTCGTTGCTACACGGGGCACACGTTATTGCCACTGATGGAATGCGACACGACGAAAGCGGAACCTACGTCGCATAGTACGAGAGAATAGAATTCCAAGATCTTGCATGAGAATGAATTTTCGCAACGAAGATCGGCGAGAGTTTTAGGAAGACGGTGGAAAAATTGGTCTGGAGGAAAAGGCTGATTAAACCAAATTAGCTACCGTCGTGATACTTTCTTATTAACCAAGACGGAATCGAATTTTCTGAATTCACGAGCTTAATCCTGCGTAGTAAAAGTGGTCATCCGCGATCCGAATGAAATTTCACTTCCCGAAAAGAATTTTTATTTATATTGGGAGAGGTTCCGATATAATTTCACGGAAAAGTTGTATGAGACAATAAAAACATCGATACGTATCTCGCAATTTCTTCGCATTTCTTAAAAACCTAAAATGGTATCGACATTGAACTTGAAACGAAATAATTCAGTTTTCCTGCACACAGTGTCAAAAAGCATGTTTACCTATGAATAACTAACACGCTTTATCGATGAAAGCGACGATAATCATCGTATAACTCGGTCGGAGTACGTTTCATAATTTGCCAGGACGATAAAAGAAAAGGAGATCCTAAGATAATCTGTCTCGGCTTCTCCAACCGAAGTTCGTAAAAGCGTTCCGCAAGAATTACCTGACAGCGGCACGATGTAAAGCGTGCGATATAAATCGGTGCTTTCCACGAGTTCACGCTCGGTTAAACCGATATCCCCCGCGGGGCAGGCGATGGAGTTGCGTGCAAACAAACATCGCTGTTTCCTCGCATTGATTAAAACGGGCACAGCCTCTCTGAGAATCAACGAACCGCGTCGATGTTACGGGCCACGTAAACACGTTCATCTTGCCTGATAAAACTCGAGCGAAACGAAAGAGCTACTCAAGATCCAGAATGAGTGTCGTCCCGAACAGAAGAAAAACAAGTTTTCCTCTGTGAATGACTCTTTCGATGACGTACTTTCACAACGAAGAAATTTCTACCGTTGCTGAAAGAATAAGATGGTAAGGTAAGAAGAGGATGAATCTTGCTCACAGATATTCCAGCGTAGAGCTTCCCCCATATTTCGTGGCCCGTGACAGGGCGAGCAGCCTCGTATAAATGGTTTAATTTCCTTATTCAGACGGCAAACCACTCGGTACGCCGCGACGAGCATACTGATGAAACAACGACGGGGAACAATCAAGAGGGTCGAGACGTTTACTACAAACAGCCCTCGTCGAGAGTGCGCTCGAAACTTCCGCCGATGACCCTTTTCTCCTGACCGGTTGCGTCACGTCGTTAGTCGTCGACGACGAAACTTCGAGGAAAGAAAATGTTGCCAACCATGGATCATCGTTATGACACCGGCAAGACAAACTCGATGATGTCCTCGAAACTATCGAATTAATTTCCTACACAGTTTTACGTGCGCGGGTTCTCGTGTTTGCTAGTGATCAATCGATGATACAATTAATTTTTTTGAATTTTAATTGACGATAGATGCAGAATGTAGAAATGATTGCCGTGCATATCCATCTGCATAGATATGCTTGATCAATGATGCTTTGATCAATTTGTCAAGAGCAGTATACTAACACTGGCTCATGAAAATATTTAAACAGAAAATTTGTATGGATATGTGTATTACATCAAACGTTTTGAAACTTCAACGGCATGTGGACAATTTTATATTACGGGTGTATTTACTAGACGATACTGTGAACACATGTGTCGATGCTATTCTACTATTCCACTTGTTGTATCATTAAATGAGTAACAACTTTTACGTTCGTGAATTTAGGATAGCGAAATTCTATCATCCCCAATTCAACCTGGAAAACGATAATTTGAGTGTTCCGATATTTTTGCCAAGAGCACCAGGCAGCTTTCAATCGGCCAGAAAGCCCGACGCGAAATCACCGCTTCAAAGTCAAAGAAAATCCGGCACGTTTTTCGCGTTAAAGCCAGATCTACAGACGGGCACAAAAATAAATGCACATGTAGTGAAAGCAGGTATCAATAAAATATAATTGAACTGGTACCAGTTATATACCTAAACCTATATGAGATTATTTGATAAACAGTGAAAATTAATATCCACATTTTTACCTGAACACACCGTATTTGACGAAACTTCATTGGTACTTGTTTCCACTATTGATTTCTGTCTATTTATTTTTCTTCTCGGCTATATACGCTGTAACTCACGGGCCAATTCCATCCTGTTCTGTCCAGCATGTTTCCAAAGAGTTTAATACATCATTAGACGTGCGCGGGAGCGGAACATGAGACGAATGTATTTAACGCGACGTACGCAATACACGTTTTGTTTATCCGTTAATCAACGATAAGCCATCGACGGCGACGTGGTCGGCGGCCACGATCGATATAGGGGAGTACATAACGACTTCCCTTTATCGACGTCTACCCTTAATTAACGTTAACGAACCGAGATAGCGGACACCCCTCTGTGAAGTGGCTGCCGCGTTCTGCTTAGTTTGTATTCGTAGATGCTGCAGAATTTCGCATCGAAGGCTGCGCAAGCCTCCCGTTTGTCCACCTTGTTAGCGTTATGCGCTTTGCACTGAATTTTCACCGGTTGCCAGCTAATTGCATACGGTATCGACTCGCGTTTATCTTGATCGCCGTCCGCTTTGAATAAAGGCAACGGGAGAAAGCAGGTTAGACGATTTGTTTCAACTAACGAATATCGGCTATCGAGATAATTCATGTGTTATAAAATTATAATTTTTTGACGATTAACGAAATTATTCATTTTACGGTTGTTACTTAATAAGGGTAACAAGATTGTCAATAAACCACGGATGTTTATGCATTTATGAAGAGACTTTTAAATGCAAATATTTTCACAAAATGTATATAATATGGAAAAATATGGAAAATAATAAAATTAATGCGTTTATTATAACATATAGCGGATGAAACAAGTTTCCATTTAAATCCTATTTCTTTAATTAAATTGATAAAAATATGAAATTACATAAACATCCGTAGCGTAGTTATTATCGACTAACTGCAACGTAATATACAACATTTCGCAATTATATTATTATAATATTATTATAATCGTGTATTAACAAATATCAGAAAGTAATTCACAATTTTCCTGCTTTTTATGCTTATGATGTCACAATTGATCAAAGGTTCCAAGAACGTTCCAAATCGAATATTCGATAACATATTGTTTCACGACACAGAAATTATTATTTAGCGTTTTAATCAATATTCTTCTATTTGTTTCAAAGCATATTTACTGTACAAAGACCAAAATTATTCGATTTAAGATCCATTGAAATCGTTCTTTTTGGCAACGCACACGAAATACGGTGCTCCGTGAACGGCTGGCAATAATCAGTTGACAAAACAGGAAACAAGAAGAGAAGATCGTAAAAGTCATGCGTTCCTGACTAACAGCATTAAGTATCATTAGTTTCTGTTAGAAAGATAGCGGCTTATACGGCCGATCAAAGATTCCATTCAACAGCTCACGAGATACAACAAATCAACTATTCTCTTTTAATCGATGTTCACCGGGGTCCAGTGTTTACACGGAACACTAATCGTATGAACGATCAAATATTTGCCAGGCTGGTTGCTGACTGTCCGTGAAACTCGCTAAGCAAGAAATAGTCGAAGGAAATTAAAGGTAAATTGAAATCGGTTGCTGGTTCGATATCGATTAAGCGGCTGAAAGGCAAAAAAGGAGGAAAAAGAGGGGTGGAAAGTGGCGCAAAATAGAAAGAGAGAGAAGAATTTGAAAACGAAACGACGAGCAACGCGATTAAATTTCGGCGAGCCGCGAGCTATTCGCCGATTCCACGTTAAAATTTCATAAATCGCATGATTGTGTTAGAGTTCAAAGGCTGTCGTCCAGAGGCAACCTACCATCGTTTAACATCGCTCCGGTCCAATCTGATCGTCATATATCGGATGTATTATCAATTTTTACCGATCGATCGAACAATACCGCTTTATTATTTCTCGAGTAAGAGATATTTTAGTTAATATATACTTTATTTTAAATTCGAAGATAATAATAAATCGAAAGAAGTATAGTGACTACAAAACTAAAGTGTTTTCTCGTTTATCAAGTTCTATTACATTTTATTTTCGTAGTATGAAACATTTCTAGTCATGTGAAAGTACTACTAAATGATACAAAATTTAAATTTAAATTTAAATATATAATTGAAAGAAATAAAAATCATAGAAGTTAAAAAGTTAAAATAAAAGTTAAAATAAATAGTTAAAAAAATCATAGAAGAAATGCATATATTGTGGATGAGACCCATTTTCTTTTATAGCAGAAGAATTTCTAAATTCGTTTCGTCATTACATTATTAAAATTTCTTCATATTTGGGTTTGTAATTAAATAAGTATTCTGGTTAATACTTTAAATATTTAAAAAATATCGACTGTGTGGTATAATGGTAAGTTGACGTTAATATTTGGTGGACTTCCAAGATTACTTTTACAAGATTAATATCTATATTTCAAAAGTATGTGTCATATCAAGATATTCTTTCCATCAACGACATCTAAATCCAGTAAGCACATTCGCCATTCAGCATTGGAACTATATTAAAACGAAGCAAAATTTGTTCAATAATTTGTTCAAAATGATACGTTCATGCAAATTCGTACTTTTACAGACACTGTAAAAGTATAACTAAGTCTTATCTTCTAGACGTTATCTTCTAAATTTATTCTGCTTTCTCTATTTCGTATGTATTTATATTTGTACCCGCCCTTATCCACTTTCGTATATTTGCATTAGTTAAGAATACACGAAGATACATTTACCTAGTAATTTACCATATAATAATTCAAATAAATATCGAAAAATATTTCGTGATTTCTCTACACGTTGTCAGATTGGTTTTAACGAATGTAATCATGACACAGCCGTGTCTCGTTACAGTGCCAATGAAGTTCCAAAACGTTTACACATGTAAAATACGAACGTGAAAATTCTGACAAGTATTCAAATACTTCGATCATAAAATGACATGAAAATTAGGAAATCGACAAAAATGTATTTATCCCACTTTCCTGCTGTTATCTTCACATTTGTTCATAATTTTGCGTAAGTGTAAAAATTTAGTCCTTCAATTCTTTCCTTGAAACTTCACATTAATTATCACCTTGCGTATGAAATCAGTAGGCGCCGTAATACTTATGAGCGTCAATGTACATACAGGCCGTAAGTATACATATCAGAATACCTACTTGTTGCAATTATTGGAATACTCTAATAAATTTTTTTTTATTCAGTATTTTACATTATATGGTACAATAAATTAATAGATTTATACAGCAATAGAACGTTTAAATGAAAAGCAGTGCAATGGATTAATTTAAGTTAACATCACAAAATATCCAAATACTCACGGCCGACAATGTATATATTTTTGTCACGCGGCAGGAAATTTACGAACATTTGGGAAATTTTTGAGATCCCAGCGGAATCGTTGTAATCAAATTCCACGTGGTGAAGACACGATCTATTTTATGAATCGATCGATCGATTCACGAATCAAATTAGTTTAATTACGTTCCAGTCGAGACCAGACCGTACGCACAACCCCATACCCTTTTCCGCAGCCGCTAAAAACACGATTACATTTCCTATAATGCACCGGAACGCGTCACACGCGTTAGGTTTAACGTTGAACGCTTATACGCGGAAATTGCGCGAGTGCGCTTATACCGCTATGCTTTCCCGTTTCCATTCCACGGAAGAACATCATGGGCGAAACGTAATTGCATCCCAATAGTCCATTCGAGGGTTAGGTTCCTGGCGAGAATAAATACGCGTGGAAAATGTGAGAATTCATTTCGCTTGGCCGACTAAACGCACCCCGATTGCACCGTTTTCTCGCTTCTTCCACGCGTAATTCAACCGCAGATTCGTCGATCTCAATCACTTTTTTTTTTTTCATTTTTCCTCGAGGTATCGCTTTCAGAGATTGATCGATTGCTGTGTTATATTCACTGTGAAAGTTTCTTCGTTCTTTCGTGTTGGAGGTTACAGATAGGTTTTTGATGTGTCACATCTCAAATGAGAATCTGATAACTGTCTCTAATAATGGTGTAACAGGATGCTGACAATTATTGGTCAAATATTATAAATAGTTCGTATAAATTTTTCATCCCTCACTTTTTCGAACAACCGACACTTGCTTTAAATTCGAAGGTATAATTAACCTATGTATAAGCAGTTGCCCTAAGCATTTATCCTTGCACACGTGCTTACATTCACTCTTTCGTCAGTTTACTATTTCTATCATAAGATGCACTCGTTCCTAGAATACATTCAGCCCATTATTCTGAATATCTTGGAAGATGATGCATTCGTTCACAGAATAATCACAACTACTTCGTCCAAACACTCTTTGTTTGTTCTTTTAATACTTTCAACTGACATTAATTTTAACATGAAATATTTCGTAAAGTATTAGGTGACTATCTAGCCCTAATACCACTATCATTAGTTTTCGCTTTTCCAACTCTATCATTGTACAAACCTTCATTAAAGTGTTAGTAGTACACATAAAGATCTCTAGACTATGAAATTTAGGAATCTCTAGATTTTTTGGACATAAAAATTTGTATGTTATGAGATTTAGGAATCCCTATATTATTAAATCCATACGATTCATACTATCTGTAGTCTGTAATTTCGATCTAACAAATTTTATCTAAAGTCTATAGTTTCCATAATACTGGTATGTTTTTCTGAGATTTTAACGAGACACGTATCTCTAAAAGAGAAAACCAAATACATTTTCGTACAGATCTATACGCACGCGTTCATAGCTGAGTATCGAATCAATGGAAAAAATGAAAGAAATCATATCGACAAAGCTAGATCCCTCCGGATGCATCTCAAATAACCGTCTCCTGTAAAGGACCCGGTAGATCCGCGCATCAAAAATAGAGGATAAAAAATAGTCGTGTGAGGAATGTTGAACAAACCCCGTGTCGTTTCCCATTTTCGCGTACGTATCGAAAAGCGGCAGGAAAATACATCTCCATATTTTTCTGTGGTACAACGCGCATGGATAGATCGACAGATTGATAGACATTTCATCCAGCTTTTACCAGCCGATTGTCATCTGGTTGCATTTTTTCACCTTTTTCACTTTTTTTTCTTTTCCTCGTTTCTCGTTTCGCGAACTCGATCTGATCGAAATTTTATAGCGATTTTTCCCCCCTTAACACTCCTAAACGCGATTATCTCACGCGATAGAAATACGGGAAATTTAATCCAATCGAAACAGACGATTATCGTAATACGAATCCGTATTGTGCGTTAATATTGCGTTATTAACCTTTTAGATACGATGCACCACTATAGTGGCTTACGCGAATGTCATCTTATATTACGACGCGTCACTATAGTGGCTCACTCTACTGACTCTGTTGTTTGAACTAAACAATCATTTTCATTTATCTTGCTTCGCACTTTTCTTGTCCTCGCAACATTTTACAACAGTGTTAACAATATACAGGCAGAATATATAGTCTTTATTTTTGATACACCAGTGTCAGATATCAATCATTGCTTTTCGCTAAAATAAATGTACCATTATTAGATGCTCTTTTTAACATGCCAATTCTTGTAATTTTGTAGAATCTTCAAGCTCAAAATATCGCTTCAAAATAGAAAACGAAAAGCAATTTGAAAAACACTATCGCGCAATGAGTGTGAAAATTGTGACGTGGGTCTATGTCGTACCGCGCTTTAAAATATATCACACTCAATTGTATTATTAATTATTAAAGTAAATTATTAAAGTTCAAGCATGTGCATCATATCTTTAAGAAAAATTATAATTTTATTATCAAAAGCTTCATTCCAATGTGCTTGCGTAGAGAACAGCATTATCCGTCACACATTGCAGTGCTAGTATCGTTTACACGAAATTCCCGTCAAACTCTACCGTACACAGAAACAGCCTCTTACAAAATTCAACCTAAGAGATTAAACTATCATAAATCAATAATTATAATTACCGTGTCTACGTAAAGATATTTCTTAGCTTTTTCAAAGAGCAAAACAAAATACAGTACAAACGTACAAGACCATCTATGATGTTTTTGTCTATTATTATCATTTCTACAAGACTCTAAGTAGATCATTTTTCTGCCTATCCATCTCGGAAAGGAAATGGCATTCGGTAGAAATGCTTGTGAAACGTATCCGGATGCATGTATCGAGTAATCGATTCATGCGCAATTGTATAGAATGCGACAATGCTTCGTGCGTTGATTCATGTTTTGAAATTTCTAAACTTAGAAAGATTCAGTTTCCGCTTAAAAATTTTCCGGTTTCAATGTTTCAATTACCCAAGTAATTATTATACTAAAATATTAATACAGCGTTAAACGATTCTCATTCGACTCCATAAACGAGTAGACTTTGAAAAACTGCTTGTCACCGTGAAAGCATCCTAAATTTCCTTCTAATTAATTATCATAAAAAAAAATAGCGCGGAAATAAATTAGATTATATTAATGATAAAATTCATTCGAAAATTAAATCATTAGAAAATCTGACAGTTTTAAACTACATACATTACGACAAGTAGAGACAGTAAATCTCGGCACGTTCATTCGTTACACGAAATTTATATCGCGCAATTACTCGAAACTCGAGAGACTCACTAGTGACACTCGTTTATCTTTCCACGCGGCATAAACGTATCGCTGGATGAGAGGATCAAGTGAAACGGATGATTCACTCGGTGGTGCAGAAAAACAATGCCAACGTCAACTACTAAATACCTTTAACCTGACACCGACAACAGGGAATTCGATTCAAGAATTCACGTGTAGACATACGCGCGTGATTCATGAAACCTTCTATTCATAGAGTATGAATATCACTGTCGACATCTAAATTTGCCAAGTAATAGAGTCGGTAATAGTTACTTTCGAATATTAGATTCAAGGATAAAGAAAAGATAAGGAATCTGTTGACCCGAATAGCTCAATCGTAAGCCACTTGATCGACTAACAATACCAGGTTCGAGTTACACTCTATCGATCTAGCTAATGCATATTGTGTACTATGATAGCCGACAAAAGCCTATTTTTATTCAAATTATCATCACAAATATTTTCCTACACATTGAACCATCGAATATTCATTATCTCTTTAAACGTTGCTCTCTTTTCGCCCTTAATTCGCCACTATTTTTCTATATGCAAACTCGTAATAAACAAAGAAGAATATTTTATAAAAATCAAGTGTATCTTTGGCAAATTTCTTTCTGACAATACTAGGCTATATATTTCTTTGCGTAATTGCGTGCACCTCGAATCGCAAATACATTGCAACGGTCACAATACGCTTGGTGCATTTCCTGGCGTCAGCCTGCTCGTAAAACTATTGTTAGCAATAAAGCAAAATTAATAATCAGAAAGTTCTACTGCCAACAGTAGTATCGAGTAACACAGCGTACGATATCGTTCGAAATTCCATCAGCAACTTCGTTTCGACGAACAAATGCGTTCAAGTACCGCGAACGAAACATCAACTTGCAGCCACGCCATTCGACTCGAACGAAACGATCTGTAGAAAATCGATTCACGCCCGTAAACACGCGGCGAACTTGATCCTGCGACGCGAATATCTTGTTCTGTTTGTCGCTTATTCATAGCCCAGTCTTTTCTTCCCCTCGGAAACACAATCTCCTGGTCAGTCCAGCGGTGCACTCGTCGTGATCGCGTTTTTCCTCTTGCATTCCCTGCCACAGCCAGTGTATTAACGAGACTGGTACAGTTCGAGGAACAGAAAATGTAACAAAGTCGAAAAATCGGTTAGCAGTTTAAGTTGATGTGTTTATAGGGTTGAAAATAATTTCAAGACGTCTTTCTTGATATAAGAACTAGATCAAGGCTTTCTTTCACAAATTGATTTCTTGATTATTCAATGATTTCAACCTAATCTCTATTATCGGGATTCTTATCGAGCGATGGTGATGGAAACTTAACCATTTGCGCCTCGAAAAATTCTTACGATATGAATCTAACCCCAATCTTCCATATTTTTACCGAAGCTTTCTGAAATCAAGTTTTCTTTCGAAAGAAAACGAGTGGTTACATATGTATGCTTATAAATTTAATTATACAATGGCCTTTCTATAACTCATATTAGAAAACTAATAGGAAAAATAGTAAAATATTTTCATATCGTCAATGTCACTATAGCAACACCAATGGAATATGAAACATTAATACCGTACGGTACAACATCGATAAATAATTTGCTGATTGAAATTCATAGGCTTTCTATGAATCACATATGGTTTTATCTAAAATCAACGAATATCGTTACTCAATCATTGTATTTACAATCTCGCTACATCGATTCCGTCAACTATACCATCCACGCGGAGGAACACGTCTTTGGCGCCAGCGATGCGTTTCCATCAGTACGACTGCGACTTTTGTCGCAGAAAAGGAGAGCCAGAGTGCAACCGTGCCAATGGAAAAAGAAGACCAGGAGCCGAAAGCAGGAGAAACTGGTACAGTAAGAAGGAAGAAAGATGTGCACTGTGCACCAGTCCAGGTTCGTAGAAGCGAGAAGACGAGCGAATGTCATCTTGAGCAGTGATTCCAGGGTAGTCCAGGAGTTTTGGATCCCCGTGAATGCTCACGAAAACGTCCCGCAGAGAGGACCAAGCTGAAAGGACGAGACGTCACGCGAGAATTTTCTGTTTGCACCGGGCAAATATTTCAGCCGGTATTCCCCGTCGTATTCCGGAATTTCCCTTTAATCCCTCTTTGCTCCTTCGACTCGACCCTGGGCGTACCTCCTCCTGTTCTTTCGCCAAACGTAACGCAGGGAACATTCTTCCCTTAGAATCGTGCAGACTCGATCAAATATTAGCCATCCGCTGCCCCCGGCTACGATTGTTCGCTCGAATGGCGACAGACACGTTTTCCGAGTGGGCAACGGTAACCACCCGACTCGTCTCGAGAATCCCGCGAGGGAATAAAGCGGAAAGAAAGCGGAGAAACAGCTGCCGCGAAAGTTGCCAACTTCGAAACGCGGTATCAACATTGATGCTGTATCGTATAGTATCATACGCTTTCTACAGGGTGTCGTGAAATATACGAAGGTCATGTAGATGTACGATCGATCCTAAGCATTGAAATGATGAAAGAAGATCATATACAAAATCGCCGCTCGAGGCATATGTTTTGAGCTTCCATTTGCATTCTTGCAGTTTTAATTTGTATTCGTATTTTTCAAGCGATTTTATTTTATGCTAGGAACGTGAACGGTTCAGAAACCACACTGATGATCTTTAGAAATTGAAGCGTACAAAAAGTAGTGTTTCAAGCACAGTTGCCTGCTTTTTAATTTACCCCAGAATTTACCATTATTCGTGTCGTCGTTCTGCGATGAATGAACTTACAAAAGTAAGTCACTTGTTTCTTAAGTATAGTATATCAGTCGAATACTTTTGTAACGAAATTAAGTTTCATGTCTAGAATCGACCTTATAAATATCCACATATTTGGCGAGATACTCTGTGACATATGTATATTCTAAAGAGTAAAGAATATTCTCCGGCTGAAGATTGTTCATAGTAAATTTGTTGATTTTTCAGGGTTATAGTTAGCGAAGAAGCAGAGTGCTGGATGTAATCGTTTATCTTTCTGTGGGAAGGTTTAGTGGGAAAGATAATTTGGTTTCTGCTATCTTTAGAGTTTAGTACTTTGAGGGCACGTTTGGGGCAAAGAGTTTACCTCTTTACAGGATTTGTAGATGCTTCAGTCCGTAAATAGTATCCAGATAATATCTATTTACAAACGAAAAAGATGGAGGTAACATCTGAAAATCAGAAGGAACTATCGACACAATTACTAAAGGATAAATTTAACTGCAAAATTGATCAACTAGAGAAGCTAAAAAATTTGTAACGGTACAAACTACTTTCTAAAGGAAATTAGAGAAAAATCTAAATTGGCATCTATTAAAAATAAATAGAATGTTAAACAAAATCCGATAAATTAATGTCCGTCTGGAATTGGAATTTTATCCGTGACCAATAACACGGAGCTATCGATCAACTGGTATTTCGATTTCATCGAGGCGCCCGTTTGCAGAACGTTCGTCTTGATTCACGAGCTTTCCACGACTCGTGTCGATCGCAATTAAAGCGATTACGATAAATTAAACGCGGCATACGGCGCAGCCGAGGAATTTACGACGAACGAACGGAGGTGGTAAAAAGCGGAAGAGAATCAGCAACGACAAATTAAGCCGGCATCGATTTTCCCCTTGCGTTCTCCGCTGGCGTTTTCCATTTAAATGAACAACATAATACGTGCACACGGCGTCGCGTCTATTCGTCTCGCCCGTTATAAATTATAATTGCGCGAAACCAGGCCGGGTATCGTTACGGCTGTCGCAGGAAGTTCATGAAATTGAATAATACCTCCGATCGAGATATGGTACACCAATCACGCGCTCCAGTTCGTTCTTACCCGAAAAGATCGATTGTACGATTTACGAGTTCCGTTTATTTATCTTTTTGTATGACGAGAAAAATTCGCCGCTTGTCCCGTATCCGTTTAATTAAAATGTTTCCAGAAATCGAATCGTATCGAATATATCTTTTGACGGTATGTTTACTTGGTTGGATGTAATTGACACGAAGGATTTCATTTCTCATTATACGTATTAAGTAATTTTTCTTGTTCTTTTCATTGAACACGAGACTCGTACTGTATCGGAAAAGTGACGTCAAAGGCTGAAAAGTGTAAAAACACTGCGTTATTCGGAAAATCATCTTTCTGAATAAGCCAACGTCGCGTCAATCCATACATCTGGTAGGCCATGCAGATGCATCAACGTCGGTACGAACAGTGGAATTGCTCGGCTGCTCGCGCAAATTGCGTGGATAGGAAACGCCGACGCGGTAAACGTTACACTCAGGAATACATTACTGTTCCAACAATTTGCTTCGCCGGCGCGTTTGAAGAAGCTGCTATAGGCAGACCAATTACTATTATCGGGCAAACGAAAACGAAAGAACGAACAACTCGTACGATTAATTGAAACGTGACCTGGTCCATCTCATATATCATCTAGGTTTCGTTATATCGTATAAAAACTTGCATCCTTGTTTTTACCAAAGAAAAAAGGAAGGCAAACTGAAAAATATTAAAAAGAAAGGAGGGAAAAAATGTAATGAAATGGAATTCTTGTGTTTCCCATGGTTAGATTGAATGGGTATGTAGGGTTCGTGAACTTCCAACGGAACCGATAAAACGGCGTCAAACGTGTTGGCATAAAAACACATCGGGCGGGAAGAAAATTGGCGGAAGCCGTTTCCTGTTCTTTGTTTATGGGGAGGGAAGATGTCGCGCCGTGGAAACCGTTTCCTTCGGTTTCCTGCGAGTCGCGCTCCTTTCTTCCGGCGCAGTTCCTTTTTACCCGGGTGACAAAACAGTTCCTGCGGGCTCGTAGAACTCGCTCTTTGACTTGGCAATAAAAACAAGAAACAGAGCGTGCCTGGTGAACGAGAGAGAGAGAGAGAGAGAGAGAGAGAGAGAGAGAGAGAGAGAAAGAGAGACGCGAGACGGAGCAGTGAGCTAGGGGGTTCGAGGTAGCCGAGTAAATACGTCTTCGCCAGCTGCGCCTCGGTTTTCGGAACTAAGAGCAGCAAGACACAACAAGCGTTCTGCAATTAAATTATCATCATCCCCTTTCAGCGTGTACCTCCCACGCTATCAGCCGCCGGCTATGCTTCTTTTTATTCCGTACAACGTGGCAATTAAACGTATTTATTAGGTAATTAAACGGATCGCTTTGGATCCTCGCGTAAAACCAACCGTACGAACCAGAATGAATCCGTTTGGACGAGAATAACGAGCTTCCGCTAGACTTAACCCATGGAAATAAGTCCCAGCTACAAGATCCAAGTCCTTTCTCGGACACGGCAAGGGTGAAACGGTTCGCTGATCGATGGGACAAAAGTCGGTAGATCGCTCGCAACACGAAATACCCGCAGGGAGTTCCAACGAAAGGTACAATTAGAAAGATTAGCAAGACGCTGCCAACGAGTCCTTCCGAGGATGATACAGGCGAAAGAATATGGATCGGAGTGTTCTATAAATCTTCCGCTTCGTTCCACCGAAGAAACCTGGCCGTTTGGTACCGAACAAAATTACCGACCTCCTTGCTCGGCCGTATTATTAACCCGCGGCTAACAACGAGACCACAAACACGTCCAAAACGTTGTACGACCAATCGAGGCTCGACCACTCGATTCGAATTTCCTCGTAGTTCTTCCTCCCTGCGTCGTGTCGCGGCGAAACGATAAAAGCCAAAGCACCATTTTTCTCTCTTTCCTTTCTTCTTTCTTCGAGGACGCGCGACAGCCATTATATTGGCTGGTCCACGGCTACCGTTCACTTATCCCCCTGTGCCACTCGTTTCCCCATAGTTTATCGACACCAATAAGAGCTGAGGCAGGTCGTAGTTCTAACCTTGCTATCGAGAGCAATCCCGCCTAACCTCAACGTTCGCGAGAAGCTGCGCTAGAAAGTCGGAAGAGAAGATGGATAGAGAGTAAGATAGGATGAAAGGAGAGAAAGGAGAGACAAAGAGAAGTTCGAACTTGAACACTCTCGCCGGGATACTCCTGGGAACGTCGCCCGGGGACTTGCAAGCAGAAGACCTGCCAGTCGAAGGTTGCCAAGCTGTGGAGAGTATCATCCATGTGACAAGTTGATACACGAGTATACGTGTGTCTATAAGACACAGGACAGGATACCTAGGATCCTGGCTGATGTAGAATGGTTAGCGAGGGTGTTTATTAGAATAAACACTGGGGGATATATCGTGGTGTAGTTATAATTGACACTTTGAAGAGAATATGGTATAGGAGAATAGACGAGATAAGCTTGAAACAGATTGCAAGAACTTCTGTTTCAAGGTGAAAAGAATATTATGGTATGTTTCTGTGTACAAATTTTTCCTTCGTCCTTTTCTTATTATCCCGAACAAATCATTATTTAGTACTGAATTAAATCTGTTCACTGAATTGAAAAACTATTGGCTGAATAAAGATAGATACCGAAGTGGATACTACCCTGACAAGCATTTATAAATTTTTATTTATAAAGATATATTTTAGTCCTATGCATAGAAAATACGAGAATAAAACAGATTAAAAAAAAGTGACATGCCACTTAGAAGACACAATTATATACCAAAATCAAATCTTTTTCCGATAAATATTTCTCTGTATACGAGTGCAATACAACATAATGATGACATAGAACGAATAGTTAATAATAACGAAGCTTGTCTCATAGCAAACAAGCGCAACCACCAAGTATAATAGCAAAAGGATTAATCATTTCCCTATCATTAAAAACAACATGGATGTTTGTAAATCCTGCAACATATTTACCGTACATTTCCAAAGCAAACAAGTAGAGACCACGAAATTGGCTCCGAAAAGTCTATACAACGCTTTGGTGCATCGCCGCTTTGTGTACACGTACAGAAGAAGTCCATCAAGCGAAGAGGCGTTGCGGTTGGTCGCTGGAGAGCGGCTGCACTCGAGGAGGCCGCGAAATCGCGGGGGAGATCTCTGAAGGAGCGGATGAGAAAACTCGAAACCACGAACGTCGAGGAGCAAACAGGTCGAAAGGGGAACGAACAGCCGGAGACAAAAGCGGTCTTGATATTTCACGGATAGAAGAAGCCATCGAATGAAGGAAAATGGATCACGATCGTCCCTACAATAACATTTTCACGTATAATAGATATTAAGATAAAAATCGATCATTTTCTTAGGCTGCTAACCGAAAATAAAGATCGTCGACGTCCCTAATTTTAAAACCGCCTTTACCTTTCAACGAAACGGATGTAATGGACAGAAGATGTTTGAGCTTCTGATTTTATTTCCAATTAGTAAGCTACAATGTTTGTTTATATCTAATAACAAACAATCAAAGTGGTACACGTTTGTGAACTAAAAAAATATCTTCACTTTGGAAAAGACGAGTACGTTACACAAAAAATCAATAAAATATCAGATGAACCAACTTTTGTAAACTTCTGTAACAGAATAACATAGAAGATAGTTCTTCAAGATGAACTATAAATTTCATCGATCAAAGATCTCGGAAGATGACGAGAGAGAAAATCTGTGTATCGGGGGAAAAGAAAAACAATTGTCAGAAGGAAAGGTCAGGTATTATAGTTTGACAAGTTGATACCTTCCGTATCGGATTTCTCTAAAACACTATACAGGAACCTTCGAAGGATCTCACGAAGTTGTTCGTCGAAGAAGGCAACGATGCAGCAGATCGACGTGCTCCCTTTTGAAATTCTACTCCCGAGACGATTTTACAGTAGACGCGCGTACGCCAGAGGAGAAGCAAGCAAGGAGAAGAGAAACAAGGGATCTCGATTGGTCAAGTATACGATGCGCGGATACGAGATTCTTCCATGGGATCCTGTCGAGAATAGACGGGAAGCAGCGGAGTAGCCTGGCAGCAGTCGCGATTGCCTCGGTCCTCGACATTCTCGAACGATGGAAATTGCATGCCAGTCATTCTGGGAGACGATTAAAATCCTCTCTATAGCCCGAAGGGAAAACTGGTCGTGTTACTCAGTGTCGGTTTATATTCGTTTCCTCTTCCAACCTTTTGACGATTAAATCACCCTTAATCGCGAATGCATCGTTCGATCGCGTCAATTTGCAATTTCTTGTTCAATTTCGCAAAAAACGAGACAAGCTTCGAAGATTGGACAAATAAAACGATTGTAAAAGAACGTATACGTACATGTAAAGTACAGTTCGAGCGGTTGGAAAACAGTCGTTTGGTTTTCTGTTAAGATCGATGGAAACGACATAGCAAGATCGTAAAATAGCGCATTAATCTTGCGACACCGCCTTCGGTGTTTTATACGCGCGCAAGTATCAACATTGCTTCACAAAGATATTTTATATAAATATGTTATGTATATTATATGTTATACATTGTTATGCGTATGTGATATAAAACATTTTGAAACTTCATTAACATTCCAACGAGACACCACTGTCACGATTAATTGTCGGAACCAATTTGGAAATGTATATAGTAGTTACGAAGTATTTATTGCAAATAAAAAAATATTTGATAAAAAATTAGTATACAGAGCTGAATATTGAGGTTTATTAATATAGCGGATACTGACTATTTCAACTCCTTTGCGAAATATAGTTATTATAGTAGAGCACAATTTTGCTCGCCAAAAGCAATAGAATTTAGTGTTATAGTTTTACCTTTACACGATCAATCAAAAAATCATGCTGAAAAATACGAACAGGAACATAAGCTACTTAACTATATCCTTTCGACGATCTGAACGAAGAAGTCGCGGTATTTAGGTGATTCTACCCTTGACTCTATCTGTAGTCCGTTTTCATCGCACTACGCCAACAACAACTGGAAAAAGACACGAGAACAGGCCAAGCGAAAAAAAGCAAAAAGGAAAACGAGGGAAGAAACGTTTCTTATTGCGAATTCGACTCGGTCACGGGAACAAAGTCGGTCAATCCGTAAAATCACGAGCATTACTCTCTCAAGAAGCAACTCGAGATTTACTGGAGTGTGCCGTAGAAAGAAAACTGGCATCGACCGTGAGGTAACCGAGAGGCGAATTCTGGTGAACGGCGAGAAAACGAATGGGAAACGAAAGAAGAGGAGGAAAATCGATGAATCTCAATTCGCCTACGTTCGCTTTATTATGCTCCAAGAAAGTTGTTCCAAGATTCCGTTTATAATTCCGTTAAGTTACATACAATCGATATGATCTCCTGATGGCTAGAACGGTTCGTAGTTGGAGGATTGTTAGTGTCGAGAGCGAGAATATATGAGATCGTTATTTCAATGCGGCGCAATGAAACTTTGAAAGGTTAAAGTGGTAAGGAAGTTTCATAGTTGCAAGACTTTTAAAAGAATTACGTACAATTTCTTGCTGTTTAAAAAATCTGAAAAAATTCAGGGATTATCGACACCTCTGCTTCGATATATCATACAGTCGTTCGTATCAAAGATCACACGTTCCAGACCTTCTTAAATACAGATAAAAGTCCTTTTCGAGAAAATTTAAGAATGAAGAACTTCTCTTTCTTAATTCATAATAGAGCGCATTAGCTTTATACAATAACATCATATAATATAACAGGAATGCATTGATTCTTCTTGTTATTTATGATTGTTAATATAAACGAAATTCTATTGTACATACCTTTATATATAAAACTACATATATATCATATATCAAATATATTACGATATTTAAATAATTACGTTTAAATAGCCAAAGAAATAACAAAAAGCAACTGCGACTACCATGATAGAAAGTCTTCAAGTCATGGAAACTTAACTCGGGGAGTATCGAGAGATTTATTCGAGCGATGAAAGAGAGAACTGGGAACTGGAGAACGGGGTTGGCGAAAGAGGACGAAGCGTGAGACCAGAGAAAAGAAAGCAGGAAGGAAGGAAGGAAACGCGAAAGAAAAGGTTAAAGATTCCCGTAGGGCGACTGCAGAGAGGGTTGGAAGGCCACCGAGAACTCGAGCAGTTTTATCGGGTGAATTGTATCGGTGTCTGACGTGCCAAGTCCCGTCGGACTGGATTCCTCGGCCCAGCGGAAATTACATTCTCCGATAGAACGTGGCGGTGCAAAAGAAACGCGGACCAGAGCCAACGAAAACGCGAGGAGAAAGGTGAAGGACAGAGGCTCTCTCACGTATTCCAGATCCTCGTAGCCGTCGGCTCTACGCTCCTCCAATGAAATTCTTCGAAACAATGCGACACTGACGGTCTAGCAATCGCTCTCCATCCATCTGTGTAACGCGGTTTGGGATGGAAAAAAAGCAGGTCGATCCTGCAGGTTTTACAGGAATTACTGAACTCCGCGATGATTTCTACGATTGTGTTGAACAGAGGAAAAAGTTTCTCGAAAAAAAAAAAAGGAACTATTTTCGTTGGATTGAATCGTTTCGGATCAGAGAACTGAACTGGTTATTAAACGATGTTGACACTCTGAGGGGAATAAATGCGGAAAGTGGACTATTTAGCGGCAGTTATACGCGTCGTGTCGCGTTTTATTCTCGATGCTTTTCAACGAGGTTCAATTAGCGAGCAAATGGAAACGAACAGAGACGATTTTTCGCCATCGGTAACAACGTTTCTCTCCCTCCTGCTCGGCGCGTGCTCCACTCAAGGAATTTTTAAACGGGCAAACAACTCGACAGAGGGTATCGAGCGACACATTCGGATTCGAGCGAACGCGCGCCAATTGAAAACCAACACAGCGGACTTGGTCCTGTCTGGAAATTTTTATTCTACCGTTGCGCCTGGCAACTTCGTGGCCGGACATCTGCGTCAGAAGTGCACTTTAATTCCGTGTAAACCGTTTACTTGGATGCCAGCAGCGCGACGTACAGCGGGCGAATATGTATATGATGAAATAAAAAAGGCAGAGAGGAAGGAAGTTGAAAAAAAAGATTGGAAAGGTGAGTGAAAAACAAGAACCACGTGGAAATAAAAATCACCGTCCGAAAAGTAACGTACTCGCCGCCTTTTTTCAAACAACCTCTGTCACATCAACCCCTTTCCACTTTCTCCCTACGTCCAGTACGCTGCCCGTATATATTAAAAAACGAATCGCGAGCGGCAAGCGGAAATAAAATGAACGCATTGCTCGTTCTTGCATGTACCTGTGAATGCGCAACCGCCCGCCCGAATATTTCATCGTTAAAATCGCGGACCATGCAACGTTTCCGAGTTACTTCTGCGGCCCAGCTGTCCCGCGAGAAAGTTGCGATAAACGGGAATGTTCCTAATAGTTCCCGAAGACATACATTTTTTAACGTATACGACGCAAGAACATGACTCTGACTCGTAAATATTAAGATGGAATGCGAGCCTTTTCTGTCTCAGAACATGTGTGGAATAGTCAACGCCGAGAACCGTTTTGAGTACACAAGTGTCTTCGTTATTTAAATAAAATTCACATTTGTATGTAGCTATGAAAGCGTTTTACGTTAAAAGATTGACCAATATACCAATGCATTTGCTTTTTTTTACTCTAGTTCCAAACAAGTTATACGCCGTTCAAAAACATGATCATCGAGATAATATCATGCCTGTCTGGATCACTTGAACATCAAAGGTGACTATGATGGTTAGTTTGCTTTAATTTGCTTTAATAAATAAATATTCGAAAATCATTGGAAGCCATTGCGATAATGTAAGGCCATAAAAGATCATTGGGATCGTGTCATTGATAGAAAAAAGACATTTAACCTATTGTTGTTTAAAATATACAAAAACTATTTGTGCGATATTAACACATTTATATATTTATCTAAGATCTATTTCTCTAATTTATACGTACGCCTATTTCGTCGAAAATTGCGTGAGTCTGTAAATAGCTTTTGCAGACGCCACAAGTGCTGGGAAAATGCAGTCTAAAGAACCATTTAAAACTGCTCCTCACCCACGCGTAAAAATTTGAAATTCGTCCATGAATAGAATATAAAAGTTAATGGGCGGGGAAGGGGAGAAAACGAGAACAGCAGGCAAAGAGTAGAATCGTTCTTTTTGTTTCTCGCGTATCTTCACGGCCGCGATTCATCGGGCTGGCCGGTTTTGTAGTGCCTACTGCGGTTCTGCTCTGTCAACGTTCTATAATTCCGAAAATCCGCGGGACGGTACGTCGGTACACGGATAATGAGGATCCTCCGTCGGCGGGGCGGCAGCCAGCCAAAATTTTAGCATTCACCCGCAGTCATTTAAAGCATGGGAATGGGTAGTCAGCTGGGAAAGGCGTCCAGCCTTTGTTACGAAATTATTCCTCGGAATTATTTTCGAAATAGAAGCCTTACTGGACCGGAAGTCGTCGAGAGGCTTCCCCATTGCACCATTTCGAATCGAGTTACACGTTTCAAATTTTTATAGCGGCCACAGAGATGAATGGAAATTTTTCTTTTATTAATTCTAACCGGTATCTTACGTGTTATTTGAATTTTAGGCGATGTTCTGAATATAAAAAATATACGCAGACAAAATTGAGGTATTCTATGCTTTATGCGTGAAACGAAGCTTTTTGTACATTTTTTTTTCTTGTTTGAAAAGTGAGAATATCACAATTATAACTTTCATTCGTATAATTATAATGTACAATTTCGATACTACGCAAGGAACATTTATTTACTCAAGGGAATCTTTAGAAATTCTAATATGCTGGAAACTTTGACGAAAGTGTAAATATAGTAAGGATAAAAGAGATAATAGAAACGTTGGTCTTTTGAGATACTATTACAATATTACAGTATTTTTGAATATTTGATATTCGGATATCGGATTAATAATTAGAGCAGAAAGTAATATGTGTATTTTATATATCAGATATCGCGAAAGCTGATCGTTAAAACAGATCTCGTTTAACGGGCGATAGCTGTCGCTAATAATAATTTCGTTGACGAATGTAATTCTCGAATTACTAATCGAAAATATTACGTGATCGCAAATACTATCAAAAAATTACGACACGTTTCCACAAATTGTATAATTATAATTATATAATTGTATAATTTCATTATTATTTTCTTTTACTTACAAAGTACACGCAGTGGCGGTATTTACTCGACGAACAGCAAGACAGCACTGAACTTTCCCATACAAAAGAAAATATCGTCTTGATTCAAGTGTCGACGAGGTCAACGCGAAATACAGGGCACGTGATGTCGAAATTGTAAGCAATACGAAAGTTCTTCGCACAGCCGTGTTAAAATTCCGTGTGACATTCAGTTAGACGGACGACCTACTCCTGGAACATGACACTAGGAACCGGGAACACTTTATTGGACTCCATTTATTTCGTTTCCACGATTTGCATATCTCTTTTCTACCACGGTATTAATAGCGATACTGAAAGTGACGAATACGAAAATTCCGAACGACCAGAGTCTCGTATTTCAGGAGCTACGAACGGTAAAATAATTCAGTCTCGATTGTCATGCAAATTATACGATCGTGATCGATAACCAAACTCAACTAAATTAACGGAAACTGAAAACTACGTGGAACAGAGAGAAAAAGAATTTGATATCAGCAGATCTACGAATTGTGAGAATCTTTTCTTCTCGTTTGAATAAACCATTCAAACGATGCATAAACGTTATTTACCTGAAAAAAAATATTGAAAAAGCCACGTACCAAATAATGGTACTATTCGATATGAAGATCTAAGAACAAAACCGATATTTGCTCTCGTTTGTCCTTCGCCAAGGAAACAATTGCAGCAAATCTTCGATTTCCATTCTATACATTTCAATCTTTTTAAACAAATATATCTAATTGAATCAGGGAATTATGAATCTCGTGACAAAGAGTTTCGTAGAATCAGTTAATTTTCATTCGACGATAAGATTAATAAATCAAGATATTAATCATTTTTCATGGTACATTATCATCCCGTTTATTCAATCAGGATATCGTATATCTAAAGTTGATCGTTATAATGTTCTACTCTACTGTATTCACCATATCTTGGCTATTAGGTAAGGATATTATATAAAAAGTGAAGAAAATCGATACGGGTCGTTCCTGTTATGAGCCCCTCGAATGGAACCGGAGCAAACAATCACTCTTGTCTGGAGGACGATCCTGGAGCAGTTTAGAAGGATGCTTATCGAGCGGGATGCAAATTCGCGTCGAGGGCAAGGAGAATCCATAGTAGGATGTTGCATCGTTGGGAAGACGCTTAAATCCTTGCAGTTAATTTGGAAGCATACCGCAACCGACAGTAGCAGAAATCAGCATGGCAAAAGCTCTTGGTACCGCCCAATTGTAGCTGCACGTAAGTTCGTTGTGAGTCCGTCGAATCGAGCTCTTCCGGTTGACTGACCTACACCAATCCTCCGAACATCGCTTGGCGGATTGATTTCTTCCATTTTTTCCATCGATTTTCCTTCCTCTAGCGAGAAATTACGAGAAAGAGTAAAAAAAAAAAGAAAATTAAGGGAACAGAACTGGTGCATTTGCATTCGAGTATCTTCTCATTAATCCAATAAGTTTTCACCGCCCTGATTCGAGAATCCGAAAACGATGGACCTGCATCCTATCACCGAATTTATACAGGCTTACGAAAAATATTGATTTTTCAATTGATCTTAAGAATATACGAAACATTTTGAGATTTTATTGACGCTGTTATGAAACTCGGCTATCATGATTCTATTGGTGAAGCTTAAAATACATTTAGAAAGTAGAAATATATGTTTTGCAGAGATTACAAAAGTATTTAGATAGACAATTATTCGTTATAGTAGATTTATGATTTACATTTCTAGACTGACTTCAAATTTTACTAATATAATCATGGCAGCCGTGTCTCGTTACTGCGCTAATGAAATCCAAAATGTTGCATACAACACATGCAATATAAACATAAAAGGTATCTACGGTAAGTATTCAAATACATTGTACACCGGCATTCCACCTGATTTCACCATTCCGTGTTTCGCGACACAAAATTTCGCAATTTCTCCGAGAAAATGTAACGCACTATTCGCTTGGTGAAGATCGTTCTTTCTGTCTCATAGTAGAAAGCTTATTTATTATGGATGCTGCCGCTTCGTTCAACGGAGAGGCGATGGAATTAACCATCATAAAAATATGGTTGATGGTAACGAATTATGAAAAGATAACTCGAACGTTGTTTCTAGGAAAAGTTCAAGTTATATTATGTATTTTCTCCTTCCATATTTCTAACAAAGACGAGGAAACAGAGGAAAGCAAAAAGAATGAGGTGGAAAAATCTATTAGAAGCCAAGAGAGAAAAAACTAGCTAATTATAACGGCGTTGCACTATGAGTCCCTAACGAACCGAGAATCGCTGTCGGTGCTTGCGCAAACGCTGGTTACGATAATACAGAGACGCGCGTTCAAAGGAAAAGCGAACTAAACATTTCTTGACTTGAGCTTGCCTAGAGGCGGAACATGTTAGACTTAAAAAAAAAAAAAAAAAATGAATAGTCGAAAATTTTTCAAATTAATTCCCAAAAGACGTTCCTTTCGACTCGGATGTCAACTATTTCTATAGATTTCTACGGTTAATTAAATGTCGAAACAAATAGTAGAGCCCGAAGGAGAAAAAACAATTATTATCGAAAACAACTTATTATTGAAAACTAAAACTTATTATTGAAAACTTATTATTGAAAACTAAAAAAACCTTATCTACCAATATTAAAACATATTATTACACATATACGTAGGTACCTAAAGATTTGAGAATTCATAATAAAATTTTCAAAATGAATACGGATTTCGTGTGTCAACCGTTGTATGTATTTATTTCGATTTTTGACAAAAATGCATTTGTACCATTTTTTTAGTGAAACCATCGTATATTATAGTTTTACATAGATACATTTTTCTCTTCGATTTTTTCTGGCAGATGACAGTGCCGTTATGACGATCATAACTTACAGTTTATGGATATCACGTGTCCTCTTCTTGTTCCTCAACAATCTCACTCAACCACACACAGAATCACTGCGATATACCATAACTTCAGAAACTTTAGTACAGTATGATAGCAGACTTCAAAATTGTTCATGCAAGAGATCCACGTTATTCACGAGTCAACTCAAATTATAAACGAAGAAAACCAAAGCGATTTAAAAAATGATAAACATTGCATCAATGCTGTAACGTTAGTCGCTGATTTTGCAAAGCGTCGTGTCAATTTGCCAATTCTTGTCAAAAATCCGCAGAAAGGAAAGCATCACTGGCACTGCACGAATATCCCGTAGGATATAAATTCAGCGAGTGGCCAACTCATTGTGCTCGACTTTCAATGAATTTCCGTATCGTGGGCCGGTGACAAAACGAATAATTTATCGCGCGCTGCCAACGGCACACGCCTCTCCTCTTCCCGTACAACTTCCTCGAGGAATAATTCAATCTTCGCGAGGCGAGGAACGATCGGAAGTTTGGAAAAGCACGTTCTTAGAGATTTCCGCGGCGGCTATTGGCGGACGAGGCCACCAGGAGCCTGTCTCTCCTGGTGCCCGCCACCGATTCTCCCTCACACTTCTATATCATAGCAATTTTACGCCCGAGCAGACGCGCCGTTTCGAACCACGCCGAACTCGCTCGAGAACTTGGAATGATTTGTACCGCGAGATCCTGGCCCTGTACCCCTCTAACCCCTTTCTCGTCTAGCCGTGACTTTATCGCGGAACATCGTCTTAACTTAAGTTCGCTAACTCGCTCCGAGCTATGCATGGTATTTAACTTCTTGCGATCACTAGGTTGTTATGCTTCTTAGTTGGAAATTAGATGGAACAGATATGAATCCCCATGGACAACTGGTTTGTTTATAAACTTCGATGCAAGACTGTTCACTTCAACGCTACCATACTATTTTTCAATTTGTCGGAATGTAACGTATACGTTGAAGATGTTCGTGCGTTTGTAGGAAATCTAAACGCGCAGAAAATATAATGTATGAAATATTCATACACGATGGAGTGGAATATTTGTTATAATATTCAGAGAGTAAAACAAATCTCTGTAGAGTGTCTACTTTTTACATTGTGTTAATAAAAATAAAGTTGTATAGTCTAATAATTAAAAAGTTATCAGTCAAAATTTGTACGATAGGCGTATCGATGGGAGAAAAATTACATGATTTCGTTTAAAATACTCAAAAAAAACTGAACTGCATTTTAAATAAAAGGGGATCGCCATATATTGTTTAACCAAAAGGCAAACAGATTTTCGTTAATAACTTTCTTCTGTTACACTGGTGCAAACACTTGAAAAGTCGTACAAAATTAATATGTTACATTGAACCTTGCATTTAGAAGGCATCAGAAATGAATGTCTTAACGAAAGAGCCAACTTTCTCTACGGATATCTCTACAAAATATAATTTTAGTGAAAGTGACTTTAGCTATGGCCTTCCTTCAACGTGTTCTTAAAAGAAAGCTCTGTCTACTTTCTTTCGAGCTCTTGAAGGGTGTTTGATTAAAGAAGTCTGGACGTCGGAACAGCCGCAAGACGTTGGCGTCCAGTGTTCTGTCAGGTTGAGGCTGCGACAACGGTTAATGCGGCGTAACGTAACGCGACGTAAATATTAAAGCGCGACACAGCGTGAGACGGCTGGTTCCGTATTCCGTGGTAGTCAAAGCAAAAGATCGCCTTGCGAAAGCCGTTGCTGCCACAGGGGTTGAATGTAACCGCGCGAACTTTTACGGGGCTTCTCGCGACCTGGGGAACGCTCTTGCTAAAAGGCAAAAGAGAGGGAACGCGAGTCGTATTGCGAGACGGGCGCAAAAAAGAAAAAACGCGTCAAAGGTAGAGAAGGAGCCTCGAAATGCCGGAGAACAACCGGAGCTCGTTGTTCCCGGCCGCGCGCTTTTCGAAAATAAGCGCACGGATTTAATGGCGGCTCGAAGAAAAGCATTTCCTTGTGCAGAATTTCTCTCTCGTCAACGAATTGTGGTTCGTTGCCCGGTTCGAGCTTTGAAGGATTAGGTTTTTTGTACAACTTTTGAACCTGTAGAATCTTTGAAGCTTGCCTGTCCGTTTGATATTAGGTTTCTAGCGTTTCACCGAGTGTTCAAGATCTGCAGAGTCGTTGAATTTTCTTTTTCCTACGGCGTCGCATAAAATGTGTCACGGCAGTTCTCTCTCCTCTTTCATCAACCTGCTCCAAGAGAAGAAAACGTCGAGGTAGTTTCCGATCATCTACGTATCGCATTAATCTACTTGTTGTTCTTTAAACGCGTCAACTAGACTTTAAAACGTATCCTAGTTATTCTTGTAGATTAGAAATATTCCTGTAGATTTAAAGACCCCCTTGAACTCTTCCTTCCCTCGAGTATACAGTTATCCTTTTGCTCGCATTTGCATCCGCCCGTCAGAGTCAAACGTATTCTGGAATTTTTAATCACCGTTTCCCGACAAGGGGGGTGGAACGAAGGCGGCGGACAAGATAAAGTAGTTAGTTCTTCGAAACTTTCGGTAGAGATCACCGCACTGAAATGCAATGAAAAACGCTCGCAATTTCGTGAGACCTCTAACTACAGAAACGTAATTTTATCGACTGTCTAAATATTTAAACGCCAAGGGACGATGTTACACTGGCATAAAGGTGTAACAAACCACTGACGAAAACAAGCGTAAAACAAGATGGAATCCCGGCAGTCGAGACTCGCGGCAGATGGTCAAATTCCATTTCCTTTACAAAATTCCGCTTTCGTTTCGACGCCCTCGGCTTCATATTCCTTCGGTGTTCTCTAAATAGGACGAAGTCAAAGCGCGTTACAACGATACTCGCCGTCGAAAATTCAATTTTGGTTAAAGTCAGACGAACTCTCACTTTCACCCTCTCGCTCGCGTTCTTCCCTTATCCGTTTTTTTCCTTCTTTATTCTTTCTTTCGCTTTTTTTCTTCTCTTTATTTCTTTGTTTACCCTTCCCTTCGTAGTTAACCGAGCGTTATTAAAGATATTACGAGCAGCCAGCCGGCACCAGGTTTCTACCGTTTCTCAGCGAATGCTCGGAGGATTAAAACAGGTGTAAGCTTAATACCGGATGCGCCGCCACTGGCCACGCCGATGGATCTGCTCGCACACGCCGTGCTCGCGAATAACTAGCCTCAAAGAGTATACACAGCGAACGCTTGAAAATATTCGACCTGGAGGCTACCTCCGATGTAATCCTGTTAATCTGTGAAAAAAACGTATATCGTTTGAATAGCTGCAGGGGTGAGAATTTTCTGTTTCCGTTTTGTCGCGAATCAAATCTGCCAAAGTCTTGCTGATGGAATAATATGGTATAGGATGTGAGAAACCACATCTGTGAAAACATACCTTATATCATGGAATATATGGAACATGAATGGTATGTTGGTAACGAATACGGTGGGAATTTAGGAGATGGTAATAGATCTCGTAGACAGATATTTCTTTATGCAAACATGTAAATATTTTGAAACATTATTTTTTGTTATTAGTGTTGTAAGTTTCACATATCGACAGTTGCATTTTACAGCAGTCAAACTAATATATTTCAATTTTTCTGATTTTTCAACTTCGTTTCTTAGATTAGATTAGACTCTCGCGAAATTAATTATAGTTACTTATGTTTATAGTATTTTTCCTGAAAATATTTAAATCGGGAATACACTGGTACGTGAAAGTAAACATATGGATAACTTAAATTCTAAATTTCTAAGACAAATATTTATAACACAAATATCTATAACGCAATTAAAGTTTTACTCTTTATGTAGGTTTAAACTGCTCACAAATCTAAAAATACACGGAGAAAAATATCAAACGTCACGAACATGGTGCACGAAGTGTAATCCACGTCCTTTGAGCCCGCCAACCGTAATTAGACATGACTCGTTTATTTACAGACGTAATTTCATTAGTCGCGTAACTTTCGTGACAATCCTGTTCGCGCGTACGAGGGGGAAACGGAGGATTTCTCAGTGTTTAATTTTCACAGAGCAGACACCGATGAGATCACGAATATTCCCAAAACGACAGGACCGTCCCATCCGGTTGCTTCTTCTCTGGATTAAATCCGGAAGCGTACGACGCGTTTACACGCGCGATCCACGCTCCTCCTAAAAGTAAAGCCGCCGGAACTTCGATTTCTCGCGTTCGTAAACTTCGCAAACAGGGTTACTTTATCGAGCGCGAACCTCATATAGTGCAAGTCTTCGCTTATTTTCCACGGTGATTCCATTGGTCGCTGAATCATCGAAAAATCAGGCTCGTAAAAGCTTCAGGTTTTCTTTTTTCAAAAGATTTCCTCTGAATAGAAGGATCGTATTATACGTGGAAATTTCTAGAGGAATTTGAACAACTTCCTTTCGTGGTAAATAGAAAACAGAAGCGTTTTTAAGTTAATCCTGAATTATTATCGAAATTCAATTTCGTTGACATATATAACTCTACACATCAAACCTTCAACTAAAATAAAGAGTTTCAGTGGTCGAGAAACATGATTTTGTTAACACAATATTTGCATTAAGCGATTTCAAACCTCTTATTCAATAATCTTGGTCTTTTCACATCGGGTTAACAAAAAAGTATCAAATAAATGAAAAAAGAAGCTACTGTGTCTTAGAGGTAAAACAAAACTTGCAACTATGGCGTTCCAGAATTAAAAGGCTTAAAAACGATTTTCGACAAAAATAAAATTATCTACGGGTGAAAAACTACCGTTCTCAGTTATAAATCAGTAAAATACATGAACAATCGTTTTATTCCCCTTTCGTTCGTTGTCATACGAACTGCGAATCGACTTTTCGCTCATAAACCGTGACACAAAGCTTGTAATATTAAACAAAGTGCCAAACACGTATCCAATGTGTCGAAGAGAAGTTGCCTTAGACAAGAAGTTCGAGTAGTTGTAACCAGAGAAGTTTGTGCAGTGAAATAATGTCTATTCGAGTATGTAATCTCGGGACAAGACAGTTTCAAAATTAGTGCAACTACGTTACTCGATACGTTTAACTATGCCATATTCTCAATTAGCTACATAAATTAATAGTTACGAGAATTTGACCCAATAATGATAACAACGTATAGATATATGTACAAGTGATAATTCTCCTAAACCAGGTTAAAAATCATATGGAACGTAAGGCGACCTAATTTCGCCACGAAATAATCAAAGACGAATATAGCACGAACGACAATGGCGAATTTCCACTATTCGCGTCATTTTTCTTCCCATCACGCGGCGAAGAATCATAAAAGTCCAACGAAATTGCTAAATCTCGAGTGCACGGATTCCTCGGTCTGTGCGGCAGTTTTAAAACTATTTGAAAAGTAAAACGCCTGGATACCATCAGCCAACCATAGAAGAGGGAGAAAAAGAGAAAGAACGTCGGGATCCATTTAACTTTTATGACGCCGTGGCGCGGCCTTTTTACCGTTTTTCGATGGACCATGCCTTTTCTTTCTGTTCCTCCAGAAAGTGGATAGGGTAACCGTGCCGAAAACTCCACCCTCTGTCTGTTCGCGGGTAGCGACGTGCTGCGATTTCCACCGATACCGGACGCCTCTCCGACCATTTCTTTCGAGAACGAATCCAAAATAAAAAAAAGAAAAAGATAAAAGTGGAAGAAAAAGAGAGATGGGAAAGGTAAAAGAAGAAAAGATATGAAGGGAGAAAGGAAGAAGCAAAGTGGAAAGGAAAAAGGATAGGAGAGAAGAGTAATTCCGGAGATCTGGAATCGGTATAAAGGATATCGCATACATCGACAGCCGCTGATCGGAAATTCAATCAGTGCTTTTGGGAAGCGTTTTAACTTTCGAAACCCTTGAATTTTTCCTCTCTTGTCGAACAGCGCGTTCTTGAAGTGGCGCGAGCCCGTGTCGCCGCGAGGGGAAACGGGATTTCCCTCGATGCGGAAAAAGCGCTCCGACGATTCTGCTGATCCACGTAAAAACCGAAACAGGAAGAGCCCGGCTACGGAACGACGTAAGGCGCGAAGATTGATGAATGAATCGGTGCCTGGCTACCGGCAAATGGTTCTTCGGTGTCTGTCGTAAGAAACGTCTCCAGAAATTAAATCTAAAATACAATTACGGCGGAAAGATGATCGAGTAAAAGATGCAAAAACAAGAAACCTGCGCGCAAGAACTGCGATACGTTAAACAGAGAGCGGCGTATAAAAAGAAGGTTAAATGAGAGAAATGGATAGGAGATGGGTGGAGAACAGAAGGTTTTTTGAAAATTGATTTGGTGGTCCGAATAGAGACAAAAAAGAGGAAGCTTTATAATATTCGACAGTTTGAGAGAAGAATGCAAATGTCGATACAATTTTACGCTATACCTTTGTACTTTTATATTGTACTAAATATGTATTTTTTCCCTTGAATGTTTCATATATTTTTGTATAGTTATGCGTGCACCTAAAGTTCAAAAACTGTCTCCATTCTATTGTCAAGACACATCTCTACGAATCTTCAGATATCGTCTATTCTTCAACCAGCACAATCGGATCGAACACGATGAAAAAGCTCGCGGCGCTACGTAGCGAAGATCTTTTATTTATCAGATTAGAACGTGTAATCGCGGAGAATCGAGGGAAATTTAGATTTCGCGATAAAGCGGACGCGTGAACAGCCGGAGGACACGAAAACCATACGCGAGAGCTTAGGTCTAAAGACGCGGAGAACGGTATGGAAGCAGGTGGCCCTAAATGGGCTCCGCTCGATTCCGGAATCAGTTCTAACGGTCTCACGTTTCAGTATTTATGCGCAGGCAACCCTCTTTCACACGGACCAGCCACGGTCAAGCCATCGATCCGGGCAGGTAGGTGCCATTTCTAGAGGCAAAGTTCCCGTTCGAAAACAGTTACGCCTTCGCTTTGTCCAACTTACAAGCGTGGACGTTCGAACGAAACGTTGCTGGACCGAAGTTTAATATTACGAAGAGGTCGCGCGCGTGTTGAAATACGATACCGAAGTCCGCGGGATTTTTATGCGCGATTATGTAGAAACGATCCGAGCGAACGAGTAGTAGGTACCAAAAATTCGGTTCCAGACTGAATAAAATATTTTTCGAACGACACCTGCAGAAGTGACGCAAATCTCTGGAATCGAAAGACGAACGTTTGTGATCGTAAACGGAATTCACGGAGGATACGATTTCTCGAGTGCGGGAGAGGAAACTAGTAGAATTGAAATTTTAAGAATGTTTTAGATCTTGTGAAATTAATTTTTTCTGCTCGATTCGGAAGACGATTTCGGTGGTAGTTGCGATGGTAAACAGAATTCGAGAGAGTACGATTTCTCGAATAGACAAAGGAAAACTAATGGTAATGAAATTCTAAAAAATACGGACGCTTGAAAAGATGAATTCTTCGTATTTCAATAGTACCGCTACAACTAGTTCGATAATATGAAAATTATTTCTTGTATTGTTTATACCGATAGAAAATGAAAAAGGGAAGATGACTGTTTACAACCTTTTTCACTGAAATAAATTCCTCGGTTTGAACAAGTTTCACTAGATGTAAAAACACGCAAAGATTTTATCTTCTGACGTTTGATGTTACAATTGTTAACTGACGTTAAACGATAAACGTATTTGGTTTCGCAAAAAATTGCTTTGAAACTTCAAGGCATCCCCTTACGTGTATGTTTTTTTATTTTATTACAAATAATTGGTAAAGACAAGCTTTGCTCAAAATTTGAAAGAAATTCAATGCGTTAAACGAACTGAACCGTTGAAATTTCTGATTATTTCAAACACTAATTTCAAACGCGATGTCTAATTCGCTACACATCTCGCTCTGAGATTGCTACAAGTCTGACACACGAATCTGGCTGGTTCGATATGAAAGCCAAGTGGAAGAGAAAGGAGACAGAGTCGGAGGCGTTATCGCGGGAGGACAAATTCGTGCAGGAACAGTAGTCGCGAAAACGTGATCTTCGAAGCGGGAAAACTAGCGCGGCGGATATCCCCAAACGGCTGTTCGTAATGCGAAAGTAAAACACGGAATATTAATTGGAGGATTTAAACTAATTATCGCGGTGCTCTGATCCAATTAGCGAGGTTGCGTCGAAGCCGGTGTTCTCGAGAGACTTGCCTGTAGTTAACCGAATTACAAATTCTTTGCGTCCAGAGCGCATACCGTTCGTATCGAAAATCTCCATGGGTTTCGAGCATCGTCTTTTTCAACTTCTGATTATCCATCGTCGTGTCGCGAACGACGTATTTTTCTTCGAATGAAAGCAAGAAAAATAGAGGGGGGAAAAATGAGAAAGGGAGAATCGAAAAGAGGAAGAAGGTGTCGTTGCGGTAAGAAACATAATTTGACGAACTATTTGCGCGAATACGGAGATTTGCTCGTCGTTGATGTTCGACAACGTTTCAAGATCGAACGAATGCACAAAGCTATGTGTCGCCGGAATCAACACGGATCGTTTTTAATCAAAATTCTAAACGATTCCGTGTGACATTCTTGTAAATCGGATGCCTAGAACATTCAAAGCGTTCTAATTACTCGAGGCTGCCTAGTCATTAGTATGAATAAGTAAGCACCCCCTTGCGACCGTGAGGAATTAAAGTCTTTTAATTAAAGAGCCTTTTTACGGCGAATTTAAATTGCCTGATTTCCCGGAGTTACCTACTAGGGTTCCCTTCTTTTCCATACAGACCCCTCTTGCTCGCTCCGTTCTCTTTCACTCCGCCACCGCCACAATTATGTATACAGAGGGAAACTTGTCTGCTCAAAAAACTCGGACAATTAGTTTAAATAATCCCAATGGTAATCCGCACGCGCGACCAGTCGATTCCACCTTCGATCGTACCTTCTCGTTTTCATTGTGCGCGCCAGGATAATCACCAGGATACCACGGTTAGACGATTAAAACATTTGGATCATGATCACGCTCTCTCGAATTTCCTCCGTGTCTATTTCTCTCTCCTTTACGCTGTATCGTACGGATCTTAGGAACGAAATGTTCCACTTTACGGGATTCCCCATGTGAAATCGATTTGTAACTTGACTTGTACCTCTTTCACGGCTATATCCTCGCACCGATATATAAAGTGGTTCGCTTTGAACGTGAAATCGGTTTAACTTCGATCGAACCTCGGCCGACGAACGAGTTTTTCTCCGATGAAATGATCAACAAATATACACAGACTGAAAGTCGTTTGCGAACTGTAGCCGAAGCAATTATTTCATTAACCATTTCAAACGATCGAAATTGATCGACCAGCAAACGCTGTATCGCGAATTTCGTTTCGGGCGAACATTCCTACGTTCCGTAAAGCGTAATCGAAGATCGACCCAATTTCCAGCAGAGTTTGGCACAGCTTCCGCTTCCAGGTCATGGATAGTATGCGCGATTCTTGTTGTCGCGGTTATTGTGTACGAACAATCGCAGAATTAAACGCGCATTCCCATCAACTCTTAACTTAGTACGATAACAACTATGTCGCGATTATCCATTCACAGTTTGGTCAACTCTGACAATAACGCGATGGTAAAGTTGTGGTAGTAACATGATCATGGTTCGCCGATGTGTCTTAAACAGACAAAATAAACGTCTATCCTGTATATCGTATACGAGCTGCACAGGTTAAACAAAATGGCGAAACGGATCAAATTTGAGCAAGGCGAAATTTCAAGGTATCGTGTGATCGTGTACGATGAACGGAACAGTGTATCATTGGAAAGCATGCATCAGACGTGGCCATGTCGCGTATGTATGTGCGTGTATACATTCGCTATTTGATCCTTCATACAGGATCAAATGTTCCGCTTCAAAGAGCCTGGCTACGTACACACGAACCGATATCTATCCTGTGTTTAAGCTACTCGATGGATCTTGTTAGTTATAGACCATCCTTGCTGGAACGTTTAGATGCCATCAAGCTGTGTATTGGCAAATAAAAAGGAGTTTCGGTGTTTTTAGCTTTAGAGTTTCGAGCAGTTGCGTAGATTGAAATATCTTAATATGTTTTAACGTAACTCTAATGTTAGCACTTAGTTGTCGAAATATTATCTGGTATATTACTTCTTGTTTGTAATTTAACTGAGAAAAGAACGATGAATGTAATAGCAGTTCGTAAAATTTGAGTTACGTACACGTGTTAATAAAAATTAATATTATCTGCAAAAGGTATCTTGAAATAAGAAACACTGGGTTCAATCAATTGTACGAAAGATATAGAGAAATTATTGATAGAAATGAAGTATACTCGAATGATCGAAATCGTTTAATATTTTTGAAAATGAAAATATAACGCGTTTACAAAGACACACTTGGGTGTAGCATAATACGATTCGAAATATTAATCTCTACGATGGTGAACATTTATGTTAATCGACGACTAGTTAAGTTAAACGATGGCAGCATTAAAATTATCGGAGAATTTGCGTGACACTAGAGAAATATACGAGATAAATTCAAATTTCCATAATTTAGGAAGAAATATGTGTTCGTGATGAATATAGATGTGTTGGCATTTGTCAGTTCCGACTGAAATATTTAATGTAATCCCACTCGAGTTCGGAATATCCGTGGCAGTCAAACACTTTTTCCATCGAACGGGGGTTGAAATTCTTTCGAGCTGGAAACGACGCGCTGAACTTGGACGTGGAAACCGGGGAAGGGTACACAATCGAAGGAAAGGTCGGATGCAGACGCGGGGTAACCAACGTAAATACTGTTTCGAGGTGTTTGCCAGCAGTCTCAAAGGTAGTGCACTCGATGGCAGAGAAAATATTAAACAGCCATCGATGTTGCAACACGAACGAATCGACGAGCAGTTGCTGCTCTAACAATGGTCTTAGAAAATCTAATATCAATCCTCCTACCACCTATGAAACTTTACTATTTTTTAACAAATACAGATACGAGTTCGTAACTTGATAAATACTCGATATTCAAACCCCCATCTTCTAAAAACAATACAGAAAAGTTACTCAAACGATCGTTTCCAATTCCATTCTCCGCAAAACGATACTTTGTACTTGCAACCGTTTTCCTTTTTTTCTTTTTCTTTTTTTTTTTCAAAAAAGAGTAAAGAAGGTAAAGAGTAATCTCTGTAAAATATTCCACAAATCCCTCTGAAATGTACCTTTTTATCCAAGAAACCTATCAAATCCTTTCCTAAGCTACGAAAAGGAAATTTCATTTCCCACGAAACAAGACTTTACATTCACAACTCTTTTCCTAGAAAAAAAGACAGAGAAGAAACGAAACTTATACATTCCTTTTATCCAAGGAAATCATTGGAACTATCTCTTCCTCCAGTTAAGGAACAAAAAATTTAATTTCCTGCGAAACAGGACTTTATATTCACAATCTTCTCTTTAAAAAAAAAAAGAAGAAGGAAAAGGAAGGAATAATCTCTATAAAATATTTTTCTTATCCAAGATCATCAAATTAATCCTCTGCTTCCAAGCGCCTGAACAGAGAATTCCGTTTTTCGCAAAACAAAACTTCACATTCACAAGCTCTTTGTTATCAGAGAAGGAAAATTCTCTCCATAAAATCTCTCTCCCATCCAACAAAATCATCGAACCGATCCAATTGTCTCAAATACGGAACGGAAAACTTCATTTCCCGCGAAATACGACGTCGATGAAGTCGCGGAAAACGAATACCCAGCGAGTGGTTTTTACGTGAGCCGCTTGAAGATCGAACGAAGCTACCTTGCTGAACACGAGCTTGTTCCGGAATAGTGGTTGTTCCAATCACCGTTACGGGGTGTTTACGTATGCTTAAGACGCTCGTCGGCACTCGTTAATTTTAAGCGAACCGGAGAGACTCCGTACCGCGGCGCAGAACACCGGCTGGAAGCTGCCTCGCCTCGACAGGGAATATTCAGACTTCGACCGACTTCGAAAGCCTTAATATTGCATTTCTGGTGTCCCCGTTCCGTAAGCGGCACCGCGTATATAACAGAAACCGGCAACGCTACGCGAGATTCTAAGCAACGGGTTGTCTGCACCCCAAGAGAATCTCGGATGTTACGCTGGCTGGTTGGATGAAATGGATCATCCTGCGTGGGCCAATTTCGCGGATCTCAGCTGGCCTGAGGAAGATGGTGACAGTAGTTATCGAGAACGAGAGACACGAATCGTCCGAGGAAAACAGCTGCTGAAGAACCTACGTTGAATACGAGGGAAAAGTACGCAAACAGAATGTGAAACAGAATAGAAATTTCTTTATCTTCAAGGTATGAAATAATTCTTAAGATAATCAAACAAGTAGAAGATATTTGAAATTTTAATATGGAGCGTATAACTAACTAAAAATATGGGGTTTGTAACTAATGACTTTTTTTTATTTGGTAGACTTTTTACAATTAATTCTCATTAAGAATTTTAAGTAAATTATTTTGGCGTGGTACTGTAACTTGGATTATAAGAGTTTATAGTATGTTTGATTCTAGAACTAATGACTTGACTGCGGATGTTTATGCACTTATGGGAAATTTAATGATGCAATGATGTACGCATACGCAAAGATATATGTACAAGTAAGATATATAACAACTGAAACGAATTTTCGCCTACATCCTAATCTCTTTACTCCTTATTCTCATAATTATACAAATTTGCATAAATACCCGTAACTTATCGATGGTCAATAATATTAATATTAGGATATTAATTTCGGTGAAAAACGGAGTACTCCTATGTCGAGCGTTTTTCGTAGATTCGATAACAGAGTTGAATTAAACTTGGACCAATATGAGGGTAGCTGGAGCGAAGATCGTGACTTCGATCGGGCCAATCGTTCTCGGCGTAATTAATGCCAACGGGCTTACTTGGCAAGGTATCTGGGAAACGTTTTCCCTTTCTATCTTCCTTTCTCTGTCTCTCCGTCTCTCGATCGGCTGAACGGGAGACCGATGAAATATCTCGTAATTCAGGGAAAGTTTCTCGCCCACGTAAGTGTAAAGAGAATGAGAACGGCTGAACCGGAGGATGATTTATGAGGGAATAAAATAAGAGAAGAGAGAACCGAAAAGGAGCGTGCGGCTGAAATGAATCAACTTATGAATTTTAAACACGCGTATACCTTCGTAATAAAAAGAACACCGTTATCCGTTCGCTGTCTATTTACCATCGAATTTATATCGACGTTAACGCAACCGCAACGATGAATCAGTTTTCGTTACGAGCCGATCGGATATTATCTCGATATTACTCCGATATTAGACCAATATTACACCGATAAACGCATCGAGCCGGGCGTGAACGTAATTAAAAATATTTCAGCGACTCGTAAACGAGCCTTTGAAACGGGCAGCCGTGGAATTTTGATCAAACGTCACGCGTCGCCTCACCGACGGCGCGCCAGGTTAGCCTCGTTGCGGTATGAAGCTGGAATTTACGAGGGATCGAAACAGCAGGCTGCTCATGCAGTTGCAAGCTGTCTGCAGATATCGTCTATGAAGCTCATCTATCACGATGGACGACAGTCGTATCGCGGGATACGTTCGTGTCCCCGTACACACGTCATTAACATCGTTTACGATTAAGTGATGATCGCCGTATCATCGTGTGCCGTTCGATGCGCCGTTTCATCGGTTGCCATCGAACACGACTGACGTGTCCAACGATTCTCGACATCGTAACCCTGACGAAAGGTGAAACACATATAGCTCGAAATACGTATTCACTCGTCATTCGAAATTCGATAACTTACTTCTTAAATGAACGATTAATTGAATAACTTATTAAGTGCCATTTATTTTTAGGCAATTTTTTCTACATTAAGGCTACATTACACGTTATATGATATATAGTACATTACGTCGCCGTAAAGCATGGTTAGCGTCTCTTACAATGTGTGTGACTACACATTGTCTACGCGCGAAGATCAACGTTGCGCCAAAAATCCCGGGAAACCAGAAAATGGTAAAACGCGTGACAAAAAAAGCAGCGCAAGATTTACAATGATGGAGAGAACGCGAGCCGCAAATTGGATTTGCAAATCCCTTTACGGAGTAACCGAGCTGGAGCGTCGTTTACTGTCGCGACGCACGGATCAAAAGTTCACCCTCTCTCGTTCATTTTGGTCTCGCGCGTCTTCGCGCACGCGTACCAAACTCGCATAAATGTAACTTCCACGAGAGAATAAAAAGAAGAAAATATTAAAAAGCAAAAGGAAACGAGGGAAAGAAAAGGGGGAGTGACGGAACCGGAGGCGAAAAAGAGGAGAAACGGAGCACTGACGAGGATTATCCCCGAACGATGCGAAAGATACCGAGAGACAGGTTAACGTCGTCGTCGCGCGACCGAGAACTTGCCCTCCTAGGCAGAGAATTTTTATATCCGATCCCATAGGAGACAGTCGTCGCGATCCCACGAAATTACAAGGGACCCGTTGGCCCGCAACATCCTCGAGGCAAGAGCCGAGTAACTTCGTACCGCTGATATACGTCCCCGATAAGCCTGGCCTTCGAATTTTTCGAAAGCCCGCGCGAACTATGGCGACAATGATCTGGAGAAATTTCCCCGAGGAGCATAGATTAAGAGAACGCCGGGGAGTCTTTCCTCGATTCGTATAGAACGCCAACTTTTCGAATCTTCGATCGATGTAGTGGAAAATGAAAGGTGGGCTATCTCGTTTTAGTTCTCTCTTCTACTTTTTCAGTTCCTATGAAAGTGTGGGTTCTTATGAAGGGAGGTTGCGTACGTTCAAGAAGATGGTCGCGGTAAGACGCACTTAACGACGTATTTAACGATGTTTTTAACGACGTAGCGAATAGCAATTGCCACGACAAAGGATTTCGCTAAGAGGTATCGTCTCGTTTTAACAGAAGGGATATCAAGTTGAAGAAGCGTCTCGTAAAAGAAGAACTCGTTTATGAAGAGGCGATAAAAATGACGAGGAAAACGATCTACTTCTATTTAGGTGGATTAGAAGTTCTTGCGAGGGAATGTGCTTCGTAAATCAGTCATGTTTACATTATCCCTTAACATTAGAAATTTCAACAACGGAAGTATAAAATTATCAAAAAAATGGAAAAGAAAGATACAAGATATTGAGACATAGATATGTAAAATAAGGAACAGTCTTTATTCGTGTACTGTACGAAATATCATTCGTATCTACAAAAATGCACCGTTACAAGTCTACAGAATTTCTATGAAGCGTTATAAATTTATCGTTATCGCTACACTATTAATTCTAGTATTAAATGAGCCTCCGAGAAACTCATCAACTTCGCTTTTTGTCAGTTACCCAGTTACATTACATAAGTTACATGATTAATGACCAATCCCAAGGAAACAAATAACTTACATGCACAAGTTCATTTATCGCGAGAAACGCGGTATCAATAATAGTAACTTCTCTAAGATATTTGTAACATCGTCGTTTGTCTCTCTTTCTCAATTTCCGTAGCTGGTCGATGTAACTTCTAAACGATTCAGATATCCGCCTTTACAATCCAGTAAAATGTATTTCCCTGTTTATCGGTTTTAACCAAAATGTTGCTTCACAACGAATAAAACTAAAAGAAGAAAGAAGAAGATGAAAAATAAGGAAAACAGAATATAGAAACGACCGTTACATATATCAGAGAGGCTTCGTCGCGTAGCATAACGCGTATTCGAACATTCTTGTGTAAATTTCACCGTATTTTGTCTCCAGTTTTTCAACAATTAATAACCTTCATGAATTTCCCGCTGCGTCAGCCGACGGTGCACCGTCGGGAGCGAAAGAAGAAACGAAATAAAGTGGAATGCTAGACTATATACGACATAATAGGGTAACAGGTAGCAACACTGGCACAGGGCTCAGACGAAAGAGCTCAGGGCCGTAGTATATATCATGCGGTAATGGTCCCGTTGCGGCGAGGGTGACAGCCCTCTCGCGCTAAAATATCTGCGAGGTCCCCGTTTTGCAGACGCGCAGCACATCCTGCTGCCAAAATAATAACTCCCACGAATTAAACCTCATCATTCTGCAATTTGGCTGCCTTCCGAAATCATCGCCTTGCGCTTCTGACATCGACGCGTCGTGTCGTCGTGACTGGTAAAGGCATTGGGTGATGGTACGATGATTAAAGGGGTTACTCGTGTTACGTGAATAGGGCAAAATTACTTTATAGCTCTAGAGGGAGCTGGAGCCGATGTACGTATCGTGTTGTACATACGGGATCGCATTACGTGTAGTTGTTGTTGCAGTTGTGTCGCATTAACGAGAAAATGACGAGGGACGAGTGGTTTTAATCAGCTTTGGAAAACTTAAGAGAGTCGTATATTGGTTTGTGGAAGATTGCCTTATTTCGATTACCGGCCTCTTGAATATTTATGGTTGGTGATAAAACCTGGTGAGATTTAATCGGTCTTTTATACGCAGCGGTACTTTCGAAGGGAGCCGAGAGTCTGACAAAAAGTAGACCTCCTCGGAAGTGGGACACGAAACACATTGTTGGTAACCTAGTGGAATATTGGTCTATCGTCTGGTGCAAGAGTAACGTGAAATCATAAAAAAATACACGTATACACGATAGTCGTACAACATTTCGTCAACCGCTAACGGTCCATCGAACGATCAAATATGTACGAACTCGATATTACTTGAATCCTCGGTCTGCCTACGAAATGTTTCAACGGAATTGATAGTTTTCCAAACGATACCGTGAACGAACAAATCTGGTGCACGACAAAGAGAAAGAGAAAAACGCAATTCCGGGGCATAAATCAAAGATAAACTAAGCGACCGTTTTCCACGAGTACGCCTCGGACGATACGATTTAACGGAGCAAGCACGATGCAAAAATCGAAGGAAATAGCGAGGCACGAGGAGATTTGGTTCGGGTGTGCGACGCGAGGTATCCAGCGCACTGGGTCATAAACTGTTAACCAACCGTACGATTTTCCAAGCGCGTACGTGGCCATATACGAGTTTCGAGGCGATAAGTGTAAAGTGTAAGAGTGACGATGAGAGTCGCTCGGAAGCCGATTCGAAGCTTCGAGTTTCGAGTCATCGCACGAAGGCGAGACGTGGAACCGCGCTGTTACAAACTCGAACCAGCTTCCACGAAGCGAGCCCACATACGGCGCGTATGTACTTCTCTCTATTTCTCTACCATCCTGACTCTCTCCCTCCCTCTCTCTCTCTCTCTCTCAGATCCTCTCTGCTTCTCTTCTTTCGCTGCTATTTTATCGACGATTCTTGCGGTAACCACGCCAAACCAAGCATTCTGCACCGCCACGTGTGCACCGCACAAGAGCAAAACGCGAGTTATACGCGAGCAAGGAGCAGCATTTTGCTACGGCCAGAGACCACCTGCGCGCAGAAACAAACGAGAACAAAACGACGCGAGTCGCGTGAATTGAGATCGCCGCGGAAACACGACTCGAGGAATAAAGCGATATCGAGTAGAAGAAGGTGAACACGTTTTATTAAAACGAGAGAGAACCGAGTGTTGAGACTGCGTGAAACGCATGACTGCAGCTAGACTGGAAACTGAATGGTAGACATTGTGCAGGCGGCACGTTGAAAACGCGCGAAATCTAGGCTATGAACTTCTTTCGCCGTTTCGAGCTTAGCTTCCTCGAAGGCGGCGTGGCTCGACGCGAAACTTTCGCGACGAGTATCGCGACGAACAGGCGCAAACAAAAGTCGGTAATTACTCTTCGCGAGGGGAAGTTTTCGGCGCTGGCCGGCGCCAAGGTAAATAACAGGCTCCGAGAAGCGCGAGTGAACTTTGGGGAAGTGCCTTCTGCTTCGATACCTCGCGAAACGCGATCGATGCTACCCCTTTCGACGAGTCTCTCCGTCCAACTAATAGTTGGTATACATGAAATGGCTTCTTTTTTCAAGTAGAAGTTTAACCATACGGAGTTCATTTGGAGCATCGTGTATTTAATCAGAGTAATCCAATGCACTTCGTCAACGACTAATTAGTTCTATTATGGCAGATTGCAGAATTCAATTTTCAATTTCACTCGTAAAATAATTTATGTATTAAATAAATTTCAGTCTCAATCAAGCTTTTTCCACATTTATATTCACATAAGAAAATCATACGAATATATAATTATCTACAATGTTCAACAACAAGGTTTTCCTCGTTATAAACCTTCGTGACTGATACGAAATTTATTTCGCACAGTGTTTGCTGTATCATCGTAGTTTTCTATTTTTCGATTTACGAAGATCAATTTACAAAAATCAATAACTCGATCGAGTGCAGAGAAAAATTTAACGAATCACATTAACCAATCATTCTTGAACTACATAGAGCGAAACATTTCATACACACCATCCCAATGAAAACATTCTCTCGCCCTCCTCTATCTTCGAAGTTCGAAGTAATCCGCGAGGAGGGTGATCGAGCGAAAAGCGATGAAAACTCCTTTTTTTTTATTCCCGTAGCAGATAGATCCACGTACAAGATTAAGCAAGTGTACAACAAGTTTCGCGACGATGGCCAATTACGAAAGTCTTGCAAGCGAGATAAAGTTCCAACGCCGATAACCACCGACGATAAACACGCGTTTGCGGCTACATAGTAACGTAACATTGCGAATCGTCAGAAATTCAGCAAGGGACGCGACGTGTTCGCGTTTCCTCGCTCGTTCTCCCTTCAAAGGGAAGTCGGCTTGGCATCGACCGGGATATCGCGATGCTTGCTTGATGCGTGCAATAATTATATGCACAGACTGAATTCCCCCCAGAGGCGGAACCATCATCGAGGAATCTCGTTGACCCGTGACGACGTTGTCTCTCCTCTCTCCCTCGCCAATGCGAATAGAAGGGAAAACTGGTCTCGAACAACATTCTGACGGACGCGCGTGATTCCATATGCAAACACAGAGACACGAGACCCAGCCTCTCCGCACAATGGGCTTATGTCATATTATTCTCCCCTCTGTCTAACCTTCCTACGCCGCCTCTTGACTCTGTCACCCTTCTACGCGTTCCACCATACTCCACAGTGTTCTCCGCATCGGCGATCCTCGATTTCCACTCTCCTTTCTCCGACTACGGTCTGACTCTGTTTTCTCAATGAACAGCGGCCGACCAGCTGCATCGACGTTCCACAGTCTATTTTCGGAGAGCGTCGTCATTCGTGTCTCTGAGCCGCTCGTAAAGTAGTAGTTCAACGGCATGACTGGTGCCGCTGATTGAATCTGGACCACCACTCGAGGTGGACTTGCTCCGTGATTTTGCTTCGTAGTGGTGATGGGCGTGATCAAAGCACAACCGAGATTCGCGAAAGTCGTATACTAGTATATACTACAAACAGCTCCGTACGTGTGGCTTGAATAACATTGCGATAATGGAGAATTATCGGTGGCATTATTCCTGTTGTTCGTTTATTGAAAGATTTTCTTAGGTCCGGAGTGTGAGAACCGTACTGTGTTTCTTAGAATGTTAGAGATAGAGACCCTTTTATTTTTAACGTAATCATTGCGTCAGCGTTGAATCGGTCCCAATTTCTATCTCAAACAGATTCGTTAGCGTCGTTCTCAAGGTTTGTCGAGGAAAGCGAACCGCACTCGAAACCCGCTAAAGATTCCTTAATGGGTTGAAGACTTAAGCTAGCAGCGACAATAAATATTCGAATATGTCATCATCAAAACGGCGTAATATTTACTTATGGCCAGTTATACAAATAAAACAGATTCGACGTCCAGTAAAACTTCTTTCTTATTTTCTAGTTGTATATCTATCTATCTGTATAGCACTTGTATGTAGATCAAACAAACGATGGCAAAAACAATAAACTGTTTGCTTAACGGTAGACACCACCTACGACGTCTCGTAGTCTCTTCAGAAATTTCTTTTTCGTCGAACTGTTCGTCATCTCTTGAGACGATCGCAGGCAACCAGACTTTTATCGGGTGGAATAAATCTCGTCGGTCGGTTCGACTTGCATCGGCCGAACTCTGCCGGAGAGATATGGAAAGGAACGATGCTGTAAAACTAATAAACGACGCGGCTATCGATCGGCGACGTTTATCGAGTCGGCGTGCCGCGAAGAATTCCAACCGTTCCAACGATTTTCCACTGGCCAGGCCGCGGGATGTCTGCGGCCAGAAATTCGCACGAAACCATCGTCACCTCGTAAAACGCTGTATAACGTCGTTAACACCACGAACGAGGAAACCTGTGTTTTATAAACAACAAAACTACGATTCCCCAATGCGAATTTGTTCGATTCTTTTTGTATGGTCGTTCATTCGATACTTTCGATATGAAGGATAGTTATAGTAATCTATTGTACTATCGATATCGAGTAATCGCTAACAATAAGCAAGTTAACGATGAGCTTTGCCAGAAGACAAACCGATCTACTTCAATTTGTATTAATTTCTTGTTCGATTGGCTTCTTCGAATCGCAACAATTCTTATACGATACGTACTACTTATACGTGTTAAGTCATTCGATAAGCAGTGCAGTTTTTTTCAATGTAAGAAGATGAATTGTAATTAGCAAGTAGCGTGTTTACCTTCATTTTCTAGAACCATTCGTTATCTTACTATCAACAATCAATTTTCCACTTCTGTTTCGCAAAACTTCTATTATATACTGTAAGTTTTATCATTTTAAACGCCACGTTTGAAAACACTCTGTTACTTATGTAACCCAATATTCATCAAAGAAACGGTAGATCGCAGGTCGTTAATCTTGAGCCCCACATTAACGCGATATTAATATCGTTGAACGTACAAACGATTTTCGCTTAGAGCCCGATTCCCCCATTCACTACCAAAGGGGATAACGATGCTCCGTCTATACATACAAGCACGTCACCCTCTACCGCGTACGATCAGCATCTTCTCACCCCCGTTTGTGGCGCGTATGTCGCCGCATTCCCAGGAACAAGGGTTTCGCATCGCGCCGTAAATTATAATCGCGAAAATATGGCTTTTCGGGACATTAAGCGGGGATCTCGCTTTGAATAAAGTGGCGAGAGAGTGTAGTAGCAGGCGGTCGAACCCGGGGAACCGGTCACAGGGTGAGCACGAAAGAGGGGGTTAATGCAGCGCGAAGAGGTTGCGGAGCGAAGCAACCAACCGCGGAGCCAGCCTATAATTTCTGATCAGCATAAATCTCCTTTCACCTTGTGGCATCCCTCCGTGTGGCCGCTTCCTTCCGCCGGCTCACGGTCAAAGTTAAACCATCACCCTCTCGCTCGGCAACACCCCTTTCGCGCGCAGTGAATATCATCCCCCGTAGGGATTCTGGAGAACCGCTCCCTCGCGGGATACCACCCCGCTGCCACTTTGAGGCGGCGGCCAATGGGAAGCGACAGAGGATCAAAAGTGCCTTCGAGATAGCACGAATTGCAAATTAGACCGCCTAATATCGCGTCGAAGGGTCGATTGAACCCACGGTGCATAATATCCGGTTGGAACGCGTAATGGACGGGGACTAACCCCACGAAATTCTGTGTGGATGTCGGATAGGCAACGAGATCAGAGGGACGCATCATCGCGATTTCTGTCGGATGCGATTTACACGAGGAAAAATATGGCAGCCTGCCCCGCTGCCGGCGAGACGACACTTGTCGTGTCATGTGTGGAATTTCTTTTCCCTTTCTTGTTGTTTGATTCGCTCGTTATGGTCTGAAACGAGGGCAGCGTGTTCTAACGCTTTACGACTGGGGAATATTATGAACAGTTTTGGAATTTAATGAATGATCTTTCGACAATTGAAAGATTTACAGCGATAAGGGAGCAATGTCTAAGTTCTATTTATTGGAACAGAAAGAAAGGTACAGGTTTCATATTCGGGGCTTTCGTATTCAAAAGCGCAAAAGTTTGTTACTACGAATATTGGAAAAGTGATTTGAGTTTGACTGATTTAGACTTGGTTACCCTTAAATTATTCCAGCTTCTCTTAGTTTTCCCGTTATTGAAGAGCGAAGGTGCCTGCATATTGCAACAGTCAGATTTTTTAATTTTCTCTCGTTTCGTGACTTAAAAAATAGATGTTTAGAAGAGAAACGTCTTTTTCACGCGAAAGACAAAATTTAGATTCGGAAATGTTATCGACAAGAGACTTAATACAGCGCGCTTGTAAATGTAAAATATATGCTGATAAACGGAATAATGATAGTAATTCATCGCATAAAACACGTGATAAAATCTGGGAGAAAAGAAGGTGTAAATGGAATCTAATAAACGACACTTTAGACCTATCGAATTAATGGGTACGCGAAGCCGGACCGCAGCGTGGGTAAAATCAAAACACGGTAATAACGATAATCCAGTCGGGAGAAAAGTCAGGTAGCAAGAATATCAGCTTCTCGAGCTATAAACACGTACCAAGATAAGTAGATAAAACCGGTTCGCGTCTGTGCAACGAGAACCGGGTAATCTAGCTCCAAAGCGACCGTAAAGATTTAATAAATACTAAAGCTCGATGAGACAAGATAAATCGAAACCCAAAAGAAAATAAAAGTCTATGGAAAACTTAACCCAAACCGCTAAACCACAACATAATCGATGATACAATTCTGAAAAATGAAAAGAACGAAATACACAAAAATAAGATGTCCCTCTTCTTAATTTAGACTTGGCAGAGATAAAAAGAAACTAGTCTCGAACGACGCGGCAGATCCAAATGTTGAAGAAAGTCAAAGAACGGGAGTGGCAGAGTGAGTTTTTTTTTAGGTTACAGCGAAAGAAACGGTGGCATCTGTTGGAATCTCGGTGGAGGGGTGTGACGGATCGCACGGCGGATGTGGGCACCATTATTTAGTCGGGATGCCAGTCGCAGAGGACTCAGCGCCTGCGGGTGTGCCGCGCGATTCCGGCAACGGCTAGAGGTCTCCGCGCGTATCAAACGGGGCGCATCGAACGAAATACAGTGATCCGGTCAAAGAGATTCCCAGACGGCTGAGGGTACGAGTCGAAAACAAGTATAGCGACGTACGGTCATCTCTGTGTCCCCCTGGCCGATTCCATCCGCGTTTCCATCGGCGTCCATCGTGGTAAATCCCTTGTTTGCCCGAGCTCCTTTGCCTCGAGAGATTGGAAAGCTTTTTCGCTTTGAAAACCGCGACTCTCCTCTCTTTCCTTTCCCGAGGCTGTTCCACAAAGGAGGAAATAAATTAGATTCCTCTCCGGTCGGTGTATGCCCCTCGTGTGTGTCGTTAAATCACCGAACCTTCTCATCAAAGTCTCTCGCGAACCTACTCTCTGTCCAACCGTGCACTTGTAACGCGGCACGTGAGCGTGTGCAGCGTTTGTTTGCGTCGTATCTACCGCGAAATGAGCATTCATCGCGATGCCTATATCCACTATCGATTGACACAGTGATCCAAAAGAATGATTACGAACGATGAACTTGATTTTTCTTAGGTAGAAACTGTCTATTTTGCTGTTTTAATTGTAATAAATATTTTCTTCTTTCCTAAACATATGTCACATGAGACGAGTGAGGCTATCCTTACGTAAAAACAGCATATCGCTCCCACTTCTATTTTCTAAATCCATAGAATGTTAGCATTCTTCAGGTCAAAAAAAAAAAAAGAGGAAAAGAAAAAGGAAAAGGTTACATTCAAATCATTCCACAATTCAGTCAATGTACGTATTTTCAGTATGACATAACTCGATTGTATAGAGCCACGCGAAAGAATGGAACATTCTCTATCGCGTCTAAGAAATTTACGATCCAAGTGACGGATTAACCGGTCTTCTTGGTTAACAAAATAAAACTACGTCGAGAGAAACCATTCAGTACCTGAAGCTCTCGGTGTGCATTACGAAGCCGGGAAAGTATCTCGATTTGGTTTCCTTTTTCTTCGAACGAGACGGAATGAAATGAGCGCACCCGATTTCTGTGCCGCCTTCCAGCGAACGCTAATTATTCGACGAATTACGCCATTAACCGAAGTTCGACTTGCCAGGTCGGAATAAGTACGAGGAAAGCGCGGGGAGGGACTGTGGTCCCGAACAGTTCGCAGACTCGTTATGTACGTTTCACGTCGAGTGTCAAATCGAATTTCTGCGGTGGCATACGAATTCAAATTACTTCGGCGAACTTGCCGAACCGGCCCGATTCGCTGATTCTTTTCGCCTCTCTCACCCTTTCTCTCCTCGATAATTACGCGAAAGTACAGTCAGCGTGTAGGAAGTTTGAGAAACCATGACATCTAGCCCCCTGCCATTAGCTTCCTGTCGACGCTCGAATTTGATAATGCCGATCAACGTACGCGACCGGCAAACGCATCCGGCTCCAGTCGAGGAATTAATCGATAACCGTTTCCAACAGACAGCGTGTCATCCAGCGACAGTATAATAGATGATAATTAGAATGAAAGGTGTGTAAACGTGGAATGATTGTATGATAACGAGGGAACCCGTGTGGTTTTTGGCTATCTGCACGTAATAACTGACTATTTATAGGGGACGAGGCTTTGGAGAAGCGAATACGTAACGTTTACAGGTATTAGTGCAGCGAAATTTTAGTCAAAGAAGAATTCCGCTTGTTATAACCAAATTTTAATTAGTCGTAATTAGTCATTATCTGCTTATCTGAACGTGAAGGAAAAAACATTAGTAGTAAGGGGAATCAACGAACTTGAGAATGAACAAAAATCCCAGAAAAATGACTGCTACGATAGTGTAATAATAGTGAAATTATGTACAAGATGCCCTACGAAACTAGGACAAACTATAGACACACATGCAGCAGGTGATACACTATTTCATTCTCCTTAATGAAATTTTCTCCTACCTCCTACCATTTCCAATCTAACTTGGATCGCTTACACGTAATACTTTTTTATATTATTAACTGACCATTATTTTATCCCTATAATTAACAAACACAATGTACTAACCCTTTTACATTTCTTGTTATCATATACTTAACTACCTATTTAACTCACCACCATCTTAAACTTATTTTCACAAATGCCTACGAAAACCCTACTAAACGCGAAGCGTATATCTTTCACTTGCCAGTCCAGGTACAAAGCTGTCTCTCTAGCAAGCAAGATCGGTGACTCGATAATTATCGCCGCGCAGAAAATCGGTGTTTCCCTTGTACCCGGGCGTGTAGTTAACCAGCAGCCGGGTATTAGAGGTGCGTTATCACCGGGCGAGTAGCTGCATTAATGAAATCCGATGAAAAGGCAAGATTAATGCGCATAAATATCTCAGTCTGACGGTATAAACGCAAGCTGTTGGTACAGCCGGAGAGGGGGAAGGGTTTCGAGGAGTGTACTTTACGCGGGTAATTATGTAAGAAATATGCACATAGATAGCGTAGTCATTAGATTTCCACGGCGAGAGCACGGCCAAGCCATTTTCCCTGGTTTCACGTCGCGCGTTGCGCCTGACGAGCCGAGAAAGAGGGCTGAAAAGAGAGGAGAATTCCACGCAATTAAGCAAAAACGAGACAGCCAAGCTACCACAGGTTTAAAGGGAGAAGAGTAAAAGTAAACTGCGCTGACGGCCGGTCGCCCCGGAACCAGTCGGCGATAATGCACGCTCGGGATAACAAAATTCACCGGCGATATTAATCGACTAATGGGCCGCTCGCGTGATACTTGAATTCCTTCAGTCTTCGGAGATAGGATTATCGCCAGTCAAAGCGCAATTAACCGGACGAAAAGGATTATGACGTTAACTCTGATCGATCTCGTTCCTCGCTCTCTATGCATCATTTTAACCTGCCTTTCTCTTCCCTCGATATACGACGGATAACGAGAATAACTCTTGGAACCCGATAGCAAACTAGTCGCAGAGATATCTAAAATATTTTGAAACACCGGTAGATACGCGGGTATCGCGTTGCTCGTTTATGCCGAGAGCGAAAACAGAATGCTAACCGAATTCCGAAACTTCGGAGAACGTTGCCCATCTCGACGATGAATTTTCGGAAGGAACGTGTATTTTCCGGCAGAAATATCGCGATAAATTAAAGTATTGATCACATCCAGAACTATGTACATCTTATAGGAACGCGTCGTGAAACGCAAAAGTTCTTTATGAGTTGACAAATTATTTTTATAATACGTATAAACTGCGTGAAAAATAATACCCCACACTTGATGTTGCAACATTATACTCCAGTAAGTTATTAATCGATTAAACTGTAAATATATTTATTTGCCACAAAACTGGTCTCAAATTCTAGTTCATCGTATCTTCTTTACAAAACCATCCAAAAGAAAGTTTGCTTTTACTATCGATAAATAAAAAACAATTGTTCTCGCATAAGTTAAAAAGTTCGATCCTAAAAATGATAAATATAGATACTATGAAAAAGCAACTGATTTTGAATCGATATAGTATCATCCCGAACAAGCTCTCCGACTTCTTATACTTCCGATATATGCCTTGAATTTCCATTTGGTCGAAACGTATGAAGTTCTACGTCTGACCAGTTTTATGATCTCCTTCGCAATATCTGTCCATCAAAGTACCTGTCCGCAAACAACGACTAGGAAACGCGTGGAAATTGCTGCTGCCAAGCATTTATTTACTGTGCGCCGCGCTGAAAACGTAGTATCCAGACGAGACGACCGACAGGCGATAATTAACTTACGATTTCCGAACGGCTTTAGTTGCGCAAGTCAAACATCGGGGCTGACCAGCCCTGAAATCGGGAGTCCATGTTCGCATCGGCAAACAATTAGGCAAACGTTCCTGACGAGTCGTCGACTCCGTGTCAACAACAAGTTCGTGCAGCGCATAGTATCGATAGTTTGCGGCATCGGGATTATATCGAGAAAGAAAAAGAGGCTTAGGTCGACCCTCCGACGTTTTTCGTTAGCAACGCTTTTCCTTTGAGAAGGATACTTCGACAGGGATCTTCAAGTTTTCGACCACACCTCGATAACAAATCGATTGGAGATTTAGGGCAGAATGTCGGAGCCGAAGTTCTCGCGGAAGTTGGACATTTATAATTAATAGCCCGGCTGCGGCTCACCTTCGTTTCCCGTCGCTAATTAACCAGAGGAGATGATTATATCCATAGCCCTGGTTTAGTGCATCCGAAAACGGCTACCACGACTATCGATCAGGCTTATTACACCCTGAAATCTTTTACCCAGTTTCTCGAATACTTTTTTGCAAAGGGTGAGGTACGAATTGGGATACCTATCGTTGGGAATACTGTGTCTCGACGATCGATCGCATGAGTTCAATGAGTAAATAAGGAAGCAATTGTAAAATAACTTTTTTCGCCGCCCACTGTTACTAAGCTGTACATTTAATCCAGATGTTGCTGAATTCTTTGCAAATAATTTTATCTCCCTTTCATTTGGAATTTAATTCATTTATTATTCCAACTGTTTAATTGAGAGAATCAATTTGGTAAAGTCTTTCAGAGTACCCATATGTGTCAACGATAAACATACATTGTACACAGATATCGTATCTCATCCAGAATCAAACAGTTTACTCTTAACCTTCACACTGTAATTAAAAACACGTTGTAATTAATTTCCGCAACTACCATAAAAAACCGTCGAACTTGAAAGGAAAAAGAAATGTCTAGCTCTTCAATTATCCTAGAATTTATTTATGTAACTGACATATATATCTTTATCGATTCTCAGGGCGAAAAAAATTAATTAAATGCCACTTGGGTTAAAGTAATATTCCCCAGTGAATGCATTAGCAGTCGACCATATATAGCACGTGGCAGTATAAAAAGTTAAAACGCAACATACACCGACGCAATGATATCAAGTTAATCACTACTCACGTATACCTGGCTCCTCCAAAAATAGCAGAAACTCTGACTCACCTGGAACAAACAGAGAAGCAAATGGTTATCACAAAACGCCGCTGTTAATTCACCTTAATTACGGTCTATCGCGACAATATAATATCCTGCTCCTTCTCGAGAGAAAGCCTTTTGTACACAGATGAAACTCTCGATTTCAGCTGTCGCTTGCTTGAGCGAGTGCTTAAACTTCCGGAAATACAGCGGACGTATCCGTTAATACACTGATAGTGTATGCGAAGCGCCTTGGAGTTGTGCCTTGTCCCATAATTGGGAACGTTGACGTCGTCTCTCGCTACAAGATAATTCAGAAAGTTCTGTCGACGAGCGAGAGGAAGAACGCTGTCGTGATATTAGGACGAGGTTAAGTGCGACGGGTATAACAGGCGCGGGGGTCAGGTGAACGAGGCGGGGTAAAAGTCGCGAGGGTGGGACCTAGGGTACGGGGATGAAATTTGCATCTACACGACGCAACCTGTATAATGGAATTAAAACGAGGTGGTGCTGCAATTAGCTTTCTAACTAATACTACAGGCGTGTCATACGTGGCGCGCACGAGTACTGCCACGCGTGTCTGTCGCGAGGGGAGAAGGAAAAAAGTAGAGACAGACTTTACGAGACATAGTTTACATGTCCGGATTTTCTCAACTACGCGAGCAACGCGTACTAGCTTGGAAATCTGTAGCGTTTCGACGGTACCATGTCGTGTGCCTCGATGCATCCAGAGTTTATCTTCGTTTAGGTAGAGACGAGCCAAACGAGGGATAAAATGGTTTGTCTGTGACGCAGTTCTCTTTCCTTGTTTCTTTTTGCTCGTTCTTTCCAATGTTTCGTAAATATTGTAAAATTAGAAAAGTCTGCCACTTTGTGGAATGGACACTATGGGGAATTATTAAAAATAATTAACAAACAGCTATCAGAAAGAATTCTATTATACTAAGGGAACAGATGCGAGCAAGTTCTGATAAATTGGCATATCATTCGTACGATACAGTGACAAAAAGGGACATTAAGACAATTTTTAAAACAAAATATAAAGACACCATAGGTGCGAAGAATAATCGTAACGGTAGAGAAAATGACCCACTAATAGTCTTCTAAAATACATCTCTTCTGAAATTTTTATCAAATTTAAATCTGTAAAGATATTTGCATATAACCCCGGAAGAAGCTCGAATCTAAAAAGAGTAACCATCGCGTTAACGTAGCGTAACGGTTCTAACAATAATTTTCTCGTTAACGTTAATATCCGTACGTCCGTTCCTTGTACGGGCGACGATAAGTAAAAGGCAAATTGAACGCGGCTGGTAATAGCGTTCCCGGAGTATTACTTTTAATTCGAGCAGCGCGTCGCCATGCGACTGAATCTCGTCGCGTTTCGCCTCGTTAATATAACTCGGTATCGCGGCAAAAGAAACGCAAACGGTTTTGAACACTTTGAAGCACGCGCGCGCCTTCGCTCGCGCCGAGGATCGACGATAGAGAATTTTATTAGCTCGCTGTAATGAACAAAGTTTACGAACGAGTTTACGAAAGAGTAACCGCGTGAAGAGCAAGTTTTTCGCATTGACTCTGAAGCTGCGCGCGCAACCGGATGCTCGAGAAATACTTTCCGACGTTGGCTAAATAAACCGATATGTACGCAACAGTAAGAGCAACGTAATGATAGCCGCCCCCTGCGTCTACGTCGTGGAATTAACCTCGCGTCGGATAATGAACTAGTTAGGTTCGCAAACGACAAGGGGAACGGATGAATCGGCGTGGGCGGCGTCGCGGTTTCAAGAAGGTTACGAAACGGAAGTAACGTTAAAGGGGAAGGAACGACCGCGTGGAAACCCATGGACAAGTTGCGCTTCTCTACTCTGCAAACTTGCCGATCCAGACAAGTTGGCCGATAATTTATGGAAACGCGTCTCTAAATCTTCCGACTGAAATTCGATTCGTTTCGAATTCATTTCGACCAGCGAGTCTTCTCCGTGAAGTTCTATGCTCCACTTTGGATGGAAATTCGTTGATAGAATTCTACCCTACGATAAATTATGCGATTAACTTCTTAGGATTTTCGTTTATTGCAACGTTTAACAGATTCGCCCCAAATTTTTCTAGGTTACTTTATTTTATTAGGTCCTGATCTAATAATTAGGACCTAATTTAATCATTTAGGTATGAACAAAAATGTGAGATACGAACTATATTCTGGAAAATAATGATTTTTGATTTGAGAAATAAAGATACTTTTAGCTCCAAAAGTAAATGTAAAGAAAATTTTGATAATACAAGATCGATAATTTTTCAATCTTTCTTCTGCAATCTTCAAACGTAAAGCATTTTAAAATCGTACAAGAATTAGAAAGAACGCGTTCACTCGATTTGTTGATATTTTATAATAAGTAACTAACTCAATGATCAATCTTTTCATCTTCCCTTGCTTTTAACGATATTTATCGCGTAAAGGATGTTCTCGTCGGCTATTCCATATCGTCGCATACGCTTTGCAACGCGGCCAGATTACCGGTTGTCCGATGATTTTGCACCGTTTGTGTTTCCTGGCCTCTGCAAACAGTCGGCTGGTACGTCGATGACTACAGACGGTTGAAAGGATTCACCGAAGGGTGAGAGGGGAAGAGATATACCACAAGAGGGAAAGACAGGAACAAGGATAGAGAGGGGCAAAGACAAAGGATCAGGCGCGAGAGGCTGTTTCCGTATAATTACAATACACATCTCGTCCAGGCCATTGTATGTTCTCGGAAACTGCGACAAGCTAACTAGCTAGTGGTCACCGTAACTAGCAATCCCGTATCTTCGTGTTCTGCCCCTAAGTCAGAAAGCTCGTGAACCGGTAATGATACGTTAATATCCCTGAGGCGATCTATCAACATGCCAGACGCGATCGTCAGTACACGATGATTAGGCGTAAGATGTTCCGTGACGATCGGAAACGCTACGAAAAGCGATAATAACGACTTTATACGATGTAAGAAGATAAAGGAAAGATTAATCCAAGTTTGACATATGAAATACGAAATGACTACTACAGAATAAGTCTAGAGGAAATTTTTATCTTGATGATATACATACCACGTTCTGAACCTGCATCTTAGATCGACAAAGATATGACTTATTAAACGAGAGAAGAAGTTTATCGACTCAGGAGGTACGCTATAGTCTTGAATATTTCAAAATCAACCATCCATTGGATACTTAACTTGTTAACCTGTCGTCTCTTAAGCACGAACATGTCAAAAGTTAATAAAGGCGAATCAATTTCAGTTAGGACAGTCCTAGCCCTCATCAATATAGCTGTGACGTATAATTAATTTTTAACAAAGAGAGAACGACACGTAAGAAGGACAAAAAAAAGGTAAATGAAAAAATTAGTATGTCTAAAATACTGTTGGATCTTACTACAATTAGTTTATTTAATTTAGATTAAACAGGTGTTGGTTAAACAGGAAACGGTAGTTGTTTAACGCGAACTAAATACAATAACGTACTATAATTAAGACAACTAAATACTTAATTTGCAACTCTCGTCACCACGGTTCCAACGCTCTCTCTCACGCGGACCACACTCTCTCGTCAACGCAATTCGCACTCTTCGACTCCTCGATTCACACTCTCTGACTTCTCAACTAACACTGATTGTTAACTCGTCTTTCTCCCTTAGCATCCCTTTGTCTTTTGTCTTAGCCTCACCACGCACGTGTTCCACAACCGCTCGTGGCCAGGGTCACGCAGGCCTTTTCCACGTAACTATTCGATTGAAGAACCGATGATACATTGTTGAGTCTGTCGGCACTTAGGCTTTCTCGCGACATTGTTTATGATATCTCTTAGGCCTGCCGTTCACGATACTACAATACCGACAATCTCAACAAGTTGTCTCCTCCTTTGCTAAAATAAGTTAAAGAAAATGGTAACGAGGCGAAATTGGAAACTTTTAAATAGCAGAATGATAAATAACACGAACTCGTCGAACAACCTATGTTGTAACAATTGATCATGTACGACTATGAGTTAATTAATAACGGAACAATTGTTTGTGCATGAGAGCAGAGAGAAACGATTGTTGCGGGTTTCATCGCTAGTCTCTCGGAAGAAATCATGCAACAGTGGATGAGATTAATTCGATCCGATATTAGAGACGAGAAGGAGGATTATAGAGGTGGAAACAAGAAAATCGAGAGTTAGTAGCCTAGGGAGAACGTCACGGAACCGGACCAGGGAAAATGCCAGCAGCCGGCAACGGCTCTCTGTCAGTAGTGTAGCATCGAGGATATTACCTAGTGGTAGCGTGAAGGGGCAGCAGGTGATCTATTATCAAGGCTCGCGTGTAATCAAGCGAGCTTCAGACGAGCGGACGAAAACACAGACACGCGCCAACGTGGATAGGAGATGATCAGCGATTAATCTCGTACGTAAGGAACTTCGAGGGTGGTTCTCCTGTAATTTCCAGCCAGGAGAACATTTCCGTCCGCATTTAGAACGAAAACGACCGACTTGTGTTGCGTTTAGAAATTCTTTCGCCGCGATTTATTGCCCTGCCAACCACCATGTATCCGCGATCTTGCGCGAAACACCACCATTATCCTCCTTTCAAAGTATGTTCATACCTTGATACGAAAGAAAAAACAGAATTCTTAACATCTGGAGATTAGATTAAAATGATTCAAGATATAAATTTTCGCTCGAAAGTCTTAGGCTGCGTTAGTGTTTGGCTCAAAATTGAAGAAAAAGTTAAATAATGACGGTAAAAGGTACGAATGGGTATTTACCTCGATATTTTATATGATAAAATATGTAACATGTAAAATGATGTATGCAATTTAAAGTTTATGATCTACATGGAATACCGAAGTTTCATTAGAAGCTACAGGTAATGCGCATATGTATGTTTCATTATATTCGCGTAATTTCCAGTACACTAAACACTCTGCATACAATTATTTATATTAGAATAATGAGAATCAAATTCAATACACGCAGTTGTTTACTCTTCGGGGATTAAACAACAATTGTAAATTTTATTTTTCTTACGACCAGAAACACCATCAACAAGAGAACCTGTAAATTCCTTTGATTCTATCCAACGACCGCAAGATTCCTTAATTCGTTCCTGCTTTCACCACCGTTAAACGATCCGATTCTCGGTTCGTGACAGAGAAAGACAGATTTTGTCAGCGTCGTGTTAATACCCAAAAGACAAGACCGACCGCGGTATGTTTGACGTCGCTAAGCTTTCCTGGAGCCACCGAAGTACCAAGAAGTTTCGTTTATGCAAAAGGCTGAAAGAGACAGAACCGTGCGCGTTCTTTCGTCGTACTCTGCGACGAGTTGCTTGAATAATAGAGACAAAACCTGAGACGATGAAAGAGATGGTAAAGGGAGAAAGTGAAGTGCAGAGAATGGAGACTGCGACGCGATATGAAAAGGAACAGAGAATATAGCGGGTTACAGCGACTTCTCATGGGACGTTAACTTGTCGTATACCGGCACTTTGTGTACCGACTGTTTTCCAACGATGCGTGCCGGCTCGTATATACACGCGGACGAGCCGTCAGGATGAAGGAGAATGCGATTCCGTGCATTCGGGGGCATCGAGGCGCGAGCCTCGTTCCCCATGCACTTTGCATCCGCGGTGCATAATTTGTGCCCCGTTCGCTCAGCCTGTTTTCCATGCGACTCGATCGATGCCCATCATCGGAGCTTACGGTTCGTCCACCGCGTTCCCTTTTCAAACACACGGACCGGCCTGATACGCGTTCCACGTACCAATTACACTGGCTACGCAGTAGACTCTATGCGACCGCGATGCGGAGACTATAGTGGTGTGTTTGTTTCGCGGAGGGAAGATTCAACGCCGATATGAAAATGTTTGATCGAACCGTGCAGCTCGCCGAATCGCGGGGCCTCAACGAATTTTTATAACCGGGGAAACGGCCTGTCAGTAGCTTTCCAGGGGGGAACATGCCAAAGGGAGGAGGTTATGGCAGAGAGCTTATTGGAGTGCTTTTACCGAGGCTGCTAGGTCTTCCATTAGTGGCTGTAATAAAACGTTCCGGTACATATTACGTATGCTTTTACATCGATAAACGGGATGCTGTTTGTTAGTGTTATTTGGGATTTGATTGGGAAATGACAAATTTGTTAGCTTGTTCGTCTTCTAATGATCCGTGTTCTATTGAATTTTAAAAAGACGTGTAAGATTAGAAAATTAATTGACCGTAGAACTAACAAATCAGTCAAAATGACTGGTTTCAAATTGTTTGTCCTCGCAGTTATTCAATACGATGTAAGACTTATTGACGAAATTCATAGTGAATGAGATATAGATATTATCTGACTATTTTTTATTTTCTCTTTGTAATGTATTTAAATATAGGTTAGAGGTTAATGAACTGGCGTTAAAATCATACCAGACAGAGAAAATCTTGTTCTCAGAAAGAGAGTAAATAAAATGTTTCCTAACACTTTGAGTTTCCGTTCCATATATATAGCTTTGATAAAAAAAAGGGGGGGAAGCGAGATGAAACATCGTTACCGAGAACTTCCACTTCTCATTTGATCGAGTTATCACACGTTTCGTTGAGAACGTAATATTTTTCCAGGACGATCGACCCGGCTGGCCAGGATCCAGCCGACGCAGCAGAATCGGAAGAAAACGAGGAAAAACATCTCTGTTGTCGACTGAGACGACTTTGATTGGCAGAATAGCGGTTATTGGCATCGGCCGTGCAACACGGAACGAGTTCGCGGTTTGGGATTCGCCAGCACTAGCCGGATCGATGAAACCGCTCAAAATATGATCGAGTGGACTCCTGGCTGCTCTTTTTAATTCGGCCGCATTCACCGGGGAAAATGGTACGTTAGTGCGTCGACTTTCTGCCGGGCAGAACGTGATTCCGTGGCCGAGCAATTCGCGATCGCAAAAATTGCCTGGCATGACGAGTGAACATAGCGAGGTTGATAGTGGAATGAAATTAAAAAAAAAAAAAACGAGCGGACAAAAAGAATGAAATAAAGAGAAAGAGCGAAAAGAGGGACCAATTTCATTCATAATACATTCAAAATCATTTGGATTCAGTCGCGAATCGTTTTCGCCTGGCACATATCCTTCGATTTTCCGCGCTACTTTCCACTTAAAATGCATCGTATCAAAGCCTGAGAGTTAGATTTCAATATTTTACTATAGGAGAATGCACAGAGAGCGTCGCGAGTGTCGTGTAAAAATCAAAGACGTCGTGATAGAACGCGCCTGACTGTTTCCATAACGTGATCCTATATTCTCTATATTCGCTCGCGAAGGTATTTCAACACCTACACGTGGAAAATTTTTATCTCTGTATCGTACGTTTTGTACGAAACATTTTGTAATTTCATTAACGCTCTAACGAGACTGTTTACATTGGTCAACTTCGAAATAAGTCCAAAAATGTACATAAAAGTTACAAGATATTTATCGGGAACATTTTTTACTGTTAAATAAATGGTCCCACTGAATAATTTTAATGGATAATTGGCTGTTTAAATATTTTTCTGATTTCTGCGCGGTACATATACATACATATACCTTGTACACATACTACAAACATTAGGTTGTCCGAGAAGTGTCTTTCAGGCTCGTCTTTTACAACGATGCATCTTTATTTATAAGGACATGAAACCTAATCTGTCGAACGTTGTGATCTTTATTTTGATAGAACAAAATGGATCATACGTAATTAAAAAACGTAATAAAAAAACGAAAGAATCTTTTCGGACGACCTAATACATATTTCGTAATTTCTACATGCATGAATGTACATATTTTCTACGTAATGAAAAATATCTACAAGTGCGAGTCTGTATATGTACACGAGTACAAATCGAGAAATCAGAGCTTGAGTACTTATATACGTATCGACATGAAAACATACGAAGACGCGCGCCACGATCCTACAGAGACGGTAACATATCTCAGCGTAATAAAAGATGGTGAATATCTCTGAGGCCGGTCCGATGCTATCGATAAAGCCTGTCTTTCTAACATGCGAATAATGGACGTACGAGCGACGCATTGTTGTCGACTGGTAATATTTATCGTCACGAACATGGAGATCGTGCATCTCCGGATGGAAATGGTTACAAGGATTTTCCGTACACCGCCATATTTTCAGTAATAAAGAGACCGACTGAGAAGTGGACGCGTCAGCGTTCAACCTCGCTGGCATTAAAAAGAAAAGAAAACACGAGATGAAAAACAAGGAAGAGAAAAATACTAGCGATGCTTTTGCAGTTGCAAATGAAGCCGAGTTCGTTTGACGAGAGGCGTATTTAATATTTCCATACGCAAATGTCGAAGGAAGAGTTATAAAGAGAATACCGAGGCAAAAAAATTTTACCGCTAATATCTGTGAAATTTGTGTGCGTTCTTTTTTTTTATATATATATATCAGGACGATGGAACGTGCAGGTTTTTTCATTCATAAATCGTACCCATTTAATTTGCCATCGTTTGTCGGTCAAGTAACGTAAAATAAGCTACGACAAGTTACGATACTGCAATAAGTTGAAACACTTTTCATGCACAAGTTTCGGAAAGGGACACTAATCTCCAATGCTGAATGTCTTGTCAATCTTCGATTCATTCTCGTGCAACGTGGTCGAAGTATCACGAACGGCCATAAAATACGTAGACACGATGTTACGCAAACTTTACGTGAGCCCCGCTCGAATTATTACCTCTAAACCCTCAATCGTGGTTAGAGGGAGGAACGGAAACCGCTTTAACTCTCTTCACGATCGCGAAATGATAGTCCCTGTCAAAATTATTGCTATCCATCGTACGATATATCCAGCCGACCGGATACCACACTTCGATAAAGTATAGTGCGCGAAAGTGGCCGACCTTAATTGTAAAACGGAAGTCGCGTTATCGACCGATACCGCGGGCATAGCCGACGATTTGTGAACCTTCAAATGTTTTGCGTATTTTATCACCGACCATTGCATTTCCGAAACGATTTCGATTGTAAATGAACAGCACATTTTCAAAGCATAGTAGTAAAATTCCAGTCATGAAATTAGGATTCTCTGTTATTCCAAGAAACTTTGATATTATTTAAGGAAAGTATTACGGGTAGAATGGTAGATCATAGATTCTTGGATAACTATTGGAAGGTTATAACTGTATAAAGTTTTCATTATTTCGTTTTAACAGAAAAATCGTGGTAGTTACAGATTTATAAGTTTGTCCAAGTCGGAGAGTAACATCAACTGTAATTTCTAGAACAGCGTTTTTAGAAGGACGAGGATAAAAAGTTGCGCTATTAGTAACTCAATCATAGCTACGGCGGCAATCGTAAAATCCAATAGAGCTCGTTCGTGTAACGAAAACAGAAGTCGTACAGAAAGTACAGAGTAAGCACGAACCGCGTGTCGCAAGAAGCGAAATGAACGCCACTCGCGCCTCGATGTTTGATCCTCTATACGTAATTTCTGCGACGCCCAAGGGATGAAATATTTAAGTTTCAAAATTTTCAAATTTTCTCTTCGAAAGTATATATTTAAATTTTCAAGTTGCCCGATTATTAATCTTTTAATTTGTACATTTATGCGTTAAATTAATGCTCGCCAAATGACAATTATGCAAAAAACGAGAGGATAAAAAATACTCTCATAATCGCGCGAATTACGACAACACCTCCGTCATGTAAAAAAAGGTAACATTAACGCGATGATAATGGTATGTCACATTACCGCGCGCCACGCGCGATGGTTCCGCCGTTACGTGTATAAATTCCATTTACCGGGATGCACGGTGGCCGCGTATAATTCTTCATTTCGTGTGTCTTACCAGGAAACAAACGACACCCGTCTCGCTTCTCGATAAACCAACAACGGCCATAAAATAATTACGCATTTGCCACACGGCAAAAACGAGAGGGAAGAAGGAACAAGCATAGGGAGGCGTCCGAAAGGAGTAAAAAACGCGTCGTAAAGTCTTGCCAACGTTGAAATACGATCACAGGCTGCACGGAATAACCGGACCGTGTCTCGATTTATTAGCCCGGGCTCGATCGATACTCGTTGCCCGTGCATGATTAAGTTTTTATCGAAATCCAAAGTCCCGCGTCACTCATAAATTCGGCAAAGCGCGAGAACTGAAATTCGCGTGCACACATTGTGTCTATATATAGGTACATATGTACGACAGAAGCTGAACAAGAGAGGGATGAAACGCGTCCATCCGTTTCAATGAGGGAAAAAAAGGGGCAGGGGTGTTAGAGCAACAACGGGGGCGAAGGTAGGCGCGTTTCGCGAGATTCATCGACAAGTTCAAAGCCGATTAAAACGCTGTCTCGTAACACGCGAACGGGTGCCGATATTTAATTATCGAGAGTCGCGGGCGCGTTCTGTTTGTCCGAAACGCTCGCATTATTTAACGTATTTACGGACAAATCCCTGAATACCTATGTTTCCCGATGAAAGAACGGGCCGGTATAATCCGTTGCAGGAAAAACGCGAAACAATGTTTCCTCCTCGCCGAAAATACGACAGGACACGCGCGCCGATAACAAAATACGACTGAAAAACGAAATATGTTCTCGCGGATCGAAACGGGCGAAAGGAGGGGAAAAGTAAATCGAAAAACAAAGGAAAGGATACGCAAAAACTTCTACCTGCCTCCATCTATTTCCACGCGCGTGTCGTAAAAACGCTCTTTCCCGAGCAACGGATGATCAACTCGCGAAATGCATTTTCGCGAGGTCTTGCCGCGGGCACGAAATAACGTTTCGACGAAGGGCGACGAAGCACGATGAAATGAAAAAAAGAAAAAAAGGGAAGAGAAAAGCACAAAAAAATATACGAGTCGTCGCGATGGAGGCAGTTGTCGCTCGGCCGATATTCATTAGAGAACTTTCATATTCTTTCAGCTCGGGCGATACCAATGTCGTTATTATAGCAACACCGACCCTTATTATAATTTCTCCGCGACGTGCTTTCGACTCGGATTGATGGGAAACGAACCGCGCGCGTTCCAAGGATAAAAAAGAAAAGAGCACAGGAGAACGGAGGGAAGGGGGTGAATGTAGAAAAAAATCTCGGGACTGAACGATGCTGAGGGGGTGGCGGAAGGATGACGGGAACGGAAGAGACCATTAACGCCGATCCAAAAGATGCCTGAGCGACGTGATATTGGAAATCCTCCTTTTTACGCGAGTTCTCGTCCCTCGAGAGTGCCGAGCCACTCGATTTTTACACCGCCAACTCCTCTACATCGCCCTGTGCCACCCACGCGATTCTCTGAACGTCTATCCTGCACGATTTCGTAGTAACTATTGTCGAACGCGAGTTTCCGGCAGATATATTTCGCGGTGCTCGATTCCGGTTTACGTGCGACCCTTTACTCTCTCGCGCACATGTAAATGATCAAAAAAGATCTTCGAGAAAAAGTTCATCGTACGGAGAATGTGTTATATTATATATATGTGTTATATTATATGTTATAATGTGTGACGCCACGTGTTTTACAGTTTCGAATAATGAACAGCAAGAGAGGAAAATATCTAGGAGAAAATTCTGCGGTACACTGAAACGCGTCTTAACCTTTTGTACCTATGCTGGAAGAATAGTATTAATTATCGAAAGGGCGAGGAAAACCAGGTCGAGCATTGTACCGCTTGAAGGAACGTTCTCTCTACTTTCCATTTCTCAAGAACTACGATTCGATAAAAGGAAACACGTGTAAATGGCAGTAACGAGAGCGAAATAAAAACCAAGTTGCAAATAGGAACCTTTGAACTTTTTGGATTCTTCGTACGCATTGCAAATCGCGAAAAGCGCGGTTTCCAAGTTGACGTAGTCAACGAGTTTCGATTAAAACTAACTTTAAGTTCATTGCTAGTCAAATTTCCGGTACCTGTGCTATGCTTTAGTAAATAAATTTTCATAAATTTGAAAAACTTCATAATTTCTCATTTACGTTGACATCGCATGCATACAACAAAATCTCGTGTCGACGGAATTATTCGAACCTTCTCGATCGGATCTCTTTCTATATGTGCGAAGCCTTCGTATTCCACCCTCAGAACGCTTCCGCTGCATTCTTCCCTTCGATAAATCCATTTTATCCACTTTTCTGCCCTTTTCTCAATGCGAGCTTCGAAATTCGGCGAACGTTCGACGCGCCACACAGCCCTCGAATCGCGACTTCGCGCCGCGAGTTGCAACTTCATCGTCGGTTCGACGTTCCGCCAGTTTGTCGGATAGTTTTCGAGCACACGAGACGTGGAGGGAGAAGGGATAGCGGTGGTGAGAGGGAAATGTTGCTGGTGTGAGCGCAGATATCGAGCTTCAAAGAGTCGTATCCATCCTTTCAACGCTCGACACTGCCGGTGTGTTCGGTTTTTTAAAAGCTCTGGCCCGGCACTCGCTCGACGCCATCCCACCGGACCGACTTCCTCCGACATAGACGTCTTTCTCATTCTCACTCGTGCCACCGATTCTTTTTTCCTTTCGTTCTCTTCCATTTTCTTTATTTTTTACTCCCATCTTGGCAAGACTGGCATAAATCGAGCGAAATGCACGCTCACGCGCGGCCTATCGATCGCTTCCGGGCCCCAAAAACACGTGGAAACATCAAACGATAGCTCGGTCCACGGGACAAAGATTCGACTTCGAAGCGAAGACATAGAGTACCGGCACGAACTCGGTTAGACTGCAAGATGCATAAACATCGGTAACAGGGGAAAATGGGGGAATCTCGAGGGAAAACTCGTGAGAACGATGAAGAGAATAAATTGGCCGATAAACAGAAGAAGACACGAGTGTTCGTAGAGAGAAAGACGAAAAGAGAAAGAAGAGAAAGAAAGAAGGGGTAGAAATGCTAGCAAGCTGTAAGTCTCGACGTTATCCTGTTCTCTGCCGCTCTGACTACTCGCCGATCTTCCATCTTCGTTCGTTTTCTAACCCCGCAGCATGCGCGCGCGCCCAGGGCGAAGGAGCGCGTTTGCAAATTACGCGCAGTCTGAGGCGACTTAGGGACTTTCAGAGTTTTAATTACTCCGTGCGGGAGCCGCCTTCTCTTTCTCCCTTTGCGCGCTCCACTCCTTCATCCCCTCGATCCCATCTCCTCCTGCTTGGGGTAGCTCTTGCATCCACTTTCGTGGCTCTTCCTCTACGCCACGTGCCGGTATTCCCGACGTACTATTTCAATTCCGCGAAAGAGTTCCGCTCTTTAACGTAAAAGGGAAGCTCGATTCCCGACTTCTTTCCATCCGATGAGGCCGCAACACCCTGTACGTGCCGCGCCGCTTTCCAAACCAGCACAGTTAGCAGGACCCAGATTCCGTTTCGACGATCGCGGCCAACGGTAGATTCGTGAAAAGATGCCGCGAATTTCGAAAGGAAGATTTCCGTCTGTGTACGATACTCTCTCACAGAACGTGAGCTTTCGATAGAGAGTTAAGTAAATACGATCGATGTGAAGCGTTGAACGAGGTTCGACGAAACGAAGGAAGTCGAGCGAACAAGGTCGCGATTCGCATTCCTTCGATGTACAACAGGCTCCGGGCTTTTTCGAGGGTTTTTAACTTTTTCTTATTTTTTTCCTCCTCTTTGTTCTGTATTTCAGTCGGAATGAGTTCTTTCTTTTGTTTACTAGGCGAGCAGGCGCCTTTTATCCGTTTCACTCGCCATTCTCTGAACGCGTGTGACTTAACATGCGCGCGGCTCGTTAAACAACTAATACGCGGCACACATATCTTACAGGTCACGTTCTACCTTCGTGTAGCCCTCGTAACTTCCCCTTGTAACGCGGCCCATTAGAAAATACAAGAAAATATATGAAAATCGTTGAACCATTTACAAGCACGCCAGTTTCCTATCGCAAACGTGCCACGCGTTTTTCGCAACACGCCATACGCCTCGCGCGGAATCACCGTAGCGATAAACCCGGAAAAAAAGAACAACAAGAAAATAGAAAGAAAAAAGCTGTCGTGACGCGAGTTACAAAATCTAGATAGCAATATTGTAACGCGCAATGAACACAGTTATGAATGCCATATTTCTGTATCGATGAAAACATTCGTCCATGTGCGAATTATAGAACGAATTGCCCTACGACATTATTTCTCTCGTTTTCTTCTTTTTATTCTTTGTTAATTTCGAACGAGCGGCTATTTTTAACATTCGACTAATAGGGAGAAGCTAACTGGATTGATCTATACACTTACAAAAGCGTTGCATTGGATAGCGGAGAACGTTTAACTGAAAATTCGTTTATTTCGTACTATCGTCGAACATCGAAATTGAAAATAATAAATTCATAAAGAACACGCTAGTAACTTTTGTTTAAATACAAATTGTAATTATGACTAGAGATTGCGGTGTAATTAACAAATTGAAGAACGCTAGGGAAACGTAGAAAAGAGAAAGATTTACAAAAACGGTCAAACATCGCTGCGATATTTTCGTTCGAATTGTTAATGCACGGTACGTTAGCGGATGTTGGATAATTACAGGTAGTTGGGGAAAAAAATCGTTGAAAGTACAGTACCGAGCAATGCAACGTTCTAGCTATCGTTCAAGGTAATTTCCACGATCCTGGGTTTCTTGTCGAGTACGTAAGCCACGATCGAAACGATCGGTCGACAGTGATGAATGTCGCGTTACCGGTGGTCCGCTGTCGTAAAAACTCAATACCGCTAGGTGGGAAAACTTGGAGTTGGCAATTTCACGCGAGTGATCGAACACGATCAAAACCAAAGCAAGATGCAGCTGTATCGGTCATTGTCAGGACGAGTTTGGGCATAATTCGTACAAATTGAATTTAGATTTTTTCCTCGTAGAATTTGAATGGTCTTATAAATCATTTATAGATTTGTATAGTGTCTTTTAAAAAAGCACAGGGAAAATCGTAACAAAATTTTTATCTAATTTTGTTCCAGTAAAAATATATACTTGTTATGAAATTTTAATATATAGACGGCAAATGTTTCTAAAGATATTTTTCCGAAGAGATGTAACTTAAATATTTAGTATTTGTTTACGTACGTTTATATATCTTCTGCCATAAATGCAAAAATATCCGCAGTTTGCTAATAACGAGGATATAAATTAAAAAAGAGAAAATTATTGAGCACATCAAGGGCAGGGAAAATAGTAGCAAATAAACGAACGAAATGCCTGGTATTACGAAACTAAATTTATTAAACGCGAATGCTGCGGCAAACCGTTAAACAGATCGATAAGGGCTATACCTAAAATTACCAAATCCATAACGAAAACAGAGGAACCAAAGTTGCTCGATAAAGAGCATTCGTAAACTATAACAACACGCTAACAGAATCCTAGAGTCGCACATAAGTCTCCAAGTCATACAACCTCGCTAGTTTTGGAATATAGTTTAAAGCAGTAATACTCGTGAAACTAGAACCAGACCACTTTGACCTCATAAGACCTTGTACCGAGTGATCACAGAGACGTAGGAGCCTGTGTACTTCGGGTTTATGAGACCTCGTATCGAGAAACCTAAAAGTGGCGTCGGACAGAAGACACGAAACTTCGTGCTAGTATCAGTATTCCGAGGTCTCGAGACTCGAATCGGACAAGAATCACGAGGCATTGCTGAGGCTAACCACAAAGTCATGACATCTAACAAGTTAAATTATCCACAGTTCGTGGAATCTTGTGCTAGGATCCTAGCAAGTCGTGAGAATCTTATTAGATAAATTAAGAGTCGTAAAATTCCGTAACAGAATCCGGAATTTATTGAATGTAAAGTAGAATGTTTTGGAGTTAAGTCTGCCAAATTGAGTTATGAATAGAATCTTGAGTTAAGACGTCTTAAAGTCAACGAATTTTTATTCACGACAAATTGAGGTTCACGAAGATCTTTTAGACGCCACCAAGGATCTTAAGCTTCTTAGGAGACGTACATTTTTCTGTAGAGAAGCAGGTAAATTCTGCATGTTCCGTATCATTTCTTTCTTAACCACTGAATTTTGTGCGGGGTTGTTTCTCTGTGCGGCAAAGTTTGACACAATCCTAGCGTAAACGATACAACATTGCAATGTGTGACGAATAATGCTGTTCTCTACGCAAGCACATTGGAATGAAGTTTTTGATAATAAAATTATAATTTTTCTTAAAGATATGATGCACATGCTTGAACTTTAATAATTTACTTTAATAATTAATAATAAAATTGAGTGTGATATACTTTACAGCACAGTACGACACATAGATCCACGTCACAATAATTTTCACACTCATAGCGCGATAGTGTTTTTTAATTGCTCTTCGTTTTCTACTTTAAAGCAACATTTTGAGGTTGAAGATTCTGAAAAATTACAAGGATACAAATCGTCATGTTAGAAAGAGCATCTAATAATGGTATATTTATTTTAACGATAAGCAACAATTGATATCTGACACTGGCATATCAAAAACAAAGACTATATATTCTGCCTGTATATTGTTAACACTATTGTAAAGCGTTGCGAGGACAAGAAAAGTATGAAGCAAGACAAATGAAAAAGATCATTAGTTCAAACGATGAGTCAGTAGAATGAGCCACTATAGTAGCGCATCGTACCTGAGAGATCAATCCTATACAGATGTAAGTAACGTTCGTAACATCTATCTAAATTATGCTTTTCGTGGTCCGAATTATCCAATCTATCAATAAACGCTTGCTTTCAGACTCTAATAACGACGAGAACCATCTGGAATAATTAACAAGTACGTGTGTATCCAATTGATTTAGAGATCTCCCAGCAGGCACAGCGCACAAACGTATCGTCAAAGGCCGGAACACACGCACTGGTACCGCAAATAAATATTGAAACACAAACTCACGACTGCGCGTCACGCACAACTTCTCCAAAGCGCTTCGAAACGGAAAAATTGCCTCGATGGAGCAAAAATTCTATTCGCACTTCAACGATGCTATCTTTTATTCGTGTAGACGATGGGTATCTGAAATGAACTTGCGTGTTCATAAGACACCGCGAGGATTTCTAATCGTACCGAGAGTATCGGAAATAGGAAGGAAAAAAAGAATAGACCATCCGGAAAAGGTTAAAGAGGCGATCTCTTTACGTTTCATTTATAGTACGCATCGCGGCAGTCGTTGAATCTACTATCGTTTAACGGCTATCACAGATAGCAGGATGGAAAGAACGGCGAGATAATTCGAAGATATTTCACGAATTATCGGCAGTGGTTGGTTTACGATGACTTTTATTCGTGCAATTTACAACGCGGCCGCCGCGACCCCGCGATCGGGAAGCTGGCGCGTCTGAAATATGACGAAAAATATTAGGTTTTACGAGCGCCCAACCTATGGCTCGACGACAACGAGAGGAAGCCAGGAGAAATCGCGGAGAGGCAAAGTAGGAAGAGGCAAATTTATCGTTAGTATTTTTCTTGCGCGAAAGTGCCCGGAATCTTCGAGTTCCTCTCGGACGTGCCAATATTTTTCCCTTTCTCGAACCACACACCGGAAAACACGTCTTGCCATCCTCTCGCTCCTCTCTTCCGGATCACGAGATTTTCCGATGGTTCGCAACGAAAAAATAATCCGTAGGGGATTTTAATTCAAGCTGTCGCGAACGATCGCGGCCGGGACGCCGGGTTTGAGTGACAGACACAGCCAGCGGAATTCGTTTTCGACCGTGTGAAACGTTCCCGGAAACGAAATTCGTTTCGCGTTCCGGGCCCGCGCTCGGCCAAAAGTAATTAGTATGCAGATATCTGCGTTTGATGAGTCGAATCCCTCGTCGTGCACCTTTTATCCCCTAGCAGCGAACGTTTCGAGGACGCTTTAAAGTGGAATCGCGGCGACAAAGAGCGCGAATGGCTGAGCTGTCGACGCGTAGAACTGACAAAAACTGTATCAGCAACAAAGTCTATGATGGAAACAAGGTGTTCACTGAAAATTCCAGCAGAGAGATAGAGAAAGGAGAAATAGTCAGACGCAACGTTGCACCTCCCGAGGGGATCGCGCGCGCCAGAGAAACTCGGCAAACAATTATAACTTCCGGTGAGAAACACCATAATATAGTCGAGCTGCTGGCGCACGTCGTTTCGAAACGTTACATTTATGGCCCCGTTGGTATTGCCGAGCCCTGAATTTCTGGTTTCGGAATTTCGGGTTTCACTGTTGCGGTCGCACGCCGACGATCCCTTTCGTCCCTCGTTTCACCCTCATTCTCCGCGTTTTGCACGCCAAACCCCTCTCTTTATCTCTCTCCGAGTCTCTATCTTGCTAACTTCGCCTAATTTATCTTTGTCTGGTTGCAGTTACTACATCCAACTCTTCCACCCATTTATTTATTTACCCCGAGGCGCCCGCAAGCTAACGCCCGATTCTATCGTTAAACGTCGCGTCGTCCTCTCTCATGCTGACGATTAAATAACGGGTTACCGATGTTGGCGTATGATTTTCAACTAAACATTTATTACGAGAATTTGCTACAATGAACAATTCAAATTCGTGATAGTTTCTTTTAAAAGAGGTAAGATAGGATAGAGGTTGAAGATTAGATCGACTTGAAACGAATTTGTAACAGAGATGAAGCGATACTGACACAAAGATCTAACTGCACTTTGGAAGATATATATATATATATATGTTAGGGTACTTGTTAGTTTGTTCATGACCTTAGCCCTTAGTTGCTGAAGTCAATTGACTGTTCAAGGCCACTCTCTGAACTACAAACGTCGCTAACTTGCTCTCTCGGTGAAACTACCCAGATTCTGGATAGTGCTGCATACAATACGTCTTTGTTTCTTGCGTTTTCTCTAGGGCAACTGCCTAAATACGTATAACATATAGAAGATACAATACATTTATCGTTAATCATCTAATTTAGTTTACCGTGATTACTTCTTATTTTAAGACACAACGTTGAACGTCTTCCTACGAAACCATTCCAATCGTATAAGTAAACCTGATAAACAATTTCAATGCCAATGCTACGGAAATATATCTTACATAAAACGAACGATATTTACAAATACGATCACGTTCGAATTAACATTTGAATTAACATACTGACAGTATCGTTATTTTAACAATATTCTAATCTACTCTAAAGGGATTCTCTAGCGTCGATTGTTCCGTGCACATTATTGAAATTTCGATGAAAACACGAAAATGATTACACGCGATCGGGGAGTTTTTAACGGTGCTTTCTGGGTCACGATCGACGTATTCAGCGTTTCCCGTGTCGCGTCACGTTCTCGGCGATTTTTAATGATTTGCGACTTGAAAGCGACGCGCACGTCCCGGCGAGAATTTTTACCGCCTCCCTCTTTTTGGTCGCGGGGAAAAAACAGAGGGAAAGGTAGTTGAAAATATGATGCCTTCTAGTAAACGGGAGCCGCTCGTCGTGGGTTTCAAAAGATATACTCGCCGCGCGCGCTTTCGTCCCTCGTAAAAGGGAATGGCCTGAGTAGACGAATCCTTCCTCTATTAAACGCCGTTCGTGAACAGAACACCCGACCCACTGCCCGAGGACGTATTTCACGGCTTGTTTCCTCGTCGCCTGAGAAAAATTTCCCGCGAAATAGGAAAACTTTGCGGCGTAACCGGCCATCGTAACCGATGCACCGTGGCCATTATTGTTGACAGATGACCGAGCTTTTGAAAAAAGAAAGAAACTCAAAGATGATAGAGAACACGATGCACGCTTTGTAAAGCTTTAATGCGCCAATTTTTCTTCGGTTTACTTATGAGAATGATTAAATCCTTTTAGTAATAAAACGATAATATCGGAGGACCACACGTAAAAGGCATGATTTATTTTTGTTTATTTCGATGCTATTTCACAGCAAAAGTTTTTCAATGTACTTATTTGTACAGATGGAAAAAAGCTCGTTAGGTTCGATGATGCAAGTCTTTTAAAAACAGCTGATAACTCTATCAAATTTTCTAATAAATCAATGCCGGAATCTCAGAACAATAGATACTTTTGCATTGCTGTATATATTTTTACTATGTAAATCAAATAAGAAGCAAAGAATTGGAAATATAAAATTGATCGGCAGTTTACTGAACAATGAAATTGTTCGCCTGCAAAACGCGACAAACGTGACTTGTGTTTTTCTCCTATGATCTTCGTTGGAACAGTCGTCATAGGAGTAAGAACTGGAATTTGCTAATTGCATCATACATAAATATATATATCTTTTACAGAGTCCCAAATTTTCATAGTTTTTTGAATTTCCGGGTTTGGAAACTTTCCCTTGCGAGTGTACGAAAGAAAAACATAATCGAAAAGAAAATAAGAAACGAATCTGTCGCGTCGAAAAGTGATAAGAATTCACCTCCGAACAATAGACTGAACAAACGGAAACGGAAATAACGATTCCTGATCTCGTCGTGGACAACGATCCGGATCGGTAGCCCCTAGAGGACATACGACGATATCTTGGCGAAGGTCTGGGGTTATTGGACTCGTTGAGCTTGCGTCGATGGATAGAATGGCGTCGACCAGTGGTGGGAAGCAGCCGAGACGCCGCCGGTCGCCTGGCGCCCTTTCAGATCAACGCGGACCTCCGCGACGATCACTCCCTGCACAAACTCCAATTCTCGTCTCGGTCGAATCACCGGAAGCTCCGTCAGCGTTCAAATTTCAGGAAATCTGATTTATATCTCATTTTTCCTTTTTCTTTACCTTCCTCTTCTTTTGTCGATCGCAGCTATGATCGGGGGTTTTAAAATGTATCGAGACATTCTGCTGTTTCATTGAATCCAAAAATCAATGGTGGTATTGTCGAAGCGAGAGATTCATTTTGTGATTTTCTATATAGATTTCTTTGTATCTCTCTGTAGACTTTATTGCGCTCTGTTTACTATATTGTGTCTTTCTCGGGCGTGATTTTATGCGCAGATCTCTTTATATCTCTGTTTATATTTCCTGCAGAGAGAAGATATCTCTGCAATCGTGATACAACCACGAGGAGAGGATGATTCATCGTGAAAAAATAAGTTCGACTCGAATTATCATACATCTTTGTAGTGTACTATTTATTTTTAATTTATTAAACAACAAATCGGTGTGCTATTTTCATCTATGACGGGATTCCAATTAAATGCGGAATGATAGGAGCTGACGATACGATTCAACAGTAAATAAGATAATATCGATGATGGGAACCTGATCATCGCATTGCCCACATTTACAAATACCAACATGGCCTACATAATCTAAATCATATCCAATACGTATCCATCAAATCGAAACCTGCAGTTAGAACGCGCGTAACTAACAAATTTTCAAACTCGTTCTTCTAGAAAACAGTTTATCCTACATTTTCGATTTATCCTGTCATGGAAAATCACTTGCTTCCCTGTTACTCCGCAATTGGAAAAACATCGTGTATACGCTCTACGGCGAAGAAGAAAGGATAAATAACCCGAAATAGGTCAAACACAGTTTAATTCTCAATGTACCATCAAAGTTGCATTACGATCGATAAATATCCCGTTCTGCGGGACAACACACAAGCTGCGCTCCACGAGTGTCCGCAGCACTGCTTCGCGTTCCTTCGCGCGGAACTCGCGGTATTCGTTGAAAGTCTGCCAAACGTGGATAACAGAACGCTGCTTTTTTCCATTCCCTGATCCGCGTGCCGCGTCCGAGAAGTAACACTTGTTGATCGGGCCCACGGTCTATGATTTAACGAGCGAACGTGACGCGGAATTAATCACCCGGCTGAGCTAGCGCCGTGGAAAACACGAGTGCTCGTTTTCAAAGATGCGGGAGAAGCGCGCTCCGACCGTGTCACGGACAGAACGAGGACGTCGTGGTTCGATCGTTCGCTGGAGGAATAGTTACATAACGTGTGTATACCTGTATGCGGCGAAAAGTAGGCGAATTACATGTCCGATCAATGACGCTCTGCGGAATATTTACAATCGCAAAGCTGGCCAAGATTTTGACAAACTTCGTTCGTACGATTTTTGATCGCAAAAAGAATTAAATATATGGGAAATAATATTGTTTATACAGGAATTTTTCTTTACAATTGGAGAGTATGTCGCGCGTATATTTCAAGCGTGTAGTAGCTGAAAATAATTCTTCCTGTTTGAAAGGAGCATCAAAGTCGTCACATGAAAATCTCGCGTGGGAATTAACTAAATATCGGTCAAATAAATGGAATTCGTCTAAACGAAATTACGCTACCTATATAATTACGTTTGAAGTTCCAATATATCTAACTTTTGCATATATCTCAACGGCGAAATATCGAAAGAAAGATTACCGGACGATTTTATGGCATACTTACTAGAAAATAAAACATTGTTGAAACAAATATACAATTTTCTACGCAGCTTTCCACATTAGCCTTTAAATGTTGTTACATCTGAATGTAATTTACGTACAAAAATAACACATCACCAAACTTTCCAATGCAAATAATTGACGATCGGCTAAAATCGTGTGAAACGTGACGTTCCGTGGAAATCAAGCGACCGATCAATTCATTGGCTGCGGTACTTTTATCCGGTCAACATCTAATTAATCACCGTAATTAACAATTTCGTGTCGGCGGTAGCCGAACCAGCTGGGATTCAGCCCGAGGGAATGATGGAAATAATTACCGATGAAATCAGTCCAATTTCTCACGACCGTGGCCACGACCGATTGGCGGACAGAAAATCGGAAATACCCGTGGACGCGATTAATTTTCGGCTAACGGGCAACACAACCCTTTCGATATTTTACCCGAGGAGACGGGGATCGGAGATGTATCAGGCAGGAAACTGACGTCACGGACGAACGAGCGGGAATGACGTCTTGACGAATCGATCATCGAATGGCGCCGCTTATCAGCGGAAGTCGGCCGTCGCCGAGGTCTCCGCGAGCTTCAAGGTGAAAAATCGAGTCGCGATCATTCGCGTGAGATTTCGACCACGATCTCGCGATCGTGCGACATAATGTTATGCATGACACGCTCTGCAGACTAAAGAGGGAATGTGATATAGAAAAGGGGGGAACGCGATAGAAAGTGGAAAGAAACGAGGTAAGTGCGACGCGAAGATTTGCAGTAATGAGAAAAAGAACGGTCGAATATCAAGTAGAAATAAATATTTACATATATGCATCTGTATAGAAACTTGGAAAAAAGATTGCGAGTCAACGTGTAATCTTGTATTGCTTAACATGACTAATCTCATAAAGGATACTACAAGAATATATGTAACTTTTATCATTATATTCTGGTTTCAAGAGATTCAACAAACAATCGTATAAAGTAACAGAGGTATTAATTAATTTTAAACAAAGAGTTAATAAATTGGTTGGTGAAAATGCTAGAAGCACGATATTCTACTAGGACGCCATAAATCGTCAAGCAAATAATATAAATAGCACAAACTTAAGAGACGAGCATTTCTTCAACAAAAATTACAATTGCATCTGGCAGATTCCGTGGGAGTTGGAAAAGGGCCGCGTATCATCCCTGACGTTCAGACAGAATGATAAAAGCCGTAACTTTATAGCTGTTAGAGGGCGAAGGAAGAACGGTCGTAAGACACGATATCGCATCCTTTTCCTTCAAAGCGAGGTACAGCTTATTTTGCCGGCGCGGCGGATCAAACAGACGGGGAGACGATGCTCGCGGCGGATTTCATACCGCGGGAAATACCGTGGAAATTGTTCACGCAGTCGGCGAGATTTTTCAACGAAGTGATGCACGACGTGTACGCGCCGAATTCACCGTAAAATTCTCCGAAAGTTAGAGAGACGGGACTGAGCCCCATTTGAATTAGAATTGAGAAGGTTGTTTCGCGACGTCAGTTTGTCCCGAAACGCGGTTTAATTAGGATCGAATTCTCGGATGATTCTCCGCGCGGCAAAAACAGCGCTCCCTCCCTCTGTGCTTTAGGGGAGATTAATCATTGTTCTCAAACTCCTCTATGAAAATAAAGACGCGTACATTTCGTTATATGGGACGATAAATCACGTCGAAGAGAGAAACAGCGGCGTGCAAGCCAGGAAAAAAAATCATCGATCGAATTGAAAAGGTTCAAAAACAGACGGAAAGGCCGCGATAAACGATCGTCTTGGCTGACCGGTATATCGCGATTTTACACGGTGGGGAAACTTTTTTATCTTGGCAAACCTCCGTAATTAATCAACGGCTAATTAACGAGAGAAAATCCGAAGGAAAATACGAGGGAACGATATACATAGTAAACCAAACGTACACGCTCCCTTTTCCCCGTATCTAATCTGTCGTGGTTGGAACGAATGGGTGCTAATTTTGAAAAAAAAAAACCTATACCAATGGTTTCGCTGCCTTTCTCGGTCTTCTTTTAGGTTCAGTCTCACGAGTTTTTCGCATCTCATTACGGAATACAAAGCCGACTAAATACGAAGGATTTGACGATTTTGCAGCGATAAAAATAACGATCTTCATTGTGGAAAAGCGAGTTATTCGGATGCTCGTTAGTTCTCTTACTAAAGAAAATGTTTGAAAAACAGTGTTGCTTTCAAAATAGAAGGGAGTGTAATATTTTTGGAGCGGCAGATTTAAATATCCTTCGATTCTATTCGCATTAAGGAGATCGTGAACGATTCTAGACAATATGTCAATTCGATTAGTTCGGATTTCTAAATCCGACTTTATATTTAGATCCTCTCGATGATGGTTTTAATTTAACCGCTTCCACTCTTCCTCATTAAACAAAGCATCGTGACTTTTTCATTCAGCGAAGTTCACTTTATCTGCTAACATTTAAGCAATTTGTCTATGGAATGATAGCAACGTTTCATGCGAAGCAGTAATCGCTCTAAAAAAAAAAAAGAACAGCATATTGATGAAATAATCGCTGAAAATAGCACTGGTGACTGGTGGCTACGAATGTTCGGCAATGTTATCAGTCGCGCCTTATCGTTCGCGATAAGAAATTCGCCTGTGCGACACGGAGAAGGGATCGAACGGAGAAAAGAAAGAAAGGGAGAGCAGAGCGAATAAACAGCGAAGATTCGATCGATACACCGATAAGATAACGTGTCAACTACGCGAAACGAACCTTTGAATAAAACACCGATCCGTTTCCTCGCAGTTCCCATTCGCACGGGAATTCGACTATTAAACGCTTCAATTCATAAATTCGTTCGACTCGAACGGCGTGGATTTTGCAGCAAACGAATCGTATCGGTGGCAAGCTGACTCGGTTTCGCGTGTACCGTTTTCAACTACGGTCCCCTGCATTCACGCGTACCCGTAGAGGTTGTGCGCGAAACATTGTTGGTATGGTTCGATACGTGACCTACGTTTACGTGCAAATATTTCATGCAAGCACCCGGAGTAAAAGAGAGAGAGGAAAGAGAGAGAGAGAGGAAGAGAGAGAAAGAAAGTCCAACCGAACGCCGCGTGCTGTGCAATATCTTAAAGGTGCAAGGGCGAATCGATTTGGTACACGCGAAAATAGAGTCCGGCAGGGCTGGGGGCGAGAAAGAACGAAGAAATGGTACGATAACGGTGCGTCGTACAAATATAAGTTTGTTGCTGGACGAGACTTTATCCTCTCTTCTCTGCTCTTTTTCTCATTCTCCATACTCTCGAAGGACAGATACACCGAAAGGAGACGAAAACGGATAACAACGCACACCTCAAGACGGCAAAAGACCGACTGGAAAGCACGCGAGGGAGGGAAGTCCACTTGTTTCGGTGGGGGTACGGTTTTCCGTGCGGCACGAGAGCAAGTGGAGAGGAGAGTCCGTAGAGTGGGAGGTTCGAGCAAGAGGGTAGTGGGGGATCCAAGAGAAGAGGGGATACTCGTGTCGCGCGATAACCGTCGTCGAGGTGCAAACCAGCCGCGAATTCGAAAGGCGGCCAGTTGCTGTTCGCGCGTCGTCTGCGTCGCGTCGCGGGTATATCGTGTCGAGATATCGAGGTAAAGATCATCTTGTCTACGCATCACCTTTATTTTGTACTCTCGCGACGTTCAAGTCGTTCCCCACCTCTCGAACGATTCTACGCGGTTAACGTAGTTTACTACGCAACGACAGTGTGTTTCATCTTCGATCGTTTATCATACTTTAAGAATAAAGAGGAAAAAGAAAAAAAAAAGAGCACAAGTCCCTTTCGGATCCGAGAAAGTGTCTAACAACAGGAGAACCTGTGAAAAGTTCACTCGAGCGAGGATCACACGACGCAAAAGGTTACAGAGGCGTCGATCGCGCGCGTCTCTTTCTCTCTCGATCCTAGAGACGAACGCTTGACCTTCTATCGATGACAATTCGTGCGAGCCGCGGGGAACATCCTCGAAAGATCGTTGCATAATTCTGACACAGCGGCAGCATAAACGATGACGTTAGAACGAACGCGTCGCGAAATCCCGATGGATTTTTCCGCAGCTGAAGCAAACAGTGGGTGTGCCTGTCCGCCTAGAGCCACGTAGATGAGAACTCGGTCAATGAGTCGCGTTATCTCGTCCACAACCATCAACGATGTCGCGGAAATAGGGCTGACAGTCAATCTCGAGGACAAACCGAAACCTCGGATACCCGATGGATCGGTGTCTGATTATCGAATCGTTCCCGTAACGCATCGTTTCCCACGTGGCACATACGTGCGTGCGGTCGCGCGCGTGTCAGCCGTGTATCGTCTTCGATAGAGCTACGCTCCGATAGAGGAATTCAATTTAATCGTCGATCAACTCGATCGTTCGTCTCCCTCCCATCGCTGCGAAAGTTTTCTCCTCCAACTTAGTTCCACTTTTTCACATTCTTCCTAGGAATAAAATTCTCTTGTAAAACTTTTTCGACTGCTAATTCGTTGGTTTCTTCGACCAGCAACGAACAATAACTTGACACTGGCAAACCCATAAATGGAACAACGTATGGTAATTGTTCACACCAGACGCGTCGACCGGCACGCAGCTGTCGATCCACCGAGACGTTCTGCCAACATATTTTTCTTCGCAGCTGCATAGTGTACAACACTGCACGACGTATATATGTATAGGTTTCGCGTATCGAAGGGCAACTATATCGGTTTCCGATGCGATCGTTTAGTCGCAACTGCACGTTTAACGTCGTTCGAGGCTACGACATCGATGCTTCCGTGTTTACCCTATGCTTGCGCCAAATACCGAAAGAAATTTCACCGGTGCCCAACTCGGATTTCCCACGATTTTTTTTCCCAAAAACTCGACGTATGCACCGCACTCGACCTCTCGGCTGGAGCGCACTCGCGCGGTAAATTGGCTTTCCCCGATGCACGCGTTTTATCGCGCGTAACGATTTGTGTAACAGCATAATTTCTCGACAGGTTCGTTCGTGGCGGATAAAAATAACGATCGCCAGAGCTCGCTCTTCCCCGCTTCGACTCTCTCTTTCTCTCTCTCTCTCTCTCACACACACACACACACACACACACACACACACACACACACACTCTCTCTCTCTCTTTCGATTCCCCACCCTTACCTCTTTTTGTAAAATTCATGGATCTAACGGAAAATCTGTTTCCACGAGAGAAATGTCATCCAAATAATCGAAGTAAATGATTAAAATGGGTCAACGTACAAACGATAACAGTCGCGCGCTACTTATCGAGGATTAACGTATCGGATATACGGCATCGTTTCGAATCACAGATGATATTGGCTTGATACCGGGGAAACGATCGCGAATCAATCGCCACAGAATCTCTTTTCATGCCTCGTAAATCGACTTTCGTCGTCGATTCTTCTGCCGCCAGGCGAACTGTCGATAGAAACAACGGAACAACTTTGTACACATATACCTTGTCCTGATAATAACGGATCGGATCGTTGGTAAAGTTCTTCGAATAAAATAACGTCCGTGAAATTCGATTGGACTGGAAAAACGGTTCCCTTCTACGAGAGAATACCAGCAGCTATCTCTTGATCCGCACCACTTCCAAGAGGCCGATTAATCGAAACCTTTCAATATATATATCGGAACGATAGCTATAGCACGGGGGCCGTGATTGCGGGATTATCCGTTGTCTTACTCAACTAACGGGTAGACTTTGACCTTCGAAATACCCCATCTTAATCCCTTAAGGGAGGACGTAAGGAAGTCTCACCCCCCGAGCGAGTTTCGACGATCGAAAGGGTGCTCTTCCCTCTTCCTCTCGTTCCCCTCCGTTATCGGTGGTTGAGAATTGCCAGCGATTTACCGGTTCGTAGAAGTCACGGCGACGATAATCGTGAAACGGAAGATAAGAAATCGAAATAAAAAACGAAAACGATTGTAGTTGAAAGTGGTTGAAGAAAGAAAAGGGGGGTGGGAGAAACGCTGTTGAAAATCTTTCGCGTCTAGAATCTCGAATAAGATGCACCTTGCGGCACACCTCGAGCGTATTTTCCGTGCAGACTTGGCGAGCAGACGGGTAGACGGTCGCGTGGGCCGCGTGTTCCCGCGAGCGTGTAACACGAAGGAACGCGACAAACCGTTCGAGTACGGGGTCGAGCGGAGGAAGAGTCACGTAACAGGAAGCGATTTACTCGTGCGTCTCGTGGTTGTCGCGTGTCGTGGAAATCGAGTGTGAGTAGAGCAACGTTACGAAAGAGGCGAGTCCTAGGATACTACAGCACAGAATCTAAGCAAATAGCCTAGAACGGGAATATATGAATATCCATTAAGGAGAAGTAAATCAGCCGCAGCGAAATGTTTAACCAGTCGACCACAAAAATCGTTCCGTGGACGAGGTCGAATAATTTCCTCGAGAGAACATCCTTCGCTGGCAAACAAAATCCATACACATACGCGCAGCTTCTCTATCGTTCCTTCCGCGAGCTAATTTTCTATCTACGTCGGCCCGGCGTTACCACTACCATCGATTCATGCATCGACTCTCTTTCTCTCCTCTCTCTTTGCTCGTTTCGTTTCGCTCGATTCGTTTTTCTCGTTACGTATGCACGTTCGATCCTGACTAGTCTCTCTTGCTACTGCCGGTGTTTTCCAGCTGTGTCTCTCGCTGGTATACGCGTTCGTTCCTCCGAGTCTCGTCGCGGTTCGTTTGTTCGTTAGTTGTGTTGTAGCCGTGTCGCCCAGAAAGCGATGTCAGTGTGCGCCGGTGGCCAATTAATCGCTCACGCTCGATCGCACTCGCGCTCCACGTTGTGTTGATCGGTGTCGGAGAAAAATGCGAATTCCGAGCGGAAATACGATGTACAAAGAAGCGTATCGATTCGAAGGGAAAACCGGTTGGCGCGCGCGCTCGTTACCAACTTGCGGGCGGTTCGCTTCGATCGTTTCGCGATCGTTCAACATTTTTGCCGCGTGGTACCTTTAAACGAGAGAGGGAACAGCCGATCTGGTACACAAGAAGATCCAGTTGCTCGATGTTGCGACACGTCGCCTTTAATTCTTCGCCAACGACTCTTTGAATTTTCAGCTCGAGATGCGCGAGAGAGTGCAGTAATTAGAGGGGAAAGAAATGAAAGCGTTTGTTCTCTGATGGCGTGCTCAAAGGTTCGAGAAAGACTGAATCGAACAGCAGAGGGAAATTGAATGTTCGCTAAAGAATCCAGCGTCGTACTGTCGCGGCAGTCTATCTGACAACTTTCAGTCGCGCCCCCTTGACGCGTAAACATAATTACGTTTATTACCATTCGCAGTGACAGACGGGATTAACAGAGACATCGTCCGAGATGACGCGTAATGACGCGTTAAAATCTTTTAATTCGCCGAAGCGACGAACAAGAAAATCGACCCGTGTGCTCGTTAGATTAATCAACAAGTCGACTCGAGTTTTTGATATCGCCATAAAGCTCGGCCTGTAAAAAACAGACAGAGACAGAGACAGAGAGAGAGGGCTAGAAAGAACCGGAAGAAATTAAGAGCACAGCCAGTCGAGAGGAGTCAAGCTCGCGGAAAAATTCTTCTCCGACCTTTTCGAATCGGACCCGCCTTTCATTCGCGCCACCCTTTTCACGGCCATTGATGCGCTGTTTCTCTTCATCCAACCCCTCTACATCGCCTTGTATTCTCGCTCGACGAATGGAAAGTTAATTCATTAAAATCGCCTGCTACGTTTCTACAAACGAACTTTCTTTGCCGTTTTCGCGCCGAATTAGCGCAAGCTTTGCCTTTTCTCTCTGAAGAATCTTTCTGTTCGTACAACTGGCTCGGCTATACTAAGCCTGCGATCTCTCTTTCCGAGGGTAGTTTTGATTCCAAGCAGAATTACCAGACAAGTGAGTGCTGAGGAATACGAGTCGATGGTTTAACTTATTTTCGAAGAAGAAAAAAAGATTATTCTGTCAGGATTTAACGATGTTTCCGAGTAAAGAACGCTGGTTCTTCGTTCGTTAAACACTGGAATATTTAAAAGCGACCGCGTCGTCGGACACGAGACTGTGACACGTGCGTTCGCGCGACACTGACCGACCCGGTCCCGAGAATGCCGCGAAATTGCGGCTTAATGAACAGTCGTTTCACCGAAGTGCCGAAGCAAGGGAACGGTTATTCGCCGCTACCTCGATAACCCATGCATCTTTTCTTATTTCGCGCCACTCTTGAAAATACGTTCATTCACCGGAAGATCGTTCAGATACGCCTACGCTCGTATTGTTTCGATGGAATTTTTACTCGGTAGCGAAGGATCGCAGCGACTATTCGAGAAACACAAAGAACAGTGATCGTTTCTATGGAACTAGCTAAATGAAAAGGAAGTCAGACAAATATCGTTAACCTTTTCATAGTATAACATAAGAGAATTGAACAAGCTGTCAAATACAGCATTATAAATTTCACGTTTCAAGCGTTATTACACGTAAGGCGATTATTAGAATTTATTGCCCGTGATAAGTGGAATGTATTAAAATGTAATTCATTTTCTGACACAATCGTAGTGAATTTTTTGTTACTCTATTACATTGTCAAAGGATTAATTTCGTAATATCGATGATACGCTGACTAGCATATCTATAGGTAAAAAATTTTATTCCATTCACTCACCTATAACTTATTATATTCTATCAGGATATCACTGTACCGTAACCGAACAATCGTCACACGCTAATTATCAGTTCCTCGATTCCAAACTAACGTAAAAACCTATAACGAGTCGTAATCCTTTCTCTGTCACAACCAAACAGAGTTTAGCTTACAGAGAGTTGAAAAAGTTTCACCGCGATAACGAGTAGACGTATTTGAACGACCTCCTCGAAACTAGATCAAAAATTCCGCGCAATATACATACATACGTTTGTAAACAAGCTGATATTAGTAGATAAGAGACTCGGTGTCACGACAGTTTGATCCACGCAATTACGCAACGCTTGAACGATAGCAATTACAAGCAAACGTCTCGGCGCGCTTTTACACGATCCGGCAACACGTCGTTGTATACATCAGTGGAATACAGTAAAACTGTCCATTCCGCGTTATAACGACAGCGAAAATATTCGAATAAATTCTTTTCTGAAGTAACACGAGTAAAACTCTGTGTAGAAGTAATTATCACGCAATATGTAAAGTCCTCTTTATCGTGCAAAGGTTGTTACATAACTCTAATTTTCGAGTCAATTCGATATGCATATCGCGAGTTAAATTTGCAGCAAAGCACAATAATTAAACGCAGTGAATCGATTACAAATATCATCCTTGTTTAAACAAGATACTCTCCCACCTCCAAAATTTATTGTCACATACACACATATGTATACATATATGGAATCTTTTTAAGGAATTTTGCGATCGCGTTATACGAAAGCGCGCTAGCAATTTCCTGATCGCGTTATACGAGATTTTACTGTATTTGCCCTGGAATCGAAGTGGAATGGAGGGGCTGTTGTATGTCGTACTCTATGTTAGAGAACGTAGCAACGGTGAATTTAGTCTGCATCAGGCTGCACTCGAGCAATCGAGAAGTACAGCGTAACTGTGTAATCGCGTTCGCGTTCCCCGAAGGGCAAAATGTTTAACTTGGAACGGCATGTGTATCGAGCGTGTGCCAGCTCGGTACACGCGTGTCACGTGCTTTTCGAGCACCGAATCCCGTCAGGAGGGAAGTTGCGCGCCACTTGCGCGCTCCAAGCATATGTAAAAGAATAATGGCCTCGCGTATACGTTTTCAAATGTAAATCAGTTCGGCTGGACTTGCCAACAACTGTTTCGTATGGCGCAAATCTATGTTCTTGAAACGTTGCTAGATTCTCCGAAGTCTGTTCCTTCTTCCTTCTTTTCTATCTTTTTCTTCATTTGCTTTTTTTCGAGACGAAAACAGACGACGTTGAAGGAACGATCGACCAGCAACGATTGACACGAGGAAGAAGGATCTCGCGTGGGTCGAGATTCTTAGGTCGAGATTTTAAACACGACGACACGTGCAGTCAGGCGACGCGTCAAAGTCCCCGATAGCGACGGAATGTAGGGAGACGTTTATAATTAGTCATGCGAGAGTACACAGAGAGAAAGGAAAGCTAAAGAGAGATTATAGCGTAGTCGTGAGTAACGAGATCACGAGGATTTTTCATCGCGACGCACGCCTCTGTGATTCACTGCCGGAACGATAGCACGCGTTATTCTCTTTTCGTTCGGTGAATAAGAATCGGCCAGAAGGTAAACAAAATACGTAATAGAGGGAATTCTCGTTCACGTAGACGCAGTACCGAGAACGAGATAACGATCTTGTGGGTTAGAGTGGCTCGATTTATCAAATCGGATCACGTCGACGAGAAAGTAGAGAAAAATTCGTAGAATCTTCTCGAGAGAGAGCAGGCGAGGGACGTTAGAACCACCCAAAAATTTCACCATTTTTCTATCGTTCCAGCTGGAATTTCGGACAACGTCGAATGGGAGTATAAAAATCCGTGGAAACTGGTCGTAATGCTGAACGATGTTGCACAGTATCGTGGGTGTAATTGGATGTTTCCGGTCGAACGAAGGAAAATAACGACGGAGATGACGTCGTAGTCGAACTGGAACCGTCTCGCGACAGCTCGAATGACGACCTTTCGGAGTGAAGCATCTACGAAAGTTGTCCAGCTGGAGAGATTATGATCCTGACTGCAATATGACCGACAGAATTACATAGTGGCGCGTGGCGTGTCAGACCCGACACGGGACTAGTGCGTTCTCCGCCCTTTTCGCCGAGTATTTTCGTGTGATTTGTGTTTCAACGTCGACGCTACATATCGTTCAAGGGGGGGCTTTTTGGAGAGTGGTGTGATTGGATTCGTGGAAAATCCAAGACGCAAACATGTCGAGACGGCATCCAAGTCGACTCGACGTAGGATCAACTGGTTCGGACTGAGTGTAAACGCGTGAAAAAAGGAGGCTACTGGTTAAAATAAAGGGAGCAAAGACGGTATAAAAGAAGACGAGAAGAGAGGAGAAGAGAGTAAGAGAAAAAGAAGAAGAGGGTGGATCGAGAACGTGAGCCGAGGCGCAAAATGGGAGCAACGAAATTCGTGTTGGGAAGCGCTATCCTCGGACTCTTTTGGTGTTGCTTGTTCAAGGGTGCCCTAACCAATTCGATGAACAGGTGCGACTATCCTCCCTGCTTCTGCGATCCTCACGGCAGGCTGACCTGCGACTGTAAAGAGGAAGGAGAGGTATGTTCCCCGTAGACGTAGCCTAAGAAACTCTACTTATCTCTCTAACGTTACAACGCGACTCGATCTTATCGTACGAGAAATATACACCTAACACGGTCGAGATCGTGGAAGGGAATAAAAGGAGAGAGACGTCCTGGGAGAGGAATTCGTAGGGACTAGCGAAGTTTACGCGGGTCGTTCTAAATCTCGGCGAGCACCGTTCACAACCCTCCGAGAAGAAAGAAACTTCTCTCTCCCTGTTCGGTCTGGCGCGAAATAGCTCATCGCGTTTAACTTGGCCCCTTTCGTTTCGTCGATTTCATTTCGTGCCTCTGGCCCAGGAGAGCCGTCCTCTCCGGGCCAATCGTCGTCTCGAATCTTTTCTTACTGCATCCCTCCATCCTCCGTCTTAGATCTCTCTCTCTCTCTCTCTCTCTCTCTCTCTCTCTCTCTCTCTCTCTTTCTTTTGCTTCCCTATTTTACTCCCCTTCTTTCCCACGAATTCGACGATAGACCGCAGCCAGCCGTTTCTATCTCACGAAAAATCGCAGACAATGCAACGTCAGGGTCCGGCAACATCTTCTTTCTTCGCCGTGCTATATTATTCCGCGATGGCTTAAACTATCGAACGAGGGAAAGATAAAGACCTAAATCGAGTCTGCACGCAACAGAGAGTGGCTGTGTGTATAACGCTCTCGATTTTTCGAGGCACGAGACTTTTTAGCGGATAAATTACACGAACGGTCGTTATCGCGGCCGGAACCCGAGTTACGTGCGATCCGATCGTCGTTCCATCATCGCGTCGATTCCACCGCAGCCACCCCTCGACTAAAAGCGTGCCGAGCCCCAGGAAGAAATATAAAGCACGCCGCAACGAGGGGTTGTCAAAATAAAAACGGAAGACAAGGGAGAGAGGCTAATCTCAGAGGCGCGTAGGGGTTCCCGCGTAAATTGCGAGGGCGGTGCGGCCAGCTCACGCAGAGCAAAACCTCCATAAATTAAAGCGTGTTTACGCAAATCGCAGGCCAGACGTTGCTGGCAGGTAGGTAAGGTGCGCGGCCTCTTCCCACCCGTCTTCCACCCCACCCTTCATCCTCGCCCTTCTTCTCCGATATTTATTACACCGGACTGATTCAGGTAACAGCCCCCGCCTTGGGAAAAATGCTACATGCTGGGAAAAATGACAGCCGCTCTTGACGGATCGCGGTCACGTGAAGACCTTTCTCCAGGAAAACCATCACCACCCGCTTCTTCCTTTAAACCTGCTGTTCTCCTCGTTTCTTCTTCATTTCGCAGAGTATAGTAAAAATTCATTCGTGAAAAGCGTGAAATATAAAAAGTTGGTAACATTGTATCGAACACCGAAGACAAATATTTAAAAACTATTTACGTTTTAGTAATATCTTTTGCCGGATGTACATACCACCCATTTAGGATTCTACGAATCCCAAGAGAACAACATGGTTAAATCTGTCCCTGCTTTCTTTTACATTTTCCGCTTGATCATAATCAAACTTCGAATCTTCGATATCGTATTTTTGATGAAATAAATGAAAAACCACGCAGGAAAATAAAACGGTTTCGAAGAATGGAAAGAAGCTCGCAAGATTCGATATATCTGGATCGAAATAGCTTGTATGTACGTCGTATGTTATCGAGAGGAGGAGTTGTCTCAAGGTCCCGCCTCGAATCACCTATTATTACACCTACGAATTCCAGTACACAATGAAGTTTCGTTTATCGTGCGCCCTTGGAAGCATCCCGGCGTCGTTATGGGCCGAGATAAAGCGTTCTTTATCCCCGGGGATACAGGTCGGTACGTTTCCAAGCGACGCGACGGGAGAATTACGCCGCGCGCCGTGCCACAGTCCAAGGCACAATGCCGTAAACTCGATCCGTAAAGCTCTCGTCCGTGACGAAATGTCCGCGGCAAGCAAACACCGGTTACACGTCGTGAAAACCAATCGGCTCGAACGTTCCGCCATTTGTTCCACGAATGTTAAAAAGAAGTCGTGGAAGAATAAGATTTACCAGCGAAACGATAAATTTCCACGAGCTCCGAATAGCTCGGTGAATTTTAAATCCAAGTGAAATCGGCGACGATACATAAACTGGATTGGTTCGAGCGGCACGATTAAACGTTACGTAATAGATAGTTGAATCTATATGAATCCTCGATCCGCCGATATTTACCAGCAGAGTAAATTCTCGTAACTGACATCGTACGAACGTTTCGCGTAGATCGTAGTTCGCAGCGCGAAATTTTTACTTCCCGTTGATACAGCGTGAAAATGCTTGCTGCGAGAATTCGCGATATAGTCGCGATCGCGACTAGCGTAGGCGCCTCGTGTCGCGTGCGCGAATAAAGGAAGTGGTCGATCGTGGGTCGGATAAATTACGGATCGAATATCATCGGCGTCGAAGATCGCCTGGTCTGTCGTGGACAACTCCAGACGACTACTGCCGGATTCGACAAAGAACGTGGACGTTCCATGCGAACTCTACGCGAATTTCAGGCAAGAAATGGATTTAGAATTGTCGATAATCAGGGACATCGATTTACGATCGACAGAATACAGCGGTATTCGAAGATACCTTTGATAGAGACGTCGGCGTAACAGGAGACCAATTAGCAACGAGTTTCAAGAGGAGAATTCAAATCGACTCGGCCGTTGAATAAATGAGCGGAGGCAGCCGGCACCTTTTCGCGCGCTGTCTGCCAACTTGCCGGTAAAAGGGGTGAAACGTTGCTCGCAAAAGGACACAATGTATTCCGCGAAGGGAACTCGTTTCAGGAAAACCTTAGCTAACAACGAAGAAGACGAAGAAGTAAAGGAAGAAAATGGTAGTGAAAGAGGACGGAAAAAAGCAGAAAGCAAGAAAAAGAGGCGGCAACTTCTATAACGTATAGCGGGACCGCGAGTTCTCCCGTGGATTTCGCATAATACAGCCAGCATTTCACGAACACGCTCAGCCAATTTGTCGCGCCGTCAACTCGTGACTACGAATATATCGAGAGAGACTGGACGTCTCTCTTCCTCTCTCTCTCTCTTTTTCTGTCGTTCTCCCTTACCCCGTCCGAGTCCGACCTTACCGGTCTCTGTCTCGTTTTCTTGTTCCTCTTTTCCCATTTCCGCCGAGCTCATTGGAGTTTCTTATTCAGACCCATTATCTGCTTCTTGGCAGCCTTAGCAACGAGACGCTCGCCGGTACGAGTAATACGTAAAATCATTAGATTCGCGTAATACGTTCAAGCTCGTATTTACACGAGCGAACCAAGACGATACCAACGATCCGGATAAAAAAGCTTGGCCCATTGTGTCGTCGAAGAAAAGAGATTCGACGTTCCATGATCGTCAAGGAAACGATAGAAACATCTTATCTTCTCTCCTTCTTTCGCTTTTTCTTTCTACATAGGTTCGTTTTGAAACAAGCGCGACGGTATTTTACTTTCGAGAAGAGAACACTGCTCTAGCCGTGCGTTCCGATGGCAGAGAGTCAACGGGGATAAAGTTGTCAAGCCCGCCGGCGGGCATTGAATAATTGACGATACGGTAAATAATCGAAGGAACCTTTTAGCGGGTACAGTCTTAAACTCGGCCGCATTTTCCATAACGAGAGACGTCGAAATAAGGTACGAAAGGACGAAATAAAGAACGCGAGCCGCGCTCTGTGAGGCGCGTAAAAGTAATAGCCGTAAGCACTGAGCGGGTGCAGGGAAGAGAACGTAAGGGTGCCATTTACGAGAAGGCGCTCGAATATGAAAATACTTGAAAAATGGAACCTCGATAGCGGAAACTGTCTCGAGGCACCAAACCGTAGAAAAAGGAACAGCCATCTGGAACCTACCGGTGGAATTCGCCGTCGATTCGCGAAAACGATGATTACCAAGCCATTGACCTGTTATTTAATCGCCCACCACGGTTGAAAGGAAATTATTTCAACGCCAAAGCGCTTTCCCGATAGAGAAAATGCATACCACCGCGGTGGATGGTTAAAATGGGAGGTGTTCGTTATTCGACTAATAGAACATCTCGTATTTCTACCGTTTCTACGAACGTTATATTAAAAACGCGTTTCATTTACATTAAACAAAAAGAGCAACGAGTAAGAAATAAAATACAAGGGTAGAAAGTAATAACGCCCTCACAGGGGAAACTATTTCGCATAAATCCTCTACAGATTGTAAAAGGACGTCTTTGCATTCAATGGTCTCTCGCTATTTCCCCTTTTGTTTCTCCTGCTTAGCGAGGAAGCTCGATTTACGATACGACTGTTAGCGATTCCATAATCGAAAAAGCAGAACGCGTTCGAATTTAATCCTCCATGAGGCCAATTTCGTTTTCAGCCTCGTTTCATCGAATAATCTTAGTAATTGTTCCCCGATACGCGTGGCTCGTCGAAAATCGTCGAAACAGTCCCTTGCCAGGTATAATTTCATTAACGTCCCTAACGCGTCTCTAATCGATGTTCGCACTCGATGCGTTTTCTAATTAAAATTACGCTCAATGTTGTTTCATTGGATTGGTAAACACCCGGGGGACAACGCGTACCATTAAACTCGATGACCGTTTTTTCTCTAAAATCGACTCGTCGAACGTGGCAAGCGAATACGCTACGGATTAATTGGCGAAAATTTACGTTTCAACCCGTCATCAGGTATCAACGATGTAATCGAGAAACGGTCTCTCGACGCTAAGCAGTCGCGTACTTTATGTTTATTTTTGATACTCGAAAACGTCTGCAGACTATGAGAGGTTACGCTCGATAGAATTACGTGCCGCGAAAGATACGCATGGGGGTTTAAGCCGAGAGAATAAAGAGCAGACGTTAAACAGGAATACCGTGTTGTAGTTGTTTCCTCTTGATACTCCCGTTTCAACCCCATTCCACGCTATACAGTAACTTTCGTTTCTCACGGGAGAACAAGGCCGTAAGAAAACAAAATTTAAATTCTCGTGGAATCCAATGAAACGCTCGAATCGTTTCCTAATTATTAATATGCATTTAGGAAAGCGGAGAATATTCCATGTTACACGTGTCCAGAGGCTTGTGCAAGCTCGTGGTACGCCATTGTAACCACGTTTGTACGTTCAACAGCGACGAAATCGTGGAAAAAAGAGAGGTCTGTCCCTCTGTGGACTGTGATGGACGGCGAGCAAACTCCGAGAGACGGAAACGAAAACGTTGGCTGGACGAGCGTGTAATTGTTCGAACGTGAAAAACGAGCTGTAGACGCGAAGACAAGTATTTCGGCTGTGGTAATCTTTTCTATGGCCGGAGATTGTGTGTCGGGAATTGACCAAGAACAATGAGACGGGAACAAAGATCGGACAGAAGGAAAGGGACGAGAGGAGAGATTGCATCGGAGGCGAGACGGAGAAACGCGCGTGCCCGCGTTCGTACCTGAGCAAAAGGGGCACAAAGGTTTCTCTTTTATCGACGACGCACTACGTGGGTCGGGCCCTTCTTTATTTTCATCCGCTTCGCGCCCTCCTTTTTCCCCATTCACCACGCACGGCCTTCTTTCCATCCTTCATTCACCGCTTGTGTCGTGACCAACCTCGAAACTCCTTCGTTCGCCGCGAACCCGCTGAATAATGTACAGCCTTCGCTCGTCCGTGGCTTAATAACCGCCTTCAACCGTTTTTTACCAAAACACGTCGCTGTGCCGAAACTCCGGAACACTATTTTACAATCGTTTTGCATCGAACTTGTCAACTTTGTTTTCCTTCTCTTTGTTCCAAGAAATTCCAACGAATTATTCCAAGTAAAAGAAACTTGCGAGCGGTTGAATGTACCGTAGCTAAGATAATTCGTTTATCTGTGCGTAGATTTCCGTCGAATCTATGATTACGCGAAGAACAACCTCGTTGAATCATCGGGCAATCGATGGAACGAACGCGCAGCGCTTTCCACGAGCGACTCGTTATCAGGTGTTCGTTAGCGAGGAAAAACGCGATAATCCGATGAATCGAGTCGGTGTACGCGAACGATATCTGGATCAGTTCTACCGCTGGTCGACACAAGCAGGTATGCGCGTGGCATTTCGCCATCGATTGTTTAACAAACAAGGAACCGCAAAGTGGCAGGTGGCATCGAGCACGCTTCGTTTGCAGTAACACTGACGTGCTCTGCAAGCCGCGTGCAAATGAATTAATAAAAACGCAAAATGAATGAGCAAATAACCGGTAGAAAAACGACGCGCCTGTATCTGAGTTAACGAGGTCGTTTATCCATCAACGAATTACCCATCTCTTTCCTTTTTCAAGACCGCTTTTCCTAGCGTGCTTCCGACTAGTCGAACGTGCCCTCGCAAAAGTATCTTTTTAAAGGAAGACAAACTCGAGAAACGATTCGCTGGACGTTGATGCTTTGTTATTCATCGACGAGAATCGACGAATACGAAACACAAAGAGAGAACGTGCATCGATAAACAGTACTGATGAAACAGTGTCAACGAAGAACGCCCACTTGTAATATATAACGAAGCATTTCAATGACAGAGTAAACTACAGAGAAGGTATAAAAAACACGATAGACGCGAGAAAAAGTACAAAACATCGGGATCCGTGACCGAGTACCATTAGGTTTGAGAATTTTCGTAGCGACGTTTACCGGTGAAAATAGGAAAACCCTGGTGGCCAACTACGGAAAAGTTAAGCCGGTGATTACGATAACGATATTGGCCTGGTTAATAGCTAAGGGCGTGCGACACTGCAGTCGCGCGCGTGCTCCCAACGATTAGGGTGGTTAAACGTAAAATTGCAGCTATTCAGCCTTTTATTAAGAGCCTGCGTCTGGTGCAACGGATTGCACAAGCTTGCGCGAGAAGTTTCATTTCTTCGCTATTTTCTACGTTTATCTTCGAATTTTCTAATTGTACAAAATGTCCTAATCGTAGAAATTTTTAACGATCGAAAACCGAACGTGCTGATTAACCTCGTTTGTCTGATTTCAGGAATTGGTGTTAACCACCGATGGTGACAAAAGATTGAGCCCGCACACCAGCAGGATAGCGGTGAGCAATTGTTCGTCCGTGATCCTGATGAACTCGAGCCTAGCCTCGATGGTCGGACTCCGTGCGGTAGACCTGATCAACGTGGCGAACTTAAGCCTAGTCAGACAGAGCTTCGAGCTGTCCCCGCAGAATACACGCACACGAATATCCGTGAGGAACTGCAGCATCGACACGATACCGAGTTTCGTCTTTCGAGGCGACGTTGAAGCGATCATCTTCGAAAATGTAAGGATCGGCCAGCTGAGCGCGTTCTCGTTCGCGAATCTGGTACACACGGAGAAGCTGAAGCTGGAAAACTGTCGTATCGAGAGCATCGAGGCACAAGCGTTTAAGAAGTTCGACGTGGGCCACCTGCACGTGATCGGAAGTAGCTTCGGGGATCAGGTGCCCAGTAGGACGATGAACGATATCGAGGTTTACCACACTTTCATGCTAGACGGTGTGAAAATGGGTACAGTGAGAAGCGAAGCTTTCATCGTGAGGAGTCCACGGACTGTGGCGATACAAAATTGTATCGTAGAGAGCTTGGAAAGCGAGGCTTTCGACGTGACCGCGAGGGGGCCGGTGATAATCAAGAACAACAGCTTCGACAGCCTCTCGATAGGTGCTTTTCTCGGTATACGAGCGGATCCCGAAGCGAGAACACCACCTGCCTCCCTACCGACCAACCTACACGACCTTATCTTTAAGAATAACAGCGTGGTCAACTTCGAGGAGGGCTCGATGATGTTCGACCGGAGTAGCTTTCGTCTCGAGCTAGACAACCTCTTGGTCGACCAACCGTGCGACTGTCAGATGTTGCCCGTATGGAAGAACAACATTCTCAATTACACGAACGTCTACTCAAGGTTTTACATCAAACAGAACACCGGACTACCCCGTACGTTATCGCCTCCGGACGCCATCAACGAAACGCCCGAAACGTTCCTTTGCTCCGATGGCGAAGTGAACGGGGTGCCAACGAGTTTCATCGAGTACGAGACACGACATTGTTCACTGGGTGGATCCATACTAGTCTTTGTCCTGATAATCGCGGGCTTACTCGTGCTACTGATACTGCTCACCTGTCTGATCATCTGGTGCTGTAGGAGGCGTCGTCGAAATAGCAGGAAGAAATGGACCAGCGTGCCGATGAACGCACCTGACGTCGTGTCGAAGAAGAACGGGGTGATCGGCAGAGAAGCGGCCTCGTCGGCCGCACCGGTCGACAGCCGGATAACGATGGTCGTGCCCGATGGCAGGCTCTACAGGGAGACCGAATTTCACGTGATCGTTGAGAAGGCCGAACCATTGACCACCGAATTGTAACGAGAACCTTCACACGGCTCGACGACGAGGGCCGTGGTAGCTCAAGTCGAAGAAGAATTCGAGTGGTCCGACACTTCGAGCCGTTTTCGCGTGTACAAGCTGTGAACCGGATCAGGACAAGACGATGTACTTTAAACCGGTGCTGGTCAACGATGTGTGACGAACACGTGCACCGGTTTCTCAGTGCGAGTTAAGAGTCGAGGAGAGTTTGTGTAACACGCGTATAGTGATCGATGTATGGTGATCGTTAACGTTCAGGACTAGAGCGGAACTCTTCTAACGAAGAACGCGATCCAACGCACTTCCTCTATGAAGGAGGTTCCTTGAAGAAATTTTTCACGTACTATTATCGATTAAGCAGTGTTGCGTCTAAACGAAAATAGAACGAGAGATATCGATCTCGAATCTCTCTTGTTTTCAATTTAATCGACTATCCTCCTAGTACAAGGCAGTTCGTAAGCTTCCATAATTTACATATCACGAACGAACGCCAATTATCCAACGCGTCTCACCCTGCTCCCATTTTTTTTCTCTCTTCTTCGTTCTCGTCTTCTTTGAACGCAGTCACGTTCCTCTTCACAATTAAGAGTTTTTCCTCTCTTCCACGATCGAGGTCACGTGCATGGATAATCGGCGCGTCGTTGTTAGTTAAGTTTATCATGTTAAGTAGCTTCCAAAAGAGGGCCAGTGTCGTTTCGCGAAGATTGGAACGAAGCTTCGACGAACCGATACACGCAAGGAAAAAAAAGGCTAAGAGATAACGAGAGAGAGAGAGAGAGAGAGAGAGAGAGAGGCGAGAAAGAAGAACAGGAGACGAGACGAGAAAAGTGTACAAAGGAGAGCGATCGAAGGCAAATCCTAAACTCGCTGACTTGTGTAAGATACGCGATTGGATCGACCTTTCGTACTTGGTCGTATTTAAGTTTATCGATCGATAGCACGCTTGTCGACGCACCGCGTCGCGCCTTGATCAACGTTTCAAGCGAATGCATGCTGTGTGAACCAACAACCGACAAATTATCTAACTATGATCGCGCGTTCGCTCGGAAACCAGTGCCATCCCTATACAGATGTGAGTTCGTGCATAATTCATTTAAAGACACGTTCGATCCTCGAAGCAAAAGAGAAAAATACGAAATAGAAGGTAGCTGAATATTCGTGAGTTCGAAACGAACCGAGAACCAAAATTATTCACCCTCTTAACGCCCCTTCTTCCAACCAAATCACTGTACTATCTACTTCGATTTTAATTGCGTTTCCAATCGCAATTATGCTTGTAACACAATAAAAGATATTACCTGATACCCCTTGACAATACGAAATAATGAATTGATATGCGAATATATCTGATATTACTATTAAGCGCAGAGAGAACGAAGATAGCGTACTATGAGGCGAGATAATCGAATCTTGTAATCTACGTTACGTACACGTCATAGATTAACGAAACTTACATTACGAGAGCTCGTTACATTAACGAGAAAATTTTCGTTCCGATTCGATGTAACAAACAACGAGCATAGCTCGATTCTTCTCAAGTGTTCAAAACCCTTTCTGCCCACCCGATCCTTGCGTATTCGTTAATTTATTGTATTATTTCACTGCGACATGTTTTATTTATGAGCTTTGGACTTAACCAATAAATTGTTGTTATTGTTATCATTCCGATCGGTATCTAATTTTGATAAACGAGCGGCGAGGGACACCCTCGGCGAACCCAATCGATTCATCACGAGGCAAACGATTCGCGTTTACGAATTCCCTCGCTAATCTCGAAAGCGTGCAAGTCCCTGACTAATGCGCGCATACGTTCAACGTAAAACCACAACCGACTGCCGCGCTTAAGTATCGTTCCACGCTCCTCGAGCTACCGCTTCCAGTGTGATTAATAGACCCGATATAATTCGTCGTCCTCTCTATTTCATCAAGGTAAGCACCGGTGGTATTTTACTCGTCGAAGATGAGAGCACGTGAAGCACGTACGAGGTGAAAGGTAGCCTTTGGAATTCGAAAAACGAAGAAACGCCGCGGTATACCTATTACGTTGAACGAGAACGACTCGCGAAAGACGATTCGTTCGATGTTGGAATGGACCGTTTTGCGTTTTAAAGTACAATGCCGAAGCAGTACCGTAAGCGGAGTTCTGTGGCATCGCGTGTGCAGCTATCTCGCGCACGTGTTAGCCATGCATTATTGATATCGCCACCACTTGCTCCACACGTAATGACTCTTGCAGCGTTGTTTCTTTTTATCCTCGAGCGTCGAGCAAAAATTGGTTCTCTCTGAGTTTCTCGAGATTATTCAGCGACCTTTCCGTCGTTACCTTGAGCTTCGTCCAAGCACGCCCAATTAGAGACCGCGCGCGAAGAAGTAGCGCGAGTCCAATAGAAGCTGGACTCATCTACCAGCTTTATATGTATTCACGCGTACAAATCCACGAGCGCACGCGCGAATATACAAGTACAATTATCGTACTTTGATGAAAGATTAAGTTTTTCTAAGGACATTTAGTTGTAATTATCGTGAGACTGTGATATAACGACAGCCGATTGTATAATTTGTTTTACATCGAAAGGGACGTCGTACCATCGATAACGAGGAGATAATAAAGATGAAGTTGATGCATAGTACACGACAATCAATTAGATACCTAATATTCCTAAAATATATCTCTCATACCCTCCTTCAGTATATCGCTTCCTTTTTCTCTTTACGCGTAATTATAGATACGAATTCACGTAACGTGTTTATGAAAAAATTTACGATATATCGTCATCGAATCGATCATCGGTTATTTTCAGTTGCTCGCGTGCAAACGTGAATGCTACCATGTCGATTAATTTTTCCGTAATAGAATAGCACCGATTCATAAGCTGCGTTTCAACAAAGCAATTATAGCCGGAACTCAACGGAGGTGATTCAGTTTTTATGAATCCATCAATCGATTCGCTGTTTGATACGCAGTCCTAGTTGAACGTTTCGATAGAACTGACACGGAAAAGGAAGTAACATGATAAACAAACATTTTCTATTATATTAACAACGAAGAATTTTATTCGTATCTCCTTTACTCGTTTTACTTGATAGTATTATGTGAACGACATTATGTTACCAATAAAAGCGTTACTCCTTTTTAACGTCAGTTCTTTAGCGACTGGTTGCATAAAATGAAGCGTTGTGATTCAGCACTTACCTGAATGGAAGCACACCGTCGAGCGCCTGGGAGACCGTAGGAGGTGAAGCTAGAGCAAATCCTCGTCCAAGTAACGTTGAGTGTACGGAGAAAATCCTCTTTGCAGTTTCTTGCATGAGTTCCAAATCCTCTCCTACTTCTTCGTCTGAAAAGGTACAGTCAAATTCATTAAGTAACGAAACAATTGTCAAATACGATTGTATATTTCAAACTACGTATGTATGACGGAAAGAAACTCTGAATCTCTGAATTATATGAAAGAAATATTATTACGATTAAGATAAGTAATACATACTAGACACGGGCGGTAATGGAAGATTTCTCTTCATGAGACTCGCGGCACAGGCACCACCAAGAAATGATAATTCAATTTCCAGGTTTTTCAAACCATTTCCCGATGTTATCCAGTCGTATCCAATAACCAGACATTTGAATCCGTATGTAACTGCTCTGTCGTTCCTCATGTAATCGGAAGCGGTTTCCAACGAAAACATAACTTCATTTCCTGAAATAATAAATAAATCGATTGATATCGATTAAGCATGCAACTGAAATTATTCTGCAAAACGATCGCTTACCTGGTAATACGATCGCGTTTTGAGGCCATTGACTTGGTACATTACTCAATTTACGCAATACAGGCCAATGTAGGGGTACATCTTCTGTTGATGTGCCTATCCTAAAAATATATATATATCCTCAAAATAGATGATATTACGTAATTGTTTTTCGCTGTGAAACTTGTAGACAATATGAATTAATTATGCTTACCCCATAAGAGAAGGAGAGATTATGTTTGGAATATACAATTGTAAATAATCTTCTGGTTGAGCTGTGCCACATTCTGGTGTGAATTCGATGGTTAACCACTTGACCGTTTCTGGGAAGGTGACCCTATAGTGAGACACGGTAGCAGGTTTATAAGGATGATCGCTTTCCAGCCAAGTATAATGATGACTAGAAGTAATGGGTGTGGAAACGTGAGATTGAGCTTCACTTTCTTGAGATATTTCAGACGATCCCATTGCAGACAGCAAGTTAAGTGCCGCAACATGGGGTAACATTTCTTGAATTAAAGTAAGAATTTGTACACCACTCTATAAAAGAAATAATTTGTTAAAACTGGAACGAAAAATAATAATAATTAGAAAAAATACAAGATTGTTAGTCTTACCCTAGGGTCCGATGTAGTCAGAGGACTTATATGTGCCATAACCAATGGTAGAAGAGTTGTCACAAATGTCGCATTTCCAAGAACTTCGGTAGCTACCATTTCTTCCGCCCTTTCCCTCGCTAACGTAAAAATTTCGTTTGATCTTTGAATAATCGTAGCTGTCATAGCAAGAGCACATTTCCTTGCTTGCGCCTCAGCCATTGCTTTACTTGTATGCTGACCGTCAGAGTCTTGGGGATTTGAATGATAAAGTATGTGCGGTATTTGACCTCTGGTCTGTGTTGTACCTACAAAGATAATACATGTTATTATTCCTATTTAAAGAAACACAATATGTTTTACGTATAACAATGCACCATTGAAGCTTAAGGAGCAAGCCGTGAAGGTAAACGTAGTTCCGTCAGGTCCTTTAACGACGCTTAAACCAGCATCGCCATTACTTGTACGGCCTCCACGATTCCTCAGTCTAATAGCGTACTTTACATTTTCCTTAATGGGTACAGGTTTATCAAATTTTAACTCTACTATATCATTAACACAATCATCTGGTCCGAAAGAGCCTCGTGTAAAATCCAAACTACTCCAACGTTGAGTGTGAGATGGATCATTGCCTGTGTTATTTTGCTGCAACATGTACGATACGATAATGTTTACGACAATAAAATAATTAGTTTTATACGAAAGTTTAAGATAATACTCACATCATCAAGTAGTTCTAATTCATAGTCATACATTCCAACACCTCCATAAATACCCACTCCAGCGATAACGATACCAGGTCTGTCGACTGAAAAGCAAATTGCATCTGGAGAGCCATTACCGGTATTCCACGATCTTGTTTGATTTACTCGGGTAAATCTCGAAGGTGTAGTATACATAAGTCTGCCACAGGCTGCTTGAAGTTCATCCTCATTCCCACTAGATTGTGCCGCTAATTCAGCAATCACTCGCGCTAACAAATAGCAACAATGAAGTACCAGTTCTGGCAGTGATTGTGTCTTTTTTCTACAAAGACTTTTCTTCACAGGAACTAGAGTCAAATCTAATAGTCTATCAAGAACGTCACGAAATGACCAGTTTAAAGTTTCTTTGCCAGAATTTTCCACTTGAGATTTATAACTAATTTGTTCCACTAAAATTGGGTATTGATGACTTTCGGTTGAATTTATCATTAGTAAGCCCGTATTGTCGGATGTACTAAGTTGCCGTTTTATACTATCACTGCTATCCATGATGTTATTTAGAATTGGGAATGTACATCGAAGACGAATAGTAGGATTGCACAGTGCTGCTAAAACAGCCGATAACAATCGATCTTTTGTGGATTGCCCTTGCTCCTGTAAAATACCGTAAATTATATAATAAATACCTTTTAATTCATAAAATTGCGAAATGTATACATACTCTGTCAATTTCTGATAGTAGGTCGCATAGAGATGTCCACTTCAAAGACGCTGTCGGATAAAATGCATGATAACAGGCTACAAATGTTCTGTGACATTCGTCTAATATACTATTTGTCATCTTATTATTTATGGCACTAGGACCTACACAAATTATTTTATTATACAAATGAAAAACAATATTTAAAATAAAAAATTGTATTGCACGTAAACTTACTTTTGCTTAGTCGCGTCTTTCCTTTGCTCTTCGTATTTAATGGTACAGTATCGGATAAAATTTGATGTAACAATGCACGTATTTCACCAATACATTCTGCTAGTCGTACTGATTCAGCTGGAGTTTTCTTTCCCACTACAAGCCATTAACATTATTTTAAAATAATACTTAAAAATTTGATATAAAATTCACTACACACCTTGATTAGGATAAATCTCATTGGTGTAGGTTCTAAGTAACCGTAAACTAGCTTTACTAATGTAAACTAAACGTTCCACTTCAAGGAGCGCGTGAAATGAAGTGGCATGAGCCATGGTATCATTTAATGTTGCTTTTAATGTATTCCAGCTCCACTGAAGGAGAGATATTAATGATTGGAAACATTCCTAAAAAAGGAACACTTTTATTTACATTACTCTGCATTTAATATTAGAACTAGATACGTACTTTAGTGACTGTTCTGCTGAAATCTCTTTTTAAGACATAAATGGGTTCAATTCGATCTCTTTGCCTATTAGAAGTTGGATTATCTGGTGTAACAATTCGATACAATAATTGTGGAATTTGACCGGCATTTACATCGGATCCATTATTGGATCTCTTCGAAGATTTAAAATAAAACATAACTCTAGTGGAAGAAACAATTAAAAAACGTAATATTCATCATAAATTTACATTCTTTGGAGTAAAAAGGTTGTTTTTACTAACTGGTCTTCTGTTGTGACCATTCCTTGACCACCAGAACCACAGTCGCTAGAAGGGCCGCTAATTTTAGCCCACGCAACGTACCATCTATTTGCTATTACAGGAACTGGTTCATAAAATAAAATAGAATATTTCTGTCTCGGTCCACATTCGTATGGTATTTCCTCAGATTCTGCTAGAAGCTCGCCATCATTTTCTTGATCTCCTCCATCCAATCCAATATCAAAGATCTAAGATGATGTTTAATATAAGTCTTGGCATAATATTTCATAATGTATTAAGACTATAATATTAGTACTTTTATTTTTGCCGTATATTCTCCTCGACCTCCAAACAATCCGTATCCTCCTAACATGATATCAGTGTCAGACATAAATCTAATAGCCTCGATGGAATGTGCAGAATACCCCCAACCGCCACCATGGCCTAAAGATGCCCAGGATATATACTAAACAGATATTAAAAAATATTTATCTTTTTTCATCTTTTTTATACTCACTTTCAAATCTATTAACTGTAACAAAATCTTCACGACTATACGCTTTTCCGTGTGTTGATTGGTTGCAATCATCTTCTTCTATTATAGACAAATTTTCATCTTGTGCTTGTGTAAGAGTATCCAAACAACCCAATAAATGCATTGCAGCCTGAGAACGTGTTACAAAACAGTTTGAAACTACCGGTAATGCTAAACCTGGACTCAAAATGGACTCTTCCAATCCAGGAATTGTTCTAGCTTCTGTTGATATAATATTATATAAACTTATTTCACTATTTATAGGATTAAAAGTCCAAATCACGTTATACAAAGGATCTAAACACGTCGCACAATTACTGAAATCAACTTGATCTGGTCCACTGTAACTGTTACAAGTACCATCTCTTTTACTTATAACTAAACATTTGAAAGAATTTGCATGATCAGTTTGATGTGGAATTAAAACTGAAACAAGTTTTTATAATTAGATGCATTTTGTAATGTAATAATGATGGAAATATAATTTACGAAAGAGGACATACTTATGCAATTTTTATTTGCCATAACAGTACTCCTTGTTAAACTAATAGAATTTATTTCATCAATTTTGACATAAGTTTGATCTCCACTTGCACCAACCCATGTTGCTCTTCTACCCCATTGTGGACCAATATTTGGAACTACATTAGGATAACAATGTCGGGGCTGTGTTCTATCAGAACGACGACTAACTTGCGGAGAAGAATTTGAGAGTTCATTTTGTCCATTCCACCAATTTATGCCCAATTGTCCTTTCTATGTAAAAAAAAAATATATATATATATATATATTGCACTGCTTTTTTTGTTATTATGGATAACATGGTTCTTAATACAAACTTGATAAGCTCCAAATGTAAACACTTCCCCCTTTGATGTAAGTACAACGGTGTGATTGCTTCCAGCAACAACTTGTGTTGCAATCCCTGGTAGCTTAACATGAACTGGACCAGCATGTGCTACCAAATCTCCTACACCTAACTGACCATATATGTTACTACCAAATGTATAAACTTCTCCATTTTGTAAGAGTACCACTGTATGTAACACAATATAATGGTTAAACTTCATTCTATAAATTTACTGAAAGAACTTAATATATATTTTGAAGCATTACCTGTATGATGTAAGCCACATGATACTTGAACCACAGGACTTTCACTAGGTATAGGAACTCTAGCTGGTGATATACTAGCAATTCTTGTAGCATCACCTCGTTCAATGTCACTTCCGCCAATACCTTCCTCATTTATTGAATTAGTACCTAATCCGAATGCCACTTTTCCAGCAATTTTTTGAATCACACTTGGCCCAGCTACTTTGCATAAAATTTATTGTTATATTAACCATCATAATTCTACTTAATTTTAAAATATATCCACTACATCTATTTTATACAGACATCTTTGATTATTCGGACCTTTTATCTTCAATCCATACTTCGCAGTACTCGGGCCTGCTTTCGTTCTCTGTTTTTGCTTTATTTCTCCTAAGCATCTTTGTAAATATTCTCGAAAATTTGAACTTGATCTACCTACAATGTGATATAAATAATTTTGAAAAATGTTTGATCAATATTAGTTTATTAATTTCAGATCAAATTTTTACCATTAGTACAACTTTTCCTTGCACAAGTGCGACAGCATCCACATTCCGCGCATCCACTATCCCCTTCACCACATCCACATTCCCTAAAAATACAAACTTTAATTTCTTATATTATATGTATGATTTACCATACGTACTGGCCTGGATTTCGATCCGGACGTATACTGCTTAAACATGATATACTGTAGCCAGTGCATTCTCGGCATACTGTGCAAACCATGCAAACACGATGCCTCCATTGATGTAATCCTGGCGGACACATTCCTTTTGTTTCTTCCCAATCTTCAGTAGATTCCATACCATCTAAACAGATTTAAGAATATTAATTTCCTTTTATATGTTATTAAGGAACATTAGAAATATATAATTTCTATATATATATAACTTCTTAATAATTCTATAACAGTTATATGTAATTACCCTCTTCAGTTACTAAAAGTTCTTCCTCTGCTGAACCTATTTCTACAGCAACTGAGGAGACATCTTTATTTATAGAACTATGAACTGTATTAAAATCTCTACCACATTGTCCTTTATTGTTAATTCCAAATGTGTACAAATGTCCTTTGTTAGTTAATGCTGCAGCGTGAGCTTTGCCTAATGAAACATGAACAACACAAACATCTCTGAGATCAGTAACTATTCCTGAAGCAGGGTCACTATGCAATGTATCTTTGCCAAACATCAACAAGGAACCCTCCTTTGTAACTAATGCAGTTGATCCATTGTTACAAGCTGCATCCACAATAAACTGCCCTTCTACTTTTGATATTTTTTTTGGTTTAACTGGCTTAGGTTGTCGTCTAACTTTGTCTAAAAATAAAAGATATATGAAAATATATGCCAAAGCATATTATCAATTTTACGTCATAGACTAATAATATATTTACTATTATCACCGTCTTCTCCGCGCCTAGCAGTCCCAGCAAATAAAACTGAACCATCTTCCATAACCATCACCACATGTTGACCATCATGACCAGCTGCAAAATTTACAAGCCTCTGTCCCCTTAGAAGTGTTAGTTCTATCCATCTGTTAGGCCTTGTATTATTTTTCATACCAAGGGAAGTTCCTTTTCCACTATATAGAACCTTTAATATGCAATATAATATGTATATTTCACGTCTCTATATAATTTTTAACATATTAAAAAACATTACATGTTGCTTACTTTTCCAGACACAGTTTTTAGTAATGCAAACTCTTTTCCTGCAGTAACTGTAACTATTTCATCATCACAGCCTGGATTTAATGTATGAGTGGTTTGTTCTTCATCAAAAACAGCGTATCCAAAAACATCTACACATTTTCTTGCCAATTTTAACGGCAATTCTGATGCGACTGTTACTGGATTACTTAATGTATTTATTGTTCTGACTACAAAACCATCCTGTTAAAACGTAAAATATAAAATTTATATTCTTTTTTAATTAATATAAATTTTAGAAACACTAATTCAAAAGCAGGAACTAACATCTTTTCCAGCAGTTATCATTCCTAAACATTCACCATCAGAAAACATAACAGAGGATGACCAGTCACGACCTTCTAAAACAGCAATCTCCGTAACTGAAAGAGTTTCTGCATCAATAATTAATAACTCGCTCTGTTTTCTCGGTGTATATTTAAAATAAAGCGTGTTCTAAAAAAAATTAATTGTTAAAAGAATATTTTTTATAGATATAATTATGCATAAAAAGTTAATACTTAATTAAACTAACATTGGCATAACCAAGCCAACCCGTTTCTGTTGGATAAAAATCCGCTTTATGAACATACATATGACCCCAAATAGTTCCTCCATGACCACTACCAATCTTCAATAATCCTCTACATGTATGCAGATACAGGTACTTTCCATCGCTCACAAAACTTCGTCCATTTAGTATTATATTACTTATCTCATTTGGTAACTTAAGCGTAGAAGTATAAATCTTAGCACACTTAGGAACTCCATATGTAATCCAGTCTGGCCGTACAAGTTTTCCAAGTAAAACAGCTTGTACACTTCTTTGCAAAGATGTTAATACACATGGCATCTACAACATATAAATTATAATCTCTAAAAATTTAGAAAGATATTCTATAGTATTACGAATTTGTAAAAGGATTTACTTGAATATTTTGAACTGCTAATGCTCTTGGACACATGAGTAAAGCTGCTATTGCTGCCAATAAACGACCAGTATCTCCTCTAACAACCACAAGACTCAATAAACATGCACAAGCGACTGCGGTCAAATGACTGCCATCATTGGCAGCTGCTGATTCTGGGCCGTGTGAAGTTGCAAGATCCAATAATAGATCAAAAAGTGGATCTATGAAAAAAAATTTAATATGAACCTTAATATGAAGTTCACTATGAAGCAATAAATTTGTATGTACAAATGTTGATTTTTGTATATTACCAATAACATCATCTGGTTCAGATTTAAGGCCTTCAGGAAGTTGTCCTTGTAATACATCCAACAATGCTGACAGTGCTTTTGTACACAAAGCAGGTTCAATTGTTCTACTTTCTCTCATCAATGTAAAAACACTTCGTAAACCAATACCTACAATCTAAACATATTTGAACTCGTATATAATTCTTCCAATGTACATAATCTATAACTCTGATGGTTACCTTTGGTAAGCTCTGTAGAGTTGATATTCTTTCTTCATCATCACTCTCAGTATCAGTAGTTTCACAATATTCTGGCGAGGGTGGACGATTATAATTTGATACGCTACAAACTTCATTTGTTTTAGTATGCCTCTCCAAAATAGCACTCCTGACGCTAGCAAATACAGCAAATGCAGAAGCATTGCAGGATAATTCTATTTCTGGTGGATTATTGTAGTTTAAATCACCATTTAAGTCAATCTGTAAACATTGAAGGTACAGGTAACTCGTGTTACAAAAGAAAAAAAAAGAAAATACAAACATAAGAGAAAGTTAATAATACCTTTTTTTTATCCCTTTTACGTACAGATTTATTTTTTTTACATTTTCTCCATTCTTCCTTATTTCTAAAAAATAAAATATATAATGTACCACATAAAACGCTTTATAAATAATATATTATTAACAATTTTTTATAAGGAACGCATTTGCATTTATAAAGTATTCTAAAAACAAACAAGAAAATATATTACATGTTTATTCTTTTTAATGAATGACTATAAGTATATGTTTTTGCGTATTAGCATGTTAAATTAGATAGATAAATAACAATGGATAAATAATTCAAAATATCAATCACAAATTAATTTATAAATTAAGTCATTTACTTCATCTGAGAACTGTCAAACTGATAACCTAACATACAGCTTTAATAAACAAACAATTTTAGGTTATTTTAAACATCTACGAAAATCATGATATAATTTCGTAGTACGATAACATTGTATGACATATTTAGAGAAAACAGGAATAGAATTATCAGAAATTTTGTTGGAATTATTGAGTTTGATAAATGACAGATGAAGTCACCGCCAAAAGCGTCAAGTAAACAAAGGTGAAAGGAGGTTATACGCAATTCGCACCTCTGTGCTTCAGCAATACTTTTGAACAAATCATAAAAACATTTCACGTAATTCTCCGGTTCAGGCAGCAATCTTTCGTGATCCCCGGACACCATGTTGTAGACAAAATTTTCAACGTCCGAATCACCAATTCATTTTCGTAATACTATTGATCGTTGACATTCTCTCGCCTTTCCCATGTGATCGCATCGCACTATTTATAAAAAATACCATTCGACGATTTCTAACAAAGTATTTATTTATTTGGCCTACGATTTTAAATTCACATATATTAAATAATTTAACGGCATATTATTTTTGTAATATTCGAAAACGGCGAAAGATTCGCTTCTGATGTATGTTAAGAAATTCGTCTTAAAAGTACCAGACGGACCGCGACTGCTTTGCGACTTCGACTCTTCGATATATGTTATCACTTTAAAGCAGATTATCATTCGATATGGCGGCTACTTTTCAAATAACCTTCCTTTTATAACTGTAATTTTATAGAGCGGTTTATTGGCTGAATCCTACATTTGTTAAGATATTTACTAATATAACGAACTTCATACAACTTTATTATATGTAAATATAAAACGATACATGTGATAACTTTTATATATTCATTCCAAAGTGAAACATTCTCACAATATTTATATTTGTTGTTTATATGACTTTGTGATATAACGAGTATCTTTAAAATATAACGACTTTCTATTTAAAAATTTTATTTTATGAAATAATATGACTTTAGGTTATATAAATAAGAGTATAATTATTAAATTTCATTTCGTTATTAGAGCATAAAAAGCATGTCCTTATATATGAAAAATCTATATACAAGTTGTTGTTAACATTAATTCTGGAATATTATATATTTTTAAAATGTTTACGTTATTTAGTTAATGTTGTTACATCCAAAATTTGTGTTGTATAAAATTGTATTATATAAGAATTTCCATGTTCATATATTTTTTCAGTATAAGAAAATAATTAACATATAGATAAATGTTTTATCGTACGTAAACTTAATTAAGTAAGCGTTAAAAAGATATACTGACGTAGAAGTCTTATCTCATATATGATTTAGAATTGATCACCTCACGTAAAGTATAGTGTAGTATAGCGTATTCTGTTATGCTGAGAATACTGTTTTGAAGATTATTGAGGACCTAACCTAAGGGACACGATTTAGAGTGCAATTACGTATAAATCTATATTTTATTGGAAAAGAAGTAAGATGAATATGATTTTATAAATTATTTTATAAACGGATAATCAAGGAAAATTGCTGAAGAATTGTATAACTTCTTTCTATTCCGATAACAACATAACCAAATGACAGCCCTCAAGCACGTATGTAATATTTACACATATAATTCGATAAATTATTTAAAAAATTATCATTAATATTTTTTTATTTATAGGCAGATTATTTTAACAAATATATAACTATAATTGTAGACTGATTTTTGCATGTTACATATCTTGGTTGGAACTGCATTTATCTATATATTTAAAAAAAATGACAAGAAAACACTACAAGAAAGTAAACAAAAATTTTAATTAATTGTAATGAAGGAACGTGATTCATGTAATATATTTTTAGTATGTATCATGACAAAGCTTTGTATTTGTAAAAAAATTTAATGTTTACACATTTGTAAACATATGTTATAAATATTGTTATTTTAGAAAAGAATATTACTTTTAGTTGCATTGGATACAACAGTTAATAGTACACAGGTCACTTGATTCTGTAAATATTACTTAGAAAATACATGTGATAGAATATCTTTAAAAGTATCATTATAAACGTGTGGGAATGGGTAATTGCCTGTGTAAAGATACACCAGAAGAACTTGAAACATATAATAGACAAAATCATGCAGAAACTGAAAATACCATATTACCAGAATCAAGTGTTGGCACAGTTGCATCTGGTGATATGAGCACTACAACTTTTAAATTTCCAACTTCAGCTAACATTGATAAATTGGTACTTGAAACTCTTGGAGTAATTGGTTTCCTTGTTGATAAGTGAGTGTTACATACTATAAAGTATGTTACCTTATGTAATTATACTCTTATGAGTATTATAGCTTATATGTAAGTATAAGGCTGTTATTAGATTTATTAATTAATAATTAATTTATTTTTATGCATATTCAGTGAACAAGAGCCACCACCTGCAATGTCAAAATTACATGCTATTGCTGATAAAGAAGATGGATGGATACAAGTTGTAAGTTCAATGGTTAACGTTATTCCTATGCATAATCCATTAGGTCCTTCAGTTATTACACTTCTATTGGATGATTGTCCATTACCATCAAAGGTATAATTTTACTTTTATATTTTATTTGTTGATGTATAATGTGCTATATGTGATGTATAACCTGTGCTATAGGTCTTCTAACTTTTTAGGAATTGGTTCTACGGTTGTCACACATGTTTCAATTATCTCAAAAATTTGGAAATGTACAGACTAGTGCAACTCAACAACGTAACATCTGCGTGGTATTGGGTTGTATAGCAGAAAAGTTGGCTGGCCCAAGTAGCATTGCTATATTATCTGATGAAACTTTGGATTATCTTATTTCAAACATTGTAAGTATAATTAATTATATGCATATAATTTGTTTGAAAAATTTCATCCATGATTTGTATGTTATTTTAGAAAGAAGATATTGATCCTTATGTCGTGTTATATGCGTTAATAGCCTTGGAAAAATTTGCCCAAACTAGTGAGTATCAATTCCAGTAATATATACAAAAAGCGATGTTTTTATTAACTTACATTTAATAAATCGTAATGTTTTTACATCACTAGGTGAGAATAAAATAACTATAAAGAAACGTTTGATGGCAGAAAAGCCAAATCCATTGCTAGAATTGGAAAAATGGGCAACAGAAACTCATTATATACGTCGACAAGTAGGTTTTTGTGCGCGATGGTGTTTAGACAATTTACGTAAGTATTAAAGTGTGTAATATAAAATATTAAAGCATACGTGATACACATGAATAGCAATGGAAATTACATAAATATATACATATTTTCATTATTCTAGTTGTTATGGAAGGTAGAAAGTATTCTCACGATTCAGTGGATACAACTGGTATCAACGTAATGTTAAACACAAAGGATGTAAGCGAGTACCTGAAAATATCGCCTAACGGTTTGGAAGTAAGTTTTGGAAATATAATATATCAGGTAATATTTACATATCGTAAGGCTTCTTGTTATTCTTTTTATTGTATTTTTAGGCTCGGTGTGATGCATATTCATTTGAAAGTGTGAGATGTACATTTCAAGTAGACTCAGGAATCTGGTACTATGAAACACTTGTTATAACTACAGGTGTAATGCAAATTGGATGGGCTACAAAAGATAGCACGTTTCTAAATCACGCAAGTTTTTACATCCTTATCGTAACATGGACGATTACGATGTATGGATTATTTTTGCATATTTTATTTTATTTTATTTTATTACTGTAGGAAGGCTATGGTATAGGTGATGACGAATATTCTGTGTCTTACGATGGTTGTCGTCGATTAATTTGGTATAACGCAGACTGTGAAAGATATCCTGATAGACCTTGTTGGAAAGCTGGTGACATTTTAGGTTGTTTACTGGACTTGAACAAATTGGAAATAATATTTTCTATAAATGGTGTGCGACTAAGACCGTGTGTTCAAGTTTTCAAAACAGTACGGTACGTATTCTCTCTCTCTCTCTCTCTCTCTCTCTCTCTCTCTCTCTCTCTCTCTCTCTCTCTCTCTCTCTCTCTCTCTCTCTCTCTCTCTCTCTCTCTCTCTCTCTCATCTGAATAAAACATTCTTATTAATGGTCATCCTAAATATTTTAGGTCAGGATTTTTTGCAGCAGCCAGTTTTATGTCGTTCCAACAATGTCTTTTTAATTTTGGGAATGTACCCTTTAAATATCCTCCTACTGATCGCGAATATCAGAAATTTAACGACCACGCTACTTTGAAGCCTGAAGATAAGGTTGTGCTTCCTAGACACATATATCTAGATCAATTGAGGAAACTTAGTGTTAGAGAGGATTCATGTACATTGTGTTTTGACCAAAGAGCTTCAGTAAGATTGCTACCATGCAATCACAGGTATCCTACATAATTCTTTCACGTATCTTAATCTTTTTTTCATGATATTAACATGAAACGTAAAAACGAATACTATTTCAGAGGATTCTGCCAAACGTGTTCGAATCAACTGATAGAGTGTCCAATGTGCAGAGCTACAATCGAAGAAGTAGTCACCGATAACACATGACACCACACAAGCGTACCGGCATTTTTTAATACTCTTCCACTATCTTTCTCATATTGTATGATTCTCAGGAACTGCCGCGAGGTAACCACAACTGCATGTCATGTGTATCACATATTAAATATGGTTATAATGTTTTATACATTTCTTTTCTTACAATACAGTATTTTAAATCAAGAGAAGGACTACAAATCAATCACAGAAAGAAAAATTGTATTTAAACATATTGCTCCTCTAAGATATGTCATTCTGAATGTTACATTCATATATGTAGATATAACATACAAATTATCATATTACAAATTCAAGTTACAGAAGAATATCATCTTATATCTACCGGCTGTGCAAATTACTTTCCCTAGGTTTTACCTAAGAACATCTTACATCTAATTAGACGTTTACAGTAAAATAGCAAGATAAAAATTTAAATATTTTTTTTACTCTATACACATTAGAAAAAGAGATAAAATTTGCAATTTACATCTGAATTGCTACCAATGTTGTACATTTCCAATTTAATGTTTGTGACTGGTTCACAAATATGTAAACACTATTTTGTCTATGAACATAATGTTCTCTTGTGTTATATTATGAAAGTCTGCATCATCTATTACTTGTCAAGACTGACAAGCAAGTAACTGAATTTGCGCTGTAATGTAAGATTGATTTTAGAAAACTGTAAAATATTATCTTGTAGCATATATGGAAAGAACATATATATATTGTATAAGCTTATATTATATTCTTGTGAAGATATAAAATGTTATCATATGTATAACTTTGCAAAAGTTTTCTATAAGTTCTGTCGATTTTTATTCGTCATCTTTCTTATTGTTTAAGATGATTCATTGTCATTTGTCACATTTAAATATATATAAGTGACGCGTCTCTTTTATATATTTTTTATTTATTAACTACAAGATAATCATTGCTTTGCAATAATTATTCATATAATAATCAATATAATTGTGCAATTTTCGGTTAATATAATAAAAGAAATTAAAAATTTTGGAAATAAAAGTTTACATATCACACTGTATATACACATGTCTTTACATATATGAATATCCTACTTAAAATTTGTAGATTGTAATAAATATCAAGTTGGCAATATTGCCGAGCGCCGAAGATCTGCCATTGATTTGATTCTTCATTTAACACTTGTAACTACTTTTAAATAAGATGTTATAGCAATTTTTTAAATTGAAAGAACCGTTGAAATTAGAATTAAAATTGGCAATATCGATATGTCCATGAAGAATGTCAAGAAACGATCTCTCGATTTGGAATAGTTAAACGCGTGGCCACGGGGACGCGTTGCAGTTTGTTACAAGATGGCGGGTGAGTGAGTGCCTGTGGATCGAACGAAGCTGCCCAAAAACACGAGGGATTTTCAGCTAACCCGTGGTGTTTGTGGGTTTCAGATATATCCTACATCCAGAAAGAGAACCTGGACGATTCTGACGAAGGTGAGTACTGACACGGAAATACATTTTTGATGATCGTAAATGTTCGCGGAAGGGGTCGAGTATTCGGCACGGTGGCCCCACCATCGAAGCATGCCAGTGTCTGGCGTGCATGGCGGTGGCGTGGTCGTAAATCCATGCCCGTCTAAGTACATTTTATCTTGCATAATTTTCGGGTTGGCCGGGCTTGAAAACTTAATTACCACATATAACAACACGATTCAGACACCTTTGAACGGGTGTCACGTTTCAGTTACGACTGTAACCCGTATGTCACGCCGTGATTCTCACATGCGCGACCAAGTCATGAGAGTGCCTCGATGGCGTTTTATCGGTTAGGGGGCGCCACGAAACGTGCCGCGCTGTGTTTACCTCGACCGCAGGCTGAAAAAAGAAGAAAACAGAAAAAGGGCACGCGGTCGCTTTGCGTCCTCATGTATTGTTCCTATCCATTTTCGTTCCTTTCGCGATCCGCTCGAAACATCATACATTTTTCACCGTTTCTCCAATTTTTATATATTGCGATCGTTACTCTCAACTGACGACATGTTACGACAGTTAATGAGTACACACATTGTCCTACCAATTCCTAATAGGGTTTATTTTGATTGTACTTTATGAATAGATATAAGAATGTTCGAAATGATATGATTCTTTATATCGTTAATGTCTGTAATAAAAAAAATGTTTATTTAGGTACATCGATATGGGTTAAAAATAAATTAAAATTTTTTACAACGTCACAGTTTTGTAGTTTTATGCCTATGATATCAATACGTGTAATTTCTTTCGTATTCATCTAATGGTTTTTTTGAAAACCGATTAAATTGAGTGGAATAAAAGTATCCTGGAGGGTTCAAGTAAACAGAGTTAATGCGCGGTTATTCGCCTATCGGGGTTACTGATCTTTCGACTTCCATGTATTTACTAGTGCCATCTGTCGCATACAAAACTGAACCATATTATTAACTTTCAATAGAACTTTTCGTGTAGGATTTTCAAATTTTTAATTGTAAGCACATGATCGAAATATATAATCGAAATTTATAACATTTTGCAGGCTCGATCAATAACCGATTTATCGACGATATACGTCGTGCGTGGATTTTAGATACGTTACGAAGCGTACGATGCGTAAATCCTTATCGGAGTCTGCTGGACCCTCTGGGCCGATAATGTCGGCGCTCTACGTATACATATAGGGCATCCACCTTTCTTTCTTTCTCCTCCTCGTTCCCATGCATACAACCATTCTCACCAACTGTTGCTGCTGACTAACTCGTAGTTGGTTCTAATCGACTTTATCAAACATTCCAGAGGTCGTTTATCAGCTTGGCTCGCTTATATTTCCAAGCGCGACTAGATAGAAAAATATTTAAGCCTGTGCCCTTCGATCCTCGAGGCAACGACCCGATCCGAGATCGCATCGATCATGAGACTGTCACACGAATTCCTATCAATGAACTATTCTATCAATTTGAACGATTCATGAAATTTGTTCGGGTTTTTTCTCCTTGATCTCACGGTATTAGTCACGAACTTAATTAAATAATTCGTCTTATTTCATTCATACAATGATTCATATTCGGGGATCATTTAACGATTCATCTAGGATCCTGAGAAATCGTTACAGTAAGTGTTTATCGATTTAACCTCGTACAAGTCTTTTTACGTGAGTAATTCTTTGCGATTCATGACTCGTGTATCCTATTTGGTGACGTGCAACAGTAGCACGTGACACACCGCTTCCTGATTCATACTTCCGACTTGAGCGTTCGTTCGATCATCAACTTAGCGCACGTAGAATTTTTGTATAACTTTCGCGCGTCGCCCGCTTCGTTTTAGTCAATTTTGTCCGATTCACGTTTCCTCGAAAACCGTTTTCCCCGAATGACGTCGGATTAACTTTGACCATCGACGAAGGAAAGAATAGACATGACATCTTATTGGATTCCGCATCTCATGCTCTGAAATACCGACCTCGAAAAAAAATCAGTATTTTTTACGCCCTCTACAATTTACTACGGCGAACATAGTAATTATGTTCAACTCAAACGTCGAAGACGATAAAATCAATAATTAGAAAAAGATTTTCATTTGTTACATTCTTAAAAGAAAATCTGTCCCGCAATTGATAACAGCTGGCTGCGGTAGGTTATCTGTATCTGACAAATTTCTACCTTGTTTCTATATAGTATCTTCTGGTTTAAATGTATTAATATTGGACATACGCTCTGATCTCACAGAGATTGTAACTCAGAGTAACGTTTAGAACTTTATCTTATATATTGATCATATCAATATTTTCTCCTTTCTATGGATGGTTTTTTACTTAACTAAACATATTTAACAGTAGCACGAAACGCAGTAAAATGTAACAATCATCACAAGTTTTTATTATTCAATTCATTTATTTTCATCATTTTCATTTTATTATTCACTTGCGGTTCAATAAAAAAAAAAGGTGCTCGAATAGACTATTAATTATAGTGGAATTCGTCGAAATCATATTTACATCCAATGATCTATATCACAGAATTATATACGTATCTATAATTTCATAGGAAAATTTAGTTTTAATTGTTACCACTACTAGCGTTCTTCTTTTATTCTATATTGAATCGATAATGTCGCATGTTGCACGAAAGGGATAAGGGGGTCACTTAACCCCCCAAATCGTAGGACATGAAAAAGCATAGTCAGCATAGCATGTCAGGTCTATCTTGTCTTTCGTCGGTGCCTTGACTTATTTCCGAGCGTCGATAACAATGGTTCCCGGTGTTCGACGTGCATCGTTCCGACACGATCGAACGAAACACGTTCGCCGAATTTTTCAAAGTCTGACATATGGCGATGACTACGCACGGGAGCCACGACGAGCGATAGTAATCAGTCGCGATTATGCAAATGATTCGGTGACTGGCTGTGACAGCTAGCGAGTCGGACGTTTCTCGGGTATCAATGAATCCCTCTTTTCATTCCTGCTATGATACATCATCGCGTTTACGAGTTGCTTCGAGATTCTTTACTAGCTACGAAACACCTTTGAATTTTAGTACGTAAGTAATGCGTCGAATTGATGGAAAATGTACTTTACGATCTCATTGAAGTTTTTTTTTAACTTTTAACTGGTATCTTTAGATCATAAGTAACTGTATAATAATTTATGTATGCACTTATATGTAAATACTATTGACCTCTATCACGTAAAATATAAAACAGGAATTAAATAAAGTAGACTGAAATTAATTGACTTAATCTAAACTCGTATAGGTAACTTACCATCCGATACTAATCGAGGATTAAATTCGTAGAAATGAATGCAACGTTTCCAAACGATTTACAGTTTGTCTAAAGCTTCTCGTAGAAGGTATATACAGGATGACCGATCATAACCATAGACGCAACGAGATCGATCGAACTCCAACAGGTACGAGAGTTCAGCGAATCCTTGCGAAACATTTGCCGCGAAGAAAGAGAGCAGTCTATTTAACTGGCGCGTACGTTGCTCCCCATTCTGTGTTTGCGTTTATCTGCAAAGTGATCTCTTTCTCTCTTTTCTTTTTCCTTTCTTTTTTCTTTTCTCCCTGTACCGGTACGACGTAGACATCGGACGAAGAGGATAGGAAACGGATAAAAAAAAAGAAGGGGAGAGCTATAGGACGAATATAGGTGGATATACAGAGAAACTTTAATTTCTTGGCATTGTGAAGAGTTCCTTGCCCTTTCAGCCTTTTCAGTTCGGTGGTCTGTTTTTGATAGGAGGCCACGTCGTCTAGACACACCGGGGGTTGCCCAGCTTTTATAATCGCAACGAAATGCACCCCTCCGTGCTCGACGCAAAAATACCGGTTTTTTTTTCTCCCTGATTCTGTCTCTTTCTCTCTTTCACTCTTTCACTCTATCTTTTTCCCACTCTAACGTTGAATTTCTCTACCCCCTTAGCCTCGTCACCCCTTCGTTCCGTAGCGTTGTGCCGCCGCGTTACATTAAAATGATTTATTCTCTTTATTAAATTCACATTCGAGGCTACGAGAGCACATTCTCGACTCGCGTGAATCGAATCTCGAGACCGGATGCAACCAACGATATGTGTCTCCTCCGGTGGCGGCGACCTGCCTGTGTGTCTCGACCATGCACAGGATAGGCTTCCCTTTTTCTCGGTCGAGAGGGGTAGTCAAAGGTCACGGAGGGGCATAAATTTTTGTCCTTTTTATCCAAGAAGATACTGTATCTCGTTAGCGATCGTAACCGTATTTACTCTTGCACCATATCGGTTGCCTCGTTTAATCGTCGACGTTTACCCTCCGTTTATCTGCAGTTATGGATTGTTGGCAGATAATTCGTTGAAACGGATCGTGTTTGACTTGCACGTTGTTTAAGGATACCTTGAGACACTTTACCGAACGATAAGGTTGCTTGATTAGGATAAATACACGTTTAGGATAAATACGGTAATATACACGTTTTTAAGGCCTCTTACCACTACGCGTAAACCGCTTATTTAAAACTACACATGCATCTTCTCTTCTCTATTATTATAATGTCTAACATGAAACGTTGAAACATCCTTCAAAGCGTGTATTGGTAGTTTGGTTAACTAGGAAATATCGAGCGCATCCAAACTACGTGATTCTAATTATTATCAATGAATCTTTTTCACAGGACGATCTAACGATCGAAAAGTTCATCCGTTATTCAGCGATTGTCCAACGAACATCGAAGTACCCCGTATAATACATTGATCGAAATTCCTAATATCGTAAATTAGGAAGCGTCGAGTACATTCAAGTATCTAGCTGTTATTTACTATTACCGAAGAATTTTTTGACAGGACGATCTAATCTCAAAATGTTCGTGATCCGCCTATTCTAAGGCTGTGCAAATTCACCCCCTGTTCCGGCGGATGCGACGAGCAAGACGAGTGAAACCGAGCCGAGCGGTGGCGCCTCCTGTCGTCGGAACGGACGCTCGAATGGCGGCCCGATTATTACATGACATTCCTCGAATACCATCCAGACCTCCCTCGTCTCCGCCGGCAAGCAGAGGAGGGCTCCTTCTTCTCCGTTCCCCGTTCCCCGCCACCTGCCTCTTCTGAATTTCTTTCTCTCTGTCTTTTACATCCCCATACGTGGCTACGCTAAGCCTTCCTGTCTCTTTCTCGCGTCTATCACGTTCTAGAGAACCGAGAGTAGACCTCCTAAGAGGCAAAAGGCTTCGGGCTCCAAAATAGGCCCGCGATACGAATGATAAAAGCACCCCCTTCTGCCTTCCTCCACAGGCCACTGCCTCCACCCACGCCATCTCTTCCCCTCGACAGCCCCTCAGCCCCTCTCACCGAGGCGTCTTCGTTTCCTTTACATCCTGCCGTCGCGGAGGAAGCACGATCGAGAATCAGCCGCGCCCTGTCGAGAGGGAAACACGCCCGGACCGCGATATTCCGGCTCGACGATTCCGTGAAAAAATGGCCGTAGGATCGTACAAGAGGCTAGGAATCTTTGTGCTGCGACGATTCTTCAACGAATCTTCTTTCTCTCGTTCTAATCCATGCCTTCCTACTTTCACGATATTCTTGAAAATATCATAGAATCTTTGTTACGTCGCGATCGATTCTCAGGGTAATATATCTTCGGACAAATAGACGTTTAATCGTCAGTTTGATCGAGTTTAATTATTTCGAGTAGACTATCGTCGAAGGTTAGCTTCGTTCGACGAGCACGATTTCTCTTAATCGTAATGACGTTTTCTTTTCGTAACGATTAAGGTGATGGTAAAAGACCAAACGCGTTAGTGCAAATAGACGGCAGCAGTGACGACGACGACGACGACGACGACGACGACGCCGGACGCGGTGGCGGTTGCGAGCTATACGATCGATTCGTGGCCGCCTTCTATTGTCGCTGGCTCTGTATGTAAGGGTTTGCAGTAACCCCCGGAGAAGGACGTTGGCTGACACCCCGTTTAGAGAAAGGGAAAAGACAGCGAGAGAGAAAGAGAGAGAGAGAAAGTGGTGGTAGTAGAGATAGTACGATTCCTCGTAAGCCACGAGCGAACCCATTCATAAAGACGGGGCCGTGACTAACGAGTAAGGAGAAACGAGCGCGAGCCTGCGTCTCTCTGTCTTTCCTTTCCCCCTCTTTCTTTCTTTACTTTCATCTTTGGCCTTTCTCTCTCTTTTTCCGTATCGATTTCCTTTGCTCCATCGGCTTCTTTTCTGACGGATGTTATTGCACCCGGTAACGAGTCGAATTTTTTCCTTCTTTCCTCTTCTCTTTTCCGTTTCCTGGTTACTCTCTCGCGCTACTCTTCCGCCCTCTCCTCTCGCCGCTTACCCCCGCGATTTCACGCTGGTGGTTAATTAAAAACGCTTTGCCGCGACGAGATCCGCCGACGAATTTGATAAACGAGCCCACGCTTCCACGAATCGATCGCGAGACTGTGTACGGGGAAAAAAAGAGGAGAACACGCGCAGAAAAAGTCACCCCTTGCTTGGATTTATCGATCGGAATGGATTACACGAGGTTGGGCACGCGCGCGCTCGAATTCGATTTCCCCCGGAAGCGATCGGTCGTGGCCCTTCGTTCCGTCGCGGTTTTTGCGGCACGTCACGGGAAACCGTTGTTGCGTTACGTTCGTCCGCAAGAAACCGTGTAAATTGTAGGCACGCAACGGGCAGTAGAAAAGAGGACTCTCGCGAAGCGATGACAACGAGGAACGTCGTCAACCTTTCTGGTCTTTGTGCGGACGCTTCCGCGTTCCATCACGTGGACCGACCTCCGGGAAGGACGCGACATCATCGATAACGACCGCGATGGTGCTAGGTTCTTTTTCATCCGTCTCGTTCTCAGAGAAGAAGCTTCCCAACGTCGTTGTGATGGCATTGTTCCGAGCTATCGGTAACGACCGGAAGATTCTGCCTTAAAAGCGGAGTAAGTCTTCTCACCGGTGGCTGACTCGCGGTACATAGATGGCAAACGAGCGTGTTTTTCCTCGTGTCGCGATAGCCCTGATCGCTGGATCGCCTCCTTCTCCTACCTTGCATCGCCATGTTTTCTTGTATTTTGATGGCGAGAATGTCGCACGCTGTCGAGCCACTTAAGAGACTGTTTAAGGTTTTTTTTCGGTAATCCACGGTTCGAGAAAGAAGTTTTCAGAGGGCGGTTCCGTGGGATAGCTAGGAAGATAGTAGGAACGCGAAACGTCTTACCTGATCGGGCAATATCGAGATAACCCTTCGAGAGGGACTTTATTACGACGCTAGGGAAAGTTTTGATTGGGTTACAAAACTCGTTCGCTGAGGGATCGATGGATACCTCGGAAACGGAAAAGCTCGATGTAAACGCAACCCTCCTCTGGCCTCTACGTCCTCTTCCGTCTCTCCTCGTCCTCCGGCAACCCCGGCCTTGGCCCAACGTTCGATGGAAACCAACAGCCCTTCGCTCGCTTTCGGCCATTGCACGGGGGAACAGAAGAGAAAAGAAAAAAAAACAGAGGGCGAAAGAGGAAAAAACAATCTAGCTAATTTTTCTACCGCATACAAGGGCACTGGGACAACCACTGCGAGACTAAAGCGACACCCCACCTTTCGTCCATTCAGTCGTCCTTCAAAGGGATCAAAGGTACACGTCCAACCTTTATCTCGCTGAAATCGTCGAGCCACGCGTATCTACGAAAGTACTTACTTTCGTAGCATCAGAATTTTCTTTCCTTATTGTTTCTAATTCCCTCGCTCTCTTTTGCCGTTACTTCTCCGTTTCTACCTGTAGACTAGCCAATTCGTTTCTTTAAAATCGTTTAAACTTTGCACGATAATTTCCAATTCTCCATCATTGAATTTTATTCTTTTCTTTGCCGCCTCTGTAGTCCGTCTTGTTGTACCCTTAGTATTCTACTTACTTGCAGCCACACCTTGGTTGCATTTTACAGTTTCGTCTTCTTCGATGGAATATCTAGTTACCGATACGTGATCGCGTAATTATTACCGTATACGTGACTTTCGAGGATTGTCGGTGAACCTTATGCTCACGTAGGCGACTCGTACATCCGATTTCGCTATCGAACGAGCGTGCTGAAGAAACAAAATCGGTTAGCCAGGTTAGCCGGTTAAGGGACAAACCGGAGAGCTCGGGTGGTAGCTGGAATCGCGACGATAACGTGTATCGATAACACCGAGTCTATTCAAAGAACGACTAGACAAGGTGTCCCATTAATCAAATCTAAATGGTGGAGAATGGTAACGTAAATGCAACGTGAATGTAACGTGAGTGTAACGTAAAAGTGCGGTCACAACCTTAAAGTATAGGAGCGTGTACAGCTGGTGCGTTATCAGGTACCTTTACATGGGCAGGCAGGAAAGAAGGGAATAGATAACGAGGAAGGATGTCGTAACACCTTCCTCCTTGTCACCCTCGGTTCCCTCACTGTTCTCTTCTCGTTCCTTCTTGAATACGAAAATAGGGACGCGACGACGCACACGAGCCGGCTTTTGTCTTCGTTTCCTTTTTCTCCCTTCGGAGCCGGTCGGCCGATTAGGCAGCGCGTGTAAATGTGGAAACTAGCTTCTCAATGGACGAGCCTGGCATTCTTCGCTTCTTTTTTAGGCACGTGTCGTTTGTGTGTCGCACATATATGCATTCCACACGTGGGTGCGTAAAGTGTAAATAAAATTCCAGACGTTGGCGTACCTAACGGCGACTAACGACGTAGTCGAGGAAAATTCGTGTCTCGCGTTACTCTGTGGTGACGTGCGCGGCAGCACATACACGCTACGACAACGGAATTATCGTCGCGTTAAAGTTTTAATGGTACGGGTCTCTATGCTGGTGTTGGTAGATCGCGCGAGAGAACGTTCCGGTATTTTGGAACGATGACGAACGTGGAAAACACGATCGGTCAAAGAATCGCGAATAAAATACACCGGTGGCGGGCGTATTTCGTCACCGGGAAGTAATTACGTCACCGTCGGGCGCGTCGGGCTCTCGTGTGCCACACAGGCAGAGAGAGAGAAAATCGATCGGCGCCGTACGAGTCGAACGTCATTTCATGTATTTTTAAAGCTTTTCCCTCCTGACGATTTAAGTGGTGGGTGGCAAGTGACGAAAGAGAGCCCGGACGATGGGATCGAGGTCAAAGCTCGAAGCGGCACGAGAAATTTCGTCCCTGGAATGTGCCGGTTCCCGCGCAATTGTTGCGACAATTTAACGCCGTTGTCTCCATCTCCTCCTTCGTTATCTCGCCAACAAGTTAATCTTTATAAATAGCTCGAGCCACGGTTATATTTAATCCTGACCCTCGTGGTCCGTGTTTCTGCGTTGATACCTCTCTTTCTCCATCTCCGCTTGTCTCCCGCGTCTTTAACTTTTTTTGGAAAATCGGAACGCGTTCGATAACTACGAGATTTTCTACGCTCGAGTGGGAATTTCTAAGACGAATGAAATCTCCGGTAAATCATCCAGCGGAAGGATAAGGTCGTGAATGACGCGAGATGGAACATTCATTAAGAAAGAGTAATTACGTGCAACGTCTTCGTTATAGGCAATAATTTATTAAAATTTCTCTGTGACCTTTCCACGATATCTGACCCGGTTCACCGAAATATCATCTACTCGCGGAACTAGCGCGCCTTTCTGAATAATAGAAAAGCATCGCGCGAATATCCATCCATCCAACGTCCCAGCCGAAAGCCGTTTTTATCATCGTTACCGTTTCTCGCTTGCTCTCCTTACCGACATCGTTTCTCGTGGTCCTTCGGTTAACCTAAATTCAGACACGACTGCTAATCGATCGACCTTACACGCTTCTCTCCCTCTTCTTTCGTTTTTTCTTTTATCATCCCTTTCTCGCGTTCCAGCAATACCGGCTTCTCTGTCGCTCTCTGTCGGCCAGAAAATTTCGTGCGATCGATCGATTCACCGTTCTAATTTCGATTCGGGGCTGTAGGCCTCGAGCGCAACCCCGCAGGCCTTCCAAATCAACGTTACGTGTATGAATTTTATTTTACGAGGACGATCGTGTTTTTACGATGTTGGTATCGGTCGAACCGAAGTCGATTCTCGGTTTACGAAACGTTTTCTGACGAGCGGACTAGAAAAGTCCACGCGAATTAATCTTGGAGCTCAACCGACAATAAAACCGGACTGTCCTTACATTCCTGGGCAGTGTGTCGCCCGCTATTTTAAGCCCGGAGTTTAATAAACTTACGTCTCTTAATTAGACCTACTTCTCTCCTCCTCTATCGTCTCCTCTCTCGTTTCTCCTGTCTACATCTGATTGGTAAACGGCTTGAACCAACCGCCTCGATCCAATCGTTATCTCTTATTGTTAGCGCGTACTGTTAGATGTTTTAAACAAAACTCCAGTCTCTCTCAACTTTCGTGATATACCGTTTAAAACAATTAGATTTCTATCGTATCAAAACATGGATTTTTTTATATCCATTACTCGTGTTCCTACATTTCTTTTTTTTTTCATGATAAAAATCAATTTTTATAAGAATATATAAGTAACTCCCTTTGCTTGTGTTTGCTTGATCGGCGCAATGAAACTGGATCATGGCAGTAATCTACTAATTGTTTCGACTAATATGCATGCGTTTTCCCATAGTGGCACTACATGAATTTATCTTTATCCCTGTACATACAGGAAGAACGTAATTCAGATTTTTATATTTCAAGAGTGGTTAGATACACCGTTGAGATACACGAGATTAGATTAGGGACTTACTTTTCAACGAGAAAAATTGTTCGTTTGGTTTTAATCGTACGATACGAAACGCGCGTCCTTCGGAATATTCTATTCCTTACTTTATTTTCTTCTATTCGTAAGGACGTAGAATTTCTTTCTCTCATAGTTTTCTTTTTTTTTTTTTTTTTGTAATATCCGTTACCGCATCGTCTCCCGTATTCGATATATGGAACGGAGAAAATAATTAAAGGCACAGCGACCCAGTGGGAACGAGCGCGTAATGATAACTATCTCATTGCAGTTTCAAACAAAATATTACTGCTCCTCGCTGATTAATCATCGGTACGCGGGATCGAGTGCTCCGAGAAATCATTCGCGATATTTGCTCGGCAGAGTACTCGCGAGGTATTCCGTCCTCTCGTTTTTTCTTTTTTTTCTTCCTTCCTCTTTTCTCTGTTCCGCTCGCAACGCCACGCGAGTTTACGTGTACGTCGTATTACGGCACTGCACAGCGTACGCTCACTATTCTATGATACAATCAATGAATGACTGACTGCGTGCCGTGACGTGGCTGCGCTGGTGACCGTGATGACTTATCTCGAGCTCTTTCCCTTTTACTTCTCCGCTCGTACATTCATTTTTTCGTCCTCTGTTTTTTACACGAGAAACGTCGGTCGTGTATCTAGGCGTAATTAAAATTCAAATGGAAATTGGAATTGATATTTATTGCATACTCTGTACAGTTGTACAAATTTCTCGATAACATTTCGATATTCCGATAGCGAGGCAAAGTAATTAAAAATTTTAATATACAAAACAGGAAAGGTAGAAACGTACGATGGAAAAATTTATCGGTGAACGAATATCGTATCCTTCTTTGGCTAATCTCGAATTTGGTTGCAAAAGGGTGCAATTTCTGTGAAGTAGCCGCTGTCTGTTTTCTTGCCACGATGAATTCTTCGCGCGAACCGTTTAACCGAGTCTGGTTTCACCGCTAGCGAACGGTGGAGAAAATGAGCGAGATAAAGAGAGAAGAACCTGCTGGGCACATGGAGGAAGACAAAGAGAAAGCCGAATATACGTTGCCGGCAAAGTGTGCCTTCCTACTCCCGGTAGTTTTCTCTGCTTCCCCTCGCTTCTATATTCGTCCGTTTCTTCTCCCTTTCTCCTTTCATCCGGTGCACATTAGCGACGTGAAACGTACGTTCTCCACGGCAGACCGCACGCCACGATGCAATCAATGAATGACGGTGTGGCGCGGCGCGCGCACTGACCGTGATGACTTTTCTTATCTATCAGTAGTCTCTCCCTCCGTCTTTCCTCTTTCTCTCTCTCTTTCCGAACCCTATTCCCTTATCCGTTCTTTCACGTAATTCGTCTCTTTCCCTTCGTTACGACCTCGCTGCTCTACATCTGTTTCTTCTTTCTCTGTCTGCCTCTCTGTCTCTCTTTTTAAAACTCTTTCTCGGTCGCTCCCCTTTTACGTTTATACTCGCCTCCTTTTCACTGAAGCTCCCTTTTTTTCCCTCTTAGTCTCTCGCACGCTCTACCTCCTCCGTGTTCTTTTCCCTTTTTTCTTTTTTTTCTTTTCTCGTTCCTTTTTTTCACTCTCGTTCACTCTCTTCCTGGCCTCCCACCCCTTCATCCGGTTCACATTACGCACGATGCGTACGCTGACGGGAGTACGAGAAGGAAGCGCCTCCACCCTTATCGCGGCAACAGTGCTCGCCCGAGGCGCACTTAAAAGGTGTTCCTAATGACGGTCCTGCGACCGTATTTTAAGGCGCCGCTCGCTCGCTCGTTTCGCGAATGGACAAGCCCTGCAATGTCTAGAGACGTTTTACGGAGACTTTCATGAAATCATGAGCAAAACACGGCAAATTGATAACGATGAGTATCGAAGGCGTGGTCGTAAAGGTGCAAATATAGATCGAAAGCTGTGCGATTTGTTTATATTTATAGAATACGTGCCGTCACCACCAAGTCTTCGTTTCCTATAACAGAGGTAATGTTTGAAACCCGGATCGATAGGGTATCGATAGTTCGAATAAATATGAACGTCTCGTGGAAACTCTTTCCTCGTTACTTTGCTACGTAACGAGGAATTATAGTACAAAGTGTTATTTTCTTAAGGAAGTAAGCAAATAAATAAAATACAATCCAAATTCAGTTTTACGTATTTCAATATTTAGCTATGTATCATTAGGCGAACAACCCTCTATGGAATAATTCGATGACCATTTTTCCATCGAAGGCAAAGCACATACCATACACACTTATCATAATTATAGAATATCATGCGGCTCGTACCACGAAATAACAGCTATTCTAATTACGAACTAGGAACGATCAATGTCCACGGATATTTCATTCGTCAAAACGTTCAAATATGTAACTTCTTATCAGCGTATACATTTCGATCTGTGGATGTTCCATTCATCAGAACACTCGTCAGAATACGTATACAGTGTGAGACTAGACTACGAATAGGCTATGAGTTAGACTATAGTGTATAACTGAAAAGTGCAATGAGACTCAAGCAAGAATTCGTTTGAAAAATTCGGAGTAGGGCCGAAACTAAGTATACGCGGTGAAGACTCGAAACAAGCAGCGGAGCCAAAACATTGACTGCCATGCGAATTTTACATATTTTGCTTTGGGTGCCGCAATAGACCGAAATACATTACACCAAAACATTTAGCTTCTGCAAAATATTATATCGTATTTATACACTGTTTTTTGACAATGTTACCTAATTCGTTCACGTTCTTGAATATTTCTCGGTTTATGAAATTTATATATATTTTACCTCGAATGTCCTAGAAAATTGAATAACGAGACGGTAGATACGTTAACGCCCACGCTGTATAATCGTAACTAACGAACGACTAACATGTAGTGAGATTTGATCGAAAAATCGGGAACGATGCCGAAAGTACACGCATATTACTGCAAACAAGTAGCGGGGCCGACTAACCGGAGTGCAATAGTAGTATAGCGGTTCCGTGGCGTAGTGGTGGTGGTCGGCGGCGTCGTCGTTCTCGTCGTCGTCGTTCTCGTCGTCGTCGTTCTCATCGTCGTCGTTCTCGTCGTCATCGTCGTCGTCGTCCTCATCGTAGTCCTCCTCATCGTCGTCGTCTTCGTCTTCGTCTTCGTCGTCGTCATCGTCGTCGTCGTCGTCGGTCGGTCGGTGACTATCGATCGGTGGCGGGCGTCGGCGTCGGTGCCGCGCGGTGGCGCCCCCGTCGTTGTCGGAGGACGGCGACGGCGCTCTGCCTCGGTTGTCCGCCCCTGGGGGGGGAGTAGGGGGCGGCGGGGGCACCGACACGCAGACCAATCATGCCTTTGGTGGAGCCGGCAAGAGCCCGGCGTGTACGTGAGGCCGCTACACTAAATGCGAATTTATCAGTCGACGAGCCGCGTTCTTACCGTAAAACTTTTCACTCCCGATCCACCTTGGCTTTTTTCCACGATCGCGATCGACACGGTGAGAGTCGCGCCGACCGTGAAACAGTGTCGACGTTCACGTCGAAACGATCGAGCGATTCGCCAAGGCGTTCCCGCTGCGGCGCCCCTTTTTTTATTCCGTGGGGGGCGTTGGAGAACGCGAGAACAAGGATGCTGCTTCCTTCGTGCGGTTATCTCGTCGGATCGTCGATGATCCATGTTGTTCGCGAGTTCTTCGCTACGACGGAGTTGGACGATCGAGAGGCTGACACTGGTACACGGACGAGGAACGGATAAGTGAAAAAGTGGCATGCTGGTCAGACATCGAGGAACCCCGCACGATGTGAACGATGGAATTCGGATAATTTCGGTTGATTTTGAAAGCAATTTTTGGCACACGTTTTGTACGAGGAAGAGATTCGTCGAATACGACGAACGTACAGATGAAAGAATTTGTATACAATAATGCACGCTTTAAGAGCTTTGATATTATAGAGTGTGAAAAAATTCCCAAGTACATGACGCATTGTGGAAATTCCAATGCGTAACAGTAAGGAAAAAATGAGACGCGTGGAAAAGAAGCAGAAAAGTATGGTTGGTTTTATTATGGAGCGAGCGGAAAATGGCATTGTAACGCAGCCTTAAACGCGGAAAAGGTGGCGAGGATCTCGCCGGCCACGCATGGCCGTTTCGCCCGAAGGATGTCGTAAAATGCCGGCGTAAGGATCCATCTCGACGGCCAGTAACCATTTTCTATCGTCCGTAATGCGATCGTATCTCTTTTCGACGAGATGCAGAGACTAGAAAAACGAACGAAGGAACGACGGTGAAAATGCTGCGAAACCAGGATAATAAAAGAGATTTCGCATAGAGAAATCACAGGCTGTCGCGACTACGCCAGTAGCAACTCTCTTGCCTGTAGCTTCGTACTTTGTGATAATCGGATTGTGTTAGTTTACGAGGGACAGACGTGTGATTGACGCGAGTGCGCGGTCTTTTCTCTCGAAAAACTGACGCAACGATGTTTATAGTGAGGATGCCTGGAATGACACGTGGATACATGAAGAAATCGTCAGATTGTTTCACAAGACCGGAAAGGTGAGCGAATATTACTCGAGTAAAGAAATTAAATCCGTAGTTTTCCACTTTGAAATAAGAAACGTAAAACGCCACACGATGTGCTACGCCGAATCGCCTATAGCGAGATTATATAACACCGTAGAGAATCGAAAAGTACGCGTCAAACGTGCATCACTGTACACACGAATCGATGAATCGTTCTTGCCACTGTAACTCGCGTCACTATTTCCCACATATTCCATATTTGTACATACGTGTAAGAATCCAATTGCTATAAGAAATTGGTGATCGACCCACGGTTGCGCAATAACCGCGATATTTCTGCACGCGTAACAGAAATTATAGAGGAGATTAAAGCAAAAACAAAGTTTACCTGCGCTTTCATAACAGCCGGTCGATTAATCGAGTAAGTGGTCGAAATACGACTCGTTACCGTTTTTTTTTCCTCCCGGTGAGGATAGGTACGCGTGAAAAGAGGAGCGAAAATCGGTGAGAGAGAATGTGGGTTGTGTGGCGGATAGCGAGAGGAGCGAGAAAGACAGAAAGGAAGTGGAGGAAGAAAAATAAAAAGCGACAAGCTACCGCGAAACATCGACAAAAACAAATGTTCTCGTCGCGGCTAATGAAACGCCTCCGGGAGCGAGAGAAGAGAAGCGAACGAGGAAAAAAGGTCGGGAGGGCGAAACCGAGGAAAATCGATGTAAAACGTACCGGAAAAGGGGTTAAACAATCAGTCGTCGGCCGAACGAAATGGGTTATTTCGCGGTGGACGATGTTTTAGGTGTGGCGAAAGGGAAAAACCTGTCGATTCCTTTTGTTTCCCGTCCCGAGCCGGATAGTCCGCCAAGAAGATGCTCTCTCTCTCCTTCCCCCCTTGATTTATCGATCTGTCCGCTTTGTCGTGCCACTTTCCTTTCGTTTTTCTTTCTTTTTTCTTCCGCGCGAGACAACGATAATTAGCAAGAGGATTGATTCAAGGGTTGAAGCGACCGAGCAACTTGTCTCTGCACTTGGTCGCTTTGAAGCCTCGACGAGAAAGCAGTCGCAAGAGGGAGAGAAAGATAGCTCGTAATGGTTTGTTATTGATCTATCTCGAAGACTTACGGTTTTCCTTCTTTCTTTCGTTGTTCGTTTTCCAACGTTTTACGATTGCATGACGGGGATTGGTTCGTAAGGAAGAGAAATATCTTCGATAGCAGGGAGAGAACGTATCGGGGGGAAACCGCGTAAGAATTTCCTCCGCCTCTTTCTTTTAATTGCGTGTCTCGAAAGGGCGAAACGAAAAACGTAACGTCTGTTTGCTCCTATTGCTGATTTTCACACGGGGAACTCGACGATAAAACAGAGTTTCAAGAAGAGAGAAAAAGAAAGTGGAGGAGCCGCTGTGAAATCTTTCGTGGTCACAAGGCTCGATTACGAGGAAAGCTACTTTGCCAAAAATTTGAAGCTAATTGGGACCTCGTTAAATGCGAGAAAACGCGAGAATTCGTTACTGCTAAATTCAAACTTTTTGTCCGTTTTTTCTCTCCTCGACTTTACTTTTTTGTTTGTCGTTTTCTTTGTTTTCTTTGTTTTCTTTTTTTTCTTTTTTTTCTTTTTTTTTTTTTGTTAAGGTCATAAATACCAAGCGTAGTAAACAGACTTATACACCCTTTCGACCTTTTCGTTGTTTATCCTATTTCTCCGGCTGCCAAGGCTCTGATTCCAATGTTACATGCTCATCGTTATATCTACAAAGCAGTAATTATACCGCGACATAAACGGAAACCTGACGGTTACTCTGGTAGCACGTATATATTAGCGTTAGGTGGTCCAAATATATGCCAAACGCATGCTTAATCGCTTTCTTTCGCTTTCGCCTTGAATACCGTTGTCGTTCGTTAACGTAATTAAGAAATTTCGCGAACTATGCATAGAATACCGCGTAACGATCGTTCGATTGTCACGGACACGTACGTTCGTTCCAATAAATCTTTTCGCTGTTCTAGGACACCGAGCGTTAATCCTGCTCATTGTTTCACCGCGTTCCACGTGACCATTAATGGTCACGTTATTTTAACGAGCGTCGGAAAATGAGCGTTATATAATTGCATGTATCGATACGAGAGGCTGTATGTATCGTTATCGCATCTGTGACCGACTTATTTTAAATCTATCCACAGTCAATCTCTAAAAGTAATCGTATAAATATTCATCGAAAGGTGTGCCTCGCGAATAGATGCTGTCTCTATCTTTCGACGGCTATTCCGGTCGTGCGTAGACGTCACCGAGAAATTCGATTATCCGATCGGGAACATCCATCGGGGAATCGTGGGAAACTGACGCGCTTGACGTCATCTACTACCGATATCGTGCGCAGACCTACTCTGATATCAACCGTAGAAACATTCAATTCGATTCGCCTTAATTAATTGGAATTTAACGAGATTCTCTTTTACCTGCTTTTCAACGAAACGTCACCAGCGTTTCGCGATTGTCAATTTTATAATTTCAAGAAATAACAATACCAATTTCCTTCGCTCGATTCTTTCTCTTCCTACGATCTTACTATTTTCCGATAAGCAGTATGTTGAATGGAAACGCGTCCACCATCGAATAATATCGGACAAGCGTGGATAACTCTTCTTATATCGGTAACCTACTTAGGGAAGTTTCCCTTCTTCTCGAGCGGCAGTGGCACACGCTTCTCATTAACGTCTTTAACCGAGGGTCGTTGGATCGCGTCGAAGCTCACCTTACACGGTGCATGAATTATAAATCATAAGCGGTACAAGTTGGTGGTTCGCTCGGTGCGCTCACCTGCATTACCGAGTCGTTTCTCTAGATATCCCCAGCGTAAAGATTTACGTTTCCTGTGCGGGAATCGATCTGGTAAATGGTATAGTAGTCTTCCCTCTCTTTCTTCGTCTCGCACGTCACCGTGATTCGTCAATGGTCTGTGTAAATGTTAGACATACCGGCGTTGGAAGCATGCACATCGAGTGTGAAACATTGCGGAAAATTTCAAAAGAAAACTTTCGCTTTCCGATCGGTGTGCTCTAGTCGTTAAACCTATCATTACGTCAGTTGTCGTACCACCTGTTATTACGATATATTGTGGTGGTTCTCCCATCGCATTTCATGCGCTGCTTATAACGGAAGGTGAACACACTCGCCACACTGCCTTCCTGATTACACTCCTGCTCGAGGCGTTGCGCACAGAAATTGCTACTAATTACGTAAAACGTTGCTCGGTGTTCCCGGGGTGCCGTCCTTCGCTGCGTGTACCTTGCGTGTACAGGTAGGTAGCGCGTTAATTTCCGATGCTCGACGATTAACCAGGTTCACAGAACCGATATAAATATTAAATGAAAATAACAGGAAAGAATTATTTTTCTCAGGTAGGCGATCGTACGACAGCGTGTCACGGTTGGAGTAATTAGAAGTTCGTACAAAGTATTACAAGGGTCTCGGTTGGTCGGACGGTAACGACCGTGAAAAGAACATTTTAATCCTGGAAGCTTTTAAAAAAGAAAAACTAGCGTCGACCAGCATGCAGAATGTTATTTCAGACGGTCGTTCCGTCATATTAAGCTCGCAGAACAAGAGAGCCGGTAATTACTTTTCGCGGGACTGTCACGTCGGTCGAGACTCGCTTCCAGTGCACCGACCGTGCTTCGGTTATTAATATTGTCGGCTGGCGCCCGGTTAATCGACCGTGCACGCCGATTCCACGATTTCACGATATTTTCTATTCCAACGGACGAGTCGGCTTGCCGCAAACGAAAGATAACTCGAAACGACGTTCGTTTCACGATCGTGGCCCCGAACTCAGGGAATTCAAAGGATCCGTGACGAACAATCGACGATTCATCGCCGTTCCGCGACGATCTGTCGGTCGATAAGAGAAAATCCTACCATTTATTCCACCGCGCGAAATCATGAGACGCACGTCCTGCACAGGGTGCAAATTGTCCCGCCGATCGTGACGGCCATCGGGTACTCCAGCGTGTCGTTAATTCAGACACGTAGCCAAGGTGAAATTAATGTAACGAACGCGGCGTATATGGAATACGTTTTAAAGGTTGGCGCATTTCCACGAACCGCGTCGCCACAATCGAACGTTCTCAGACGCGCGCGTAATGTTCTGCAAATACTAGATTAGCGGCACCGGTAACGAGGCACTCGGTTTCTCCGACCTCGGTGTGCGCTGCTACACGCGATAAACGGATACAGGTTTCCAGCGCGACCGTGTGCTCGTCGCCGATTCGAACGCACGGTGTATGCCGCTCTAGTTGTATCGAAATCGTTCCAACATCGAATGTGCGTCCCGTCGTCGTCGTCATCGTCGTCGTCGTTGTCGTCGTTGTCATCGTATCTTCCTCGTCGCATGGTTTTCGGAAGGGTGAAGGGTAAAGGGTGCGCGGAGCTTACAAGGAGAAGGTTCATTATACCGACGTCCAAGAGATCAGGATTTATCCTTTCTGGCAGGGGCCACGGCGGCGTGGCAACGCGACACGCATACCAGGGGTACGTTGGGCGCCGAAAATGTCGTTGATCTCTCTCACAGTGGTAGAACTGGTCGGCGACCGTTTGCCTTGTATCGGGGTGAGAGAAAGGGAGAGAGGGAGAGAGCAAACGATCTCTCCTCTCTGGGTTCTTCGACTTCGATCCAGGCCGGAGCAGGCTCTCTCCCTTTGCAAAAGGAAGGAAGGAAGGAAGGAAGGAGCCGACACACAGACGAAAGGGGTGCACGCATGACCCTGAACCTAACCGGCGCGCCACCCGGTATAGGGGTGCGAAACTCCGACAGCGAGCGAAAGAGAAGTAAAGAGAGATAGAACGACCACGGAGGAACACGGTGGAGAAGAGAACGGGAAAGGGGAGGACGCGCGTATATATGCCGAAGTGAGAGAGGGATGTGGAGAGAAAGAGAGAAACAGTCAGAGCACAGTCCCCGGGATCAATACTCCCGCGTCTTGCGATCATTCATCTTGCCACGCCCCTCTGCTCTCTCCACACTCTCTCTTTCTCTTTCTCCTCCCATTCCTTCTATTTCTCACCCCCTCCCACTATCTGTCTCCATCTCTCGTCCTTTGCTCCACCATCTTCATCCCCGCGTAGCATCGGCACCCCTCGTAATCGCGCTCGTCGTCGTTTGCCGCCCAATCCTGATATCCATTACGAACGAACGGCCGAATAAAGAGAAATTTCGAAGGCCAGACAACCAACGAAATACGGTGGAAACGGTATCAAATGCGAACGACAGAAGAAGAATGAAAAGAAACGAGAACGCGTGAATAATAGGTTTCGGATGCAAGGGATCTGATACTCTGTCCGATATTGCTCTAAGACGGGTGAAAAAGTAAGGGAAAGTGGGGAAAATAAGGGACGAGAGAAAAAAGGACTCGAAGGTTGAGACGAACATGAAACACGCGACACGACGACACGGTTACGGATGTCGAGATCAATAAATAGCCGGAATCGCGAGGCTAAGGACGAGCGAATGCGAAACTTGGCAGAGAGAGCGAGAGAGAGAGAGAGAGAGAGAGAATGAGAGAAAGGGAGAAAAAGGAGATCGTTAGTAACTACATAGTAGCGCGCGTATATACGTCGGCGTAAACGCGTAGTACGGCTGCACTTGACTCGTCGTTGCACGTGATTCAAATGAGTTTCTGGAGCCCAGCCCCTACCTCCCACACGGTGATGCCAGAAGGCCGATAGAGGGGGCTGTACTAGGCCGGACGACGAGAAAGGGTGGTCTCGAGAAGAGAGAGAGCAGGAGAAAAGAGGGTGGGCGCTTGTTTCAGATAGAAGGGCTCGTCGGCGGAACGGTCGATCCGATCGAGCGTTACGATAAAAGAGAGCCTAGAATCGGACAGACGGAAGTCTCGTGAGATCGATATGTTGCTCTCGTTCCACGCTTCTCTCCTTCCATTCCCATCTATCTGCCTTCTTTATGTACCTATTACCTTCCTCTTTCGCTCCTTTTGCTTCTATCTTCTTGCATCCAACGTGGCTCGTGCGCCGCAGGAGTGGCCGAACCATCCAGTACAATCTCTTCCTTCCACTATCTTCTCTTCCTTTTCTCTCTCATTTCCTATCCTCTACTCCGTTCCCCTCCAATGCCGGCTAAGAATGCTGAGAAAAATATCTCGAGGGAGACCACGAGATCCGCGAATCTCCTATAAATTATCGTTTTGCTGCTGAGACGGAGGTAATTTTCATGCTGTCCCGAGGAGCGTAAAAACCGGGACAAAATTAATTTTGCTTCGTCGAAACGGAATGGAATTAGACCTGGCGGAGAATTAAAATAATTCTTTATGGCCTTAAGAAGCCCGCTGGTGAGAAAGACGCGGAAAAAAATCCTCTCACCTCATCGCGTACGGAAACGTGCACACTCGGAGTCTCATTCGTTTCCTTCGTTCAGCATGCTACTTATACGCTGTCGTTCGTAAGAAACGATACCGTGTCTTTTTCTTCTTCTTGCTTTTCCCTCCTTCTTTCTTCCTTTGTATGTTCTTCCTAGTCTCTAAAATTCAGCGGAGTTTTCCGCGCGATGACGAAATAACATGGCTGAACCGACCCCTCTCCTTCGCCCTCCTCCCGCCCAGTGGGAAAAAGGAGAGAAATCGGAGGAAATTCGCGTTAGTAGAAAATACGAGACACGCGGAGGGAAATGGAAGAAATGTAGGGTGGCGGAGGAAGGTGAACACAAGGGGACGGTGGAAAGCAGACTTGGAAGCAGGAACTGCTCCGTTTAAAGCGTCCGGTTATCCCTGCTGCCTTCTCCTTTGAATCTCTATCTCGTTCTTTGTCACGAGTCGTTACGGACACGCTAGTTACACACGGGCAACCTTCCATCGTGTGCGCGATACCCGTGGATACAGGGAAATTGTCTCAGCAGAAATACAGGGAAACGAATGTTCACGATCGGTGCAACGAACCGGCTGAATTCGAGCGAACCGGTTCGAATAACATTATTTGTCGTCATATTCCCTCGAGCCACTTATCTTAATATCGTTTAGCAGTTTACGTAACTGTACAACTGTTGACATATTTTCGTTTTCTTTTCCTTTGTTTCTTAATCTGTTTATCAATAAGGGACGAAAGTTGTGCAAAAGTAACGTTATTGAAACACGTAGGTAAACAGAGTAAGTTGTGCTGTTCCGACGAAGTATAATTGTAAAAACTATGCAAAATAAAAAACTCATTAGTATAAAAGATACGTTACATAAGTGTAGGGGACTGGTATATAGGATGTTTGACCGTGAGATTTATTAGATGTTATTGCTTGTTGTCGTAACCGTCGAATATATTTAAAAATAATAAATAGATATACAGACTATATTCGCCGAGTCGCTCGTACAGAGTATAAATAGCAAAGTAAAATTGCTAATTAATACTCAATAAATGTTCGCTAGATACTCGTCGATACAGAAAGATACTCGTACATACTACTCTTTTCGGTTGTGTCGGTTTATTTATTCTGGTCGGGAGGGAGTTGAAAAATTCAAATTCGTCTTTGTTCAATAGTTGTACATAACGGCGACATTGTTTTGCACGGAGTCTATTTATTCTTACATTATATGTGTCCTAACGATCTTGATACTCCGAGGCAAAACAACAACATGATTTGACTTGTCCTCTACTCTACATAAGGATCATATACATCAGAAACACGTGAAAAGGTATAGATTGATTTAAAAAATATATATATAATTTGCCACGAAGCTCATAAATAATTGAATTGCTTGGAAATTCTTAAAATTCTAAAATCTAGACAAAAGATAAAAATTCAAATTCAGTAACATAAATTCGCTGGAGAAATGATAAATGGTCTTTAGTACGTTAAGATACGTAACGAAACAGGCAGGAATATTTTCTTTTATTTTTCTATGTTACTATAACGTATCGCAAGTCGAAATAAGTTTTATCTTTTTCCTTCCTTTTTGATTAAATGTTATTACATTTCGGTCTGTACAGCAATGGGGATCGACGAAGACTGCGATGATGTTAATTATACTCTAAGTCCTACTGGGACCGGTATTTGCAATGTTGGAGGAAGTGGCGACGAAGGTGGAAGGGACGAACTTCTTCTCAAATTGCAACAGTACGTAGCGTCGGACGCAAGCTTCACACGGTGAGTTTCCTCTCTTTCTCCCACCTCTAACTGTCACAACAAGTACATTCCAGTCGTTAATTTGCTTGCGAATCTATCTCGATGTTGATATATCTGGATAAATCTGCGCTTATAAACCAATAGCCTGCACATATACGGAAAAATTGAAGAGTGTGACCGTATGACAAGAACGAAGTGAACTCGTTATAAAACACAGAGCTTGCCCGTCGGTGTCGTTTGCATGAAAGAGCGAAAACGAATGAAAATTCGTTTGCATACACATCGAACAAGCGTGCTGTCTCTTAATATTTTTAGCTGAATCGCACAGCAAGTTGAAATCTCTTTCAAATGTTCTGCCTTACATTTGTGTCGCTCACTCGAAATTATTTACGAACATTTTCGAATTTCCCTGACTCCGTGCCGGCGTGAAATATCATCAAAACGCGAGACAAAACGAATTTCCGCGCGTTATGCGAAACATGGCAAGAAAATGTAACTATCCGTCCTTTGAAGAACCTCTCGACGTCTCCGCGAAATGAAAGAAACGATGGAACGGGATGGAGGAACGATGTTTAAGGGATGGAGACGGCAAAATTGTTGAAACATTGGAGTATGTAGAACATCGGCAAAGGGTAAGAGGAAAATATGATGTACGCGCAAGCAGACATTGAATAAGGCCGCGATGAAAGAAATGCCTGCTCATTTCCATACGGAGAAAAAGGAAATCTCTTTCGGAGGATCGGCGACTGCCGCTACACAATGTAACGCCGAAGTCCTCTCGTGCAGGTTTCGCTTTTTCTGAGTACCACACCGGCCGGATACGCGGTACCCGAGAGAGAGAGAGAGAGAAAGAGAGAGAAAGAAGGGCTCGTCCATAAATTCTCGAAGCGCCGGTAGTCGACGGTTGCTGTTTCTTCTGCGTACAACGAATCCTCGCGTTGCTTACCAACCCCCTCGACTTTTCTCTACTCTTTACAGTCACCCCGAACTTTTGGCTCCGAGACGCTTGCTCCGACGTTTTCCCGCCCCTCTCGTTTTGCATCCACTTCAGTTTGCTCGCGCTTGAAAACGCTACCTGAAGATAAAATCGGCTATTTTGGTAAAAGGAAAAAACTCGATTGCATTCGTTACAAATCATCTTTATCACCAGCGAGAAGATAACTGATTATTAATTAAAATTGATGTTGCGGATACAAGTAGCAACGATCTTTATCTCGATAAATTTACTAGCAAAAAGAGTTCTAGGATCAAAGATTTTTCAATCAATTTTGAAATTCTTAGATTCTATGAAACATCTGAGCCATACTTTTGACCTAATAAGTTCGTACCATGGCTCGTTTATAGTCTTCGTGACGCGAACTCAAGCTGACGAACGACCAGAATGACTAATTCCATACGAATCTAAGCGACGAAAGAAAAAGCATTCGTAAATAAAAAATCTCTGTTCCTTCGAATTTTCGCTATTTCAAAGTTAACCGGTCCATTGGTATTTATAGAAAACTAGAGCGACGCCAAAATTGGAAGTTTCACAATAGCGAAGCGATAAACATCAGACGAGTTAATAATAGTGGACAAAGATGATACGTTTGAAAATACTAGAAAACTAGAGGTGTTATCGGTGACTGACGAGACGGTTAGGTGAAAAAATAGAGACCGTGAAATGGAGGTTTAAAATCGGAACAATATGACCTAGAGGATATCGAGGATAGCAGTCACTCGAGATTATCTACCGCGGAAAGAACTACTACGATCGGACGTGGCGGACCCTAGCCAAATATACACGGTGCGTCAGCGTCGCGGCGCGCGGCGTCGCGTCCTCCCTTCCTGCACCGTCCAACTGCCGGGCGCCTCGTTTGAGGTCAACGTCATTCGCCTCTCTCTCTCCTTTCTCGTTCCTTTGCTTCTTCCCTTTCCTTTCTTCTCCTATGCTCTTCTACGATCTCGCTGGCTCTCTTCCCTCGTCTATTTCTCTCTTTCCGTGCCAACGTTTCGGATGAGCGAACTTTGGAACGCACGTCGAGTCGGTTTACCTATGAGTGAAATAGACCGTACATAAAAATCTGATGTCGATTCGACCTCGCGGGAACAAACGAAAAATTGTCATCGTCTTTGCAATTCCGATCTTCTAACGCGACAAGACGATCGATCTTCTTAATTCGTTTACTACGAAACACGTACACTGTCAGACGTATGTATTAGACCAGCTACTTGTTACATTTATTGGGAAATTGTAACAGATTTTTTCACCTTTTGTAGTAAAACTCCGCTTACACGAACGAAATTTTTCTTAGTACTCGATTGAACGAACTTTTTGCATGTTGAATTCACTTATCTGCACTTCGATTCTAAATTAAAAAATACGATGCCAATGATAATAACGGATTTATAATAGAATAATCAGGAAGTAAAGAGCATTCAATTTATACCAACAACAAGTACGTGTGTCAGTAGGACAATTATCGAATATTCTTAAATGCACACGTTCTCTGTGACATGGAACTATTTTCATTTTCGATTACACATATCTGTCATAACTATAAACGATTAGTAGTAGCATTTAAATGCTAACACATGTATCTTCTCCCTATTAACAAAAGTTATTTCGACATGTGCACCAAAGAAGGTTTCGGTCTCGAGCGTTAGCGTAGAACAAAGGCTAATTGCCAACCTCTAATCGTCCATTTCCTTCACCGAGCATAACTAACAATTCTCGAAGGCTCATCGTCATAGGTTGTTCGAACGATATATTCATAGGGCGTCACGATTTTGCAATGATTTCGAACTTCTTAATTGACACAACTGATTTATGCAGGCGGCATGGCGCGTGTGAGCGCGATACGAGCCGCAACGGAAGAAAGGAACGTAGTATCGGTATTGCGCGTCGTATTTCTTGCCCTGCTCCGATTCAACTTGATCTTGATCTGACCGCGCAGAACATAATTCCCAACTCTTTCCGAATCGACCCGTGCGATCTGTTCCTTGTGAAAAGAACGAGTGCAACGCGTTTTATCGTACATCCGTGCGATTATTCGACATTTAGTCTGGTTAAGTGTATTTCCACGCGTAATATGTATGCCGCGTTGTCCAATTAATACGAGAATGTAAATACGTTAGAAGAATTGCCATCGACAAGTATCGCAAGCGTTCTGGTCATCGTCGAAAGTCTCGTAAGACGTACACAGGTTTCCCTGGTGAACCGTTTCACCGTTTCACAGGTGCCAAGATCACCCAGACCATATAATTAAAAGCATGTTTCGTAACCGCGCGCGCTCTTGCATGGTTTCCGATTACCAGCTACCGGCGACAACGTGCTCACGGGATTTCAGGTGCAATTAGAAAGTTCGTTCTTTGCGGAACGATCGTATCTTTCGATAGAGAAACGCTTTGTTTATCTGGCATGCGTCGATCGATCAGCAAATTAACGTAATTCTGTGCGTTACAAAATAAGCTGCTCGAAACAATTAGAGGATCTACGAACGATTCTATTGCATCAACAAGCTGTGCCGATGCAAAGAGGACTCTGTATCGTCCAATTGTGAAGAAACATAAGAAAGACTGTATCTGAGAAAGAAGCATTCCGTGGCAAATCATTTTACAATTTCACATGATAAAATTTCAGATCATAATATCTCATAATACATTTACTACTTTTTTGTACTTATCACGTCGAGAAACGTATCACTGACAATTTTGGCAAAATGAGATACTTCATTGTAATTTCGCACTAAATCGTCTCGCAATACGTTCACAACTGTTCAGAGGTACAAATTTCGTACGTTTCGTTAGACATGCCGTTGTTCTGATACTATGACAAAGATTCTTTGTGACCAACAAGTCTACAACACTCGTTGAATAAAACTTCTTTCAGTGTACAGCTACGATATGCGATTCTCGAACTCTCTGACCAATTTATGTGTATTGTAATTTTTGCACTGGCTAGTTTCGCGATATTAATCATTAGGCTTATGAATACGCAACAGTCCGCTGGAAATCATAATTTAACACGTCGTTAACTCGATTCGATCACAAGTTTATTCTATAATAAGATCAGTGGGAAGATATCTCGCCCGCGAGAAGCGCGAACGTTCTACCACCGTTATTATGCTCGTGCATAGTTTAGATATCGCTCGTATAGTTACGCCGTGAAAGTTTAAACAAAGTTGGAAAACCTCTTTTTGACCCGACTGCTGTTTCTCCTCGTTGGCGTGGCACGTGGGAATTTTAACGAACGAGGAAAACGGTCGGGCGGAAACCACGGCCTCGCGGTCGATGCTTCTGGCGCCATGATGCGTTTCCGCGAAGCAGAGCCTGGCTTGCGCGGTGCACGTGCGAAATATTCTGGAATACCGACGTGTTCCGGACGAGCCAATGGGTTCTTCGGCTCTCTCGTCGCGTACAACGCGAGACGCGGTCGAAACAAAATACTGCTAAAATTAATCCGGACCTTAGGTCACGTCTGCAACAAGTCTAGACGACGAACTCGTTGACGACATGGCCCGTCGAGACCAGCCGATTAACCGGTTATGTTATTTCCACAAATTTTCGCGTTGCTTTCTTCCAGTGGCTACAAGTAAAAGTATTTGCACACCGTTGATTTATTGGAAGAAATTTAAAACTGCGAAAGTACGCAGAATGCGCGTAATATGAATAAATACATGGGATATGCAAAGTATAGTAGTGCTTGCTCTATTTCTTGAATTATATTCTCGAAAACAAGAATTTGCCTAAAAGTCCGCACTTTAATCATAGCATCTATATGGTAATTAATTAGCTACAAGTATATTAAATTTTGTATCATCTAGTGGTAGTTTTATACAACTACGAAAGCTTGACGCTATGAAAATGAAATGTAGAACTTGATAAAAAAAGTGTTTCATAGGATAATACAGATATGTGCAGATACTTTTAGTGGCCACTGTAAATGTAGAACACTTTTATAAATAGCTTTAAACAATTTTTTGTGTAAACTTTGCCAAACAATAGTAGCTGTTACGTAACAGATTAAGTCTCTATGAGAAGGGGTGGGGAAAAAGGGAAAAGAAGAGGGAAGTTTATGTAGCATTGAATGGAGAGAATGGAAGGTTAAGAAGGAAGTAAGAAAGGAATAAAATAAAAGAAATGGGTGAGTAGGAAGGACAAAAAGCAAAAAGGGGGTGAAGAAGTAAGGAAGGAAGAGGCGGAAGAAGATAAGAAGGGAACGTGAATGAAGAAACTATTGCAGCAGGGGAAGAAAAGAGAAGAAATACGACTACAAGAAATGAAATCATTTCACGAATAGTCATTCGTAGCATTCAATGTCTAAATACATAAATATCTTTCTTCCTACAAGATACAAAACAATTCTTTTATGAACTTAACAAATTCACCTCTAAAGAGATTAAATACATAGGAACAATTATATTTTGAAATTAAAATTTCAACATAGTCCTTAGCCCTGCATGACATCAACTTCGACACAGTCTTTTACAAAGATTACAAAAGCTTCGCTCACCCATGATATTAGGATAATATCATTTTTGTAAAACCCGCAGCGGTCGCGACCACACGTGCCGGAGAGCGAATAACGGCAGCGATTTCGTGCGGACAGTAAAAATCGCATTTCCCCGGAATTTTTCCTAGTCGGTGGAACTGGGTTCCCCATTCGAAGCGCAGTCATTCAATGACTAGTCGATTTGTCTGGTGTGCCAAGCATTTGCCACGTCATGCCTCTTCCACCGTTGCGGAGAACAGATAATGCGGACATTGTTCGGTGTGAACGCAGCCTTCGACCAGATGGCACAATTTTCCGATTGTCGTTCTCCGCTTTTTCATCGTTCGACGCTATTCGCTCTGGCTTTCAATACGTGAAACCTGCATATACACGCGAACACACGTACACGTAGAGTCAGACAGACAGACAGACAGACAGACAGACAGACAAACAGACGCACACGGCATAGATAGAACGGAGAGGGAGACCAATATACCGGGATTAGGGTATTACCACGGGTATTTGCGATTTCGATTTACGTCCAGGTAATTTCGTGATTCGGTTTCGACCGCTTGAAAAATAGCCGTATCAGCTATCACGGTCAGTGGGACACCGCGCCTATCATCCAAAAAGCATTCCTCGCTGTGGAATGCACTGCAAAATCTAAGGAATTTATCGAACGAATGAATTACTAGAAAATCATAGATTTCTAAAGATACTGCACGGCCATGCTTGTAATAACGAAGCGATTGCATCATATTGCGCGACGTTACACCGATCTACGTGTGCACTTTGATCAGTTTAAGGATCGCGTCACGTAGCTGTTCACTCTGTCGTGCTTTCTTGCCTCGTATGTGCGAACTCGTTGATCGATCGTTATCGCTATACCCTTGCTAAATGATTCAAAATCTTCCGTAGAAGTTAGAAAATCTATCGTGAGAGTTCTTCTACTCTTGGAAAGGTGAAAAGTAAGTTAATTCACGATATTCGATGGAGCGACGTAACTTGTTTTCATCAAAAGTATGATTCGAGAACAATGCACGGTAAACGAATCGATCGTCTTAGGTCACGATTGGAAGTCGTGCTTGAACGGTGCACGCCTAGGGAATAATCATCGTATTGTTGCTCTGTGATAAACCCCTTTATTGCATCCATGCGAATCGTTTTCGTTCCTGATAGTCTTTTTCTGAAACCTGAGGTGTGTATTTAAACCGCGATTAAGCACAGACGTTCTCAAAGTGATGTAAGACGTAAACTCGGTTTACATACATCGAAGAAACTTCTACTCGCTCGGTTATGGATATTGAAATTCAAGTTCACTTTATACGGAACAAAATCCATGAACATGTATGTACACATGCAACGCGAAAGGCAAATATTGACGAATTTAAAAAATATTCGAACGCAAACAGTGAAATACAATGAAATGTGAGAATCGATGCCGACAATGGTGACGTCAATATAATATAAATATTGAATATTAAAATGAACGGATTGACGTTTCTCATAGTTTCAATATAAAAACTTGATATACAATGTGTTCCAGGACACGCGATAAGAACAAGGAATTATTCTTCGCTCAAAGAATTTAACAAATACCGAAAAGAAAAATAAAGTTTTTTCATTCGAAATTGTTTCGAGGAAATAGCGTTACTATGTTACTACACGTACTTGATTAACACCAGCAGATTATTCACGGAAAATTATTCTACAAACAAATGTAAGTCGAAAATGTAAAATACAATTTTTCCGTATCACTCATCGTTTTCGAAAAAAATCAAGTTTGAGATAGGTTTCGTTAGTTGGCAGCCATGTCGAACTCAGTCCATAAAGAGTTCGTTAAATGGACGTGTACTCACCGAATTTTCAACTTTATTTTCTCGAAAACGAGGCCTTGGTCGAAAAACTTTAATTCTTCTTTTCCGACTTATCGTTACGTATAAAATATTTTTCGTTAATTAACATATAGGATAATCTTCGCTAACTACCGGAATTATCTTATATTTAATTTATTACACTTATAAAAGATCATAGAGAGAAGCAGAAACAATGTATATAGAATATATTGATATACGGAATAGAATATATTTATTAATTTCGACATCACTGTCAAGCAACCAACTCCAAAGAATTGATATATTTGTATGCTACTGTAGCTGGCTACCTGTAAGTTTAGTTTTAGTTTTGCTATTCGTAAACTATCTGAAACCAAGCCCGATTTTTCGAGCATCAGACTAAAATAGATAAATACAGTACAATACGATCATTCCCCAACCAAGACGAACGTCCAACAAGATAAATTTAAAGACATCAGTTTATCACGGGCGATCGTTAAACGCTTAACGATTCCGTTTTTCGTTTCGAGCGGCGTCGAATTTAAACGTCAGCGGGACCACGAGAACGGAAGTGACCAAGAACTCGGCATAAATAGAGCAAGATAAGTAATTCCTGGTAAAGAAGGGAGTTCGAATTGCGTCGATATAACGTTGTTCCTGTGGAAGGGTCAGATCGATACCGAGTATCGTAATAACCGTTGGTCAGAAAAGGAAGAAAGATAAAGGGGAGGAGAAAGGAGAGAAAAGGAAAAGAGAAAGAGGAGGCGTACGCGTGTGTAGGACACCTTATCGGCTACGAGGATCTCTAATTATCTACGTCGTCGTTCAGAAGAAAAAAGAAATAATGAAATCGTAAAGCCGGTGTCTAGGGCACGTGCCCTTCGCCCTATGACCATCTGCCCGTCTTATTTCGTCTCTTTCTGCGCGCGTCGTTCTACGTTTCCTTGGTTTTCCGTTTCTTCTTCCCTTTCCTAGTCGTCGTCATGAAACGTCGTCATCGTATTCGACGGTTTGCCCATATAGTTTACGATTTACGTCACGATATTGCAGCATCTGCCGCGGAAAATGGTCATTAAAGGGTCCCTCGCTTCATTAGGAGCTGCTCTAGCGAGAACGCCGTTCCAAAGTCGAAAACTCGAAAGCTGTCACACGACGCAGCGAGCAGAGTGCCAGGGGAGAGAGAACACGAACGAGAGCGAGAGAAAGAGAGCGATTAGGTCCACGCCCAGCATGGAAACTTTTAATAATGCGGTCCTCCGCCAATTTCCCCCGCAGCCTGCTGTTCCGTGGCGCGAGGGACGCGTTTCGTTGCATCGCTATCGGAGCTTTGCGCTTCACGAAGAAAAGTCCGTCCGTGTTACAGCCGAACAAACGAACCACCACCATCACCACCATCAACGTCATCAGGGGGCGGCATTACACGTGTAACTTCGCTCTTGCGCGGTCACGTTTCTACAAAGCTCGTTTACCTTTGTAACTCCCCGGTTATTGGCGGCTCTCGCTATTTGCGCGTTTCTCTGAAATTAATTGGACGATTCGAACCCGTTAATCTCGCGTTTTTTGCTCGTTTCCTTCTCGCCGTCCTCCTCCACGACCTCGCGCCCATCTGGATAGTTCGTCGCGTGCCTCTCGCGACTTTCTGGTCTTCCGCGCAATTTCGAAAATGTTCCCGTCGAGTCGACGATATCGTCGGCACCTCGTTACGGAGCGGCCAAGTTTCTAGGCGGCAAGTTTCAAAGGGGCGTAAACGTCAACTTCTTCGGTGACGCGCCAACGGAAAAGGGATTAAGGGCGCATCGTTGGAATGGCAAAGTTGGCGAAGCGGAGGGTTGCAAACACAGAGAGGCTATGCATCGGAGAAGCAACCACGAGAAACGGTATCGTTGCTGGCAGCAGCCGGCTCTTAGGCTTCTCTAGGTCCCTTCATCCTCTCGTTTCGCCGCCTCTCTACTGTCGTCGCGACGATCTCCCAGCGAAAGTTACTTGCAATCACGTTGTTGTGTCCTACGTAGATGAAGAATCAAAGAGAATCACTCTTTCACCCATGTGTATACTTTGTTTGTTAGACGTTACGATGTCTGAAAACAGTAATTGTTTCTATAGTTTGTCACAGATGTTTGATAAAAGTTTCGAAAGACTTGCTGAAGTCGTAATCGTAAACTAGCTGCAGGATTCCGCATACGAGGAACTTTCACCCCTTTTGTAAACTAGGACATTTCGACAAAACTTTTGACATTGTCACGAAGAAGTTTGCCATCGACAATGCGTATGAAATTGAATTCGGACGTTAAACAAATATCATGGAACATCCTAGATACCGGTAGTACTTACAATGACGATGAATCGTAAGGTTTTATCCAACGTTTCTTTCTAAAATGTTTAACGTACGCTTCGAATCTACCGATATCTCTAACTCTAGAACAGATCTCCAAAAATTCTCCATTAAATTCTGCAAAAATACTGCGCTCCGGATACAAAAATCGATTATCAAGATTTACGGTTATTTCGTTATCCCGCGGCAAGTTGAACCGGTACGGTGGTTGGTCGGCATTAATGCGTCGTATACATAAGTAAGCTCGTCGAGCACCCTTTTCTTCGCGCAAAGTTTATTCACCGGTCAAAGGACCTCGACTCGAGTCAGACAGCCTCCTCTGTCTACCATCCTAGGAAATAACATGTCGGAATCGCAGCGGGCTAACTATGTTCTAGTTGCGTCGTAGCCTCTCCTCTTTCCCCTTTCTCACTCTGCCTCGTTCACTTTCTCTTTCTATCCTCCATACCACTGGCATCGCCGGGAGTAATCCGTGTGCATTTACGACCCTCGCTGCGCGCACAGTCATAGCGACGTGCATGCGTGTCGGTGAGGGGCAGGTGTGTACATTCGGGGGGGAAAACGAGACCTATCTGCACGGAGAGAACGAGTGAGAGAGAGAAAAAGAAGAAGAGAAAGAGAGAGAGAGAGAGAGAGAGAGAGAGAGAGAGAGAGAGAGAGAGAGAGCAGCGCGTGCCGCCGTCGACCATCCGGAGGCCAGGTGTAGCCTTTATCCATTTTACTCGCGTTTGTTACCCTCGGACCTCTACGATTCCGATGCACCCTCTGGGTCCCGCTTCAGGGGCGCCCATCGACCGACTGGATGAAAAAATATATGCTGTAGCGATCGACGACCGATGCCCACAGACATCAGCTTTCTGCTACATATGTACTCTAGTCGCTCGGCAAACCTGTGATTATCGAACGTTTTTGTTGTTCCATTTTCGGACCAGGCGTCGCGCGTTCCTTATTTGTTTCGTCGTTCGCCGTACCCCAACCGAGCAGTTTGCAGCAGCGAAGAATAGGCAGTGGAAATTTCGGTGATTAATGTTTCAGGGGAAAGTCAGGATACTTGGTGAAGGCAATGGTAGAGTATTTGCCAGAGTTTGATATATTTAAATGCGATGAGTAGACAATGAGTTACCTTAGATCATCGTTTCTGTCGACTCATTTTGTATATGAAATTTTCAGAACTATTAATTCTTGGTATTATGTATCGCTACAGTGACGTATATTACCTGACGCATGATACCTGACGCATAATACCCACGATTCGTAAGATAATTTGTGTAAGTGGCGATAAAAAAGGAACGAGTAAGATATGTTATATCGGGATCTCGTAAACGAAATCGATTGTCTGGTTGATTAGATAATTTAATGAATCAAAACCACGATCGACGCAAGTATACGCGACACTCGTAGAAAGTTACGCTTTTCCATAGAAACGGCGCCATGACCAAAACGTTTGACGATAAATATACTCCTCGTAGAGTGGAATACCTAGCGCGAACCCTGTCGTTTATCACATTTGACATTAAATATTTCCGCTATCGATCGGCTTCCGCGTAAACGGTCCGATAAAAGCTGGATCGAAATCGACCCAACCCTCTTGCTTCGCCATGTATCGAGTGGAAACATTGTCTCGCGTGCGAATTAAAGTTCGTTTCACCCTGTCTGGCCGAGCTGGCGTCTCGGCCAACAATGTGGAGAAACAGATCGATGAAATTCCACCGGAAGACCGTAGGAAATAGGCAGCAGCTGGAATTTCAAAAATCTACCCCAGCTGTCGAGTCTGGCAATGGACGAGTCTAATCCTGAAATAGCAGAAAGGGGGTGTGCGCGGGGACCCGCGTGCTCCCTTCGACCCCCGAAGGCATACGCCCACGCGGAAATGACGTCCGCCCTTAGATAATCAGCAGGGCCCCGGTAACGACCATTTCGAAGGGCGTTCTCGCGGCAACGCTTCCGATTTTCTCCGTTCACCTCCGGCGCGGTAGCGTTTCACGGGGATGGATACTGTGGCGAAAGAGAGAAATTCGTGCAGCCACCGTGTCTCTTTCGCCCGAACAATTCCTTCTCGAGTGGATATTTCGTTGCGCCGTCTCATCGAGGCGAATAAAAGAGCAGATTCTGGCAACAGATTCCCGTCCAGAGGCGCCAGCGAGTAAATCCTCGCGTTAATTCCTCGAAACCGTCTCCGAGGAAATTGACAGATGGTATTTTATCCCAGGAAACCGTCCATCCAGCAAAGTGGATCGTTCTTTTGAAACGGAGCACGCTTGATTGCTTTAAATGCCGGGCATTAATACGCAGGTTAATAAGTCGCTGATGACGAGCATGAGAATAGAAAGAGGAGATGAAGAGAGAGATGAAGACTGAGAAGGAAGAAAGAACGCGTTAGCATTCCTAATAAAGCTGTTCTTTGTTAGCGGTTTAATACAAGAGGCGAGCTCGTTGCGCTGCATCCATTCGCTTCCGCGGACATGCAAAGCGCGAATCATGACATAAATATAACCGAGCAATGCTCATAAAGTTGCATGAAACTACGTGTTCACGGAACCGGAGCAATCCAGGGTAAAATAGTCAGGGCGGAAATATCTGGTACAGAAGGAGCCGGCTCGAGAGACGCTCGGATACGCGTATCCCGGCAATGCATTTGAAAAGATTCAAAGATGCGCGACCTTATTTTTTGACGAACATATCCCCTTCGTGCGGAGTTACGCAATTCTACTTTATCTGGCAGTATATGTTTCGAAGGACACGTATCCTTTTCTTCTTGCGACTTGAAAACCAATCCTCGCTCGACGGATATACTCGTGAATATGTGTGGTATAGGCGCGTATATAGTCGAGAGGAAAGAGCAGCCGTCAGAACGTGTTCGGACAGGAGGGTGCGCGTATACACGTTCCGCCAACGGAACACAGACGCACGCCGGGTCGATGGCTCGTTTAAATACGTCGAGGGTGGTCAAAGGACCATCGCGACAGCGTCCATTGCCGATCCTTTTAATCCTGCTGCGCCGCCCGTGTCCTTTTACCCTACTGTCTCTGTACGACGAAGAAAAGGGGTTGCGGTGGGGGAGGGGGATCGGGGGTCGATGACGTTCCGCCGAGTCTTCTCGGCTGTTAAGGCCGGCGTTTTTCATCGGTTATCTCGTTCAGGGCATCTTGAACGGCAGGGACAACGTTAAATAGCGACGAAGTACTAGAAGCCCCGATGACGACAACGACAGCCCTTTGACGTACATTAAACGCGTCACCGACTAAGTGTTTCTCCGCAGTCACTTCTAGCCTTCCTTCGCCTCTTCCTGCCACCCGCTTTTCTCCCTCAAGCCTTTCGCCAACGAGAGAAAATGACATCGGCCCGGCAATAACCCGCGGCTACTTCTACCACCGTTCAGACACCAAAGCGAAAGAAAGAAAGGAAAAAGGCGACAGAAAGAAAGGTTAGGGTGGTACTGTACGCCTCCTGCTCGCTCACGACGGCCGACGATCCTGTAAGAAGGGCGAACAGCAGGCGTAAAGTACTCTTCGAGAGCCATTCCCGTAGATAGAGAGAAGAGTTCTGAGGAATAAAGGCGATCGGGTAAACTTCGGGGCTTAAGTTCGGTTTCTAGGACACCTCGAGACTCGAGTGTGCATTGTTCGACGTTATCGCGATCGTCCTCCCATTGAATTTCGTTAAAATATTCCGAGTTCGATTAGCAGGTGAACCGCCTAGACCAATATAAAGCGGCTCCAATCTCGGAGCGGTGTGCCTGTGTGATTTGTTCGTGGCACCGTGGCTGACACAGGGAAAGAGGACACAAAATTCGTCGACTTGATCCGTACAAAAGGAACCGTCCTGGGTCCCCTCTTTCCGTTGGTCGATGAATATTCGATAGTCGAAAATTTGATCATACGAAAGAGTCGTCGTTAGCGCTCCTCGCCGCTGTGGCCTCTTAGGGGAACACGAAAGAGCGACCAGTTATCGTGTTACGACGCGCGTCTCGTGTTAAACCTGGTAACTGAATATATCTCTCTGCCCAATAGCCGTCAAACTGCCGACAACGATCGAATTTGTCCAGCCAGCCGTGGCCCGCTGGGGCCTCTCTTGCTCTCTCACGTTTTCTTTCTCCTTCCCACCCATCGAATTTGTTGCCCTGTTGCCAAAATATATCAACGCCACGGGGTCCTCGTTGCGCACCATACGTGTGGTACCCTTAATTGATTTTCTAGCCAAACAGACTGATTTCATGAATATTTCGTTTCGTCACTGGTCTGGCTTCTTGCTATCTCCTCATTCATTAGCTCTCGCTTCGCTTCGCCATTAGGAATACATTAATAATTTCTTCCTTCTTTTAATACATATTATCATATTTAAGAAAGACATTAGAGTCTGTCAGAATGAGCGTTATCACGCCGATAATCTCCTAATCACCATCTTACACTCGTAACTTTAGAACTTTCACGCTTGCCGGAGCCGCGTGTCCTTCCACATCGACGGGATCGAACACGAGCCAACGTTTCTGCGTACTTTGTGAGGCTCCAGGTGCGAAGCACGCCGCGCCAGGATCCAATGGGCCCCTCTCTCGTACCCTTCCTCGAAGCGGCCTCGTCCCCACTTTCGCGAGACGACGCGACGGTGGCACCCGAGCGCTTCGTCTCGCTATATCTCGACGCGCATCCGGGGCCCCACAGTGGCACGGAAAGTTTCGAGTCACAGAACCCAGAGTTAGATGGAAAGCGAAAGAAGAAGAAGAAGAAGAAGGAGAAGAAGAAAAAGAATAAGTTTTGGCCCTGTGTGTTCGTAAATATGAACGTACAATTCGTTGGTTCGCCGGCTCGCTTTAAAGAAGCCAGACCCCTCTATTCCAAGTTCTTCGACTTCGTGCCCCGACTATCGTGCAGAGCCAACAAGGGTGCTGGTGAAAGAGGAGGGGTCGGGAAAGGGGCTTAAGGGGGGAGGGAGAGGCAATTTGCGGCGGTGGTGCAGGGCAGCTGCAACCTCACGAGATACGGCTTAGATCGTCGTGGCACGAGCCTTCCTGGCATGTGTTTCCTTTAGGCCCTCGACCTCCTCCTCTCCCTCCCCTCGTGTTGCCCTTCCACCGTAGATTTTTACTCGAATCTGCCTCGCTTCGGCCCTCCGTCGCCGTTCCTTCTTCTTCCTCGATACGCACATGTATATAATTCAAGCGAAACAGACGTCGCGGTCCTAAACCCTTTCTCCACAGTCAGGGGGATCCGGACATTATTTCGTGCAAACGACGACGCGCTACAGCCAGGGGTCGGCTTCGTCCAACCTGCAGGTCAGCTTTCATCGTAAGAGTACAGCGATTCCGATCGTTTGTACAGTTGGGATCTGTAAATATGGATTTTATGGAAAAGCATTCTATTTGGGGAAAATCGATCGTCGTTTCGCTTAATGCAGAAAGTGAACAAAAGAATTTTGGGCGGAGTTTCCAAGTTCAACGATTGGCAGTTGCTTCTGGAAAATAGAGCCCTTGTTCTCTTAGAGATTGCTTTTGGTCGATGAAGATTATCCGAAGATTACTTTATATCGTGTAGTCGCTCCAAAAACGAGGCGCTTGTCCTTTCATTCTTCCTTTCAAATCGCTCGATCGGAGGTTGTCATTGTGAAAACATGGCACTTGTACGTTCGCAACTCGTTCTATCAGTAGAGCATCGTAAAATGCATCTTGCACCGTGTCGCACAAAGATTACCTCGTATGGTGCAGTTGTCGAATGAAAAATGAAGCGTTTGTTTATTCAGAAATCTTTCGATTGATGATAATTTTAACAAACATCTAAGGCACAGGTTGGGGTATTACGATTCATAAGTGGGTTTTCATTTACCCTCGCCGTAATTTATTCTCTTTGGGGAACATATGTCACGCTTATCGAAGCTCGAAGCGTAAACACTCTGATCGCATTTAACGATGCCCATTGACCATTACAAAAGTACGTGCGCCTAGATTCGCTTGCACTTTCCTTAACAGTTATTTCATTGCGAAACTCATGGATATCGCGCGATCGATCGATCGATCGCGTCGCGCAAGCGAAACTGACAGCTGTTCACCCGAGATCGTAGTGAAACGAGAATAAAATGATAATTGCACGCGTAGTAAACCGACAGTTGCTTCCTGCGTGAAATGGCACTTTACGCTTAAACGAGATCGATCGAACGCGAATCACGTATCATCGACGACGATTTCGGGCATGGTTGTCCTTATCGCGTTAGTAACCGGCCACGTACTTTGTGTCATAGGAACTGCATTCCTATTTTAATGAGACCATTGTGCGTCGTGGTAATCCGCTAACCCTGGCGAGCAGTTTTCAAACCAGTCTTGGTCCCAGAAGCAGGGCTCGATTAAACGAAGATTAACATTCTCCAGGCGTATCCTGAGGTCTTCTGCGTCGTACCATCAGACATTTCGTGTTACGTAAGATCACGATATACCCACTTACATATACTTACCTCGAGCTTACGAGGCGTATATCTTGGTCGAAGCGGAAAGTATCGAAAGAAAGTGGCACGTGCGGCACAGAAGGTGAATCGTGTCCCTCTCCCGGTGGACATCTGTTTGGGTCTATCAGCGCAGGGAAATTAATGCATTTTTTCCCCGGTTTCCAGCCGCAAGCGTGTGCCACGGAAAGAGAGGGGAAGGACGAAAGAGAGTAAAAAAGAGAGGCAGGAGATGCACGGCGCTCGTTCCCTTTCTCCGAGCCTGCACAACACAACGTGCACACCTCATGGTAGCATCTGCCGAGGCTTTCGATGAAGTGATTTCGTAGCATTGTACACCTTTTTCTTGCTGGATCGCCTCCATCCCCGCGCGTGTTCCGCTGCGGGGTGCTACCCGCCACTGGGTGGTGGGATCGAAAAATTTAGAGTAGACCGTGCAGGTAGCCAGGACTGTGCCGTGTGTATATCTGCTTTCCTATACGCGCGGTTTCCTGAACCCTCTTCCGCCCTTTCTTCTCTTCGACCTACGTTACGTAGTCGTGGATCGTGGTGTCGGCTTTTTCTCTTCCTTTCTTTTCTTCTTCGTTTCCTTTCTCCTTCTCGGTCTGTGCAGAGGCTGGAGCTCGTTGGTCGCGGGTTGTGCGCCGGTGTCTCGGCCCGTCGATAAAATCGCCAAAGGAGGGCCGACCATAGACAGCTTCCTTTACGCGTGCACACGCGGGATCGAGAAGAACCCAAACTCCTCGTCGTATTGCAGCTGACACGCACGTGGCACGTGGCCATGCACCGGGCACACAGATGCACACGGCCACGTACGAGCCGAGTATATTTACCGAGAAGCCACGAGAAGGTGAGTTGGCTTCTTTCGGAATACTTTCAACCTATCGACCCCCTTGGAAAAAATAACGCTGTTGCGTCCCAGCGAAACAGATGCACCGCGAAAACCCCCGCTGGAGCGTTCAATTGGATTCGCCTTTTTTTTCCAGAATCTTCGATTATACCGAGATACGTTTCTACGTTCTACCGGAAGGTGGACGGATCGAAGAAACTAAGCGCGTCGGTAAAACATACGCTCGGGTGACTTCCAAGGATCTACATGACGTAACGATCGTAAGGACAACGACGCGCATCAGTCGTCGTCGTTCTATCTCGAAAGACTCTATCTCGAAACAGTATTATCTTTCGCCGGCTAGACACGAGCTAAGCACAAAAAGATTCAAGCATCCGATACAGACGCGCGTTGTATCATTGTGGTCGGCGTGTAGCGCACGTTCGTCCAGCAGTTGCAGCTCTAAGCATTCCACGAATTTTCGGTGGCTCACGCGTGGTTCCGTGGACCAAGATAAAACCATCGGCCGCAGATCCTGTTTCTACTAGTTTATCTTTTAAAGGATTGCATAATCTTAACTCTGGCATCCACTAGTCTGCCCTCGTTCCTTCTGCCTGGTTTGTTTTACTTTTTCGCCGTGTTTGTTTTCAAAGAAAGGAAAATTCATGGTAGGGTTACTCCTTCCGGTATCATCTACATTCGGCGTCATTGGTGGCCGTCGTCGTGGCGTATTTTTACCGTTGCACCCGACAAATATTTTTTCACCGGTGAAGACGAATCGGTAAGTGGCGAGAATCCCCGAAGAGCAAGGGATCTCTGAAACAGAGCACTCGGTTCTTGAAGGCGGCAGGCGGCTAGGGTCGATGGTTATCTGACTTCCTGTCCGTTCGTTCGCCCTTCGTGCCTTCGCGGTCGAACCCAAAGAAAGAACGGGGCAAAAGAGACGGACGGATAAGAACAAGCAATAAAAGTTTGGTGAAATAAATACAAAAGATAATGGACGGAGGATTGTTAGGAGTAGCGGTGCTGCTACACTGTCGCTACACCTTTCTCTGCTTTCTGTCTCTGTTTCTCTGACATCTGTCGGCTTCGCCAACTCTCGGAAGGAAGAGAAACAAAAGGCATTTCAAAGCACGCGTAGTAAAGCGAGATTAGCGTCTTTAGGTTGTCCACTATTAACCGTACTAATAATTTCGTTCTTTCGCCAACACGTTTACCCTTCTATTTATTTTGAAAAAGAACTATTCTCTTCTCTCGAAAAACGCCGCTTTTCACATTGTTCTTTTGGCGAATGACAGTTACGGTAAGAAAGAGTATGGTTACGATAAAGTTGGTCAATTAATGACCGAAAGAATCGACGTATTAAGGTGTCTAAAGTGCCGAGTTATAAGTTCTCTGTAGAGTGGAGACGAAAGAAAGAGAAACGAAAGAGAATTCTACGAAGAGATGGTTGGGTGGGGGCGAGGGGTTGAGGCTCAGGCACGTGACCGGAAGGCGGGGGGCAAAACGGCGCACGCGCCGTCGTCCTCCACCTGGTGCATCACCTGCTGCCCCCTGCTTAAGCCTCCCTGCCTTCGCCTTTCCTTTTTTTCGCCTCTCTTTTTCTCTTTTATCCTGTCTTATCCTTTTCTCCTTTTTCTTTACCTTTTTCGCCGTCTCTTTCTCCTCCTCATCCCCGTTCTCTTCTCCGTGCACTCGTCCTCGCCCATCCCTCGCTCATTTCACCACCTTCAACCACCTAGAAGCACTCGACGTTAAGCTGCTCGTTCGTTTACGATCCTCCTCATTCTTTCTCTTCTTTTCCGCCGGTTTTAAATTAATCCGTGGTTTCCCGCCAAACCACCTACGCGATTACACCTCTCTTGCACCAGATATTTTAAAACTATGTTAAGAGTTGGGATTTACGCAATGCTCGTACAATATGTCGCGTTAGGTGCATGGTGTCTTTCACTCGAGTTATTTCTCTGTGTTTCGCGACACAAACTTGGTGTCGACGTCTTTGCCGATACAGACAACGATATTCCTTATCCGACAAATACCTATTCATTTTCCATGCTAGTAGAGAGATAAATTACAAGCTGTTACGCACACCGAACGTGCCGCCCGTAAACGTTTCTCGAGTCTGGAGGATTCTTGAATACCCTGGCCCACCACCTGCCACCCTTCCCCCCGTGCTGGAACACACCATCGAGAACGTATTTCGCTATGCACACCGTATCTCTCGTGTGCTTTCTACCTGTCGGTGTTCGCACGACCACGATGTTTTCACTTTTTTAGTTATTTTTTTTTTGGCAGACATTTAATTAACCGGCGGTTCACGTGACTGAAATCAACGACTTTTCAAAAGACTGACGAGGATAAATCGCAATGAGGATCGCGACGATGGGCGAGCAATTATCGCCCCAGTCAAGATACCGGCGAAACACGCGGCGGCACAAGGTGGCAGATGCGGGTCCCTTTAGGCGGAGCACCCTGAGCCAAACGCTTGTTTGTGTATGCGCGTGCATGTGGCACGAATGACAGAGAGAAGAAAAGAAAACAGCATGGGGATGAAGAGAGAGAGAGAGAGAGAGAGAGAGAGAGAGAAAGAGAGAGAGAGAGAGCCGAGCGGGCTAAGATGAATTCAAGGTCCAGGTGGTGCGGCACCGTACGCGTTTCGTGACGCTTTTGTAGGATCGACAGAAAGATCTTCGGGTGTTAGGTTGGGGTAGCAGCCAGCGAGCCCAGAGATCATTGTCCTGATCGCGACAATCTGGCGCGGCCCGTTCCAACGAGGGCCATGCCAACGGTGCCCTCTGCCAAATCGACACTTTTCGCGAATGCGGACGTCTATGCACGAAAGAAAACTGTACAAATAACCGGCTCGCTGATAATGCGATGGAGAAGTCTGCTCCTCGATGGCGTCAGGACTAGCCTCACCCGTCGTAATGAATCGTGTCGCGTTACCAATGGCCTTCTTCCTCTCTCAGAGGATACGATGAAGCGGTAACGTTCAACGAGTACGTATTTATATCCCTGACCCGGTCGCGATCAAGATCGGGTAAATCGAGCGATTTAAGAACACGATGTAGGTCGCCGATGGTGCACGCGTTCCTGTTACCTGAGGTCACGACACTAACGAGCTAATTGCAAGGCTGAAACGCGAGAAATTCACCGATTTGCTAAAAATATAACGCGTGTGCTCGCACACCATTAATCGTCCTCCCTGCTCGACCGCTAATGAATGACTTTTTCGTTCTGTTGCAGGTAAGTTTATCTAAGCAACGAGATCGTGTATACACCGAAGCGGCGCGTATGGCGTGAGTAACCATTCACACGTGTTATTACTATAGCAATATATCCTTCATTCTTGGAATATTTTATTACCGTTTGAATGACGCGTGTACGAACGCATACACGTAAACGCCTGCACGATATCGTACGAGAGCGGTTTGAACGCGTTTCGTGCGACTCTTATTATTCGCTGATAATCCATTCAATATTTGCACCTATCTTAGCGAATACCTCTGTTAACCGCAACGGCTTGCATCACGAGAGCAATTCATTTAACCGCGTTACACGTCGTGTAGAATCTGTTTTACACTGAAAGCTGAAACGCGGACGAGTAATTTGAAAGTGTTTGCGTGTGAACTATGCGCGTGAGTTTTGCATCATTTTTGGATGCATCGCTGCCAATCTCTCACTTTTCCCCACCTTGATATTCCTTATTCCTATCTATCTTCAGCTTTTTTCTCGTCCCTGTGATATTCCCTCTTTTACGTGCTGTTATCTTTTGCATACCCGTTACGCCTATAGTATACATTGCCAGGGTAAAGGGATACGAGTGAAAACCAGACACAGAGAATAACAGTACGAATCACGGATATTTTTCCGTGCAGAAACGCACGATACGTTTGGAGCATGTGAAGTTGCAGATCTTTATCGCTCTGTTTCTTTCGCATCTCGAGTAACTTCCGATTGACGGTCGACTAAAATTTAACAACTTTGAACTACTGGAAAGAGAAACATATCAGAGACACGTCAGAGTTTGCCGATGATACGCGGATAATACGCATTGTGCTCGAGAATAGAATAAAGATTGGGCGAGAGGGGAATTTTTACCCCATGTCGCGACTTTGACGCTCGACAAAGGAAATTCTCTCGCGCCCAACTTTCCCGATCGGAAAAAGAAAAGTGAAAAAGGGAGAGACGCGTGCGCGCGTTGATTCGCGAGGAAAGAATTCGCGCAGAAAATACCGCGCGTTTGCCCGATGATTCGGAAAAATTCCAATAACGCGTTAGGGATCCTGACTCATGCGTCCCGAGCTCGTCAATCGAAGCGTTACGAGTGGAAACCAAAGAGCAAACGCGAAACGAGACCCTGTGACAACACGAACACTTTCCTTGTCCTTTCACGAACAAAATTTAAAACCGGAGCGTTTGCCTTGCATTCCCTCGTCGCGTTGGCTGGTTATCGCGTAGCTTTCGGTTGAATTTCAGAGCGCATGCCGGATTCGTTAACCAGTACGGGCCGGCTTGAATCGTGGCCGCTGCTTGTGAATGAATTCGTTATCTGAGGAAACGGTCGTGGCTCGCCAAGCTGCGTGAAACGTATCGTGTAAGGTCAGTCTGGTTAGGAGCTCGGAAAACGCAATAGAGAATCGAGCCAAAATTACACGATATGTCGATATCGATTCGATAACAAACATACATTGCGTTTCTAATGGATTTTAGATTCGTGCAGCTGCCACGAAATGGAGAGCGAAAGGAGTACGTTCGTCGTGTTGCCATAGCGAAAGAACAATGACGCGATTGTGATAAAGCTATTTTTCAAGAGACGAGGAAAATAAATTCTATTTTTGTAGTATTTGTTATAAAGTAATAAGAGAAACGTTTGACGAGTCTTAACTCGATGGTTGAGAACAAAGCAATTCTTCCTACGTTTTAGATATTTTTAAGTTGCATCGGTGTCTAACTTTTTTTGTATCAAACAAGAAAACAAATCTCTTTCAAATCGATCCATACGATGAATTGTTATTATAATATGATAACAAAATGAAATATAGATATATAAATGAGAACTGAAGTAGTTTGAAGAAATTTGAACAAAGACGTCTAGACAAAGTATGAAACTCTTGTAATTTTGCGCGCGCTAGTGGTACACGGGTCCAGTAGATATTTTGCGACCCCACGAAAGATGTTTTCGCGAGGAGCACGCGTGTGCGTGCGGAGCGTGCGCGCAGGCCACCGCTGCGTTACTTTACAGGCTGCTCTCTCTCGCGAGCCCGCGGTTCAATGTCGCCAGAAGCAGTCAACAACAATGTGTAACCGCTAAAAATACTCTCTCCCTTTCCTCTCTCGCTCTTTCTTTGCCCGGGTGTCCCCGGCGTCCTCCGTTGCTTCTCCGTCCGTTCATGACTTTTCTTCGTCCGCTTGTGTTTCTTTCTTCGTGTCACTGAGAACCGAGAGTCCATCGCCACCATCGTGCCACCCCACTTTGAATAACCGCCGCGCGCAGTAATAGTTTCCTCTTGGGACTTCGCAGCAAGTTCAAGACCTCTTTCTCCTTGTTGTTCGCGTGTTCTCGCTCTTTCTCAAAGTCTTCCTCTCTTCTCGCCGGAAACGTTTTATTCATTCCTCTCCACGTTTTCCTTTTTTCGTTTTTTTCTTTTCCCCTTTTTATCGTTTTCATCGGAAACTACCGCGTTCTTACTGCTTACTAAGTTCTAGGATCTATTTGTTAATAATCAAGGGACATACAAGTATATGGTTCCTCGAATCACAGAATGTTTGCGCGACAATAGGAAAGAGGTATATATCTGGCAGATAAGAAACGAACGTCAGCGCGACACTATCAATTCGTTTATACACTGCCGCTATAGTATGATTCACGAGAGTTCGCGAATGAAAATTCCACCTACGCGAGACTCGTTCTATCATCGTGCTCTAGACGCCTGCTATTATCGTCGATTGATAATAGCTCACTCGAAAATTTGTGAATCATGTTGCTCTTTGGAAATTGCCCTCATCTTCGTCACCATTCATTAGAATGACGAGACTCTGAAGTGACGATTACGTCATCATACATAATCATCATCGTCCGCTATAGCGTACGACCTTATTGTACGCAAATCAGGGATATTGGTTTCCGTTTTCTCAGTCAGCAGACAACAAGAACGTAGTACCGCGAATCGCTTGTTCATCGAGTCTATGAAATCGTTCTTACGAACATGTCCGCGGTGGTGGAATCTTGAGAAAATTCGTGAGTCACTCGTACTGCCTACGTAGGAACCGGTTCTTTGCACTATGAGAAATTATGACTCGAATGCTTGTGCGACGAATACCAGACGATCTCGCGCGAACTTTACCTTGATCCATTCAATGGGAATTTGATCGATCGTGAATTGCTCTATTTTAGCTTTTTGTCAAACGACGATTCGTAGATCTGCAGCCAGCTTCGAAACAAAGAAACTTCTAATGCCATCGTACCGAATATCGCGTTATTAATTACGTGTTAAAGGTCATGCAAGATTACATTCTCCTCTTTTTCCTCTCTTTCTGACTGATTTTCGCGCGGATCGCTCTGTTTCCGTTATAATTTTTCAAATGTGCCGCACTATCGATCGGTCGCGCTGGTATTCACGGTTCGTTAAAGGGAGAACCGGGAGTATCGTCAGACAATTTCTCAGCGATTATTGTAAGGAGTGCTTAAGCGAATCTCGAGGCAAAATCCAGTTGAATGAGAGCGCTGCCGGGTTGATCCGTGCCGACGACTCCTCTAAAGTCCCTCTCTCCCTTTCTCTCCTTCTCTCTCTTTGCAACGTCGTCGAGGCAAGTAGCACGAGGTAACTCGTGGCAAGTTGGTCCGCCGGCTGGCTTAATTGCTAATTAATTCTAATTGATAATTCCCTCGATAGTGTTAGGGAAGTAATCTCAAAGCATGTTTACGCGAAAGTTCCGACGAGCAATCGTCGGATCCTCGTCTGACGTCTCAGACCTCGTTGATCCGCGCGTCACTATCTCTCGTTCCACTGTTCATCTTCTTCTTTGAACGTCATTTTTTCGACGACCCCGGGGAATAAAATAAACGGTTTAATTTTCCATATGATAACGTGCATATGTTCCTGTATGTTTTCTGGCAAAGATTTCATCGTGCTGTCGATCGATAAGAGATGTCGTAAACGAAAATTAAAAGTATATCATATTCAGACTTGGGAGGCGCAGTAAACGGGCAGGGACACGTTTACGCGATTTATTCGTCGCATTGATAACGCGTCATACGTATCTGGTTTTATTGCTTCCTACTCGATGCCAATTTAACGTTCAATCGCGTAATGGACACAAAATTGCTATCTGTCACGCGAGTTTTAATACCACGATCAGACTCGTGCGGTTGATAGAAAATTTCCATCAAGACGATTTCAAAGAACTCTACTCGAAGAAGCCGATTCCTTTCGTCTACCGTTGGCGAAAAGGAACAACGTAATATTTTATGCAATGAAGATATAATAGCGCAGTTGCGTGTAGCTCGAAGTAAATATTTGTGCACCAGAGTACGTTCGAATCGTGAAAAACACGGAAGCGTCTCTAACGTAACTCTCGAGCCGATTGCTCGTAAATCGCGAACGTTCCACGGTTGAAAGTCGACAGCGATACGAACCTGATAGCGTCATGGAATTAATTAACATGAAACGGTGCTTGTCACTCAAACGTTCCTTATTATTTTCCATTGTCGTGGGTACCTTGTTATATAGCGTTTGCGTGCACGATGCATCATCAATGAATCTCATTTTCTTCTTGTTTGCGCTACCTTCGCAACCTTCTTTCTACCTGTCTCTCTCTTTCTCTCCCTCTCTCTCGTCACTGCGCGCGTTTGTTCAGGTTCGAAAGATAGTCGGTCGACAATCGGTAGCAACGACGCGTGACGTTCGGCAACACGTGAAGAAACTGCAACATAGATGTCACATGTGTCACGTGACCTATCTACGTAGAAACAAGATCCGAGGGACGTTCATCGACGACTACGACGACGACGATGAGGGCGAGAATAAACGCGGAGAAACGCAACAGGAAAATGATAGCCATGATACGCGCGCAGCTTTTCGTCTCTGAGCGGAACGTCAGTGGCTCGTTATCGACGCACGTCATCGATAGCCGATGATCGGTTGAAACGAACACGACCAGATAAATCAATATGTCGGTGGAAAATTATTTCGTGATACGCGAACGTCGTCGGTCGATTCAAAGGTTTCGCCGAGGCGGAACGTCGACGTTTCGCTAATGAAATCGATCGTCGTGAATGAAATGCTGCATCGTCGCGACGTCAACCGCCACGTGACTCTTAAACATGTGCCCGTGTACGTTTCTCTGTGGGCGGCTGTTGTACGTGCATGCAGGTAAAGTACGTATATATGGATATATGTCGGGCCGTTCGAGGTCGTTCCTCGACAGTGTCGAACGATAACACAACAAAACGTTCGTCGGGTTTTCGTCTTTATGTCAATCAGCCGGTGATACTCCATTCGCGTGGTTAGCGTTCCACGAAAGTTTGCGTAGTTAAAGTTAAGATCACGGAAGCTACTCTTGTTGTTTGGCGAACAGTGATTACGATTAAAATAGGAAAATAGATGTATATAGTAAGTGCCGGGCAACGCTAGCGTGGAAACGGGAGATCGAGATAAAAGGTGATACGGCAGAAATTAGAGTTCGAGTCGAAACGTAATCGGTTTCACGTAAGTGTATGGATTTGAGCGTGATCGCGATACATTATCGCGAGTTTCGCGATATATTGACAGTTCGGTGTCAGCGATGAAACAAAGGGACCGAAAACAGTATCGTCGACGACGTTACGCGAGCCGCGAGCGCGAGGCTCTTTGTCGTTCGCATGACGAGGAAGAAAGCTTTCAACGAGTCGCGTGTTCTCACAACTGCCAGTTCAGAGGCCACGAACAAATCTAATTGGCTGATACGAGTGTGTTGGTGCGGTAGTTTCTAGAAAACCGAATGTACCAAGCGGCACATATACGGGTGACGATGTTACACAGGCGGCGGATTTCCGTGCGACGATGTACTTACACACAGCGGAAAGTATAGTGACGCGCGAAGACGTACACGCGGAACGAATCGTCGTCGTTGGCGCGCATCGTGTCCTACACAATCTCTCTGTGTGTCCCTGCGTTCAGACGCTTGGATTATAAGGAATGTCGACGAACGGTGCTATTTCTGCCGCGTCTCTATTCCGTAACAATCAGGGACGTACTGAGCGAAGGCGTTTCTCTACAATGTTCCTCTACGCTAAACCATATCTACGTATCTCGCGCGATTTATCCCGGTTTAATCGGGAGCATATCGTTTGACGCTCGATGTTTGCGCTACTTTTAGAACGACCGTGCGCTATTCTTCGCCAGTTATTGTCTCTAATTGAGCCAATATCGCGTTACTACGTTTTAAGGCGTATAATGTCAGGCATATTTTCGGAAGATCGGTTATTGCTTCTTCCAGGCGTGAATTACAGATGACTGGGTTAATGAAACAGATAGTAGTTTCGTAACATCGCGCGCATTTCATAGTTGAATCGCTAATGACAGCGTGGTACACGGCACTCAGTATGCCGAGTATTCGAGCAGCGGAAACGAGAGGTCCACGCGTAACAACGTAACAGTACCGGCGGCATAGAAAATATGATTTTCCGCATAGCGTGGAATTCGTTGCACTCGTATCCGTTCCGTGGCACGCGTGCGCGCGCGCTCGTTTACCGACCGGGCCTGATTCACGGACGCTTGGCAATCGGAATCGCATCGTTCGTTGTATACCGATGACCATCCAAGTGCATTAAAGTTCGCCGCGCGATAACAGAAGCAGCAGGGGCAATGAATTTTTCAAGAGGCCAAACGAGGCATATGCTCGTCTCACGTGACAGCCCATATCGGTAGAATCCCAGCGACCTGTGCTACATAATTTTCCGTGTACACGATGCACGGACCGATGTTGTGTCACGTTACGCTGTTCTCGCTCCACCCCGTGCGTTCTCGTACGCACGCACGCACACACATACACAAATGTAGCGTGCGTGTAGCGTGCGTATACATTGGGCTTTTATCGCGCACGCATACACAGAAGCGGACCAGTACAGCGCCACCCCGAATACCGGATGTGACGACACTCGCGCACTTGGCCCGACGCACTCTTGAGATGTCTCCCTTCCTCCCTCCACCTCTCTGCTCTATTTCTCTCTTTCTCTCCGTCTCTATCCCTCGATTTCTTCTTCCCTTGCCCGTCACCGCCGTTCCCCTCGCCCACCCCCCTCCCTCTGCCTTCGTCGTGGCCGTACACTGCTCGGTACGCGAGACTCCCTGCTCCCCCAGTACCCCCACCCCACCCGTTGCCTCCCCTCCTTAACAGGGCGCTATTTACCCTCGCAGTTCCGGCGACGGCCGAGCGTGGCGCTGTTCGTTCTTGCGTCGCATCTTGTTCGGTGTGTTGTGTCGACGTGCACAGCGTCGGACTCACGCTAGCGCGCACAGTCCCACGCGGATCTTCGCGCGCGCCTGCTGCTGCGAGTGTCATCGTGAATCGGGGTGTTTATCCGATTTCGCGATGTCTTTCTTCCGCCGCCAACCACGACGTCGACAACGACAACAAAATACCAATGTCGCAGCCACGTTCCCGATTTCACGCTTACGGCCGTCGTACGACGCGCGGTCACGCAACGCAGTAATCCTCGGAGATGATGCCACCGCTGTCGCAGCGCGTGTGTCAACGAATCTCGCCGTCAAGAGGAAAAGGAAAAAAGACGAGACGGGAGAGCACGACGAACGAAGAGAGAGAAAACAACATACTCGCGGCCATTTTAACTGCGTCGTACGCTAACCCGGGCCACCCAGTGTGTAGTATACGAGAGCCAGAGAACCGCCGCCACCGCCGCCGCTCTCTCCTTAGGCTTAAACTGCGTCTCTCGCGTGTGCGCTTTGCTTCTGCGCACGCGAGTCAGTACATGTTTTCTCACACATACATGGACGACAGCTTCGCGACGCTCGTGCGTTACGCGCACTTTCTCGTACACGACCGAGTTGTTTGTCGCGTTCGGGACGTCTTTCGTCACGATCCAGAGCCGAGTCGCAGAAAATTGACAGTGACGGGGGACACGCACAACGGAGGATCGTCGATACAGTGACACACCAGCGAGAGGCGACACGCGAACGGAACGTGTCCGCTCGACCGGTATGTTTGCTCGTTTCACGACCACGAGAGAAGCGCGCCAATCGACGAATCGGTGAGAATCGACAGTATTTTGTATGGTCGTATTGTATCTCGCACCGACGTATTGTGCGCGATGAACATGGAACGAACGCGATATCGCGGAAACCCCCGTGGGAATAAACGCGAGGACGATAACAAAGGAATGATCAATCGCAGTATACGAGGAAATTTGTTCAGCCGGTAACAACGGATTTGACAGCGACCGGGGTTACCCTATGATAACCCGTGCGGAAGAATCGGGACGCGATGGAATAATTGGAAGTGCGCGAAGCCATCGAGGAAAGGAATACGTGTCGAGGTGAAGGATCGTCGTAAACAGACCGATCGAGAGATGACGAGAGACCGAGCGAAAGTACGGGCAGCATTCGTTACGGCGTGGCGGCCTCGTGAATTCCTGTCGCGGGACACAACAATACAAAGGAGGAAAAGAACCAAAAACGTAAGTCATACGTATGGAAAGAGGTTAAAGACGCGCTAAAAGTGGGGATGAGGAAAGTTCGACGTCCGAGGGCAGTAGCGGGACACACAGAAAGAAAGAAAAGTTATCGTGTGCGCGACGTAGGTACGAATGAAGAACCGCGTGACTCGGAATCTGCGCAGTAAATCGCGTTCACGTGAACGCGGACTCGAAGGCGCCGCGAAATTCCCTGGCGCCCAACGACGCAACCATTCGTCACGAGGAGGTGGAAACCTTTGAAACTCGATCGTGTATCACGAATATAACCGACTGTTTCGTTCCTCTCGTTTCACACGTTTTTTTTTTTCTTTTGTTTACTCCGTTTTGTTCCTGTACTCTTTGACTTTTGTCTTCCGATATATACCTTGCTCGCGGTCTCGCTGGCTTATTCCATTCGTCTTTTAGCTTTCGTTCGTCGACCAAGCACCGAAGCCCCTTCTGCGAAAGACGTGGGCGACATGGTGGCTTACGTAATGCCCCGAGCGATAAGACGGATAACGCCGCGGCGGCTTCGAGCGCGCCACCGAAGCGGCGCCTCTATTTTCGAACGCGCGAGTCACACTGGTTACCGCCTAACCGTACGCGTCGTGACACACCCGAAAAAGTCTTTCCAGGATAAAAACGTCATTCTTGTCGCATCGTTCATGATGACCGTGTTTCATGCGTTACTGCTCTATTCGCGGTATTTAAGCACACGTTTAATCAAGAACGCCAACTTGTTATTTTTTGATCTATCGAACCCATAGCGAGTCATCGATGACGTTCCTAAGAAAATTCGATAGCCCGACTCTATGAAAGCAGATTGGTGCTTATAAAAGGGCAGAGGGAACATGTACAACGTTCGAAATTCTCTCCACGCGTCTGTAGTGTGCGTGGCACCGCCTACGGAGACCGTCTGCTCGAGTCGTCGCCTTCCGATCGATCGTCAACGGTTCACCAAGGTGAAACGATCCGAGTGACGAGCGGTGAGAGTTCCTTTGATCGGTGACCCCTGATTCTTCAAGGATACGTCGTTACCGTGATATCAAGGTCATTTATTAAGACGAACAAAATCGTGTTCTTTCCTCCTACGTATATACCCGTTCGTCTTTTGCTTTCGAGTTGTTCGAACGATCGAATTGGCAATAGAGAGAACTATATCACCAAGGTTGTGCCATCGAGGGCCACGTGGTACCGGACGTCCAAAATCTCCATAGCGCGAACTGTGATAACGTACCGAGAGGAACAGCGTGACTCATCGGCCTACGTATGCGAAACTAAACCATCCTGCACGATATTAAAATGATGCAACGTTTTGCAATTCACGCGTTAGCTCGAACGGGACGTTCCGCTTCTCGTGCGTTATAGAAAGCTATCACAGACCGAGGCTTGGCTCTCGTGATGATTCCTGGCGTATATCTCGAAACCACCGTCCTCGTCCCCGACTGTATCGTTTTTATCTGAATTGGAGATTCGCGCGACTCTACACTTCGTGTCTTTCTCTCTGTGTGTATATATTTTACCGCGCATGTGTTATGTGTGTATCGCGTCAAAGGACGATCGAGGGGAAAATATTGGAGAATAGCTTACTGCCAAATTGATACAGCGTATTCCGAAGCTTAAACAGATGGAAAACGTTCGTATAAAGTTCATATCGTATGTAAATAATTTATTATAGAATTCATTACGCGAATTCTTTTGTCCCGCCGCTCTGTTGATAATAGAATTATTGCTTTAATATATTGCTATAGAAATAACAATTGCTTTCTTATTATTATTATTATTACTGGTTAATGGTTAAGAATTCTCTTAATCGGTTACTATTATCCGGTACCTACTTAGACGATGTACGAAACTAAAAACCATCGTACAACATTACTCCATAGGCAACTCTGGATAAATTTCTAGTACAAGTTTATACGAAACTTTTCCATCTGTTTAACCTCTACGATGTATCGTAACAATTTCGTGCCAACCTATTAAGCCGCATCGTATATTAGCCGTTTGGAAATCATATTGATCGAGCGCACGTAATTGGAAGATACAGGAAAATCGTAAAAACTGTGTACTTGATATTTATCTTAGAATTTACTGTTACTCGTGCCGATTCTCTTGCGACGAATAAACTTACGAAAGCGAGTCGGTTATTTCTCGTGAATCGAACATTAATCGTGCGTTCGTATGAATGGAATTGCGAAACGGAAAGTGAAATTAATCGATTTGTCTACCGAGAGACTCGCGTATGCGCTCTTCGATCTGTGCAATCTGTCGATAATAATCGATCGTAACGACGTAAAAGAAGGCTTGTTTTTCACCGAGACATGGGCAAACGACGGCAATTGGCGTATCAAAAACTTCGCTTCGCCAACGTTGGAAGAGGGGCGACGACTGGTGGTGGGGAGATCTCACTTCGCATGGTGGACGAGCAAGATGGCGGCCCGGGTTAGAGACACGTGAGAATCGCGTTGCCGCGTCACGGATCCCCAAAAAATACTCGCGTACGTATCGATATCGATACGAACGATTTCCCTTCGACCAACGTGAACACATCGACCTCGTCTCCTGATCGATCGCCGACTACGAACTCGACTCGAGCTCTTTCAACCGAGGATTATGCATCGTCCGCGTTTTCTTCGGTCGTTTCAACCTTCTCATCCGACGACGTCGTGCGTGATTCAGGATTTGAAACGAATCCATGATACCAGAGACCTACGAGGTAAGCTAATTGATGATAGAATTTCTTTCTCGTCGCCGTGGAACCGCCGTCGATCATTTCGTGGAGATCTTTACCACTTGGACCTTTTGATTAACCGGCTTAATGGGGTCTGAGGCAGTTTGGTTATACGATGACTTGGGAAGAAATTGCCTAAACTGTATCTGTAGTTCCGTTCGATGAACTTGTAATTGTGCCATCTACTAATCTCTTCTTTTTCCTTTAAACGGTTATAGGTTGAATGGTTTTGCTTTTAAATCGCGTTCATCTCGTATAAAATGAAATTGACTTATTAGATGTAATATACGTTTTATAATTTTAATACCAGAGACGTCGAGAGTATGCACGCGTGCATCGAGAGAAACGTTGCGCAAGTAATTATTACGTAGAAAAAAAGGTAAATTTATGTGACCCGTTTCTCGAGCGTTAATTTATGAATGAATTTTTATCCGCCAGTTTTTTGTTTAAAGATATTTTAATTGGACGACGATTGATCGAGTTGTTGATATTCACGCTCTGAGATTCTACCTTTTTCTAAATTTAATTAATGCATACGGAGGTGAAAGGATAGTAAACGACCCGGACGTTTATACGTATGAAACGAGAACTAACTTGGTGTCATTAAATTCTTCCAATGAGAAATACTCCACTTAAAGGTCATTGTTCACACGAAAAAGTGTTTAGTTATGCTACAAGATCCTGTCGACGACCATTTGTCGGAGGAAGGAAGAAACTAGGTAATATCGGTCGGCGAAGCAATAACGCGTTGCCTAGTTCCATATGCAATGTCTAAGAAACAGCTTCTAGTACTTGTAATTACCAGTTTACCACTTGGCCGTTCCGTTGCAAGTATTTGCATTTTCCTGTAATTAGAACTCTCATCCCGGTAGTATGTTGCTTGCCATCAGCTAAAGTGGTAAACGAATGTCAGTGTCCGCTGCATCCGTTTCCTTCCGCAAGGGATTCTTCCTGTCTATAAATCGCATTTTATCTGTGTTCGCTCTTCCTTTTTCCTAAAACGGTTCGCTCGATCATCATTTACTTTTTCGCTGTCCTTTCTAACGTATTAATTTCTTTTTTTCCCTTCTACCGTCACGAACGCTCGCGCAAATAAAATTACGGGCATTCGTTATGGGGCCGCATGTCTGGTATTCACGGTTCGACCTGTCGCGACCAGTCGAGGGTTTCAAGGAAACTGGTACAACTACTTTATCGGCCGAGGAAGATCGACGCAACTGCCTGCACTGATTTTCATTTCAATGCGTGGCAAGATTGTTTGTTCGGGACGTTGAAGAACGCGTCGACGGAAAGTTAAAGATACCTGGGCCGGTCGTGCTCGAACCAACCTGTCTGCGAACTTTCTAACAAGGGAAGGGGGTCATCGCACCTCTTCTCCTCCTCTTCTCCTTCTTTATCCGTTTCTCAAATTTTGTTCGCTTTCTTTCTCAAACGTTTCAACGTTTCACGCGAAAAAGCATCGACAGAGATGATGCACGACGGTTGGTGAAAGCGTGTCGACGGTGGATGCAAAAATGGGTAACGATATTACGTGCTTAAGGGCGAATGCAGAAGGGGTGTGCCGAGAGCGATGGCTGTCGGAAGCTGTAATGGAGATTGATGGCTGCCGCCGCGGAAAAGTCGATGTTGCGAAAGTAAATTAGTACGCGAAAAGCTAGATCGAGCCTAAAATATTGAAATCTGTGATAGAATAGTTATCGTGTCTCTTTCTTTGTCCTGGTCTCTCTCTCTCTCTCTCTCTCTCTCTCTCTCTCTCGTTCGCTCGTTCGTTCGTTCGTTCGCTCTCGCTCTCGCGTCCCCATTCTAATTCGGCTGGCGACGTCCGCTCCGTTATCGAACCCTCGGGTTTGTACGAAACAATTCCAGCTTCTACGTCGATAACGCGTTTCGAATTGCGGACCGAAACAATCGAGGCACTCGTGAACCGGGGGAAGAACGAACAGGAGCGTTTAACTAATTGACGAGAGAATTCGGTAGGTACTTACTGCTATGGATACACGCAGAGATTTCTTTTTACACGTCGGTAGATACGTGCGGTTACGGTTTTGATAAAATATTTTGATAAAAGTGAAATCACTCGAATGATTGAAAAGATATATTCTTAGATCCCTCGCGCGTTGTATCGATTGACAAAGAAATTACAATAATTCGTGTCCGAGGAAACGCTAAATGTCGATAATGGCGTGCGTTAATAGCTATCGGTGGCGATAAACAACAAAGGCTGAAAGCGACAAACAGGCTAAAAGCGTGCAAGGTGTGGAACGCAGTCAGGTGGGCGAATCGCATTTGGCTGCTACCATAATTGTACTTTCACGTTGCGCCATTGTTTTGTGCGGCCGCGTGGGCAGCTTCTCCGTACGCGAGCATGCGTTAAGGGTTGATTTTTCCACGAGTTATTGTCGAGTGATACGCCGTAGAGGCACTTTATTTCGTGACAAACGTCATCTAGTTCGACGCTGAGAAAGAGAGAGGGAGAGAAATAAAACACAAGGAAGAGATACAAAAAGAAAAATGAGAATCAAGATGGCACGTACGAGGAATTTTTCGCGCGAGATCTCGACCACTTGAGACAATTATTCTTGTCTTGTGAATAAAATCGAGAATGAAATGAAGAAAAAAATCGTATTCCGAAGCGTCCCAACAAAACGCCTACATGACGTAGGTAAAACGGAGCGTACTCGTTTATGGCTCACGTGTCTCGATCTTAATGAGGCTGCTTTGCGTTTCTTCGCGGTTGAAACACGCGTGTACGCGTCCCACTCCTTCCGCGTGTAGGCGCCGCAGATCTTTCATCGGCTCGTTACGATTTATAATTTGTCAGAAACGGCGATACGATCGCTCGGTCATCGAACCGTTTAAGGGATCCGCACGACCGCTAATAAATAAATCGTGGCACCTCAATGGCGACCGGAGTTTTCATCGTATATCAAGACCGCGTCACTACGAGGATTTTTCGATGATTCATCGGTTTCTCGAGAACCAATCATCTACGATCTACAAATTACCGTCATTTTCTCGTATCTTCTTATTTGTTTCTTCAAATTACCGTGTGGATGGCGCGTTATCGGTGTCTGGAGGCAGCTTGTTCCTCGTTTCACCGGCACGATTAGCAGCAAAGTAAATATTGTCGGTGGCAGCTACGTTTCCTCGCGTCTTTGTCGTCGATGTCGGCGCAGAGACACAGTAAGTTCGAAGGAAACCCAACGAGGGTGCAGGTGGCTCGTATGTCAAGAAGATGAAGTCTCTCGTCTTGGAACAATGGGCTATGACGTGCGCGCCAGGAAGCATACATGTCTTGCTTCCGGTGACTCGCCGTCTAATTGATTCTCAACCCTCTTGTTCGGTTAACGTCGTCTATCGGGTCTCAAGCTTTGCCGCCGCGTTCTCTAGGCCCCGTCGTCTTTGTGCGTCGTTGTCGTGTTACGTCGGCGTCTAGGTGAGGACACAACGGCGAACTGCGGCGCCGCCTCGCACACGCGTTCACCCGCCGCCCGTGTGTGCCGTTTTCGTTCGACTTCGACCAAACGATCCACGAAAAGTCGTAAAACACAGGTACTCTCTTCGCAGGCAAATTCTAATGCAGATATAGAGAACCGAGAGGGGGAGCAGAAACCCCGGACCTTCCTCCTTTCACGACCGATTTAAGATACGCCGACGTTTCGTAGCGCCGGTGACGACGTTTTCTTTGAACTTGGACCGCCCGTGAAATATTCACCTTCGGTGTAATATTCAACGGCGTGTCGTAAATTTCGCGTGCGCCGCCGCAAAAATTGGCCGACACAACCAGCGTCCTTGCACGAAGTCCTTGTGCTCGCTCGTTCTAAAAGCGACCCCGTGCGTCGTTCGTGCCTCCTAAAAGGAAAGAGCACGAAAAAAAGGAGGAATACCGATCGGAAAGGTCACATCGTCTCGTTATTGCGGCGAATTAATCTTCGACCGAAATAGCGTACCATTCCACGATTACGCCATTCCAGTTTCGCTTCTAAATATACGTTTTACATCGTTCCCCGGTTACAGTCGCCGATAATTCTCAGAAAACTACATTCTCGCAGAAAACTGAATTATTATTCGAATTATCGACCTCCTTTGGGCATTACAAACGTGTACCTATGATGCAGGATCGCGTCGCAATATCTTGAAAGACGAATAAAAGTCTGCTGCTTGACAAAGATCGTTCCAATCATCCACATCCGATTCATTCGGTGTATCCACCACCGAAAGAGTTGCTCTAACGAAACTTCAAATTACGTCGCCATTGTACATTTCAAATTTTTCAACATCCGAAATTCGTTGCGCACACACCTAGAAAATGAAGCGACAAGGATGAAGAACGCAAGGATATGAGAAATTTGACCGATAAGCACGAGTCGGAGACAAACTAACGGGGTAGGCGTGTACAGGCGATCACAGAGTCTGCCGGCAGACTCACGGGGGTTTGTTTTGGTGTGCGACTATCGAAAAGAGTGCGTGGTCCGCTCCCGCAGTCCGTGCCAGGCACGCAACTGCACGCACATACAGTATCATGTCCGCGCGACCGGTTACACACGCGTGGATGCAAAATGCGATGCGTGCACGCAGCCCGCCTCCATGGCCTGTACGAAAGATAGAGTACCGATAGCGGCGATTCGCCATGGCCAGCCGTGATTTAGGGGTCGCTATGGCGCCGCAATTCAGAAACAAGGGTTCGTTGAACCCGTTCGCAACCCTCGCCCGCGATCGTTACTCTAAAAGCTCTGTCAGCGTGATTACGAAAATGTAGGATGGTGTACAGGGTGGGGCGTGCGAGATCGAGTTTTTCTTTCTCACGTCGACGACTTTTCACTCAAAGATTCACGATGATCGCTTCGCGAGAATGCAGTCGCGATCTATGCAGAGACGAGAGAATTTTGTACGAGCGTTTCAGTAACGTTAGATTATGCGAAGATGTAGACAAAAAGGTGGTCGTGCTTACGATAGGTAAAAATTGTCGAAAAATTACGTATACATGTATTGTGGGAAGCTGAAAAGATTTGTAAATTTTTGTTCAATAATTCGCTACGATCATAATTGCGCGCGAGATCGAGATGGATGGAATGAAATCCGAAGTCGTGTAGACGAATGGATCAAGCAGAGTCTCTTCTCTGTCATCCAATCGCTAGTCTTCTCTTGATTTCTTTACATCTCTGCACGAATCTCTCTACGCACGTGTGAAAATAAAACGTGCTCGAAATAAATTTCTTACGAATTCGAAAAAGTCGCAAAAGCGCGTAAGAAAGAGTCGTTCGTCCTTTACCGAACCAAATCTTTAACAGACGCGTTGCTCGTGGCGGAGGAACGATGGTTCCGATTGAAATCACCAGCTCGAAAAATTTATACGATAAACGCGCCGCGATGTGCGTAACGGACAGCGCGGCGGGTCGCCGTCAAGTGGCAGATTGTAAACATCCGGTAGCCGATGCAAATCCGCCTGCAGTGTGACGACTGTAGGCGAAACAGCTCTACAGAGAGAGAGAAAGCAGCATACCGTATACGTCATTGTCCGATTGCGTGCGACTATGTATTCAGGTTCTGTTGCGATCCTCCGATTCATACGGAATACGCTGGCAGCGCATTTTCCCTGGCAAAGACTGAGATACGTCTACGTCTTCTACGACGGCTTCTTTTGTACCAAGTTATTTTAAGAGCGCAGAATTTTGCACGCTCGCTCGAGTATGGCAACCGCGTCCGCGGATAAAGACAAATAAGGGAAACAGCTCGTAACGCGCTTAGAGATTCGTTAGAGCTACAACTTTGTTCGACGAGTCTTCTTCGAGATCGTTTCATCGAATGATCTTTCTGTTATTATAAGTACCTACTCTTTGTTAGAGATATACACGGTTGCACGATCGACTAGCCAGCCAGTAGTCGCGCCCGAGTAACCATGGAATGAACGATGGCGCCGTAAATTCGTTGAGAAACTGGACGATTCTACGAAGTCTGGTCGAAAATATCTGCTCGGCTGACTAGACGATATTATAAAGGCTAGCGTTTCCTCGTTGCTGTCTTTGGTTTTTCATCTTGTCATATAGTTGCTTTACTTTATCAGGTTTACTTGGTTTGCCTTTTGACTTTTCAAAGGTTTCAGTTAGTACGTCGATTTTATAAAAAAATTCGCCTATCGATACTATATCATATTCTGTTCTAATACAAGTGAGGATTGTTGAAAGGAAAATTAGATAAATATTTTTCTATTAACCCCGACAAAAATGATCTCGATCGTATCTTTGGCCAACTGTATTTCGTAATTTACAAACGTTAGACGTTGTTAGCCGGTTTTAGAATGTAGATTAAATATGAAACCGAACGGCAAGATGGCGTGGAGAAACAACACGTACCTACTTCTCGTCATACTCCACAAATAATCGACACAAATCACTCTGTCCTTGGCACGGTTATCTACGATATTTCGTACTGGTTTTCCGTTTCTCCATTAGAAACAACGTGGTATTTACGAAAGGAAGTCGGCAAGAAGGCCGTAAACTTGGTTTCCAGGCTGCAGCGCGTGTTCGTGCGTTCATAACGTCTGCGTATCAATGGCGGCTCTGACTTTACCGTTTACCTTACCGACCGTTCCTCCTCCTCGCACTTTAACGACTCTCTACGGTTCTCGAAATTATTTTCTTCTGCCGTGTCGATGCCAAAACGAAACCAAACGAAACGAAACACGACGTTGAACGATTACACGCGAGATATCGAGAAATTGGGATACACGTATACCGTCGATCGGACAGCTCTCGAAGGAGAAACACGAACCGTCCCGTGAAATGTCGCGTGTTCTTGCCTCGACAGTCGGATGCCACCTTAATCGATCGCGTTCGCAGAGACGCTTTCAGCGCATAATGAGAAAGCTGCCGGCGTGGATGCGCCATTGATTTTCAACCGGAAACTAACTTCCACGGGTAGAAGCAACAAGTAATTACTTTAAAGAAATTGAATTACACGGACTATATAGTGCGAAGCGCGCGCGTCTCCTCGCGTAAGTACACTCACTGTAATCGAATCACCGAACATTTTCGTGTAATCAAGATTGTTTGCGCCGCGGCTGTTCCCCGTGGACATTTTTTCTTCTCTCTCTCTCTCTCTCTCTCTCTCTCTCTCTCTCTCTTTCTCCTTCTTTCTCTTTCTGTCCCCTTGTTCCACTCCGTTCTTAGTATTTCACAGAGTTTTTCCAGTTCGCGACCGCGAGAAAGGGAACGTTGATTATCGGCTCTCTCTTTCTCTCTCTCCCTCCCTTCCTCCTTCTCCCCTCTCCACTTCTCCCTCTCCCTCTTCTCGCTAAGACATCGTACAGAGAAAATGAGGACCTCTCGCGGTGCCACGGCATTCATACCCTATCGGGGACGTGAGAGGGTAAAAGACGGTTTTCACAGGCCCGAAAGACGATCGTTCGTAATGTTGTTCCCCGAATGCACACGGAACCCCTTACCCACCTTCTACCCTTTGAACTTTTGAGAGACCACTCGACACTTGGAAAGATGCCTCTAAGCGTTCAATGAGGCCAATACCACGAGGGTGCGGCTCTTAACAAGGTTATGGGGCTCTCCTCTTCTCTCTCTTCCTTACTCTTAGTCTCTTTCCTCCCATTTCTCCTTCTAACATTCCCTTTAGTTGGCTGCATTTACACCATGCTTCTCTCTAACTCTTTTCTCTCCCTCTCTCTCTCTCTCTCTCTCTCTCTGCTCGTACCTCGCGCAACGGTATAGCAGCATTCGGGCGTGAGACACTCTTTCCTCTGTCTCAGTAAGGGGTGGTTGATTTGGGCGCGAAATTGCCCGACAAAATCAAATTTCATTTCGCCGAGGGCGTGTCTGGACAATCGAGCAGCCAAGTGGCCAGCGGCCAATCTGACTATCTCGTCAACCAATTTTGTCGGTGATTACTTTACTCCTCGTTGCTCATGTCCGATGACGAGCGAAGCGCGGCTTTCGACGCCGCGCGCGTTTTCCAAGCGGTCTTCGCGCTCCCGCTCGACCTTGCTTCATGATTTAAAGTCGTTTTACGAAAATTCGTTTCGTCCGACTATATTTCTCGTTCTCCTTTCTGCTCTCTCTCTCTCTCTCTCTCTCTCTCTCTCTCTCTCTCTTTCTCTCTCACGCCCCCCGAGTAGTCGGTCGTCTTACCCGTTTCGCCGTTTATAATACAATAATCGCAGGTTGCCACGTCGAGACAAGAAACGTTTCTCTCTTTCTTTCCGCAGCCACCCGTTTCTGTTTCTCTCGCGGAATACCTGTCATCGCCACGCTTGTAATTTAAATTCTCTTTCGCGAAATTCATTTTTTCCCTTTGCCCCACCGGATTCTAATTACGCGACGATGCCCTGAGAAGCGTATCCGCGGAAAGACATCTGTTACCCTCGAGTTTCTTTAATATCCGATTATATCGTTCCCGGATGGAAAGCTCCGAGAGGAAGAAACAATTACACGCACGCGTATCTTTTCTTCGCCGCAATGAGGCTGGTTACAAAGGGAGGGAACTCGATAAACTGGATGCTCGTCAACGAATACGATATTCGTAATTAAAATAACTCGTTCGCTCGTTCTCGCTCGTTATAGTCTTGCCAAGCTTCGCGAGCTTCTTATTCCCCTTCGTGGAACCACGTACCCGCGATTCTGCCGCGTTTCACCGGAACGTGTAATCACGCGCTGGCGCGCACGCGTGAAACGATCGGGCAAATTTTCTTCGCTCCGGCCTCAAGGTAAAGCGCAAAAATTTTCTCGTCTCGCTCGCGGTTTGCCACACATGTGTGAATGTGCCCCGGGGTAGCTTCCCACGCGGCACCTGCGGAGACGAAAGCTCCGCTTATCGTGGAAAAAATCTAAGAATCTACGAAAAACGCAGTGGGAGACGCGTGTGTTCGTGTTTGTGTCCGTCCTTTTTTCAACTGGTGTGCCTTTTATGTATATACATCCGTGTTTGTATATTATGCTCGTTTCTGACTGTATACAAGAATTATTCTAGTGGATAGTACGCGTGTGCGTGCAACGAAGATCAGGTCCGAGTTTATAAGGGTTCCTGGAAGGGCGGCGACCTCCCTTGGGCCTCTTTCATCTGGACCGCGTCCTTCTCACTGTATCCCCCTTTGCCCCTTCTATCTCCTATTTTCTCTCTCTCTTTCCGTCCTTCCAAACGTACCCTCTCTTTTTCTCCTCCCCGTTTTTTCTCCACTTCTCCTCCCTCGTTCGTCGAGTTTCTTTTCTCACCTTTCCAGCTGAAATCCCATATCTAGCTGGCAGGCAGAGAGATACGCTCTTGTAAGTGATCCAAATCGGACGAATTCACTTGATCCCGCGGTCCAAGCCTCCCCCGTACGTTATCATTTTCGCGCGCGAACTATACGCGCGTTGTGTTCGTTGGTATCGATCGTTTCGATTCTGCTTATTTTCTTTCTTTTTTTTTTTTGTTTTTTTTTTTTTGTTTTTTTTGAGCATATGTATATGCACTTGAAATATACAGAATTATAACACTGACAAAATACGATATCGAAGAATACTTGATGTTTGTTAGGGCAGTCGGCAAAGTATGAAGTCGACCTCAGTGTAAGCAATTATTTCTATATTTCTTCGAATAATTGTCTTATTTTCTAGTAAGAATATCACAAAATTCGTCATTCTCTCGATCTTTCGTTAAAGTTTATGCAAAAATTTGAAATATCACAGCTTCGAACATAGCCGTGGTATTTTGATTGCACGGGAATATAAGTGAAAATGCGAAACGAATGAAACAAATCACGGGCCCTTCGGTTTAGAGCGTAAAAGTTGATCGGCTAGGAGCTACTGTCGAACATGGCTCGTCTCTTAGTTGGACGCGACTGTCAGTTGGAGCCTTAACGAGATTAATTAACACGCCGAACCGTAGCGGCGCGACTTGCGAAGCGTCCGACTCGAAACCGGTACAGAAGCGCGAATCCCGCCTTCGCTTCGTACAAAATAATCGAGTTTCACGAGACACCAGGCAGAAAGAAAGAGAAAGAGTAGAAAAAGAGAAGAAAAGGGAACGTGTACTCTCTATGGCTTTCCGGCCTCGGGCCCCCGCGTTTCATTTGCTCGTGTCAGTCTCAAATTTCCACGTTCGACGCGTACCTACCTGGTACTTGTGCCCATCTCCTCGTTTACGTCGTTCCGTACCTGTGCCCGGTTCTCCGATTCTTTTCGGCTTCTACCTGTGCAACCGTCCACGGGACGCCCGTGAAGGGATGCAAAATCGTTAATGTACGGCTCGAATGAAGGATAATCTCCTGGAATAACTTCATCATGCTCTCGAGTAGCCGAGTATTTTATAAAAATGTAGTAGAATGAACTTGCTTTTTCAATATTCGGGTCTTTTTGTGGGGCTAATATTTTTTGACACGGGAAGAGTTTGATGATTTTTATTCGAAATTAATACTCTCATACTGTCCTAGGCTTTTAAAAAATTTAAAAGAGTTTTCAATAGCAATACAAACTCTAATAAACGACATTTCGATCTTGTCTATGGAGGTTTAATGTTTTAGAACCTTGGGAACATTTTATAAGATGAACGTCGCTGATCCTTTGTCATAGGGGATTTGGAAATAAACAAAATTGCCAGTAATTTATAACTTATTAATCGTATCGACCTATTTTTAATCGCAGCCTGTTCAACGCAATTACGCGGTTCATCGACCAAATAAATTATAGTATACGCTGGAATATATGTGTGTACGGTTCGTTTATCGTTAGGACAACGATTGACCTTTTGCGGTTGAATCGCACTGCCCAGCCAGATATTGGTGATATCAAACGCTGGGATCCAACTGTGTCCGCAAGGCATATCGAAATTTAGGCTAGCGTTCTCTATAAATTTCACTGCGTCCTATAACTGAAACGCGTATCGACAGATAGGATACTATAGGTATTTATGTCATCGCACTTTGCCTTTTTTAATATTTTGTCCTGCGCGATTAAAAAGATTACTTTACCAACTGTTGGTCGCACAACTATCGATATATTGTATAATTTATAGTATGCTATATATAGTACATTGCAACTAAGTAAGTAACCCGTTACTTTGCGCTTCGACATATTACGCTTCGTACTTAGATACGTAACTACGATAAAATTGAAATTTAGAGAAAAAGATTGCAAGTGGTAAATACAAATTGGACAGTGCATCTATCATGCATTTCGAGCGTCGTGCATCGCGTCTAAATTATTACCGCGGAATCGAAATATCAAGCTTCGGGTTACAAATTTAAATTCAAATTACGAAGCTAATACTCTCATGGTAGCTGTATCTCGTAATAGCTTATAATTGCACTCAATAATAATCATTTTCTCTGATTTCAGGTAAGTCCAGTTAAGCTCTATCCACGCTGCACGCGATTTCACCATTTCCGGTAAGTGTTCTTACCGACTGCTTCATTTACAAACTCTTTTACCACCTAACTGGCAAAGAAAAACTAGAGAAAAAACGAAAAGAGCAGAAAGAAAAAAAAAAGAAAAAAAGGTAAAAACGGGAACCAACACTGGTCGGTAGAAAAGCGGTATGCGCGGTGCGCCTGTGACGCAAAGCGTGACACATTCTTTCCCTCTCTTTTCCTCCTGGCAGCGTATACACGCCGGTGTGGTTTCACGATTTCTTCGACATTCTTTGGCAGAGTAGTCGCGTATGTAGATCAGCGTCTCGGGTCAGTCGGGCCGTTGCGGTCTCTCTCTCTCGGTGTCATGGCGTTCGCCGGACAAGGAAGCGATGCGAATACACGGATCTCTTTCTCGGGAGAAGCCTACGACGCAGTTGCTCCCGCGGTAGGTACGCGCAACTGCGTCGTCGTTCGAATAAGGATCGTAGGAAGAAGAAGGGGGAGGGAGAGAGTGCGAGCGTCGCGAGAGCGCGTTTTCAAGAGCGACAAAGATAAAGGAAGGGAAAGAGACTAGTGTGTGCGCGTATGTGTGTATGTGTGCGTGTTGCTTGGAGAGAAAGAAAGAGGTCGAGAGAAAGATAGGGCGAACTGTGTGCGGAGAAGGCGATGTGGATTGAACGGGGAGAAGGAGAGAAAGAGAGAGAGAGAACGAGAGAAAAAGAGAGGAGTGTATGCTGTGAAGTTACGGGCCGGTCACGTGGTCCCACGTTCGTCTCGCGTACCTTCTTAGTGTGCCCCGCTTCGGACACGCGCGCGTACCTATGTGTGTACGTACGTAGATGGTGCGTGGATGTGTTGGCACTTGGAGGGGGCGGGAGAGCCCGAAGGGAGGGGTGGTATGCGGGAAACGTTTTCCTCGGTTCCCACGGCGCGACGCCTCCCCCTTCGCTCCTCGCTTCTCGCCCTTCTGTTGCCCTCTGTCGGGCATACAGGCGCGCGCGTGCGGCCTCGTACACCTAATACCCCAGCGTGCTCACACATATACCCGTTCCAGCGAGGATCACGAGTGTACATACACTGTACACGCGCTATCCCACCACCGAAAAACTGTAGCTGTCGCGGGGGGGTGGGGAGGGCAGCGACGCCACTGGACCGCCTGAGATGCTGCGAGGCTCGACAGCGCGCGATCTCTGGCCGCCCGTACCCATCCGAAGACGAAGAGGGCGGCGTGCTTCTTTCTAAGCGTGTGTGCGTGCGTTGCGTAGCGAACGTTAGGACCTACGAGTGGGTGTACGTCGCGACGTGCGCGCGTGTACGTTGCGTCGTCGAACCGCTGATTGCCAGGGGAAAGGGAGAAAAACGACGCTTCCTCTGTTCTCTTTTTGTAGAGACGCGCGACACCGGGATTTTGGAATCTGTCAAAGGGGCGGTGTGTGTTCGATCGAACAGAAGGAAAAAGGTAGTCTCGATACTGCGATGGATTTTTTGTGAATTTCAGCATCATTCGATGCACCGTGGTTGTTCGTGGTGTCGCGAGTCGATTTAGCGTCTGATGCAGCCTTCGTGGTTTTCGCTTAAATCGCGTCCAACATCCGTTAATTGACTTCGCCCGAAACGGAACGCACGAAACTCTGTTAAGATGGGAAGAAACGGTGATCCGAGAATTCGCCGGCAGATCGTATTTTTTTTCCCTCGTAACGGGCTCCAATTTCAGAGGAATGCGCTCGTTCGCAAGACCTTTCGAGATAAGACAGAAGGAAGAAACTCTGGCCGAGAGACTTGACTTTCGCACACCGGTCGCGGCATACCAATGGACCGTCCGATTTGCATCCTACCGATGCAACAATTGCCAAATTACAAGCGTTTCGGTATGGGAAGAAAGTCGCGATTCTCGGTGATACGTTGACCCTTTGGACGTTCTGTCAACGCGATCGCGAGCGTGCGAGTCAGGTCGTAGTTAGTGGATGGCCACGTGGTTCGAATACCGGGGCTGCAGTCCCTGCGATTGCTTCGCCGGTCGGTATTCGAGATTCGTACTCGAGCGCGTCCAGTGTGCCCACGATGCTTCCAAGTCAGGCATTTCCCTCCCTGTTTCGTTCGTTCCTCCTCCTCTCGCGGCCCTTGGCCTCCGCGCTGCCTCTTGAAACCGCTGCCACATCGCATTGACGACATTCTCTCACGTGCCGGCCACTCGTGTCGCGTCCGTCGTTCCTGGTAACAAGAGAGGAAAGATCAGGGAAGAAGGCGGGAAAAATTCCACCGCGTGCTCCTTCTGTGTTTCCAGCTAGTTGAACGAAAATAATTCGCCACGTAAACCGAGAGTAAACCGGGTGAAACTAGAAGAACGTGTTTCGAAATTTTCAAACGTTAGCTAGCTACGCAGAGATACATGCAAGCCTTCGTTGCGATTTACCCATCGAAAAGTCCTAGCACGATAACGAACAACGTAACCGATCTATCGGTCGATCGAAGAGCGTGTGCCAAGGGACGGTGATCCCTCAAGTTCCACGAACGGAGCACCTTTCCGGACGTTCCACGCGGGACGTGGAACTCCGCGATGGAATTTCGAGGAACCTCGGAACGAGAAAAGGAGGAGAGAGAAGGATAGAAGTGCGGTAGGTGGTGGGACGGTGGTTGTCGTTTGGTTCCTGGTGTTCTTACTGCATAGCCGGGTGCTCGGGTACCTACCTACTCACTCCCTCGTACCAAAAGGGCAGCACACCTTGGCTGGCCATTGGCTCTCCTCCGTCCTCTTCTCTCGTCCGAGAGAGAACGTCACGACTTCTCTGTCTTTCCCATCGTCGAGGTTCTCCTGTGTTCCACATAAATACACAAATACCCTGGCATAGCCGACTGGCGCGTATATACCGGGACCACGGCCGCATTCCACGACCCCCGCCCTTTCCCTCTCACCTCTGCCTCCGCCTTCCCTCTTTTTCCCTCTCCCACCTTCGTCTCTCTACCCTTGTGTGCCGTCACCACTACTACCAGCGGCAGGAACAACAGCATCACTAACATCACTAGCACCACCATTGCCGCCACCACCACTATCACCACCACCACCATTACCACCACCACCATCACCACCACCTCCTCCACCACCACCACCACCACCACCACCACCACCACCACCACCACCACCACCACTACCACCGTAACCACCACCAGCGTTGATCGTCACTATCGCGCCACCAGGGCCCATCTTTGGGGCCCTTTACCTCTCCCGGGACCGAGAAAGAGTCTCCCACCTTTCAACCGCGTGCACTGCCTCCTCTCCTCGTGCTCCTCACCCTCTGCGCGCTACCTTCTCGCCCTTTTCACTCGCTCGGCCGTTCGCTTGGTCGCTCGGTTGGACGCGAGCGCGGCGCCACCGAATGCCTTCGTAGTTGCTTCTCTTCTCGTCCGACTCCTCGCCCTTACCGAGGGCTCTCCCTTCTCTAAACACCTTCGTTCTTCTTCGTCCTCTTCGTCTTCTTCTTACGATTCTTCGCCTCACCCTGTTATTCGTCTTCTTTCCTCTCTCACATGTATGTGACGAGACACACACGTAAGAAGTCGCTACAGGTTTCTGTGTGGCATACACCGACCTGTAGGAATATTTTGTTTACCTCGCTCACCTAGTCCTTTGAATTCTGCGCCGGCAACGTTCTTCTTCTTCCTCCTTGGTTTCTACCAGCCTCTTCCTCTTAATTCCGTGACGTTCTTCTATGGACGGACCAAGGACTCTCCTCTATGCATAAAGCTATTCCCTGAATCGAAGCTGATTCGACCGTGAGCCGTTTTCATCGCTTCACTCGTTTTCGTCCTCTCGTACACTCCTCGAATTCTATTCTTTTTCACTCTATGCGTGTCTCATGATTTTACGTACCTGTGTATATTCTTGGACAGTGTACCGATTAGAGGAACGTTTCCGGTCTACTCTGTTTGCTACGGGATCATGGGCCCCGAAAGGTGCTTGATTAAACACCGATACTCGGAGAAATTGAAACGGAATTAGTCAGACCAGTTACCTAACGCTCTCCGCTGCGAGTAGAAATTCCGCTGGTGGCGAACGTGAAGTCTGTGTTTATTCAAACCAGCGGTTCCCATGCTGTACGATGTCGCCAAGGCGTAAGAAGGAACAAAACTTTGACAAAAGCGAAGTTCCTGGGATGAGTTGATTATAATTTTAATTGGTTTACCGACCGAATTTTCGCACTCTAATCGCCTAATCGTGTCAATGAGAAGAAGTAAAGGAAAACGTCTTAGCGAAAAATACTTCGCTGAAAACGATCGAATGTCCATTTTCCGTGTCATTCTTTGATTTTTATACTCGTCGCTTGTGTCTGCATTTTTCAATAATTATACTAAAATCAATGTTCTTTGTAGCGACATACGAGTAACATGTCATTTTGGTTAGCTTGATTGATGCAATAAAACCATCGCAATATCGGTACTCTAACTGTTATAACAGCAAAGAACCAAGTATCGATCTTATCCTTCATCGTTTTAAACATTCTCTTCAGGAAACTTCAGGTTCGCTCGATCAAGCAGTGTCTCGGAATTTTCGGCGTCGTTCACAAAAAGAACATCCAAAAATCACCACAAGTTTGTCGTCTTTTGAAATGGTGCCCCTAGCAGCAGGGAAGCAATCAACGGTGCACCTTTCGTACGATTAACGGCAAAGGCATCCGCTGCTTTATCACGGTTCCTTCGACACTTTTATCTGCGTTCTCACGCTCAGATTTTTCGAGGGTAAAGAAAAGAAGAAAAAAAAAAGAAAGAAAAGGAAAGGAAAAAAACACGCGTTCGACCCTCTCGCGCGTCGTTGACCGTGGCCTGTATCGGTACGAAACGAAAAGGAACGAAGGGGGCGATCGGTGTTGGAACACCGACTCCACGCATACATCGACAGTGGGCCGCTGGCAAACGGAGTCCGTTTTCGTAAAAGCATGCACTTATTCCCAGCATCTCGAGAGGTTCTCTCTGTCCCGGGCTGGGCAACAACAGAGAAAGGGAAAAGAGAAAGAGAAGGATATACGAGCAGAGGCTCCCGAATGAGATATATAGCACTGAGCAACAAATGAGGTCCTTCCGAGAATCGGGCCACCGACACAGTGCCCGAAACGCACGAGGGGGTGAGAACCACCCCGGTCGGTTCTTTTCTACGCGATGGCTACGAACGATCTCGCGAACGAACGTTTGTTTCTTGTCGTCCCTGGCTTCTTTTTTCTTTGCTTTCTTTATCTCTGTTCCAGGTTTCGGTAATCTGCCACGGAATTATCTTATTTTCGTTTTCCCTCCTTGCCTGTAAATACGCTTGTCTTCGAGATCTTTGACGTGTTATCTCTATTTTATTTTTTTGTTTCTAAAATTTTTCACATACGACAGAGAGAGAGAGAGAAAGAGAGAGAGCGACTGTTATCGAATATTGAAATTTCAAAATTATCGAGTATTTCTCTTTCTTTGTACGGTAAGGAGCAAAGAATCGCTCGCTGTCTCGTGTCGATCAAGTAGAGTTAAAAATGGCACCTGTTGCCTGGACCAAAAATTCCCAACAGGAACAACGAGACGTGTAGGCTGTTTCGTTCGACGAAGGTTCGTCGACATCGCTGGGGAAACCTGCGTCGATGCTTCAACTTGCATCCCCCTCTGGCCTGGTGTAAGAGGGGGCGAAAGGGGAATGGTAAAGGCGGTGAACCGCCTGGCGCCATAGCGAGCGCACCACCCCCTCGGCCCTCTTCCTCTCTCTTCTTCGGGGTCCCCTGGACCACCACGAGTCACGTGACCGTCTGCATTCTGTGTTTTCTGTGAATGACTGGGCCCACGGACCAATCGCAGCCTTGCCGATAGAGGCAAGCCTTAGGCGCGGAGGCGCGACAAGAAGAAGCGGAAAGCGGAGCGCGAGAAGGAGGGAAAGAGGGCAGAGCGCCGCTCCGAAACGTGGGGGCGCGCGAGCGCGCGGTTTCTTGGCTTTTGCAGGCCCAAACTGGGCTTGGAATTTCTTCCGAGGATACCTCGAAACGTTCCACTTCTACCTCGTGCTCGCTGTCTGCTTCCTTTCGCGCCATCGTGTCCTCTCGCGAGACTCACTTTCCTACGCGCAATCCAATCTGCGATCGCGCGACCCACGAACCGCAAGAACTCTATATTCGCCGGTACACACCTTCAGACTCCACTAATTGTACATTGTAATTTATGTTTCGCTGCATACGTTACGATATCAACGAATAAAATTTACGAACAATCTTCTCTTTCGCGCCATTTGTTAGGGCTACGGCTTTCTGTATTTATGAAAAACGTATACCTACTTTAATGGATTCGAGAGTTGTAAATCCGTTTTGGAGCGTAACGCGGATCTTGAAAGAAAGGCTCCTGAAACGACACAGGAGAAGAAACATCGGAGGATTTTTTCGGAAAGCAGATACATCGACAGCGTGGAATAGGAGCGCCGCGTGACCTGTGCCGGTTCTCGGAAAGGCGGATGCTCCTTTCGAAAATGTAAATGCAGGCGCCGAGTCGACCACGCTCGTCCGTGTGTCTTTTGTACGAGTATTCTCTCCGCCACCAAAAACCAGAAGAAAGAAGCAAAAAAAAAAAAAAAAAAGAAATAGGCATACACAGAAAATCAGAGAGCCGCGATCTTTCCTCGTTTCCTTTATTTCTCCCGAGACCAGAAGTTTAACGAGTGGCGACTCGAATCGACCGGTGGAAAAGGAGCGAAGCGAGGGATAAAAAAGGGGGGAAAATGGACAGCTTCTAAATCGGCGAGTTTAGTAGCCGTGCGTCAAATTTACGCCGCAATTTGCGCCTCGAACAATTTAGCCGGGACGATGAAGCGCGTCCCGACGAAATTTTTCTCGGGCCACGCCGCTGCGCTCGCGCGCGATGCCATTAATTCCCGACCATAAATTCCCCTGTTTCTCTCCTGTGGAACGTGCGAGAGACACGTTCGAGAGAGCAGAGAGAGAGAGAGAGAGACGAGCAGCCGTTGAGAAACACGGAGACGGCTTTACCTTCCTGCCTAGGATTATCTTAAATATTATGACTACCCTCTTACCCTGGCGCGGCACACAAGCAGCACGAACGGAACGATGCGTGGGAATTTTACCGGTACTACGGATCGGCGAGTTTTACCCTTGAAAGTGGATCTCCATCTTCCCTTCGCCAACGATGTCAAAGGAATCGAACGATCCATTGCGCACAAGTTTCGGCGGGTGGACGAATATCGGTATTTCTACAATGGAAAATCTATCAAAACAGTTGAATATGAATGTTGTTTTGGGTTACAAGGTTAGAAACAAAAGAGCTATAAATAGACTTTTATTGCTGTTTGGTATCACTTTCAACTATAGTTATATACCAAGGTTAATTTATCGTATTGTCCTTTGTTATAAATGTACCAACGTGGTGCTTCCTTTTATTGTAATGTAACAGTGTTAGAGTGAGAATCTGAATTAGCATACACTACACCTGTAATTTATAATTATACTTACTTCAATATATATTTCTATTACAAATTGTTCCACGCGTTCCTCTATCGAATAACCTCAACACTTTACCAGTGTGAAGTTAACTTGAAATACGTAGAAAAAAGATCAGGAATACTATTTTATTATAATTATAATTAATAATATTATAAATAATATTTTCATACCGTGGCAAGCGATATTTTTGAAGTTAGGAAGTTTCGAAGCTGGAAAAGTCAAATAAAGAGACAAGTTTGTCGCGTTCTTCAAATTTTTCTTCGTCTTCGTATCTTTTCAAGCTTCAAATTACTTGACGTTATATCGTCCGAATTCAGATAATTCGACCAATCTGTATGAATCTTCAGCTTCCATCGTTTGTCATATCTAGCAATATAATTCATCTTATCGCATAGCGTTCGTACAAGTGTAAGAAGCTGTTCGAAGGAAATGAAAAAGAAAGGACACGAATCTATGGCTTTCGAATTCTTCGAACTGTGGAACACGATCCATCCTCTGTTTCCTAAGAAAGTAAAACCACTCTGCTTGGCCAAGTACATATTTCTTTCCCTATTTTTTTAATCCTTGACTTTTCCACCATACGCGAAGAAAGATTTAAGCAATGGGAAAAAATTTCTTCTGAAAACGTGTCTGGTGTTTCTCCCTCGAATGCAACGAGAGATAGGCAAGGAGGAAACGGCGAAGAACGCTGGAGAAACGAGAAAAGGGCCGTTGGAAGGAAAAGGGACGAGCGTACTCGAGGGGCCCATCGATTCCAGGAACCTTGGGGTAGGTCTTTTCGGGAAAAAATGCGTTATGCTATAAAGCATGCACCGAGTCCTGGGAAAAAGAAAAAAGACGTCGTGGGACATTTTTCCAGCACATAACTTTCTATACGTGTGTGTGTTCTATTGGCTAGCCGAAAGACAGGAAAAGAAAGAAAAGAGAGAGCCGATAATACGATGTTGGACGAATGAATGGCCAAAGGGGGCAGGAATAAGAAGGGTACGGAGAAAGTCGTCGAAATGGAACGAAGGCTCTCGGAAATTTATGTTGAAGTCCGCGTTTCTCGGAAACTCATTGTCGATTCCTCATATGTATGCGGACGATTCGTCTCGTTCTCGTCGTGGCGGCCGGTTTTCGACGATCGCGTACGCCGGTATGCCTCCGCTACGTGAGAAAAACTCGAATACGAAACAATTTATTCATCCGCGTGAGAGTTACCGTCTGCCGGTGGAGAACGCAAAGATTTCTCACGAAACCGAGCCGCGAGCTCGTGTTCTCGCGTTATCAGCTTCTATCGAGATCCGCGATACGTATCTCGCACACTCTATGGATGGACGGATATCCAGGAAACATCGGAACGAAACGAGAGAATTCCATCGATTAAATAGTCTTTGATCCTTGTTCTGACTGTCTCGGAGGTGTGGGTCGATCGAAAGTTTAGACACCGCGAAATTAGGCCCCTGTGGGCTCTAGACATCTCTAATACACGAACGAGTTGCTTACGATTTTAACGAAATGATAATAAAGCGATACATATTTATTTCAAGGTATCGATGAGTGAGAATAGATTCGAGGAATGCCGATGTAGGCTAACAATGTACGAAGTTGACTGCGCGTGAAAGAGATGCGATTGAGATACGCGGGAGTTCGGAGTTAGTGTTATTGTTAGACGAGAGCATTTACCATCGTTCTTCGTAGTATTGTTTAAAAAACTATTCCTTACTTACTACAATTAATAATTTCTCACATTAATCGCAATTATCCTTCCAAGAACGGAGCTGGCGACCGCTACTCGTCAGACGCCGGTGCATGGCGGGTTGCCCGAAGTCAGGCGCTTAAACCAAGCGCTTCCAAACATCCTCTCCGCTTCGAAATAAAACGATATCGAACATACGTTCGTTAAATAAAAACGATTTCCGTCTTCGTTATCTACTATTCCACTTGATCGATTGATCGATGAATTCTAAAGCAACGTTTCATTTGTCAAGCAACGAGCAACGTTCGAAAAATCATGGAACAGAGATTTGTCCTAAGACTGTGAGCGTAGACTCGAGCTGGCAGAAGCTCGACCACCTACTCGTACAGTTGTCACAAGACCACCTCGTTAGCGATATACGCGAAGGTCGGTCATAAAAAAGTGAGAAATCCGAGAGGCAACGGTGTTCGTGCTCGTTGTTCGATCGAAGGAGGACTAGCGCGATGGACTCGGTCTCGTCGATTCTCGGAAGGTCCGCCAACGAAATTCGAAGGTGCCGCGCTACGACCTCGGGCAAATGGAGATTTCGTGTGTCTTGACCTTCGTCAAGGGAGGAGCCGGCAGCTAGAGAGTGAGAAAAATAACGAGGAGGAGAATAGCGTAGTATGCGAAGAGAGACGCAGAACATAGGGTCGAAAGCTCGTTGCGAAAAGGAAAAAGGTATCGGTCGTCGCGTCGCGGCGCTCCTACGCCGGCCGGCGTCTAACCTTCGGCGAACGCGCAATCTCCTTCGAAGAAAACAGTATCGATTAAGAGAGCCTTCGTCCTTCTCTCTCTCTCTCTCTCTCTCTCTCTCTCTCTCTCTCTCTCGCGAGTCGTCCCAACATCGAAAGAGGAAGGATAGAGGACAGACACGAGCAAAGAGAGGAGAGCCTGGCAAACAGGGAGAAAGAACTTTCTTGCTTTCACTGCGCACAGACCAAACGAATTCCTGGGGATCCGCGAGACCTTTGAGATTCCAGGCACGAGAGGGCTACGGAATCAAATATTTCTCCGTTTGGATTTCATCCGATAGAGAGATAAATCTTCGTCGTTGGTTATATTAGGAATGTAAAAGGAAACGAACGAGAAGACGAACGCACGATGAACTCTCTTGAACGAGCAACCTCTTCCTCTTTTATCTTTTTGGGTTAAAAACGCGGTTACCTACGCTTTCGTAAGTCCTTGTTTCGACTTGTACGAGATGTGTCGTAGTCATGGTAGCGATCAGCTAAAGTCCAGAACGCAACATCCGCAGCTACGTTCCGCGTGTAAGCTTCTTCCGTTTCTTCTTCTTCTTCTTCCCTCGTTTTGCTTTAAAAACATGATTACCTTTTCTTCTACAAGTCTCTGTTTCGACCTGTACACCAATTTATCGTTTCGTAGCGGTGATGACGGTACGTCCACGGGAATGCAACGGACATGGCCATCTCTCGCGGCGGTAATCATCGTCGTTAGTGATCCGCGACGCGTGGCCGCCGCGCCCGTGCGAATGCCAGAGAAAATTTGGCCGCGAGCCTGTGCATGGCCCGCGGAGTGTTAACGCAGCGCGCGCGGAGGGTACCTCTCTCTCGGTGATGGTAGTGTGTGGTGAGAGAGCAGTTGCCCGGGGTTGAGACGAAAAGACAGAGGAGAGAGTGAAATAAAAAAAGGGGGGAGGGAAGAAGGAGTTGGGGGACGCAGAGGGCGAGAGGGAGAGAAACGACGAGGCCGATTGGAAGGTGAAGATAAAGGGCTACGAAGCGGCGGCACGACCAAAGAGTAGAAGCCGTAAGAGGTTCTGTGCTGCTTCTTCGACGAGGAGAGAGAAAAAGGAGAGCCACACCGTGCATGGAAAAATAAAATGAAAAGAAACGAGAGACAAAGAGAGAAGAAGGGAATATGAAGTGAAGAGACGGTGGAACGAAGAGGAGATGCTGGCTGAAACGCGATGGAGGGAGAGAAAACGAAACACGAAGAGAGATCGAACGAAGTCTGGCCCTGTTGGTATCTTAGCCAGGATCGCCGAGCTTCGGGGCCTTATTGTGTTGTATCGCCTCGGGGGCCCCGAAGGTGAAACACGGGGCTTCGTTCCGTCGAATCTACCCCTAGTTATACACCATGTTATGATACGCTTCTAACGACCGTGAGATGCCGATGATGAGAGGCGGTTTTACGCTCTCTGGCCCCTCTCTCCTTTTATCTCTAAAATACGACGGGGCCTTGTGGCCCCGATGATCCTGTCACGACAACGGCGTCGTTGACTTCACGATTTTCATCGGGTAACACACAAAGAGGGGAGGCCATCCGCCTCCGTTCCTTCCTTCCTTTCTTCGTCTCTTCCTTTCTTCCTTCTTCTCTTCGTCTATTCGTTTGTTTCGTAAATTCCAATCTTAAAAATTTTTCACATCATCGTTTTATTACAGCCAATTATAACTCGAGTTCTGAAAACGATCGTGTGCTTTTCTTAGTTCAGACACACTGTGGTCTTTTCGCTAAATTGCGTCGTAGATTTCATCCACACTGGTCCACGTCGAATATCCTGTACATTGACAAGGTAAACGGGTTCCTTTGCCCTCGACTAATACCTCGTCCGTGATAATTGACGATCGGACGGTTCTGCGTCGTGGCAGCGGCATATGTAGCGGTACGCTTGTTTATCCTCGACGGAAAAAGAAGGGAACGAAAAAAATGACGAGGAGGGGAAAATAAAAGGAAGAAGAAAGGCGGCTTGGAAGAGTAAAAGCACCTGAGTGTCCAGGCAGGCGACGCTTAGTCTGCCTCGGGTAACCTCGACACGTATATTAACATATTAGACCAGCAATGACCAGTCGGCTAACGATCTCTCCGACGAGTTCGTACGAGTCACGCGGAATCTACTCGACCGTGAATCCCAATCTCTTCGTTTGAACTCGCAAGACTAATAACCTCGGAACTCGTGTTGACCCTTGCCGGATGAAACCTGGCTCATTTTTGTCGCTAGCATCGAACGTTTTTATTTTACGATAGTACGACGCTTGATTTGAATGAAATTTTAGTTTGCTACTCGATTAAGCGAACTCGTAGAAACGAAGGCCGAAAGGAAACGAATCTCTCGCTTATCTGGACGTTGACTTCCATTACGATATACGGCTGAAGTGTCGTAAGTAGCTGAAAGGATCGGTAAACCTTTAATTTGTACGAACTCAAATTACGTACGAAGGTTACAGGCGAGGAACACGATAAATTACATTGTCCATGTTTTACGAAATTTTACATTGAAAATATTTGATCCTTTGACGTTGAAATTAAACGCGTATCTTCGTTGGCATCTTAGCGATAAACGATATATTATTCGTTTTTGCTGTCGTATGTAAACGCGAAATGCTTGCGCTAATGAAAACCAAGTCGAATCTCCGTATTCCAAGAATTCAACGATAAAATGATGAAATATCTAAATTTACGCGGCATGTTCGAGACGACGTATCTAATCGTATTTGAATCGACGACTGAGACAATTTTCCGCGAAACAGCGATAGCGTTTGTAGAAGCGAACTGTGCCATCGAACGATCATCCGAGGAACAGGGATAAGCGGTACCGTAGGTCCGGCTCTGGCAGGCCGCGGGGTTGGTGGACATTCCAGAGACCCCAGGTAGCATTAAAGGAATGCAGATAGGATGAATGAGGTGGTCCATGCCACTGCCGACGGATGCATAGGAGTGAATCCTCTCTGCCCCCCTTCTTTCTTCTTCCTCCGTTCCCCCTTCTTGTCGAGCTGGCTCGAGAGAAGGACGGAAGAGACGAGCGAGAGATGAGAATAAAAGGGAGACACAGTATCGAACGGATCGGTGAGCGCGCAACAGAGAAACAACGAACGAAGGGAGAGAAGAAGGAATGGGAAACCGAGGCGCATTCCACGTTACCGCGATAATTAACGGCTATATTCCAACCCTATCCCACGGGACGATCCTCACGAAGCAGGAACGAGAGTGGGGAATGCAAAGAGAGGGGAGGAACTGAGAGAAAGAGCGAGCATTTGAATAAAAGGCGCGAGTACACGAGTTTCCTTTAATCAAGGGGATTCTTCCGCGGTAGCCTGGAGAAACTGCGCGTTGAGAGGATTCCTTTCCCGAGCTCTTGCCCGGCACAAGAATGCACCGGGATGAGTTCTTTCACCCCCTTTTCCACGAGCACGCTCGAAACGCGCGTGGCGCGCTACGTTGTCCAAATTCCACGGATCCTAGTTAGCCCGCGTTCTTTCTCCTCTTTTCCTTCCTTTTTATCTGCTTTCTCTTTCACTTTCTTTCTTTCTTCTCTTTCTGTCTGCAGTTTTAGTCAAGAGTTGCTCGTTGCCAATGTTTTACGTTAGACAGAGCAAGTAAGATGCTTGTTCGTGGATGTTAGAAAAATAAGGAGGTCCGTGTACAATGTAGAAAAATGCTCCGAGGTTGCTTGTGACGACGAAAAATCGTAGATATGAATGGCGAGGGCTATCGTCCAGTCGATACTGGGTCACCGACTGATAATCACGGTCGTTAACTTAACAGAAGGAAAGAGAGGGAAGATACACGTAGAGAGAAGTGGAAAATAAAGCAAGCAACGATGTATATGTATGTAATATCGGTAACACGTGGGATCGTCTAACGAGTTTCTGTTTAACTCACCGTATACCGTAACTATTTCTCTACGGTGATGGAAAAAAATTAACGCGATCTCGATAACGAAACGTCGCGATCAGGGAAAGGGATCGTAAAACGATTATGTAACGATCGATCGGTACGTGACGTAATACTCAGCAGGAAGGCAGAGTTCGAGCTCGGTATCGCCAGGGTGAATAATCTGTGACACGTGTGTCGGCCGTGGTTTCATGAAAACACGCTTTTCTCCTCTTAGGGGAACGCGCTACTTTCATTGCCACGTTTTTCCGTGGCCGCGCCTATGCGTATAATATCGATATGCCGAGACTTTCCGATAACCGATCGCGTCTGCTATACGATATATACAGAAACATTCCTCGGTTCGTTGGGTGCTCTTCTCTCTTCTCTATTTTTTTCTTTTTTTTTTTTTTTCTTTTTCTTTCACGTCATACTGGTACCACGGAGTAGAGAGAAGCGTGGTGTGTCGTTTCTTCTTTACCAATCTCTCGCTTTTTTCCACGTTTTCATTCTTCCGTTTCGATTTAGTTCTTTTTCTACGTTTCGTGGCACGTTTGTCGTATCTACGCGCTTCTTTTCCTCCGGCGATAAGCGCGAGGGAGGAGAGGAGCAGGGTACACATGGAAGAAGGAGCGGCGAAGAGAGGAAGCGCGGCGGCGCAGAGAGGGAACGGGTGACGCGCATTCTGCTTCCTCGGTCGATGTTTCGAAATACTCGGGCTTTCATTCATGAGCACGCCACGACGGAAACGAGTCACTCTCCGTCTCTATCCCCCGACCGTGTAACCGAGACACGAGTCGTCGGTCTCTCTCCTGCTCGATTCAACGGAGTGATCAATGGTCGTTATCGCGGCGGATAATTTTCTAGGGCCGATAAAGAGGCGCCAGCATTTTTCACGATCGACAGCAAAGCAAACGTAGCCGCACGCGTGCTGCTCGTGTTACAAAGTGTCGTCGTCTCCTGCGGCGATGGTTCTCGCGTTTCCTCGGCATTGTGCGTATCGAGAAGAGCGAGCGATTGCGGTCGCGTGTAAATTAGGGAAACGATAGCGGGGCCGCTCGTCTCGTATCGCGGTTAGAAACGATGCTCCGATACGAGAACACAGAGAGACTGTTATCTCTGGTGGAAATTTATGTATGCGTACGTCGCGCGTATTCCGGAATTCGGTAATCGGTTTTTCGGGGTTAAACTGGACGGTGCGCGGGGTCAGGAATATTTGCGATCTCTATGACGCTTCGAAATGACCAATCGAACGATTGTTTGGGGAAGATAAACGGTCCAGCCGAAATTCCGATCGATATTGGCGCGTTACGCGTACTTTATGAACGAAAGCTAAATATTTCTCAGAGACTGTCGTCGTCGTGTCCAGCGATCGTTCCGTTTCAAATGGTCGCTGGAGGTCGATAGGTCGCGTTGCCTCGTCACGGAATACAATCGCTGGGACGGATCGCATCGATCCACTCCCTTTCTCAGACCGTACCGCCGCTCTTTTCTTCTATTTTTTTCTCTTTTCCCACAGTCGACTTTCCTTTTCCCTCGCGTTACAAACCTCGTCCACGATCGTCGTTTAGATCGATCGCTCGAACATCGAATTCCAGGCCCGCGCCGCCTGTGGGGCGACCTAGAAAACACGACGCCGCCAGGCCTACCGCAGGGGCCCCTCGTGGAAAATTTTTCATTAAGCCTTTCTCTCCTATACCTGGCGCCTGCGCCTAATCCGAATACCTTTACCCTACCCTTCTTGCCTCGTTTTACCCACCATTCGTCTCTCGCCCTCTCCCTCTCCTCTCTATCACTCTTTCCTTCTCCCTCTTCCTCTCTTTCACCGTTCCACGTCGTCATCCTTTTCTCTTTCTCGTTCTTCTCGTTCCTACGTCTATGAATGGGATTCTTTCGAGCCGCGTTTTACCAACACGCACACAATCTCGCGTGACGCTCGCGTTGCCTCTCTCTCTCTCTCTCTCTCGCTCTGTGTGTGTGTGTGTGTGTCTGTTTGGTGCGTACACTTACAATCAGAAATACGTATACTCGTACAGAGTCACGCACACAGACTTCTACAGAGTGTAAGTACGTGTAGACCGCGACACAAAACGTAGTCACTCCCTGCTTCTGGCTGCTCGACTACTCTCCTCTCCTCCTGCCCCTGCTCGCGGCTTCACGACCGAGTAACGCGTTTTCTGTTGATCGTACGTATGCCGACGACGAGCACCTTCACGCATTCCAACCTACTACCATGACGAAATTCAAGACGAGTCGTCGGCCCGATAGCTCCGTTTCTCGGTCTCTGTGTGTCGACCACAGAGCAAACTTAGCACCCAGAAGACGGTTAGCAAGAGGGGGGCCCGTTTTTCCGAGTTCCAGCGACCGACGTTGATTCAAGAAACTCTTAAGTGGTCCCATTTAAGACCACCACGACGCGGACCTACATAAATATAATACCGCTAGTAGCTGGCATTTCGAAAAATGGAGCGGATTGGAAAGACCGTTTCATAGACACAATTTTTCCTCTGTGCAACATCTGCGCACCAATATTAGGTTGTCCGTAAAGTGTCTTTCTTTTACAGACACGTCTTTTACAACCACGCATCTTTATACATACATGAAACCTAATCTCTCAAAAGTTGTAATCTTTATCTTGACAGAATAAAATGGATCATACGTAATTCGATAAAATAATATAAAACGAAAAATGTGCATCCATTATTTGCTTATAAAACGAAAGAAACTTTTCGGACGACCTAATACTTTTGGTTACGCGCACTCAAGATCTGGTAAAGATTATCGGTGTTGGGTATTTCGCTATTAACCAAATATATTCGCAGGAATAACTTATACGGATGTAGTCACTACATGTGTTAATTACTCGTCAACTATTTGCTATACGAAAGAATATGTGAAACATAAGTTGTACGCTATCAACGGAGGTTTCAGTACGCTAACTGGTTTTCATAAAAACACCAATTATTACCGTTATTACTGTAATTTAGTATAATTTATGTGACAAAGCTAGAAGACTCATCCTGTATATTCCGATCGTTGCGACAGTTCTTCAAAACATCCACAGTAACCACGTGCTTACGATGTTGTACATCGTACGCGCCTGACGATTATGGAAACTCTCAGATTCTGAATTTTCTTCGTCTTTTATTCCTGTTGCCCGTCGTAACGGCGCAAAGAAATAGTTTCGCCAGAAGATTTTATTCGGTTCGCGGAAGCAAAGCGAAAACGTTGGAGGTCTGTCTATTATGTGATAGGTTTATCACCGCTGGACCACTTCCGCATCCGGTGACATGGTTTGAACTGGCGCAAATTTCCCAGCGATACGCGGCCAACTCTGGAATGTCCCCTTATCGATCATACGCGTGTCGTTCGCGGATCCTACATAATCACGTGGCCTGAACCGCTGCACGTATTCTCGGATTCCCCACTGGCAAATTAATCGTAGGCGCATAGTTTGTTTTTCTGTGGAATTGACCGATCGATCGGTGGTCGGAAATGGTATTTCCTCGTCGCCGCTACGACCATCCAGAAACTTTTCTCTCCCTCTTTCTCGCTCTCTTTCTCACTCTCACTCGATAGGGAACGACGACATATTTTTTTTTTTTTTTTTTTTATTTATTAGAATATTTACAATCAATTCTCATTGAGAATTTTCAGTAACTTAGTTTGGCGTGATACAATGACATGGATTATAATAATTTTATATTGTTGGTTCTAGTAGAAACTAAGGATTTAATCTAGAGGGTATTTTCTTTTTAGTCTGCGGATCTGGTCCGTCGTGTCCAGTAGTTGGGTGACTAGTGGGTTGTACGACGACATATTCCGTTGTCCCTTCTTAAATAGCGACATGGCTAACGGTGCTTCGAGTGTGGTGCGCCAAGCGTGAGAATGAAACGTCGCAGCGCTAGCGATAAGCCTGTCCTACGTATTGATAAAGGAACTCGAGGCAACCAAGAAAACGTCGCAACTTTCCAACGATCTTCGAAAACTCAACAGGCGTCGATTCATCGTTTGTACAAAAGTATCGGTGTGCGAATATAGGATTAGGAAAAATACACGTAGACACATTTTATGAGTACAATATTTGTACTGTACGAAACGTAGAATTTCATTAGAATTATCGTGAGATTCGACTATCGCGATTATATCGGTCGACTTCGAAACAAATTTGAAGAGAAATTACAAGATATTCAGTACAAGTATATCTTTCAGCTATTCGTTGTAGTAATAAACCTGATATATATGTTTGCAATAAATATCTCATAGCTTCTGTACAGATTTTCAGATTCGTTCCTATTCTGATCAGTTATAGAGCTCATGATATTTCGAGATATTTTACGAACGCACGCAACACGAACATAAATGATTTCTATTGCGTAAGCGTTCAAATATCTTCGTAAACGTATTTCCAAGTAATACGAAATTTAATACGCTTGCACTTAATTAATTAACATTCAAATACCATAATAAACGCAATAGCGTTACCGTATACGCGATAATTTTTGTAACCGCCGTATATCTCTATCGGTTAACACGTTGCGTATAGATTCGTCAGATATCTTTTCTAGCTTAGTCATTTGTTTTTCTCGTCGTACGTCGATGCGTGATTTCGATAATCGAGTATATTCGGAATTGAAATAGCGAGACTGCCGAGCAACGATAAACGAGCAGTTGTTATTTTCAAAAATCATCACTTTCAGCGAAATTTCATTTCGCAACTACAGTTAAGGTACATGCTCCTAAAGTATTTCTTGCATTGCAATTTCTTATCGATCGAAAGATTGAACAGCGTTCCGCCATTGGTACGCTCGCCTGCTTTCAGTGTCGCTCATGGTTGTTTAACGCTTACTTTTGCGCCAAGTAACATCGCATAGAATAGGTTTCCTATGTTATTTCTTACTTTTTTTCACCACGCCCGCTGATAAAAAACATCGCTAATCGCTGGAATTACACATTTTTTCATTAGGAACGACTTTATCTTGAGTAATCATGTTTGTTCCAACACATTTATCTAGCCAAGTGATTTTGACGAAACACGCGAGAACAAAAATGCAATGGTTGTTTGTATAGTTGAAGAGGCGCGATGCATGTGCGAGTGACAGCAAAAATCAAAGAGCAAGGTTTACGGAAAAATACGTAATGCTAGCTGTTATCCATATGTTTTATCAAAAATCAATCAATCAATGAAACTGAAAATTAATACGAAACTAGAAAATTTCGGCAAAGAACTGTGAATGTTTTCGTCCGTTCTAACATCTTTGTTCGAATATTTTCTGCAAATGATTTCACGATGAATCGGTTTCGATCGTTTGAGAACGCTTCTAAGAGGTTGATTATTTTATCACAAGCTGGTTGTGCCGAGGAAAACGCGTTCGAAGGGACACGTTGCGAGCATAGAAAAATGGAAGACGGTGGTGGACGCATCGAAGGTGCGTAAGGATGCGGCAATTACGGAACAAAAATAAAAGGAATGAGGGTAGAAAGGTGGGACGAGCCGAGCCTTCACTAGGGCGTACTGTGTCCCCAGTGTCGCGCCATTCACGGGTAATCGTACGTCACGGAAATAGCAGCCTGTCGAAATTGTTCTTTCCGCATAACGACGCATCGAAGGTACAAGAAAATCATACGTTTCGGATGAACGACCGTGTCGCGTGGGTGGAACAGCGTAATTTCGCGGCGTTTACGTAGCCTATAAACCCCGGCCGACCCCTAACGTTTCAACGATCCTCTTGTTCTTGCGAATTTCCGCCTTTTTTCCCTCCCACCACGTCGGTTAATACTCTCGTCGCACGCGGTTAATTATCGCGAATTCACCGCAGCTCTGGTTCACGATTTTACGTGTGTACGTCGTTACGTATTTTTAACTTTTCCTCCGAGTACTCGAAGTTTTGAACGACGATCGTTGATATTCACACAGCCGCGTGGTCTTAATTAACATCCGTACGTGGAAAATTTATATCTCGAAGCGTAGACGATTCCGTGTCCGATTTTCTAAGCATCGCTCGATAATATTCTGAAACGAAGAGAGAAGAGTAACGACAGAAGATAATAGTTGGGAACTTAAAGTTAGAAAACAAATCCAAACATTTTCCATACCTCAATCGTCGCTAGTTGTATATAGCGTCTATGTGTAGTACAAATACATAGAACGTATTAACGTAGCGAAAAGACGTTGGAACGATAACGCTATTAGCGTCGTTGTCGCTCACCATTATCCAAGCGTATAATAAAGGAATATAGCCCTGTGTAAAGATCATGGTCCGAACAAGTTCGAACGACGTATACTATATACGCTTTACGTTCGCGTTTTATCGAATCCATCATCATTCGCAACACGTTGCTCCGTCGCGAACGGTTAATACCGTCATTGTATCGCGAACATCCTCGTCTTTCCCTACGATGGTACGGTCCCACGGTGTTGGTTTTTCTGGTGAAAAAGAATTAGGCGGGAAATTCGGGAGGTCTCGATTCCTGGAAGTTGGAAGACACTAGAACCAGAATGAAGAAGGGACGAGAAAAGAGCAACAGAAAGGGAGGGGAGAAAGGGAGGATAGGGGAAAGACAGAGAAAGATCGATGGGTGTGAGAGAGTGGCGGGTGTGATATCCCTCCCGGGCGCTACAGCGGGTGTTACCACAGGGTGAAGGGGTGCGCGAGGGATAAAAGAGCAGAACGAGAGAAAGAGAGACGAATGGAGAGGAGAGGGCAAAGGCAGGCAGGGGGTGAGGGTTCTATAGGAATTATATGATGGGAAGGGAAGCAATTATTGGGATGATGGATGGCCCCGGGGCGCCGCTGTAGTGCTTCTCTCTAACCAAAGATCTTTCTATCTCTCCTCTCCGCTGCCTTCTCTTCGTCCTTCGTTTCGTCTCTCTTCCACAACCGCATCTTCCGTTCGTGTCCCTTCGTCTTTTTCTCTCTCCCTTATCGCCTACCATCGGCACTTACCGTCTTCCTTTCTCATTACCCTCCTACCACGAGCCCTCTCGAGCAGCCGATTCGCCCAAATCGACTCAATTTTCGCGAACATCCGATCGCGCCACGCATGCAACACCCTTTACGCGCGCCAGCCTTTAGCCGCCGAAGAACTCGCGGATTCGGCAAACTAACTTTGTACTCGAGAAGAATCGATCGGTTTAACGCTGTTCGAATTATCGAAGGACAGCGTGTTTCTCTAAATATTCCTATCTGCTTCGACGAAGATATCTGTATTTCAGTAACAGCGGAAACAAAGCTTCATGACGATTCATTTTCGCGAATTTCGATACTTGTCACACAGTTACACAATCGTTTCACTCGTCGCCGTTGCGAATAACGTTTGCTACAACTCGAAGAAGCTTGCCAGAATTTCAGAATAGAAGCTCTTCGTTTCTAAAAATCATCTTTTGCTTAAAGACATTGGCTTTCCGGCCGAAATTCCATTGGAATTATCGTACGCGAGACGCCGATATCACAGGGACCGCTCCATCGAGAAGCTCGCTCCTCCCAAAACCGCCCTGCTAAACGTTGATTTCGTTGCCGCCAATGCCCCAAGTCTGCCGCTTAATTCGATTTACCTAGCGAGGGGGCAGCCAAACGAAATTGCGTGGTAAAGGGCGTCTTCGTCTCGACGTAAGAGCCCAGGGGTTGCTAGCCGCGACATTCGAACGCAGCCACGCACGCATGCACGCCCTTCCGAATCCGACAGCCACGCATGCGTACGCGTTCGCGTGTACAGCGACGCACGGGGGTGTGGGTGCGTCACTTAGGACGGCCCTTAAATGGTCGCTACGACGAAGGGAAGCCGGATGATGGACGAAAGCATCGCAGACTCGCCTCCTATTGAATTAATTTCTAATCATCTTCTCTGCTACGTCCTGCGATGGAGTGTCTTCACCGAACTTCTATGCTTCCATTTCTCCCAACCACCCACCCCCTTTTCCGATCTACCATCTTTTAAAAGCATTTTCACGCTATATCTAACTCGGAGAATACTTAGTAACACGGGTCTAATGTATTTTTCGTAAGAAAACAGTACCCAAAACGATAGAAGATTTTGATCGATAGCTAAATTGAAAACTGAGATACAAGACCGGTGTGTTCGCAGAATTTTTCTCGGGATTCCTCGTGCTTCCATTTTTCCCAACCACCTGTCGATCTATCAGAATTTCAAAAATATTTGTAATCGGAGAAAACACGCTTCATCCAAACACAAAAATGATCGTATCGATACTTGGAACAAGTAGCCGGAAACCTCGCGACGAATTAACAAAAGAAACGAAATTTTCTTAAGTATCGTGAAATTGCGACCAGCAAATTATACCGGCAACGTACCAAAAGTTCAATCCTCGTCGAATAAACGACGTCACCGACGATTCACCGTTCCCAACGATTCCCCGGAACGTTTTATTATCCTTTATTGTCTGTGATCGCTGGTCGGTGTCCCGGAGAAAAATACGTTCCCGTTTCAGCGGGACGTAATATGCGGCCGGTTTGGTGGTGCTCGCGCGCCACTGTCGAAGGTGAGAAAGTGAAAGAATCCGAAAAGGAAAAAAGAAGAGCGCGAGCCCGAAGGTGGAGAAAGAGGCGTAGACTGGCAAATGCCGCGAACGTATGAAAACAAATTACGAGGCGGCGTCTGTTTGTTGTGCTCCGAGAACACGTCCAGGAGAAAGAGAGACAAAGAGAGAGAAAGCCACGGTGGCTGGACGAGGACAGGTGAAGGACCATGGTGCATCTCTCCTTCTCTCGCCCCGGTTCTCCGATCTTCGTCTGCAACGGTGCATACGTAAGAGTAGGTAGAGAGACCGTAGACGGATTCTCGAAGGTGCATTCCATTCTCCCACTTTGACTTCCTTCGTGTTCTCTTCTTCGTCGTCGTAGTGGTCCTCTTCTTCTTCTTCTTCTACTTCTTCTTGTGCATCTCCTAACCTCGCGGGATGCGTAAACTCGATCGTACTCTGGTTGTGGCCCGAAGTCGTTCCATCTTCTTCGAACCTTCTCTCCTTTCCCTTAGATCGCAAATGATTCCTCTTTTTCGTGCCGTTTCCGTGAGATCATATTGTAAAAAAGTTGCCGCTTCTTTGCGCGCGGCAATCTCTTTGACACGGTAATGGCAATTAAGGCTGCCATTAAGTATTACGATCGCCAGGAATGCGTTAAGATATCGCGAAATAGCGAAATAGACTTTTTAAGGAAATTCTTGCGGCTTCTAGTGCTCGATCACACTCGCACGAATCGTGGTCCTTCGTCGAATCGAAGCTTTCGCGGCAACCACAGACAGCTTTACGTATCTGGCAGAAGAGAAAAAATGGTATCATATTGAAGATTGCAAGAGTTTATTATCATTGCAGATATACGTTTCTAGTAAGATTGAGAGAATGATTTTCTTTCGGTCGATTCCGACTTGGTTGTGTCGATTTATTCAAATTACTGTTTCTCGATCGTAGAAACTGTCGTCTCGTAAGATATTGAGAGTCGAAACGATTCGTACGAGTGGAAGACCTCTACGAACGTGATAGATGCGAGAGAGGAGGGAAAAGAGGGTGGAATGTTAGAGAAGAGCGCAGGTAGAGAGACGTCCGATGGTGTTGAGACGATATGATAAAGTGGTGGCGCTAACCTCTCGAGCAAACACACCGCTATCGGCACTCTGCCCCGCGTATCGTTCTACCTAGAGTTCATGTCGTCTGTCGTTACCTTCCACGCTTGTTATTATTGCCGTCCCGGCCGATTGACCGATAAACGAATTACACGATATTAACGAGGAAAGACATTTCCATCCGCGCCAGCGTAGATAGCAAACCACTTGTTAGCCCGCCGATAAGAATAATTATTTTCGGGGAAATTCACGACGGTGACCAGGAAAATATTTTCGCGTCGGGTAAAATGCTGCTGATGTCGAACAAGCTACATATTCGCTCGATATATCATCCATAATTTATATGAAACATCGTACCATATTTTCGTTATTAATTCTCTTAATTGAAATATATTATACCATTTCTGCGAATAATTAGGATGTGTATAGGTATAGAAAACTGGTTTGTTCTTTATGTTCTTATACGACCTCGTAATATTACGTACGACGTGTGAAATATTCATTATACTTTGTGTCAAGAGATTCATAATTTCAATTGGTCATTGCACGCTGTCGAATTACGTTTCTAACATATCGGAATATATCGTCCAAACAATTACATGATATGTATTGTACACACGTATTGTATATCGATATTCATACTCGCTATTTACTGTCTCCTCCTCTCACACGCTTTATCTAGATTAAAACTTGATTAAAATTCCGAAAATATCGCAAAAAGATCCTATAACATCCAATATTTTATATTATTAGAATTCCTTACATTTTCCTCTGCCGTACAATTTCATCTTCGTAGTTGCAACCTTGAGAGATCGACTCTCTCATGATCAACTATTACGGTAAAACGTTCGAGCCTTCCGTAACGAAATTTTACCAAAGATAATAAAATATCGATTCTCTTCTACAAATCAGCGAGGCAACGCCTGAAACCAACATTTCTGTCGACCCTATGCGTCTTATATATTGGCTTGGCAACTAAGTGATTGCGGATTTTGTCAATACCACCTAATGAGAAAATCCGCAATCACTTAGTTGCCAAGCCAATATATTAAACGTTACACGCATTAATCCGCGAACCGGACAACACAAACTCCAATTTCCGAAATGTATTTAGAACCTGCGTATCTCGCGAGTCTTCGTATCCGTATCGCCATAAGAGGAGAGAGTTGGTTAGGAAGATTGGCGGGTAGTTTCGCGTTCGAGCCGCTAATAACTCGAAACAAAGTAACTCGTTCATCTGGGAAGGTTCGCTGGCGTGCGCTGCTCCAGTCGTGAAGCGGTCGAGCGCCTCGCGTCGTTGACGTAACGCGCTGAACTGACAGTGGTAACTACATTAACCTTTGAAGGGAGGCACCGTGTCGAATGGGATTCGGCACACGCCGGTGCACCGCAGATTCGAAATTCTCTGTCCGCGCCGCGGCACTCCGCCACGGACGATGCACCAGTCGCTGATACAAAGGGAACCGGCCGCGATTAAGCGCCGATGAGTATTTCGGGCGTATTCCGTCTTCACCGAGTTGAGAGGCGAAACGGTGCGGAGCTACGGTTAGTCGTAACGCGATTAACCCACCGACCACGCAGGCTGGGTCAGTTCTGACACATGCAGATATTTCATATTTATTATTGGACCGTGCAATAAGTCGGTACCGTGATCTTTTTATGGTGGTCGTGGCGTGTTTTATAAATACAGAGCGATAAGTGTAATCGAATTACCGATTAATCTTTTGGGGCTTTTAATCGAGTTTAGTCTAGAGAAAGCATTCGAGAGGAGGAGATCGGTAAATACGTACGTAGCGAGTAGGAATATCGTAAAGGAGAGAGCAACGTTTGTTACGAACGATTCTTTTGTAAAAGCCGTATTTGCACATAGTAGCAGTTTATTCGAATTGGAAATGAAATTTTGATCTTGAAAGTTAAACTGGATGAAACGAGAAATCCTTTCGTGCAAGAGACGTCCAACCCCCTGAATATTGCGAAATCAATTGATCTATCGGTATTTAATAAAGATGGGAATAATGCCAAAGCTGGAATTTTTTAATACCCATACGATTTAATATCTTCTTAGCTGTAAGACACAACAGTGTGTTGTATGCTCGCCAGGGACGAAAGTTAATCGACCGCCGACATCGTCCAAGCTATCATACACCCTAACCTTTTTTCTGCTTCTGAATATTACAAAAGTCCGTTAAATATACCTGACAGTTTCACGAGTAATGGTGCATTCTGTGTTAAATAACCAATGAAAGGTAAGAGCTTTTACTCTTTTAAGTCTTGCTTGAATATCGTTTATTCGGACGTTTAATAATAAACGTAGACCGTTAAAGATGTGTATGGAATGGTAAAGGAAAATGGAAAATTGCAGAGGATCGCTTATTAACTCTTCCCGGATAGCTTGTCCGAGCAACAAGATATCGGAGGTATCGTTAGAGTGACCAAGAATAGACAAAGGAGGACGTAACAGGTAGAAATAGGAATGCCAGCGCGATTATTGCCGTTCGTATAACTGCGGTGGCGAGTAAAACAACTCGCGATTACCCAACGTGGCATTGAGCAATCGTAGGATGCAAGACTGCCGTCCTCGTCGCCGTGGTTCTCGGGCTTTGCACAACGATTCGACGAACTGTGCGCTTGTACATCGTCTATTCTCGTGAAAATTTCGGGACCAGTACGACAGACGTAAATTGTCCGTTAGACGAGCTTAGGTTTCTTACGAAGTAGGAGATCTTGCTTGCGCGACGATTTTTAACGATACAGACGGTGAGCCCCCTGAGAAGGGCAACCGATCAATTCTGCTTTTCATTAATTTCGTCATTCCTATGTAAGAGAACTATTCGACCGACTCATCCATTTAAAATTAACATCTTTCGTATCCAAGTATCCAAGATATTTTGTAAGAAACGAGTAACGTCGGTTTAGTGGCTGGTCGTTGGTTTATCTTAATCAATTAGCCTGCATACATAATTAATCTTATTAATATTTTTAAATATTCAAGAAAGTGACAAAATCATATTCAAATGAGAAAATAATTGGATGTAGCATCGATCGGCTACATATTGAATTTTAAAATGTACGATTTAAAGTGGATGATGGTAGAGACGAAATCGTAACGATATCATATACGCGCAAACGATTATCACACGTCTGCTTATTTTATCGCTACGTATCCATCGCTTTCTCTTCGTGCCGCTGCATACCTGGTGCGAAAACGCGCGAGAAAAATCGCTCGTCCGCAACGAGCCTTAGAATAGAACGTAGTATACCTTCTCATTGCCACGTATGTTTCGTCTACCGCGAATCACAGTGTCATTCGATAGTCGATAGTGCTCGATGGTAGACCGGTTCGTGCGACGATCCATCCTGTCGTCGACGAAGGCCAGTTTCTCATCGAGAGAAGAATGGCATTAGTCGTGCTGCAGGAAATTGTGTATTCCGCGGCGTGGACGAATACGGAACGGAAGTGCGGTTCGATCGAGTGGAATCGACCGAGCGAGACGTTCTCGCGCGATTTAAATCGACCAAGGATCTACGCGATGGTAGGTAGCTTGATCGCATGGCGATCTTCGTCGCGTCCGGAAGTTTCACGCGTTTCTTAGTGAGATTCGGAAGGCTTCGGATTTGTGCGGAAACGTAGTATTGCTATGACGAGAATCGAGATTCCCGCGAACGGGACAGCAACGGAACACTGCGGAGAAATAAATGGACTTGGAAAACACGTATATGCGTTACGTATATCCATTATACGTACTTACTTACATATAGTTACACGGTACGAGCGTACACTAGCGTACAGTCAGAGATAAATATATTCTGTTGATTTATCGTGGAACTGTTGCACATTATCGAATAGATCCGAATATGCATATATATAAGGCTATATACATGGAGCCTCTGAGAAATTTTTTCTTCAGAAACTGTAATTCTTTTTTCCAGGAAGTTAAGAAAAAAAAGGACGAAAAGATACAGAGACAGATTTCTTATCACGAAAGCTTAATACTATTCGTACCTAATCGAATATTTAATAACGTAGAATATATTTCTCTCTTTATTTCTACGGTACGAATACTTTCGTCTTTCGCTGTACGCACGAGCTGACGACTGTCGCATAGTTGAAACATAATGAAACAAGAGCAAACGAGGAACGGAGGAAGGACGGGTTGGCCGGAGAAGAGCGCGACGAGAAGAGAACAGAAGGACAGAAGGGTAAAAGGCAGGGCCTTTGATGTTTTCACGTACAAAGTCGATGTGGTCTCGAGGTGGTCCCGACAGTGGGAGGCTACAATGGCCACATGAAGTCCTACAAGGTGCTATGTTCACATCGTTCTCCATACTCAATTATCATATTGGGTCTGGGACCAGTTCCGTCTGCCCTCGAACCCTCCCGCCCCTCTTCGTCTAGCCAGGCTTTCTCTTTCTCTACCTCCTTTTCTCCGTTGAATTTTCTACAACGCGTTCCTCCGGCACGACGTCTACAACAACATCCCTTCTTCCTGTGCCCCCTCTTTCACGGCTTCGCCTTCTTTTCACCCGTTCCTTCCACGTCTCTCTCTTTATCTATCCCGTTCGAAAACCTCGTACGCGCCGCGTATTTGTCCCCTCGCACCACTCGCCCCGCTGTCTTCCATAGACTATTGTCGGCCGCCTTCCAGCATAATGCATCTTAAACGGCGGCGCCTCAAAGATCGACGCCTCTGCCTGGCCTCATCGGAATTCTTCAATATAAATTAGATTGTTGAATGGGGATTCTAGATCGCTGCTACAACCTGGCTACGGTTCGCGTGCTTCAACGAAGGATGCGCTACGTGAGCTGGGTTGCTCGAGTCAAATATGTATTTATTTATCTATGCGATCGAATATTGGAACGCATTCGTCTTCCTCGTGTTCGATAACCTCGTGTAAATAATACGCGACCTCTTTCTCGGCTTTTCGTGGAATTTCATCCAGACACGTTTCCCACGTCCACCCGATCGTTCGCCCATTAATCGAACGACGTCGTCACCGACCGCGTGTTTCGTCCCTTCGTCCCATTGGTCACGCGTCGTCGACCAAACGAATACCTTTTCTCTCTGCGTGTACTAAGTTACATGCAAAAGAAAGACAGAGCCCGTTGCGTTAATTAGAGCAACGTTCTAGCCACCCGATCGGGCGGCCTGATTAGCCGCGTTACGCCCCGCTGAATTCGTGTATATTTCCACGACGATCGCCGGCTTCCTGGAAGAAAGCGCCACCGCCTACGCACGCGGCCTGCCGTCGATCGATTCATCCTGTGAACGCGGCGTTATGTATACAGGCCGATGGCGTACTGTGTCTCGTTTCCTCACGTTCGCACCGGCCCCGATATCCCGCTTCGACCACCGTCATTGACGGCCTCTCGCGTACAGGGAAGTGTAGGAACGGCGCTCGCACGCGAACAAACCGAGTAACGTTTTCCTGTCACGAGATCGCCAGAGGGAGGAAAGGAGAGTAGCGTCGCTCGTAGAGAAGCCCACACGAGTCTGGCCGGATACTCATACTTCCGGTTCTACACATGGCCGCGCGCGCGCGTTCTCTCGCTTCGTCTCTCCGTCGTTCTTCATTCTCCTCCATTTTCTCTGTTCGCGACGCTAGCCTGCATTCGTACGTCTAGAACGCGTGTACTCACGACGCTGCTCTTCCCTTTCTTCCCTTTCGTCTATATGCATCTGTATTCGTGAGCACGGAGATACCAGCGAACGTTACACGCGACTTGCGTCGTTCTATACTCGTACACGTATCGTATACGTATGTGGGATAACGTGTGTGTACCTCTTCTGCTGTGACGTCACCGATCGGGCACCCTACGCACGCAAATATGCGCGCACCGCACCGAGTCATTCACCAGCGTAGCCAAGTCCGCTTCTTCGACTTTGGCCAAGCTTTCGTACTTCCTTCTTTGTACAGACGCGGAAGGAGTATCGTTGTAATAGCTACGCTACGTTGCCATTCAGCAGCCACGTTGATCGACTCTACAAATTAAAAAATATTTTTCAAATTTACCTCGGGATATCGATCGATGCACCGCAGCGAACGCACCAATCAGCGACGTTTTCTTTTTTGAGAATCGAGCATCTATCGTACAAGACGTTGTACGTTTCTGAAATGTTAGCGTCCAAGCACTTGCGATCCACGCTCATCTCGTATGATTTCGCCAATTTCCTCTGCTTCTCTACGACGTGCGACGAAGTTAACAAATTAATAAGAAAAAGTAGAATCGACGAGCTTGATGGTATCTGCTGCCAAGTTTATACAGTAACGCGAGGAACACCTTGTCGCGATAACCGCAGACGCTGGAAGCACCGTGTCCACCGAAACTTGCGTATCTCGGGGTCGCTGAAAAATTCCATAGTTCCGCGGAGAAGCTACACGATGGAAGGGGAAGAAGGAACCAGGTCTGGCCACGGAGACAAATTAACGGCGGGGGTTTCCGTTCGTCGTCGGACGCATTTCGATGAGACAGATTTAGACGGGAGGAAAAAGTGGGTGTAGGGGATTACGTGGCCTGTTTACAGAGAGCCCGCGCCGAGTGGCAACGGCTCGCGTCACGCAGAAAAGAGGGGCTGCTGGAGGAGAAGGAGAACGAAACGAATAAGCCAAGTCGAAAGGAGGATGGATATAGAGAAGAGAAGGGGAACGCGAGGGGCAAGAGAGCAAGCGGCCACCAATTTGAGAATCGGCGACGACCCTGGGCACGGACGACTTCCGGTGGTTCCGTTGACCCCGTAGAAGTTCGTCGCTACGAACTCTCGCCGACTCGCACGACGCTCAAACAAACGGACGACTATTCGCGCCGGGCACGCTGCCCTGCTTCGGATTTCCTACCCACCGCGTTTCTTCTTTCTTCTGCCGGTCTTTTTCCACTTGGCATACGAATGTCAGAGTTTCGAACGTAAATCGTTCGTCGCGATGATTAAACGTTACGATCGAAAAAGTATAATGGCGCTCTATCGTTTAAACGGTACTGTTTAAATGACACTTGTAACTTCGTCGTCGTTGACGGACTAAGACAGTTGTCATCAGATGGTTAAAGAGAGTCGAAGTATCTCTGTTTTGCAACGAGTGCCAGCAGACTACGGGGATGCGTGACACGTTTATTTACGCGTTTATATGCGCGTGTACAGAATGAAACAGAAACAGCGTGAAACAGAGAATCAGAGTTAATTAACGTTGCCGCGTGAACACGCGGAGACTCCTGGAGTATAAGCTGGCCGATTCTAAGACTGGTATGACGATACTAAAATTGATAAGCTCTCAGAATACGGAAAAAACTCTTAGAATCGAAACTTCGTTTTTCCCAGGTACATGATTAATAACGAAATACGAAATACTGTAACGATAAAAGATTCGCTGCCGCAACGACGTTCGTCGCCACGAAACGTAAATACTAAATGCGAAATGCAAATGATAAATACAAAAAACTAACGTCTCCAAGGTAATCGGTTTTCCCCGAAAGATTCGTAGCTTGCTAGCTTGTAAATTCCAAGAACCAGTGCTTTTAATACGATCACTCTCCCCTGCTAATTTACAAACATGTTTACTGTATTCCCACTGTTCTCGCTACTACTTTCGCTGCACTTTAACGACGATCGCACGGTTAATAAAGGAGGAGTAAGTGCAAGGCGCGTAAAAATACTACGCCACGCGAAACGATGCGACCAGGCAAAGTGAGAATCGGCGAGGAGGAGAGGAGAAACGATTGAATGAATCGTCGATGGTGAAGCGGCGCGGCGGCGCTAGTTAGCGGATGTGAAAAGTGTGTACAGGATACGGGTGGCCGCGAGGGGGGTGGTGAGGCCGTATTAGTCGCAGGAAGGGTGGCGACGAGGAAGAAAAGAGGAAGGAGTGGCAACGAAGAAGGCGACGAGCTGCGCACGCGCACGCTACGTGTCCGCCACTTTATGAATGCACGCCGCAAACGTGCGCGTCGCCGCGCCGTCGTACGTACGCGCGGCGAACGTACATTCATACGGACCGTGAACGTAGCCGTAGCCGCGTAGTGCGTAGTAAGCACTCACCACACCACACTCGCGGCCAATGTCTGCGAGCTGGCTGCGTGCGCTCTCTCTCTCTCTCTCTCTCTCTCTCTCTCTCTCTCTCTCTCTCTCGTCGGCCCCGAGGGATTTACTTAGAGCGTCGTTGTGTCGCGCGAATCGTTAAAACGACGCCGGCCACTCGCGAACGATGGCGCTTGGGTTTATTGACGTTGCACGGTTAGAACGTGTTACGTGTTTTCACGATAAAAGAATTTTCCTTTGTGCTGCTTGCTTCGTGGAACGATTTACTACAGTAGGGCCGATTAAAGTCGAGTATGTAAGAAGCGCGGATTGTAATTCTCGAGGCACGAGCGATTTTCTTTCGCAAGTATTTCCGGGAATGTTGACGAGGGCGAAAAGATCGGATCTAGCGAGATCAAACGAGAAGCGCCAATTTCTCGCTTAGTCTTGTTATATCTAATGAATAGATAGACAGAGGTCTTTGTCGCTTACAAGTACGTTGCAAGCGACGTTTACGACACGTAGAAATGTATAAAATATCCAAAGTCCCTACGACATTCGTTACAATACGTACTGGCTGAAGGAAATTTCTATCCAAGTTTCGCTTTGTTAGTTACGTTCGTAGGAACGTGAATTTGCATAAACATTCGCTGGGTCTAGTTATTAAGCTTAGGTGGAGCTGAACTGGAGATAGCGAGTAGTAGGGGAGTGCTAGGGCTGTGAGTCATTCGAATTTAGGTGAAACAAAGCGATCGTTGCTACACTATGTTTGGACGGCCTTTTCTATCGTTGAATTACATTCGCGACAGAGTCGCAATAGTTTGGATAGCAGTGTAGTTGAAACGTAGTTGTTTCTAATTCAGAGGAAATGGTTAGCGAGAAAAATAGCGGGCAAATTACGGTAGTTTCTAGTCCGCGCGAACACGGATGGCTTCACAAATCACCGAGCGTATCCACGCCCGCGAGTATTGACGTAACAATAACCGCACGCGTTTACAGATATACAGCATTAGTTTGCAGCCTGTAATACACCGGCCGTCCCACTTGTCTTCCCTTCGCGTTTTTTTCTCTTGCTCTTTTTCCACGTACGCGTGTAGGCTTTTATAAGCACGAAGAAGAGGAAACACGACGCATGCGCCTTTTCTCTGCACAGTTACACAATGATAATTCCACTCATTGGTATTTTCCTCCGACTCATTCACCGAAGTCGGTGTGTCAGTCGCGTATCTTTCGCTGCACCTCATCGATCCTCGCGCAATGCAAATTACTATGTCACTGTCACAACGTGCCGCTCGATTAGCCACAGAAATCTCCTACAGTACGTTCCAATAACTGTTTTCCGATCGATTGTAATTTCAAATCTTCCCAATCCAATCATCTTCCATCGACTGCATAAATTACATTTCTTCGTAAGTCAAATTTCTCTTAGAATTCGCTGCGTTTATATCGTCTTCTTACGACAAAGTAACTTACAGGAGTAAGTTATTTGTTTCTTGATATTTGTATATGCAGGTAACGAAGTTGAGATAGAAAAAAGATGGAAGCTATCAGGATGTGGCATGTGAAACGCAGGCGAATTTTCTTCGAACGGTTATTCCCCGATCGTTGTACGAAAACGTAGTCAACCTCGGAAACTGCGTCATCCTGTCATCGCGATATTGTCTCTCATGCCAACAGAATCGGAAGAAAAAGAAACCGTCATGCACGCGAATAATGGGAGCTCGTGCTCGCACGAGATAAACACCCCTATACGTTCACGTATAATTCGAAATCTTCTCTCGGATCTTGTATACCTTGCCTCTCTTTTTCCACCACGTCCGCGTCCCTCCGAGAGAGAAAAAGAGAGGAGAAAGCTGCGATCGCTCGTGCTACGAACGATAATTGCGCTCACGCAACTCTCGGTTCATTGACGCCCTTCTTTTCCAACCCTACCCTCGTCCGGCGCTCGGTCCATTCATCGAATCCCCCGGTTCGCGTCGAGCCGAGCAGCCAGCGATCGCGTCGTCGCACGAGGATATCTATTTGTGCGTGCCAACGCACGTTACGACGAGAAGGATACACGAGGAACGGATGGGGAAACGAGAAAGGGAGGGAAACAGAAGGGCGGAGGAGGAGAGATACATAGGGTTCCAGAAGTCAGATGGAAAGGAAGGACGGCTCGCATAAATATGCGTAGAAGTTGGAATGTGAGAAGAGGAGCGGCGAGGGAGGAGGAATTTCCTGTTGTGAACGTCTTGGGATGCATCTGCTTCTCGCTCCGACTCTTAAGCCTGAGCCACGCGTGCGAGTACCAATTAAGGCGCCACGAGTCGTCGTGATTGGCCCCGCGGGTGCAACCCATCGCTGCTTGCTGCCGCTCCCCTTTCTCTTTCTCTTTGTGTTTTCTTCTACTATCCGTGTTCGTCTGCCTGCAACAGCAACACGGCTTCTCTTAACTGATAACGCCGCGGCCCGTTTCGAATCACAAGCCGAGAGGCTGATGACGCCACGTACGATGTGTTTCTGTTGCGTTCAAAACATTCGATGGCACACCATGTATGGCTTATAAAGAAATCGATATCGATGCTATGAAAAATGTGTCGATGAAATCGCATTGTATAGAATTGGAGCGATAGGTAGTGAATAAATAAAGCGGGCAGACATCAACATCGGTTTACGTGTTGTATTTATCGAATACAAACGGCTGAGCTTTGAGTTTAGTCTACGCGCATTTAAATTTCGTTCTCTTTCTCTTTGACAATCGACGATATACACCCACTGCCTCTTACAAGTCTTCGGACTATTGCAAAGGATTATAGACGAGTTTACGTGTGTCGTTATTTTTGTTTGTTCCATTCGATAAATAATATATCGATATATATATCGACAAGTTTGTTAGAACAATGGATATAATCGAAAGTTCATAACGCGAAATATCCAAGTTTTATTAAATCCTGAGGCTTTTGGGCGAAAGTATATATGCCGACGAGACAAGAAAATTAAAAAGTTCTCGCTATTTTAAAATCGAAACTTTTCAAGAATAATTAAAGAACATAATTACACAATGTAGGTCAAATCAAACAAAGAGTAACTCCGCCCAACCTCCAACCGTTTTAACTTTCTGAGATCGTCTCATAATAATAGCCGAGGCTCGAACGAGTTAAATAACATTTCGTAACAGCCGCTGGAACGTGAACGCCTTCGACTTCCGTTCTAGCACCAGCTTTCGCCCCTTTATCTGGGCTCGCGCCTGAAACTCGATTCGCTCCTTGACGATACGGTGGTCGTCGAACGTTTATAGATTTCGTGGTGACTCCCGGTGGTTTCAGCGCACTTCCTCCGGCACCCTTTTCCATAAATATAGAGCTCCGTGCACGTCAGAAACGGCCGCGTCCCATTTACGCGAGCAAAGAGGTGGCGCGATGTCACCTGTACGACACGCGAGCGAGCAAAGCCGTGAGGCGCGAAGCGACAACGGGTCGTCGAGAAATATTGTGGCGACTGTCCGTTACGAAATCCAAGATAGCGGGCATTCGTCTTGCCTTTTGGCCGCGGATGGGTGTCGTTGTTCCCTTAAGTGCCCCGGCGTGTCAGGTGGAAGAACTGCGGAACGGAAAGGGGGAACAAACCACCAGAGAAGGAGAATGACGGCTCGCGGTGCAGTGATTCATCGGGCGAATCTCTCTCCATTCGTCGTCACGCATCCCACGGATAAATCTTTTCTCCGTGTTCTCTCTTCTGCTTCCTATTCTCTCATTTCGTTCGTTCTCCTCCTGTACCACGTTTTGACGAAGAACAACTCACGATCGAAGTTCTTGCCCGGTTTTGGGCTCGTTCGACTCTCTTCTGCACGGGATACCTCGCGATGCAATTTCGCTTGCGCGTAGAAAAATATTTGCCGATACCTCGAAACGAATGTTGTTTTATGGAAAAGATGAAGCAAATTTGTTTTGCATGGAATTCGAAGTTCAAATACTTCGTTATATATATTTAACGTCGTTGACACTTTGCCGTTATTCTCTAAGATAATGCCGTTCTTCCTTTATTTGGATTATAAATCGAACGAATCTTTAAATCTGTTGAATGTAAGATGACTGTCGGATAACTTCCCAGGAGGTGGTAGTTATCCTTTCGAAATTAAGTGCGGTCGACGTATTCGAGTTGATGCAAATATTTCGTAGATACGAAGGAAATGAGAAATATATTATTTGTCCTCTGATAATTTGAAAAATATATAACGGGATGGAAAAATGGTATCCAATGAAACAGGTTGAAAGAGATCTTAATGATTTGACATTGATCGGAGAAGAAGAAATAATTGTACAGTGGGATGGAACAGTGGTATCTAATGAAACAGGTTAGAGAAGGATTATAGTCTAATGATCTGAAATTGATCGGAGAAGGAGAAATAACGTATAGTGGGATGGAAAAGAGGTATCGAATGATGAAACGGTGATGCGGAGTGACGCAGGCGTTCGGTTCGCGCGCATTCCATCACGTTTCCGTGTCTCTTTATAGGTTAGGTGCGCCTCCGCGATCTCCTCGCATAGGCGTCGCAACGTAACGCGCATAACGAGGATACACGCGTATATCGTTTTGAAACGCGAAATGGAATGGACAGCGATGCGTGGTCACGTTTACCATGCCATATTGTTGTCCGAGATGCAAATTGCAAGGTTAAAACGAGCCGAATAGTTATTAAAGTCTCGATGGCGAAGCGGGATCCGATCCGTTCGCAGCGATCGCAAATTACATGCAATTCCCGGTTCGATCGTCGGCAACATCGTTTGGACACGCTGTTCGATCAGCCGTAACGACAAAGTTGCAACTTTTAGCTTCGCCTTCGGGCTTAGCTTATCCCAGTTATATCTCGCGGATGAGATTTCAACCGTCTCGCGGTCCACTTTCTGCTCCCATCTCGAAGTATACGTAAAGATAAACCTATATAATAACCGACAAAATGTCTGCGAGACTGAAAAAATCGACAAAATTGATAAATCGATTTTTATACACACGGTTTCCAATTATCGAAGAAAAAACGCACGACGGAGACGTGGACGTGAACGTCGAACAACGAACCGACAGATTAATCGACTACGATTAATAACCGAAATGAGTCTCCTCGGCCGTTATTTTGCATTAGACCGCGCCGTTTCTATTGGCTCGATGGCGAAACAATCGGAACGTTGCACGAGCAAAAGGTCTACGTTATTTATAACCGTTATTATTGCCGTAAATCGATCAGTTTGAACCGGATTACGTGCGGTACAGTGCGTCCAATTACCGTTGCATCGATTATAGTTCGAAACTATACGGTGGGACCCGATTATGCGAAGCTGGAATAATCTTAATAATATACGTAGATATATAAATGTATATACACGAAATCGGTAACCGGTGTATCTCCGGGATACGTCGCGATCGTCGCTACACCACTGACCTTAATAACTCTCGTACGTTCCTTGCGTACCTCGATGATGACGATAGAAAAGGTCTGCCGTCTAGCAGGCGAACCGTGCGCATCAAATATGTACACGCTAGTTCCTTCTCCCTCTTTTTCTCTCGTTCCTCCTGTATAACTCTTTTCTCTATCTCTCCTGTTTCTTTCCTTTTTACACACTCGACATCTATCTCTGGGATCTCTGTTCCCTCCCCGGTGTCTCTGTGTACAAGTACACCTTACGGTCGTTCACACGAGCGCAACCGATGGAATGCACGCCGGTGTACACACACGCGTGCCCACCTCCGTGCCAAGGAACCGTTAATGAATCTTGCAGTTCTTAGACCGCCCGTGTGTGTCTCGGGAATCGTCGTGAGAGAAAAGGAACGGAATGAAACGCGCGCACGAAACCCAGAGTCTCGATCCCTCTGCAACGGAATTTGGTTGAAAGAATTTTACGCTTTCCAGCAGTCGTCGTCATCGGGTCACTCCATTTCGTCGCGAGAATGTTCCGTAAAGCTATTATTTTACGAGAAAACCGTCATATCGACAAAATTTGTTATCGATAGAAGAAAAACTCGTAGTAGCAAAGTTTGGGAATATTTTTTCGTAAGGAGAGCCGCCGAAACATCGTTAATTGTAGATCGCACGAGAGGCAACTTTCTCATTTCGCTGGTGCGCACGCTATACGTGGTGTGTACCACCCACGACGCTGCCCCCGTTCCGTGAAAGAAAGGAAATGTCGATCCCCGATGGGTATAAGACCGGCCACCACTTGCCACTTTTACTCGGTAAGAAAAACTAGACGAAAGTCGAGGTCGCGTTTCGGCGAAACGCCCCCTTCCCGCCTGCATCCGATGCTTTCCCACACACGCTGCTTGTGTGTAACCTTTCTTTCGTTTCTTCTTTCTTTTTTCACCCGTAGAGAGGCGATAACCGGTTTTTCTCCCAATTTCATCGACGTCGGTATATTTACGGGCCTCGCTGCTCCGACGTTCCATCTGCTTTCTGTGAAAAACACATGACATCGGTATGCGTTCGTCACTCGAGTAAACACTTGTATCTAATCAATGGCCGGTCGGTCGGTCAGCTTGCGACAGAACTCGCGCGCCTGTCCGTTTATCGCGCTACGCGTGAATATATCCAACGCGTGGCTATAAAATAAAATATATACGTAGAGAAATAACAGAGAAAGAGACATAACGCGATGGAAATAACGACGGAGAAGATAAAAGGGAAAACATTCGAGTTGGTAATTTCGAAAATTCCAAATCGTGCAAGTACCAAATTCCGTCCGTGTTTCTCGCGTGTCACGAGACACGTAAGAGTAGCGAAGAGAGTAGTAGGTCCGAAAGCAAGCACGCCGGTGGTGGCAAGGGAAAGAGAACCACCACGGTCGGTACGTGGTTACAGGTCTGTTTGGCGGCGAGCGGTGGCGGTCCACTTCTGAGAACTAACGGGTCTGTTTCACCCCTCTCTCCGTCTTTCTTCTCTCCTTTCCCCGCCTCGTCCCTGCCCGTTCACGGACCTCTACCACCCGCGGCAACGCATCGCGTATACGTAGAGGAAGAGAAAGAGAAAGAAGGAGAGAGGAGAGTAGTTGTATGTAGAGAGCCAGGTTCGTGTGGGTGCGTGCATCGCGCATGCGTGAGTGCGTGTTAGCGAATGCGAGCGCACATCGCGGCTGGTTGCCGCCGCGTCGTGCGCAGCAGCGTGTGCGCAGCCCGCGTCTGCGCATCGCCGTGAGCGTGACGCGCCAGCGATCACTCTCAGTGTGGTACGATCCGTGCCGCGGTATGGTCGTGTCGTGTTCTTCGTGACCGTGCTCCGTCGCGTCGATCCACTTTCCCGTCTCTCTTTCTTTCGCACTGCACACGGCCATGGTGGAACGCTGTGTACGCGTGTGCGCGAGTGTCGGCCTGCACGCACTGGATAAACATCCCGTGCGGTTGGTGTCAAGGGCGAACTCGCCGAGGAAATTCGGGCCACATGTCGTATGTAGTAATACACGATCCGTGTTGTTTGTATACAAAGAGGGTAGCGTCCGAGCGACTTTGCTACGATGAAACGGATATATACGGTATTATGAGTGCGTCGACGATGCTTCGAGTAAAGGACGGATCGGAAAGAATAGGCGCGTTACCAAGCACCACGTGGCTTGAACGAAATAGAGTCAATCCGATAGAACGACGCGAGGTCGAGAAAGATATCGGAACATGGAAAACGTGAAGTAGGCGCAATGGCGGAACCTTTGGCCGGAAATCGCTCTACCGGTTTCTCTTTTCGCGTCTTACGCGCACTCGAGAACGCTTTTATTTATGGCACGAAGCGAGTTGAACGTGGACGCGTCCCTCGATATACGTTCATAGAGCACATATCGCGAAATTCGTCGAAACAAGAAACGGGAACGTGTACAAGCCATTCCTACGCGGCGAACGTGAAGCAACGCCGAGGAATACGCACGAGCCGCAACGAGTAAAATTTCGCGACGGAAACACCGAAGCAGTAATAGACGCGCGAGGTTCGAGGGAAAAAAGGGAAAATAAGAAGCGGGAGGAAAGTGGAGATGTACACGCCCCCGAAAAACGCATTAAAGGAGTAACGACGAGCAACGTGGCTTTAACCGGTAATTGGACCATTCTTTTTGCCATTGAGGTAGTAATGGCCCTTGTAGCGTGGTCACGCTACACTACGGTGCGCCATAGTACTATAGAGACTTCCGGCCCGCCGCAGGAAGTGAGACACACGTGTTCAGGCGTGTGTGTTCCCATAATACGGGCCCCGGCTCCTCCTCTACAGTGCGTTCCAAGTTCGATGGCCCATACGGGAAGCAGGCACGCCACGGATATATTACCGTACGTTCGAGTAAAGGTGAAGCGAGGGAAAAAAAAAATGCGCAAACGTCACGTCCATCGAGCGAGTTCGCAGCGTGCTACCCCTCGATACGAAGAGCATCACGACAAAACGTACGTATTCGCACTCACGCATATATATTTAGACGTATAAATAAATATTTACTCTGTCCTTATCGACCATCTAACACGCAACAAATTGATCGTAGCGTTACGAAGTTTCCCACAGATTATCCGCGATAAATAGAATGTAGAGAAAGAAAAAACCTTGTACCCGTGGTATCTGTTACTCTTCGATTTCTATTTCGTATTTTTCATAGTTACTCGCGTTTTATACTTGGTCTTCGCAACGATTTCGGTAGAATCTATCTATAAAAATTCTCGATCGAATCCCACACGTTGAACATACACCGCGGCCCACTCGAACTGCGCGCGCGTAAGCCTCTCCTAACCGGCCCATTATTCTCACGATTTAGGAAAACGACCGTGTTATTTATCGGCGGATCTCGTTAACCTCTTCTCCTCGCTTCCCCCACCGATTCTCCCCTCTCCGCGTCCAGCTAACGACCGGACCCGTAATCCGAAATTCAAATAGCACGCCCCCGGTATATTCGAGTAGCCAGATCTTATTATGAATGAATTTTCGGCGTTACATTCATATTTCCTGTGGCAGCGTACGCCCGCGCAGCCACAGCGGCCGCGCATCAGCGGTTCTCATTTCCGATAAGGCAGCGCCCTACACTATTTTTCTCCTCGTCATTTTTGTCAAATATCAAAGAGAGGGAGAAAGAGAGACCAATTTCGGGGTCGATCACGTTAGGCTACGATCGAACGAAACGCGAAGCCGTCATTTCAACGCTGCAAATATAACTTCTTGCGTAACATATGAATAATCACGTCTCGGACGGTTGCTTTCAATGGCAGCTGCGCGCGAGCGAGCGCACATCCGAGTGCAGCCTCTGCATCATCGTATTTATCGCATTCCTGAATACCCGATGCCTGCCATTTTCGTTTTACCGCTTGACCGTATTTGTTCGATTCGCCGTGCAGGTATTTCCCAACGAATTACGCACATCGCCGATTATTTTATCGCTGGCGTCGGATGAAAATTATTTCCGTAAAATGCGATGAAAGAGAGCAGCGAGATAAAATTGTACGAGGAAGCGGTATGTACGTTTCCTGTTGCACGGCATGGGCGTTCTCACCGATCTCGATCTTCACGTTGGCAGGGATCGAGCACGATATACAAGCGTGTGCACGCGTGCTATTATGGTTAGGTGGGTCGATCGCAGCGAATGCGAACTGTAGGAGGCTGAGTTAAGGACAGGTACCGGTGGAATGTCGTCTTGGAAGTTGACCGCTCCAGCCCCGACCACCGTGTTTCGTGCTTCCTCGGGACAAGAACGGCGACAGTTTCGTGGCTTTGTTCGCGTGGCTGTTGATACTCTAGCCCCGCGTTCGATCAAACTGAGAAAATTACTTCTACGCTATGTTTCAAAGGTTCATCTTGTTCATTTATATATCTGTGTCTGTTTCATGGGAATATGTGAGAAAGTGGCAGGACGTGGAAAACGAACTGGGACCAAGTGTCCTGGAAGGCTGGATGAGGCGAAGCGAAGGCAAGACCTTCTTCTCAAGTTCATCGCTCCCGCGCATGTGCAAACACGAGGCATTCATGTGCCCTTTCTCCGCATTATTGTCGGCGGTCGCGCGTTAGTGGGACCCTTCTCGCCCTTCTGCCGTCTCCCCTTACGAGACGACGTTCCCGCCCTCCTGTGGGAAGATATACGATAGTACCCACGTTACTGAGCGAGGATATCCACTCGGCTTCCCTGCTCGATCTCTTTCCTTTCGATTTCTTCTCGCTCTAGGTACCTCTGTCGTTTATTCTTCCGCGTATTTTCTATCGTTTCAGCATCGGGTTCTTCCTCATTTTCAGTCCCCTTTTTCAAAAATGCCTTCACCTAAAAACGAAAATGGAAGCTATTTGCCGCAATAAACAGGCACAGCCATATTGAGATCGTATCTTCTGGTTTACAGAACGGTACAGGTTTCGTCTTCAAAAGTGCGAAATATTGATACTACGAATATTCGTCGTATGTATCGTGAACTTGTTACAGCGCGTTCGAGAACGCGAATCGATTCGGGTTGATTTTAAGTCGGTTTACGTTGCGTGTCACACGCTAAAGGTAGTAGTAACGTTACATCGAATATCCAGACCAAATATCTAAAAACTGTCCTGAATCTTAATATCCATTGGGATATAACGTTAATCTCCGGTCATATAGAGTGAAGGAGAATCGTAAGACTATGGTAGAGACTAGATCGGACGAAAGCGTTCTATATATTTGTTTCGAAAAAATGGTAAGGAGATGACCGCGATTTACGATCGATTTCGACGCAGTGGCGCGGCGTTTCTTGGAAACGCGTCGTTCAAAAATGGCCCCGGACTCGCGGGTATTTCGGTCCAACAAAGCCCGGGTTGATTAAATACGCGATCGTGGTTAGCATGTCGGCAATAAAAGCGTCGCGCCACGTCGTGTTTACGGCTGCTGGCCTTCCCGGACAAGTCCGACTCTCGCTTCTCGCGTAATGGTCCCGCGGCTGCGTTTGATCGCTAAATTATTTCGCGCTTCTCGCCCGAACTTATCCTCTCTGTTCATCCCCTTTTGTCCCTTTCTTCGGTCTCTATCGACTGTCTTCGTGATCTTCGGTGCTCTTCGAACGAGGATCGTGAACCGTACGCTGTAATTCGCGTTTCGCACACTTTGTAACTTCAGGCCACGGTTTAAAAGTTGAAATCGTCGCTACGAATCAATGTACCGTTTCGGTCGATCGTGTTCAGGTACTCGATCGCGGTATTCCATCGGACAATCGCGTTCCACGCGTACTGTCGTCATTCGAACAGAGTACGCGATCTTCGCGATCCTGTTCCGTTTACATCGATTTGTGTCGATTTGTACCAATTGTTCGTTACATTATTCCGTTACATTACGTTTTATATTTCAGTAGAGTATTTAAATTGCGCGAACATTCGCGGTTTATAAACGTGGCCAACGATGTCTCGTTTACGGCTAAAGCAAACTATCGGTTATTAGATCGAGAAAAATTGGATTCGATCGTTGTAACTTTCAAGAGTGTGAAAATCGACAACGATAGCAAAATTTCGATTAAATTTTCTCATAGATATCGCAAGAAATTCGAGTCGTACGCGACACGGCGAACGTTGACGCGTTGCTTGGTATCGGGCGATGAGAGCGGCAGAAAGAGGGAGGGGGAGAGAGAGCGCGGCGTGGCCCTGGCTTGTTTACGTCGCGACGCAGAAGGGCCTCGGCGAGGAAAAGGGGGCCCGAAGTACGGCGAGAGAACGCGCGCGCCTTCGCCGTGGAGCATTTAACGCAGTGGGCGCTCCCCTCCGTCTTTCCCTACCCCACCCCCATTCCTACCGTCTTTTGCCATCTCCCCACAGGCCTCTTCTTCCTCTGGCACCCCTTCCTTTCGGTTCTCTTTCCTCTTTAGCCGCGTGCAACGAGGACGAACTGCACGTTGCCCCCGGAGTGCATGCACAACGAGGACAGACGAAGCGTGTCTGAGTCGCTGGCCGCCATGACAGAGCGGAATGCATGAGAACGCAGAGCTACTGACCCTCTTGTCCTCCCCTTACCCCGTTCTCACTCTCTTTCTCTATCTATCTATCTATCTCTCTTTTTCTCTTGTTTTATATATATATATACATATATATATATATATATATATATTTGGTTCTTTCCTTCTCTGCCCTCTCTCATGACGTCTCCGTTCCTCTTTCGAAACGCTTCTCTCGCTCGCACACATCTCATTCTATCTCGCTCACTCGGTCGCCGACCGATCTCTCGCTCGCAGACCCCACCCCTCCCTTTAATCTCCATATCAATCCCACTCGCCGAAACTGGCGTGTCTTTAAGCGCGCCGATTTGGAATTTTTTCGCCGGCGTGACGCCCTACGTCGTCGTCGATCAACAACGACTCGCTGGCTCGCTAGCGAAATAATCGTTCGCGTCTCTCCTTTTTTCGCTCGTATATAGGAATCTTTGCATCGAAAGCACGAACCACGATCGAGAACTAGTCTATATTTTATTTTTCGATGTAAATAGGATGAAATTTTTAGGATCTAGGATATTGGGGATATTAGGATGAAATAGCGGAGAAGGGATTAGCAGTAAATTAAAAATTGCGTGGTGAAACTGTGGCTACCAGGAACGGTGAGGCTAGAAGCGTCTAGAATGTTAATTTCGAGTGGTATTGGCGCAACGATCGGGCGAGACACGGGACACCTCTAGCGAATCCGGACAGCATGGGAAAGCAGGAGAGTCGCGTAGACAGGTGCTAGCAGTCGGCGCGGCTGTCGTGTGCCAATCGGTCACATAACGGTCGCACGGTCGTAACACGACCGTCGCCGCCACCGCCGCCGCCGCCGCTGCTGCTGCTGCTGCCGTGACGTCAAGAGATTGACGACCACACCGCGACAACGACAATCATTCATAGGATTCGAAGGAAGAGGCGGCGGCGGTTTCTCGGCCGCGCGTGCGCGTTTCGTATTCGACTGGAATCGTCGTCGAGGAACGTTTTCCACGTATCCGGTCGAGTATAGCGTTCTAGGTATCGTCAAAGAGAATCAAATAGAAAATTTCTCGGTGGACGTATACCCAGCGTGTGATGGTTACGCGGAACTTTCTGGAGTAGAAAATAGACGTAGATCGTCGTTGACTTCGTTTACACGGGTCAGAAGCGCTCTGTGGCGGCGTTAAACCTGCGCACAGCCGTGGTATTTTCCTTTCTAGCGGCGACAATGACGTAATCCAACGGCCTTGTTAGATCGGTGCAGATCTATCGTGATTTATCGTTGTTCCAACGCGCCTTCATTTTCATTCGATCACCGTCTCCTCCGCTCTGTCATTCGATAACAACGTACACGTCTCGCTTCGAAATAACAAGGTCCTTCAACTTTTATTTACTCTTCCTTGGAATCGATTCCAAAGAACAAAATTAGAAGAACCATGAAGAAGATACTTCTTGGTCGTTCGCGTTTATCAGGTTCTACCACCTGTACGAGGCGCACAGGCAATGGAATTCCGCAAGGCAAACGGCCTTGATCCCGTATCAATCCGCAATAGCGGAGGTCTTTGCGCGGATTCAAGATGGAGAGAAAGAAGGACAGAGAGAGAGAGAAAGAGAGCAGAGAGGTAAAGAGTTTCGAGCGCGCCTTAACGCGGAGAGACGGCACTTCTCGTTGGGTCGTTGACTCCCCGTTTCTTCTTTCTTCGAATCCTGGGCCCGGTCCCCGTCCTCGTACCAGGTTCCCCTCCGCTCTTCGTCCTTCTTCTTCTCTCCCGTTCACATTCTCTTATACCACTCGACTCTGTGTTCTCTCTTTCTCTCTTTCTCTCTCTCTCTTTCTTCTTCTCCTTCCCCTTCTTCCCCGTTTTCTTCGTCTTCGTCTTCTTCGCCACCCCGTGTTCGTCTCTTCGTTTTTCGTCGGTGCACGCGGATGCTTCTTCTTCTACTCCGTTCCTGCCAGACAGTAAACAACACCACGCCGTACCCACTCCTCTCATTCATATCTCACACGAGCGTATCCCGAATTATTTGGATGCCGGCGTATTTCGCTCAGCAGGAGCGGGCCGGCCGTGCAACGAGGGGTCCCCGTCCGGTGGATTGCTGCGCGTTGCTTACGAGCCCGTCCGCTTCTCTTCTTTTATTTCTTTTCTTCTTTCCTTTTTTTCTGTTCCAAGCCAACTATAAAAATACTTTGCGCCCCGGCGGAAGCGGCGAAACTAGCCGTTGCTGGTTGCAGCCGGCGTGAATTGACGCGTCAATTGCCGGAAAACGCCGCATGCATTCCTCCTTTTCATTGACGTTCGTTTCTAAAGGCGAAACTGTCGTAGAGCAATAGAAAAAATGGGATTCTTGGAACGTCCCTCGTATTCGAAAATATACGATTGCGTAATCAGTGTAAATCGAATCTTTTGAGGCAATCGTTACTTGGAAAATCGGAGCCTTTTCCCAGCTCGTAGACGTAACCAATAAATCGAATCTTTTGAAATTCAATTAACATGCACGGACTGTGATTGCAAATCGCATAAGCGTGATTGGGACTGCATTATTCCGTGCTACAATCAGACCCGTGGTAATGGAATTTTTGAGACTCCCTTAAGGTTAACTCTCGACGACTGGTGGAGTTGTAGTAACAGCGGCGTATAAAACGGCTTGTGTAAAGTAGAACGAGGGAAATGCATGCGAACTGTATAGCACAGTGTTGAAACTATCAACCGATACGGTATAAGACTCCATGAATTTGTCATCGGCATTGATGCGACCGTTTCTTCAGAAACGTTTATCCACTCGAAACCATCAATTATCTACGACTACGAGATATCATTCGCCATGACAGAAACATCACTTATTCCTATGTCCTGTAGCGGTTAGAGAACGATTAGAATCCGTATCGGAACACCTGGCAGAGGCTATCGACGGTGTCTCGGAGGCGGCAGGGAGGGAGAGGAAGAGTTCTCGGGGTCCGTTCAACAGGTGCTCGTCGTCGGTCGTGTGTGAGTCGGCTGAAAAGGAAGCCGCGGAGTCAGGCGCGAGGAGAAGGCGAAAGAAGTCGAAGGAGAAAAAGAAGATGCTAATTGGAGCGGCTTGTAGCGTCCAGCAGCGCGTGTTAACACGACTTCCAGGTACTCGGTTTCTCGCCTTCTTCTTCCCTCTCGGACGAATACTTTCCAGTAGGTGCTTCCGGCTAGACTCTGGGCGGCCTCCTTCAAAGAATCTTTTGGAACTCGAAATGCAAGGTCGGTGGATAGAACGTTGGTTCTAGAGAGAACGCAGGGAAAGAGAGAGGGAGAGAGAGAGAGAGAGAGAGAAAGGTATGACAGGTATAGAGAAGGTGCGACAGAGGAGAGGAGGAAAAAATATTCGTTGACGAGTAGAGAACGGTGAAGGGAACGCTTTTCGAGAAACTATGAATGATGCTCTCTCCTCCCGCCTGTGTCTCTACTCCTACCCCGTTTTCTCTCTCGTTTCGATCCTACGTGTCTTTCGCCTGTACCCCTCCTTGCCCCCCGTTCCCCGCCCCCGCCTCTCTTTTTCATTTCTCTTATATACACCCGTTAGTCGGACGCGCTGGACAAATATTTGCTCGAATTCAGGGCGACCGCTCGTAAATTAGAGAAAGAGCGGCCGAGAGAGGACTCTGAAATTCTTCAGGGCCGTGCCCTTGCTTGCTTCCACTCCCACTCTCCCCTTTATACCGTGTGTTTCCTCTTCTTTGGCTTCTTCTTCCCGTATTTCGCTCCTCTTCTCTTCGCTTCCCTTCTATGCTCGCGGCACGGTGGAATCTCCCTCGTGGGGCGCTGGGTTAGACAGCGAGCGTTCGGTGTCCCGGAGTCTTTGGCTTCTCGCCGCGGCAGGAAATTAAAACGGCCCCTGTGAAGTGGCCTCCGACGTTCTTCCGTCCTGGCTTTCCTGAAGATCCGCGACACGCCGCCACTCGGTTCCGCTAGATCTTGTAATCTCGTTCGCGGTTTGTAAGCAAGAATGCCTTTAAAGTCTTGAGAGACAGAGATCGTTTTGTTAGACCGTGGGGAGATCGAAAAAATCGTCTTGATGACAGTTTCTCACGGCACTCTGCTAGTATATAGCTACTACTACTATCAGTAAGCATATAGCTACTACTTTACAAATCGATAGTTTACAATTTGATAATTACATCGAATGTATCGTGTACGTTCGTTTCTTATTGTTGGAGATGGTTTGAGAAATCTTAATACGGAAGCGGTCCGGTTTTTGGATGGAAATTTCAAATCGTCGTTCAGAACCCTAGCCGCTGATTGCCGCGTTTCCAAACGGTTCGGTTCGACTTTCGCCTCCGATTTTCCCCAACCCTATTTATAGCCTCGTGAATCATATGATTCGCGCGGTTCTCGTTACCAACGGATTTAGAGTTCCACCAAAGTGAGTGGAATACTTGAGCGGAGTAGGAGGGCGCCGCCCGACCAAGACAACAAGTCCTGTAAATAAAAAAGTCCGGCACCTCGAGGGTCGCCACGGAAGGCCAGCTACTAGCCCCGGTAGGCACTCGCGGAGGGAAACTCGCGACCAAATGGAGAGTTCGTCGACTATCGGACTGCACAGGGTGGGAAACGGCCGATAGAGAGAAAGAGACGACGTTGTCCATGGGATGCTGCGCGGTTCCACGTTCTTCTCGCTGTGATCTCGCGATTAGTACGAGCGAGAGACTTCCTATAAAACGAGACGAAGATACAGGGAGAGGGAGGCAGAGCACGCAGAAGGGAGAGAAAGAAGGAGGAAAAGAAAGAAAGAAAGACGATTACCATCCACGGGAGGGGCGGTGAGGATCAGAAACGCGACGGCCGGGGGGCAAGGGGTGCAACGTGGAAGGGGTAGAGAGTGGTGTGTGCCGAGTGGGGGTGGGGGCAGTGGCGATGTCCTAGCGAAGGTCACGGCCGGGAATGCGGTTTGCGTCCGTCGGTCCAAAGTGGCGTGCCGCGTTGCAGAGCTTCGTCGCTCTTTCTCCTTTCCCCTTGACGCTCGAGTCTCTCTCATACGTTCTCTTCTCTCGCCTTCTTCCTTCTCTCCCGTCTCTGTCCAACGTTCTCCGGCTTGCTGGCTCTCCTGCTCTCTCCATCGCGAGCCGCAGCGGCGCAGACTACAGGAATGCACCAAATGCAGCGCACTGACCGGTGCTCGTCCCGTTCCATTGCTTCCACTTGTTTACTTCGGTCGTGCTCGCGCGCGCGCACGCGTGTTTCTCCCGTCCCCTGGCGCGTTCTTCTTCTACACCCCTTCTCTCCAACGTTTTCTTCGTCGCTTCTTCTTCCTCTCCTTCCTGGGACGATGGATTCGTCTCTCTGTGTGGAACAGAGAGAGAGAAAACGCGCGGGTTCGCTACTCTACTCCTGCGCTTGGTCGTGTATCCTTTATCCCCTCGACGGTTCAGCGGCACCGTTCGTCGTTCCCATCGTCGCCCGTCGTCGACCTTCCATCCCCACGCCCCGCCCCACTCGTTTCTTTCATTACTCCACCCCCGTGCGAACGTTCACCCCTTCGCTCCGTGTGTTTGGACCGTGTCCTTGCGCTCGCCACGGACCCGTACGTTCTCTCTTGACTCTATATGGAGAAGCTCGTGGTATGCGCTACCTTGCCACCAAGGTGACCAGAATTCTGCGTTCTCTTTACTTAATGTTCCTTTCTTCTTTATACTCAGTTCCCTTTTTCTCTCGTATCTCGTGTAACAACATCTCGAACCATGCTTCTCTTATGATTTTATTTCATTTTCTTTTCTTTTCTCTTTCTTTTTTTCTTTTTTTTTTTTTTTGCTATTTTCCCATAGTTAACTACCAAATATCGATCCTCAAGGCAATCGAAATACAGCCCCAAATTAAGATTCCATCGATCCAGGCACTCATAACGAGCAACGACATTCTCGGTGGGGTTGTAACCGCAGTCGCGTTTCACGTCGAGAATTCCACGATCGCCAGCATTCCTCGAAACGCAGGAATTTCCTGGATTCACGGTACCCTCGAAGGGCGTACGTGTAAACGCAGCCAATATTCACGCATACACACACGCGTACCCGCTGAATCTCTCTGGAGGTTTGACGAACTCTTCTTCCACTCGTCTCTTCGACCTAGCCGAATCCGGCCGCGATTCTCCGTCTCTCTGGCCCTGACCCACCCAAAGGATGCAGTCAACCCCCCTTGCAGCAGTGGTAGATGGGGTGCTCCGGTGGGAAGCGGTCTCTGAACCAAGCGGAGGGTGGGACACTGTGTACTGTATATACGCGCTCGCGCGGTCATCGGGGGCTCTCTGAAAGGGGGGTGTACCTAAGCCGTAATTGTGTATGCGACCGTCTGTGACGCGTGTGTGAGGAATTCGTGCGTGTATCTGGTCTCTATAGGGAAGCGGAGAGCGTGTACGCGCGCGGACCAGCCTGTTTAGCGGCGAGCCGACGCGCCGTGGCAGAGCCATCGTGTAACAGAGAGGGGTTGAAAGCGACGAGAGGGGAGGGGGTGCGGTGCGTTCACTCCACAAATCAATACCCATTGGCTGCCGCGTGTGTACCAGCCGTGCACAACGAGCGAAACGTGTCACCCACCGACCCAAACCCAAAGGACGATATAGCAGCTGCACGCACGGCAGCCGGCATATGTCGGCCGATGGCCAAACCCGACGCTCCACGAGCGTGTTCGTGCACGTCTTCTTCCGTGCATCCTTACGTGGCGCATACTGTGAGTGCTGTGTGCGTTGTTTTGATACCATGAAACAATTTTTATCGATCATTTTGATAGAGGTAGAATCTCGTTCTCGTTGAAACGAAACGAGACAAGATTTAAACGTTTCAGGCGAACTTTACTTTCTATCCTAAATTTCCTAATTTCGTTGGCAATTTCGTTACGTAAATGTGAACGTTCAATTGTTGAGAAACTCGTATCTTATTTCTGTAGAGTCCATTCGTTGGAGAAAGTGGTATCGCGTACAATGGCAAATTATAAAATGCTTTTGAATCTCGAGATTGTCCGTACAACGAGATGTTAGCCAGCGCAACGCGTTGCCAGAGTTCAGGAAACGAGGTTTTCTAGCGTATCGGGCTTTCGGCTCGATATATAGCGAGGATTTGTCGGATTTGTGGAAGTTGCGTGGCCGCCCACGTGTATTCGTTTCGTTAATTAGTTACACCCGGTTGTTTTTAGCGCGCAGAGAACAATAGGATATCGCCTTGGGGCAGATATTTCCGGCGCGGCGGCCAATACCGTTTCTTTTTTCGACGAGCTACGTGCCTCGAGTCCTCCTTCTCGCTTCTACGCTATTGTTCCGAGTCTGGGGGCTTGCTGCGCAATTACTCGGCAGAGCCCGCAGTAACGAATCAAATAACAATCCTACAACCATCTCCGCCGAGCAAATTTCTAATTTCCTCTCGTAGCGCCTCGTCTCGACACACCGCCGCGCCGCGGCAAAGGAGGAAGGCGACGCGGCGGTGGTAGTAATACAGACACCGAACGTCGTCGACGGTTCTCTGGCCGAGCGGGACGTTCGCCTGTACGCGCCGCGGATGCGGGCCAATGAAATTCGATCTTCGGCCCGTGCGAAATCCAGCTAGAAATCGTTGCGATAGACCACGTTACTCTTGCACGATAGAAACGAAATTGTTTTCGCGGTCCGATAATATTTACAAACTGTTACTCTGTAAAAATACGCCGTACGAATCTCGCCGATCGAAAAACAAAACTTGTACTTTCAAAAATTAAAAATAAGATGCGTATCTTCCTCTGTTGATTCGTCTAATTAAAAGGCAATTCGAGCAACGCATTCAACGGCCGACAAAATTCACAAAAGCGACGTTCTTATCGAGCGGGAAGGCTGTAGGTAGGCGCCAGTCGAATTTGACAAAGTTGGAAGCCACGGCCGAGCAAACACCACGGGCCTTTATCCTGCTAGCCAGCCGCATCGTGTAACAGCGGCGGCGACGCGCACGGTCGCGTATATACCGTGTGTGCGTGGCCGTCGGGTGGCGATGGTGGGGGCCTTCATTCAGTGCGCCTCTCGGGGTGCGCGACGCGCATGCGCAACCCGTCGCGCGTACACACGCTACTCACGCTGTGCCTCCCTTCCTACTCTAGTGTTCCCTCACACGTACGTGTCACGCACGCGCACACTACTTCATCTACGTATATGGACTTTGTACTCGAGCCGATCTCTTTCGCGCGGTTGTCCAAGAACGAACGGCACACGGACACGCCGTTCTACGGCACACCGGCGCGGCGTGTGCGATCACGTACACCGATATTCGCGATCGCGAACCAACGCGCGCCGTTCGGAAGAGAAAGAAAACGTACGCGCGGCGGGAGAGGGAGGGCTCTGGCGGCCGTGGAAGGGAAGGTACGCGTATGTGGGACCTAGAAGGAGAGGGGGGAGGGTACGGTGCGAACGGCCAAGAGTGACTGAACTGCACGAACGACGACCACACGCCGCCAGCTCTTCGTCGTGCCGCGTGCTCGAATACGCGCGCGTTTTTTAGATTGCCCGCGTTGACTTTTCTTTACCCCGTTCCTTTCGCTGGATTTCTTTGGTAATCATGGAATAGTCGATAAGGAAAAAAGAAGCGGACAAAGACGGACGGGAGAGAACCGTATCGTGGACGGAGAGGGATTAGAACGGAACGCGGTGTCTCTCCGCCTTTTTCTCTTTTTCCGTTGTTGTGTAATTTCGCGGGTCGCGCGGGCGTGCATACGTGGGACGCGGTAAGCCGCGTGCTTTCGAGGTCGTTGCTATCTATCGTTCGCGTAGATATCTCTTTTCCCCTCGAACGATTCGAACGAATTACTTCTTTCTCTTTTCGATTTGATATTTCGACGGGCACCGTTGGAATTCTTCGGAAAGCGAAGACTGTTCGATTTGTCCGCGCAAAACCGCGAATGTACCGTTCGAAAGCTACTTCTGCTTGCATTCCCAGTTCTTACGCGGCCGTTTCCGCCGCGTGACTCGCGTGCCATTTCCTGCAAGGGAAAAACGTCGGATCTCCTCGGAGAGGGGAAAAAAACGACTCGGGGAAATAAAGAAACGGAGTAGTCGACGAGCACGTAACCCGACAGCGGTGTACAGAAATCGTTCGGTTTCCGGAGCATAGAAACGTGTGTGTCACGTCAGATCGATACGGTCGCCGGTTGTTTACAGCCCGACAAAAGTCGGGGAACGTCGTGGCCCGAGTTTTCTTTATCGCTTTACACGCCACGCAACCAGGGCCCGCATTTAAGCGTTTCTGTGTTCCTCGTTCTCTCAGCCCGTTCCTTTTTCCACCTCCGCCACGACCTTCCCTCTTCCTACCTCCGCCTCCGGCTTTTTACCCTGTCCTGTTTAGCGAGAGAACTCGATTCGAGTCGACTCGTAACACGCGCCGCCTCGGTATGCATCGTCCCGTGATGCATTGCTTCCAAGAAGCGATAGCGCACCGGCTTCAGCTTTGCGCCGTTCTGCCTCGCCGCAACGCGCTCGCTTTCAAGCTCGGCCCCCGTGACTCGTGGGAAAGCAAGTTCACCTAGGAGCGAGTCTCGTGCAAGCGCAGGTTTCGGTTTTTAAATGCCGGTCGTTGGAGTATTCCATGTCCGAGGTTCATTTCGTTTAGGAATTTTGAATATCGTGAAACGCGAACAAAGATCGTGAAGTACGTGACGATCTGTACGCCGAACATGGCAGCAACTGCGTTTACCATTTATTCGCGTTTTACTCGCACGCCACCGATTCTACCACCATGTTGTATCGTTCCCACGGTGTAGCTACACGTTCAAAATGACGAAGTAGAGCTCTCGTTATTCTCGTCGGAAGCTAATCATTCCATCTGTAAATAATCTTGACGCGTTTTATAGATATCATGATGTTTACAAATTGCCTGCTTGTCGCGTAGGTAATATCTACGCGAAGGAATTACAGGCAAATGTTTGCCTTTACTAAATAATTTAAGAGAGGAAAAATAAAAGGTACACGCGTATTCCGATATCCCGCCGCGAAATAATACCAATTAACGATCTTCAAAATACACGCACGTTATCGATAGTACAGTGTCATCGACCTCAGCCTAAATCCACCGAAATAGAATGTGCCGGGAAGGTGAGAAAGTTGCAGCCTCGCGAAAAATTGATGGAAAACATTGGTCCGCGACAAACTTCGTCTCTGCTCCATGTGCGCGAAGACGTTATCCTACTAAGAGGATAGGGGGAGGGAAAATTCAGAGAAAAGCGTATGCCAGAAAAAAACGTAGTCGCGTATAGTAGGCAAGACCAGCGACGACGTAGTCGTAAAGTGCGGTAGAATGCACTCTGACGTAGTAGACTCTGTGTATTGCTTGGCGCGGCGCGTTGCATTCCCCTGCGGTGCATTGACTTTGCCGCCCCTCTTGCGCCTCGAACGCCAAACTACCCCCCACTCCGTCCCGTCTCTTCTCCGTCGAATCCTTCTCCCTCTTTCTCCACCGCGTTGCATCGTCTTTCCCTCCTTGTCGCTCTTCCACCGCTTGATCCACGCCGCCGGTCGCGCCGTTGCACTCCACCGCCTCCCCGATGCAACCGCCTCCCGGCACAACAACAACATTCCTTCTCTCTGCAGTCCCTTCGTGCCACGGAGACCCTGCTACCAGACTCCTCTTCTTCTTCTTCTTCTTCTACTTCTTCTTCTTCTACTTCTTCTTCTTCTTCTTCTACTTCTTCTTCTTCTTCTTCTACTTCTTCTTCTTCTTCTTCTTCTTCTTCTTCTTCTTCTTCTTCTTCTTCTTCTTCTTCTTCTTCTTCTTCTTCTACGTCGTCGTTCTCTCAGACAGCGGCGTCCAAGCCGTGAGGAATCAACAGACGAGCAACACGCGTGTGTATACGCTTCGTCTTCCTCTCTCTCTCTGTTTCTCTTCGTGTAACTACGCCTCCCCGGTGGAAACTGGTCGCCCGCGAATCGCGTGTGCGATCGACCTCATGGCCACCGGACGAACAGAAAACGGCATAAGTTTTCGGTTGGTATGTATCGGAACGATATTATATCTACCTGCTGTACCATCGATTTATCGACTGCTTGTCGCTTCGAAGAGAAGAGACACAGAGAAACAGCGTAGTCACTGGATTCTCGTGGTCGCGTTCCAACGGAGTCGCGTTGCCTCGACGTTTCGTCGATATCGCTCGATTTTTCCCGCGAAGAAACACGAGCAAGGGTTACCTTCGTTTTCATTAATTCATGACACTCGTTGATACGTCGGTATAGATAGAATGTGAGACAACGTAGCATGGAGGTACATACGTGTGGTATACGGATATCGTGAATGTTGGATGAGAACGATAGATGGAAGAAATTAGATATCAAGTTGGTTAACGGAGAAACGCCTGTGTTTGTAGGAAATATTGGGCGAGCGATGGCGCGAGATTTGGCGGATCGACGCGCGGCAACATAGGAGGCGCGAATTACGTCGGTTTTCGCGAATTGTTTGTCTCCGTGCGTTACATCGATCTACCGCGAACACGCTGAACACCGCTAATTGGGTTATTACGCGGAGCCGTACGAATCGACGCGCGTTATGCGCACGTCGTCCCTCCTGTTTTGTTCTCGTGTTTGTGAACAGTCTCGACCCAGTCTGTTTACACGGTTGATTTCGAATTTGCCGATGATGCATTATAAGAGCTGTACGACCGACTAACGAGCCGTAAATCTGTTTCTCCCTTCGATACCCTGAAAAAACTATCCTAATCGCGCATGCCTGTAACGGAAATTACGCTTATCCTCGTCGAGTAATATAGCAATTAGACGATACCAGGTGTCACGGACCTGGATTAATTAGAAAAAGCAATCCGCGCTATTTCCTCGAGTTGGCCGACCATTTGTCGCCGATGATTATACGCCGGATTTGTCCTGCGTGCTATCATCGGGACATGTTCGTTGTTGAGCAAATCTTCGACACCGACGAGACGGGCAAAACCATGTCGTTGGTGTTTTTCCATTTCCAACCATTCGTCCTTGTGGACAGGTTAATCGTTGGTAAAACCTCCACGCAACGGCCAGACATGTTGTTAAGAAAGTAGCGAAATTCGTTAGACAAACCGTAGAACGTGAATAATGGGCAACCTTGTCAGATACAGTTATTTCTTTGGAATAGAAATTTTATTCCTATAGAATCTCGGGTTATTAGGAAAACTCATGTTTCAACCATAAACAGTCTCGATGCTTCTAATGACAACGATGTACTTTTTAGATAGAATAGACTTCTCCAAACAACTCTATCCAGAGGATTTAAAGTTGGACCGTGACTCGGAGACGTTACGTAGATTCCTTTCGAAGCAGAGAATTAGCCGATCCCATGTTATCGACTGTCGAAGATTTAAACCTTTGCATACCCTTTCTGACGAGAGACAGGAGTTCCAAGGAGGAAGAATAAAAACATGCCCAGGGATGGCATTTTCTAGAAGGCAGCCACCGAAATATTATTTGCTCCTGATAATAAAAGTAGCCGGAGGAGGTGCGCCACCGAGTTGCCCTTCCTTTTTACCCTCCTGTGATTCTTTTTCTCCGCTCTTTTGTCTCCGCGTCCTTCGCTTCACAAACCTTCAACATTTGCCGCTCTTCGGCCTGGTTGAACTGTTCGACGCTTATTTATTGTCGCGGAAGAACGTGAAACCATAAACCAATTGAACGAACGAGCGTTAATCCTCTCCGTACTTAAATCATCCTTCCTCTGTCTCTTTCCTGGCTCGGTTCTGCCACATCCTGTCCGTTCCTCTTTTCACTCTCTCTCTCTCTCTCTTTCTCTCTCTCTCTCTTTCTCTCTGTTTTCCCATCACTGAATTTCACAGCTACGTTAGGCGATTGTTTGATTTCTTAGCCGTTAATCGGATTTTCAGAGCTTTTTCCCTCTGTCGAGCGAGGAAGCATGCACCGAGCTTTCTCGAGTGTCACCCTCGGCTGATTTAAGTACACGCAGAGTTCACGGCAGAGTCCATCGAGCGGAAGTGGCGCGGTCGTTTTTTATCGTTTTTCCGCTGCTGGAAATTAGAGGCTTTCGCTTAATTCAAGGATTAGTCCTTAGGATGTGCATAGTATGTTGTGAGTAGCGCGCACCAATATGCATATAAAAGTTGTCTGCGGTACCTGAGTGCTCAAATTGTACGTACTTTCGAGAACCCGTGTTTTCTAGATTTTTCTAAACTTTCAAAACAGTCGGTGGACGTGTCGTCGTGCTTTCGACGCTTCGGAATTTTGCGATTTTTCTCACCGTTTCGAACCTTCCTTCCTTCACCCTTCGAACATTGGAGCAAAAGTGCAAGAACGCGATTGATGTTGAGAAACGAAAACCATCGCATGGATAGTTTTTAAACGTTCGATCTTAAAACTCGATGTAATTCCCACTCTTTTGCATCCGAAAATTCCATGCCTGTTATAAGTAAAGTAGACGAGAAAAGAAAGATACTCGAAGAGATGCACAGATTTGATGGTTTGATCGTTTTTGATATATCGGCGGATTATCGGATGAAAAAATTAGCCTCGTTAAATTTTGATTGGATTTAGAAAACCTATTTGGGTATTAGGTATTATTTATGCCGACAAATTACGGATTTTCCTTTTTGTATTCTCAGTTCGTTGACAGACCGGTGTTATGGCATTGTACGTGAGATTAGATGAAACGCATTCGAGCGACAGATGCGCACGGCCAACAAATTTTGCCCTTTCTCATTTCCACCGCCATCGTTTTTCCCCGTCTGTCCTTAGGTGCGGTGCATGTGACACGAGGTACGTGCACCTGGAGGGAGGGCGCTCCCCTAAATTACAATGATCGGGGCCCAGATTTTCGCGTTCCCCTCGTGCCACCACCGTTGCGCATCTGGGAAAACTATCGCGAGTTTCGCTGCAGTTGACGTGACTTAAAATCAATTTCCAACCTTTCACTTCCCCTTTCCACTACGATTCCTCAAATTATGTGAAATCCTGTTTTTCCAAAATTTCTCGCATCGTAATAAATTGATCGCTCGGTGGATAAAACTGATTTTCGCTACGATTTCGCGGTTCACCCTATCTTCTAAACGCTCGCAGGAATTAAGAGCTTGCAAGGCTTCCTGTTGCCTGTTGCCGATCGCCTTTTACGGCTTCCACCACTTTTCCCGAAACCAGTCTTCTGCCCGATACTCCATCCACGCAACAACAGCAACAAACGCTATATCGCCTTTCATTACCATGTCTATGGGGAATTTTCGCCGTATAACAACCCCTCGGTGCTCTGGCCCCGTTTTATCCGCTCGTCTTTCCTTCCAACTGATTCGTTAGCGCGTTTGTCCTCGGTGAAACAATGATGGACAACCGAGGAGCGAAAAACTCGCGCGGGACAATCGGACGAGACGCAGGGATAAAGAAGCAAAGAAAGAAGAGACAGGGCAAAGACGGAACCTAAACAAATCGGGGGGTTAGAAAAACCGTGTGAAGACGAGCGAGTGGAAAGTCCCGTACGTGGAAGCCGGTATCTCGTAGTCGTAGACACGCGAGTTTTCGAGTGTCGGTACCCCACAGTCTTTTCGACCCTCGTTGCGATCCCTTTGCTACCAATGAACCCTGATGAAGGGCGAGAGGGGGGAGGACATCGAAGGGCGACGTTCGGGCCCATGGGAATTTATCTTGTCTCGCAAAATTCTCCTGACGCTGGTCTCTTTCAGAGAACATCGCCGGACAACTGTTCGTTTGGTGACCAGAATGGAACTTGGAAAAGAGGGTGGAAAGGGTAATTTATCTTTTCTCGTACGTTTTCTTCGGTGTTGTTGGTGAAAATTTAGATTTACCCGAGTTTGGATATTTTTCCAAGTAGATGGAAATAACGAAGTCTGGCGAGCTTATGCCTCTAATGTTTCTATTTTAATTAACGTTTTACCTGGAATGATTTATATGAAAGTAAGCAAAGTATACAAAATTTAAGTGGTTGAATAATAATAGCGTATTAAAGGTAACGAAACTGGATGGGAGATTGCTTAAACGTTGAACAATTGTTCGAATGGAAATGTTTAAATATGAAATGTTCGAATAAATAACGAAACGCACGTGTAGATACCGTTCGACACGAAGAATTTTTGAAAAGCAACTTGAATTGGAAAAACAACTTCGGTCTGCAAATTGTTGAAAACACGCGATGAAGCTCTTTCTCCCCTCGATGCGTAACTTCGATATATCGATAGAGGAATGTGAAATTTATTTAAAGAATATGACTGTTTATAATTACACGATAATTACACGAATCTCATCCAGCAGTTTCGCTTGTTTTTTTTATATCGCGAAAGTACCCACGATGTTTTCGATGTATTCGATGTACGTACCGATCGTGAAACAACTTGGTCGCCGAATGTGGGTCGCTCGTGTCAAAGACGAGGGCTTTGTCGTTCGGTGCCGGCTAGCTTCTTGAGATAACAGCTGGCTTCCGGTGGCTAGAAAGCGCGGTCAACTTGTCCGGTAAAGTTGGTCGATCGCGGATGCGTTTGTTTAACGAACCGAAGAACATTGTGTTTGTCGAACGGTCAATTGCCGCGAATTAAGATCTCGATGCGAGTTCTCCTGCTGTTCCGGTTTCCATTTCGTTTACCCATTTTAACTATCGAACACGCGATAGAAAAACACGACGTTGGTGTAAAATAACAAAACGATAAGTTTTCGTCGAATATATGAAAACAAACGATTTTTCCGCTATCTTCGGTGATTAGAAGAACGTCGATTAAAAAAGCGTTGATTATCAAGATTTCAAATCTTCAGAAGCAGATAGCAGAGGAATTTCATTTCTAAGATCGACGTGCCAACTTCTCTACGACTGATAAATCCGCTTTTCAACAGCCACTTCAAACACTTCTCTCCTTTTTTATTCTTCTGGGTAATAGGCGAGTGACATTCCACCACCAAATTTAATAAATAACATTAGTCGATCGACTTGACGCGTAATAAATTTCAATGGGAAGAAGACGTTCCTTCTTTTCTCGCGTCGTAATATCTCAAATTTAATGAAACTTTCAATAACCAACGTAACATTTGTACTAAATAAAGAGAGAGGAAGACATTAAAAAGAGATAGAGATGGTAGCTGGCAGTGAGCAGCATCGCACGACGATGCACATAGTTATCCATCTTTACCGTTTCTCCGTCTCGGGGACGTGACGTTACGTCTATTTCCACGACTCTGCGCGTTCGGAACGACAAGCAAATCCACTTTTCTTCGTTCAAACGGAATACGGGAAGCGCACACGCGACTCGAATACAACGTTGTATCTCTATGAGGTGGAGGTTGCACGCGACATGGAAGATGCGATATATTTTCCGCGGACGCCTTTTCCTCGTAAACGATTCCCCGAATATTGCTGGTCCTCGTGAGCGTTCCACGAGGCGGATAATGAAATTTCGCGACCGATACTCGGCGAGAACCGTCCGCGCGAATTACGCACGATCGCGTAATAACGCGTTATCGTCGAAATAACGACCGTATCCCCGTTAAAATGGGGCCATGGTTTTAACACCGATAATGAGAACCAAGGCACAGTGCATGTCGGCGCCAAGGAATTTTTTCCTTATTTTTTTTTTTTTTTTTTTTTTATTCGATTATATTCGATTAATTATCGGAACGTCCCAAATGGAAAGCAATGGCGAAGTCGTTGCAATGGAAGATCGCGAGTTTCGTTTCGGTAACACTTGTTTCAATGGAGCTGGAGTAAGTTTATTCTGAACTTTGGATATCCTATAGGTGTCTGGTTTTGCGTTATACAGAGGCGATTTGGAAAATAGAGAAAATTTGAAAAATTTAAGCAAAATTTCTGGTGAGGGATGTTCGAAGTTTGTACTACAGAATATGTAATGTATAGGTAGCTTGGTTGAATTAACAGGAAGTACGAGCGTACAGTTAAACGCGAAGTTTTCAGCGCGTTACATCGTTGCGAACGATTCCCCCGCCCGACAAATCGACTTTCCCCTAAAATCGAAACCAGCCCCCGAAGCCCGTCGGTCACGAAACCGCCGTCTTCCCTATCGATCTTACGAGCCATCCTGAAGCACGAACATGCGCAGCAGCGCGAAGTTACCAGCGGAGTTGTACTTCAATTTTGGGCCGGAGGTGGTGCTGGGTCCGCGTACGTATTTCACACCCCATCCGCCTTTATCCGGTCTCGCGTCTATCGATCACGAAAAACGTGCGATAAAGCGGATGCTCGTTTAAATCGATCGTTTTGTGCATTCGTATAATTTCCATCGGAAGTTGATTGGCGAGAAGAAGTTCAGTGATACGCGAGCGGAATTTAGTGGCGATCCTCGTGGTCGGTGTCGTCGTCGTCGACGACGCCGGCGGCGGCCATGTTTGCGCCGGCACGGTAGGCGTTCACGGGCGGTACCATCCCTCTACCCGTTCTCCAACGACTTTGGAGAACGGTCGCCCCCCCACCTCCGATCGTCCGGTAAACTTCTGGTGGGGTACCGCAAACGATCTTCCGTTGGTGCCAGTTCTACCCCCCACCACGCGGCCGCCTCTCCTTCGTCCCCTCCACCGCTTCGGCAACCTACCGTGCTCGGTCTTTATCGCTCTACGAGTATCGTGACATAGTCTACTCGCCTCGCGGCTGCTGCCAGCGCTCTCTCTATTGCTTTCCCCCCACCAACTCGCTTCCCCGCGTCCATCCGTTCACGCACTCGGCCACAGTGGAGAGGATAGCGTTCCCCTCCACGGTGCTATTGAAGCGCGGTGGGGGGAAGTCTTGCGAGGACGCCAAACTAGAAGATCGAACTCTTCGCGTATCTTCTTGCTTTCTTCGCGTCCTTCTTCGTCTTCTTCGCGCACCTCCTTGATTTTTTGTTTCTGTTGCTTCTTTCTCGGTCCAACCATCGATTTCGCTCCTTTCTATCTTAACCCCCGTGCTCATTTTTTCCTTTTCTTTTTCTTCTTCCTCCCTTCCTTCCATCCCCACCATACAGCCACGTTACGCGTTGCTATACTTTGCGTTTCACCTTTTCCTTTTCTCTTCCACCGCTTTCTTTCTCTTCTTCTTTTCTTTTTTATCTTTATTTTTTTGTTTCCTTTTTTTTTGCCACGTTCGCTTCCACTTCGATTTTTCGTTTCGAGTAGAACGTTGTCTCCTTCTGCCTGACACCGTCACGATGGCCGACTGACAACCACTGCCGACGTCCGTTCCTTTTCAGGCTTCTGTCCGCCGGTATATCCTGATTGGCCCCCGCAACCGCGCCGATCGTTAAGATTCGACCAAGTACACCCGCTTCGCCAACTTCCCTCTCGTTGGTGTGCAAGTTTGAACGAAATTGGCTGGGGAACCGGACAGCGATGAAAGTTGCGACCGATCGTCGTCGAGAATTTCGGGGACACGCGAACGATTCCGAGACTTCGTCAACGAGGGGGCGCCCCACCGTTCCTTGTTAAAACTTTTTTCTCCCCGGCCAACTTCTTCTCTGTTCGCCGTTAATTATCGTCCCCTGCGCTGATATTTGCATTCGTCCGCGATTCCGCCGAGAAAATGTAATTTTCCTTAGGTAAACCTGCCCTTTCTCGCCACTTTCTTTCTTCAGTCATCTCGCGCCCTCCTTAAGCGTATCCTTCGGCCAGTTGCTGCTAGATGATTTATATTCGGGACGAGACGCGGCTCGTAAATGTCTGCTTACTTTCTCGACGTTCTGCGTGCATTGCCTCGTCGTCGATCGCGATCATCGCTGTAAAACTACATTTCACTTGGATCGTACGGAAAATTCGTTGAATTACCGGTTATTGGAATTTTTATGAATTTATACTTAATTATAATATAAATATGTAAAAATATTTAAAATATCCATATAGCGTTGTACTATAATGTGGCGCACCTATCAGGCAAAACGATACAACGAAACGCGTTAAATCGATGTAGCTATGATTTGCCGTAAATTAGATCGTTAGAGTACGGAAAATTCGTTGAAATACTGGTTATTGGAATTTTTATGGATTTATACCTAATTATAATATAAAAATGTAAAAATATTTAAAATATCCATATGGCGTTGTACTATAATGTGGCGTGCTTATCAGATAAAACGATTCAAGGAAACGCGTTGAATCGATGTAGCTCTATGATTTGCCGTAAATTAGATCGTTAGAGTACGGAAAATTCGTTGAAATACTGGTTATTGGAATTTTTATGGATTTATACGTAATTATAATATAAAAATGTAAAAATACTTAAAATATCCATATAGCGTTGTACTATAATGTGGCGTGCTTATCAGATAAAACGATTCAAGGAAACGCGTTGAATCGATGTAGAGCTATGATTTGCCGTAAATTAGATCGTTAGAGTACGGAAGATATGTTAAACAGGCGATGTTAATTTGCGACATTGTACTTTTTCGCATGTTATCGCAATTGTAGAGCAAGTTTGAAAGTAACTATTGGCCATTTCAACGAGTAAAAATTTCAATTAAAATTAATTGATTTTGTTCTTTCCACTTTCCACTTTTACATATTCAAGGCATCTCTGCTGTTCTCGGTACTTCAACTATACAACGCTTTCTTTTTAATCACAGCTGCACCAACTAACCTTCGTACTGTTACTTCTTGTTACAGACAGAGAATCGGGAGGATGCTGGTGGAAGTATTTCGCACTGCCGCCAGCAATGGAACGAAACTTAACGTGAACGAAGTGATGCAGGCGGTGAGACAGATCGCCGACGATACTGGTAAGTTAAGAACTTATTTATCCATTAAAATTATACATTCGAAGATATAAAGTATAACCGAAGCAATTAGAAATCTATCGCGTTCTTTATCAATTCTAAAGAAAAAAAAAAGAAAAGAAACAGAAGAAGGAAGATTTAAAATGAACAGGTAGAAAATCAAATAGTCACAATCTTAATTTGACAGTTTACTTTATGATGTGATAAAATCCAAGAATTTTAATTTGGAGGCTGTCTCATGCCAGAAACAGACGACTCGAAAAACCTAATTTACTAAATGTTCGCTCTACACAGTTATATTATTCTAAACGTTGCACGTTGTTGGCGTTCGCACATTTATTTTATTTTACAGCTTCTAAATAAGAAACGAAAGGATTGGAAATAATTCTGAGCCAAATCCTTGACGCACTGCTTGCGCACGTAATTTATAAATTACCTTCCTTTGCTGTCAGATACTGCATCTTTGAATGTTTTTTATTTTTCCAATTTTCCCCGTTTTTGCTTTCCATTTGTACAACTTATTAACCACCTCGTCTGGAAACGATTTAAATCATTATCTACGATCTTAATCCGCAATAGCCAAAATTCATATAGCAAAGTCTACTCTTTAGATGCACGTAAGTTTTATCATATTTACGTCTTGCATTCAATTGGTTTCATACGTGTGATTGTTGAAAGGGTGATCAATCTTTTACCAATTATCAAAAGACTATTGTATAACATTCGCAGATTTCAATGCCTATCGCTTACTCTATCGTGTGAAAATTCTTTCTATTTATCGGGCAACGAGAAGATCGACAATTTGTACGTTGCCATCGACTCTTCCAAACATGCATCGTTGCAACTTGTTTCAGTCTTACACAGCACTCTTGTTATCTCTGTACTAATAATCACACCGTAGCAAAGGTTTTCTTAAAAGAAAGCTGAAACTTTAATTGCTGCAACCAAGTTTATTCTTTTACGCGCATATATTTGGATCCAAAATCCTACACCTCGTCTCGAGTTGCAATTACACCTTTTACAGAAATAATTTAGCAACCGCGAACCAGACATTTTTCCCTGGTTCCCTCTCGACCATGAAAAATTGAAATGACGCAGGATGTTTCCTAGCTTGCACAAACTGGCCTGGAGAAAATTCCTTTTTAGGTGGTTCGCCATTTGTTTTTCCGGTTGCTCAGCCCCGTTTCCTCGAACGAGATACACCGAACGAGACCCGTGGGTGCGGGATACGGGGGAAGTTTAAAAATAGAAAGGCCAGGACGCGTTCTTGAGAGAAGACAGAACGTGTTCCGCGTTACCGGTGGGGTAACGTGACGAGGAAGCCAGTTGGGGTTGCAGACGAGGCTGTTGCTCCGCAGTAGGTGACGACAAGATTGTCGCCGCTTCCGGTGTAGCACGCGCCTCACCGGAAGTCTGTCGTGGTTTCTCTGCGCGAGGTATTTATACGAACACGCTGGCTACAGTTTACTTTTTCGTCTAGCCCACTTCTACGTTACATGGAATTTTGAAACGAAACACCCGTCCCAGCGGCGAACCTAAAGACGATGTTCTTGCTTGTGATATCGTGTTCGCTGCCTGTAATTTCAATAACGCGATCCCTTTTTGTTGAAACTCGAACGAGAGATCAAAACGCATAACGGCGTTGGTCGAAGAATAGTTTATAGTTGGGTTTAGAAGTAAAGCGAAGCTTAAGGAGAAGAGAAAAATTCCCTGATCACGTGTTAACGCGTTTACCATCGTTCAAAATCACAAAGGTTACGAGTAAGGTTACTAGAAATCTTAAAAACAGGTCAAGAATTTATGTCCTGCTATTTATTCATAAGGAAACGGGCATCAGTTATTAAATTAGAAATACAGCTATTCGACGATCGACAGGAGATACAGCAACAAACATCGTTAAATATGGGAAAATATGAGCGGAAGAATTGTGACAGCGTTAGGAGAAAATTTCGAGAAGCCATAAAACGCGTGAGAATGACTGGTCGTTTGAAAAATCGATTTATTTCTCTTCGTCCTCCGTAAAGATCGTCATTGTTCGGGGCGGTTTTCGCGGAACCGAACGATGTTCGAAGGTCATCTATGACGATTTATGAGTCATCTATGACTATCTATGAGTCATCTATGAGTCGATGAGTATCTTGGGCAAACGTTAGCCTAACGAAACACACAAACGAGAAAGATAGAAAAGGAAAAGATATCTATGAAAAAGCAATAGCCAGCAACTATAGTAGGTCGGCAGCGATCCTTCCGTGAAAAACGTTTTCTTCTTACCTGACCGTTTCGAGGAAACGTGGAAAATGACGCGCCACTGCGTTTTCATCCCACTAATGGCTCTTTTCTTTTCCCAGGCCTTCGAAAATACTTTAAGACAGCCGACTTTTAAAACCTGCGCGGGACCTCCGTCACGTGAAAAAAACGCGCTCCTTTTATATTTCTGTGCCGCCGCAGCGTTTTCTTAATACGCGACCTCACGACGACAAAGGGAATCTTACGAATTGCAAATAAACTCGCCATCGATCGTACCTGGACGCGTGATCGTTATTTCCCGAGCGTTAACGGACCTAACGTTGGAAAAACACGTACGATCGGGCTTCGTTGGTTTCCAGCGTCATTCTACGAGACAAGCAAAACAAGGACGATGAAATTCTAGTAGGAAATTCTCTAGACAAATTTTCTGAATTCTCGATCGGTTATCTTGAAACGTGCAAACCTAAACGCCTGATATTCACGCGGCGAAACAGTTTATTTCAATGAAAGATCTGCGTGATTCGATGACAGGGTTCGATATTTTGTCGTTTTAATTGTATTCTTATGGTACGACAGGAATATTAAAAATGTATAATATATATGCGACGTATCTAACTAATATCGATATTCTATATACATAGCCTCGCAGTACAAATCAATTATCATACTTCGCGCTATATTACTTGTGAAGAATTAAAGACACATTAAAATTACGAAATTTGTTGAACATTTTTTGAAGTTGATCGGTTCTCTTTCATCGTCTAATTGAATTTACCAGAAATAATATATTATGCAGAAATAGTATAATATATATAATAATATATAAAATATTTACCAAAATAATCTATAATTATCCATAGCTTGATATCAAACTATCAACGCACAATTAGTTACTATCTATTAGTAACTATCTATACATACTTCTCCATTTCTATTAAAATAATCGTGTTGTAAACGCAGCACGTGTCCTACGAGCTATCAGGCGTTTTCCGACAGGGATGCAACTGTCGAGGAAAGGTGCATTCCCGACAGAGCATGATCCCTAACGAGTGTCACATACTGGCGCTGGACTATTTTTAGGGACGATCTAGACGACGATGGAACATCTTGGTCGTAACACGTGCCGGCATCGGTGTTTTTCCGTGGGCCGATCGAAGTATAGCATAGGGGAAGACACGAACGAGGAAGAAGAGGGTTGGTAGTAGGAAGGAAGATTCAGGACTCGTGATCAGGGGCACACGACACGCGCGCTTTTTCTCTACATGCGTTCACGTATTTTTGGATTAGCTTCCTCGAGCAGGAACAGATATCGAAAGGGACACGCGCCCCTTTTCCTTTTCGGTGGATCGGGGAAAGAGGACGATGCCAGTTGCGTCGACTAGTTCCCGATTTTTTCCTGCAATATGTGAGGAGGAATTACGTGAAAGCTTAACAGACAACGAAACGGATATTTCCTTTTTCTTCCTTTACTATTTATCTGCTTCACCTTTTTTTCTTTTCTCTGGAATGACAGGATACAACTTGCGTTCGGGAGAATCTTCTTCGTTCCTTTTTTTTTTTTTTTTTTTTTTACGGTAAAATAAATTCTATCCCATACAGTTCTATCCCATAGGTTTTCGAGAAATATATTACATTGAATAAAAAAACGTTGATTTACGCCTACCATAAAAAAATGTGTTAAAATTTTAACGAAGAAACACGCAGAGTTATATAAGTTTCATAATTGGGAATGTTCGATAAAAATGGACAAGACGAGAATGTATCTATTTTTCTGGTGGCGAGAACGAGACAACGATGGCTCCAATAACAATGACTCTTCTAGTTACGGGTTTTCTCTCTCTTTCTCGATAAGAATGCAACGAAGCCAATTGTTCCCGTAAAGCGAAAGGGGTTCGAATACTTGTTGTTCCGTGAAGGTGGTTTTCATGCGGATCTTGGTGGCGTTTCTATGAATCCGTGCCACTGTTACCGGAGGGTGTCTTCTCATTATTGGCCCGATACGATCGATACCCGAGATCGATCCATCCGTCACCGCGTAATTAGTGTCACGTAAAATTTATGATAAAAAAGGAGTAACTGAGCAATAACTTAACTTGACGGTGCTTTTATAATTTTGTAGGCTTTTATTCACGAAAATGATTAAGTACAATATTACAATGAAGCAGCAAAGTCAAAATAGTTCGTTCAAATCACGGCCAAACTGTACATAAGACTCAAGACTAAAAACTAAAGACTAAAAACTAGGAACTAAAGGCTCCTCTCGTGGTCAAATGCTTGCAGTTGTAATATGTTGCGTTTGTTTGCTGTGAATGGGCAAAGGAAGGATCCTAATTGCTCTACGTAATGGGGAAAGTATAATGTTGGGCCATGTGCAAAGGTCAAAACCTAACGGTTCCCTGTCAGATAATGTGGAATGACGTGGATTTGGGTATGGTCGTTGTCACACTAGCTTCGTCTTCACGGAACTGCCAAGGGAAAAGTAACTATATATCGATCGCTAACACGTTCCTAATTATCCATCGCGGACGAAGAGCATTTCAATTAGCAGATAATAATTGTACGAGTTACACGACTCGTGCATCGTGTTTCGGTTTAATTTCGATCTGAAGAAGTATCTCAGTTTTGCTTTCGTTTTAATTAACAAAAGTATTTTTAACGTTTTAAAAATATCTATAGCGTAACATTGAAGGGAGAAATCATTTATATTGATAACGACTAAAGGCTGCTACAATAACAAAATAAAACTGATTAAAAGTTTGATACTTTTTCAAAAAGCGTTATAAATGATTCATTGCCAATTAATATTCGTGAGACGTAAAACGAAGTTTCGCACCTCCGAATACCAAACTTATGCTTTTCTCTCTTTTCCGATAAATACCGACAGTCCATCGATTTACGCGGTCGGAAAATATAATCTTCCATAATCTTTGTCTGAATCTATCGTGTTGTCGAAAATAACGAGATTTCCAGCGAGCGCTTTTAACCTGAAACGTTTCTAATAAAAGCGAAACAGAACTTTGAAAATAAGTCAAACGGCGAATATGGTGACTCTGAGACAATTAAAGAAAAAATTGATTGTCTGGAAATATGAATACGGACAAAGACGATGAATAGAATTTGTTTCAGCTTTTGTACGATTCTATATATCCAATTTATTTGCGAACCTATAATGAATACTTTTATAACTTCGATTTCCTCTACAGTATTTTTTCTCTTCTTCCTGTATTAGCAGATTTCCCCTAGGTACGCGATTTTTATCCGCGTAAAAAGGATTATATACATGGAACGAACACCGCGTAAATCCAGAGTGTAAAATTAAATATCGAAGCTGCCTGCCATAATCGATTCTTTCTTTTTCACATTCAAAAGATTATGAAACGATAAAAAGAAATACAATTGGCTAGTTGGAAAATGCCTGAGAGGAACGCAGGAATCTTACCTCATTCCTAGAATCCTCTAAAAATATTGGCGCCAAAGACCTAAATCACGTGGGCCGGGTAGAAACCGCGCCAAAAAAAGAATCAGCTTTTCAAACATAGTGTTGGCTAGTCTTAACATTGGCTACAGTCAACAATGGACTTTCGTCCCTTCAAAGAAACGATCGACGAGATGAACGAAAACGAACGTGGCTCGAAAGGAAACGAAGATGCCAGGGGTAAATAATCGGCGACGCTTAATCCTGAAGGAACGTAGCGAGATATTTTTGGCGGGATCTCGTGTCCTGGACAGAA